>NC_083884.1:1279166-2558333 GCF_032452875.1 Bos javanicus
ACATCACTCTACTTGACCCCAAAATTGTATGTAATTATTTTACATTGTTAAGTTAATCATGTTACTATTATGGCTTGCAATTGTAATTATCTTTTACTTTTTGTCTATTGCTTATGAAAACTGATAAACATCTTATACTATTGTATAAAAAAAAGAAACTAAGCAACGAGAAAAAGAATTCTTGTTACCAATCATAGAACAATCATGAAATAAACTCATGTTGACAGGATATTAGATTAACAGTTTTAGTGAAAATGCTGTCATTTTCAGCCAGCACTGCCATCCTTTTCCCCAATGGAACCTATATAATATTTCTGTAAGCTTTATATTAGATATTTTCATATATCTAGTTTAAGAAATACTTTAAAAAGATGCATGTTCATGAAACTTAAAAAAAATTAGAGGTTTTATTTTAAAAAGTCTCAAGTTTATTTAAAATAAGTTTTATTTATTAAAATAATAATTTTATTATTATTATAACAATATTTATTATATAATATATATATAATGTATATATAATATATATATTGTATATATAATATATATATAATATAATATATATTATAATATAATATATAAATAATATAATATAATAATAATTAAAATAATATTATTAAAATAAAATATTTAAAATAAGTCTCAAGTTTATTTAAAAATAAACTCAAAATGGATTAAAGATCTAAGCGTAAGACCAGAAACTATAAAACTCTAGAGGAGAACATAGGCAAAACACTCTCTGACATACATCACAGCAGGATCCTCTATGACCCACATTATTTAAAAGCAAAAATAAACAAATGGGACCTAATTAAACTTCAAAGCTTCTGCACATCAAAGGAAACTATTAGCAAGGTGAAAAGACAGCCTTCAGAATGGGAGAAAATAATAGCAAATGGACAAACAACTAATCTCAAAAATATACAAGCAACTCCTACAGCTCAACTCTAGAAAAATAAATGACCCAATCAAAAAATGGGCAAAGATCTAAATAGACATTTCTCAAAAGAAGACATACAGATGGCTAACAAACACATGAAAAGATGCTCAACATCATCATTATCAGAGAAATGCAAATCAAAACCACTATGAGATACCATTTCACACCAGTCAGAATGGCGATCAAAAGTCTACAAATAATAAATGCTGGAGAGGGTGTGGAGAAAAGGGAACCCTCTTACACTGTTGGTGGGAATGTAAACTAGTACAACCACTATGGAAAACAGTATGGAGATTCCTTAAAAAACTGGAAATAGAACTGCCATATGATCCAGCAATCCCACTGCTGGGCATACACACTGAGGAAACGAGCACGTGTACCATGTTCATGGCAGCACTATTTATAATAGCCAAGACATGGAAACAACCTAGATGTCCATCAGCAGATGAATGGATAAAGAAAGCTGTGGTATATACACAATGGAGTATTACTCAGCCATTAAAAAGAATACATTTGAATCAGTTCTAATGAGGTGGATGAAACTGGAGCCTATTATACAGAGTGAAGTAAGCCAGAAGGACAAACACCAATACAGTATACTAACCATATATATGGAATTTAGAAAGATGGTAACAATAACCCGGTGTACGAGACAGCAAAAGAGACACTGATGTATAGAACAGTCTTATGGACTCTGTGGGAGATGGGAAGATTTGGGAGAATGGCATTGAAACATGTGAAATGTCATGTATGAAATGAGATGCCAGTCCAGGTTCAATGCACGATGCTGGATGCTTGCACTCAGAGGGATGGTATGGGGAGGTTCAGGAAATAATATAATTAAAAAAAAAGAAAAAATAAAAAAAATAAAAAGTCTCTTTGCCAATACCTTTCCTGGGTATTATAAAGGTAATAAAAAGAGAAACATATAAAAATTAAGTTTGAACTCTTTTCAGGAACAGAAGCAAGATTTGTTTATATTTTACTAAATCTTCAGTAAATCGGCTTAAATCATGGATGATATTGCCCATGTCTGCCTTATCTCCTTTTTCCATCTTTGTCAATTAGGCTTAGACAGTGTTTTGATATGGCCCAGTACAAGATACATAGTAGGCATTTCATTAATGTTATTACACATCACCCCTTTCTCACTTCACTCTTAGCCTTTTAATGCTTTGTAGGTATGTCCAGTTCAGTTCAGTCTCTCAGTTATGTCCAACTCTTTGCAATGCCATGGCATGAAGCACACCAGGTCTCCCTGTACATCACCATCTCCCGGAGTTTACTCAAACTCATGTCCATTGGGTCAGTGATGCCATCCAACCATTTCATCCTCTGTCGTCCCCTTCTCCTCCTGCCGTCAATCTTTCCCAGCATCAGGGTCTTTTCAAATAAATCAGATCTTCCCATCAGGTGGCCAAAGTATTGGAGTTTCAGCTTCAACATCAGTCCTTCCAGTGAACATTCAGGACTGATTTCCTTTAGGATAGACTGGTTGGGTCTCCTTGCAGTCCAAGGACTGTCAGGAGTCTTCTCCAGCACCACAGTTCAAAAGCATCAGTTCTTCAGTGCTCAGCTTTCTTTACGGTCCAACTCTCACATCCATACATGACCAATGGAAAAACCATAGCCTTGACTAGACAGATCTTTGTTGGCAAAGTCATGTCTCTGCTTTGGAATATGCTATCTAGGTTGGTCATAACTTTCCTTACAAGGAGTAAACGTCTTTTAATTTCATGGCTTCGGTCACCATCTGCAGTGATTTTGGAGCCCAAAAAAATGAAGTCTCTCACTGTTTCCACTGTCTCCCCATCTATTTGCCATGAAGTGATGGGACTGCATGCCATGATCTTCGTTTTCTGAATGTTGAGCTTTAAGCCAACTTTTTCACTCTCCTCTTTCACTTTCATGAAGAGGCTCTTTAGTTCTTCACTTTCTGCCATAACGGTGGTGTCATCTGCATATCTGAGGTTATTGATATTTCTCCCAGAAATCTTGATTCCAGCTTGTTCTTCCTCCAGCCCAGCATTTCTCATGATGTATATAAGTTAAATAAGCCGGATGATGATATACAGCTTTGAGGTACTCCTTTCCCAATTTGGAACCAGTCTGTTGTTCCATGTCCAGTTCTAACTGTTCCTTCCTGAACTGCATACAGATTTCTCAGGAGGCAGGTCAGGTGATCTGGTATTCCCATCTCTTTCAGAATTTTCCACAGTTTATTGTGATCCAGACAGTCAAAGGCTTTGACATAGTCAATAAAGCAGAAGTAAATGTTTTTCTGGAACTCTCTTGCTTTTTTGATGATCCAGCAGATGTTGGCAGTTTGATCTCTGGTTCCTCTGCCTTTTCTAAAATGAGCTTGAACATCTGGAAGTTCATGGTTTGGTTCACATACTGTTGAAACCTGGCTTAGAAAATTTTGAGCATTACTTTACTAGCATGTGAGATGAGTGCAATTGTGTGGTAGTTTAAGCATTCTTTGGCATTGCCTTTCTTAAGGATTGGACTGAAAGCTGACCTTTTCCAGTCCTGTGGCCACTGCTGAGTTTTCCCAATTTGCTGGCATACTGAGTGCAGCACTTTCACAGCATCATCTTTTAGGATTTGAAATAGCTCAAATGTAGGTATGTAGGTTCTGTGTTTATATATATCTATAGATATAGATAGGTATGGATACAGATACATACCTATAGATATAATTAATTTATAACATTATTTAATTTGAAGCATACAACATATTGATTTGATATTTGTATATATTGTGAGATGATTGTATAACAATCTAGTTAACATTTATCACCATACATAGTTACACTTTTTTTTTCTTGTTTGTAATGAGAACTTTTAAGATATTTTCTCTTAGCAACTTTCAAGTATACAATACAGTATTATTAACTATATTATCCATGCTACACATTACATGTCTAGGATTTATTTTATAATCCAAAGTTTTTAATTTGCTTCTGGCAACCATCAGTCTCTTCTCTGTATCATTAGAAGGTGAAAGTTGCTTAGTCAGGTCTCACTCTTTGTGACCCCATGGACTATACAGCCCATGGAATTCTCCAGGCCAGAATATTGGAGCGGGTAGACTTTCCTTTCCCCAGGGGATTGTCCCAACCCAGGGGTCGAATCCAGATCTCCTGCATTGCAGGCGGATTCTTTGCCAACTGAGCTATGAGGGAAGATGCTGTATCATTAGAGTGGTAGATGCTGTATCATTAGAGTGGTTTTAAAACTATAGAGTTGTAGGAATGAAGGATTAAAAAGGCAGATTCTTTATTTACAGTAGGCAAGATATGGAAGCAACAGATACTAGATAAAGAAGCACACACACACATACACACATAATGGAAAACTACTCAACCATAAAAAAGAGTAAAATGTTGCCATTTACAACAACATGGATGGATATGGATGGTATTAAGTGGACTAAATCAGGCATAGATAGATAAATACTGTATGGTATCACCTATTTGTGAAATCTAAAATATAAAACAGACTAGTGACTATAAGAAAAAGGAGCAGACTCACAGATATAGAGAACTAGTGGTTACCAGTGTGGAGGGGGAGGGGGAAGGGGAAGAGATAGATAGGGGTAGGGGATTACGAGGGTCAAACTACTATGAATAAAATAAATAAGCCGCACGGATATATTGTACAGCACAGGGAATATAGCCAGTATTTTATAATAACTATAAATGGAATATAACCTTTAAAAATTGAAAATCACTATGCTGTATACCTGAAACTCATGTAATATTGTACATCAACTATATGTCAATTAAAAAATTCAGATTCCTGTGAATGTTGAATCAGGAAGTCTGGGGTGTATATGCAATGGGGTTGAGTTATGGAAAGGAACATACATTTTAACCAAGTCCTCCAGATGCTCTCTTTGCTCTTCTGAACCTCTCTGAGCACAGGGTCCCTTCTGTTCCCTGGAGTTCCTCCTGCTGAATCATTTCTCATCTGCCCTCGAGGTCTTCAGTCTGGTTATGTCCACCATTGTCTAGGCTCAGTATATGGGCCTTGGCTTGGATTGCATCCAAACAATGATTACATCAAATAATTATATTAAATACTTGCTTTTAGTGGCTAGAGTTGTGAAGAATATAGAATAAACATGGCTTTGATATATTTTAAGAGCCAAGCTATATAATTATAGAGCATAACATTTGAACTATAGTTATAGTCTCTCAATGAAAGTTTAAAAAATAGGTTATATTTGGCTTTAGATTCTGTTAAGGACTGGCTTAACCAGCCCCATTTAGGGGTGCTCCAAAGCCACCTCTATGGATTAGTTAAATATGTGATTACAGTACTGAGGATAGTTCAGCATTTAGTCAGCCTAAAAGACTCTATTAATAGTCAAAGAGAAATTAAGTTTAACTGATCAAATTGTGGAGTTTGTTTGTTTTTGAACATTTAGTAACATGAACATTGTATACAGTATATGTAAGAAATAGTCTCTGTATAGGAACTAACAGTAGGCAAAAATCTAGTAGTCACATACTATTTTGTGTACTCAGGACTGTATTATTTTTTCTTTTTCTCTTTTTAAAAAGCAGGTTTATTAACATATGATTTACATAACATAGAACTCACCCATGTGAAGTATATAATCCAGGGGTTTTTAGATATTCTGTCCCTAAGAACAATGTGAACCATATTTCCAGTGGGGGGGGGGGGGGTGGGAATCAAATAAAAAAGGTAATTGGGAGTTTGAGAGTCTTCCTAGTTGCTATTAAAAACACATCACATAAAAGTGTCAAGCTTTTGGCTCAGATTAATTCTTTGGTGTAGATTTCTTTCCTCCTTTGTTTTGCTTCCAAGGTAAGAGGGGCTGTGAATCTTTCAAAAGACCACATGAATTCCTAAATTGCTGTTGTCTTAAATTTATATTAAAAAAAAAAAGAAAAAAATAAATTTGAGATGATCATCCCAAAGTACATTATTTGGTGGTGAAATCTGAAAAAGACCCAATTTAATTTTTTTATAGGAAAAATGTTGAAGTTGTTGAAGGGAATTGGAGAAATAGTATACAAAACTCAGAAAGAAAATCTACCACCTTTCTTGAGTTGAACCACCCTAAAGAAGAACCTTGTTTGGCTCAGCTATTTTCTTTTCTCCTTGTCTTATCATTATTATTAACAAGTTCAGATGGAGATGTACCCAAATTTGTAAATGATTTGTATGCTGTTTTTCAAGTTACAAAGAAAGAAAACTGGCAGCTTTTAAATAGAACTTTTAAGGAAATAGAAATATTTTTTATTATAAGTCTGAGAAAGATAGAGATGAGGAATGCTCCTCTTTTCTTTTTTCTATGAAAACAATCACAGAGTGCTTGGAATATGACAAGATTTCAGTTGTCATTGTTCTTACCTTTTATATGTCTTTTCTGTCAAGTGACCCCACCAACGACTGCCACATTTAGAATCCTTTTAACCTCTAATCTTTAATATAGCTTGCTCCTGAGACGAAGGCTGTCATTCATTGGATTATGGATATTCCTTTTGTGCTCTCTGCCAATCTTCATGGAGGAGACCTTGTGGCCAATTATCCATATGATGAGACGAGGAGTGGTAGGTGTTCTTCCTGTTTCTATAATTCATTCAAGGTTTACAATTACTTTACAAGGGTTTATTGAATGATTTCTGTAATATTCTTTTAAGGAACTGGTTGTTCAGTGATTTTGCCTATAGAAATACATCTGTTGAACTGGAATATCCCCTGTTTCATGTGGCATTGGTATATATCTGGCAACAAAAGACTGTAATTTTTTTAAAAAAATTTTAAATGAAGAGAAACATAATTACTTAGGTAAGAGAAAGGGGAAAAACAAAAGTTGTGAACTTGGGTAACTCTTGGATTCCGATAAATGGAGGAATAATGGATCTATGTAGCTTTATGTACAAGACAGCTTAAAACTGAAGGCAAACTTTTAGAACTCCATCAGGGGCCCATGAATATCTCTGCATGTGTCTTATTATGCATTCACACTTCTACATTTGGAACTGTTTCTTGGTGGTGTCAGGGAGAAGAAGTGATGCTTTGATTTTCTTTAACTAGTTTTAGCTAATCTTCAGACACAGCAAACTTTAGCCAGATAGATATTCTCCACTTAATTTTTGTTGTTCCAAGAAATTACCCTCTTTGAATCAATTTTCAGGAGACTTTGAAGAGTTAGGTCTTTATAATACAGGATATTGTTGTTGTTCAGCCTCTAAGTCATGTCTGAGTCTTTGTGACCCTGTGGACTGCAGCATGCCAGGCTTCCCTGTCCTTCACTGTCTCCCGGAGTTTGCTCAAATTCATATCCATTGAGTTGGTGATACCATCCAACCATCTCATCCTCTGTCATCCCCTATTCCTCCTGCCCTCAGTCTTTCTTAGCATCAGAATCTATTCTAGTGAGTCAGCTCTTCACATCAGGTTGCCAAAGTATTGGAGCTTCAGCTTCAGCATCAGTGTTTCCAATGAATGTTTAGTGTTGATTTCCTTCAGGATTGACTGGGTTGACCTTCTTGCTGTCCAAGGAACGCTCAAGAGTCTTCTCCAGCACCACAATTTGAAAGCACCAACATAGGAAACTTTTGAAATTTAGACTTTATGGTTTGTCAATAGCTTGGAAATTTAAAGGACTGGCATATTTGATAATACAGAATAAGAATACTGTGTACCAAAATAGATATTATTTATTTCAGTAGTAGGAGGTTTTTAAAAACTGGAAATTCAGATACTGAAGAATATGTGTGACAGTGGTTCACAGTGCCTATTGGATTTGTACAGGTGCAATTTATAAATTAAAAATTTTAACAATGGAAATCTCCTTACTGTCTTCCCAAGTCCAATTTACTATGTGCTTATCTCTTTTCTTGTGAAGCTTTCAATTCATTAGAAGAATGTACATTCTCCCCAATTTCTACTTTGCAGTATCAGCAGTGGACCTTATAAAACCTGAAAGAAAACTAAGTGTAATTGTTGAGTACTTAAGCCTTCACTCCTTTCCCATAGTGATGTAGCTAAAAATGTATCAGCAGGAGATCAACACTAAATCAATCTCCAGAAAACATGCAGTACTAGTTGGTTTGTGTCAGTTTCTTTAGTGTTGTGGCTTTGTTTTCCAGGTAGTGCTCACGAATACAGCTCCTGCCCAGATGACGACATCTTCCAAAGCTTAGCTCGGGCATACTCATCCTTCAACCCCCCAATGTCGGACCCAGATCGGCCCCCATGTCGCAAGAATGATGATGACAGCAGCTTTGTAGAAGGAACGACCAATGGCGCTGCATGGTACAGCGTGCCTGGAGGTGAGTTTCCCTTTCACTCTTCATGTGAGTAGTGACTTTTAAAAAATAATTACCATTTATATTTAGCTTTTGAACTGTGGTGTGGGAGAAGACTCTTGAGAGTCTCTTGGATTGCAAGGAGATTCAACCAGTCAACCCTAAAGGAAATCAGTCTTGAATACTTATTAGAAGGATTGATGCTGAAGCTGAAACTCCAGTACTTTGGCCACGTGATGAGAAGAACCGACTCATTGGAAAAGACCCTGATGCTGGGAAAGATTGAAGCCAGGAGGAGAAAGGGACAAGAGAGGATGAGATGGTTGGATGGCATTACCGACTCAATGGACATGAGTTTGAGATGTAGAAGAGATGTAGGAAAGGAACTGAAGATATCCACTGGGAAAATACAAATTGAACATTGTTAATTACCCTAGTTTTCAAATTCTGGCCTTAGGGAACAAGATACCATCATGATTATATGTTAGTCATGCTTTGACATATGTAAATGTGTATTTTAGAGGGCTGGCTTTGGCCTCTAGCATATCTTGGTTCACATACCTTTTGTTTTTATTTAATAAGTTCCACTTCATATGGGATGTTTATTTTGTATTCATTACTGCAGTAAGTTCTATTATCAGTTCAGGAAGCTCTACACATTTTATTGAGTCTGGACATGGAAAAACCCACCTCAGCACAGCTGCAGGAAGCAGTTCTAGACATCAAGGCAGCTCTTATGGCTCTCTGTTTGAGTATGAACTTTGAAGAGCTCTCATTTTTCTGGCTACCTGGATCACTCACAGTTGTGTAGTATCACCTCTAACAAGGATAAAGAGTGAAATGTAAAGATACCATTTTTTTCCTCTGCCTAAGACCAATTTTCTGTGGCCCACCTAAAAGAATAGTGAAAAGAGAATTAGGACAGTAGCAGTACTGGCTAATTATAGGACTTGTTTGGTTTAATGTGCTTTTTTTTTTCTTTTTTTTGTTGAATTATGCCTTGATAAATATATTCTTTCAGATATTTTTCTTTATTATATATGTTTATCTTGTTTTATTTAAAATTGAGATAGTTGATGTACAATATTATATAAGTTACAGGTGTACAACATAGTGATTCAGAATTTTTAAAGGTTGTACTCAATTTCTTTGTGCTCAGTTGCTCAGTCATATCTGACTATGTGTGACACCATGGACTGTAGCCTGCTAGGCTCCTCTATCCATATGATTTTTTCAGTCAGGGATATTGGAGTGGGTCGCCATATAAAATATTGGCTGTCTTACCTATGCTATAAAATATATCCTTGTAGCTTATTTGTTTTATATGTAATAATTTGTACCTCTGCTGCACTCAATATGCCAGCAAATTTGGAAAACTCAGCACTGGCCACAGGACTGGAAAAGGTCAGTTTTTATTCCAATCCCAAAGAAAGGCAATGCCAAAGAATCCTCAAACTACCACACAATTGCACTCATCTCACATGCTAGAAAAATAATGCTCAAAGTTCTCCAAGCCAGGCTTCAGCAATACATGAACCGTGAACTTCCAGATGTTCAAGCTGGTTTTAGAAAAGGCAGAGGAACCAGAGATCAAATTGCCAACATCCACTGGATCATGGGAAAAGCAAGAGAGTTCCAGAAAAACATCTATTTCTGCTTTATCGACTATGCCAAAGCTTTTGACTGTGTGGATCACAATAAACTGTGGAAAATTCTTCAAGAGATGGGAATGCCAGACCGCTTGACCTGCCTCTTGAGAAACCTATATGCAGGTCAGGAAGCAACAGTTAGAACTGGACATGGAACAACAGACTGGTTCCAAATAGGAAAAGGAGTACGTCAAGGCTGTATATTGTCACCCTGCTTATTTAACTTCTATGCAGAGTACATCATGAGAAACACTGGGCTGGTAGAAGCACAAGCTGGAATCAAGATTGCCGGGAGAAATATTAATAACCTCAGATATGCAGATAACACCACCCTTATGGCAGAAAGTGAAGAGAAACTAAAAAGCCTCTTGATGAAAGTGAAAGAGGAAAGTGAAAAAGTTGGCTTAAAGCTCAACATTCAGAAAACGAAGATCATAGCATCTGGTTCCATCACTTCATGGGAAATAGATGGGGAAACAGTGTCAGGCTTTATTTTTTTGGGGCTCCAAAATCACTGCAGATGGTGATTGGAGCCATGAAATTAAAAGATGCTTACTCCTTGGAAGAAAAGTTATGACCAACCTAGATAGCATATTGAAAAGCAGAGACATTCCTTTGCCAACAAAAGTCCGTCTAGTCAAGGCTATGGTTTTTCCAGTGGTCATGTATGGATGTGAGAGTTGGACTATGAAGAAAGCTGAGCGCCGAAGAACTGATGCTTTTGAACTTTGGTGGTGGAGAAGACTCTTGAGAATCCCTTGGACTGCAAGGAGATCCAACCAGTCCATTCTAAAGGAGATCAGTCTTGGGTGTTCTTTGGAAGGAATGATGCTAATGCTGAAACTCCAGTACTTTGGCCACCTCTTGTGAAGAGTTGACTCATTGGAAAAGACTCTGATGCTGGGAAAGATTGGGGGCAGGAGGAAAAGGGAACAACAAAGGATGAGATGGCTGGATGGCATCACCGACTTGATGGACGTGAGTTTGAGTGAACTCTGGGAGTTGGTGATGGACAGGCAGGCCTGGCATGCTGTGATTAATGGGGTCCCAAAGAGTCAGACATGACTGAGTGACTGAACTGAACTGAATCTCCTTCCCCAATCTTTCCCCTCCCCTCCTTGCTGTCTCCATTGGTAACCACTAGTTAGTTCTCTATATCTGTGAATCTGTTTTTTTTTTTTTTTTCTTGTTATTATATTCACTGCTTTATTTTTTAGATCCCATGTATAAGGGACATACAGTATTTTTCTTTCTCTGTATGACTTATTTCACTAGGCATAATACCCTCCAAGTCCATCCATGTTGTTGCAAATGACAAATTTTCAGTCTTTTTTATGGCTGAGTAGTGTTCCATTGTGTATATATACCACATCTTCATCCACTCATCTGTTGATGGACACTTAGGTTGCTTTCATATCCTGTCAAGTATAAATAATGCTGCTTGAATGTTGGGGTGTATGTATATTTTTGAATTAGTATTTTTGTCTCTTTTTGGATGTATGTCAGGCTATATGGTATTTCTATTCTTAGTTTGTTCAGAAAGCTTCATACTGTTTTCTGTAGTATCTGTACCAATTTGCATTTCCTACAACAATGTTGGAGGCTTCTTCTCTGCATTCTTGTCCACTGATGTTATTTGTGTTCTTTTTGAAGATAGCCATTCTGACAAGTGTGAGATGATATCTCTTGTGGTTTTCATTTGCATTTCTCTGATGACTAATGATGTTGAACATCTTTTCATGTGCCTGTAGGCCATCTGTGTGTTTTCTTTGGAAAAATGTCTATTCAGATCTTTTGCCCATTATTTAATCAAGTTTTTTTTTTTTTTTTTGAAATTTATCTTGAGTTGTATGAATTCCTTACATATTTTCAATATTAGCTCCTTATCCAATATATGATTTGGAAATACTTTCTCTCATTCCTTAAATTGCCTTTTCATTTTGTTGACTGTATCTTTTGCTGTGCAGAAGCTTTCAGTTTGATGCAGTCCCACTTATCAATTTTTGCTTTTGTTACATGTATTAAGTTGGTGCAAACAAAATTGTTTCAGACTGTGAATTTTAAATTATTATAATTAGGCTCAAATACATGTTTATTAGTCAAAATAGGAACCATTACAATCAACACATTTTTGCCAACAAGAAATAAGTTTGTTTATTCTTAAAACATAAAAATCCATGCTTTGGGATTCAGCAAACTCTAGGAAAGCCTTTTCTGCCTCTTGCTGGTTGTGGAAGCATTTTCTTTGTAAAACGTTATTGAGATTGATAGCTTATGGTGTTTGGTGCCAAGTTTGTGGTCTCCGAAGGAGAAGATTTAACTCTGGAACCAACACAGTCTCAGTCACTCAGAGCTTTGTGCAGCAACATTTTATATAACTGATAGGACAGAGAAAGCTTCTGACATAGAAGCTTCTGACATCAGAAAGTGGTAGAAAGAGTACCCAACTCACTAGTTGAAGCAGAGCATTATATACTTTTCAACTGGATGCTGAGAATAGATAAAAAGAATACCTCAAGGTTGTAAAAGTTCTACCAGACCCTCTCCCAAGGCATGCATCCTGAGATAACTTCAGTACAAGCTTAGCCAGAAGGAATAAGTTCCTGGCAATATATTTATGAATGAGATATATTGTTACTGAGAAACAGTTTCCCAGACAAGATTTGTTACAATTATAATCATTAACATAGAGCCCAAGAAAAGCATAATGGGGTCTAAGAAAAGCATTTTCCTTGAGTAAAATGTATGGCTGCTGTATATTCATTAGCTCCAGATCTAAAGAAAAGCCAGTTCTTTTGGGCAAGATACATTGTTGCACAAGGCTTAAGGAAAGCATGAGTGAGAATATTCACCTTCTCCTTAAAGGGCCCTGGACTGCCTATCAACCTGCTTACCTCTCTCAAGATGCTTGAAGAAGTGGTAGATGGTTGGCAAGAAGTCAGATGAATATGGTGGATGAGGCCAAACTTCATAGCCCAATTCATTCAACTTTTGAAGCATTTGTTGTGTGATGTGTGGTTGGGTGTTGTCATATAGAAGTATTGGGCCCTTTCCATTGACCAATGCGAGATGCAGGCATTGCAGTTTTCAGTGCATCTCATTAATTTGTTGAGCATACTTCTCCGATATAATGGTTTTGCCAAGATTCAGAAAGCTGTGGTGGATCAAATGGCAAAAGACCACTAAACAGTGACCATGATCTTTTTTTGATGCAAGTTTGACTTTAGGAAGTGCTTTGGAGCTTCTTCTTGGTCCAACCACTGAGCTGGCTATTGCCAGTTATTGTTGTGTAAAATCCACTTTTTGTTGCACATCACAATCTGATTGAGAAATGATTCATTGTTGTTACGTAGAATAAGAGATGACACTTATAAAATGATTTTTTAAAATTTTCAATCAGCTCACTTATTGAACTTTTTCACCTTTTCAATTTGCTTCAAATGCCTCATGACTGTAGAATGATTGATGTTGAGTCTTCATCAACTTCTCATGTAGTTGTAAGAGGGTCAGTGTTGATGATCTTATCAGTTGGTCATTGTCAACTTCCAAAGGCCAGCCACTGTGCTCCTCATCTTCAAGGGTCTTGTCTCCATTGTCAAACCTCTTGAACTACTGCTGCATTGTACGTTCATTGTGAAGAAAGCTGAGCGCTGAAGAATTGATGCTTTTGAACTGTGGTGTTGGAGAAGACTCTTGAGAGTCCCTTGGACTGCAAGGAGATCCAACCATTCCTTTCTGAAGGAGATCAGCCCTGGGATTTCTTTGGAAGGAATGATGCTAAAGCTGAAACTCCAGTACTTTGGCCACCTCATGAGAAGGGTTGACTCATTGGAAAAGACTCTGATGCTATGAGGGATTGGGGGCAGGAGGAAAAGGGGACGACAAAGGATGAGATGGCTGGATGGCAACACCGACTCAATGGACATGAGTTTGAGTGAACTCCGGGAGATGGTGATGGACAGGGAGGCCTGGCGTGCTGCGATTCATGGGGTCACAAAGAGTCGGTCACGACTGAGCGACTGAACTGAACTAGCAGTTCCTGTGCTAAATGCATTGTTATTGCAAGTTGTCTCCACTGCTTTATGACCCATTTTGAACTCAAATCAGAAGATCACTCAAATTTGCTTTTTGTCTAACATCATTTCTATAGTCTAAAATAAATATAAAATAAACAGCAAGTAATGGCATTAGCAAAAAACATAAAGCTAGACATTGCGCAGTAAAATGATGTATAACATAACCATATTTATTTAAGAATGCATTCCAGTATCAAATGACAAAATTCAACAATGCAAAACCACAAACACTTTTGCACTAATCTAATACTTTTGGTGTCATACCCCACAAATTTAGTTAAGACCAATGTTGGGAGTTTTTTCTCTGTTTCCTTCTAGGAACTTTATAGTTCAAAGTCTTGAATTTAATCCTTTAACCCATTTTAAATTAATTTTTGTGTTAGTGTAAGATAAAAGTCCCATTTGTTGCTTTTACAGGTATGTATCAAGTTTTCTGAAAACGTTTTATTAAAGAGACTATCTTATTTCCATTGAGCATTCTTGGTTCTGTTATCAAATATTCAGTTCATTTCAGTTCAGTCGCTCAGTTGTGTCCGACTCTTTGCAACCCCATAAATTGCAGCACACCAGGCCTCCCTGTCCATCACCAACTCCCGGAGTTCACTGAGACTCACGTCCATCGAGTCAGTGATGCCATCCAGCCATCTCATCCTCTGTCTTCCCCTTCTCCTCCTGCCCCCAATCCCTCCCAACATCAGTCTTTTCCAATGAGTCAACTCTTCGCGTGAGATGGCCAAAGTACTGGAGTTTCAGCTTTAGCATCATTCCTTCCAAAGAACACCCAGGACTGATCTCCTTAGTTGGCTGTATATATCAGGGTTTATTTCTGGGCTCATTCTTGATTTTGTTCAGTGATATGTGTCTGTTTTTATGCTGATACCAAACTTTTGATTATTTTAGTTTGGTAGTATGACTTGCAATGCAGGTAGCCTGGGTTCAATCACTGGGTTGAGAAGATCCCCTGGAGTAGGAAATGGCTACCCATTCCAGTATTCTTGCCTGGAGAATTCCATGGACAGAGGAATCTGGTTGGCTACAGTCCATGGGGTTGCACAGTTGGACATGACTGAGTGACTAACACTTTCACTTTTCACTTGAAATAAAGTTCTTATTTTTTCTTTGTTCTTTTTTTTCAAGATTGTTTTGGCTACTCAGTGTCTTTTGTGATTCTATATGCATTTTAGGATATTTTTCTGCTAGCTTTGTCAAAAACGTCATTGAGATTTTGATAGGGATTGTATTCAATCTATAGACAGTTTTGAGTGCTATGGATATTTTAACAGTATTAAATTTATGAACATCGGATATCTTTCCATTACAATTGTACCTTCTTTCATTTCTTTTTTTTTTTTTTTTTATCACTGTCTTATAGTTTTCTTTGTTCAGCTCTTCCATCTCCTTGGTTAAATTTGTTCCTAAGTATTTTATTGTTTTTGTTGCTGTTGTGAGATTGATTTCTTTATATGTTTGTTGGATAGTTTTTGTTAGCAGATAGAAATGTAACTGATCTTTGTATGTTGATTTGGTATCCTGAAACTTTAATGAATTATTTTATTAGTCCAAATAGTTTTGTGTGTGTGTGTATGTGCTTGGTAGTCTCTAGTGTTTTCTTTATATAAAGTCATATCATTACAGACAGAGATAATTTTACTTCTTCCTTTCTAACATGTGTGTCTTTTATTTATTATTCTTGCTTCATTTCTCTGGCTAGGACTTCTAAAACTATATTGAATAGGAATGGTGAGAGTAGACTTCCTTGTCTTGTTCTTGATCTTAAAGGAGAAGCTTTAAATCTTTCGACATTGAGTATGTTAGTTGTGGAATTGTCATATATGGACTTTATTATGTTAAAGTATGTTCCTTTTCTACCCAACCTGTTGAGAGTTTTTATCATTAAAACATGCTGATTTTTTTCAGGTGATTTTTCTTCATATTTTGAGATGATCACTTAATTTTTATCTTTCATTCTATTAATGCAGTATATTATATTTGTTGATTTGTCTTTGTTGAACCATCCTTGCATCCTAGGGATAAATTTCACTCAATCATGGTGTATGATGTTTTTTATGTGCTGTTGAATTCAGTTTGCTAATTTTTTGTTGAGAATTTTTGCATCTTTATTCATCATGATAATTAGCCTGTAATTTCTTTTTCTGTAGTATCCTTATCTGGCTTTGAAATCAGCATTATGCTGGACTTGTAAAAAAAAGTTTGAGAGTGTTCCCTTCTCTTCAGTTTTTTTTGGAAGATTTTGATGAGGATTGATGTCAATTCTTCTTTAAATGTTTGGTAGAATTCATCAGTGAAACCTGATTCTGGGCTTTCCTTTTTGCAAAGTTTTTGATTACTGATTCAATTTCCCTATTAGTAATTGATTTGTTTTGATTTTCTGTTTCTTCCTGGTTCAGTCTTGGTAAGTTGTATGTTTCTGGGAATGTATCCATTTCTTCTAGGTTGTCCAGGTGTTGGCTTATAATTGTTCACAGTCTTTTATGATCCTTTGCATTTCTATGGTATTAGTTGAAATGTCTCCCCTTTCTTTTATTCTTGGTAAGTCTAACTACAGCTTTGTCTATTTTATCTTTTTCAAAAACCAGTCATGTGTACCCATGGCTGATTCATGTTAATGTGTGGCAAAAAAAATCACAATATTGTAAAGCAATTATTCTCCAATTAAAATAAATAAATAAATAAATAAAACATAAGAGAAAATTAAAAAAACAGCCCTTAGATTTATCTTTTCTTTTATTTATATTTTTTATTTTTATTTATCTTTATTTTATTTATCTTTATTTATTTATCTTTTCTTATCTTTTCCCTGCCTCTATTTCATTTATTTCTGCTTTGATCCTTGTTATTCCCATCCTTCTGCAATTTTGTGCTTGATTTGTTCATTTTCTAGTTTTCTTAAAGTGTAAGATTAAATAATTTATTTTACATATTTCTTTTTTCTTTTAAATGTAAGCATTTATCATAATAATTTTCTTTCTTAGGATTGCTTTTGCTACATCTCATAAGTTTTGGTAGGTTGTTACTATTTTCATTTGTTCAAGATATTTTGGTTTCTCTTTGACTTGTTCAAGTGTGTGTTGTTTACTTTTCTACATGTTTGTGAATTTTCTAGTTTTTCTCTTGTTATGATTTCTAGTTCTGTACCATTGTGGTTGGAAAAAATAGTTGGCATGATTTCAGCCTAACCTAGTCTGCTGAGATTTTTTTTGTAACCTATGATATGATCTATCCTAGAGAATGTTCCATGTTGGATGGCTTGTTCTGTATGGCTATTAGGTTCATATAATATAAAGTATAGTTCAAGGCCAGTGTTCCCTTGCTGAGACTGTATGGATGGTCTAGTTATCCATTATTGGAAGTAGGATACTGAAGTCCCCTACTGTTATAGTACTGTGGTCATTCCTCTTTTCAGACCTATTAGTATTTGCTTAATATATTTAAATACTCCAATGTTGAGTGTTTGTGTATTTTTGATAGTTGTATCATCCTTTGATGAATTGACCCCTTTATCAAAATATAATGATATTTGTCTCTTATTACAGTTTTTGGCTTAAACTGTATTTTGTCTGAGAAAAGTACTGCTACCTCTTCTCTCTTTTGGTTTTCATAAGCACTGAATATCTTTTGTCATCCCTTCACTTTGAGCTTATGTGTGTTCTTAAACCTGAAGTGAGTTTCTTGTAGGCACCACATAGTTGGGTCTTGTTTTTTTTTTAATCTATTCAGCTACTCTATGCCTTTTGATTAAAGAATTTAATCTGTTTACATTTAAAATAATTATTGATAGGTAAGGCCTTGCTGTATTGTTGTTTTCTGTTTTGAAGTTACCTTGTTCCTTTCTTCTTCTCTTGCTGTCTTTCTTTATGAATTGATGATTTTCTACAATGGTATGCTTTGATTCTTTTATCTTTACTGTTTTTGAATAGGTTTTTGCTTTATGGTTACTATGTGGCTTACATAAAACATCATATAGTGTAATAGTCCATTTTAGGCTGTCAACAACTTAACTTTGATTGCAAGCAAAACTTTACCCCACATTTTATGTTTTGATGTCACAATTTACATCTTTCCATTTTGTGTATCTATGAACAGATTATTGTAGCTATACTTATTTTTAATATTTAAAAAACTTTATAGTAAAGTGAATAATACACTTTCATATTACAGTACTAGAATATTCTGAATCTAACTATATACGTACCTTTACCAATATGTTGTATGTTTTTATATGTTTTCATATTACTAATTAGGTTTCTTTGGCACTAAGCTACCCCACCTTAGGGAAGGAGGTGATACAGGTAAAGTGAAACTGTTCCTCTTCCTCACTTCAACGTGTCCAGTCTTGAATTTTTTTCTCCAATAGTGTGCTTTAACTTTTCCATTAGATTCCTGAACTTCCACAAACACATTCTATTCATGGGTAATTGTTAAGATTTGTATTTTTGGGGGGAGGGAAGACAGTAGAAAATTCCTGCTTCACCTTTTTGATGATGTCACTCTCCTGTTGTCTTTGAAGTTGATTCCAGCACTGTGGAATGTGGCTGATACTTGCTTTAGGACTATCAACAGCAATGCATTACACTAAATGACTGCTTGTGCTTGTGAAGTGGTAACTATCCCCCAAGTATGTTGTTCCTTCTCATATAGTAGGTGATTTCACTTGCAATTTCCCACAGTCTCCTCAAGATGCATGGATTGGTACAGTATTTACCTAGCTGTCAGCAGAACAGTCGGTGTGGGTTCTAGTCACCACATGCATAATTTAACTTTTCATTTGGTGTTTTGGCAGGAATGCAAGATTTCAATTACCTCAGCAGCAACTGCTTTGAGATTACTGTGGAGCTTAGCTGTGAAAAGTTTCCACCTGAAGAGACTTTGAAGAACTACTGGGAGGATAACAAAAACTCCCTCATTAGCTACATTCAGCAGGTAAACCCAGTCTCCAGCATAAAATAGGAGGTCTAAGTGCACAATAGTAACTTGGTGAACAATAGTCTCCTAAGAGGATCCCAGACTATATGAATCCACCTGACCCAAAGTGAGAATGCTACATTTGGAAAAATGCATCAGTCATGATTCAAATAGTCTTTCATTTGTAATTGGTTTTTTAGTTCATGAATATTTGCTGAGAACTGATTAAACTGGAGTTATGGAAAGGTAGGGTGACACCCTCTTTTCTTTCATATTGCATTAATTAAGGGCAATCCTAGGATACTCCTCTACCCTGATCACCTTGGATTTGTCAGACATTCCAGGTAGGACCAAATCTAGAATGAAGTAAATGAAGCACCCAGGATGAAAAATTTAATGAGCCATTCACTCCCAGGGTTATGCAGGTGTAGGATCAGCACCTAGGAGTGAAAGTCTCCTTATGCCTCACTTGTCACAGCCCAGACTCAACTGGAGATGAGGTAATGGCAATGATGGGTAAGTTACATTTACTGGGCATTAACTCTTTCCCTGGCATTATCCTAAATGCCTTACATGTAGTAATTGATTAATTTACTTGTCACAACTCCATAAGGAACGTTATATCATCAGCAACATCGTCTTATTTTATTCCACCACCATTATCATCCATGAATTAAAAATAAGAAATCAGAAGCACAGAGAAGTTAAACAACTTGCCTGAAGTTATTCTGCCAGAATCCAGGCTGTCTAGTTCCAGAATCACCATGCTGTATTGCCTCTCATGACATAAATTTAGATCTTTAGCAGAGAGTCACTGTACAGAAATTTGTAGAATCTCACCACGTGTCAGAATGAAATACCTACCTGTTCAGACTTGATCCAGGCCAGTTCCCTGTAGCCCCACCCCTATGTACTAGGTAGAGACTGACACCAGGGGCAGTACTGTTGGGAAAGACCTAAGGACTCTGTTCTTTGCTTGCAGTGCCTTGACAGTTTCACTTTCCATTCTGTATGTGGCCATTTACATCCAAAGTCAGGAAGAGTAATGTTAGTTTCATATACTGGCAGGTAGTATAGACTGATTTTTAAACTAATTTGATATAAACAAATGCTATTATATAGATAAGTAGCTATTTGCACATACATGTACATATAAACGGGCTTCCCAGGTGGTATTAGTGGTAAAGAACCTGCTTGCCAATGCAGGAGACATAAGAGACGCAAGTTTGATCCCTGGGTCAGGAAGATCCTCTGGAGAAGGCAATGGCAACCCACTCCAGTGTTCTTGCTTGGGAAATTCCAAGGACAGAGGAACCTGGTGGGCTACAGTCCATAGGGTTGCAAAGAATAGGACACCACTGAAGTGACTTAGCTCATACCCACAGGTACATAGAAATATATACACGTGAACCCAATACATTAAAAATGTGAAATCAGCTTAAGAATTCTTTTACACTTGTCAAGTATCCATGCTGCTGCTGCTAAGTCACTTCAGTGGTGTCTGACTCTGTGTGACCCCATGGATGGCAGCCCACCAAGCTCCCCCGTCCCTGGGATTCTCCAGGCAAGAATGCTGGAGTGGGTTGCCATTTCCTTCTCCAATGGATGAAAGTGAAAAGCGAGAGTGAAGTTGCTCAGTCGTGTCTGACTCTTGGCGACCCCATGGACTGCATGGGGACATAGAGACAGCCTACCAGGCTTCTCTGTCCATGGGATTTTCCAGGAAGAGTACTGGAGTGGGTTGCCATTGCCTTCTCCACAAGTATCCATATACCTTACCAAAAGGTATTATCATGGAAGAAATACAGTGATGACAGTTATAAAAAAACATCCATTATACAGGATTTTTATGTCAGTGGAATTAACATAAAAGTGCATGTTAACACAAAAAGATATTTTCAACAACAAAGCTAAAGATAATTAGCTATGTTGATTCTGAAAAAACTTGAGTGGGCACCCTTCTAGAATGTTGTTTGAGGAGAGCTATATTTGGATGGATATTTTAAGAGCAAAATTTAAAAGTAAAGTTGTAGGCTGAGTAAGTAAGATGGGGCTATTTGGTGTGTTCTTTGCTTAGATAGCAAAGAATGCTTCCTTAATTCAATGCTTTTCATTTTATTTATTAATTTTTACAGCAAAAATTTATTAAGCTACTTTTGTGTCCTGCTGCTGCTGCTGCTAAGTCGCTTCAGTCATGTCGGACTTTGTGCGACCCCATAGATGGCAGCCCACCAGGCTCCGCCGTCCCTGGGATTCTCCAGGCAAGAACATTGGAGTGGGTTGCCATTTCCTTCTCCAATGCATGAAAGTGAAAAGTGAAAGTGAAGTCGCTCAGTCGTGTCCGACTCTTAGCGGCCCCATGGACTGCAGCCTACCAGGCTCCTCCGTCCATGGAATTTTCCAGGCAAGAGTACTGGAGTGGGGTGTCCTAGGCACCCTATAAGGCTCTGGGGAGAGTGTGTTTCATCTTAAGTTCAGATATCAATACCTAACTACAAGAGAGGATGATAAATGCTAAAATAAAGAGCAATAGCAGTACACAGAAGGGTCCTTAACCCAGTGCTGCCAGTTCAGAAAAGGATTCTTGGAGCTATGCTCTAGGATTCCCTACAGTTGATGTCAGTAAAATTATTACCCCATCAACAATTAAAAGAAAATGTTCAGCTGCTATTTAAGTTCTTATTCTAATTTATTTATTTTTGACTGTGCTGAACCTTCATTGCTGCACATGAACTTATTCTAGTTGCAGTGACTTGGAGCTACTCTCTAGTTGTGGTGTGCAAACTTCTTATTGTGGTGTCTTCTCTGGTTGCAGAGCATGGGTTCTAGAGTGTGCAAGCTCAGTAATTGTGGTGCCCAGGCTCAGTTGCTGTGGTGCATGGTTATGGCATGTGGAATCTTCCTGGACCAGGGGTTGAACCTGTGTTCCCTGGATTGGCTGGTGGATTCTTAACCACTAAACTACCAAGGAAGTCCTATCTTAGTTCTTGAGAAAAATTGCACTATAAAACAAAACCCAAATGTGTGCCATCAGAAAGAGTAGAATGATTGTCATATTTATGGTGGCAGTTGCATTAATTAATCTAAAAGCTGTATCAGTTTATGTAAGAATTAGCTGAAAACAAGAGGGATCAGATGATACAGTCCTGTTTTATGCCACTTGAAATGAAAGTTTGATCTGTCGACAGATCCCTGTGACCCATCCTGGTGTGACATCACTATTATTGTACAGAATGTATGGAAGCAGTAAGATTGGTATTTGCAGTGAACTCACACCAGCTTGCCTCAAAGGACACTCCAGATTAGGGAATCAAAGGCTGGTGGAATATTAGTGAAGGCTTCCAGAAGTTCTGTGTTGAAATTATTTCACGACAGTGGAATATGGTAGTGATAAATAATTGAACACCTGGGCCTAAAATCTAATCATTGACTAGTTTTATAACAGATGGAAAAATAGGTGATTCAGTTCATTTCAGTTCAGTCACTCAGTTGTGTCTGACTCTTTGAGACGACAGGGACTGCAGCATGCCAGGCCTCCCTGTCCATCACCAACCCCCGAGGGCTACCCAAACTCATGTCCCTTGAGTCAGTGATGCCATCCAACCATCTCATCCTCTGTTGTCCCCTTCTCCTCCTGCCGTCAATCTTTTCCAGCATCAGGGTCTTTTCAAATGAGTCAGCTCTTCGCATCAGGTGGCCAAAGTATTGGAGTTTCAGCTTCAGCATCAGTCCTTCCAATGAACACCCAGGACTGATTTCCTTTAGGATGGACTGGTTGGATCTCCTTGCAGTCCAAGGGACTCTCAAGAGTCTTCTCCAACACCACAGTTCAAAAGCATCAGTTCTTTAGCACTCAGCTTTCTTTATAGTCCAACTATCACGTCCATACTTGACTACTGAAAAAACCATAGCCTTGACTAGATGGACATTTGTTGGCAAAGTAATGTCTCTGTTTTTTAATATGCTGTCTAGGTTGGTCATAACTTTCTTTACAAGGAGCAAGCATCTTTTAATTTCATGGCTGCAATCACCATCTGCATGATTTTGGAGCTAAATAAATAAATAAATAAATAAAGTCAGCCGCTGTTTCTCTGTCTATTTCCCATGAAGTGATGGGACCCGATGCCATGATCTTTGTTTTCTGAATGTTGATCTTTAAGCCAACTTTTTCACTATCTTCTTTCACTTTCATCAAGAAGCTCTTTACTTCTTTTTCTTCACTTTCTGCCATAAGGGTGGCATCATCTGCATATCTGAGGTTATTGGTATTTCTCCCAGAAATCTTAGTTCCAGCCTGTGCTTCATCCAGCCCAGTGTTTCTCATGATGTACTCTTCATATAAGTTAAATAAGCAGGGTGACAATATACAGCCTTAATGTACTCCTTTTCCTATTTGGAACCAGTCTGTTGTTCCATGTCCAGTTCTAACTGTTGCTTCCTGACCTGCATACAGGTTTCTCAAGAGGCACGTCAGGTAGTCTGGTATTCCCACAGAATTTTCCACAGTTTATTGTGATCCATGCAGTCAAAGGCTTTGGCATAGTCAATAAAGCAGAAATAGATGTTTTTCTGGAACTCTCTTGCTTTTTTGATGATCCAGTGGATGTTGGCAATTTGAGCTCTGGTTCCTCTGCCTTTTCTAAATCCAGCTTGAACATGTGAAAGTTCACGGTTCCCGTATTGCTGAAGCCTGGCTTGGAGAATTTTGAGCATTACTCTACCAGCATGTGAGATGAGTGCAATTGTGAGGTAGTTTGAGCATTCTTTGGCATTGCCTTTCTTTGGGATTGGAATAAAAACTGACCTTTTCCAGTCCTGTGGCCACTGCTGAGTTTTTCAAATTTGCTGACATATTGAGTGCAGCACTTTCACAGCATCATCTTTCAGGATTTGAAATAGCTCAACTGGTATTCCATCACCTCCACTAGCTTTGTTTGTAGTGATGCTTCCTAAGGCCCACTTGACTTCACATTCCAGGATGTCTGGCTCTTGGTGAGTGATCACACCATTGTGATCATCTAGGTCATGAAGATCTTTATTGTATAGTTCTTCTGTGTATTCTTGCCACCTCTTCTTAATGTCTTCTGCTTCTGTTAGGTCCATATCATTTCTGTCCTTTATTGAGCCCACCTTTACATGAAATGTTCCCTTGGTATCTCTAATTTTCTTGAAGAGATCTCTAGTCTTTCCCACTCTATTGTTTTCCTCTATTTCTCTGCACTGATCACTGAGGAAGGCTTTCTTTTCTCTCCTTGCTATTCTTTGGAACTCTGCATTCAAATGGGTATATCTTTCCTTTTCCCCTTTGCTCTTTGCTTCTCTTCATTTCACAGCTATTTATAAGGCCTCCTCAGACAGCCATTTTGCTTTTTTGCATTTCTTTTCCATGGGGATGGTCTTGATCTCTGTCTCCTATACAATGTCATGAACCTCGATCCATAGTTCATCAGACACTCTATCAGATCTAGTGTCTCAAATCTATTTCTCACATCCACTGTATGATTGTAAGGGGTTTGATTTAGGTCATACCTGAATGATCTAGTGGTTTTCCCTACTTTCTCCTATTTAAGTTTGAATACAGCATAAGGAGTTCATGATCTGAACCACAGTCAGCTCCCGGTCTTGTTTTTGCTGACTGTATAGAGCTTCTCCATCTTTGGCTGCAAAGAATATAATCAATCTGATTTTGGTGTTGGCCATCTGGTGATGTCCATGTGTAGAGTCTTTTCTTGTGTTGTTGGAAGAGGGTGTTTGCTATGACCAGTGCGTTCTTTTGTCAAAGCTCTATTGGTGATTAGGAGATCCAATTCAATGATTGGTTGAGAAGAAATCTATTGCAGAGCCTTAAAAGGGTGTTTTTAGGACCTGGAGTTGTAAAGTTAATCAACATAAATAGTTTTCTAAGAAGAACTCCTATGCAATAGCCATGGAACTGTCTAGTTCTCAAAATTTCCAAAGAATTTTTCAAAGAATGGTTCATGAACACTTGCCTCAGACTCATCTAGATTATTGTTAAAAATGAGTTTTCAGTCCCAACACTGAATCACATTCCTTGAAGGGCAGTACCCGAGTCTCCATTTCAGCAAGCCCTCTGGAGGACACTTAAGTATTTGAAGATTTAAAGGTTATTGACATTAAACTATTCTAGCGACAATGAAAATTTAATTTTTTTTTTTTTTTGTTTTTAGCCTTGCTTGATTGAAATGTCTAGAATCTGGGGAAGGAGAATTATAGGAAGAACAAGTGTAGTAAAATAACTTGCCCAGATATGAGTGAAATTTATTAATAAACTTCTGGGGTTTCTTTTGCAAACACCATAAAGTGACTGTTTTCCAGTCTGCATTACTGTGGAGTCCTAGTAGCCCATAACATTTCCATTGAGGTTTATTCCTATAGTGGAAAATTTCAAACAGAAAAATAATGCTCCATAATTGGCGTATCATACATTTATTTATTTAACCATCAGGTTGGTTTATTTCTCACCCTTGGTTCTTGTCTCATAGTAACAAAGATTTAGAATGATGGACTAAAGGGTTTGAAACAACAGAAAAGTTGCAGTTATAGCTCAAGCAGACAGAACATTTATTAAAGAGATGTGGAAGTGGGCCAACCTGAAAGGAATCATAACAATCCCTCTTGGCTTCTCCTTTTATACTTCCTGTCTCTTCCTCTTGGTTCTGTCCTGTGCAAAATAGGGCCTGTACTCACCACCTATCAGGAAAGGGCATACCCTCAAGGCTAGTTGGCACTTGCAAGTTACACAGCCACAGTCTCTGTTGTGCATGTCTTTCCCATCATTCAGTTTGTACAATCAGATATATGTATATATGAACACATACATATTTATGACTATGTAAGAATTCATAAATCCATAGATATTATGAGTATTTATGAGCGCTTAATGGGCTCCTAGCTGTTTAAGGTTACTTGAAGAAGCCCCTGTGGTTAGTTTGTATTCACTATGTGCCTAGGGTGCATGTGCAAGAGTTGGAAAAGTCTCTGTGGTTGTTTTTGTAGCATATCTGTGAGCTCTCCTGGGTGTGTTTAGGATGGGGTTTAGAGATCAGCTTGCATCCTTTTCGGCTAGGCCACTGCTTGTTGCTCATGCCTAATTTCCTACCTAACATAGCTATTTGTTAATCACATACTGTAATTTAAGTCTTGGGTTGCAGAGGCAGAAAAACATACAATTATGAATATTAATGGGTATATTTATACCTAATGTAGGTGAATTATATGTTTTTGAAGTGATTGATTTATTTTTTCAATGATGAGGACATTTTAAACATATATCAGGATTATAGTGCCCCAAGATGAATAAATTAATCTCTACAATTTTTCTAATACTTTTACCATGTGAATTTCATTAAGAAAGCTAACTTCTCTTGTTTCCAGTAGCTAAATTTCAGTCTCATTCAATTTTGGTTGGCTAATCCATAGGTGAATCTTGGGGAAAAGATTAAAAATATCTTTTTGTTTTAAAATTGTGTTTACTCTCTTCTCACTTTACTGGTTGCCATTAAAATTATTATTATTACTGCAAATGTATCACTTTTTACAAAAATGTTTATTTGGCTGCATTGGATCTTAGTTTTAGTACATAGGATTTTCGATCTTTGGCATGCAGGATTTTTTAGTTGTGGCATGTGGGATCTAGTTCTCTGACCAGGGATCAAACTCAGGCCTCCTGCATTGAGAGCACACAGTCTTAGCCACTGAACCACCCAGAAAGTCCCTGTATCACTTTTTTACCATGAGTAAATTGCGTTTAGAGAAAAGAATTATGTGTTACTTAAAGAGTTTTGCTTTTTTAAAAAAAATAGAAAATTCAAAAAAATTTTACTAGTATACAAAGGGTATCTCTTTGATAAAACATTTTACCACTGCCATATTTACTCTCCAGTGACAAAGGGACACATGAGATTTATTCTATTTTCTGTAGGAAAATATGTAAATATCATCAATAGCAAAAGAAAATTTATTTTCTGGGGTCATATGAGTGAAGAGCAACTGGAGTGGGGTGGATGGTGTTTTGCTAAATTATCAAGATTGATAGATTATCATTTGATATTCCAGAAGCAGTACTTTCTCAAAGACCTTAAGTGACCCTCCTTTACTTCAAATACATGTTGACTTGGTTGAATTATCATTTAGAAATAAAATTGTTTTTGTAGTTTTCATTGTAGTAGTTAGTTGATGACAGCAACTTAATTCAATAGCTTGTTCTCAACATAAACTCTTCTTTTTTATTAATAAACCCAGTTTTCAGTTAGTAAGTTCACTGACTTTTCATGCACTGATTTTCAACCAAAATAATATTATTAGTGGGTTTAATGCAAAAATATTCACAGTATATATATATCCTTTTATCTAAAAGGAACAAGTATTGAAGGGCTATAATGTGATATCTTGTTAACTGATACGTGGCATATAAAGTATACATAATTAACCAAATTTAAAATAGAAAGCAATGAAATATGTTCAGACCAGAACTGTTTTACACATTGACAGGTTTTTTGTTTGCTTGTTTGTTTTGGTAGTTTGGAAGGTACTTCAAAGTCTTATTTGACTCAGAATAAGATATCAATTTTCCAGGGGTTACTTCTCATTTGTCTACTTGAGAAAAAGCAGAGTAAAGAATGTACAAAAAATTCAGTGACTTTTTGAGCTTGTTTTGATACCTAAACAATAGAAATCTTCAGTATTTTGCTAGAAAATAAGGAGATGTTTGATATGAAGCATGTTTTTAGGTTGTTTCTAATACAAATTTTTTTGGTTATTCTTGACCATCACAGATACACCGAGGAGTTAAAGGATTTGTCCGAGATCTTCAGGGTAACCCAATTGCTAACGCCACCCTCTCTGTGGAAGGAATAGACCATGATGTCACATCTGGTGGGTGTTCTTTGCTGTGATCAGAGGCTCTAGTATTGCATATGAGACCGTGGCTACTTCTTAGCATAGTTACATTCTTATACTGTTCTATGCAAAGCAATTAAATGCCTCATGTCTCTTTACACTCTCTCCAGCTTTGACCTAGTTAAATTTTTATCTGGGGAACAGGTCAGGTAGTTACTTAGGAGGGCTGTGAGGCAGGGCCGTCTGTGAGACTCTTTGCACTTGTCAAGGCAAAGGAAGATGAACCAGCTGGAATTAAAATGCTGTATCCTAATGATCTCTCCTAAGAAGGGCTTCCCTGGTGGCTCAGAGGGTAAAGTGTCTGCCTGCAATGCGGGAGACTTGGGTTCGATCCTTGGGTCAGGAAGACCCCCTGGAGAAGGAAATGGCAACCCACTCCAGTACTCTTGCCTGGAAAATCCCATGGAGAAGTCTGGTGGGCTACAGTCCATTATCGCAAAGAACTGGACACGACTGAGCGACTTCACTATCACTTTCAAGAAGAGATTCTAAAGAGCTGTTAATTGGTGGACCTCAGGAGGGAGCAGAAGAGTAGGAAGGAGGTTAACTGCCTGTGTTTTGTTGTCTAGGATGTCCCATCCATTTCTTCATTTAATCTGTGTCATAAAGCCATATGTATCCAAGGCTGAAAAGGACCTTACAGGATTGAAGTTTATGTTAGTTGTTTCTAGGTTTAAAGCCCTCTTTCCATTTTCCTAGTTTGGGGGAAATGATGTGTTTTTCTGGCAAACCTATCTACTACTAGCAAGTCGCCTCAGTTGTGGCTGACTCTGTGCCATCCCACAGATGGCAGCCCACCAGGCTCCGCCGTCCCTGGGATTCTGCAGGCAAGAACACTGGAGTGGGTTGCCATTTCCTATCTACTCCTGTTAATAAACATCTCTCCAACTCATTTTAGTGTAATTCTCATTTGTTGGCATCTTATCAAAAACAATAATATCTTTTTAGCTATAAACTCTGTTTATACATGTTTCAAGACCTTAGCATTAATTAACCTTTAAATTAGTTCCCAAACATCCTATACCGTTAACTCTTATTTAATCTCCACATTTATAATTTGTATTTTTTAATCTTGAATATTTGTTTTCTAAAAATCCATTTATTTATTCAAACAACAATGCTTTTCAACACCCGATGAAGTGCCAGCCCACCTTCTGGACCAATATGCCAGAATCTGTGCCAAATTATTGCTCCCTTCACCCCTGGGGCGGGACTTCTTGAAGGACCTAGGCCGTGCACCCTATGGCCACAAGCAACTGCTTTTGTTAACATTAGTAACATATAAACATTATTTTCTCTGCATTCCAGATGTGAAAATTTTAGGAAAATCTCACGTTGGCAGTATAAATAGGTAGAAAGGAATGAAATCTGAGAAGCAGGTTCTGGGACTAGCTTTTTTAAAAAATAATTTATTTTTTATTGAAGGATAATTGCTTTACAGGATTTTGCTGTTTTCTGTCAAACCTCAACATGAATCAGCCATAGGAATACATATCTCCCCTCCCCTTTGAACCTTCCTCCCACCTCCCTCCCCATCCCACTGCTCGAGGATGATACAGAGCCCCTGTTTGAGTTTCCTGAGCCTTACAGCAAATTCCCATTGACTATCTATTTTACATATGGTAATGTAAGTTCCATGTTACTCTTAACATACATCTCACCCTCTTCTCCCCTCTCCCCATGTCCATAAGTCTATTCTCTATGTCTGTTTCTCCACTGTTGCCCTGTAAATAAATTCTTCAGTATCATTTTTCTAGATTCCATATATATACATTAATATAAGGTATTTATCTTTCTCTTTATGACTCACTTCACTCTGTATATGTTCTAGGTTCATCCACCTCATTACAACAGACTCAAATGCATTCCTTTTTATGACTGAGTAATATTCCATTGTGTATATGTACCACAACTTCTTTATCCATTCATCTTTCGATGGACATCTAGGCTGCTTCCATGTTCTAGCTATTGTAAATAGTGCTGCAATGAACAATGAGATACATGTTTCTCTTTCAATTTTTGTTTCCTCAGGGTGTATGCCTAGAAGTGGGATTGCTGTGTCATATGTGGTTTTACTCCTAGTTTTTTTTTTTTAGGAAATCTCCATACCATCTTCCATAGTGGCTGTATCAATTTACATTCCCAGCAAAAGTGCAAGAGCATTCCCTTTTCTCCACACTGTCTCCAGCATTTATTGTTTGTAGGCTTTTTGATAAGGGCCATTCTGAGCAGTGTGAGGTAGTATCTCATTGTAGTTTTGATTTGCATTTCTCTAATAATGAGCAATATTGAGCATCTTTTCATGTGTTTGTTAGCCATCTGTATGTCTTCTTTGGAGAAATGTCTGTTTAGGTCTTTTCCCCACTTTTTGATTGGGTTGTTTGTTTTTCTGGCATTGAGTTGTATGAGCTGCTTGTATATTTTGGACATTAATCTTTTATCAGTTGTTTCATTTGCTATTGTTTTCTCCCATTCTGAGGGTTGTCTTTTCACCTTGCTTATAGTTTCCTTTGCTGTACAAAAGCTTTTGAGTTTAATCAGGTCCCACTTGTTTACTTTTGTTTTTATTTCTGTTACTCTAGGAGGTGGGTCATAGAGGATCTTACTTTGATTTATGTCATCGAGTATTCTGCCTATGTTTTCCTCTAAGAGTTCTATAGTTTCTGATCTTACATTTAGGTCTTTAATCCATTTTGAGTTTATCTTTATGTATGGTGTTAGGAAGTGTTCTAATTTCATTCTTTTATATGAAGCTGTCCAGTTTTCCCAGCACCATTTATTGAAGAGGCTATCTTAGCCCCATTGTATATTCTTGCTTCCTTTGTCAAAAATAAGTTACCCATGGGTGCATGGGTTTTTTCTGGGCTCTCTATTTTGTTCCATTGGTCTGTATTTCTGTTTTTGTGCCAGTACCATACTGTATTGATGACTATATCTTTGTAGTATTATCTGAAATCAGAAGATTGATTCCTCTAGCTCCATTCTTCTTTCTCAATTCTGCTTTGGCTAATCAGGATCTTTTGTGTTTCCATATGAATTGTGAATTTTTTGTTCCAGTTCTCTGAAAAATACAATTGGTAATTTGATAGGGATTGCATTAAATCTGTAGATTGCATTTGGTAGTATAATTATTTTTACAATATTGATTCTTCCTACCATAAACATGGTATATCTTTCCATCTGTTTATGTTGTCTTTGATTTCTTTCATTAGTGTCTTATAATTTTCTGTGTACAGTTCTTTTGTCTCCTTAGTTAAGTTTATTCCTAGATATTTAATTCTTTTTGTTGCAATGGTGAATGGGATTGATGCTTAATTTCTCTTCCTGATTTTTCATTGTTAGTATATAGAAATGAAAGTAATTTCTGTGTATTGATTTTGTATCTTGCAACTTTGCTAAATTCACTGATTCACCCTAGTAATTTTCTGATACTATCTTCAGAGTTTTCTATGTACAGTATCATGTCATCTGCAAACAGTGAGAGCTTTACTTCTTCTTTTCCAATCTGGATTCCTTTTATTTCTTTTTCTTCTCTGATTGCTGTAGCTGAGACTTCAAGAACTATGTTGAATAATAGTGGTGAAAGTGGACACCCTTGTCTTGTTTCTGATCTTAGAGGGAATGCTTTTGGTTTTTCACCATTGAGAATAATGTTTTCTGTAAGCTTATCATATATGGCCTTTATTATGTTAAGGTAGGTTCTTTCTATGCCCATTTTTTGAAGAGTTTTAATCATAAATGGGTGCTGAAATTTGTCTAAGACTTTTTCTACATCTATTGAGATTATCATATGGTTTTTATCTTTCATTTTGTTAATGTGGTGTATCACATTGAGGGATGTCCATATATTGAAGAATCCTTACATCCCTGGAATAAACTCAACTTGATCATAGTATATGAGCTTTTTGATGTGTTGCTGAATTCTACTTGCTAAAATTTTGTTGAGGATTTTTGCGTGCATGTTCATCAGTGATATTGGCCTGTAGTTTTGTTTTTTGTATTGTCTTTGTCTGGTTTTGGTATCAGGGTGATGGTGGCCTTGTAGAATGAATTTGGAAGTGTTCCTTCCTCTGCAATTTTTAAAAAGAGCTTTAGAAAGATAGGCATTTGTTCTTCTCTAAATGTTTGATAGAATTCTCCTGTGAAGTCATCTGGTACTGGGCTTTTGTTTTTTGGGGGGAAATGTTTGATCACAGCTTCAATTTCAGTGCTTGTAATTGGGTTGTTCATAATTTCTATTTCTTTCTGGTTCAGTCTTGGATAATTGAACTTTTCTACGGATCTATGGATTTCTTCCAGGTTATCTATTTTATTGCCATATAGTTGTTCATAATAGTCTCTTATAATCCTTTGTATATCTGCATTGTCTGTTGTAACCTCTCCTTTTTCATTTCTAATTTTATTGATTTAATTCTTCTCTGTTTTTTTCTTGATGAGTCTGGCTAAGTGTTTGTCAGTTTTGTTTATCTTCTCAAAGAACCAGCTTTTCATTTTTATTAATCTTTACTATTTCATTTCTTTTTCATTTATTTCTGCTCAGAGCTTTATGATTTCTTTCCTTCTACTAATTTTTTTTGTTGTTGTTGTTGTTTTTCTTCTTCTTTTTCCAGTTGCTTTAGGTGTAAAGTTAGGTTGTCTATTTGATATTTTTCTTTTTTCTTGAGGTAGGATTGTATTGCTATAAGCTTCCCTCTTAGAACTGCTTTTGCTGCATCCCATAGGTTTTGAGTTGTTGTGTTTTCATTGTCATTTGTTCCTAGAAATGTTTTTTATTTCCCCTTTGATTTCTTCAGTAACCTGTTGGTTATTTAGAAATGTGTTGTTTAATCTCCATTTGTTTGTGTTTCTTACAGGTTTTTTTTTTTTTTTTTTTTTTTTTTGTAATTGACATCTAGTCTCATAACATGTTTTCATCAGAGAAGATGCTTGATACAATTTCAATTTTCTTAAATTTACTGAGTTTTGATTTGTGACCCATGATGTGGTCTATCCTGGAGAATGTTCCATATGCACTTGAGAAGGTGTATTCTTCTGCATTTGGATGAAATATCCTGAAGATATCAATAAGATCCATCTCATCTAATGTATCATTTAAGACTTGTGTTTCCTTATTAATTTTCTGTTTTGATGATATGTCCACTGGTGTGAGTGGGGTGTTAAAGTCTCCTACTATTATTGTGTTACTGTCAATTTCTCTTTTTATGTCTGTTAGTGTTTTTCTTATATTTTGAGGTGCTCCTATGTTGGGTGCATAGATATTTACAATTGTTATGTCTTCCTCTTGGATTAATCCCTTGATCATTATGTAGTGTTCTTCCTTATCTCTTGTAATCTTCTTTATTTTAAGGTCTATTTTGTCTGATATGAGGATTGCTACTCCAGCTTTCTTTTGCTTCCCATCTGCATGGGATATATTTTTCTGTCCTCTCACTTTTGGTCTGTATGTGTCTTGAGGTCTGACGTGGATTTCTTGTAGACAGCATATATATGGGTCTTTTTTTTTTTTTTTTGGTATCCATTCAGCCACTCTGTGTCTTTTGGTTGGAGCATTTAATCCATTTACATTTAAAGTAATTATTGATATATATGTTCCCATTGCCATTTTCTAATTGTTTGGGGTTGATTTTGTAGGTCTTTTTTCTTCTGTTGTGTTTCTCGACTATATAAGTCCATTTAACACTTGTTGCAAAGCTGGATGGTGGTACTGAATTCTCTTAACTTTTGCTTTTCTGTAAAGCTTTTTATTTCTCCATCAATTTTGAATGAGATCCTTGCTAGGACATTAATCTTGATTGTAGATTTTCCCCTTTCAGTACTTTAAATATATCCTGCCATTCCCTTCTGGCCTGCAGAGTTTCTGCTCAAAGATCAGCTGTTAAGCATGGGGGGTTTCCCTTGTATGTTACTTATTGTTTCTCCCTTGCTGCTTTTAATTGTAGGGAATATGCTTCCCTGGTGGCTTAGACGGTAAAGTGTCTGCCTGCATACAGGAGACCCGAGTTTGATCACTGGGCTGGGAAGATCCCCTGGAGAAGGAAATGGCAACCCACTCCAGTACTCTTGCCTGGAAAACTCCATGGACAGAGGAGCCTTGTAGGCTACAGTCCATGCGGTCGCAAAGAGTCAGACACGACTAAGTGACTTCACTTCACTTCACTTTGCTATGCACAAGCCTGTACTATAATTAATAGAGCCTCTTTGAAAAATAAGAATAACTTTCTCATTTCCCCCAGGCGAAGGGCTGGGAGCAGTGAAAGGTCCATCGTGGAAAGACATCTTGAAAACAAGATGTTGAAGTTCTGATGTGACTGATGGAAAACCATTAGTGACTGTTCCCATAAACAGAGCCTTGAGGTAGATGCTGAGAAAGTGCATCACTAGCCAAAGGGCTAAACAAAGTCATGAAAGGGCTGAAGGTTTGACACTGAGGACTGTGCATCGTATATCTTTATCCCCAATCTGAGATTGTAAAGAATAGATATCTCTAGAGCATGAGTAAAGAAGTAGAAATTAACAATAAAAGGCATGCGAGGATTAGGATCTGGGCTTTGGACTGCTATTGGCATCAGCCCCCTGATCCCCACTTTATTTCTGAGTCTTATTTTTCCTTATTCTTCTGCATCACCACTCCCTCAGGTCGGTTCGTTGTTGGGCTGGTCCCAACATTAATATTTTTCTTTGTGTTTAGTCTTTGTTAGTTTGATTAGCATGTGTCTTGGCATGTTTCTCCTTGGGTTTATCCTGTATGGGGCCCTTTGTGCCTCTTGGACTTGGTTGATTATTTCCTTTTCCATGTTGGGGATAATTTTCAACTATAATCTCTTCAAAAATTTTCTCATACCCTTTCTTTTTTCTCCTTCTGGGACCCCTATAATTCAAATGTTGGTGAATTTGATATGGTTCCAGAGGTCTCTGAGACTGTCCTCAGCTCTTTTAATTCTTTTTATTTTATTCTGCTTCTCAGAAGTCATTTCCATCATTTTATCTTCCAGCCCACTGATTTGTTCTTCTGATTCAGATATTCTGCTATTGATTCCTTCTAGAGTATTTTTAGTTTCAGTAATTGTGTTGTTTGTCTCTGTATGTTTATTCTTTAATTATTCTAGGTCTTTATTAATTGATTCTTGCATTTTCTCCATTTTATTTTCAAGGTTTTGATCATCTTTACTATCATTATTCTGAATTCTTTTTCAGGTAATTTTCTTATTTCCTCTTCATTTATTTGGACTTCTGTGTTTCTAGTTCCTTCATTTGTGCAGTATTTCTCTGCCTTTTCTTTCTTTCTTTTTTTTTTTAGGTTACTGTGTTTGAGCTTTCCTTTTTCCAGGCTTCAAAGAAAGTTGAATTCTTTCCTTGAAGAAAGTTGAATTCTTTCTTGCTTTTGGTTTCTGCCCTCCTAAGATTCATCCAGTGGTTTATGTGAGCTTCATATAGGGTGAGATTTGTGCTGAGTTTTTGTTTGCTTGTTTGTTTGTTTTTCCTCTGATTAGCAAGGCTGAGTGAGGTGGTAATCCTGTCTGCTGATGACTGGGTTTGTATTTTTGTTTTGTTTCTTGTTTAGATGAGGCATCCTGCACAGGGTGCTCCTGGTGGTTGGGTGATGCTGGGTCTTTTATTGGTTGGGTGATGCTGGGTCTTTTATTAAGTGGTTTCCTTTGTATGAGTTCTCACTATTTGATACTCCTTAGGATTAGTTCTCTGGTATTCTAGGGTCTTGGAGCCAGTGCTCCCACTCCAAAGGCTCAGGGCTTGATCTCTGGTCAGGAATGAAGACCACAAATGATTTGTTATATCATTAAGTGAGATTAAAACAAATATCCAAAAATGAGAAACCAAAGATGAATCCCAGACAAATGCAGTTACAAAATCAGGCAAATAATAGTTAAAATAATAGAATATAAACATATACATATACACCCATGAGCAAAGTGAAAACAGTCCAACAAAAATAAAGTACAGTAGATTGATCTGGCAAACAAAGGAAATCAAAGATTATATTTACCAGTTAAGAACAATACTAACTTATGCACAAACTGGAAAACAAAGCTAAAGCAAGGTGCCAAGTTGGGAATAAAGCAGTGAAAACAAAACTAACAAATATGTTGAGAGGAAAGGAAAGAAAGAAAGAATAGGTATGCAAAGTTAAATAGAGGTATATGAAGAGGATTTATATACATTAAAGATTAACTGCAAGGGGAAGAGAACAGTAGGAAAGGCAAATAAAAGGAATAAATGTAGAAAAAGTATAATAGGTTTAAAAATTTCAAAATTAAAATTATAAAAAAGAGAAAAAAAGTAAGAAGAAAGAAAAAAGAGGGGGAAAGGGGAAAACTCTACAGAACTGCAAAAGTCCAGTGTAGAGGCAGAGGTTTATAACAACAATAGAAAATGTGACTGAATACACACATATACATATACACCCATAAGCAAAATCCAAACAGCCCTCCAAAGATAAAATACAGTAGATTGACCCAGCAAATAAAAGAAGCCAAAAGCTACACCTACCAGAACAAAACTAATTAAAGCACAAACTGGAAAACAAAACTAAAGCAAGCTGCCAAGTGGGGAATAAAGCAATGAAGATAAAACTAACAAATATGTTGAGAAGAAAGGAGAGAAAGAAAAGAAAGAAAGAGTAGATATGCAAAGTTAAATAGAGGTAGAAAAAGATTTATATATGTTAAAGATTAACTGCAATGGGAAAAGAACAGTAGGAAAAGCAAACAAAGGAATAAATGTGGGAAAAAATAATAGGTTTAAAAAATTAAAAATTAAAATTGAAAAAAGAGGAAAAAAGAGAGAGAGAGAGGAAAACTCCACAGAACTGCAAAACCCAACCTAAAGGCAGAGGTTTATGACAACAATAAAAAATGTGACTGAGGAAAAAAAAGAAAAAAGCTCAAAAGCTTAATTGGATTTCTTAGTGCCAATAAAATCGACAACTACAACAGAGGGGGGAAAAAAGGGGAAAAAAAAAAAAAGAATCTACAGAATAAGTAAAAATAATAATAATAAATGTTTTTCTTGAGTCACTGCTGTAAGAGTCCTTTCCTGCGCTAGGAATCACAGTCCACCTTACCTCCCTAGGATGCCCTCCAACACTGTGCTGATCTCTGGACTTGCTGTAGGGGCTGCTCAGATTCTAATCTGGTCCTACTCTTGTGTGTTCGTGCCTCCAATGTCCACAGCTATCAGAGCTAGTGCATTTTCTTTTGTGGGCACTCTCAATGGCCTTTTATACATTCCATAGATACAGAGTCTACTTAGTTGGTTGTGTGGCTTTAATCTGCAGCTTGTACAGCTGATGGGAATGTTTTGAATATTTTTTCTTAGCCTCGCTACCTCTGGGTTTCCCAACCAAAGGTGGTTTATTCCCACCTTTGCATGTGGGTCGTCCACTGGGGTTTAACTCCTGAGGCTGCCCTGGACTTGGGTCTGCCCCAGTGAGGGCCAGGTGTGAAGGTGGTGCAGCTGCTTGGGTCGCAGGGGTTCTGGCAGCACCAGGTACTCAGGGGGGTTGGCGACTAGGGCTGCAGGAAATATAGTGCTCTAGAAGGGTATGGCAACTAGTCTTGGCCAATACGCTCCAGTATTCTTGCTTGGAGAACCCTCTCTCTGACAGAGAAACCTGACAGACCACAGTCTACAGGGTCGCAAAGAGTCGGACATGAATGAAGTGACCCTGCGCGCATAAATGCAGGACTATTTTTTTTTGCCTGTGGCATCTCTTCCCCTGTGAGAGTTGAGGGTGAACATGGTGCAGCTGTTTGGGTTTCGGGGACCCTGGTGGCACCAAGTGTGCAGGAACACAGACTGCTTCCACTGCAGGAGGTAGGCCCTATCAGAGTCTTTTTCGAGCCTCTTGTAGCTGGTGATCAGAAGGCCTCTTTGGCCAGTCTTTCTCCACAACTCCACCCATTCGGGCACTTAGAGGGCTCCTTTGCCTGGGGTCAGGCACATAGAGGGGCCCCCCTGAAGGGTCATACTCTGTAGATTGGCACATGGGACACTTAAAGGGTCACTCTAGGTGGGTTCCTACTCTGCAGTTTGGCGCATCAGTCACTGAAAGGAGTACCCTGCGTGGGGTCCTACTCTGTAGTTCAGTGAAGTCAGGTTTTTGATGGGCCAGTCTCTCTGTTGTTCAGCTGCCAATGCTGGCATGTGGGGAGAAAGAGGCTATGGTGATGGCTCCACCCACTATGCGTGACTCAGCAGTATCGCCTTGCTTCCATGGTTGCCTGGCTTTCTTCTACTGGCATTTCTCACCACTATCTCCTCCCTCACATCCCCTCAATCCATCTCTCTGCAGTCAACCACAGCCCTCACCCTGGCATTGCTCCACAATCCCTAAACTCCAGCTCCCAGCAGCTGCCCCTTCCAGGAGACCAGCATTCCTACTCGGGGTATGTATGGCTGTGGCAAGGACTGTCTGATTCTCATTCCATTTAGGCTGCCACAGATCAGCTGTTTCACTCTCGGCCTTAAATGTTTCTCCTCTGACTCAGACAATTGCCCCAATGTGGGGATTGGACCCCTGCTTCAGTTCCCCCACCCACCAAAGGCAGGTCCAGTCCTACTAACACTCCTGTTTCCCCCCCTAGTTCCTTCACCCTACCGAATTTTGTGTGGTTCTACATATTCTTTTCCACTGGTCGGGTACTCCTGTCTAATCTCAGCTGGTGTTCTGGATGCACTTCTGTGTCTGAAGGTGTATTCCTGATGTATCCATGGACAGAGATGTACTCCACGTCCATCTACTCCTCTGCTATCTTGTTCTCCCTTGACACTGCAGCTTTTCAAGGGCAGCATAGGGTAGTAAGGAGAAACAAGCAATGGGTCAGTGGAGTCAAAGGTGGAGAGAAAATGTAGTGCCTTGTCCGGGAATCCTGAAAGTGTTTCAGGAGAGATGAAATGTGAAATGTCAGGAAAGATGCACCTTTGAAAGAGGCAGTGTGGAGTCTTGATGAGTCTATTTTAGTGGACTGTGGAGGAGGAGGAAAGGGCCTGAAATGGAGAGTATTGACAAGTCTTTCTAGAACTTTTGCTGTAAACTGAAGAACAGAAATGAGACACTAGCTTAAAGGAGATGTAGAGTCCAGAGAGGAGAAGAGATGGTGATGAGAGTTTATTTTTTTCTGATGGTTTCCATATTCACAGTGAAATATTAATACAATGTGAAGCATCAACTAAGAGTGAGGATGAAGAGGATGCTGTACAGGTGTTAAGAAAAGGGAAAATTCCACTTGGACCTTGCTATTCAGAATGTGGCCCCTACCAAGGTTGAATTCAGCAATCACCTGGAACTAGCTAGAAATGCAGAATCTCAGGCCTCATCCCAGATCTAGGGAATTAGAATTTGCTCCTTACTGTTTCTCAGGTGATTGATGCGCACTAACCTAAGATACAGGAAGGTGAAAGGACTTTGGAGTAAGACAGGGCAGGACCAGGGCCTTGTGTTTGTAGACAGGGGACAGCTCATCATCGGTGTGTGTTTTCCTGCAGCCCCTTGCAGCCACAGAGGCAGGCAGAGAGTAGAGGGGTGGGTGTTTCCCAGTGCTGGTGGCTTGCCAGGCATATAAGCAGGTGGGGAACAGCACATCAGTTGAAGGAGACATGTGAGTGGATGACTAGGGGGTCTGGGAACCTAAGCTGCTCAAAGAGAGGATGGAGGTACAGGAACACAACTCTGCTTAGAAATCCTCTGGAAAGCTGGTAGAAAATGCAATCCTAGAAAGCATGCCAGCTATTCTGAGTCTTTATAAATCTAAATTCTAACATGTCCCTCAGGATTTCCAAAGAAGTGCCATCGGGTCACACTTTGTGAGATACTGACCAGACTTTCAGATCTTCAGATCTTCACAGCCAGATGGCAGCAAGAATCAAATCAAAATGGTGCCAGCAGCTTGGGGACTTGAGAATATCCATTAATCTGTGTTATTTCTGACGTGAATATGATGATTCATTATATTAGAAGATTCATTAAATAACATTAGTATCTGTAAAACTGCTATAAAAAATGATGCCTTCTAGAGAGTGTCATACTCTTTTCAATGGAATTTCATTAAATTCTATAAATAACTAAAGACAGAGAATAAAAATTGAATTTAGGTGGCATAACTATGAATTTCTCATATGTGCCTCTGACTTGATATTCTGTTCCCCACAGCAAAGGATGGTGATTACTGGAGATTGCTCGTCCCTGGAAACTATAAACTTACAGCCTCAGCACCGGGCTATCTGGCAATAGCAAAGAAAGTGGCAGTTCCTTATAGCCCTGCTGTCAGGGTAAGTGATTGTGATAATAGCTAAAGTTTATTAAACACTTACCATAGGTCAGGCATATTTAATCATTATATTTAGCTTTCATAATAACTCTATGAGGTAGAGTTATTATTACCTTGTTGTCCATCTGTTAAAAGAGAAAACTGAGGCCTTGAAAAGCTAAGTGACTTGCCGAAAGGCTCAGTGTTTAATTTAATACCACTCAATGTGAAACTTTGTTACCATTTCTCAATTTCTGAAGAGATCCACAAAAAAAATAAAACTTAAAAAAAGTAAGGTTTTATTTGCTGATCTTGATTTATATCTAAATAATGTTCTGTTTGATTTATCTTTTTATCCCAAACAGCTAGTATCATACCTTACTCAATGAGGATTTTGAAAAATAAATTAGGCTTGCAACATAATTTTAGGCATTAACTAAACATCTATTAAGCACATACTATGAGCAAAGTCAGGTCCTCTATGATAAGAACTATAAAATATGATACTTATTTAAGTAGATGCCATTTATTGATATTTTACTACTAAGGGTGATAATGATGAGACCAAAAATCTCATAGATGATGATTTTACTATTATCCTTGTAATATATTACTATGGAATGGCCTACAGGATTTCCAATTAAAAGCTTTACTTGAAAAGAATTTATTATATTTTTGGTTATATACCCTAAGTTTGGCGATAAATGCTCGGTTTTGCAAGCTAAATATCTTGGGTTTTTAAGTGATCCTTTGGTTTCGATTGTATGTGTTTATTAGGCTGGATATGTATTAAAATCAGGAGGTAAATTTGAACAAATAAATCCTGGAAAAATGTGGCTTCAGAGTCAGGTTATAAAAGATTTCATTTTGACCCTTGGCCTTTCTGCTATGTGTTAATTCAAAGAGGTGTTGAGTAGTCACATTCTTAAATAACCATAGAGTGCCTGATGAATTATGGAATGAGGTTCATGACATTGTACAGGAGACAGGGATCAAGACCATCCCCGTGGAAAAGAAATGCAAAAAAGCAAAATGGCTGTCTGGGGAGGCCTTACAAATAGCTGTGAAAAGAAGAGAAGCAAAAAGCAAAGGAGAAAAGAAAAGATATAAGCATCTGAACGCAGAATTCCAAAGAATAGCAAGAAGAGATAAGAAAGCCTTCCTCAGCGATCAAAGAAAAAGAGGAAAACAACAGAATGGGAAAGACTAGAGATCTCTTCAAGAAAATTAGCGATACAAAAGGAACATTTCATGCAATGATGGGCTCGATAAAGGACAGAAATGGTATGGACCTAATAGAAGCAGAAGATATTAAGAAGAGGTGGCAAGAATACACAGAAGAACTGTACAAAAAAGATCTTTATGACCCACATAATCACGATGGTGTAATCACTGACCTAGAGCCAGACATCCTGGAATGTGAAGTCAAGTGGGCCTTAGAAATCATCACTACAACAAAGCTAGTGGAGGTGATGGAATTCCAGTTGAGCTATTTCAAATCCTGAAAGATGATGCTGTGAAAGTGCTGCACTCAATATGCCAGCAAATTTGGAAAACTCAGCAGTGGCCACAGGACTGGAAAAGGTCAGTCTTCATTTAAATCCCAAAGAAAGGCAATGCCAAAGAATGCTCAAACTACCTCACAATTGCACTCATCTCACATGCTGGTAGAGTAATGCTCAGAATTCTCCAAGCCAGGCTTCAGCAATATGTGAACCGTGAACTTCCTGATGTTCAAGCTGGTTTTAGAAAAGGCAGAGGAACCAGAGATCAAATTGCCAACATCCGCTGGATCATGGAGAAAGCAAGAGAGTTCCAGAAAAACATCTATCTCTGCTTCATTGCCTATGCCAAAGCCTTTGACTGTGTGGATCACAGTAAACTGTGAAAAATTCTTAAAGAGATGGGAATACCAGACCACCTGATCTGCCTTTTGAGAAATCTATATGCAGGTCAGGAAGCAACAGTTAGAACTGGACATGGAACAACAGACTGGTTCCAAATTGGAAAAGGAGTACGTCAAGGCTGTATATTGTCACCCTGCTTATTTAACTTCTATGCAGAGTACATCATGAGAAACGCTGGACTGGAAGGAACACAAGCTGGAATCAAGATTGCCGGGAGAAATATCAATAACCTCAGATATGCAGATGACACCACCCTTATGGCAGAAAATGAAGAGGAACTCAAAAGCCTCTTGATGAAAGTGAAAGTGGAGAGTGAAAAAGTTGGCTTAAAGGTCAACATTCAGAGAACGAAGATCATGGCATCCGGTCCCATCACTTCATGGGAAATAGATGGGGGAACAGTGGAAACACTGTTAGACTTTCTTTTTTGGTGCTCCAAAATCACTGTAGATGGGACTGCAGCCATGAAATTAAAAGACGCTTACTCCTTGGAAGGAAAGTTATCACCAACCTAGATAGCATATTCAAAATCAGAGACATTACTTTGCCAACAAAAGTTCGTCTAGTCAAGGCTATGGTTTTCCTGTGGTCACATATGGATGTGAGAGTTGGACTGTGAAGAAGGCTGAGCACCAAAGAATTGATGCTTTTGAACTGTGGTGTTGGAGAAGACTCTTGAGAGTCCCTTGGACTGCAAGGAGATCCAATCTTCCATTCTGAGGGAGATCAGCCCCGGGACTTCTTGGGAAGGAATGATGCTAAAGCTGAAACTCCAGTCCTTTGGTCACCTCATTCGAAGAGTTGACTCTTTGGAAAAGAGTCTGATGCTGGGAGGGATTGGGGGCAGGAGGAGAAGGAGATGACAGAGGATGAGATAGCTAGATGGCATCACTGACTCGATGGACGTGAGTCTGAGTGAACTCCAGGAGTTGGTGTTGGACGGGGAGGCCTGGTGTGCTGCGATTCATGGGGTCGCAAAGAGTCGGACACGACTGAGCTACTGAACTGAACTGAACTGAGTGGCCAAATCAAAGATCTCTTAGCTCCATGTGGAATGGAGCATGGCTATCTCATGGGCCCAAAGAGGTTGCATATTTTAAATAGTCCTTTGTGGAAAAATATATGAATTCTCCATAGACCTGATTAGGATGCCCGGTCTACAGGCAAGTTGAGTTCCTGGGTTACTGATCTTCATGGTGGTTTGGAGGTGTGTGTATTTCCATCAGTTCTTTCACAGATGCAAGATTCTGGAAAACAGAACCCTGTAAAAGCTACATTTAAAAAAAAAAATTTTTTTTTAATTAGAGGATAATTACTTTACAATATGTGATGGTTTCTGCCATACATCAGTATTAATCAGCCATAGACAGAGTGAAGTAAGTTAAAAAGAGAAAGACAATATATATTAATGCACATATATGGAATCTAGAACAGAGAAGGCAATGATACCCCACTCCACTACTCTTGCCTGGAAAATCCCGTGGACAGAGGAGCCTGGTGGAGTGCAGTCCATGGAGTCACTAAGAGTCAGACACAACTGAGCGACTTCACTCTCACTTTTCACTTTCCTGCCTTGGAGAAGGAAATGGCAACCCACTTCGGTGTTCTTGCCTGGAGAATCCCAGGGACGGGGGAGCCTGGTGGGCTGACGTCTATGGGGTCGCACAAAGTTGGACATGGCTGAAGCAACTTAGCAGCAGCAGCATGGAATCTAGAAAGATAGAACTGATGATGATCCTACTTGCAGGGCAGCAAAGGAGACACAGGCATAAAGAACTGAGTTTTGGACGCGGTGAGGGAGGAGAGGGTGGGGTGGTTTGAGAGAAGTTACATCTTTTTATGGGAGAAAAGACTGCCTTTAAATAATCTGCCTATAAATAATCTGCTTTCCAATAATCCTGAGCATGTGCATGTGCTAAATTGCTTCAGTCATGTCCGATTCTATGCAACCTTATTAGATGAAAGCACATTTCAAACATAATGACTTTTGATATTCTTTTTCCCTAAAAGTATCTTTTTGGTTATCATGAGAGATTTTTTACGATTTACTTTTATTCAGATGGCTAGATTGAGATTATCCTAATAAACTTTAAACCTGTTCATTTTTAATTTTAGTTTTTAAAAGTACACAATCAATTTGATAATAATATATTATTATTTTCTCCTTTAGGTTGATTTTGAACTGGAGTCATTTTCTGAAAGGAAAGAAGAAGAGAAGGAAGAATTAATGGAATGGTGGAAGATGATGTCAGAAACTTTAAACTTTTAAGAAGGCTTCTAATTAATTGCTTTTAATCTATATAATGTATGTAGTATGATGTAATGTGGCCATTTTCTTTTAGATTTTGTGCAGTTAATATTTAACATTGATTTATTTTTCATCATTTAAATATTAATAGACATTACTTAAAATAGACTCTTAGGTTAAAATATAAGAACTTGGTCTATAACATTCATTTTCGTATATATGTGATACAGAGGACTGTAGAAGAGATTTGAGTGATTTTACCATGTTAGGCTTAGATACAATATTCCATATGTTATTTACAATATAGAACTTTTTGAGTAATTCTAGGTTTTAAAAATTAGTGAGTCCACTTATGGTTGCTGTAGGGGAAGAAGAGATATGGAGTCTGGGATCAGCATGTACACACTGCTATATTTAAAATGGATAACAAACAAGGTCCTACTGTATACTACAGATAACTCTGCTTAGTGTTATCTGGCAGCCTGGAGGGGAGGGATATTTTGAAGAAAATGGATACATATATATGTATGTTTGAGTCCCTTTGCCATACACTCAAAACATCATAACATTGTTAATCAGCTAAACTCTAATATAAAGTAAAATTTTTTTTAAATCCTAAAAAGAAGAAAGGAAAATGTATTTGAAAAAGCATCTGTGCAATGGATAGAAGGGGGGAGTAAACAAGGGGTACTTTGACATGTTAAAAGCTAAAAGTGAAAAAAAAGATAAAATAGAGAGTCCCTTTAATTAATGTAATTGGTGACAGTGTCACATAATGAAGCCATTGGAAAAGTCAATAGCTACAGCTTGAGTTGTCAGCAGTATACTGCAAAACTTAAACAGTCCCGTATTAATCATCATTGTGTAGTGTGCTGTCTAGCTATAGAAGTATGATCTTGTTAATGCATTCTTGATGGGAAAGTTAAAGTGAAGGTGTTCAGTCGTGTCCAACTGTTTGCGACCCCATGGACTGTAGCCTACCAGGCTCCTCTGTCCATGGGATTCTCCAGGCAAGAGTACTGGAATGGGTTGCCATTTCCTTCTCCAGGGGATGTTCCCAACCCAGGGATTGAACTCGGGTCTCCTGCACTGTAGGCAGACGCTTTACCCTCTGAGACACCAGAGTAAGTATACTTGATGGGAATAAAATGTAAATGTTTAGTGAGAAGTTTTATGAAAAGAGTGGAAATTGATTTCTTGCTTGTATACATTGGCGCAGTAGTGTTATATTATTCAGTGTGCTAACACTACTTTAAAGTGTAAGGTTTTTCTTGGTTGTAGATTGCCCCAGAATTGCATTCTAAATGAATAAAGATTTAAAAAAGTCTCTATGGTATGTATTTTAATTCTTTTTATTTTTTTGGTCTACAGTTTTGATCACGTGATAAAAAATGTATTCCCTTGAGAGCAGCCTCTCATTGGTTCATCTTCTATAATTTTAAATTTGTTAAGTGACTGCTGTATGCCAAGCACAGTGCAAGCACTGCATGCACTGTGTACATTATTTTGGTGGTCAAAATGTGATTCCATGGATCAGGTGTGTACATAAACTTTAAATACATATACAGAAAAATGAACATGTAATTAAGCATTGTGATGAGTAAAGTGATAGGAAGGACTAGTGTGTGGATAAAGAAATGTCAGAGCAACTTGCTTTAGACTAGATTCGGGGATAGCTTCTTAATGCAAGTTAAGCCCATACTTAGACTATGAGTTCAGTTCAGTCAGTTCACTCTCTCAGTCATGTCTGACTCGTTGTGACCCCATGGACTGCAGCATGCCAGGCCTCCCTGTCCATCACCAACTCCCAGAGTTTACTCAAACTCATGTCCATTGAGTCGGTGATGCCATCCAACCATCTCATCCTCTGTCGTCCCCTTCACCTCCCATATTCAATCTTTCCCAGCATCAGGGTCTTCTCAAATGAGTCAGCTCTTCGCATCAGGTGGCTGAATTATTGGAATTTCAGCTTCAGTATCAGTCCTTCCAATGAATATCCAGGACTGATTTCCTTTATGATGGATTGGTTGGATCTCCTTCCAGATGAAGGGAGTCTCAAGAGTCCTCTCCAACACCACAATTCAAAAGCATCAGTTCTTTGGCACTCAGCTTTCGTTATAGTCCAACTCTCACATCCATACATAACTACTGGAAAAACCATAGCTTTGACTAGACGGACCTTTGTTGGCAAAGTAATGTTCCTGCTTTTTAATAAGCTGTCTAGGTTGAACTGTGGAGTTGGAGAAGACTCTTGAGAGTCCCTTGGACTGCATTCTGAAGGAGATCGGCCCTGGGATTTCTTGGGAAGGAATGATGCTAAAGCTGAAACTCCAGTACTTTGGCCACCTCATGCGAAGAGTTGACTCATTGGAAAAGACTCTGATGCTGGGAGGGATTGGGGGCAGGAGGAGAAGGGGACGACAGAGGATGAGATGGCTGGATGGCCTCACTGACTCGATGGACGTGAGTCTGAGTGAACTCCGGGAGTTGGTGTCGGACAGGGAGGCCTGGCATGCTGCGATTCATGGGGTCACAAGCAGTTGGACGTGACTGAGTGACTAAACTGAACTGAACTGAGGTTGGTCATAACTTTTCTTCCAAGGAACAAATGTCTTTTAATTTCATGACTGCAGTCATCATCTGCATTGATTTTGGAGCCTCCCAAAATAAAGTCCGTCACTGTTTCCACTGTTTCCCCATCTATTTGCCATGAAGTGATGGGACCAGATGTCATGATTTTAGTTTTCTGAATGTTGAGTTTTAACCTAGCTTTTTCACCTCCTCTTTCACTTTCATCAAGAGGCTCTTTAGTTCGTTGCTTTCTGTCATAAGAGTGGTGTCATCGGTATATCTGGAGAAGGCAATGGCAACCCACTCCAGTACTCTTGCCTGGCGAATCCCATGGACAGAGGAGCCTGGTAGGCTGCAGTCCATGGGATCGCTAGGAATCGGACACGACTGAGCAACTTCACTTTCACTTTTCACTTTCATGCATTGGAGAAGGAAATGGCAACCCACTCCAGTATTCTTGCCTGGAAGATCCCAGGGTGGGGAGGAGCCTGGTGGGCTACTGTCTATGGGGTCTCACAGAGTCGGACACGACTGAAGCGACTTAGCAGCAGCAGCAGCAGCATCTGCATATCTGACTGAGGTTATTGATATTTCTCCCAGCAATCTTGATTCCAGCTTGTGTTTCATCCAGTCCAGCATTTCTCATGATGTACTCTGCACATAAGTTAAATAAGCAGGGTGACCATATACAGCCTTGTCATATTCCTTTTCCGACTTGGAACCAGTCTGTTGTTCCAGGTCCAGTTCTAACTGATGATTCCTGACCTGCATACAGATTTCTCAAGAGGCAGGTCAGGTGGTCTGGTATTCCCATCTCTTGAAGAATTATCCACAGTTTGTTGTTATCCACACAGTCAAAGGCTTTGGTGTAGTCAATAAAGCAGACATAGATGTTTTTCTGGAACTCTCTTGCTTTTTCCATGATCCAGCGGATGTTGGCAATTTGATCCCTGGTTCCTCTGCCTTTTCTAAATCCAGCTTGAACATGTGGAAGTTCACAGTTCATGTATTGCTGAAGCCTGGCTTGGAGAATTTTGAGCATTACTTTGCTAGCGTGTGGGATGAATACAATTATGCGGTAGTTTCAGCATTCTTTGGCATTGCCTATCTTTGGGATTGGAATGAAACTGACCTTTTCCAGTCCTGTGGTCATTGCTAAATTTTCCAAGTTTGCTAGCATATTGAGTGCAGCACTTTTACAGCATCATATTTGAAGATTTGTAATAGCTCAACTGGAATTCCATCACCTCCACTAGCTTTGTTTGTAGTGATTCTTTTTAAGAACCACTTGACTTCCAGGATGTCTGGCTCTAGGTGAGTGATCACACCATCTTGATCATCTGGGTCATGAAGATCTTTTTTGTGTAGTTCTGTGTATTCTTGCCACCTCTTCTTAACATTTTCTGCTTCTGTTGGGTCCATACCATTTCTGTCCTTTATTGTGCCCATCTTTGCATGAAAATTTCCGTTGGTATCTCTAATTTTCTTGAAGAGATCTCTAGTCTTTCCCATTCTATTGTTTTCCTCTATTGCTTTGCATTGATCACTGAGGAAGGCTTTCTTATCTCTCCTTGCTCTTCTTTGGAACTCTGAATTCAAATGGATATATCTTTCCTTTTTTCCTTTGTCTTTCACTTCTTTTATTTTCATATCAGTTTGTAAGGCCTCCTCAGACAACCATTTTGCCCTTTGCATTTCTTTTTCTTGGGGATGTTCTTGATCCCTGCCTCCTATACAATGTCATGAACCTCTGTCCAGAATTCTTCAGGCAGTCTGCCTATCAGATCTAAGACCTTTAATCTATTTGTCACTTACACTGTATAGTCATAAGGGATTTGATTTAGGTCATACCTGAATGGTCTAGTGGTTTTCACTACTTTCTTCTATTTAAGTCTGAATTTTACAATAAGGAGTTCATGATCTGAGCCACAGTTAGCTCCCTGTCTTGTTTTTGCTGACTGTATAGAGCTTCTCCATCTTTGGGTGCAAAGTATATAATCCATCTGATTTTGGTGTTGGCCGTCTAGTGAGGTCCACGTGTAGAGTCTTCTCTTGTGTTGTTGGAAGAGGGTGTTTGCCATGACCAGTGCGTTCTCTTGGCCAAACTCTGTTAGCCTTTGCCTTGCTTCATTCTGTACTCCAAGGCCAAATTTTCTCCTTACTCCAGGTATTTCTTGACTTCCTCCTTTTGCATTCCAGTCCCCTGTAATGAAAGACACTTTTTTTTTTTTTTTTTGGTGTTAGTTCTAGAAGGTCTTGCAGATCTTCATACAACCATTCTACTTCAGCTTCTTCAGCTTTATTGGTTGGGGCATAGCCTTGAACTACTGTGATATTGAATGGTTTGCCTTGGAAATGAACAGAGATCATTCTGTCTTTTTTGAGATAGCATCCAAGTACTGCATTTCGGATTCTTTTGTTGATTATGATGGCTACTGCGTTTTTTCTAAGGGACTCTTGCCCAAAGTAGTGAAATAATGGTCATCTGAGTTAAGTTCACCCATTCCAGTCCATTTTAGCTCACTGATTCCTAAAAGTCAACATTCAGTCTTACCATCTCCTGTTTGACCACTTCCAATTTGCCTTGATTCATGGACCTAACATTCCAGGTTCCTATGTAATATTGCTCTTTACAGCATCAGACTTTACTTCCATCACCAGTCACATCCATAACTGGGTGGCTGTTTTTGCTTTTGCTCCGTCTCTTCATTCTTTCTGGAGTTAGTTCTCAATTGATCTCCAGTAGCATATTGGGCACCTACTGACTATGAGTATGTGTGAGCAATGCAGAGTTACTTAGTATGCATTTGTATGTATGGTGGTGGTGATATGGTTGAGCAATGCCTCAGGTTGATGATGTTTTTCAGTCACTAGTTTGTGTCCGACTCTTTGTAATATCATGGACTGCAGCACACCAGGCTTCCCTGACCTTCACCATCTCCCAGAGCTTGCTCAAACTCATGTCCATTGAGATGGTAATGCCATCCAACCATCCCACCCTCTGTTGCCCTCTTCTCCTGCCTTCAATCTTTCACAGCATCAGGATCTTTTCCAATGAGTTATCTCTTCATAACAGGTGACAAAATATTGGAATTTCAACTGCAGCATCAGTCCTTCCAATGAATATTCAGGGTTGATTTCCTTTAAGATTGATTGGTTTGATTTCCCTTCAGTTCAAGGGACTCTCAAGAGTCTTCTCCAACACTACAGTTCAAAAGCATCTATTATTCACCACTCAGCTTTCTTTATAGTCCAACTCTCACATCCATACCTGACTACTGGAAAAACCATAGCTTTGACTATATGGATTTTTGTCAGCAATGTGATGTCTCTGCTTTATAATATACTGTCTCGGTTTGTCACAGCTTTTCTTCCAAGGAGCAAGCATATTTTAATTTCATGGCTGCAGTCACTGGCAGCAGTAATTTTTGAAGCCCAAGAAAATAAAATCTGTCACTGTTTTCATTTTTTCCCCATGTATTTGCCTTGAAGTTATGGGACTGGATGTCATAATCTTAGTTCTCTGAATGCTAAGTTTTAAGCCAGCTTTTTTCTCTATCCTATTTCACCCTCATCAAGAGTCTTTTTAGTTCCTCTTCCCTATCTACATATCTGAGGTTGTTGATATTTCTCCCAGAAATCTTGATGCCAGCTTGTGATTCATCCAGTCCAGAATTTTGCATGAATGTACTCTACATGTAAGTTAAATAAGTAGGGTGACAATGTACAGCCTTGATGTACTCCTTTCCCAGTTTTGAACCAATCCATTGTTCCATGTACAGTTCTATCTATTGCTTTTTGACTTGCATACAGGTTTCTCAGGAGACAAGAAAGGTGGTCTGATATTCCCATCTCTTTAAGAATTTTCCACATTTTGTTGTGATCCACACAGTCAAAGTCTTTAGGATACTCAATGAGGCAGAAGTAGATGTTTCGCTGGAATTCCCATGCTTTTTCTATGATCCAACAAATATTGACAGTTTGATTTCTGATTCCTCTGCCTTTTTAAAATCCAGCTTGTACATCTAAAAGTTCTCATTTCACACACGGTTGAAGCCTAACTTGAAGGATTTTGAGCATTACCTTGCTAGCATGTGAAATGAGCATAACTGTACAATAGTTTGAACATTCTTTGGCATTGTCCTTCTTTGGGATTGGGATGAAAACTGACCTTTTCAAATCCTGTGGCAACTGCTGAGGTTTCCAAATTTGCTGTCATATTCAGTGTAGCACTTTAACACTGTAGGTGAGTGACTACACCATCGGTTATCCAGGGCATTAAGACCTTTCTTGTATAGTTCTGTGCATTCTTATTACCACCTCTTCTTAATCTCTTGTTCTTCTGCTAGCTTACCATTTCTGTCTTTTATCATGCCCATCTTTGCATGAAATGTTCCCTTGGTAGCTCCAGTTTTCTTGAAGAGGACTGTGGTCTTCCCCATTCTATTGTTTTCCTCCATTTCTTTGTATTATTAACTTAAGGCTTTCTTATCTCTCCTTGCTATTCTCTCAAACTGTGCATTCAGTTGGATGTATCTTTACCTTTCTCCTTTGCTTTTTACTTCTCTTCTTTCCTCAGCTATTCATGAGGCTTCCTCAGACAACCACTTTGCCTTCTTGCATTTCTTTTTCTTGGGGATGGTTTTTGTCACTGCCTCTTATACAAAGTTATGATCCTCTGTCCCTAGTTCTTCGGGCACTCTACCAGCTCTAATCCCTTGAATCTATTCATCACCTCCACTGTATAATTATAAGGGATTTAATTTAGGTCATACCTGAATGGCCTAGTGGTTTTCTCTACTGTCTTCAATTTAAGGTGGGTATAGGTTTTTTATTACATAGTTTTAACCATTGTAATAGCTGCAAAAATATATACTGGCTTAAACATGATAGAAGTATATTTCTTGCTCAGATACCTGTACTGAGCAGAAGACAGAAAGATTAGATGGCTTTTCTCTACCTTGGCATTCTGAGTCACGTTCTGACAGATGATCTGCCATCTTCCACATGTGGCCACCAAGTTGCTGGTGTTCATCTTCATTGTAGCCAGTGGGAAAGAGGAAAGACCATGGAGGAGCAGGTTAGGGTTGCCTGTATGAATCAGGCCTGGCAGTAGTATATGCTACTTCTGCTCACATAATATTGCCTAGAATTGTATCTTCTGGCCATAATATTTGCAAGAGAATCTAGGCAACGTAGTCCATCAGCACACCTCGGCTGGTGAAGGAAAACTTGATATTTGGTGAGCATCTGCAGTCTCTGCTAGATAGAAGGAACAGCACATGTAGAGGCATCGGGGGTAGGAAAGAACATGGATTGCTGAAGGAATAGAAAGGGAGGTGGGAAGTCAAGGCCAGGTAAGTCAGCAGGCATAAAGTCATGCAGGACATTATGGACCAGAATTGAGATTATGGGGTTTTGATTTTAGAATCACTGAATGGTTTTAAGCTAGAAGTAGTAGTTGCTCATCACTCAGTCATGTCTGACTCTTTGCAACCCCATGGACTGCAGGATGCCAGGCTTCCCTGTACTTAACAATCTCCCAGAACTTGCTAAAACTCATATCCATTCAGTCAGTGATTCTATACAACCAGTTTGTCCTCTGTTGTCCCCTTCTACTGTCCTCAATCTTTCCCAGCATCAAAGTCTTTTCCAATGAGTTGGCTCTTCCCATTGGGTGGCCAAAGTATTGGAGTTTCAGCTTCAGCATCAGTCCTTCTGATTAATATTCAGGGTTTATTTCCTTTAGGATTGACTGGATTGATCTCCTTGATGTCCAAGGGACTCTCAAGAGTCTTCTCCAACACCACAGTTCATGAGAATCCATTCTTCAGCGCCCAGCCTTCTTTATGGTCAAACTCTCACACTCATGCATGACTACTGGAAAAACCATAGCTTTGACTATATGGACCTTTGTTGACAAAGTAATGTCTCTGCTTGTCAATGCATTGTCTAAGTTCGTCATTTATTTTCTTCTGAGAAGCAAATATCTCTTAACTTCATGGCTGCAGTAACCAGCTGCAGTAATTTTGAAGCCCAGGAAAATAAAGTCTGTCAATATTTCCATTGTTTTCCCATCTATTTGCCATGAAGTGATGTAACTGTATGCCATGATCTTAGTTTTTTGAATGTTGAGTTTTAAGCCAGTTTTTTCACTCTCCTCTTTCACCTTCATCAAGAGACTTTTTAATTCCTCCTTGATTTTTGCCATAAGGGTGGTGTCATGTGCATATATGAAGTTGCTGATATTTTTCCCAGCAATCTTGACTCCAGCTTGTGCTTCATCCAGCCTGGCATTTCACATGAAGTACTCTGCATATAAATTAAACAAGCAGGGTGACAATATACAGCCTTAATGTACTCCTTTCCCAATTTGGAACCAGTGCATTATTCCATGTCTGGTTCAAGTTGTTGCTTCTTCACTGCATACAGGCGTCTCAGGAGGCAGGTAAGGTGGTCTGGCATTCCTATCTCTTGAAGAATTTTCCAGTTTGTTGTGACTGACACAGTCAAAGGCTTCAGGGTGGTCAATTAAACAGATGTAGATGTTTTTCAGGGATTCTCTTGCTTTTCTATGATCTAAAGAATGTTGGTGATTTGATCTCTGCTTCCTCTGTCTTTTTAAAATTCAGCTTGTGCATCTGGAAATTCTCAGTACACATACTATTGAAGCCTAACATGGAGGATTTTGAGTATTACCTTGCTATCATGTGAAATTAGCACAATGGTACTGTAGTTTGAACATTCTTTGGCACTGTCCTTCTTTGGTATTGTAATGAAAACTGACCTTTCCCAGTGCTGTGGCTACTCTGAGTTTTCTAAATTTGCTGGCATATTGAGTGAAGTACTTTAACAGCATCATCTTTTAGGATTTGAAATAGCTCAGCTGAAATTCTATCACTTCCCTTAAGCTTTGTGCATAGTGATGCTTCCTAATGAGGTAGAAATTGCTAGGCAGGCAGTCAGTGTAGGGCTCTTTGATCTCGGTCTTTTTTTCAGTAAACATCTCACTCCATAACCTAAAGCTATACCCTTTGTTTCAGTTTCCTGACTTTCAGAGCAATTCATCTTCAGTCCTGGTAGACCATAAAACACTCAGATTCTGGACAGGACAACCATTAACTCCTGGCCCTCTTATCTAAAAGAAAAACAACAGGTAGACCATCAACTTTTGGCCTATATCTGGTCCTTTGTGGAATGGCCAGGGTTATAATGTAGGGTCACAGGACGGTAACTCAATGTCTTAAGAGACTTAGAAACTGGGAATCAAAAGAAGCCATAAAAATATCATGTTAAACATTTTAAAATGTTTGGTTAGAAATGGCATATGTTATGGACAGGAACCAACCATATCAATACCAAATGTACAGATCAATACTAATGAGGATATAAGCTGCTGTTAGCCCCACCTTTGGGGGACACTTTGCCCACTCTCAGTGTCTATGCTGAGACATTTGTACTTTCTTTTAAAAATAAATCCTATTTGCTGGCTACTGTAAAATTTGTGTGTTTGTGAAGTTCATTCTTTTGCCCTGGAAAGAACTTGGTTTCCCATTTCACTAAGGCCAATTTGAGTTCACATTCCAGGATGTCTAACTCTAGGTGAGTGATTACACCATCATGGTTATCTGGGTTATTAAGATCTTTTTTTTGTATAGTTCTTCTGTATATTCTTGCCATCTCGTCTTAATATCTTCTGTTTCTTTTAGGTTCATAACATTTCTGTCCTTTATTGTGCCCATCCATGCATGAAATGTTCCCTTAGTATCTCAAATTTTCTTGAAGAGATCTCTAGTCTTTCCCATTTTATTGTTTTCCTCTATTTCTTTGTGATCATCACTTAGGAAAGCTTTCTTATCTCTCCTTGCTGTTCTTTGGAACTCTGTATTCACAAGGGTATATCTTTTCTTTCTCCTTTGCCTTTCACTTCCTTTCTTTTCTCAGCTATTTATAAAGCCTCCTCAGACAACCATTTTGCCTTTTTGCATTTCCTTTACTTGAGGATGGTTTTGATCACTGCCTCCTGTACAATGTTCAGCTCAGTTCAGTTCAGTCACTCAGTCGTGTCCGACTCTTTGCGATCCCATGAGTTGCAGCACGCCAGGCCTCCCTGTCCATCACAAACTCCCGGAGTTCACCCAGACTCAAGTTCGTCAAGTCAGTGATGACATCCAGCCATCTCATCCTCTGTCATCCCCTTTTCTTCCTGCCCCCATCCCTCCCAGCATCAGAGTCTTTTCCAATGAGTCAACTCTTCGCATGAGGTGACCAAAGGACTGGAGTTTCATCTTTAGCATCATTCCTTCCCAAGAAGTCCCAGGGCTGATCTCCTTCAGAATGGACTGATTGGATCTGCTTGCAGTCCAAGGACTCTCAAGAGTCTTCTCCAACACCACAGTTCAAAAGCATCATTTTTTTCAGCGCTCAGCCTTCTTCACAGTCCAACTCTCACATCCATACATGACCACTGGAAAAACCATAGCCTTGACTAGATGAACCTTTGTTGGCAAAGTAATGTCTCTGCTTTTCAATGTGCTATCTAGATTGGACATAACTTTCCTTCCAAGGAGTAAGCGTCTTTTAATTTCATGGCTTCAGTCACTATCTGCAGTGATTTTGGAGCCCCAAAAAGAAAGTCTGACACTGTTCCCACTGTTTCCCCACCTATTTCCCATGAAGTGATGGGACCGGATGCCATGATCTTCGTTTTCTGAATGTTGAGCTTTAAGCCAACTCTTTCCACTCTCCAATTTCACTTTCATCAAGAGGCTTTTTAGTTGCTCTTCACTTTCTGCCATAAGGGTGGTGTCATCTGCATATCTGAGGTTATTGATATTTCTCCCGGCAATCTTGATTCCAGCTTGTGTTTCTTCCAGTCCAACATTTCTCATGATGTACTCTGCATAGAAGTTAAATAGCAGGGTGACAATATACAGCCTTGATGTACTCCTTTTCCTATTTGGAACCAGTCTGTTGTTCCATGTCCAGTTCTAACTGTTGCTTCCTGACCTGCATACAGGTTTCTCAAGAGGAAGGTCAGGTGGTCTGGTTTCCCATCTCTTGAAGAATTTTCCACAGTTTCTTGTGATCCACACAGTCAAAGGCTTTGGCATAGTCAATAAAGCAGAAATAGATGTTTTTCTGGAACTCTCTTGCTTTTTCCATGATCTAGTGGATGTTGGCAATTTGATCTTTGGTTCCTCTGCCTTTTCTAAAACTAGCTTCAACATCAGGAAGTTCATGGTTCACATATTGCTGAAGCCTGGCTTGGAGAATTTTGAGCATTACTTTACTAACGTGTGAGATGAGTGCAATTGTGTGATAGTTTGAGCATTTTTTTGGCATTGGCTTTCTTTGGGATTGGAATGAAAATTGACCTTTTCCAGTCCTGTGGCCACTGCTGAGTTTTCCAAATTTGCTGGCATATTGAGTGCAGCACTTTCACAGCATCATCTTTCAGGATTTGAAATAGATCAACTGGAATTCCATCATCTCCACTAGCTTTGTTGTAGTGATGCTTTCTAAGGCCCACTTGACTTCACATTCCAGGATGTCTGGCTATAGGTCAGTGATCACACCATCGTGGTTATCTGGGTCGTGAAGATCTTTTTTTGTACAGTTCTTCTGTGTATTCTTGCCACCTCTTCTTAATGTCTTCTGCTTCTGTTAGGTCCATACCATTTCTGTCCTTTATTAAGCCCATCTTTGCATGAAATGTTCCCTTGCTATCTCTAATTTTGTTGAAGAGATCTCTAGTCTTTCCCATTCTGTTGTTTTCTTCTATTTCTTTGCACTGATTGCTGAGGAAGGCTTTCTTATCTCTTCTTGCTATTCTTTGGAACTCTGTATTCAGATGCTTATATCTTTCCTTTTCTCCTTTGCTCTTCACTTCTCTTCATTTCACAGCTATTTATAAGGCCTTCTCAGACAGCCATTTTGCTTTTTTGCATTTCTTTTCCATGGGCATGGTCTTGATCCCTGTCTCCTGTACAGTGTCACGAACCTCATTCCACAGTTCATCAGGCACTCTATCTATAAGATCTAGGCCCTTAAATCTATTTCTCACTTCCACTGTATAATCATAAGGGATTTGATTTAGGTCATACCTGAATGGTCTATTGGTTTCCCTACTTTCTTCAATTTCAGTTTGAATTTGGCAATAAGGAGTTCATGATCTGAGCCACAGTCAGTCCTGGTCTTGTTTTTGCTAACTATATAGAGCTTCTCCATCTTTGGGTGCAAAGAATATAATCAGTCTGATTTTGGTGTTGACCATCTGGTGATGTCCATGTATAGAGTCTTCTCTTGTGTTGTTTGGAGAGGGTGTTTGTTATGACCAGTGCATTTTCTTGGCAAAATTCTATTAATCTTTGCCCTGCTTCATTCCGTATCCAAGGCCAAATTTGCCTGTTACTCCAAGTGTTTCTTGACTTCCTACTTTTGCATTCTAGTCCCCTATAATGAAAAGGACATCTTTTTGGGGTGTTAGTTCTAAAAGGTCTTGTAGGTCTTCATAGAACCATTCAACTTCAGCTTCTTCAGCGTTACTGATTGGGGCATATACTTGGATTATTGTGATATTGAATGGTTTGCCTTGGAAACGAACAGAGATCATTCTGTCGTTTTTGAGATTGCATCCAAGTACTGCATTTCGGACTCTTTTGTTGACCATGATGGCTACTCCATTTCTTTGAGGGATTCCTGCCCGCAGTAGTAGATATAATGGTCATCTGAGTTAAATTCACCCATTCCAGTCCATTTCAGTTCGCTGATTCCTAGAATGTCGACATTCACTCTTGCCATCTCTTGTCTGACCACTTCCAATTTGCCTTGATTCATGGACCTGACGTTCCAGGTTCCTATGCAATATTGTTGTTTACAGTATCGGACCTTGCTTCTGTCACCAGTCACATCCACAGCTGGGTATTCTTTTTGCTTTGTCTCCACCCTTTCATTCTTTCTAGAGTTATTTCTCCACTGATCTCCAGTAGCATATTGGGCACCTACCGACCTGGGGAGTTCCTCTTTCAGTATCCTATCATTTTGCCTTTTCATACTATTCATGGGGTTCTTAAGGCAAGAATACTGAAGTGGTTTGCCATTCCCTTCTCTAGTGGACCACATTCTGTCAGATCTCTCCACCATGACCCGCCCATGTTGGATTGCCCCACAGGCATGGCTTAGTTTCATTGGGTTAGACAAGTCTGTGGTCCTAGTGTGATTAGATTGACTAGTTTTCTGTGAGTACAATGTTACAAACCTGCATCTGTAGTTCTTCAGGCACTCTATCAGATTTAATCCCTTGAGTGTATTTGTCACTTTCACTGTATAATCATAAGGGATTTGCTTTACATCATATCTGAATGGTCTAGAGATTTTCTATACTTTCTTCAATTTAAGTCTGAATTTTGAAATAAGGAGTTCATGATCTGAGCCACAGTCAGCCCCAGTCTTGTTTTTGCTGACTGTATGGAGCTTCTCCATCTTTGACTGCAAAGAGTGTAATCATCTGACTCGGTGTCGGCCGTCCGGTGGCATCCGTGTGCAGTGCCACCTCATGCAGCAGTCCACAGCTTGTGGTGTAAGTCCTCTTGGGGGAGGTCGCCATCAAACCCACTACAGAGTCGCCAAGTGGTGACCCAAAGACTGGAGAACAATTATACCAAAGAAGTTCTCACACTGCTGGGAAAGTTCGAGGACCCACAACAGGTTTCCCAACCTGAGGATCAAGTGAAGGGGTTGAGAACCCGGGGGAATTTGACTTTGAAGTTCAGTTGGATTTGATTACAGAACTTCCATAGGACTGGGAAAACAAAAACTCTTGGAGGTCACAAACAAAACTTTATGCACACCAGGGCCAAGGAAGAAGGAGCAGTGACCCCACAAGAGACTGAGCCAGACTTGTCTGTGAGTGTTTGGGAGTCTCTGGCAGAGATGTGGGTCAACAGCGGCCTGCTTTGGGGTCAGGGACATTGACTGCCTCAGTCCTGTGAGGACTAGTATAAGTCCTTTTAGAGGAGGTTGCCATTATCCCTACTATACTTTGGCCTCAAGCCAAACTACAGGGAGGGATCATAGATCCATCCATCAGCAGAAAAGTGGATTAAAGATTTACTGAGCATGGCCTTGCCCACCAGAGCAGTTTTCCCCACAGCCAGCTTCTCCCATCACAAGCCTCTTATCCTCATTTATCAGAGAGCAGAAAGAATGAAAACCACAATCACAGAAAACTAACCAAACTGATCACATGGATCACAGCCTTGTCTAACTCAACTATGAGCCATGCTGTGTAGGGCCACTGAAGACAGATGGGTCATGGTGGAGAATTCTGACAAAATTCACTGGAGAAAGGACTGACAAACCACTTCAGCATTCTTGCCTCGAGAACCCCATGAACAGTATGACAAATCAAAAACATATGACACTGAAAGTTGAACTCCCCAGGTTAGTAGGCACCCAATATGCTACTGGAGAAGAGTGGAGAAATAGCTCCAGAAGGAATGAAGAGGCAAAGCCAAAGTGGAAATAATGCCCAGTTGTGGATATGTCTGGTGGTGAAAGTAAAGTCCAGTGCTGTAAAGAAAAATATTACATAGGAACCTGGAATGTTAGGTCCATGAATCAAGGTAAATTGGAAGTGGTCAAACAGGAGATGGCAAGAGTGAACATTTTATGAATCAGTGAACTAAAATGGACAGGAGTGGGCAAATTCAGATGACCATTATATCTACTACTGTGAGCAAGAATCCTTCAGAAGAAATGGAGTAGCCCTCATAGTCAGGAAAAGAGTCTGAAATGCAGTACTAGGGTACAATTTCAAAAATGACAGAATGATCATGGTTCATTTCCAAGGCAAAGCATTCACTATCACAATAATCCAGGTATATGAACCAACCACTAATGGCAAAGAAGCTGAAGTTGAATGGTCCTTTTCATCATAGGGGACTGGAGTGCAAAAGTAGGAAGTCAAGAGATACCTGGAGTAACAGGCAAGTTTGGCCTTGGAGTACAAAATGAAGTTGGGCAAAGGCTAACACAGTTTTGCCAAGAGAATGCACTGGTCATAGCAAACACCCTCTTCCAACAACACAAGATAGGAAGGGACATGATCTAATTTAAGTTTAAAAGGTTCTTCTTGCTGCTGTGTACAGGGTAGAAGGAAGAATAGAGACTAGTCAGGAATTTGTTGCAGGGTCTAGAAGAGCAGTAACTTGGATCATGTTTTGGCAGTAGAAATAAGAATATGTGGGAGGTTTGCAGTGTATTTCAGAGATAGAATTGACAGGCCTTGGTGAGAAATTGGATGTGGGTGATGAGGGGGAGGCAGGTGTCACAGGTGACATCATGTTTCTAACTTGATCATGAATATGTGGCATGTGATATATTGGAGAAGCAGAAGATTTGAAAAGGTGAGAAGAAAAAAATCCAATATAGGAAATGTTAAGCTTATTTTGCTTATACTTATAAGATACCCAAATAGAGATGTTGAGTTTGTGGCTGCCTAGTCTCTGTGTGAAGCTCTAAAAGATGCCTGAGTTTGGAAATATAAATTTGAATTTAATTGGTGTATAAATAAAGAGCTATTAATTATACAAATCCAGGGCAGTTTTGAGAATGAAAGGGGTACAATTAATTTTGCCAGGACAGGAAATACAATTCAGAACTGCATGGGGCAAGATTGAGAGTAGGTTCCCCTACATATAGATGGTATACAAAGTCGTATAAAATCATGGGAATGTATAAGATCCCCCAAGAAGAGGCCATAGAGATAGAAGGAAGTAAGACCTGGACTGATTTCTGAGGAACTTCAGAATTCTGCTCCTTGTGGTTCATATCAGATAGGATAAGTTAGGCTATGATGTAGTAAGAAACAACCCTAAGTCTCAGTAGTTTAACTTAACAGTAATTTCATGGTTACATGACATTACATAGGTCTATGTAACTCTCCAGGAAATTTGTCCCTGCACGTAGTGATGCTCCTATGGAATGTTTCTGGCCTGCAGCTCTGCTGTCTCAGCATAAAGCCTCCTCAGTCTTTAGTTTTAGTCATAGGAACATACCTGAAGTCACTTCTGCCCACTGCTCAAGACTTCAGCCCTTAGCCTTGTTGATCCAGAGAGCTTGGTGAACATCACTGTCTACAGCTTAGTCTTCCCTACTGGCCTTCAACATACCTTTGCACATCTTTTTCCAAATATATATTTCATCTAACTCCTCCACAGAGGAGGCAGTTTAAAAGTCACATCAAATCAAGGCTTTGAGCTTCAAGTTGGGAATTTTTGAGGAATCCCATGATAGCCTCTGTATCAGACATGCATATGGTCACTCTTGCTCCAGAAAATTGTGAACTAAAAGGCGAGATTGTATGCGTCCCTCACACCCATCATACAATGATGGAACACAATAAACACTTCCTGCAGAATGATGAGGAGTAAGATGTGCCCAGTGTTTATTGGTCCTCAACAATTCTGAAATCTTGCTGAACGAATATTTTATAGGCCTTTCTTTGGGGGATGAAGAATGTTTCTGTCCTCAGAATTGATTCTACACTTTGGAAAGCACTTCCTCTTATTGTTCCCTGCAGCCATGACCTTGCCTTCTTGTAGGTTTTTCTCATTCACTCAGGATCTAAGTTGACAGAGGCCCCACCTAGCACTGCTCACTATCTGGAATATGGGACCTCCAGGTCACTGCAACAGAGGGTGAGAGAGACTCAAGAACCAAGAACAGACTTACTTTGGACTGTAGGTGGCATGTCAGCTGTGTTTACAATTTACTGGGCAGTGTAGAGGATACAGAAAATATTGCAAATATCATGTCTGTCTCTGCCACAAGGCCATGCAGGCCAACTTGTCACTCATTTAGCAGTTGGAAGGAAGGTTTTAATTTGATGTAGTTCTTTCATCACAATCACTTATGGTTCCCTGGTAGCTCAGCTGGTAAAGAATCAGCCTGCAATGCAGGAAACTCTAGTTCAATTCCTGGGTTGGGAAATTCCCCTGGAGAAGGGATAGGCTACCCACTTCAGTATTCTTGGGTTTCCCTGGTGGCTTAGACAGTCAAGAATCTGCCTGCAATCCAGGAGACTGGGGTTCGATCCCTGGTTTGGGAAGGTCCCCTGAAGGAGGGCATGACAACCCACTCTAGTACTCTTGCCAGGAGAATCCACATAGACAGAGGAGCCTGGTGGGCTACAGTTCATGGGGTTGCAAAGAGTCAGACATGACTGAGCAACTAAGCAAAAACATACAATGGTTATAATACAGGGTTTCAAAGGTCTGCACTATCTTGGTCATGGTCTCAGCATGCTCAGGTTTTATCTGATAAGCAATCTAGAATTGGATCAAAATCTGTGTAACTCAAGGAAGATATGAGCCATGCCATGCAGGTCTACCCAAGAGGGATGGGTCATTGTTGGAGATTTCTGACAAAATGTGATCCATTAGAGAAGGAAATGGCAAACCACTTCAGTATTCTTGCTTTGAGAACCCCATGAACACAGTGAAAAGGCAAAAATATATAACATTGGAAGATGAGCCCCCTCAGGTCAGTAGGTCTCCAATATGCTACTGGAGAATGGCAGAGAAAGAGTTCCAGAAGGAATGAAGAGGCTGGGCCAAAATGGAAATGTTGTCCAATTGTGGATGTCTCTGGAGGTAAATGTAAAGTCCAATGCTGTAAAGAAAAATATTGAATAGGAACCTTGAATGTTATGTCTGTGAATCAAGGTAAATTGGATGTGATCAAGCTGGAGATGGAAAGGGTGAACATCAACATTTTAGGAATCAGTCTAAAATGGACAGGAATGGGCAAATTCAGATGACCATTATATCTACTACTATGAGCAAGAATCAAATAGGATATGGGGAGGGAGAAGGGTTCAGGATGGGGAACACATGTATACCTGTGGCGGATTCATTTTGATATTTGGCAAAATTAATACAATTATGTAAAGTTTAAAGATAAAATAAAATTTTTAAAAAAATTAAATAAAAAAATAGAGTAGGCCTCATAATAAAAGAAAAAAAAAAAAAGAGTTTGAAATGCAGTACTTGGATGCAATCTCAAAAATGACAGAATGATCTTAGTTATTTCCAAGACAAACCATTCAATATCACAGCAATCCAAGTCTATGCCCCAACCAATAAAGTCAAAGAAGCAATGCAAAAGGAGGAAGTCAAGAGATAATTGGAGTAACAGGCAAGTTTGGCCTTGGAGTACAAAGTGAAGCAGGTCAAAGGCTAACAGAGCTTTGCCCAGAGAAAGCACTGGGCATAGTAAACATCCTTTTCCAACAACATAAAAGACAACTCTACACATGAACATCACTCGATTGTCAACACCAAAATCAGATTGATTATATTCTTTGCAGCTGAAGATGGAGAAGCTCTCTACAGTGAGTAAAAATAAGATCTGGAGTTGATTGTGGCTTAGGTCATGAGCTCCTTATTGTAAAATTCAGACTTAAATTGAAGGAAGTAGAGAAAAACACTAGGCCTAAATCAAATCCCTTATGATTATACAGTGGAGATGACAAATAGATTTAAGGGATTAGAGTTGGTAGACAGAGTGCCTAAAGAGCTATGATGGAGCATTGTACAGGAAGTGGTGACCAAAACCATCCCCAGGAAAAAGAAACGCAAGAAGGTAAAGTGGTTGCCTAAGGAGGACTTACCAATAGCTGAGAAAGGAAGATAAGTGAAAACCAAAGGAGAAAGGAAAGGCTATACCCAACTGAATGCAGAGTTCCAGAGAATAGCAAGAGGGGATAAGAAAGCCTTAAATAATGCAAAGAAGTAGAGGAAAACAATAGAACGGGAAAGACTAGAGAATTTTCAAGAATATGGGGGATACAAAGGGAACATTTCATGCAAAGATGGGCTCAATAAAGGATGGAAATGGTATGGACCTAATAGAAGAAGAAGAGATTAAGAAGAGGTGGCAAGAATGCACAGAAGAACTATAAAAAAGGTCTTAATGACCTGGATAACCATGATGATGTGGTCACTCACCTAGAGCCAAACATCCTGGAGTGTGAAGTCAAGTGGGTCTTAGGAAGCATTACCACCAATAAAGCTAGTGGAAGTGATGGAATTCCAGCTGAGTTATTTCAAATCTTAAAAGATGGCACTATTAAATTGCTGTACTCCATATGCAAGCAAATATGGAAAACTCAGCACTTGCCACAGGACTGGAAAAGGTCAGTTTTCATTCCAACTGCAAAGAAGGACTGCCAGAATGTTCAAACTACCATACATTTGCACTCATTTCACATGCTAATAAGATTACATTCAAAATCCTTTAAGCTAGCTTTCAACAGTACATGAAAGGAGGACTCAATGTACAAGCTGGATTTAGAATAGACAGAGGAACCAGAGATCAAATTGTCAATATCCTTTGGATCATAGAAAAAGCAAGCTAAATTCCAGAAAAGATGTCTACTTCTGCTTCATTGACTATCCTAAAGCCTTTGATTGTGTGGTTCACAACAAACTGTGGAAAATGCTTAAAGAGACAGGAATACCAGACTACCTTTCTTGTCTCCTGAGAAGCCTGTATTCAGGACAAAAGATGGAGATGAAATGACAGACTGATTCAAAATTGGGAAAGGAGTACATCAAGATTATATACCATCACCCTGATTATTTAACTTACATGCTGTGTATATCAAGGGAAATGCTGGGCTGGGTGAATTACAATGGGAATACATCATAGGAAATGCTGGGCTGAATCAAGACTGCTGGGAGAAATATCAACAACCTCAGATATACATATGATACCACTTTAATGGCAGAAAGCAAAGAGAAACTAAAGAGCCTCTTGATGAAGGGAAAAGAGGAGCATGAGAAAGCTGGCTTAAAACTGGCATTCAAAAATCTAAGATCATGGTATTTGGTCCTATCACTTCATGGTAAATAGATTTGGAAATAATGGAAGCGGTATCAGATTTTATTTTCTTGGGCTAAAAAATCACTGCAGATGGTGACTACAGGCATGAAATTAAAATATGCTTGTTCCTTGGAAGAAAAGCTATGACAAATCTAGACAGCGTTTTGAAAAGCAGAGATATCATTTTGTCGACAAAAGTCTGTATAGACAAAACTATGGTTTTTCCAGTAGTCATATATGCACATGAGAGTTGGAACGTAAAGAAGACTGAGCAGCAAAGAACTGATGCTTTTGAACTGTGGTTCTGGACTCCAAGGGTGAGAGTCCCCTGGATTGCAAGACAATCAAACCAGTCAGTCCTAAAGGAAATCAACCCTTAATAGTCATGTGATAGGCTGATGCTGAAACTGAAGCTCAAATACTTGGGTCACCTGATACAAAGAGCTGACATGATGCTGGGAAATTCTGAGGGCAGGAGAAGTGGGCAACAGAAGATGGGCTAATTGGGTGGCATCTTAAATGTCACTTTCTCCAATTAGTTTATCAATAATAAAGTTGACAGTTTAACATGTTAGTCTTCTGTGTCTTATTTTTCAGTTGGTTCTAAACACAACAATGGAAGAAATGGATATTATGTATTGAATCCCTAAAATCTTTAAGAGACATAAATAATATGTTCGGTGTGGCTTTTCTTTTTTTCCTTTTTTCCAAAAGTGAAATTTTTTTCCAAAGGTGAAATTGGACCAGCATCTCTTGCATTCTGAATAGTGTACTTCTCTTATTTCCAAGATGATACTTACCTTTTTTTGGAGGTTATGTCACATTTGTGCCTCACATAAACTTAGCATAAATGTAAACTCTGATTTGATTTGAAAGTACAAGTTAGAGCAGAGAAGAACATGAGGGATATGAGAGCTGAGGGCTAAGAAAATCAAACCATAAACAACAAGACCAAATTATTTTAGGTAACCAAAATCAGGAAGGGAGAAGACTAGGCAGTTGATTTTTAATGAAATAATGAACATACGTGAACTTTGTTTTTTCCTCATTGACAATGAAAATCAGACATTACTACAGAAGGACTCTCCACTCACATTTTGATTTTCAATTCATCCCAAGATAAACTTGCAGGAAGGGAACTTTAAACTTTGATGTTCATATAGTCATATTTTATTTATACTTCTGAAATCTTTCGACAATTTTATGTTCTGGGAGACTAAAAACTTATCACTTTTTCCAAAATATGACTCAACTTCTCTTCCAAAACTCTCATGAGGGTCATCTTCTGTTGGGATTGGATGGCATTCAGGGAGTCTACCTCAGAAAAGTCTGATAGAATAGCACTGAATTTCAGAATTCACTTTATGTATATACTACTTCCTGCTTTTGCTTTTCTTAGGTAAACATTCATTCTAGGTACTTACGAATGTTCTGATTCTTTATCCTTCATTTATTTCTACCAGACAGCCAAAGAATCATCTCAATTATAACTTCTGTTTGTAGCATAGTGTCATATTGAATGCATACCTTTAGTTTCATGTGATTAATTTAAATCATCACAAACTCCTAGAGAATCAATGTTTTTAAAGACAATGGAAAACTCAGTTGGGTTAAGGATCCTCATTGCAACCCAAGCAGATTTTCAAATATCTGTAATGGCTGAGAAAAGAAAAATCACCTTGGTGAAGCTTGTAGGAAATGTTTATGATGCCAGGGGCTACAAGACTGGTTTTAAATTGCTTTAGATTTGTTTAGGTTGCTTCGCTTTCTTTTGACTCTTGTAGTTTTTAATATATCTTAGCTTCTTTTCCCCCCCCTTTCCCTTGTTTTTACTTCTCATTTATTTTCTTTGACATTTTCTTCATCAATTACCAAATGCTCATCCCATCCTGCAGGCTCTCCCAGAGAGCCAAATAGCACATCTCCAGGGTCTATGTCCATGGCCATCATCACTGTACTCATCAGCATTACATGAGTAGCATCCTCACCACTACTGCACATGCATCTGTGTCACTGTCCATGACAGGCATTTCAAAGTATTAAATGCCATATTTGGAAGCCATGCCACAGCACTGTAAGACAGAAGTGTCTCAGCATTTCTATTTAACAAATAAAGAAACAGATGCAGAACTTAAATTCCTCACTTCACACAGCTGGTAAGTGACAAACCAAGATTAACACTTCTGATTGCTTGACCCTGAGCTTGCCATGTTTCCTTATTTTTCTAGCATGACCTAGAAAGAGTTGTATTCTTCCTGATTAAGCATACTGTTGTTCTATTTTTTTGACTACTTCACATATGCTTACTGCTATACTTTGGGTTTCTGGGGAGTATTTATTATCTATTCTGAAAAATACCCTTTAAAGATAATTTTAGAACATTTTGCAAATAATTATAATAAGCTTATGTTTGACAGCTTCTTGCTACATGAAATTAGTGTGAATCGATTAGTTCCATCAAGCTCCTTGTGGACATGGTAATGTTTGGCCCTCACATGAATTCCGTAGAGAGATGCATTTCAGGATTTACAGGACATGTCAGTAACTGATAACAAAGCAGGGCACATGAGGAAATGAGAGCTTGACACCACAAATGCCTCTTATTCTCCATTTCCTGGGAAGCTGACCAACCACTGGCTCTGGTTTCAGAAGTTGTCTTTCTTGACATTGCATTCAGGATAAGCTACAGCAAGAGTGGATGGGAGGGTATGAAATGAAATAGTAGAGTCCCTAAAGTCAGGTAGAAATTGATATATCAACACTTCACTAAAGGGATGAAGGGACCCTTAATGTTAAGTCTGCTCTCCTTGAAGAGAGAGGCTTATGTTCCTGGATGAAGATTCTCAGTCAGTTTGCCATTCTATGAGGCAGGCTGGCAGAAAACACCTGTGATGCACATATTAAATGAATTAATGTGTAATGCATTTTGAAAACTGCCTGGCACGTAGCAAGTGCTCAAAATGTAATTATTATTTCTCAAAAATGTGTTATTATTACCCAAAGATGTTTTATACCACTGCTTTTATTGCAAGATAAGTTACTAGATTTGGTACTGAGAAACTGGAATCATGGAAAAATCTCAGGTAAAAGACCCACAGGTTGGACCAGAACTTGGAAACGAGATGAAAACCTAGTTATTAGAAGTGCAATGGTATAATACTGAGATGGAGATAAGACTCTTAGAGTTGTTTAAATATCCCTCTGTTAGATCAGGATCAGTCCAGGTAGCCAAAGTTGATTTGAGTCTGATCATGATATCAGTGGGCAGAAAAGGGAAAGAGATGTGAGCCTCATGTAAAAGGATCTTCTTTTTAGTGTCAACTATAGTGGTATTTGAATAACTGAAAATGGTCTAAAATAATTATTGATATTTTTCTACTCATTGTTGTATTTAATTAGCAATCATAAAGCCAGAATGATAAAATGAAAAAGAGCAATAAAACCATAATAAATCAGTACTTCAAGATTTGTGAGGTTAGTGTTCAGCCTGCATTTTGAAATCTTGGTGCTTCTGAAATGTCATCAGCTAAACATCCATGTTGAGAGGCCAGTGATGGAACATGGTGGGACACAGAGTTACTGGGCATGAATGTCTATCCTCAGGTATGTTTTGGAAGGATGATGATATAGAAAAGGAAGGCACGTGTTGTCAGGTAAGCAGGCTGACCTTGAATAAAGGTGTCCCAACATTGACACACAAATATGATCAGAGTCTAATCAACAGCAAGCAATCCATTTGACAAATTTAGAAAACTTACAAGGAAGAAAACACTGATGAAACAGACACAATAATCTGGCCCTTCTTACTTAACACAAAATGTACCTACTATAATTGTTGTAAAACTGGGAAAAATACAGTCTTTTTCTGATATTTCTTTTCAGAATTAAACAGTAACTAGCTATGTGTTCATTGACAGAAAACCTATTCATGGACTCTAAAAACCTGACTAATGAATATTTACTAAATTTCTAAGAAATCACGAACTTATTACCACAAAAGGAAGTATAACAAGTACAAAATATGTAAACCAAAGGTTGAGTTAGTCAAACTTCATGAGATTGAATATCATAATAATGCATTCTTCTTATTGTTCTGATTAGATGACAGTTTTCCACTTAACCTTTTGACTAAAATTTCTGTTTCTTCTCACCCACATTTACACTAACATTTATTCTAGAAATTCCTGAAAAATAAAGTCTGACACCACCAGGCATACATCCATCCCTGTGAAAGGTTGTCACTATGAGCTGTGAATGACCTTGGTATTCTTGGCCTCCAGAGAAGAGAAATTCCATCTGGGGCCATTGACAAGGCTTGATCACTCAGAGCTTTTGTGTAATAAAGTTTTAATAAAGTATAAGAGAGATAGAGAAAGCTTCTGACATAGACATCAGCAGGGGGCAAAAAGAGTTCCTCCCTTGCTAGTTTTTAGCAAGAAGCTATATACCTATTCAGTTCAGTTCAGTCGCTCAGTCGTGTCTGACTCTTCGCAACCCCATGAATTGCAGCAGGCCAGGCCTCCCTGTCCATCACCAACTCCCGGAGTCCACCCACACTCATGTACATCGAGTTGGTGATGTCATCCAGCCATCTCATCCTCTGTCATCCCCTTCTCCTCCTGCTCCCAATCCCTCCCAGAAACAGGGTGTTTTCCAATGAGTCAACTCTTCTCATGAGGTGGACAAAGTATTGGAGTTTCAGCTTCAACATCAGTCTTTCCAATGAATACCCAGGACCAGTCTCCTTTAGGGTGGGCTGGTTGGATCTCGGAGTCCAAGGGATTCTCAAGAGTCTTCTCCAACACCACAGTTAAAAAGCACCAATTCTTTGACGTTCAACTTTCTTCACAGTCCAACTCTCACATCCATACATGACCACTGGAAAAACCATAGCCTTGACTAGACGAACCTTTGTTGGCAAAGTAATATCTCTGCTTTTGAATATGCTATCTAGGTTGGTCATAACTTTCCTTCCAAGGAATAAGCGTCTTTTAATTTCATGGCTGCAGTCACCATCTGCAGTGATTTTGGAGCCCCCCCCCCCCAAATAAAGTCTGACACTGTTTCCACTGTTTCCCCATCTATTTCCCATGAAGTGATGGGACCAGATGCCATGATCTTCGTTTTCTGAATGTTGAGCTTTAAGCCAACTTTTTTGCTCTCGTCTTTCACTTTCATCAAGAGGCTCTTTAATTCCTCTCCACTTTCTGCTATAAGGGTGGTGTCATCTGCATATCTGAGGTTATTGAGATTTCTGCCGGCAATCTTGACTCCAGCCCATCGTTTGTGCTTCTTCCAGCCCAGCGTTTCTCATGATGTACTCTGCATATAAGTTAAATAAGCAGGGTGACAATATACAGCCTTGACGAACTCCTTTTCCTATTTGGAAGCAGTCTGTTGTTCCATGTCCAGTTTTAACTGTTGCTTCCTGACCTGCATATAGGTTTCTTAAGAGGCAGGTCAGGTGGTCTGGTATTCCCATCTCTTTCAGAATTTTCCACAGTTTCTTGTGATCCACACCGTCAAAGGCTTTGGCATAGTCAATAAAGCAGAAATAAATTTAGCAAGCTGCTAATTAGAGAAAGGAAATGTCTCAAAACTCAGATAGTGGCACCAGGTCCCTCACCAAAAACATACATGTTTAGATAGCATTGGCACAAGTGGAGTCATCCCAGGCCATAAAACAACTGACATGAATTTTGAAGAAAGGCAGATTTCCAAGCAAACACATAGTTTCATTAACATAGCTTAAGAGAACATTTCCATGAATAAAACCTACTGGTTTGTTGAGCCATTATTAGTTCTGAGTCTTAGCCAGAACCAGCTTGAAGAAAGGTAGAATCTAAAGTAACTACATTTTCATTTGTTTCTATGCATATTTTGGTTTCCTTTTTGATTTTTTCCATGATTTGTTGATTATTCAGAATCATGTTATCTAGCCTCTATACGTTTGCATTTTTAATAGTTTTTCCCCCCTGTGGTTGACATCTAGTCTTACTGTATTGTGATCAGAAAAAATGCTTGAAATGATTTCAATTTTTTTTTTTTTTTGAATTTACTTAGACGCGATTTATGGCCCAGGATAACAATGACAACACAAAACCTATGGGATTCAGTAAAAGCCGTGTTAAGGGGAAGGTTCATAATATTACAAGCTTACCTCAAGAAACAAGAGAAAAATCAAATAGATAACCTAACTTTACATTAAAGCAACTAGAAAAAGAAGAAGTGAAGAACCCCAGGGTTAGTAGAAGGAAAGAAATCATAAAAATTAGGACAGAAATAAATGACAAAGAAACAAAGGAGACTATAGCAAAAATCAACAAAATGAAAAGCTGGTTCTTTGAGAAGATAAATAAAATAGACAAGCCATTAGCAAGACTTATCAAGAATAAAAGGGAGAATAATAAAATCAATACAATTAGAAGTGAAAATGGAGAAATCACAATAGACAACACAGAAATGCAAAAGATTATAAGAGACTACTATCAGCAACTATATGCCAATTAAATGGACAACTTGGAAGAAATGGATGAATTCTTAGAAAAGTATAACCTTCCAAAACTGAACCAGGAAGAAATAGAAAATCTGTACAAACCCATCATAAGGACAGAATAGAAATTGTAATAAAAAAAATCTTCCAACAAACAAAAGCCCAGGACTAGGTGGCTTCACAGGTGAATTCCACCAAACATTTAGAGAAGAGGTAACACCTATCCTACTCAAACTCTTCCAGAAAATTACAGGAGAAGGTCAACTCCTAAACTCATTCTGTGAGGCTGCTGCTGCTGCTACTGCTACTGCTAAGTCACTTCAGTCGTGGCCGACTCTGTGCAACCCCATAGACAGCAGGCCGCCAGGCTTCCCCGTCCCTGGGATTCTCCAGGCAAGAACACTGGAGTAGGTTGCCATTTCCTTCTCCAATGCATGAAAGTGAAAAGTGAAAGTGAACTCGCTCAGTCATGTCCAACTCTTAGCGACCCCATGGACTGCAGCCTACCAGGCTCCTCTGTCCATGGGATTTGCCAGGCAAGAGTACTGGAGTGGGGTGCCATTGCCTTCTCCGTCTGTGAGGCTACCATCACCCTAATAACAAAACAGACAGACACCACAAAAAAGAAAACTACAGGCCAATATCACTGATGAACATAGACGCAAAAATCCTCAACAAAATTCTAGCAAACAGAATCCAACAATATATTGAAAAGATTATACATCATGACCAAGTCAGCTTTATCTCAGGGATGCAAGGATTCTTCAGTATTTGCAAATCAATGAATGTGATACACCACATTAACAAATTGAAGGATAAAAACCATATGATTACCTCAATGGATGCAGAGAAAGCCTTTAGCAAAATTCAACACCCATTAAGACAAAAACTCTCCAGAAAGCAGGAATAGAAGGAACATGCCTCAACACAATAAAAGCCATATATAATAAACCCACAGAAAACATTGGTAAAAAAATTGAAAGCATTTCCCCAAAAGTCAGGAACAAGACAAGGGTGCCCACTCTCACCACCACTATTCAACATAGTTTTGGAAGTTTTAGCCACAGCAATCAGAGAAGAAAAAGAAACAAAAAGAATCCAGATTGGAAAAGAAGAAGTAAAATTCTCACTGTTTGCATATGACATGACCCTCTACATAGAAAACCCTAAAGACACCACCAGAAAATTACTAGAGTTAATCAATGAATGTAATAAAGTTTCAGGATATAAAATTAATACACAGAAATCCCTTGCATTCCTATACACTAACAATGAGAAAACAGAAAAAAATTAAGGAAACAATCCCATTAACCATTGCTACAAAAGGAATAAAATGCTTAGGAATAAATCTATCTAAAGAAATAAAAGACCTATATATAGAAAACTATAAAACACTGATAAAAGAAATCAAAGATGACAGAAACAGATAGAGAAATATACCATGTTCATGGATCAGAAGAATCAATATAGTGAAAATGAGTATATTATCCAGGGCAATCTATAGATTCAATGCAATCCCTATCAAGTTACCAATGGTATTTTTTCACAGAACTAGAACAAATAATTTCACAATTTATATGGAAATACAGAAAAACTTGAATAACCAAAGAAATCTTGAGAAAGAAGAATGGAACTGGAGAAATAAACTTTCCTGACTTTAGACTATACTACAAAGCTACAGTCATCAAGACAGTATGGTACTGGCACAAAGACAGGAATATAGATCAAAGGAACAAAATAGAAAGCCCAGAGATAAATCTACACATCTATGGACACTTCATCTTTGACAAAGGAGGCAAAAATATACAATGGAGAAAAGACAATCTCTTTAACAAGTGGTCCTGGGAAAAACTGGTCAACCATTTATAAAAGAATGAAACTAGAACACTTTCTAACACCATACACAAAAATAAACTCAAAATGGATTAAAATTTTAAATGTAAGACCAGAACCTGTAAAACTCCTAGAGGAAATCACAGGTAGAACACTCTCTGACTTAAATCACAGCAAGATCCTCTATGATTTACCTTCCAGAGTAATGGGAATAAAAACAAAAATAAACAGTTGGAACCTAATTAAACTTAAAACCTTTTGCATAATGAAGGAAACTATAAGCAAGGTGAAAAGACAGCCTTCAGAGTGGGAGAAAATAATAGCAAACAAAGAAATTGACAAAGAATTGATCTCCAAAATATACAAGCAGCTCATGCAGCTCAACACCAGAAAAATTAATGATGCAGTCAAACAGTGGGCCAAAGAACTAAACAGACATTTCTCCAAAGAAGACATATAGATGGCTAACAAACACATGAAAAGATGCTCAACATCACTCATTATCAGAGAAATGCAAATCAAAACCACAATGAGGTACCATCTCATGCCAGTCAGAATGACTGCTATCAAAAAGTCTACAAACAATAAATGCTGGAGAGGGTATGGAAAAAAGGGAACCCTCTTAACACTGTTGGTGTTAATGCAAACTAGTACAGCCACTATGGAGAACAGTGTGGAAATTCCTTAAAAAACTGGAAATAGAACTGCCATATGACCCAGCAATCCCACTGCTGGGCATACACACTGAGGAAACCAGAATTGAAAGAGACGCATGTACCCCAATCTTCATCGCAGCACTTTTAAAGCAACCTAGATGTCCATTGGCAGACGGATGGATAAGAAAGCTGTGGTACATATACACAATGGAATATTATATTACTCAGCTATGAAAAAGAACGCATTTGAATCAGTTCTAATGAGGTGGATGGAACTGGAGCCTATTATAAGTCAGAAAGAAAAACACCAATACAGTATATTAACGCATATATATGGAATTTAGAAAGATAGTAACAACAACCCTATATGTGAGACAGCAAAAGAGACACAGATGTAAAGAACAGACTTTTGGACTCTGTGGGAGAAGGTGAGGGTGGGATGGTTTTAGAGAATAGCCTTCAAACATGTATATTACCATATGTGAAACAGATCACCAGTACAAGTTTGATGCATGAAACAGGGCGCTCAAAGCCAGTGCACCAGGACAACCCAGAGGGATGGGATGGGGAGGGAGTTGGGAGGCAGGTTTGGGATTGAGGACACATGTACACCTGTGGCTGATTCATGTCAATGTATGGCAAAAAACACCACAATACTGTAAAGTAATTAGCCTCCAATTAAAATAAATTAATTAATTTTAAAAAGATAAAGTAAATACATAGTTCATTAACATAGCTTAAGAAAAACATTTCCATACCAAAAAATGCATTGCTTAGATCAAGGTTTGAGGAAAGTTAAATTCAGGTGGTACCAGGTATCATCATGGCAACATAGAATTTTAAAAAGAAACCTTTTAAGTTTGTATAGAGAAGGAAAAAAATATATATATCTAACACTTGTAGTTTGTTTTCTCCTGCCACTTAAGAGAGAGAGGAAAAAAAAGTCTGACACTTGCAGCCTATTTTCTCCACTTGGGGATCCCTAGCCTTCCTGCTTGTTACCTTCTCATCTGCCCTTGCAATGAAACAGTCTACAAGCAGCTGGCCACAGTCATTTGCCCATAGCTATCCTTCACTCCAGAAACATACCTGCAGCTTTTCTTCTACGTTGTTTTTTTTTTTTTTTTTTAACCTTAAATTTGAAGAGCAAGATGGTGAGGAAAAACGTTGAGCCTGACCAGGAGGGATCTGTGCAGTTGCTGCCCTGGTTCATCTGATCACGTGAAATGTGGCTTGGAATTTGGGGTGTGGTCCCTGGAGGAGGGCATGGCAACTCACTCTAGTATTTTTGCCTGGAGAATCCCATGGACAGAGGAGCCTGGCAGGCTGCAGTCCACAGGGTTGCAAAGAGTCAGATATGACTGAAGTGACTTCGCATGCTGGCACGAATGCAGGGAAGATTAGAGCAGCGGTGGTGCAGCATTTTTCACTTTAAACCTGAAAGGTTGTTGCTGACTCACGAAAAGATGCCAGGATTCTTGGCCTCTGGAGGAAAAGAATTCAATCCAGGGCCAGAGATGAGGCTTGGTGTCTCAGAGCTTTTGTGTAATAAAGTTTATTAAAGTATAAAAGAGATAGAGAAAGCTTCTGACATAGGCATCTGAAGGGGACAGAAGGAATACCCCCATGCTAGTCTTCAGCTGGATGTTATATAGTCATTAGCAGTCTGTTAATGTGGAGAAGGCAATGGCACCCCACTCCAGTACTCTTGCCTGGAAAATCCAATGGACGGAGGAGCCTGGTGGGCTGCAGTCCATGGAGTCGCTGAGGGTCGGACACGACTGAGCGATTTCACTTTCAATTTTCACTTTCATGCATTGGAGAAGGAAATGGAAACCCACTCCAGTGTTCTTGCCTGGAGAATCCCAGGGACGGGGGAGCCTGGTGGGCTGCCATCTATGGGGTCGCACAGAGTTGGACACGACTGAGGTGACTTAGCAGCAGCAGCAGTCTGTTAATGAAAGAAAGGAATGTCTTAAAACTCAGAATGGCATCAGCCCCTCATCCATAAGATGTATTTTGGGATAATCTCGGCACCAGGTGATTCATCCAGGGCCATAAAACGATTGACTTGAATCTTGTAGAAGAGCAGGTTACCATACAAATAGTTTCATTTACATAGATTAGGGGAACAATATCTGAGTATAACATACTGGTTTGTCAAGTAGGTTCTGAGCCATTAGGGGGAACCGACTTGAAGACAGAGTCTGGGGTAAATGCATGGTACATTAACATAGCTTAAGACAAACATTTCCATAAGAAGAATACATAGGTTAACTCAAGCTTTGAGAATAGTTAACTTCAGGTGGAACCAGGTGTTATTATGGCAACACAGTATTTTAAGAGAAACCTCCTTTTAAATTTGTAGGAGGGGGAAAATGGGATAATTTGAGAAGGGGGAAAAATATATCACAATTTGTTTCCTCCTGCCGCTTAAGAGAGAGATAAAAATGTCTGACACTTGCAGCCTATTTCCTCCGTTTGGAGACCCCTGGCCTTCCTGCCTGTTACCCTCTCATACTTAAAATATATTTCCCTGTGCATTAAATATACAGAGGTATTTTAAAGCCAAGTACATATGTGTGTACTTGGTGTGTTCAAATTAGCCAAGATGGTGTGTTCAGGCTCTCTCACCCCACGTTCTGTAAATAATGACTATGTAACAGCTGAGATCACATAGTACTGCACATGAATGCCATGAGGTCATGGCTTGGTCATGAGCTGCTTTGCGGTGTAGGGATATATGAACTCCACCCAAGAAAGAAGCGGCTTTTTTTTTTTTTTCGCTGTGTCATGGCTGTGTCTGTTGGGTCAGCCAAGAGAGGAGAGACTATAGTGTATCTACTGCTATGGCTAGAGATCTCTTCAAGAAAATCAGAGATACCAAAGGAACATTTCATGCAAAGATGGGCTCGATAAAGGACAGAAATGGTATGGACCTAACAGAAGCAGAAGATATTAAGAAGAGATGGCAAGAATACACAGAAAAACTATACAAAAAAGATCTTCACGACCAAGATAATCACGATGGTGTAATCATGGACCTAGAGCCAGACATCCTGGAATGTGAAGTCAAGTAGGCCTTAGAAAGCATCACTATGAACAAAGCTAGTGGAGGTGATAGAATTACAGTTGATTTATTTTAAATCCTAAAAGGTGATGCTGTGAAAGTGCTGCACTCAATATGCCAGCAAATGTGGAAAACTCAGCAGTGGCCACAGGACTGGAAAAGGTCAGCTTTCATTCCAATCCCAAAGAAAGGCAATTCCAAAGAATGCTCAAACTACTGCACGATTGCACTCATCTCACACACTAGTAAAGTAATGCTCAAAATTCTCCAAGCCAGGCTTCAGCAATATGTGAACCGTGAACTTCCTGATGTTCAAGCTGGTTTTAGAAAAGGCAGAGGAACCAGAGATCAAATTGCCAACATCTGCTGGATCATGGAAAAAGCAAGAGCATTCCATAAAAACATCTATTTCTGCTTTCTTGACTATGCCAAAGCCTTTGACTGTGTGGATCACAAGAAACTGTGGAAAATTCTGAAAGAGATGGGAATACCAGACCACCTGACCTGCCTCTTGAGAAACCTGTATGCAGGTCAGGAAGCAACAGTTAGAACTGGACATGGAACAACAGATTGGTTCCAAATTGGAAAAGGAGTACATCAAGGCTGTATATTGTCACCCTGCTTATTTAACTTATATTTTCAGTACATCATGAGAAATGCTGGGCTGGAAGAAGCACAAGCTGGAATCAAGATTGCTGGGAGAAATATCAATAACCTCAGATATGCAGATGACACCACCCTTATGGCAGAAAGTGAAAAGGAACTCAAAAGCCTCTTGATGAAAGTGAAAGTGGAGAGTGAAAAAGTTGGCTTAAAGCTCAACATTCAGAAAACGAAGATCATGGCATCTGGTCCCATCACTTCATAGGAAATAGATGGGGGAACAGTGGAAACAGTGTCAGACTTTCTTTCTTTGGGCTCCAAAATCACTGCAGATGGTGACTGCAGCCATGAAATTAAAAGACGCTTATTCCTTGGAAGGAAAGTTATGACCAAGCTAGATAGCATATTCAAAAGCAGAAACATTACTTTGCCAACAAAGGTCTGTCTAGTCAAGGCTATGGTTTTTCCAGTGGTCATGTATGGATGTGAGAGTTGGACTGTGAAGAAAGCTGAGCATCGAAGAATTGATGCTTTTGAACTGTGGTGTTGGAGAAGTCTCTTGCGAGTCCCTTGGACTGCACGGCGATCCAACCAGTTCATTCTGAAGGAGATCAGCCCTGGGATTTCTTTGGAAGGAATGATGTTAAAGCTGAAACTCCAGTACTTTGGCCATCTCATGCGAAGAGTTGACTCATTGGAAAAGACTGTGATGCTGGGAGGGATTGGGTGCAGGAGGAGAAGGGGACGACAGAGGATGAGATGGCTGGATGGCATCACTAACTCGATAGACGTGACTCTGAGTGAACTCCAGGAGTTGGTGATGGACAGGGAGGGCTGGCATGCTGTGATTCATGGGGTCGCAAAGAATCAGACATGACTGAGAGACTGAACTGAACTGAACTGATTTTCATTGCTCATTATTAGAGAAATACAAATCAAAACTACCAAGAGGTATCATCTCACACCAATCAGAATGACTAACACCCAAAAACTACAAACAAGAAATACTGGAGAGTGCCAGGAGCCGGTGAGGCATTCCGCTCATGACAAAGGTCATGAGGAAGGAGGCTCGGCATACGCAAAGGCGGGATCGAGCCTCAGGAGTCCGCCCGGATATTCTCGAGCATTTTCCCCCCCAAAACCAGAGTCTGCCTACTTTATTGCTTTGTGCTCTCACCTCTGACTTTACTGGGGGCTGTCCCCTACCACCATCTCTCTCTCTCTGTCAAAGAGTTAACTTACAGCTCCAATTAATAAAGTTCCTGGGCAATTAGGAGTGTTTAAATCCAAACCCCTCAGATGGCTCTCTAACTCGCCTGACAAGTTTACCCGGACTCCTGCAGCTATGCATACGATTGTTTACAGTCTCCTAGCCTCCAGAGGCAAGGGAAGCTTAAGATATTCAAATAGCTTAGAGCCTCTCAGAGAGTTAAAAACTGTCAGAATAAACTAGTAAAGGATTTCATTGATGAGTCAATGCTTGTTGCCAAGTTTTCACATCCCCTGAATTGTATCCTTGAATGTGTATTAATTAATAGTTGGTATATAGAAAAAAATAAGTAGTGGCCTTGGTGTTAGTAACTTTAGACCCTTAAGGTAATAAATTCTTTCCTTTGTTGTAAACCCATTACACATCCGCCCTATAGGAATGCAATTTTATCTTTGGAAGATGGTGCCAAACCTTAAAATAATTACTCTTAGAGAAAATAAGTCTTTGTTGATAAGTCCTTGTCAAGAGTCATAAAATGTTAGTAGGCCTTCTGGCCAGAAGATGATGTAAATCACCTAAACCATTTGTATACGATAAATTTGCAGGAAAGAAACCTTGGTTTTTGATAAGAATCAAAGACTGCTGACTTTGCATCCCCTATTATCCTCTATGTGTAACTTAGGGTATAAAAGCCCCTGTTAAAAATAAAGCTTGGGCCTTGTTTACCAACGCTTGGTCTCCCCATGTCATTCTTCCCTTTAACTTCCAGCTGAGTCTCCATCTGGAGCGCGGAACCCACCACGCTTACTAATTATGCCTGGGCTTCTAAGACCCACTCGAGAAGGTGTCTAGGGTGAGGCACCTTCCGCTATTCGAGAGGGCGCCTGCGGCCTACGTAAGTGGTGCAAACTTCTTGTCTTTAAGTTTTATTGGTCTCCCGCGTAAACCAAGCTACTCAGCCTCTTTTCTCCACTGAATTTTCCTACTGAGCTATCCTCATTCTATCATTCTTTATATCTCTAATTAGCATATAAATAGTCACCTAGGCCGTCTCTCCTTCGAATACCCTGGATCAGCTGGGGCTGGTCCCCAGCAGGAGAGGGTGTGGAGGAAAGGGAACCATCTTGAACTATCGGTTAGAATGCAAATTGATATGGCCACTATAGAACAGTCTTATGGACTCTGTGGGAGAGGGAGAGGGTGGGAAGATTTGGGAGAATGGCATTGAAACATGTAAAATATCATGTATGAAACGAGTTGCCAGTCCAGGTTCAATGCATGATACTGGATGCTTGGGGCTAGTGCACTGGGACGACCCAGAGGGATGGTATGGGGAGGCAGGAGGGAGGAGGGTTCAGGATGGGGAACACATGTATACCTGTGGCGGATACATTTTGATATTTGGCAAAGCTAATACAATTATGTAAAGTTTAAAAATAAAATTAAAAAAAAAAAAGAATAGCATAGAGATTCCTTTAAAAATTAGGAATAAAACTACCATACGATCCAGCAATCCCACTACTGGGCATATACTCTGAGAAAACAATAACTGAAAAAGACATGTTCCCCAGTGTTCACTGCAGCACTATTTACAAGAGCTAGGATATGGAAACAACCTAAATGTCCATCAACAGATAAATGTATAAAGAAATTGTGGTATATATACACAATGGAGTATTTCTTAGCCTTAAAAAGGAATGCATCTGACTCAGTTCTAATCAAGCAGATAAACCTAGAGACTGATATATAGAGTGAAGTAAGTAAAAAAGAGAAAGACACATTATTATATTAATATAATATGCACATTATGGAATATATATGCATACATTAATGCATATATATGGAATCTAGAAAGATGGTCCTGATGGACCTAAGTGCAGAGAAAACATTAAGAACAGACTTGTGGACACTGTGGGGGTGCTGCGGGGGTAAGGCAGGAGAGGAGAGTCAGTGGGATGAAGTGAGAGAGCAATATTGAAACATACATAAGCACAAACCAGTTGTAAAATTAGATAGCCAGTAGAAGCTGGCTGTATGATGCAGAGAGCTCAAATCCAGTGCTCTGTGACAACCTAGAGGGGTGGGATGGTGTGGGGGGTGGGAGGGAGGTTCAAGAAGGAGTGAACATATGGAGTTCCAGTATGTGAGACCTTGACCATAATAACTTTGATAAAGTTTGCTTAAAAACATTTTCACATATATATGAAATCTTCCTGTGAGGTAGACCTTGCAGGCATGGTATCTTCATTTTTCAGATGAGAAACCTGAGGCTTACAGAAGTTAAATGGCTTGCCCTAGATCATACAGCTGATGAGGGCTGAAGCCAGCTCTTCTACCAGTGCTTGACCCAGTGGGCTTTCTACTGTGGTGGACTAGTTCTCCTGACAGTAGAGACTGTCTGCTCTTGAGGATATTGTACAATGAGAATTATCAAAGAACTCTTTGGAATGTGGGGTTTGGAGGCAGTAACTACTTACAATATTTGAGCCAGACACAGAAACTACCCTAATTTAGCAGAAATCTCAAAGGATTCTCTAAAGTGGGACTTTTTGAATCTAGAAAATTGTTTCATGTTTTATAAATTAAGGCCTAAAAATCATAAGATCAACATGATTATTCTCATTTAGATGAGAAAACTGAGTCTCAGAGATGTTAAGTAATGTGTAGTAAAGATTTTGGACTTGCCCAGAGAGAGCACTGACCTTTGCCCCTGATTTCTGGGAGTTGCCTCTATATTACTCTGGTAGAATGTCTTTGTTTATGGTGGTGGCTGAACACACCTGATGGTCTTAACATGGGAGTTGCAAATACCACAGAGACAAACCATGTGATTTAGGGTGGGGAGCAATGTATTACAAAGAATTAGTGACCTGGATGCTGAGTTCAGCCACAAAGGCAATCAATCAATCAGTCCTGTCTAGGTAATAAAGTCCCAAAAAAACTCTGAAGTGGAGACTTGCAGGAGCCTCCCTGGTTGGCAGTACTCTGTGTATATCATCACACATGGATGCTGAGAGGAGAGCAATGTCATGAGGGTGATAGAAAGTTCACTTTTGTAATACTTCCAGACTCTGTCCTTTACATCAATTCACTTTCTGATTTTAATATGCATCCTTGCCTTGTAATAAACCAAAATCATGAATATAAGGCTTCATTTCTGAGTCCTTCTCCTGACTATCATACTTGAAGGTGGTTTTGGAATTCTCTGAACTTGGAGTTGCTGTCAAAAGTAAGGGTGGTTCTATTTCCAGTTTTCTAAGGAATCTCCACACTGTTCTCCATAGTGGCTGTACTAGTTTGCATTCCCACCAACAGTGTAAGAGGGTTCCCTTTTCTCCACATCCTGTCCAGCATTTATTGCCATACGACCCAGCAATCCCACTGCTGAGCATACACACCGAGGAAACCAGAATTGAAAGAGACACGTGTATCCCAATGTTCATCGCAGCACTGTTTATAATAGCCAGGACATGGAAGCAACCTAGATGTCCATCAGCAGATGAATGGATAAGAAAGCTGTGGTACATATGCACAATGGAGTATTACTCAGCCATTAAAAAGAATACATTTGAATCAGTTCTAATGAGGTGGATGAAACTGGAGCCTGTTACACAGAGTGAAGTAAGCCAGAAAGAAAAACACCAATACAGTATACTAAGGCATATATATGGAATTTAGAAAGATGGTAATGATAACCCTGTATGTGAGACAGCAAAAGAGACACAGATGTATACAACAGTCTTTTGGACTCTGTGGGAGAGGGAATGGAGGGGGGATTTTGGAGAATGGCATTAAAACATGTATAATATCATATGAAAACAAATTGCCAGCTCAGGTTTGATGCAGGATACAGGAAGCTTGGGGCTGGTTAACTGGGATGACCCAGATGGATGGTATGGGGAGGGAGGTGGGAGGGGGGTTCAGGATTGGGAACACGTGTACAGCCGTGGTGGATTCATGTTGATGTATGGCAAAACCAATACAATATTTAAAGTAAAAAAAAAAAAAAAAAGTAAGGGTGGTTTTCTGTGGACTTTCCCCTCTAACTTTGCAGATGGTGTCAGAGGTCTTGGGAGCCTAGAGGACTATGTCCTTGAACTTTGCAGTTTGAATAACCCCAGGTAAGTGACCTGTTCAGAGTCACCAGAGCCATAAATGGATCTCAGATACTTACAAGTACATATAACTACATATGTAAGCTAAAATGTTGCTAATCACTTACTGTATTGTATCCTACCAGGAATATCCCCAATAGGGCAGAAATTGCAAAAGCATCTTGCAATCAGAGTATCTAGAAAGTGGAGGAATACAGAAAAATCAGTCCATCAGGGCATGAAACAACAGCACTGAAAAGGAGTAGCTTGGGAGATCTTGAAGTTGGATCAAATGGCACATGGCAGCAGGTACAATGAACAAGTTGACTGCTTCATAGGTTTTCTGGCAAACTCCTAGCACTTATGTAGTGCTTCCTTCCATCAAAGGCAGAGGTTGCTAAGCATTTCATCCCAAGAGCTGATGGGCCCAGATATGGTAGTCAGAGACTCTGGTTTTAGATTTTAAGTCTGATTGCTATAGGGTTCTAGGCTATACTAAGCCCTTGCAGTGAGTTATGAGATGAAATTATCACACATACATTTTCCTCCATGGATCCTAAATTATTGCTGTTTCCTGAAATTTAAAAATTTCCGGAGAAGTACAGCTGCATTAACAGAGTTCTCACTTTGAAGTTAATGTTGGGTGTACTATGGCACAGCAAAACAGTCCCCTCAACAAGTCTCCTACTGAAAAGTGTCCAGCAGCACCAGAGATTGAGGGTGTGAGTCACCCATTCTTTCTCTTCACAGAGAAAGCAGAAACAATCATAACCCTCCAAAAAGTCTGCTGTAATACTTGCCTTAACTTTAAGGCTTTTTTTTTTTTCCCCCAGAAAGCAACCAGTTTAACATTTTGACTAAATGAGATAATTCAGTCCAATGGTCTGGTTCTATTAAAAGCAAACTTTATAGTTTAATTAATTTTACTGAGGTTAACAGTGATTTATAACGTTACATAAGTTTACATGTACAACACTGTATTTCTACTTCTGTATACTTTACATCATCACCAAAACATTTACTTTCCATGCAGTTAATGTCCTCTACCCATTTTGCCCTAATTCCCATCTCTCCTTGCTCTGGTAACCACTACTTTCTTCTCTGGACCTACATGTTTCTCATTTTAAAGACTGAATAATAGTTAATTTACAATATTATATTATTTTCAGGTATATAATACCTTAATAGGATTATTACAAAACAATGGCTGTATTTCTCTATGCTATACAACATATACGTACATGTATGGTAATGTGCTAAGTCACTTCAGTTGTGTCTGATGCTTTGCGATCCTATGGACTGTATATTGCCAGGCTCCTCTGTCCCTGGGGTTCTCCAGGCAAGAATACTAGAGTGAGTTGCTGTGCCCTCCTCCAGGATACAATATATCCATATAGCTTATTTATTTTTACATAGTTGGTTGTTCCTATTAATCCCTTACCATTTCTCCACGTCTCCACTTCTTTATCCCCATTGGTAACCACTAGTTCATTCTCTATATCTGTGAGTATGTTTCTGCTATATTTTTATTCACTTGTTTTATTTTTTAGATTCACATAAAATATTCATCTTCCTTTGTCTGACTTATGTCACCAAACATATTGCCTCTATGTCCATCTATGTCACTGTAAATGGCATAATTTCATTTTTTACGGCTAAATAATATTCCACTTTTACATACATATTGTTCACATCTTTATTCATCTGTTGATGGACAGGCACTTAGGTTGCTTCCATATCTTAGCTATTGTAAATAATGGGCTGTGAACTTTGGTGTGAGTGCATCTTTTCAAATTAGTGTTTTCATTTTCTTAAGTTATATAGCCAGGAGTGAAATTGCTGAATCATATAGTGTTGGGGTCTAGTCCCAGTAGGATCTAGGGATACCCTCGGGATGAATGGCGTCGGTGAGAGAGATGAAAGTAAAAGGAGAGAGAAAGAGAGAGAGAGAGAGAAAGAATGGCACAGGGAGACCATGCTCTGATGAAGCCGGGTCTGCTGCTTTATTTTCAAAAGGAGCTTTTATACCCTGAGTTACACATTTCCAGAAGTGAAAGATACAGAGTCATGCAGAGTCAGCTCAACACCACATCAGTTTGACCTTCATCGGGACCAGGATGTTTTTTGCATACCTTTCCATTTACAAGGGTCTTTCTGTTATGCACATTATCTTCTGGCCCGGAGGCCTATTGACATTTTATGACCTTTTTTGGATAAAGGTTGGTCAACCAGAAAACTTGTTTTCCCTTAAAGTGTTTCTTCTTTATTTTTTTTAATCTGTGTCTCCCTCAGAAAGTATTAAATAAAGTTACATTCTTATGGAGCAAAGGTGCAGTGGGTTACAACAAAGAAAGAACTTATTAACTCAAGGGTCTTATGTTGCTAATGCCAAGGCTGCTGCTTGTTTTTTTTTTTTTTTTTTTGCATACCAACCATATTAACTAATGCAGTCCCAGGTGCACATTGGGTAAGGGACAAGGAAACTCGGTAGCAAACATTGGCTCAACAATGCAATATTATTCTAATAAAGCTTTTTTTTTTTTTTTAATCGCTCGAAGGTTATGCTTGGGGTGTTGTGAACAATCATGTGCGTTAGTTGCAAGAGTGTGGATAAACCTGCCAAGCAAGCTAAAATAGTAACAGAGGGGTTAGAATTAAAATGCTCCTTTCAAGCCCAGGAGACTTATTAACTAGAGCCCTAAGTTGATTTTCTTCGGAGAAAGGTGGTCGAGGATAGCCCCCTATTAATGTCAGAAGAGTTGGTGAAAGGCATAATATAATAAACAGTAGACAGGCAGATTTTGGTTTTGGGGTAGATGCTCGAGCAGGTCCAGGGAATCCCTCGAGTCCTGATCCACCTTTGCCTGTCAGGTCTTCTCTGCATGACCTTTGTCATGGGTGGGAACTCCCGTGGTGGCCCCCAGCATCTCCCCATTTTTTATTTTTTAAGACAGCCAGATGTAATTAATCATGAGCTTTTGAGTGTTCTGTCAAAGAGTTCTGACAATACAAGGAAGAATAATTATGAGAAGCAGAATTAGAGAGGCCACAGTGGCATAGATAGACAGAATGTTTTTTTTTTTTTTAAATAGAGTTTGAAAATGTATTTAAAAAAGTCATTTGTTGTTCCTGTGGCAGTAAAATCTAATCGGGAATGTTTTATAGTCTTTATCTGATTGTGAAGTTTTTTAAAATCTAAACTAATGTTGGAGCTATTTTGTACTCCTGAAATGTGGTTTTAAATTTTTTCCCAGTTATAATCTGTCTCGTTTACTTTTAGGGGTGTTACACAAATCCACCCGTAGTTGGCATGACAGGACAGTGTCTATTTTATTTTTAATGCCTGTAATTCAGTCTCAATATGTATTATTGCTTCTTTCTGGGCGTCTACCTCCGTCTCTGGTTTTTTATCTATAACTTCTTATGTTGTCAGCACTAAAGAGACATTTTTTAGACACAGTATTAACATATTGAGCAGTATGCACTTGTTGAGTCAATGACATTGTCGCCACAGTGACAGAGGTAATTGTAGTTATTAAAGCTGATATTCCCAAGATAAGCAAGCCACAAACCGTCGTGATTGCATCAAATCTTGTAATTGTTGCAATAGAGCAAGACCATAGTTATCATACCAATAAGTGGTTACAGTCACAGGCACCATAAAATAGGGTGGACGTTGTAACACTACAAAGAAGCAAACATTATATTGAGGGTTCAAACAAGATGAGAGCATACATTGTTCACAAGATATTATATTAGGTCTACTTCTCTTTTACTGACTGCTTTGGCCTTGATCACTACGTCTGTATTGTAAAACGCCTGTTGTGGGTGTACTGGGGAGCAGCTGTAGGCTTTGGCCCAGGGGAGCAGTGTCCCCAGCAGCAGGAGGCAGAACGTGAGCCGCTGGCTGTGGGCCGTGGCGCCTATGGTGGGCAGAGGGGCGGGGGTCACAGACTCGGGCTAGCCACCACCACCTGGGCTCGGGGTGCTCTCCTCTCGCCGGCTGGAGCTGCACTGGTCTGGACAGCACTCTGTGGGCGTGCTCTCTTTTCTGGCCCTCACTCACCGCACAAATTTTTTTGGCTCTCGGGGTGCAGCGAGGATGATGCAGGGCATGGCTGGTGGCATGGAGGTGAGAGCTGGCTGGGGGGCGGTGAGCCAGCGAGTGCACGTGCCGCGGACCTGGTGTCTGGAGGACTGTGACATGAAGAATTAGTCTGTCTGGGATCCAAATTGGAGAATCTGTGTCCTGAGGAAAAATACAAGCATACCCTCGCCCACAAGTTAGCAACACATCTGGCCCTTTTTATTCTCTGGTAAGGAGGTCTTTTCACTTGACCAGGGGCCGAGTCATAGCTCCTTCTGGAATCTAGTGTCTCATCATTGTAGTCTGTCTCTGTGTGTCTATGTTTAAATGATTAATCATAAAAAAAGCATGGTGTAGAACATGATGTGGGGAGGAATACTTAAATTTTTTTTATCTTAATTTAACTATTTGATTTTTTAAAGTCTGGTGTGTCCTTTCCACTATGGTTTGACCGTGGGGATTATAAGGTATTCTTGTTGAATGTTGGAAAATTGTTGACAAAATCTCTTAAAAACAGCAGAAGTATAAGCTGGGCCATTATTTGTTTTTATCTGTTCAGGGAGTCCTATTTGGGAAAAGCATTGAAACAAGTGTTGAATTATATTTTTTACTGCTTCACTTAATCTAGCAGAGGCTATAATAACATGAGAAAAGGTAACATGTACAAAGGACAGTTTTCTAAAGGCCAGGATATGAGTTACGTCCATTTATCAGCATTAGGCCTAAGGCCTCAGGGATTTATTTTTAATGGTGGAGATGGATTAAATATTGGGCAATTTGGACATAACTTAATTATTTATCTAGCTGTTTCCCTAGGGATATAAAATTCATACCTTAAACCAACTGCATTTTGATGGTGAATTTTGTGAGAATTTTTGGCCTTGTCAATCTTTTTATGTAAGTTTAAAGCAATTATTTTAGTTAATGCATCTGCCAAAGCATTTTTTTTTTTTTAAATAAAGGGCTGGGCAAGCCGGAATGGGCTCTAATATGTCTCACAAAATATTTTTTATCTCTGTGTTTAATCTATTTTTGTAAATCAGATAACAAGGAGAAGATAGTAGTTTTATTTTTTTGAATATTAGCAGTCTCTATATGAGGAAACAACCTTACAATATATCGGGAGTCAGTCAAAAGATTGAAGGTGTGGTCTCCTAAATGTTGAAAAGCCTGAATAACTGCTTGTAACTCAGCCCTGACATTTTATTTTCTTGAATTAAAAGATCCTTCAAAGGCCTTAGAGCTGTAATTTCCTGCACCCAAAAGGCTAGATCACTAGATCCAAATGTTCTGTGGCCCCTAGCTTGAGAAGTCAAGTTTTTCGTGTGTGATAATAAGGTAAAGTAAAAGCTGTGTTACTCTTTGACCTTTATTAATTTGTACAGTTTTGGTAGGCGGTGAGATCAAAACTTTAATTTCTCCAATATAATCAGAATCTACTATACCAGGCACCACTGAAATTCCTTGAAAAGAAAGTGAGCTACGCACACTTCTTACAAATCTTACAATGTCCTCAGGTAGGGGGCCAGCCACTCCCATTGGAATTGGAGTAACCGGCACATCAGGGGTTAATATTGTTGCTAAATCCCCTTACCGTTTCGCTTCTCTCCTAGCCTGGGTGAGGCCCCCCTGACGGGGTTTTCTTTAAGGAGTATATTGTGCACTAGTCTGCTTTAAAAGCTCTTTTGTTCAAAAAAACTTTTATCTTCCTCAGGCTTAGGCAACACTTTGGGAGGCTTTGGGGGCAAAGTGGGGAACTCCTGGGCCCTGGGAGGTGCAAACAGAGGCGGCGATCACTTTAAATCAGAAAGTGGTGGATAAGTTCTTAAAGGTTTGTGCAGAGGGGGAGGGGGCTCGCCAGGGCGCCTGGCCACAGCGCCCTGTAAGCCCTCTCCTTCTTTAGGAGGTAGAGCATAGCCTTTCTCTCTCTCTCTCTCTCTTTTTTTTTTTTTTTTGTCAATGGCAGAAAATATGATCTGCGCAGAAAGTGGAGACCCACCACCATCTACCACCATAGCCTTCCCCATAGACTATCTAACAGCCTCATGACGGGGGTCCAGGACATTTCTAACCACATTTTAAAGAGCAAAGCCATCTACAGGAACCTTTTTTGGCCCAAGTAAAGTATAAAACAAACAGAAATTTAGACAGTCTTCCTGTGCTTTCTTTAATGTCTCTATGGGCTAACATGTGAAGTAAGATTTCAATAAACATTTGTCTATTCTTAGATGCAGAGAAACCCATCCTTCTAGAGAATATTCTTATTCATTTTGTACTCTCTTTACCCTGCTGGCAGTTAGGCAGGTACAATCTTAACCACCCTGCGTTACAGTCTCAAATTACTTACCCCTGAGATTCACGAGCAGGATCTAAAGCATCCCTAATCATATTCCATAGAGAAAAGGTGTGAGTTCAGTTCAGTCACTCAGTCGTGTCCGACTCTTTGCAACCCCATGAATCACAGCACGTCAGGCCTCCCTGTCCATCACCAACCCCCGGAGTTGACTCAGACTGACGTCCATGCCATCCAGCCATCTCATCCTCCGTCGTCCCCTTCTCCTCCTGCCCCCAATCCCCCCCCCCCCCTAATCAGAGCCTTTTCCAATGAGTCAACTCTTCGCATCAGGTGGCCAAAGTACTGGAGTTTCAGCTTTAGCATCATTCCTTTCAAAGAAATCCCAGGGCCTATCTCCTTCAGAATGGACTGGTTGGATCTCCTTGCAGTCCAAGGGACTCTCAAGAGTCTTCTCCAACACCACAGTTCAAAAGCATCAATTCTTTAGCGCTCAGCCTTCTTCACAGTCCAACTCTCACATCCATACATGACCACTGGAAAAACCATAGCCTTGACTAGACGGACCTTTGTTGGCAAAGTAATGTCTCTGCTTTTCAATATGCTATCTAGGTTGGTCATAACTTTCCTTCTAAGGAGTAAGCGTCTTTTAATTTCATGGCTGCAGTCACCATCTGCAGTGATTTTGGAGCCCCCTAAAAATAAAGTCTGACACTGTTCCCACTGTTTCCCCATCTATTTCCCATGAAGTGATGGGACCAGATGCCATGATCTTCTTTTTCAGAATGTTGAGCTTTAAGCCAACTTTTTCACTCTCCACTTTCACTTTCATCAAGAGGCTTTTGAGTTCCTCTTCACTTTCTGCCATAAGGGTGGTGTCATCTGCATATCTGAGGTTATTGAGATTACTCCCGGCAATCTTGATTCCAGCTTGTGTTTCTTCCAGTCCAGCATTTCTTATGATGTACTCTGCATAGAAGTTAAACAAGCAGGGTGACAATATACAGACTTGACATACTCCTTTTCCTATTTGGAACCAGTCTGTTGTTCCTTGTCCAGTTCTAACTGTTGCTTCCTGATCTGCATACAGGTTTCTCAAGAGGCAGGTCAGGTGGTCTGGTATTCCCATCTCTTTCAGAATTTTCCAGAGTTTCTTGTGATCCACACAGTCAAAGGCTTTGGCAGTCAATAAAACAGAAATATATGTTTTTCTGGAACTCTCTTGCTTTTTCCATGATCCAGCGGATGTTGGCAATTTGAGCTCTGGTTCCTCTGCCTTTTCTAAAACCAGCTTGAACATCAGGAAGTTCACGGTTCATGTATTGCTGAAGCCTGGCTTGGAGAATTTTGAGCATTACTAGCATGTGAGATGAGTGCTATTGTGCGGTAGTTTGAGCATTCTTTGGCATTGCCTTTCTTTGGGATTGGAATGAAAACTGACCTTTTCCAGTCCTGTGGCCACTGCTGAGTTTTCCAAATTTGCTGGCATATTGAGTGCAGCACTTTCACAGCATCATCTTTCAGGATTTGGAATAGCTCAACTGGAATTCCATCACCTCCACTAGCTTTGTTCATAATGATGCTTCCCAAGACCCACTTGACTTCACATTCCAGGATGTCTGGCTCTAGTTAAGTGATGACACCATCGTGATTATCTTGGTCATGAAGATCTTTTTTGTACAGTTCTTCTGTGTATTCCTGTCACCTCTTCTTAATATCTTCTGCTTCTGTTAGGTCCATACCATTTCTGTCCTTTATCGAGCCCATCTTTGTATGAAATGTTCCCTTGCTATCTCTAATTTTGTTGAAGAGCTCTCTGGTCTTTCCCATTCTGTTGTTTTCCTCTATTTCTTTGCATTGATCACTGAGGAAGGCTTTCTTATCTCTTCTTGCTATTCTTTGGAACTCTGTATTCAGATGCTTATATCTTTCCATTTCTCCTTTGCTTTTCACTTCTCTTCTTTTCACAGCTATTTGTAAGGCCTCCCCAGACAGTCATTTTGCTTTTTTGCATTTCTTTTCCATGGGGACTTTTTCTGGGCCATGTAAAGTGTAATAAGCTTTTAGCTGCTTCCCTACCTTTTTCCAGGTATCTAAGTTAACAGTGCCCTCTTCTGGAAAACAAGGACATTGCTCTTGTACAAATGTAAAAAAGGATTGAATACTAGCTTTTTTAACTTTAATTCTTCTTTTATTTAAGAATTGTAAGATTACTCCTATAAAGAGTTGTCATTCTTTTGACTCATTGTTACCCTTGTCAGTGATTTCTGTTGTCAGTGATTTCTGTCTTTTTTACTTCTGTCTATGTGAAAAGATTCCACTACCCACTCTTCTTCACCCTACCTATCTTATGCAGCGGGGTCTGCAGCACCCTGGGTGGGGTACAAGCTGTCCCGAAAAACTGAACAATGGGGAGACTTACCCTCGGGTCCCTGTTCGGGTGCCACTTGCTGGGGTCCAGCCTTAGCAGGATCGAGAGATACCCTCAGGATGAATGGCATCGGGAAGAGAGATGAAATTAAAAGGAGAGAGAGAGAGAATGACACGGGGAGACCATGCTCTGATGAAGCCGGGTCTGCTGCTTTATTTTCAAAAGGAGCTTTTATACCCTGAGTTACACATTTCCAGAAGTGAAAGATACAGAGTCATGCAGAGTCAGCTCAACACTACATCAGTTTGACCTTCATCGGGACCAGGATGTTTTTTGCATACCTTTCCATTTACAAGGGTCTTTCTGTTATGCACATTATCTTCTGGCCCGGAGGCCTATTGACATTTTATGACCTTTTTTGGATAAAGGTTGGTCAACCAGAAAACTTGTTTTCCCTTAAAGTGTTTCTTCTTTATTTTTTTAATCTGTGTCTCCCTCAGAAAGTATTAAATAAAGTTACATTCTTATGGAGCAAAGGTGCAGTGGGTTACAACAAAGAAAGAACTTATTAACTCAAGGGTCTTATGTTGCTAATGCCAAGGCTGCTGCTTGTTTTTTTTTTTTTTTCATACCAACTATATTAACTAATACACTCCCAGGCACACATTGGGTAAGGGACAAAGAAACTCGGTAGCAAACATTGGCTCAACAATGCAGTATAATTCTAATAAAGCTTTTTCTTTTTTTAATCGCTCAAAGGTTATGCTTGGGGTGTTGTGAACAATCATGTGCGTTAGTTGCAAGAGTGTGGATAAACCTGCTAAGCAAGCTAAAATAGTAACAGAGGGGTTAAAGTTAAAATGCTCCTTTCAAGCCCAGGAGACTTATTAACTAGAGCCCTAAGTTGATTTTCTTCAGGGAAAGGTGGTCGAGGATAGCCCCCTGTTAATGTCAGAAGAGTTGGTGAAAGGCATAATATAATAAACAGTAGACAGGCAGATTTTGGTTTTGGGGTAGATGCTCGAGCAGGTCCAGGGAATCCCTCGAGTCCTGATCCGCCTTTGCCTGTCAGGTCTTCTCTGCATGACCTTTGTCATGGGTGGGATCTCCCGTGGTGGCCCCCGACAATATAACCCTTCAGTTTCGGTTATTTCTATTTTTTAATTGGAGGAAAATTGCTTTACAATGTTGTGTTGGTTTTTGCCATACAGCAATGCAGATAGGCAGGTACATATAATTATACTTATAGCTCTTCCCTCTTGAGTCTCTCACCCTTCAACACATCCTACCCCTTTGCAGTGGGAACCTTCTACAGGTAATTTCAGAGTGCCAAGCTGTGCTCCCCATGTAGTACAGTAGCTTCTCATCAACTATCTGTTTTCCATATGGTGGTGAATACACGTCAGTAATGCTTTTTCCATTTGTGCCAATCTTTCCTTCCCTCACTGTGTCCACAAGGCTCTGCATCTCCATTCCATCCCTGAAAATAGATTTATCAATATCACCTTTCTGGTTTCCATATATATGCATTAATATGTAATAATTTTTTTTCTTTTTCTGATTTACTTCACTCTGTGTAACAGACTCTAGGTTCACCCACCTCACTAGAATGGACAAAAATTCGTTCTTTTTTATGTTTGAGTAATGTCCCATGGTATATATGTACCACGACTTTTTTTTATCATCTGTTGATGGACATCTAGGTTGCTGCTATGTCCTAGGTATTGCAAATAGTGTTGCAATGAACTTTGGGGTACAAATGTCTTTTTCAGTCATGGTTTTCTCAGGGTATATGCTCAGTAGTGGAATTGTTGGGTCATATGGTAGTTTTACTCATAGTTTTATAGGAATCCCCATGCTGCTCTCCATACTGGCTGTATCAGTTTGCATTCCCACCAACAGTTCAAGAGGGCTCCCTTTTCTCCATATCCTCTCCAGCATTTATTTTTTGAAGATTTTTTTGTGAAGGCCATTCTTATAAGTGTGAGGTGATACTTCATTATAGTTTTGATTTGCATTTCTCTAATAATGAGTGATATTGAGCATCTTTTCATGTATTTATTATCCACCTGTATGTCTTCTTCAAAGAAGTGTCTGTTTAAGTCTTCTGCCCATTTTTTGATTGGTCTTTGTTTTTCTAATATTGAGCTGTAAGAACTGCTTATATACTTTAGAGATTAAATCCTTTGCCAGTTGCTTCATTTGCAATTATTATCTCCCATTCTAAGGGTTGTCTTTTAATCATTTATTGTTTCCTTTGCTGTGAAAAAGCTTTTAAGTTTAATTAGGTATCATTTGTTTATTTTTCTTTTCATTTCCATTCCTCTAGGAGGTGGGTCAAAGAGAATCTTTCTGTGATTTATGTCAAAGAATGTACTGCCTATATTTTGCTATAGAAATTTATATTTCTGGCCTTCCATTTAAGTCTTTAATCCATTTTGAGTTTATTTTTGTGTATGGTGTTAGAAAGTGTTCTAATTTCATTCTTTTACATATAGCTATCCAGTTTTCCCATCAATGATTGAAGAGTTATCTTTTCTCCATTGTGTATTCTTGCCTCCTTTGTCAAAGATAAGGTGCCCATAGGTGCATGTGTTTATCTCTTGGCTTTCTAGCCTATTCCATTGATCTATATTTCCATTTTTGTGCCAGTATGATGCATCTTGATGACTACAGCTTTGTAGAATCGTCTGAAGTTAGGAACATTGATTTCTCCAGTGCCATTCTTCTTTCTCAAGATTGCTTTGGCTATTTGGGGTCTTTTGTGCTTCTTTTTGTGAAAATTTTTTTCTAGTTCTGTGAAAAATACTGCTAGTATTTTGAAAGGAATTGCATTAAATCTGTACTTTGGATAGTATAGTTATTTTCACAATATTGATTCTTCCAATCCAAGAACAGGTATATCTCTCCATCTTTTTGTGTTGTCTTTGACTTCTTTCATTAGTGATTTACAGTTTTCTGCATATAGTCTCTTTAGATAGATTTATTATTAGATATTTTATTTTTTTGCTGCAGTGGTGAATAGGATTGCTTCCATAATTTCTCTGTCTGATTTTCAATTGTTAGTGTATAGGAATGTAAAGGATTTCTGAATATTAATTTTATATCCTTCCACTTTGCTAAATTCACTGATTAGATTTAAGTAATTTTCTGATAGCATCTTCAGGATTTTCTATGTATGTTATTATGTCATCTGCAAACAGTGAGAGTTTTACTTTTTTTTCAATCTGTATTCTTTTCTTTTTCTTTCCCGATTTGCTGTGGCTAGAACTTTCAAAACTATGTTGAATAATTGTGATGAGAGTGGGCACCCTTGTCTTGTTCCTGATCTTAGGAAATGTTTTCAGCTTTTGACCACTGGGAATAATGTTTGCTGTGGGTTTTTGGTATATGGTCTGTATTATGCTTCCCTTGTGGCTCAACTGGTAAAGAAACCACCTACAATGTGGAAGACCTGGATTCAAATCCTGGGTTGGGAAGATCCCCTGGAGAAGGGAAAGTCTATCCACTCCAGTATTTTGGCCTGGAAAATTCCACGGAGTTGTCCATGGGGTCACAAGGAGTCAGACACAACTGACCAACTTTCACTTTCACTTTTATTATGTTGAAGTATGTTCCTTCTATGCTTACTTTCTGGAGAGTTTTTTTTTTTTCCTTTTATAATAAATGGATATTAATTTTTGTCAAAACCTTTCTCTGCATCTATTGAGAAGACTGTATGGTTTTTATCTTTCAACTTGTTAGTATGGTTTTTTCACAGTGATTGATTTGCATATATCATAGAATCCTTGCATCCCAGGGATAAAGCCCACTTGATCATGGATTCTGTTTGCTAGAATTTTGTTGAAGATTTTTGCATCTATGTTCATCAGTGACATTGGCCTGTAATTTTGGTTTTTTTTTTTTATGATATCTTTGTCTGATTTCTATGTCAGGGTGATGTTGGCCTCATATAATGAGTTTGGAAGTGTTCCTTCTTCTGCAATTTTCTGGAAGAGTTTGAAAAAGATAGGTATTAGCTCTTTTGCTACAATTCACCTGTGAAGCCATCTGGCTGTGGGCTTTTGTTTGTTGGAAGGTTTTTGATCACAGGTTTGATGTCCATGCTTGTGATTGGTCATTCAAAATTTCAATTTCTTTCTCATTCAGTTTTAAAAGGTTATACTTTCCAAAGAATTTTTCCAATTCTTCCAGGTCATCTATTTTATTGGCATAGTTGCTCTTAGTAGTCTCTTACGCTGCTGCTGCTAAGTTGCTTCAGCCATGTCCGACTCTGTGCAACCCCATAGACGGCAGCCCACCAGGTCCCCCTTCCCTGCCAGGCAAGAACACTGGAGTGGATTGCTATATCCTTCTCCAATGAATGAACGTGTAAAGTGGAGGGGGGTGGAGATGGAGATGGTGATGGATACACCAGTGCCCTGAAGAACAGCCCCCACCTCCACCAGTGCCCCATGGTTCCCGGACACTGACTAGCCATGACAAAACTGCTTAGTGGTATCCCCAGAAATATTGATTTGAGGTTGGATAATATTGAAAAGCTCCTGACCACTCTTTCATTACCAAAACCTTGCAGCTGAGGCCCACCCATGAGTCCCCCTCAGTAAATCCATCAGATGTCTCTCAGATAGCCATAAAAGACCCTTTCGAGTTGATTTTGACCACATATTTGCCTGCACTTTATGGAATATGAAACTATCAAACCAAATCAACGTTGCTGCTGATTCAAGAGTCTTAGAGGCAGAAAACTAAACATTGGACCATTTGCGAGTGTATGAAGAATTCTAATAGGACATCAATTGTTTTTTTTTTTTTTTTAAACAAAACACTTTTTTTTTTTTTTAAGGGTATTCAGAACCCTATGGAAGTTGTGTGCAGTCTTCAGACTCAACACCTGTCTTCACTTCCCCTGGGGAAAGCCCAGGTACATGGTAGGCACTTTCCTTCCAGTCTGAATATGAGTGCCCAGACTTCCCCAGCAGAGAAGGGCCTGGATCCAGTGCTGCTGTGCCAGGAAAGTTACACCTACAGTGGGACTGACGAAGCTGTCTTCGAGTGTGATGAGTGTTGCAGCCTGCAGTGTTTCCATTGTGAGGAGCAACTCCATTGGCAAGAGCACCTGAGAAACCATGAGTGGATCAGACTCAAAGCTGGCCATGTCCCTTACTGTGACCCCTGAAAGGGCCCCAGTGGGCACTTTCCAGGTGTGAAGCAGAGGGCAGTGGTGAGGTGCCAGATCTGTAAAATCAGCTTGTGCCTGGAGTGCCAGAAGAGGACTCATTCTGGGGGTAACAAAAGGAGGCACCCCGTTACTGTGTACCATGTCTCTAAGGTCCAGGAGTTGCTGGAAGAAGAAGGGACGGATGAGGAGACCAAGAGGAAGAAGATGACTGAGAAGGTTGTGAGTTTCCTCCTAGTAGATGAAAATGAAGAAATTCAGGTAGTGAATGAAGAGGACTTCATTAGGAAATTGGACTGTAAACCTGATCAGCATCTAAAAGTGGTTTCCATTTTTGGAAATACTGGGGATGGGAAGTCTCATACCCTCAACCACACTTTCTTCTATGGCCGAGAAGTTTTCAAAACCTCCCCTACCCAGGAGTACTGCACTGTGGGAGTGTGGGCAGCATATGACCCAGTCCACAGAGTAGCCATGATAGACATGGAAGGGCTCTTGGGAGCTACAGTGAATCTAAGCCAGAGAATACGGCTGCTGCTTAAGGTCCTGGCCATCTCAGACCTAGTCATCTATCGAACTCATGCAGACCAACTGCACAATGACCTCTTCAAGTTCCTTGGAGATGCCTCAGAAGCTTATTTGAAACATTTCACTAAGGAGCTCAAGGCTACCACTGCCCACTGTGGCCTGGACGTCCCCTTGTCCACCTTGGGCCCTGCTGTTATTATGTTCCATGAGACTGTGCACACCCAGCTGCTGGGCTCTGATCACCCCTCTGAGGTGCCAGAGAAGCTCATCCAGGACCTGTTCTGGAAGCTGGGCCGCTTCCCGGAAGCCTTCAGTTCCATTCACTACAAGGGGACGAGGACCCACAACCCTCCCACTTTCTGGGCTTCGGCATGCTCTGGAGAAGCAACTGGAGAACAATACCACCCATCTTCCCTGGCACCCGGGCGTCATCTTCAAAGCCCTGAAGGCTCTGAGTGACCACTTCAGTGGTGAGATCCCCAATGACCAGATGGCGCACAGCTCCTTTTTTCCAGATGAGTACTTCACCTGCTCCTCCCTGTCTCAGCCGCGGGGCTGGATTTAAGAACAGCATGAATCACAGGAAAGAAGAGGTACCTCATGAAGCCAAGATCTGCTGCAGATATTCCCACCAGTATGACAACCAGGTTTTCACCTGAAAGGCCTGCTACGAGAGAGGCAATGAAGTCAGCGTGGTGCCCAAGATGGCTGCTTCCACTGACTCCCCCTGGATGGGTCTTGCAAAATATGCCTGGTCTGGGTAGGTGACTGAATGTCCCAACTGTGGCGTGGTCTATTGTAGCTAGCAGTACTGGTTTGGGAACCAAGATCCTGTGGCTACGGTGGAGCGGACAGAGATTGTGCACGTGTGGCCTGGAACCGAAGGATTTCTGAGGACAACAACAAAGCTGCCCAGCGCCTCTTGGACAGGATGAACTTCATGGCTCAGTCGGTGTCTGAGCTTAGCCCTGGGCCCACCAAGGCTGTGACGTCCTGGCTGACAGACCAGATTGCCCCTGCTTACTGGAGGCCCAACTCCCAGATCCTGAGCTGCAGCAAATGTACTACATCTTTTAAAGATAACGACACCAAGCATCACTGCCGGGCCTGTGGGGAGGGCTTCTGTGAGGGCTGTTCGTCCAAGACCCAGCTGGTGCCCGAGCGGGGCTGGGACCCTGCGCCCGTGCGGGTGTGTGACAACTGCTATGAAGCCAGGAATTCCCAGTTAGATGTTACTGAGGCACAGGGGGATGACAAAGGTGGGACGCTGATCACTTGGAAGGTGGGTGAGGCCGTGCAGAACACTTTAGGAGCCTTGGTGACAGCCACTGACATACCACTAGGTCTGGTGAAGGATGCGGCCAAGCAGGTGTGCTGGGTCCTGGACCATGAAATCCTGCACTGCCACAGCTACTGGAAGGAGTTCAGCATCAAGCTCTTGAAGCACCACTGCCGGGCCTGCGGACAGGGCTTCTACGACGAGTATTCCTACGACCACTGGGCTGTCCCCTCGCGAGGCTGGGACCATCCTGTCAGAGTCTGCTTTAACTGCAATAAAAAGCCCAGTGACCTTTAACCGCCACCCCCCCCCCCCCAAAAAAAAGGAAAGTGTAAAGTGAAAGAGAAGTCGCTCAGTGGTGTCCGACTTTTTGCGACCCCATGGACTGAAGCCTACCAGGCTCCTCTGCCCATGGGATTTTCCAAGCAACAGTACTGGAGTGGGTTGCCATTGCCCTCTTCAAGTCTCTTATGATCCTCTGTTGTCATTTCTCTTTTTCGTTTTCGAATTTTATTGATTTGAGTCTTCTCAGTTTTTTTCTGGATGAGTCTGGCTAATGGTTTGTCAAATTTGTTTATTTTCTCAAAGAACAAGCTCTTAGTTTTATTGATCTTTGCTATTGTCTTCATTTTATTTACTTCTGCTCTGATCTTTAGGATTTCTTTCCTTCTACTAATTTTGGAGTTTTTGGTTCTTCTTTTTCTAGTTGCTTTAGGTGTAAAGTTAGGTTATTTGATATTTCTCTTATTTCTTGAGGTAGGCTTGTATTGCTATAAACTTCCCTCTTACCACTACTTTTATTGCATCCCATAGGTTTTTTAGTTGTGTTTTCATTGTCATTTGTTTATAGGTATTTTGTTATTTCTTCTTTGATTTCTTCAGTGACCCTTTGGATTTTCAGAGCATATTGTTTAGCCTCCATGTGTTTGTGTTTTTTACAGGCATTTTCCTGTATTTGACATCTAATTTTATAGCACTGTGGTCAGAAAAGATGCTTGAAATAATTTCAATTTTTAAAAAAATTTACCAAGACTTATTTGTGACCCAAAATGTGATTAATCCTGGAGAATGTTCCATGTGTACTTGGAAAAAAGTGAAATGAACTCTTTGGATGAAATGCTCTGCAGATATCAATTAGGTCCAACTATTCCTGCATATCTTTTAAAGTTGTGTTTCTTATTAATTTGTTTGTCTGTCTGGATGATCTGTCCATTGATGTGAATGGAGTGTTAAATCCCTCACCATTATTGTGCTACTTCTGAGTCACCTTTAAGAACTGTTGGCATTTGCCTTATGTATTGAGATGCTTCTATGTTGGGTGTATATATATTTATAATTGTTATGTCTTCTTCTTGGATTGATCACTTAATCATTATGTAGTATCCTTCACTGTGTCTTGTAATGGTCTTTATTTTACAGTCTATTTTATCTGATATGAATATTGCTACCCCTGCTTTCTTTTGATTTCAATTTGCATGGAATATCTTTTTCCATCCCCTCACTTTCAATCTGTATATATCTCTAGTTATGAAGTAGGTCTCTTGTAGACAGCAGATATAGGGGTCTTGTTTTTATGTCCTTTCACCCAGTCTACTTCTTTTGGTTGGATCTTTTAATCCATTTACATTTAAGGTAATTATTGATATGTATGATTTTATTATCATTTACTCTATTGTTTTGGGTTTGTTTCTGTAGGCCTTTTCTTTCTGTTTCCTTTTCTAGAGAAATTTCTTTAGCATTTGTTATAAAGCTGGTTTGATTGTGCTGAATTCTCCTGACTTTTGCTTATCTGTAAAATTTTTTATCCTCCTTTGAATCTGAATGATATCCTTGCCGGATAGAGTAATTTTGGTTGCAGGTTTTTTCCCTTTTATCACTTTAAGTATACCCTGTTACCGGCTTCTGGCCTGAAAAATTTCTGTTGAAACATCAGCTGTTAGCCTTATGTGGATTCCCCTGTATGTTATTTGTTTCTTTTTCTTTGTTCTTTTTAATATTTTTCTTTGTGTTTAATTTTTGTTAGTTTGATTAATATGTTCCTGAATAATATGTTTCAATTAATATGTTTGATTGGCTTATTTCTCTTTGGGTTTATTTTTTATGTGTCTCTTTGTCTGTCTGGACTTGGATGGCTATTTCCTTTCCCATGTTAGGGAATTTTTTGACTATAATCTCAACAAGTATTTTCTCATACCCTTTATTTTTCCCTTATTCTTCTGGAACCCTTATGATTTGGATGTTTGTGCACATAATGTAGTCCCAAGAGCCTCTGAGGCTGTCCTCATTTTTTTTTTTTTAATCCTTTTTTCTTTATTTTGCTCTGCTTCAGCTATTTCCACCTCAGCTCATGTATCTGTTTTTCTGCTTCAGTTATTATGTTACTGGTTTCCTCTAGAGTATCCTTTGTCTCATTCTGTTGTTTATTGCTGATTGTCTGTTCTTTGTTTATTCCAGATTCTTGTTAAATATTTCTTGTATCTTCTTGATCCATGCCTTCATTCCCTTTGTGTCTCTCTTTTACTTCCAAGATTTTGGATCATCTTTCCTATTTTTACTCTGAATTATTTTTCAGGTGGGCTGCCTGCTTCTTCTTCATTTGTTTATCTTGTGGGTGTTACCATGTTCCTTCATCTATTGCATGTTTCTTTGTCTTTTTATTTTGTTTATGTTTGTCATCTCCTTTCTGCTGGCTGAAAGACTGTAGTTCCTCTTATTTGTGGTGTCTTCCCCCCATGAGTGGGGTTGGACCTTGCTAAGCTTTCCTGGTTGGGGGGACTTGTGCTTGTGTTCTTGTGGTTGGAGCTATATTTTGTCTTTCTGAAGGGCAGTGCCATGTCTAGTAGTGTGTTTGGGGGTTTCTGGGGGTTTGGTATGCTTTTGGGTAGACTGTCTGCTAACAGGATTTTGTTCTTGTTTTACTGAAAGTTTGACCTGAGGCATCTGGCATTGGAGCTTGCTGTTCTTTGGGTTGAACCTGGTCTTAGAGTTGTGATAGAGGCCTTTGTGAAAGCTCTCACTGATTAATGCTCCATGGGGCAGGAGGTCTCTGGTGGTACAAAGTCCTGGACTCAGGTCTCCCTCTTTGGAAGTTCACACCCAACTCCTTACTGTAGCACCAAGATTTCATAGGCCACACAGCACAGAAGACAAGACTCCAAGACTAATGGTAAAAGCAACACTTAACAGCCAATATCAGCCAAAGAAACTTACACACTTGCAAAGAGTAAAAAGAGAAAAAGAAAGAATTAAAAACAAGAATCAAAAAAGAGAGCAATCAAGTCAATAAACAAACCCATAAGTGAAAATGAATACTAAAAACTAGATTAGCAAAAATACAAAATCAAAAACATGGAAAAAATGCAATATAACAAAAAAGTACTTTTTGAAAATCTGGGTTTCATTCGGCATTCAGAAGGTGTTCTGTAGGAGTTGTTCCACATGCAGATGTATTTCTGATGTATTTGTAAGGAGGAAGTTTATCTCCCCATCTTGTTCCTCTGCCATCTTCCCATCGACTTTATTTTTAGCTTTTTGAGGAACATCCGTACTATTTTCCATAGCAGCCTCATCAATTTACATTTCCACTAATAGTGTATGAGTGTTCCTTTTTCTCCATCTCTTCATTAACACTTACTATTTTTTATCTTTTTGATGACAGCTATTCTGACGTGTAAGGTGATATCTCATTGTGGTTTTAATTTGCATTTTCCTAATAATTAGTGGTGTGAGAACACTTTTTCATGTGCCAGTTGGCCACCTTCATGTCTTCTTTGGAAAGTTGTCTATCAGATCTTCTGATGACTTTGGTTCTTTTGTTGTATGAATTCTTTATGTATTTTCTATAAAAAATTTTATAGTAATATATTATATATGTATAAATATATATTGTATATACTAACACATAAAATATATCACTTGCAAATATCTTCTCCCATTTGGTAGGTTGTCTTTTTCTTTTTATTGATGGTTTCCTTTGCTGTGCAGAAGCTTTTTAGTTTGATGGAGTCCCATTAGTTTATTTTGGTTTTATTTCCCTTGCCCATTTCTCCTATAGGAGAAATATCTAGAAAGATACTAAAAGCAAATATTTGAATGAGTTATTTGACTGTGTTATCAAGTAGAGTGCATCTTAACTTATCAAAAGGTCTGAGTATGGAGTCATGGAAATTAAGGAAATGATGGATAAAAATATATTGCCGGGTGTCCACTACTCACTGGCCACTTTCCCTACTTTTCCAGAGTTTTTCATGATCCACACAGTCAAAGGCTTTGGCGTAGTTAGTAAAAAAGAAGTAGATGTTTATCTGGAACTCTCTTGCTTTTTTGATGATCCAGTGGATGTTGGCAATTCAATCTCTTGTTCCTCTGCCTTTTCTAAATCCAGCTTGAACATCTGGAAGTTCTCTGTTCATGTACTGTTGAAGCTTCATTGGAGAATTTTGAGTATTACTTTGCTAGCATGTGAGATGATTGCAATTGTGCAGTAGTATGAACATTCTTAAGCATTGCCTTTCTTTGGGATTGGAATGAAAACTGACCTTTTTCAGTCCTATGACAAGTGCTGAGTACCAGACCACCTTACCTGCCTCCTGAGAAATATGTATGCAGGTCAAGAAACAACGGTTAGAACTGGACATGGAACAATAGACTGGTTCCAAATTGGGAAAGGAGTATGACAAGACTGTATATTGTCACCCTGCTTATTTAGCTTATATTCAGAGTACTTCATAAGAAATGTTGGGCTGGATGAAGCACAAGCTGGAATCAAGATTGCCAGGAGAAATATCAATAACCTCAAATATGCAGATGACATCACCTGTATGGCAGAAAGTGAAGAGGAACTAAAGAACCTCTTGATGAAAGTGAAAGAGGAGAGTGAAAGTGGCTTAAAACTCACCTTTCAAAAAACTAAGATCATGGCATCCGGTCCCATCAGTTCATGGCAAATAGATAAGGAAACAATGGAAACAGTGAGAAACTTTCTTTTCTTGGGCTCTAAAATCACTGCAGAGGGTGACTGCAGCTGTGAAATTAAGAGACACTTGCTCCTCCTTGGAAGCAAAGCTATGCCCAACCTAGACAGCATATTAAAAAGCAGAGACATTACTTTGCTGACAAAGGTCCATCTAGTCAAAGCTACGGTTTTTTGAGTAGTCATGTATGGATATGAGAACTGGACCATAAAGAAAGCTGAGTGCTGAAGAATTGATGCTTTTGTACTGTGATGTTGGAGAAGACTCTTGAGAGTCCCTTGGACTGTAAGAGGATCAAACCAGGCCATCATAAAGGAAATCAGTCTTGAATATTCACTGGAAGGACTGATGCTGAAGCTGAAACTCCAACACTTCAGCCACCTTATGCAAAGAACTGACTCATTGGAAAAGACCCTGATGCTGGGAAAGATTGAAGGCAGGAGGAGAAGAGGACAACAGGATGAGATGGTTGGATGGCATCACCGATTCTATGGACATGAGTTTGAGCCAGCTCCAGGAGTTGGTGATAGACAGGGAAGACTGACATGCTGAAGTCCATGAGATCACAAAGAGTGGGACATGACTGAGGACTGAACTGAACTGAACTTCCCTACTTTATCCTCACAGTGGCCTGCTGAAACTTGTAAACTTCCCTGTTTTACAGCTACAAACTAAGGCTCAGTAACTTGCCAAAGGTTAGAAAAAATGGCAGAGAGAGCACTGAAACATAATCCTTTACTACCAAATTTCAATCTCCCCATTACTTCACACTATCTACTTGTTACAAATACAAATGTAATTTAGAAACATATTGCACTGATGGGTCATCCCAGTGGACAATTCTTTGAGGATTTTAAGTAAGAAATTCTGAGGTACTAACTAAATTATTTTCCTGATTCATGATTTGTTTGTGTGTGTGTATCTCCATGTCCCAATGTTGTCCAAATGTTAAAATTCAAATAAATTCAACACATATCTACTAAATATTAATTTGTCTAACCATATTTTCTTCTTTTCATAGGAATGAGTAGTTTCAATTTATAAACAGCAGTAACAGGTTAGTTCATTTATATTTTCTTCGTTATATGGTTTATACCCAGAATTGTGTTGGTACTATTTCTTGAACATAAATATATTTTATTTTTAAATGATTTACGTTTTATGATGTATGTGTTAAGTATTAATAATAGGCAGCTTGGAGAGGCATGATAGATTATGTTACTTTAAAATAAAAAAATAATTGATTTAATGTTTTTTTAGTTTTTAAGTTAGATTTGTAGGCTAGGATGAAGTTGGAAAGAAGGTTTTTTTTTTTTTTTTTTTTCCCCCTAAGTACAGTGCTCAGTTATTCTGAGGTAATAAGGTGAAAAAATTCTGTGTATCTTAGCAGGGCAATGGCAGCTTTTTATGGCTAGGATGACATAAGAAACCTGCTTTTACCACATGATCAACTGCATTTGATGCCGACAAACTCACACCTGCATATTTCTGGGGCATTCATGATTAAGATTTTAAGATTGCTTAAGATTTTTGGCCTGATCTCTTAAAAGACTGACTTCTGGTCTATCCTTTATCTCTTGTGGGTTATGGTTTTTTTAATGAATGATGCAAAGGTATGTTCTGTTTTTCTTTCTAGGGAGGAAGTTTCACCAAGGGTCTACAACTTGGAGAAAGAATGGAATAACTGCGTATCTTTTCAAGTACATCTCAGTGTGTATGGTTTTTGTAATAAGATCTATAGCACTATTTTTCTGTGAGAAATAAGTATACATCAGTCTGAAGAAATAATAAATAGAGAATCCCTTGTATCTGTTTATAAAGTAGAAATATCTTCATAACTCATTATCCTTGCTTCTGTGTCATGCCTACTTTGTTCAAGGGAGTCTATTGTCCTGCCCATGGTGTAAGCTCATATGCAAAATTTCAAAGTCAGTATTTTTATCATATTTTACGCTATATTCATTACTTTTTTGTTAGTTCACTTAATAAAATATGGCATACAAATAATAAGAAAAAGCATACTTTTTAGAAAGTAAAATGAATGTGTTCTAAAAACTTTTGAGTTTCAAGTCTCACTGATTTGGGATTCACCGTGGCACCCCCTTGGCTTCCAAAAGAACTGCAGGCCAAACTGGCCTTGCAAGTTGCACCAAGAGGTCTCTGAAAGGCTAACAACACATTTGCATTTAGCTGTTCTTTCTCTTAAATACACGTATTTTTCATGTGTGCAAACATGTGTTAGTGTCCACAGCCTTGAAATTCTGTGATGCCAGCCCTACTCTTCTCCTCTTTACTTTCTGAATTACTCAACATTTTTCTGCTCTCACAACCTTGTAACTCTTTCATTGAATGTATCACACTTCAGTAAATTTTTGTTTATATACTTATGCCCAGTGTAAGCTTGATACAGACACCATGCCCTCATTTTTTAATTGAAAAAAATGTAGCATAATAGTTTCTCAAGAAATATTTGATTAACTGATGTGCATGGTATATTATTTACTGGAGGCAGTAGTGCAGTAGTTAGAAGTCACAAGTCTTTGGGACTTCAGTGTCAGTTCTGGATCTTTATTCACTAGCTGGTCTTACTTTTTTTTTTTTTAACCTGATATATAAAATATGAGTTTGCCACTTGCTGAGACAGAGTTTGCTATATCAGTGTATTCTCTTGGCAAAAATCTGTTAGTCTTTGCCTGCCTCATTTTGTATTGGAAGGCCAAATTTGCTTGTTACTCCAGATATCCTTGACTTCCTACTTTCGTATTCCAGTCCCCTACTATCTTCGCTTTCTCTTTCTCTTTGCTTTCTGCCCTAAAGAAAAGGAAAGTGAAGTCGCTCAGTAGTATTTGACTCTTTGCGAACTCATGGACTGTAGCCCACCATGCTCCTCTGTCCATGGGATTTTCCAGGCAAGAGTACTGGATTAGGTTGCCATTTCCTTCTCCAGAGGATCTTCCTGACCCAGGGATCGAAACCGGGTCTCCCACAGACCAGTCAGTAGACGCTTTACTGACTGAGGCACTTTGTCTCTATCAGCTCAAATATATAGCACAACTTCAGTTAGTGAGTCACTATTATTTATTAAATGTTTATGGTATCAGTTAAGTTCAGTTGCTCAGTCATGTCTGACTTTTTGCAACCCCATGGACTGCAGTACACCAGGCTTCACTGTCGATCACCAGCTCCTGGAGCTTGCTCAAACTCATGTGCATCGAGTTGGTGATGCCATCCATCCATCTCATCCTCTGTCGTGCCCTTCTTCTCTTGCCTTCAATCTTACCCAGCATCAGAGTCTTCTCCAATGAGTCAGTTCTTTAATCAGGTGGTCAAAGTATTGGACCTACAGCTTCAGCATCAGTCCTTCCATGAATATTCAGGACTGATTTCCTTTACGATGGACTGGTTTGATCTTCTTGCAGTCCAAGGGACTCTCAAGAGTCTTCTACAACACCACAGTTCAAAAGCATCAATTCTTCGGCGCTCAGCTTTCTTTATGGTCCAACTCTCACATTTATACATGACTACTAGAAAAACCAGAGCTTTGATTAGAAGGGCCTTTGTTGGCAAAGTAATGTCTCTGCTTTTTAACATGCTGTCTTTGTTGGGCATAGCTTTTCTTCCATGGAGCAAGAGTCTTTTAATTTCACGGCTGCAATCGTGATCTGCAGTGATTTTGGAGCCCAAGGAAAGAAAGTCTCTCACTGTTTCCATTGTTTCCCCATCTGTTTGCCATGAAATGATGGGACCAGATGCCATGATCTTAGTTTTATGAATGCTGAGCTTTAAACCAACTTTTTCATTCTCCTCTTTCACTTTCATCAAGAGGCTTTTTAGTTTTTCTTCACTTTCTGCCATAAGGGTGATGTCATCTGAGGTTATTGATATTTCTTCTTACAATCTTAATTCCAGCTTGTGCTTCATCCAGCCCAGTGTTTCTCATGATATACCCTGTATATAAGCTAAACAAGCAGGGTGACAATATGCAACCTTGTCGTACTCCTTTCACAATTTGGAACCAGTTTGTTCCATGTCTGGTTTTAACTGTTGCTTCTTGGCCTGCATTCAAATTTCTCAGGAGGCAAGTAAGGTGGTCTGGTATTCCTATCTCTTGAAGAATTTTCTACAGTTTGATGTGATGCACACAGTCAAAGGCTTTGGCCTAATGAATAAAACAAAAGTAGATATTTTTCTGTGATGCAACAGATGTTAGCAATTTGATCTCTGGTTCTTTTGCCTTTTCTACATCCAGTTTGAACATAAGGAAGTTCTCAATTAACATACTGCTGAAGCCTGGCTCGGAGAATTATGAGCATTACTTTGCTAGCATGTGAGATGAGTGCAGTTGTGTTTGAACATTCTTTGGCAGTGCCTTTCTTTTGGGTTTGAATGAAAACTGACCTTTTCCAATCCTCTGACCTCTGCTGAGTTTTCCAAATTTGCTGGCATATTGAGTACAGCACTTTCACAGCATCATTTTTAAGGATTCATAATAGCTCAATTCGAATTCCATCACCTCCACTAGCTTTGTTTGTAGTGAGGCTTCCTAAAGCTCACTTGACTTCACATACCAGGATGCCTGACTCTAGGTCAGTGATCACACCATCGTGATTATCTGGGTCGTGAAGATGTTTTTTTGTATAGTTCTTCTGTGTATTCTTGCCACCTCTTTTAAACATCTTCTGCTTCTGTTAGGTCCATACCATTTCTTTCCTTTATTGTGCCCATCCTTGCATGAAATATTCCCTTGATATCTCTAATTTTCTTAAAGAAATCTCTAGTCTTTCCCATTCTACTGCGTTCCTCTATTTCTTTGCATTGATCACTGAGGAAGGCTTTCTTATCTCTCCTTGCTATTCTTTGGAACTCTGCATTCAAAGGTGTATATCTTTCCTTTTCTCCTTTGCCTTTAGCGTCTCTTCTTTTCTTAGCTATTTTAAGGCCTCCTCAGACAAATATTTTGCCTTTTAGAATTTTTTGGGGGGGATGGTCTTGATCCCTGCCTCCTGTACAGTGTCACAAACTTCTGTCCATAGCTGTTTAGACACTCTATCAGATCTAAACCCTTGAATCCATTTGTCACTTCCACTGTATAATCATAAGGGATTTGATTTAGGTCATACCTGTATGGTCTAGTGGTTTCCCTACTTTCTTCAATTTATGTCTGAATTTTGCAATAAAGAGTTCATCTTCTGAGCCACAGTCAGCTCATGGTGTTGTTTTAATTGATTGTATAGACCTTCTCCATCTTTGGCTGGAAAAATAATAATTAATCTGATTCAGTATTGGTCATCTGGTGATGTTCATGTGTAGAGTTTTCTGTTGTGTTGTTGGGAGAGGGTGTTTGCTATGACCAGTGTGTTCTCTTGGAAAAATTCTGGTAGCCTTTGCCCTGCTTCATTTTGTACTCCAAGGCCATATTTGCCTGTTTATCCATGTAACTCTTGACTTCCTCCTTTTGCATTCCAGTCCCCTATGATGAAAAGGACATCTTTTTTTTGGTGTTAGTTCTAGAAAGTCTTGCAGGTCTTCATAGAACCTTCAACTTCAGCATTACTGGTTGGGGCATGGACTTGGATTACTGTGATATTGAATGATTTGCCTTGGAAATGAACAGAGATCATTCTGTCATTTTTGAGATTGCACCCAAGTACTGCATTTTGGACTCCTTTGTTGACTATGATGGCTACTCCATTTCTTATAAGGAATTCTTGCCCACAGTAGTAGTTGTAATGGTCATCTGAATTAAATTCATCTATTCCAGTCCATTTTAGTTTACTGATTCCTAAAATGTTGATGTTCACTCTTGCCATATCATGTTTGACCACTTCTAGTTTATCTTGATTCATGGACCTAACATTCCAGGTTCCTATGCAATATTGTTCTTACAGCATCAATCTCCAGCTATATCTACACCTGGGCGTTGTTTTTGCTTTAGCTCCATCTCTTCATTCTTTCTGGAATCATTTCTCCACTCTTCTCCATTAGCATATTAGGCACCTACCAACCTGGGGAGTTCTTCTTTCAGTGTCATGTATTTTTACATTTTTGTACTGTTCATGGGGTTTTCAGGGCAAGAAGACTGAAGTAGCTTGCCATTTCCTTCTCCAGTGGACCACGTTTTGTCAGAACTCTCCACCATAGCCTGTCTGTCTTTGTTGATCCTACATGGCATGGCTCACAGTTTCATTGAGTTAGACAAGGCCGTGGTCAATGTGATTAGTTTGGTTAGTTTTCTGTGATTGTAGTTTTCATTCTGTTTGTCCTCTGATGGATAAGGATAAGAGGCTTATGTAAGCTTCCTGTTGGGAGAGACTGACTGTGGGGGAAACTGGATCCTGCTCTGCTGGGTGGGGCCGTGCTCAGTAAATCTTTAATTCAATTTTCTGTTGATGGGCAGGGCTGTTTTCCCTCCCTGTTCTTTGACCTGATACCAAACTGTGGTGGGGGCAATGAAGATAACAGGACCTCCTTCCAAAGGTCCCATTCACACACTGCTGCATTCAGTGCCCCCAACCCTGCAGCAGGCCATGGCAGACCCACCCCTCTGCCAGAGACTCCTGGACACTCACAGGCAAGTCCAGGTCAGTTTCTTGTAGGGTCACTGCTACTTTCTCCTGGATCCTAGTGCACACAAGGTTTTGTTTGTGCCCTGCAAGAGCCTGTTTCCCCAGTCCTGTGGAAGTTCTGTAATCAAATCCACTTGCTTCCAAAATCAGTTTCCCTGGGAGTTCTCAGTCCCTTTTCCAGATCCCCCTGTTGGAAAATCTGTTGTTGTTCCTAGAACTTTCTTAACAGTGTAAGAATTTATTTAGTATAATTATTCTGCAGTTTGTTGGTTGTCTGCTTGGTGGTTCTGTGGTGGGGTTAATGGCAACCTCTTCCAAAAGGGCTTATGCCATATGCTGTGTGACCCAGGTCTGTTGCACCCTGAGCCCCTGCCCCTCTGACAGGCTACTGCTGACCTGTACCTCCTCAGGAGACACTCAAACTCTCACAGGCAGGTCTGGTTCAGTCTCTGTGGGGTGTCTGGGTCCTGGTGTGCACTAGGTTTTGTTTGAACCCTCTGAGACTCTCTGGTGGATATTGGGTTTGATTCTAAATGTGATTTCACCCCTCCCACCATCTTGCTGGGGCTTCTCCTTTGCCCTTGGATGTGGGGTATCTTTTTTTTGGTGGGATTCAACATTCTCCTGTCAGTGGTTGTTCATTAGTGAGTTGTAATTTTGGAGTTCTTGCAGCAGATAAGAACATGTCTTTTACTTAGCCATCTAGTGTGTAGCTTGTGTGTAGTTTATGGTATATCAGACACTTTTCTAAGCTTTATTTTAAAATTTTGCTACCAAGACAAGGCAAAATAAAATCAGTTAATTACTCATTATTTACTAATGAGCTATTTAAGTAGATAATATTCAGTCTCTGCTTTTGGAGTTTCAATAAACACCTTAACTTACTGTCCCTTCTTATAAGAATATGTTGTTTACATGAGCTATACATCTAATGTTTGTGTCCCTACCCACAAAATTCATATGTTAAATCCCAATGCCCATTGTAATGGTATTTGGAAGTGGGGCCTTTGTGGGGCGATGAGGTCACAAGGATGTAGCAGTCATGAATGGATTGGTGCCCTTATAAAGAGACCCCAAACAGCTCCCTTATCTTTTCTGCCTTGTGAGAACACAGAAAAAAGCCATGTATGAACCAGAAAATGGGCAAGAGCCCAGATGCTGAACCTGCTTGTGTCTTGACCTCAAGCTTCCAGAACTTTGAGAAATAAATGTCTGTTGTTTATAAATACCAGTATATGATATTTTGTTATAGTAACTGAGTGGATTGAGGTAGCATTCAGTATCCATAACTGTAACAATCTTTCCCATGAGAAACATATTTAACTCCCTTGAATAAAAATGAAGGATGTCCTTGCTTTTCACAGTGGCAATAAATTACTAGATTACAAGGCCTGTACCACCACCTCTGTGTCATTTTGTAAACATGCTTCCATCTCTCTGGAGACCTCCTTTTTCTTTAAATATATCCACACCAGATGTTAACCAGACAAGATGATCTTATAAGTGTATACCAATCCATTTTTGTTCATATAAAAGCAATTAAGTGAATGTATTCTAATTTCTGCATCACATTTTTCTTTATATGTTATCTTTAGAAATGTAGACATTATTAAGAAAAAGATGAGCCAATTAAAATATTTATTTTAAAATTATTATATGTATTTGTTATATAAAGTAAGTGTGGTGAGAGATGAAAGGCAAATAAGATAGCAGTTTGGGCTTATTAGCCAGAAAAAATTATTCATAAGAAGCTGGTAATTTTCAAGGGCTTAAGTGTCAGTTGAGTGCAATACTGTAAATTTATTAGAAGGTAAATAAATTTATGTATATGAGTATTTTGTGACTATCATTGATACCCAAATATGCATAAATATTTGTGTTCACATATATCTAAATGGAACTACACTGGTCTCAACAGTTTCTCTGCTTTGAAGTGGATAGAAAAGTGTTTCAGTTTCCTGACCAAAGCATCCTCTGATTGCCATGAAGCCAGAAGAGACATTAATGAATTACATCTCCCAAATAGGGTGTTTTATTCATGAGTACCATTAAAGTGGTTTATGAATCATGCAAAAGCTGTCAACTTGGTACAGAAAAAAGTGAAAATGAAAATCACGTCTGATTCTTTCAGACCCCATGGACTATACAGTCCATGGAATTCTCCAGGCCAGAATACTGGAGTAGGTAGCTGTTACTTTCTCCAGGGGATCTTCCCAACTCTGGGATTAAACCCAGGTCACCTGCATTGCAGGCAGATTCTTTACCAGCTTAGCCACCATGGAAGCCCAAGAATACTGGAGTGGGTAGTCTATCCCTGCTCTAGCAGATCTTCCCAGTCCAGGAATTGAACCAGGTCTTCTGCATTGCAGGCGGATTCTTTACCAGCTGAGCTACCACGGAAGCCTTTTTTATTTGGTACAGGGAAGTTATAAAATACAGAAATCATTTTCCATGCTTGGACGTGTCAGGGGCAAGCTTTAGTTAGGAGGAGGTTCTAACTCAGCAGATTGTCTGGAAGGGATGTCCAAGGCAAAGCTTGATGAGCTGGATGTGTAATTTTTTTTTAAATTAATTTTTATTGAAGTATAGTTGATTTACAATGTTGTATTTGTTTATGCTGTACAGTTAAGTAATTCAGTTATATGTATATCCACTCCTTTTTAGATTATTTCCCCATACAGATCATTATGGAGTTTTGAGTAGAATTCCATGTGCTATACATAGGTCCTTATTATTGATAGTTATCTATTTTTTTTTCATGGTCACATGTGGCAAAACCAATACAATATTGTAAAGTAATTAACCTCTAATTAAAATAAATAAATTTATATTTAAAAAATAGATAACTATGATGAAGATGATATCTATTTTTTAACATAAATTTATTTATTTTAATTGGAAGTTAATTACTTTACAATATTGCATTGGTTTTGCCATACATCAACATGAATCTGCCATAGGTGTACACGTGTTTCCCATCCCAACCCCCCCTCCCTCCTCCCTACTCCCTCCCCGTACCATCCCTCTGGGTCATCCCAGTGCACCAGCCCCAAGCAACCTGTATCATGCATCAAACTTGGACTGGCGATTCATTTCATATATGATATTATACATGTTTCAATGCCATTCTCCCAAATCATCCCGCCCTCTTCCTCTCCCAGAGTCCAAAAGACTTCTATACTTCTGTGTCTCTTTTGCTGTCTCGCATATAGGGTTATCGTTACCATCTTTCTAAATTCCGTATATATGCGTTAGTATACTGTATTGGTGTTTTTCTTTCTGGCTTACTTCACTCTGTGTAACAGGCTCCAGTTTCATCCACCTCATTAGAACTGATTCAAATGTATTCTTTTTAATGGCTGAATAATACTCCATTGTGTATATGTACCACAGCTTTCTTATCCATTCATCTGCTGATGGTCATCTAGGTTGTTTCCATGTGCTGGCTATTATAAACAGTTCTGTGATGAACATTGGGGTACACGTGTCTCTTTCCCTTCTGGTTTCCTTGGTTTGTATGCCCAGCAGTGGGATTGCTAGGTCATAAGGCAGTTCTATTTACAGTTTTTTAAGGAATCTCTACACTGTTCTCTATAGTGGCTGTACTAGTTTGCATTCCCACCAACAGTGTAAGAGGGTTCCCTTTTCTCCACACCCTCTCCAGCATTTATTGCTTGTACACTTTTGTATCGCAGCCATTCTGACTGGTGTGAAATGATACCTCATTGTGGTTTTGATTGGCATTTCTCTGATAATGAGTGATGTTGAGCATCTTTTCATGTGCTTGTTAGCCATCTGTATGTCTTCTTTGGAGAAACGTCTATTTAGTTCTTTGGCCCATTTTTTGATTGGGTCATTTATTTTTCTGGAATTGAGCTGTAGGAGTTGCTTGTATATTTTTGAGATTAGTTGTTTGTCAGTTGCTTCATTTGCTATTATTTTCTCCCATTCTGAAGGCTGTCTTTTCACCTCGCTTAGAGTTTCCTTTGTTATGCAGAAGCTTTTAAGTTTAATTAGGTCCCATTTGTTTATTTTTGCTTTTATTTCCAATATTCTGAGAGGTGGATCATAGAGGATCTTGCTGTGATTTATGTTGGAGAGTGTTTTGCCTGTGTTCTCCTCTAGGAGTTTTATAGTTTTTGGTCTTACGTTTAGATTTTTAATCCATTTTGAATTTATTTTTGTGTATGGTGTTAGAAAGTGTTCTAGTTTCATTCCTTTACAAGTGGTTGACCAGTTTTCCCAGCACCACTTGTTAAAGAGATTGTCTTTAATCCATTGTATATTCTTGCCTCCTTTGTCAAAGATAAGGTGTCCATAGGCATGTGGATTTTCTCTGGGCTTTCTATTTTGTTCCATTGATCTATATTTCTGTCTTTGTGACAGTACCATACTGTCTTGATGACTGTGGCTTTGTAGTAGAGCCTGAAGTCAGGCAGGTTGATTCCTTCAGTTCCATTCTTCTTTCTCAAGACTGCTTTGGCTATTCGAGGTTTTTTGTACTTCCATACAAATAGTGAAATTCTTTGTTCCAGCTCTGCGAAAAATACCGTTGGTAGCTTGATAGGGATTGCATTGAATCTATAGATTGCTTTGGGTAGTATACTCATTTTCACTATATTGATTCTTCCAATCCATGAACATGGTATATTTCTCCATCTATTAGTGTCCTCTTTGATTTCTTTCACCAGTGTTTTATAGTTTTCTATATATAGGTCATTAGTTTCTTTAGGTAGATATATTCCTAAGTATTTTATTCTTTTCGTTGCAATGGTGAATGGAATTGTTTCCTTAATTTCTCTTTCTATTTTCTCATTATTAGTGTATTGGAATGCAAGGAATTTCTGTGTGGTGATATTATATCCTGCAACTTTACTGTATTCATTGATTTGGCCTAGTAATTTTCTGGTGGAGTCTTTAGGGTTTTCTATGTAGAGGATTATGTCATCTGCAAACAGTGAGAGTTTTACTTCTTCTTTTCCAATTTGGATTCCTTTAATTTGTTTTTCTGCTCTGATTGCTGTGGCCAAAACTTCCAAAACTATGTTGAATAATTGGTGAAAGTGGGCATCCTTGTCTTGTTCCTGACTTTAGGGGAAGTGCTTTCAATTTTTCACCATTGAGGATAATGTTTGCTGTGGGTTTGTCATATATAGCTTTTATTATGTTGAGGTATGTTCCTTCTATTCCTGCTTTCCAGAGAGTTTTTACCATAAATGGATGTTGAATTTTGTCAAAGGCTTTCTCTGCATCTATTGAGATAATCATATGGCTTTTATTTTTCAATTTGTTAATATGGTGTATTACATTGATTGATTTGTGGATATTGAAGAATCCTTGCATCCCTGGGATAAAGCCCACTTGGTCATGGTGTATGATCTTTTAAATGTGTTGTTGGATTCTGATTGCTAGAATTTTGTTAAGGATTTTTGCATCTATGTTCATCAGTGATATTGTCCTGTAGTTTTCTTTTTTTGTGGCATCTTTGTCAGGTTTTGGTATTAGGGTGATGGTGGCCTCATAGAATGAATTTGGAAGTTTACCTTCCTCTGCAATTTTCTGGAAGAGTTTGAGTAGGATAGGTGTTAGCTCTTCTCTAAATTTTTGGTAGAATTCATCTGTGAAGCCATCTGGACCTGGGCTTTGTTTGCTGGAAGATTTCTGATTACAGTTTCAATTTCTGTGCTTGTGATGGGTCTGTTAAGATTTTCTATTTCTTCCTGGTCGAGTTTTGGAAAGTTGTACTTTTCTAAGAATTTGTCCATTTCTTCCACGTTGTCCATTTTATTGGCATATAATTGCTGATAGTAGTCTCTAATGATCCTTTGTATTTCTGTTTTGTCTGTTGTGATCTCTCCATTTTCATTTCTAATTTTATTGATTTGATTTTTCTCCCTTTGTTTCTTGATGAGTCTGGCTAATGATTTGTCAATTTTTTTTTTTTTTATCCTTTCAAAGAACCAGCTTTTGGCTTTGTTGATTTTTGCTATGGTCTCCTTTGTTTCTTTTGCATTTATTTCTGCCCTAATTTTTAAGATTTCTTTCCTTCTACTAACCCTGGGGTTCTTCATTTCTTCCTTTTCTAGTTGCTTTAGGTGTATTTAGGTATTTAGGTTATTTATTTGACTTTTTTTCTTGTTTCTTGAGGTATGCCTGTATTGCTATGAACTTTCCCCTTAGCACTGCTTTTACAGTGTCCCACAGGTTTGGGGTTGTTGTGTTTTCATTTTCATTCATTTCTATGCATATTTTGGTTTCTTTTTTGATTTCTTCTGTGATTTGTTGGTTATTCAGCAGCATGTTGTTCAGCCTCCATACGTTGGAATTTTTAATAGTTTTTCTCCTGTAATTGAGATCTAATCTTATTGCATTGTGGTCAGAAAAGATGCTTGGAATGATTTAAAATTTTTTTTTGAATTTACCAAGGCTAGATTTATGGCCTAGGATGTGATGTATCCTGGAGAAGGTTCTGTGTGCGCTTGAGAAAAAGGTGAAATTCATTGTTTTGGGATGAAATGTCCTATAGATATCAATTAGGTCTAACTGGTCTATTGTATCCTTTAAAGTTTGTGTTTCCTTGTTAATTTTCTGTTTCATTGATCTATCCATAGGTGTGAGTGGGGTATTAAAGTCTCCCACTAAATAAATAAATAAATAAATAAATAAAGTCTCCCACTATTATTGTGTTATTGTTCATTTTCCCTTTCATACTTGTTAGCATTTGTCTTACATATTACAGTGCTCCTATGTTGGGTGCATATATATTTATAATTGTTATATCTTCTTCTTGGGTTGATCCTTTGATCATTATGTAGTGTCCTTCTTTGTCTCTTTTCATAGCCTTTGTTTTAAAGTCTATTTTATCTGATATGAGTATTGCTTCTCCTGGTTTCTTTTGGTCTCTATTTGCATGGAATATATTTTTCCAGTCCTTCACTTTCAGTCTGTATGTGTCCCCTATTTTGAGGTGGGTCTCTTGTAGACAACATATATAGGGGTCTTGTTTTTGTATCCATTCAGCCAGTCTTTGTCTTTTGGTTGGGGCATTCAACCCATTTACCTTTAAGGTAATTATTGATAAGTATGATCCCATTGCTATTTACTTTATTGTTTTGGGTTTGAGTTTATACACCCTTTTTGTGTTTCCTGTCTAGAGAAGATCCTATAGCATTTGTTGGAGAGCTGGTTTGGTGGTGCTGAATTCTCTCAGCTTTTACTTGTCTGTAAAGCTTTTGATTTCTCCTTAATATTTGAATGAGATCCTTGCTGGGTACAGTAATCTGGGCTGTAGGTTATTTTCTTTCATCACTTTAAGTATGTCTTGCCATTCCCTCCTGGCCTGAAGAGTTTCTGTTGAAAGATCAGCTGTTATCCTTATGGGAATCCCATTATGTGTTATCTGTTGTTTTCCCCTAGCTGCTTTTAATATTTGTTCTTTGTGTTTGATCTTTGTTAATTTGATTAATATATGTCTTGGGGTGCTTTGTCTTGGGTTATCTTGCTTGGAACTCTCTGGGTTTCTTGAACTTGTGTGATTATTTCCTTCCCCATTTTGGGGAAGTTTTCAACTATTATCTCCTCAAGTATTTTCTCATGGTCTTTCTTTTTGTCTTCTTCTTCTGGGACTCCTATGATTTGAATGTTGGGTCATTTAACACTGTCCTGGAGGTCTCTGAGATTGTCCTCATTTCTTTTAATTCGTTTTTCCTTTTTCTTCTCTGATTCATTTATTTTTACTATTCTATCTTCTATTTCACTAATCCTATCTTCTGCCTCTGTTATTCTACTATTTGTTGCCTCCAGAGTATTTTTGATCTCATTTATTGTATTATTCATTATATACTGACTCTTTTTTAATTTCTTCTAGATCTTTGTTAAACCTTTCTTGCATCTTCTCAATCCTTGTCTCCAGGCTATTTATCTGTGATTCCATTTTTATTTCAAGATTTTGGATCAATTTCACTATCATTATTCCGAATTATTTACCAGGTAGATTCCCTATCTCTTCCTCTTTTGTTTGGTTTGGTGGGTGTTTATCCTGTTCCTTTACCTGCTGTGTATTCCTCTGTCTCTTTATCTTGTTCATATGCTGAGTTTGGGGTGTCTTTTCTGTATTCTGGCAGTTTGTGGAGTTCTCTTTATTGTGGAGTTCCCTCTCTGTGAGTAGGTTTGTACAGGTGGCTTGTCAAGGTTTCTTGGTTAGGGAAGCTTGTGTCAGTGTTCTGGTGGGTGGAGCTGGATTTCTTTGCTCTGGAGTGCAATGAAGTGTCCAGTAAGGAGTTATGAGATGTCAATGGTTTTGGAGTAACTTTGGGCAGCCTGTATATTGGAGCTCAAGGCCGTGTTCCTGTGTTGCTGGAGAATTTGCATAGTATGTCTTGCTCTGGAATTTGTTGGCCCTTGGGTGGTGCTTTGTTTCAGTGTAGGTATGGAGGCGTTTGATGAGCTCTTGTCAATTAATGTTCCCTGGAGTCAGGAGTTCTCTGGTGTTCTCAGGATTTGGACTTAAGCCTCCTGCTTCTGGTTTTCCGTCTTATTTTTACAGTAGTCTCAAGACTTCTCCTTCTATACATCACCATTGATAAAGCATCTAGGTTAAAGATGAAAAGTTTCTCCACAGTAAGGGACACCCAGAGAGGTTCACAGAGTTACATGGAGAAGAGAAGAGGGAGGAGGGAATTAGAGGTGACCCAAATGAGATGAGGTGGAATCAATAGAGGAGAGAGCAAGCTAGCTAGTAATCACTGGACCGCTCAGAGATGTTCATGGAGTTATACAGAGAAGAGAAGAGGGAAGAAGGAGACAGAGGTGGCCAGGAAGATAAAAGGGGGAATCAAAAGGATAGAGACAGATCCAGGCAGTAACCAGTTTCCTAAGTGTTCTCCACCGTCTGAAACACACAGAGATTCACAGATTGGGTAGAGAAGAGAGAGGGTAGGGAGGAGACAGAGGCGACCTGGTGGAGAAAGAGGAGAGTCCAAAGGGGGAGTTAGCAGTCAAGCCAGTAATTTTGCTCCCAAGTAAAAATGTGTACTGAAGATTGGGTTCTTAAAGGTACAAAATTGATAACAAATACAAAAAAGCACAGATTAAAAATCTAGAGTAGAGTTTGGTATTTCAAAAATACAATATTAAAGAAAAGAAGAAAAAAAAAGAAAGAGGAAAAATAAAACAAAATCACAAAAATTATAAATATATATATATATGAAATTTGCTTTAAAAAATAGGGTCTTTTTTTTTTTTTGCAAAGTAATAGTAGGTCACAAAAATTAAAATTAAAGGAGTAATAGAGGACTTAAAAATTAAAAAAAAAATTAAAAAAAGAATGATTGTAAAAATAGTAAAAATATATCTAGGACTTTCTCTGGTGTTGTTTGTGGGTATTGTGGGGTCAGTTCATTTTCGGAGAGTTCCTTGGTCTGGCTTATATTTCTCAAGATCTATAGGCCCCTTCCCATATAGTCGGTACTAATGACAGGGTTTTAATCGATTGCACCTGTCACTTCCAAGGCAGTTCCCTCTGTTTTAACTTCTTCTGTTTGCTGATCTCTTCAGTGTCTGATTTCTGCCCTGACACAGGGGTGGTGGTGGACCCTTTCTTTTAGGCTCACTTGTTCAGTTGTGCTGTGGGGAGGGAGGGATGCTGCAAATAAATAACACTGGCTTGTGCTCGCAGTGCCTCCACCCCACTGGGCCTGCCCCAGCTCACCGTGCCTGTGCCCTCCCTGTCCACACTGCTCAGACTCTAGGTTGCTCTGCTGGTAACCATCCGAGGCTGGCCCTGGGCTGCATGCACCTCCCAGGTCTAAGCTGCTCAGGTTCAGGCACTCAGGTAGTCCTCAGAGGCGCAGACTCGGTTTGGCCTGCGTTTTGTGCCCTTCCCAGGTCTGAGCAGCTCAGATGATGAGGTGTTTTGTGAGTGCGGTCTCTGCAACTTGTCACCTCCCCCGTCCCTGCCGCTCGGTTTTCTGGGTGTACAACCAGCCCACATTCTCAGGCGGATGTTCACTGTCCAGAACCCCAAGAAGTCTTATTTAGCAAAGAAACCTGCTTGCAGTTTGGTAGATAATGTCTCTCTGGGGCTGCGATTGCCCCCTTCTGGCTCTGGCTGCCTATCACCAGAGGGGGATGGTCTGCAGCTGGCTATCTCTCTTCAGTCCTTTGTTCTGTGTGCGGGCCTGGCAGTGTCTTAGGTTAGGGCTGGTTTTGCGCGTGGTAGGTATCCCACAGTCTGGTTTGCTAGCCCAAGTTAGTTCCCTCAGATTGCCCTCACGGCATTCAGGCCCCGTCCTTACTCTAAGCCATGCAGTCCGCGCCTCCCTGCCCCGCTCCCGCTTGCTAGTGGCGGGTGCAGGCGTCTGCACTGCTTCTTCACTGGGAGAGTTACTGTTGAACTCGTAATCTGTGAGTTTTAATTATATATTTATTTTTCCTCCCTGTTATGTTGCCCTCTGTGCTTTCAAGGTTTGCCACAGACTCGGCAGTGAGAGTGTTTCTTGGTGTTTGGAAACTTCTCTCTTTTTAAAACTCCCTTCCTGGGATGGAGCTCCATCCCTACCTCTTTTGTCTCTATTTTTTGTCTTTTATATTTTTTCCTACCTCCTTTCGAAGACAATGGGCTGCTTTTTTGAGTGCCTGATGTCCTCTGCTGGCCTTCAGAAGTTGTTCTATGGAATTTGCTCAGCGTTTAAATGTTCTTTTGATGAATTTGTGGGGGAGAAAGTGGTCTCCCCATCCTATTCCTCTGCCATCTTCTATCTATTTTATATATAGTAGTGACAGAGTTAATTCTTAGGTAGTCTGTGGTCTCTGAGGAGGAGAAAGGGGTATGGGGCTCTGGAGGGGGAAATGACAAACTTTTTTGTTTAATCCCAGAGTTAATGACACAACAAAACAACTTCTCTTGCTCAAGGGTGTTTTTCCTTAAGTTCTGAGAAGGAAATGGCAACCCACTCCAGTATTCTTGCCTGGAGAATCCCATAGACAAAGGAGCCTGGTGGGCTGCAGTCCATGGGGTTGCAAAGACATGACTGAGCGACTAACACACACACTGTACCAATGATTATATAACAAAGATATATTCTGTTTGAGGACATGTTTCTCCTTAAGAAACTTTTGATTAATCCTGTCATTTTAAAGTGTATGTTGTGGGAGTGGGTCTGGTAAGGTCTTTCTATTGTTAGTTCTAATCCCATTATCTTAAAATGTAAGTTGTGGGAGTGGGTCTGGTAAGAAGTGTACAACCTAGAGACATGCTTTTGATTTAAACTCTGGGCTGGAAGAAGCTCAAGCTGGAATCAAGATTGCTGGGAGAAATATCAGTAACCTCAGATATGCAGATGACACCACCCTTATGGCAGAAAGTGAAGAGGAACTAAAAAGCCTCTTGATGAAAGTGAAAGAGGAGAGTGAAAAAGTTGGCTTAAAGCTCAACATTCAGAAAACGAAGATCATGGCATCTGGTCCCATCACTTCATGGCAAATAGATGGGGAAACAGTGGAAGCAGTGTCAGATTTTATTTTTTTGGGCTCCAAAATCACTGCAGATTGTGACTGCAGCCATGAAATTAAAAGACACTTACTCCTTGGAAGAAAAGTTATAACCAACCTAGATAGCATATTGAAAAGTAGAGACATTACTTTGCCAACAAAGGTCCATATAGTCAAGGCTATGGTTTTTCCAGTGTTCATGTATAGATGTGAGAGTTGGACTGTGAAGAAAGCTGAGCACTGAAGAATTGACGCCTTTGAACTGTGGTGTTGGAGAAGACTCTTGAGAGTCCCTTGGACTGCAAGGAGATCCAACCAGTCCATTCTGAAGGAGATCAGCCCTGGGATTTCTTTGGAAGGAATGATGCTAAAACTGAAACTCCAGTACTTTGGCCACCTCATGCGAAGAGTTGACTCATTGGAAAAGACTGTGATGCTGGGAGGGATTGGGTGCAGGAGGAGAAGGGGACGACAGAGGATGAGATGGCTGGATGGCATCACTGACTCGATGGATGTGAGTCTGAGTGAACTCCGGGATTTGGTGATGGACAGGGAGGCTTGGTGTGCTGTGATTCATAGGGTTGCAAAGAGTTGGACATGACTGAACTGAACCGAATTGAATAACCAATTGGAAAAGCATACAACTCCCTTGCTAAGACTAGCGAGTGGGCACTCTCTGTCCTTCTGATGTCTATGTCAGAATCTCTGCCTGTCCTTTTTCACTGTAATAAATCTTATGCCGCCCAAAAGTTCTGAGTGATCAAGCCTGGTTTTGAGTGATCCTGAAGCTAAATCTTTTTTGGAGATCAGGTTTCTGACATTGTTGTATTAGTAGTGTGTATATATCAATCTCAGTCTCCTAATTTATCCCTCCCTGCTTTGTCCCCCCAGTAACCATAGATTTGTTTTCTACATCTCTGACTATATTTCTGTCTTGTAAGTAAGTTCATTTGTATCCTTTTCTACATTCCACATCACTTTTTGAACTTATTTATATTCCCACTATGCCAAAGCCTTTGACTGTGTGGATCAAATAAACTGTGGAAAATTCTGAAAAAGATGGGAATACCAGACCACCTGATCTGCCTCTTAAGAAATTTGTATGCAGGTCAGGAAGCAACAGTTAGAACTGAACATGGAACAACAGACTGGTTCCAAATAGGAAAAGGAGTACGTCAAGGCTGTATATTATCACCCTGCTTATTTAACTTATATGCAGAGTATATCATGAGAAACGCTGGACTGGAAGAAACACAAGCTGGAATCAAGACTGCTGGGAGAAATATCAATAACCTCAGATATGCAGATGACACCAGCCTTATGGCAGAAAGTGAAGAGGAACTAAAAAGCCTCTTGATGAAGGTGAAAGAGGAGAGTGAAAAAGTTGGCTTAAAGCTCAACATTCAGAAAACGAAGATCATGGCATCTGGTCCCATCACTTCATGGGAAATAGATGGGGAAACAGTGGGAAAAGTGTCAGACTTTCTTTTTTTGGGGGTCCAAAATCACTGCAGATGGTGACTGCAGCCATGAAATTAAAAGACACTTACTCCTTGGAAGGAAAGTTATAACCAACCTAGATAGCATATTCAAAAGCAGAGACATTACTTTGCCAACAAAGGTTCGTCTAGTCAAGGCTATGGTTTTTCCAGTAGTCATGTGTGGATGTGAGAGTTGGACTATGAAGAAAGCTGAGCGCCGAAGAATTGATGCCTTTGAACTGTGGTGTTGGAGAAGACTCTTGAGAGTCCCTTGGACTGCAAGGAGATCCCACCAGTCCACTCTGAAGGAGATCAGCCCTGGGATTTCTTTGGAAGGAATGATGCTGAAGCTGAAACTCCAGTACTTTGGCCACCTCATGTGAAGAGTTGACTCATTGGAAAAGACTATGATGCTGGGAGGGATTGGGGGCAGGAGGAGAAGGGGATGACAGAGGATGAGATGGCTGGATGGCATCACTGACTGGATGGACGTGAGTCTGAGTGAACTCTGGGAGTTGGTGATGGACAGGGAGGCCTGGCGTGCTGCGATTCATGGGGTCGCAAAGAGTCGGACAGGACTGAGCGACTGAACTGAACTGAACTGAACATTCCCACAAGCAGTGTAAGAGGGTTCCCTTTTCTCCACACCCTCCCCAGCATTTATTGTTTGTAGATTTTCCATGATGGCCATTCTGACCAGTGTGAGTGCGGTTTCTATTTGCATTTATCTAATAATTAGTGATGTCGAGAATATTTTCATGAGCTGTTTTGGTCGTTTGTATATCTTCTTTGGAGAAACAGCTGTTTAGAACTTTTGTCCATTTTGATTTTTTTTTCTTTTTTTGATAGTGAGCTGCATGTGCTGCTTATTTTGGAGATTAACCCTGTGTCAGTCACTTCATTTGCAAACATTTTCTCCCATTCTGTGATTGTCTTTTTTGTTGTTGTTGTTATGGTTTCCTTTGTTGTGCAAATCTTTAATTAGGTACCATTTGTATATATTTGCTTTAGAACTACCATGTGATTCAGCAATCCCACTCTTGACCATATAGCTGGAAAAAACCATAATTTGAAAAGATGCATGCACCCCAATATTCATTGCAATACTATTTACAATAGCCAGAACATGGAAGGAGCCTAAATGTCCATCAACAGGGGAATGGATAAAGTACAATGGGATATTACTCAGCCATAAAAAAGAATGAAGCAATGGCATTTGCAATGACATGGATGAGCCTAGAGATTGAAGTAAAGTCAGTGAAGTAAGTCAGACAAAGAAAAATATATATCACTTATGTGCAGTGCAGTGGTTTCAGACTTAGTCCACTGGGGTCCTCTGTCCATGGAATTCTCCAGGCAAGAATACTGAAGTGAGTTGCTAGCCCTCCTCCAGGGGATCTTCCCAACACAGGGATCAAACCTGTGTCTCTTAAGTCTCCTGCACTGGCAGGTGGGTTCTTTGCCACCAGCACCACCTGGAAAGCCCTATATGTGCACTTATATATGGGATCTAATAAAAGGGAACAAATGAACTTATTTATAAAACAGAATCACAGATGTAGAAAACACTTATGGATACAAGGAGATATGGGAGAGGGAATTATATATACACAATACTATATATAAAATAAATAACTAATAGGAACCTACTGTATAGCACAGGAAACCCTGCTTAACACTCTATAATGACCTATATGGGAAAAGAATCTAAAAAAGAATGGATATATGTATATGCATAGCTAATTCATTTTTTCTGTACATATAAAACTAACATAACATTGTAAAGCAGCCACACTCCAGTAAATTTTTAGAAAGGAAAGGAAAGGAAAAGCCCTGTGGAGATTTTACTGTTACTTTGCCTTTTAGCTGTGTGCTAGTCATATAGTTTTTCATCACTAGATGGCAATATAACACCAACAAAAAGCTAAGAAAAAAATGTTCCCCCCAATTTCAAAGCAAGTTTAACGTCTGCTATCACAGTTTAAAGACAACTGTCTTGAGAGGGGTAATTGTGTACTAGGAGTAAAAACAAAACAAAACACAAAAATTATCAAAAGTACACCAAATTAAAAAAAAAATAAAAGCGCAAAATCAGCTTGCTCTTAGGAGTAAAAAATTTTCTAACCTCTTTTCTTTCAGGCTTCAGATAATTCAGGCTTGTAACTTGATTTTTCTGTTTGGAATATGCTGAAATAATCCTATAACATTCTTCTTTCTTATCCTCAGAAGAAATTTCTTATTCTTGGAAGATACCTCCCAGATTCGAGCAAGCTTTTGAAGAAAGATTTCCATATTGAATTCTTTTGATTTATTTCTTTAGTGATACAGACAAACAAAAGAAGCTAATTTTGTAGTATATTGCTTCCAATATAAGTGCTATGGAGAAGTATAAAGCTGTGAAAGGAGAAAAACAGCACAGGGTAAGAATCTGCAATTTTTAATGGTGCAGTGAGAAAGGGCCTTTTTGAGAGGGCGAAGTGTGCCTGAAAACTTGAAAGAAATGAGGGAAAGAGCTGTGGTCAGAGAGGAGCAAGTGCAAACCCCTGGAGCAAGCAGGGACACATCTGGTGAGTTCAAGGAGCTGCATGGAAGCCAATGTGGCTGGAAGGAATAGAGAGATTTAGGGGACTTGTCAGAGAGGTAGTGAGTGGCACACCACGTAGGGCCTTGTAGGCCTTTGAAACACTATCTTGGTCAGAGCCAGGAGCTATGAATGTTCTGAATAGAGACATTATCTTACTTATAAGAGGATCACTCTGGCTGTTGTGATGAAAGTTTTAAAGGATCAAAGAGGGAAGCCAAGATACCCAAAATTCAGAGAAATATTATAATAGTATGGATGTAGATGGTATTGAGAAGTGGTAAAGTTCAGGCTAGTCTTTGAAGGTACAGCTAATAGAATTTCCTGAAGGATTGGATGGAAAATTTTTTTAATTATTTATTTTTTTAATTGGTTGAAAATTGCTTTGCAATTTTGTGTTGGTTTCTGCCATACAGCAATGTGACCCAGTCATAATTATACATATATCCCTTCCTTCATGAGCCTCCATTCCTTCCCCTCATCCCATCCCTTTAAGTCATCACAGAGCACCAGACTGGGCTCCCTGTGCTATTTAGCAACTTCCCACTAATTTCACTTATTTGACAATAATAACTTCCCACTATTTCACAAATGATAGTGCATATATATAAATACTACTTTCTCAATTCACCCCATCCTCACCTTACCTGCTGTGTCCATAAGTCCATTCTCTACTAGGTTCATCAAGTACCATTTTTTTCTAGTTTTGGATGGAACATTTTTAAAGAGAGCAGGAGATAAAGAGAGGAGGTACAATCATTTGTCTGTTGGATAGGCATTTGATTTGACCAACTTAAAAGTAGAGGAGCCACTAATTGAGATGAGAGAGACTGAGGATGGGGCAGGTTTTGAGGTTAAGGACCAGGAATTCAGTTTAGGACATGTCAAGATTGAAGTGTGTGTTGATCATGCAGAGGTCAATATCTTGTCTGAGTTGGAGGTATACATTTATGAATTGACATCATTACCATTTCATGGTATTGAAAGTTACAAGCTGGATGAGTGAGTAGCTTAAGTCTGTGAAGGGGAATGGAAGTTTTCTCTGAAGAAGTGACATTTCAGAGGGCATCTGAAGGATGAAGAAATTAGCTGGTGGACAGTGATAGAAATAACTCTCCCCTCAATGGCATCACTAATCTACTAATCCACCAATGAAGTGAAAAATGGAGGAACAGACTGATAGGCTTTCTTTGTTAGATACCAGACAAAATTCTGGTGGAGAAAGAAATGGCAATGCACTCCAGTATTCTAGCTTGGAGGATTCCATGGACAGAGGAGCCTGGTTGGCTAAAGTCCATGGGGTTGCAAAAAGTTGGTTATATTAACACAACACACAGACAAGATTCTTGGAGTCAGAAGGTAACTTTCCTTTAATAGGCATATAAACTTTCAATGCAGTATTGAAGAAGGTGAAATCCTAGCACTTTTCCTGATAGTTCTTAAAGAATCTCAATGAAAATGAGGTGTAAGCATTATCATTGAAAATGACTTTGTACATGTGTGTGTGATAGCAGGAGAGGTCTGAGGGCAGTTGTTATCAGGTAATGCAGCACACATTGTCTCTCTCACTGGGAACAAAAGTATTCTGGGAACTGAGTGTGTATTCATCATTGTAGATAATAGTTTCTGAGAGTATGGGCCCTTGAGTCAGACTACTTGGGATTGAGTTTCAGGGCTGCCACTTACAAGCTGTGTAACTATAAGCAGATTGTTTAAGTTTTTGTGCTTTTATTGCCTGCTTTAGCAAAAACAGACATAAAGCTAGTTTTACCATGAGAATCAGATGAGAATATGAAAAGTTACTCAAAGTACTTGAATGATAAATAGTTAAGGCTTCAGTGGTAGGGCTTCCCAGGTGGCTCAGTGGTAAAGAACAAGCCTGCCAATTTAGGAAACATGACATGTGGGTTTGATCCGTGGGTTGGGAAGATTACCTGGAGGAGGGCATGGCAACCTACTCCAGTATTCTTTCCTGGAGAAGAGTCTGGTGGTCTACACTCCATGGGTTCACAAAGAGCAATTGAAGTGACTTAGCACACACAAGACTTTGATGGTCATAATCACACAGTGATTTTATTGCTTTGCATCACCAGGGAATTAAATTTTATGATGAAGAATATGGAAACAGTCAGACACATTTCTGGTTGAGAAAAATAGACTGTATTGGATACTAAAATATGTACTTACTATCTATCATGGCTGGCATGCTGCAATCCATGGGATTGCAAAGAGTTGGTCATGACTGAGTGACTGAACAACAGCATGATTTTACCTAGACTCTCAAATAAAAAGACTGAAAAATAAAGGCAGACTTACTACAAGTAAAGCACTGTACATGCATTATCTTATTTTATCTTTACAATACTGTATGGTAGGTATAATTTATCCCATTTTTTAGATTAGGAAACCGAAGCTTGGAGTCTTAACTAAAGATACAACCTAGTGAGTGGCCAATCCATGATATGAAAGAAGTCATCTTTCAAGCTCTTCAGACCATTATTCCATCTTTCTCCTTCTACAGAAACTATTTGCTTCCGGAGATCACATTTGAAGTATATTACTCATAACTGAAGGCTTTAAGATTGCGGTTCACATTTCAGGAGTAGGAAGAAGAAAACCACATGAGAACATACTTGTTATTTCGAATGATAATATAGACAAATGTATTCCCTGACACCCCCCCCCACCCCTGCTTTTTGAAGGACCCAAGGTAATTATGTTTTTAAATTTGCTTCCATGAAGATTTTGAAACCTGGCAATTCTTTCATATCCACTTAAAATTTCCAAACAGAGTCAAACCTCTAAGTCATGGTTAGCCCAATAATGCCTGGAAAAGCTAGAGTCAGATTCTTCCTTCTCTGTTTCACTTATTATTAGTTCAGTCATTTGAGTACCATAATACCTTTGAACAATAACAAGATGACCCTTTCGCTGCCTTTATGTTTCCAGAAAAACTGGCTTGTGATTTAATCTATATAAGTCCATAGAATTTTCATGTTATTATTTTCTACAAATGCCTTTAGCCCCCTTCTGAAAATAGCCAAAATCTCTACCGCTCAGCCCTCCTTGGCCTGGCTTAAAATAAGCTCTGCTAATGTTACTACTGCATGGGAGTGAAATGTTGTCTGTACACCATTTAGTTGTTTCCTTTTGCTTTGGAATCACTCCCAGTGCTTAAAGCTTACAGAATTTACAGCAACAATTTTTGATAGGGCATTTTGTTTCTAATGTAAAGGTTCTCATATAAAATATCAAATTTCTTATTGCCTGAGAGACTAAAAATTTTAGGTAGATATTTATTGGTTAACTCCACGAGTTCTCCAGACATTACTCTCCTTATGCTGTCTTCTAGAATTACATGATTTGGGGTCCAAGAAGGCCACTTTTTGGACTATATTCAAATCCCATGCACATGTTTCTTTTTTGATCAAAATTTCTCCAACACAAATCAAACTTAGAAGATTCCTATAGGGAAGTTCTAAAACAATTCATTGGATGTGTATCATTCATTCTTTTCCTAAAGGAAATCAACCCTGAATATTTATTGGAACAACTGATGCTGGGCCTGAAGCTCCAATACTTTGGCTACTGGATGTGAAGAACTGACTCATTTGAAAAGACCATGATGCTGGAAAAGACTCAGGGCAGGAGGAAAAGAGAACCAGAGGATGAGCTGGTTGGATGGCATCACCAGCTCAATGGATGTATGTTTGAGCAGACTCCAAGAGACAGTGAAGGACAGGGAAAGGAGCAGGCATGTCGCAGTCCATGGGGTTGCAAAGAGTCAAACATGACTGAGCAACTGAACAAAAACAATATTTCCAGATGATAAGAATATGAACATATCAAATTACCATTTCCCACTGGATTTCATGTCAATGAGGTATGCTGCCCAAATAACATTTACTTTCTCCATAGTAAGTTTTGATTTCTGCACCTTGCCTATTGCCATTACTAACGTGAAATCAAAATGTTCAGTTTGTTTACAGAGTTCATTTCTTTGTTAATTTATAGCATTCAAATACAGAAGCAGAAAAAGTTCTTTATTTTTAAAAATTAGCACAGAAAGTACAGTACAGAGAGTTGATTTACAATATTGTGTTAGTTTCAGGTGTAGAGAAAAGTGATATATACATATATATATACACACACACACACACATAATTTATATGCATCCATTGTAGGTTATCACAAAATATTGACTACAATTCCCTGCATTATATAGTAAATCTTGTTGCTTATCTATTTTATGTATAGTTGTTAGTATCTGTTTTAAACCAACTTTTTCACTCTCCTCTTTCACTTTCATCAAGAGGCTTTTTAGTTCCTCTTCACTTTCTGCCGTAAGGGTGGTGTCATCTGCATATCTGAGGTTATTGATATTTCTCCCAGCAAGTTTGATTCCAGCTGTGCTTGATTCTAACTCATCGAGCCCAGCATTTTGCATGATTTACTCTGCAAATAAGTTAAATAAGTAGGGTGACAATATAGAGCCCTGAAGTACTCCTTTCCCAATTTTGAACCAGTACATTGTTCCATGTCTGGTTCTAACTGTTGCTTCTTGACCTTCATACAGATTTCTCAGGAGGGAGGTAAAGTGGTCTGGTATTCCCATCTCTTGAAGAATTTTCCACAGTTTGATGTGATGCACAAAGTGAGTAAAGAAGTAGTAAATGTTTTTCTGGAATTCTCTTGCTTTGTCTATGACCCAATGGATGTTGGCAATTTAATCTCTGTTTCCTTTACCTTTTCTAAACCCAGGTTGAACATCTGGAAGTTCTTGGTTCACACACTGTTGAAGGCTGGCTTGGGGAATTTTGAGCATTATTTTCCTAGTGTGTGAGATGAGTGCAATTGTGTGGTAGTTTGAACATTATTTGGCCTTGCCTTTTTGGGGTTGGAATGAAAACTGACCTTTCCCAGTCCTGTGACCACTGCTGAGTTTTCCAAATTTGCTGGCATATTGAGTGCAGCATTTTAACAGCATCATCTTTAAGGATTTGTAAGAGCTTAACTGGAATTGCATCACCTCCACTAGTTTTGTTCGTATGCTTTCTAAGGCCCACTTGACTTCACATTCCAGGATGTCTGGCTCTAGGTGAGTGATCACACCATCGTGGTTATCTGGGTCATGATCTTTTTTGTATAGTTCTTCTTTGTGTTCCTGCCATCTCTTCTTAACATCTTCTGCTTCTGTTAGGTCCATATCATTTCAGTCCTGTATTGTGCTCATCTTTGCATGAAATATTCCCTTGGTATCTCTAATTTTCTTAAAGAGATCTCTAGTGTTTCTCATTCTATTGTTTTTCTCTATTTTTTTTGCATTGACTACTGAGTAAAGTTTTTCTATCTCCCCTTGCTATTTTTTGGAACTCTGCATTCAGATGGGTATAGCTTTCCTTTTCTCCTTTGCCTTTCACTTTCTTCTTTTCCCAGATATTTGTAAGGCCTCCTCAGACAACCATTTTGCCTTTTAGTATTTTCCCCCCTTGGGGATGGACTTGATCACTACCTCTTGTACAATGTCACAAACCTCTGCCCATAGTTCTTCAGGTGCTCTATTGGATCTAATCCCTAATCTGTCACTTCCACTTTATAATCATAAGGGATTTTATTTCAGTCATACCTGAATGGTCTAGTGGTTTTCCCTGCTTTCTTCAATTTAAGTCTGAATTTTGCAACAAGGAGATCATGATCTGACTTATTAAAAAAAAAAAAAACTAAGATCATGGCATCTGATCCCATCACTTCATGGCAAATAGATGGGGAAACAATGGAAACATTGACAGACTTTATTTTCTTGGGCTCCAAAATCACTGCAGATGGTGACTGCAGCCATGAAATTAAAAGATGCTTGCTCCTTGGAGGAAAAGCTATGACCCAATCTAGACAGTATATTAAAAAGCAGAGACATTACTTTGCCAACAAAGGCTCTTCTAGTCAAAGCTTGGTTTTTCCAGTAGTCATGTATAAATGTAAGAGTTGGACCATAAAGAAACCCAAGAACCGAAGAATTGATGCTTTTGAACTGTGGTGTTGGAGAAGACTCTTGTGAGTCCCCTGGACTGCAAGGAGATCAAACCAGTCCATCCTAAAGGAAATCAGCCCTAAATGTTCATTGGAAAGACTGATGCTGAAACTCCAATACTTTGGCCACCTAATGTGAAGAACTGACTCATTGGAAAAGACCCTGATGCTGGGAAAGATTGAAGGCAGGAGGAGAAGGGGACAACAGAGGATAAAGTGATTGAATGGCATCACTGACTAGATGGACATGAGTTTGAGAAAGCTCCAGGAGTTGGTGATGGATAGGGAAGCTTGGTATGCTGCAATCCATGGGGTTGCAAAGAGTTGAACAGGAGTGAGCAAGTGAACTGAACTAGTATCTATTAATCCCATACTCCTAATTTATCCTCCTCCCACTCTTTTCCTCTTTGGTAGCCATAAGTTTGTTTTCTGCCTGTGATTCTATTTCTGTTTTCTTTATAGATTCATTTTTATTGCTTTTTAGATTCCACATATAAATGATACAATACTTGAGTCTCTCTAACTTACTTCACTTAGTATGATTTTCTCTAGGTCCATAGATTTGCTGCAAAAGGCAATCTCCATTACATATAGCTTCTTATATTAATTGTCCAGTGATGGGCAATTAGGTTGTTTCCATGTCTTGGCTATTGCAAATAGTTCTTTTTGCACTGGGGTACAAATATCTTTCTCAAATTAGAATTTCACCTTTTCTGGATATATGCCCAAAGGCCGAATTTCTGGACCATTTGGTAGCTCTATTTTAGTTCTTAAGGAGTTTTTATATGATTATCCATAGTGTCTGTACCACTTTACATGCCTTTCAAGAGTGTCAGAGTCTACACCCTCTCTAGCATTTATTATTTGAAGACTTTTTGAGGATAGTCTTTATGACTGGTGTGAACCTTCTTTTTAAAAACGACACATGAAGCTATTAGAACTGATGAACAAATTAAGCAAGGTATCAGGATACAAGATTAACACACAGAAATCTATTGCATTTTTTTTACACTACCATGAAATATGAGAAAGAGAGAGTAAAATAAAATCTCATTAAAACTGCATCAAAAAATATCTGGGAATAAACTTAACCAAGGAAGTGAAAGACCTATATGCTAAAAACCATAAAACACTGATAAAGGAAACTGAAGATGATTCAAAGAAATGGAAAGATAGCTCATGCTCTTGGGTTAGGAAGAATTAATATTGTTAAAATGACCATATTACCTAAAGCGATCTATAGATTGTAATCCCTGTCAAAATACCCATGTTAGTTCAGTCATGTCTGACTCTTTGTGGACATTACCCATGGCATTTTCATAAAATATGCAAGGAAAATACTCATGATGTTTTCATAAAACTAGAACAAATAATCCTAAATTTTATACAGAACCACAAAATATCCAGAATTGCCAAAGCAATTCTGAGTAAACATTTTAGTTTGATTTGTTTATTTTTGCTTTTCTTGCACTTGTGTGAGGAGATAGATTGAAAAAAATACTGCTAGGACAGATGTCAAAATCCTTTACTACCTATGTTTTCATTCAGGAGTTTTATGGTTTTAGATATGACATTTACAGCTTTAATCAATTTTGAGTTTATTTATTTATTTTTGTATGGTGTGTGAAAGTAATCCACTGCACATAATCTACTGCACATAGCTGTCCAGTTTTCCCACCATTATTTATTGAAGAAGCCGTCTTTCCCCCATTGTATAGTCTTGTCTCTATTGACTATATAGGTGTGTATTTCTTTCTGGGTTGTTTATTCTATTCTATTGATCTCTATATATCTATCTTTGTTCCAGTACCATACTGTTTTTTTTTTTTTTTTTGTAAATATAATTAAATTTATTTATTTTTAATTGAAGGATAATTCAATTAAATTGGTATACGTATATCCAAGGGACGGGGGAGCCTGGTGGGCTGCCGTCTCTGGGGTCGCACAGAGTTGGACGACAGAGGCGACTTAGCAGTAGCAGCAGCAGCAGCAGCATACATATGTCCCCTCCCATACTACTTTGATTACTCTAGATTTGCACATTTCAAACTGCAATTTGAAATTAGAAAGCATAATACCTATACCTCTTCCTTTGTTCTTCTTTCTCAATATTATTTTAACTATTCTTTTTTTTTTTTTTTTAATTTCCATACACATTTTAGCATTTTTGTTCTAGCTCTGTGATAAATGCCAGTGGAATTTTGACAGAGGTTGCATTGAATATATAGATTATGACGTGAGTCTCAGTGAACTCCAGGAGTTGGTGACGGACAGGGAGGCCTGGTGTGCTGCGATTCATGGGGTCGCAAAGAGTCAGACACGACTGAGAGACTGATCTGATCTCATCACCTAATCTATTTTTGATTCTTTCCAGTGTATTTTGAAATTTCAGTTATTGTAATCCTCAACTCTGTTTGGTTCTTCTTTGTATTTTCCAACACTTTGTTCTCTCTGTGTTTATCTACTGTTCTCCTGAGTTCATTGAGCATCTTGATGATCATTACCTTGACTTCTTTACTAGGTAGATTGCTTATCTCCACTTTGTTTAGTTCTCCCTGTAAAGTGTTGCTTTGTTTCTTTATTTAGAACATACTTCTTTCTCTCCCTGTTTTGCCTAATTGTATTTATTTCTATGTGTTAGGTAGGTCAGGCAAATTCTCAGATCTTGGAGAAATGGTCTTATGTATATGATGCTTTATGTGGCCCAGCAGCACTCTCTCTTATCACCAGAGCTATATGCTTGAGGTGCCACCCTGTGTGCTGTGTTGGCCCTTCTGTTGTGGTGGGGCTATTATGAGAGTGATAATGGGGGGCTGATCTTTGGCTTGGTTGGCTACTAGCCTACTAGTGGGTGGGGTTGGGATTCAGCACAGTTGGCTGTGGGGTCAGGAGCCTAGCTCTTCAGTGTATGGGACTGGGTCCCTCTATGGCTGGCAGTTTGGCCCAGGGTGTCCCAGGACTGGTGTTAACTTACCTGTGTGTGAGTAAGCCTCTGACACTAATAAGTTAGAAGGACACCAAGATGGTGCTTGCCAGCACTAGTGGCCTCACGGTAGAATGAGATTCTCAAAATACTTGCCACAAGTGTCTGTGTCACCAGAGAGTCTCAGTTGTCTCTCCAGGAACCTCTCAAAGATCAGCAAGCAAGTGGGTCTGACAGACTCCTTTCTAATTACTGCCTCTGCACTGGGAGACTTGGAGTGTGTGAGATTTTGAGTGCATCCTTTAAGGGCAAAGTCTCTGCTTACTATAGCCCTACATCTTTCTCCCATGCAAGCCCCCCTGGCTTTCAAAACTAGACATCCCAGGGCTTTGTCATTCTGGTGCACAACCTCTGGGTTGCAGTCCTGATGTGGGGCTTGGATCCATCACTCCTTGGTGAGAACCTCTACAACTGTGATTGATTATCTTCCTCTTTGTGAGTCATGGACCAGGGATATAGGTCTAGACTAGACTGGGACTCTGCCCCTCCCACTTACCTCAGTGTAGTTCCTTCCTCATATATTTTTTTGCAGAGAATCTTTTCTACTATTAGTTTTCAGGCCATTCTGATTGGTAGTTGCTCTGCAAATAGTTGTAATTTTTTTTAGTGTAACAGAAGGAAGATGTGAGGTCAGGGTTTTCTTACTTTGCCATTTTGCCCACCTCTCCAAAATAGCTATTATTTTAAAAGTTATTCTTTCTCTTCTTTTTCCTATTCTGAATCAAAGTGTGTGAGCACAGATTTTGATAGTCAATAATGTTCCACATGTTTATGAATTATACACAGTATTTATTGAAAAGACCTTGATGCTGGAAAATATTGAAGGCAGGAGGAGAAGGGGACGACAGAGAATGAGATGGTTGGATGGCATCACCGACTCAATGGACACGAGTTTGAGCAAGCTCCAGAAGTTGATGATGAACAGGGAAGCCTGGCTGGCTGCAGCCCATGGGGTCACAGGGAGTCAGACACAACTGAGTGACTGAACTGAACTGATTGAACTCTGTTCGGTATTATGTGAGATGTAGAAAATGACCAGATTCTATTTGACCCTCTAGCAATGTATAGCTTTGTATGAACACAGACATGTTCAGTTCAGAATATACTACTACCAGTGTGTGTCACAAAGAATTAAAAAATTCTTTGAGGGAAGAGATTAAAATCATGGGGAGCACATGTATACTTGTGATGGATTCATTTTGATATTTGGCAAAACTAATACAATTATGTAAAGTTTAAAAATAAAATAAAATTAAAAAAATAAAATAAAATCAGTGGTGAACAAATGTTTTCCTCTATATCTTGAATGTGCTTCTCTTCTTACACAGTTACCGATAATTCCAATACAATTTTTCATAAAAACAAAAGTAAAAGCCCACAATATATAATAAAATGTCATTTATTTTCATAGCATTTTGAACAAAATACTCAAGTTTCTCTGGTGGCTCAGTGGTAGAATATTCACCTGCCAATGTAAGAGATGTGAGTTCTATCCCTGGGTCAGGAAGATCCCCTGGAGAAGGAAATGGCAATCAACTCTAGTATTCTTGTTTGGGAAATCCCATGAACAGAGGAGGCTGGCAGGATACAGTCCCTGGGGCTGCAAAAGGGTTGAAAATAGCTTCTCAACTAAACAGCAACAAACAAAATATGCAGTGGGAATAAGGATAGAAAATTAATTTTACCTGGGAGCTTCTAGGTGGTCTTTGTAAAGGCAACTCGACCTGAGAGTGTTTTGATGGGTGGAGATGGGAGAAAAATTTCCATAGGCAGACAGGAAAGCACTCTTGGGGAAATGAATGGCACACTGGGATGTGGCAGGGATTGAAGTTTGGCTGAAGAGCAAAGTAAGTGAAAGCAGAAGACTGAGAGGCTGGCAGGTGGGTAGAGCTTTGTCCTGGAAGCCCTTCAAAATTAAGTGAAGGAACTGAGATTTTATTTCCTACTCCAGCAGTTCCCTAAGTCACATCTGCAATGTACTTGTCCAAGGAGATGCACTGAATGTGAGGTTCACATATCTGAAGATTCATTGTTGACACTAAAATATTTAATTGTAAATAGAATTCATACAGTCAAGATTCTCACTTTACTTAATTTAATCTGGCATTTTCTAAAGGCTTGTGACCATAGGATCCTTTAAAAATAATAGTTTCTGGTCTTATGTTTAGATCTTTAATCCATTTTGAGTTTATTTTTGTGTATGCTGGTGCACTGGGATGCCCCAGAGGGATGGTATGGGGAGGGAGGTGGGAGAGGGGTTCAGGATGGGGAAAACGTGTACACCCGTGGCGGATGCATGTTGATGTATGGCAAAACCAATACAATATTGTAAAGTAAAAAAAAAAAAAAATAAAAATAAAAATAAAAAAAATAAAAAAATAAAAATAATATTATGAAAGGAAGTAACTTAAACCTACAGAAAACTACCAGTGATACATAACTATGTGCTGGGCACACAGTCTTTTGTGAGCTACATGTATTTGCCCATTTTAATCCTTATGACACTTCGTGTGGTAGGTACTGTTATTATTTATCTTCTTTTCATATACTGGAGAAGGAAATGGCAACCCACTCCAGTACTCTTGCTTGAAAAATTCCATGGATGGAGGAGCCTGGTGGGCTACAGTCCATGGGGTCGCAAGGAACTGGACACGACTGAGTGACTTCACTTTTCTTTTCACATATGTGGAATTTGAGGCACAGAGAGGTTAAGAAATGTGTCCATTTCACAAGATAACAAGTAGTAACTCTAGGACTTGAACCTAAGTGGTCTGACCACAGGGCCCATGTTTATCATCAGTGTTATTAATAAACAGTGTCTCCAATGCTACAAGGTGATTTTGGAGTTCCTGAAGTTTTCTAAGCAAGAGAGTGATATTATCATTAGGTTTAAAGAAGACAATTATAGTTGCTTTGCAAAGACTTAGAGGATGAGTAGGTTGAATCCATTAAGGAGTTATTTTTCCTTATTTTTCTATAAAATTTGTAAACACAGAAAAGCTGAAAGATAAGCACAATGAAAACCTGTATATGCAGCCTCTAGGTTCAATTCTTAACATTTTCCCATATTTTCTTTCTGTAGTTTTTCCTCCTGATCTATTTGAAGGTATGTTTCAGGCATCTTGCCTCTTCACTGTCAAATGCTTCAATACATGAATTCTAAAAATAAGGACATCTTATCATGTTATGTTAAAGTCTAAGTGAGAGGAACTAAGCACCTAAGCTAGGGCAGTAACAAGACAAAGAAAGGCTGAAGTAAGTGTGACTTACACATACTTTATAAGTATAAAAAATAAGTGTGACTTACAGTTACTTTTACGTTTGAAAATTACATTCAGAAGATAATTCACTTAAGGGCTGGTGGACTTTGCTTCATATATGTCAATGTAAACTCCAAGAAGACAAGTTAATTTCTTAATGAGCTTAAGCAAAATACAATTTGAACAATAAAGTTAGTGTCAAAATACAATTCACATAATCTGTGTCAATATTTGATACAATTTATATTGATTAATGGACCTAACATTCCAGGTTCCAATCCGATAGTATTCTTTACAGCATTGGACTTTACTTCCATCACCAGTCACATCCACAACTGGGCACTGTGGATGCTCAGATATGCAGATGACACCACTCTTATGGCAGACAGTGAAGAAGAACTAAAGAGCCTCTTGATGAAAGTGAAAGAAGAGAGTGAAAAAGTTGGCTTAAAACCTCAATATTCAGAAAACTAAGATCATGATATCCAATCCATAACTTCATGGCAAATAGATGGGAAACAATGGAAACATTGACAGACTTTATTTTGGGGGGCTCCAAAATCACTGCAGATGGTGACTGCAGCCATGAAATTAAAAGATGCTTGCTCCTTGGAGAAAAGCTATGGCCAACCTAGACAGCATATTAAAAAGCAGTGGCATTACTTTGCCAACAAGTGTCCATCTAGTCAAAGCTATGATTTTTCCAGTAGTCATGTATGGATGTGAGAGTTGGACTATAAAGAAAGCTGAGCACTGAAAAATTGATGCTTTTGAACTGTGGTCTTGGAGAAGATTCTTGAGAGTCCCTTGGACTGCAAGGAGATCAAACTAGTCAGTCTTAGCAAATCAGTCCTGAATATTAATTTGAAAAACTGATGCTAAAGCTGAAGCTCCAATACTTTGGCTACCTGATGTGAAGAACTGACTCATTGGAAAAGACCCTCATGCTGGGAAAGATTGAAGGCAGGAGGAGAAGGGGATGGCAGACAGTGAGATGGCTCGATGGAATCACTGAATCAATGGACATGAGTTTGAGCCAGCTCTGGGAGTTTGTGATGGACAGGGAAGCCTGGTGTCCTGCATTTCATGGGGTTGCAAGGAGTTGGATATGATTGAGTGACTGATCTGAACTGATCTGATACAAATTCACTGATTCACATTATTATTAAGGCATAAGTGACTTCTAGCACTATATTAGATCTGGGTAGATGACACAATGACTCTACCATTGTATGTAGTGTAAAATGATCACCAAGTTCTTTGGCCAATTTCTTGATTGGGTCATTTATTTTTCTGATGTTGAGCTGCATGTGTTGCTTGTATATTTTGGAGATTCTTTGCCAGTTGCTTCATTCACTATTATTTTCTCCCATTCCAAAGGCTACCTTTTCACCTTGCTTATTGTTTGCTTCATTGTGCAAAAGCTTTAAGTTTAATTAGGTCCTATTTGTTTATTTTTCTTTTTATTTCCTTTACTCTGGGAGGTGGATCATTGAGGATCTTGCTATAATTTATGTCAGAGAGTGTTCTGCCTATGTTTTCCTATAAAAGTTTTACAGTTTCTAGTCTTACATCTAGATCTTTAATCCATTTTGAGTTTATTTTCGTTTATGGTGTTAGAAAGTGTTCTAGTTTCATTCTTTTACAGGTGGTTGACCAGTTTACCCAGCACCACTTGTTAAATAGATTGTCTATTCTCCGTTGTATATTTTTTCCTCTTTTGTCAAAGATGAGGTGTCCATAGATGTGTGGATTTATCTCTGGTCTTTCTATTTTGTTCCTTTGATCTATATTCCTGTCTTTGTGCCAGTACAATAATGTCTTGATGACTAGCTTTGTAGTATAGTCTGAAGTCAGGCAGGTTGATTCTTCCAGTTCCATTCTTCTTTCTCAAGATCGTTTGGCTGTTTGAGGTTTTTTGTATTTCCATACAAATTGTGAAATTATTTGTTCTAGTTCTGTGAAAAATACCATGAGTAGCTTGATAGGGATTGCATTGAATCTATCGGTTGCTTTGGGTAGTAGACTCATTTTCATTATATTGATTCTTACAATCCATGAACATGGTATATTTCTCCATCTATTTGTGTCAATTTTATTTCATCAGTGTTTTATAGTTTTCTATATAAGGGTCTTTTGTTTCTTTGGGTATATTTATTCCTAAGTGTTTTATTCTTTTCATTTTAATGCTAAATAGGATAGTTTCCTCTTTCTGTTTTCTCCTTGTTAGTGTGTAGGAATGCAAGTTATATCTGTGTATTAATTTTACATCCTGCAAATTTACTATATTCATTGATAAGCTCTAGTAATTTTTTCAGGGAGTCTTTAAGGTTTTCTATGTAGAGGATGACAGAGTCAATTTCTAGGCAGGTTGATAAGAAGTCTGGGGTCCCCGAGGAGGAGAAAGTGGTTTGGGGCTCCTGAGGAGGAGAGAGGGGTCTGGGGTTCAAGAAGAGGAGATAGGGGTCTGGGGTCCAAGAAGAGGAGATAGGGGTCTGGAATTCTCAAGGAGGAGGGAAGGACAAATGTCTTTTTCTTCCCCTTTACATTCCTTAGTCTTATTTACATAAAACTTTTTTTTTTTTTTTTTAGTAAACTAATGATTACACAACAAACAACTTAGTTTAAACTCTGTTCTAAGATTATATAAAACAATGTATCCTATTTGAGGACAATTTCTCCTTCCTTTTCATTATAGGGGACTGGAATGCAAAAGTAGGAAGTCAAGAAACACCTGGAGTAACAGGCAAATTTGGCTTTGGAATACGGAATGAAGGAGGGCAAAGGCTAATAGAATTTTGCCAAGAGAACGAACTGGTCATAACAAACACCCTCTTTCAAAAACACAAGACAAGACTCTAAACATGGACATCACCAGATAGTCAACAACAAAATCAGATTGATTATATTCTTTGCAGCCAAAGATGGAGAAGCTCTATACAGTCATCAAAAACAAGACCAGGAGCTGACTGTGGCTCAGATCATGAACTCCTTATTGCAAAATTCAGACTTAAATGGAAGAAACTAGGGAAAACCACTAGACCATTCAGGTAGGACCTAAATCAAATCCCTTATGATTATACAGTGGATGTGAGAAATAGATTTAAGGGACTAGATCTGATAGATAGAGTGCCTGATGAACTATGGACTGAGGTTTGTGACATTGTACAGGAGACAGGGATCAAGACCATTCCCCTAGAAAAGAAATGCAAAAAAGCACAAGGGCTTTCTGGGAAGGCCTTACAAATAGCTATGAAAAGAAGAGAAGCAAAAAGCAAAGGAGAAAAGGAAAGATATAAACATCTGAATGCAGAATTCCAAAGAATAGCAAGAAGAGATAAGAAAGCCTTCCTCAGCCATCAGTGCAAAGAAATAGAGGAAAACAACAGAATGGGAAAGACTAGACATCTCTTCAACAAAATTAGAGATAGCAAGGGAACATTTCATACAAAGATGGGCTCGATAAAGGACAGAAATGGTATGGACCTAACAGAAGCAGAACATATTAAGAAGAGGTGGCAAGAATACACAGAAGAATTGTACAAAAAGATCTTCACAACCCAGATAATCACGATGGTGTGATCACTCACCTAGACCAGACATCCTGGAATGTGAAGTCAAGTGGGTGTTAGAAAGCATCACTACGAACAAAGCTAGTGGAGGTGATGGAATTCCAGTTGATCTATTTCAAATCCTGAAAGATGATGCTGTGAAAGTGCTGCACTCAATATGCCAGCAAATTTGGAAAACTCAGCAGTGGCCACAGGACTGGGAAAGGTCAGTTTTTATTCCAATCCCAAAGAAAGGCAATGCCAAAGAATGCTCAAACTACCGCACAATTGCACTCATCTCATACGCTAGTAAAGTAATGCTCCAAATTCTCCAAGCCAGGCTTCAGCAATATGTGAACCGTGAACTTCCAGATGTTCAAGCTAATTTTAGAAAAGGCAGAAGAACCAGAGCTCAAATTGCCAACATCCGCTGGATCATGGAAAAAGCAAGAGAGTTCCAGAAAAATATCTATTTCTGCTTTATTGACTATGCCAAAGCCTTTGACTGTGTGGATCACAAGAAACTGTGGAAAATTCTGAAAGAGATGGGAATACCAGACCACCTGATCTGCCTCTTGAGAAACCTATATGCAGGTCAGGAAGCAACAGTTAGAACTGGACATGGAACAACAGACTGGTTCCAAATAGGAGAAGGAGTATGTCAAAGCTCTATATTGTCACCCTGTTTATTTAACTTCTATGCAGAGTACATCATGAGAAACGCTGGGCTGGAAGAAGTACAAGCTGGAATCAAGATGGCCAGGAGAAATATCAATAACCTCAGATATGCAGATGACATCATCCTTATGGCAGAAAGTGAAGAGGAACTAAATAGCCTCTTGATGAAAGTGAAAGAGGAGACTGAAAACGTTGGCTTAAAACTCAACATTCAGAAAACGAAAATCATGCATCTGATCCCATCACTTCATGGGAAATGGATGGGGAAACAGTGTCAGACTTTATTTTTTTGGGCTCCAAAATCACTGCAGATGGTGATTGCACTCATGAAATTAAAAGACGCTTATTCCTTGAAAGGAAAGTTATGACCAACCTAGATAGCATATTCAAAAGCAGAGATATTACTTTGTCAACAAAGGTCTGTCTACTCAAGGCTATGGTTATTCCAGTGTTCATGTATGTATATGAGAGTTGGACTGTGAAGAAAGCTGAGTGCCAAAGAATTGATGCTTTTGAACCGTGGTGTTGGAGAAGACTTTTGAGAGTCCCTTGGACTGCAAAGAGATCCAACCAGTCCATTCTGAAGATCAGTCCTGGGTGTTTTTTGGAAGGAATGATGCTAAAGCTGAAACTCCAGTCCTTTGGTCACCTCATGTGAAGAGTTGACTCATTGGAAAAGACTCTGATGCTGGGAGGGATTGGGGGCAGACAGAGAACTGGATGACAGAGGATGAGATGTCTGGATTGCATGACCAACTCGATGGTGAGTGAACTCTGGGAGTTTGTGATGGATAGGAAGGCCTGGCATGCTGCAATTCTTGGCGTCGCAGAGTCGGACACGACCGAGTGACTTAACTCTCTTCCTGAAAACCTTCTGACTAATCCTGATATCTTAGAATGTATATTATGGGAGTGGGTCTGGTAAAATCTTTCTATTGTTAAGTTCTAAGCCTGTTATCTTAAAATGTAAATTTGGGAGTGGGTCTGGTAAAATTTTTACAACCTTGCGAGATTATTTTGATTTATTTTACTAACTAATTAAAAAAACATATAATTCCCTTTCTTAGACTAGTGAGTGGGGCACTCTCCGCCCCCCTTCTTATGTTAATGTCAGAAGCTTTCTCTGTCTTTCTTTATACTCTAATAAAACTCTGCTACACAAAAGCTCTTGAATGATCAAGACTGGTCTGTGGTCCTGAAGCTAAATCTCTGGAGATCATGAATCCAACACTGATCATTGTAAACTCTCAAGGATCATGTCATCTGCAAACAGTGAGAGTTTTACTTCTTTTCCAATCTTGATTCCTTTTATTTCCTTTTATTCTCTGATTGCTGTGGCTAGGGCTTCCAAAACTATGTGGAATAGTAGTGGTGAGAGTGGGCATCCTTGCCTTGTTCCTGATTTTAGAGGAAATGCTTTCAATATTTCGCTGTTGAGGATAATGTTTACTGTGGATTTGTCATATATGGCTTTTATTATGTTGAAATATTGTCCTTCTATGCCTGCTTGCTGGAGAGTTTTATCATAAATGGGTGTTGAATTTTGCCAAATGCTTTCTCTGGATCTATTATGATAATCATATGGTTTTTACCTTTCAATTTGTTAATATGGTGTATCACATTGATTGATTTGCAAATATTGAAGAATCCTTGCATCCCTGGAATAAAGCCCACTTGGTCATGATGTATGATCTTTTCAATATGTTGTTGGATTCTGCTTTTTAGAATTTTGTTAAGGATATTTGCTGGGAAATTTTGATGAGAATTTTGTTGAGGATATTCCTCAGTGATACTGGCTAGTAGTTAGCTTTTCTTGTGGCATCTTTGTATGTTTTTCATATGAGGGTGATGGTGGCCTCACAGAATGTGTTTGGGAGTTTGCCTTCCTCTGCAATTTTCTGGAAGAGTTTGAGTAGAATAGGTGTTAGCTATTCTCTAAATTTTTGGTAGAATTCACCTGTGATGCCATCTGGTCCTGGGCTTTTGTTTGTTGGAATATTTTTGATTATTTTTGATTACAGCTTCAATTTCCATGCTTGTGATGGGTCTGTTAAGATTTTCTGTTTCTTCTTGTTTCAGTTTTGGAAGGTTATACTTTTATAAGAATTTGTCCATTTTTTTCAAGTTGTCCATTTTATTGGCATTTAATTGCTGATAGTAGTCTCTTAAGATATTCTGTATTTCTGTGTTATATGTTGTGATTTGTCCATCTCCATTTCTAATTTTATTGATCTGATTCTTCTCCCGTTTTTACTTGATGAGTCTGGCTAATGGTTTGTCTATTTCATCTTCTCAAAGAACCAGTTTTTATTTTTATTTTTGCTATAGTCTCTTTTGTTTCTTTTTCATTTATTTCTTCTCTGATTTTTATGATTTCTTGCTTTCTGCTTACTTTGGGGTTCTTTTTCTGGTTGCTTTAGATGACAAGTTAGGTTGTTTATTTGATGTTTCTCCTGTTTCTTGAGGTAGGCTTGCATTGCTATGAATCTCCCTCTTAGCACTGCTTCTACTAAATCCCATAGGATTTTGGTTACCGTGTTTTCATTTTCATTTGTTTCTATGCATATTTTGATTTCCTTTTTTATTTCTTCCATGATCAAGCGTATTCTTTAGCTTCCATATTGTTGTGTTTTTAATAGTTTTTTTTTTTTCCCCACTGTAGTTGACATCTAATCTTACTGCATTGTGATTGGAAAAGATACTTGAAATTATTTCAATTTTTTTTGAATTTACCAAGGCTAGATTTAAGGTCCAGGATGTGATCTCTAATGGACATAGGTGTGAGTGGGGATATCAAAGTCCCCCACTATTATTGTATTACTGTTAACTTCCCCTTTCATGCTTGTTAGTGTTTGCCTTACATATTGAGGTGCTCCTATGTTGGGTGCATATATATTTATAATTTTATATCTTCTTCTTTGGATTGATCCTTTGATCTTTATGTTATATCCTTCTTTGTCTCTTATCATGATCTTTATTTCAAAGTCTATTTTATCTGATATGAGTATTGCTAGTCCTGCTTTCTTTTGGTTCCCATTTGAATGAAATATATTTTTGTAGCCCTTCAGTTTCAATCTATATGTGTCCCTAGGTTTGAGGTGGGTCTCTTGTAGACAGCATGTATAGAGGTTGTGTTTTTGTATCCATTTGGCCAGTCTTTGTCTTTTTGCTGGGGCACTTAGCCCATTTACATTTAAGGTAATTATTAATAAGTATGATCCAGTTACCATTTACTTTGTTGTTTTGGGTTCATTTTTATAAGACTTTATTGTGTTGTCTGTCTAGAGAAGATACTTTAGCATTCGTCGAAGAGCTGGTTTGGTGGTGCTGAATTCTCTCAGCTTTTGCTTGTCTGTAAAGTTTTTGATTTTTCCTTCATATCTGAACAAGATCCTTGCTGGATAGAGTAATCTTGGTTGTAGGTTTTTTCTTTTATCACTTTAAGTATGCCCTGCCATCCCCTTCTGGCCTGAAGAGTTTCTATTGAAAGGTCAGCTGTTATCCTTATGGGGATTCCCCGTGTATTATTTGTTGCTTTTCCCTTGCTGCTTTTAATATTTGCTCTTTGTGTTTGATCTTTGTTAGCTTATTAATATGTGTCTAGGGGTGTATTACCTTGGGTTTTTCCTATTTGGGACTCTCTGGGTTTCTTGGCCTTGAGTGGCTATTCCCTCCCCCATATTAGGGAAATTTTCAACTGTTATCTCCTCAACTATTTTCTCATGCCCTTTCTTTTTATCTTCTTCTTCTGGGACACCTATGATTCGAATGTTGGGGCATTTAACATTGTCCCGGAGGATTCTGAGGTTGTCTTCATTTTTAAAAATTCTTCTTTCTTTTTTCCTCTCTGCTTCATTTATTTCCACCATTCTATCTTCCATCTCACTTATCTTCTCTTCTGCCTCAGTTAATTGACTGTTGGTTCCCGCCAGCTTTTGATCTCAGTTATTACATTATTCATTATTGATTGATTCTTCTTCATTTCTTCTAGGTCCTTGTTAAACATTTCTTGCATCTTTTCAATTCTTGTCTCTAGTCTATTTATCTGCAGCTCCATTTTGTTTTTTAAGATTTTGGATCATTTTATTATCATTATCCTGAATTCTTTTTCAGGTAGACTCTCTATCTCCTTCTCTTTTGTTTGGTGGGTTTTTATCATGCCCCTTCACCTGCTGAATATTTATCTGCTTTTTCATTTGTTTGATTATTGTGTTTTGGGTGTCCTTTCTGCAGTCTGGAAGTTTGTGGTTCCTCTTAATTGCATAGTCTGCTTCCTCTAGGTGGGGTTGGACTACTGGCTTGTCAAGGTTTCCTGGTTGGGGGAGCTTGTATTTTTGTTCTGGTTTGTGGAACTGAATCTCTTCTGTCTGGAGTGCAATGAAGTGTCCAGTAGTGAGTTTTGGAGTTTCTATGGGTCTAGCATGACTTTTGGCAGTCCGTTTTTAATAATCTTGTTTTGTTGGAGAATTATTGTGGTGTGTGTCTTTCACTGGATCTTGTTGGCTCTTGGGTGAAGCTTGGTTTCAGTGTAGGTGCAGAGACTTTTGGGTGCACTCTTGTCTATTAATGTTCCCTGGAGTCTGGAGTTCTCTGATGTTCTAAAGTTCTGGAGTTAAGTCTCCTGCCTCTGGCTTCTGGTACTTCAATTACAGTTGCCCCCTTAGTCCATTCTTGCAGTTCCATCAGTAAAACCTGTTCTCCATCTTTGGCTACAAAGAATATAATAAATCTGATTTCAGTATTGACCATTTGATGATGTCCATCTGTACAGTCGTCTCTTATGTTATTGGAAGAGGGTGTTTGCTATGACCAGTGCCTTCTCTTGGCAAAACTCGGTTAGCATGTGCCTTACTTCATTCTGTGCTCCAAGGCCAAAGTTGCCTATTATTCCAGGTATCTCTTGACTTCCTACTTTTGCATTTCAGTCCCCTGTGATGAAATGGACAAGTCTTTTGTGTGTGTGTGTGTGTGTGTGTGTGTGTGTGTGTGTGTGTTAGTTCTATAAATCTTGTAGGTCTTCATAGAACTGTTCAACTTCAGTTTCTTCAGCATTAGTGGTTGGGGAATAGACTTGCATTATTGTGATATTGAATGGTTTGCCTTGGAAATGAACAGAGATCATTCTTTTGTTTTTGAGATTGCACCCAAGTACTGCATTTCAAACTCTTTTGTTGACTATGAGAATTGTTCCATTTCTTCTAAGTGATTCTTGCCCATAGTAGTAGATACAGTGGTCATCTGAATTAAATTTGTCCCTGTCCATTTTAGTCCACTGATTCCTAAAATGTCGATGTTTGCTCTTGCCATCTCCTGTTTGAACATTTTCAATTTATCTTGATTCATGGACCTAACATTCCAGGTTCCTATACAATACTGTTCTTTACAGCATTGGACTTTACTTCTATCACAAGTCACAGTCACAACTGGGTGTTGTTTTCACTTTTTCTCAGCCTTTTCATTCTTTCTGGAGCTATTTATCTGCTCTTCTCCGGTAGCTGATTGGGCACCTACTACCTGTGAGCTCATCTTTCAGTGTCATAACTTTTTGCCTTTTCATATTGTTTATGGTGTTCTCACAACAAGAATATTGAAGTGGTTTGCCATTCCTTTCTCCAGTGGACCACATTTTGTCATAATCCTCCACCATGACCTGTCTGTCTTGGGTGGCCCTACCAGGCATGGCTAATAATTTCATTGACTTAGATAAAGCTGTGATCCAAGAGATCAGTTTGATTAGTTTTCTGTAATTGTAGTTTCCATTCTGTTTGCCCTCTGATGGACAATAAAGCATAGCAAATATGAAAATTCATTGATTCCATAATTATATTAGAAAGAAAGAGAGAAAAAGAGGGAGAAAGAGAGGAGAAAATAAAAGCTCCTCAGTAAATCTGTATTTTTGATGTTGATGTTCAGTCACTAAGTTGTGTCTGACTCTTTGAAACCTCATGGATTGCAACATACCATGCTCATCTGTCCTCCACTGTCTCCCAGAGATTGCTCAAATTCATGTCCATTGAGTCAGTCATGCTATCAAACCATCTCATCCCCTGGAGGGCCCTTCTCCTTTTGTTCTCAACCTTTCCCAGCATTAAGGTCTTTTCTAATGAGTTGGCTTTTTGAATTAAGGGGCAAAAATATTGGAGATTCAGCTTCAGCAACAGTCCTTCCAATGAATATTAAAGGTTGATTTCCTTTAGGATTGACTTCATGGATCTCTGCAGTCCAAGGGACTCTCAAGAGTCTTCTCCAACACCACAATATGAAAGCATCATTACTTTGGCAATCAGCCTTCTTTATGATCCAACACACACATCTGTACAAGACTACTGGAAGAACCATAGCTTTAACTACACTTTATCAGCAAAGTGATGTCTCTACTATTTAGTACACTGTCAAGGTTTGTCAAAACTTTTCTTCCAAGGAGGAAGCGTCTTTTAATTTCATGGCTGTAGTCACCTTTGGCAGTGATTTTGGAGCCCAAGAAATAAAATCTGTCACTGCTTCCACTGTTTCTCCATCTATTTGCCATGAAATGATTGAGACTCACTCCAATGAACTTATTCTTTTGTATGTTGAGTTTTAAGCCAACATTTTCATTCTTCTCTTTCACCCTCATAAAGAGGCTCTTTAGTTCCTCTTCACTTTTTGCCATTAGAGTGGTATCATCTGCATATCTGAAGTTGTTGATACTTCCTCTGGCAATCTTGATTCCAGCTTATGATTCATCCAGCTCAGAATTTCTCATGACGTACTCTGCATATAATTTAAATAAGCCGGGTGACAATATACAGCCTTATCATACTCCTTATCTAATTTTGAACCAATTCATTGTTTCTTGTCTGGTTCTAACTGTTGCTTCTTGACCTGCATACAGGTTTCTCAGGAGACAGGTAAGGTGGTCAGGTAGTCCCATCTCTCTAAGAATTTTCCATATTTTGTTGTGATCCACACAGTCAAATGCTTTAACATAGTTAATGAAGCAGAAGTAGATGTTTTTATGTAACTCCCTTACTTTCTCCATGATTCAGTGAATGCTAGTAATTTGATTTCTGGTTCCTCTTCCTTTTCTAAGCCAAGTTTGTACATGTGGAAATTCCTGGTTCAGGTACTGATGAAGCCTAGCTTGAAGGATTTTGAGCATAACTTTGATAACGTATGAAATGACCACAAATGTATGGTAGTTGGGACATTCTTTGGCATTGTCCTTCTTTGGGATTGGAATGAAAATTCACCTTTTTCAATCCTGTGACCACTGCTGAGTTTTCCAAATTTTCCGACATTTACTACAGCATTTAATGTCATCTTAAAAAAAAAATATTCATCTAGAATTCTGTCACTGCCACTATATTTCTTCATAGGAATGCTCCCTAAGATCCACTTAACTTCACATTCCAGGATGTCTGGCTCTAGGTGAGTGACCACACCATCATGGTTATGTAGGTTATTAAGACCTTTCTTGTGTAGTTCTTCTGTGTATTCTTGACGCTTCTTCTTAATCTCTCCTAATTCTGTCAGATCCTTACAATTTCTGTCCTTTATTTTGTCCATGCTTGTGTGAAATTTTCCCTGATATCTCCAATTCTCTTCTTTCTTCTCTCATCTCACCCATTCTATTGTTTTCCTCAATTTCTTTTCATTGTCCTTCTAAGAAGTCTTCTGATCTCACCTTGCTATTCTCTGGAACTCTGCATTCAGTTGGTTATATCTGTCCCTTTCCCCAACCTTGTCTTTTGCTTTTCTTCTTTCATCAGCTATTTGAAGCCTCCTCAGACAACCACTTAGCTTTGTGCATTTATTTTCTTTGGGTTGGTTTTGGTTACTGCCTACTGTATATTATTATGAACCTCTGTTCATAGTTCTTCAGGGATTCTGTCTATCAGATCTAATCCCTTGAATTTATTCATTACCTCCACTGTATAATCATAAGGGATATGATATAGGTCAAAGAAAGGCAATGCCAAAGAATGGTCAAACTACCACACAATTGCACTCATCTCACATGCTAGTAAAGTAATGCTCAAAATTCTCCAAGCCAGGCTTCAGCAATACATGAACCGTGAGCTTCCTGATGTTCAAGCTGGTTTTAGAAAAGGTAGAGGAATGAGAGATCAAATTGCCAACATCCGCTGGATCATCGAGAAAGCAAGAGAGTTCCAGAAAAACATCTATTTCTGCTTTCTTGACTATGCCAAAGCTTTGACTGTGTGGATCACAAGAAACTGTGGAAAATTCTGTAAGAGATGGGAATACCAGACCACTTGATTTGCCTTATGAGAAACCTGTATGCAGGTCAGGAAGCAACAGTTAGAACTGGACATGGAACAACAGACTGGTTCCAAATAGGAAAAGGAGTACGTCAAGGCTGTATATTGTCACCCTGCTTATTTAACTTATATGCAGAGTACATCATGAGAAACGCTGGACTGGAAGAAACACAAGTTGGAATCAAGATTGCCAGGAGAAATCTCAATAACCTCAGATATGCAGATGACACCACCCTTATGGCAGAGAGTAAAGAGGAACTAAAAAGCCTCTTAATGAAAGTGAGAGTGAAAAAGCTGGCTTAAAGCTCAACATTCAGAAAATGAAGATCATGGCATCTGGTCCCATCACTTCATGGGAAATGGGTGGGGAAACAGTGGAAACAGTTCAGACTTTCTTTTTTTGGGCTCCAAAATCACTGCAGATGGTGATTGTAGTCATGGAATTAAAAGACGCTTACTCCTTGGAAGAAAAATTATGACCAACCTAGATAGCATATTGAAAAGCAGAGACATTACTTTGCTAACAAAGGTCCGTCTAGTCAAGGCTATGGTTTTTCTAGTGGTCATGTATGGATTTGAGAGTTGGACTGTGAAGAAAGCTGAGTGCTGAAGAATTGATGCTTTTGAAGTGTGGTGTTGGAGAAGACTCTTGAGAGTCCCTTGGACTGCAAGGAGATCCAACCAGTCCATTCTGAAGGAGATCAGCCCTGGGATTTCTTTGGAAGGAATGATGCTAAAGCTGAAACTCCAGTACTTTGGCCACCTCATGTGAAGAGTTGATTCATTGGAAAAGACTCTGATGCTGGGAGGGATTGGGGGCAGGAGGAGAAGGGGACAACAGAGGATGAGAGGGCTGGATGGCATCATTGACTCAATGGACGTGAGTCTGAGTGAATTCCGGGAGTTGGTGAAGGACAGGGAGGCCTGGGGTGCTGCAATTCATGGGATCGCAAAGAGTCGGACACGACTGAGCGACAGAACTGAACTGATACCTGTATGACCTAGTGTTTTTTTATTGGTGTCTTCATTTAAGCCTGTATTTTGCAATAACGAGGTCATGATCTGAGCCATAATCAACTCCAAGTCTTGTTTTTGCTGGCTATATAGAGCTTCTCCCCCTTAGGCTTCAAAAAACATAGTCAGTCTGATTTGTCAATATTGACCACCTCGCAGTTTTCATGTGTTGAGTTATCTCTTGGGTTGTTGGAAAAGGATGTTTTCTATGACAAGCATGTTCCCTTGACAAAACTCGGCAGCCTTTATCCTGCTTCATTTTGTACTCCAAGGCCAAACTTGCCTATTATGGTATCTCTTGACTTCTTACTTTTTCATTCCAATCCCCAATGATGAAAAGGACGTCTTTTTTTTTTTTTTTTTTTTCATGTTATGTCCATAGGTCTTATAGTCTTCATAGATCTGTTCAACTTTAACTTCTTTGGCAATAGTGGCTCAGGCATAGACTTGAATTAATGTGATATTGAATGGTTTTCCTTGGAAATGAACAGAGATAATATTCTCATTTTTGAGATTGCACCCAATATTGCATTCAGTATTGCATTTCTGAATCTTCTGTTGACTATGAGGGGTACTCCATTTCTTCTAAGGGATTCTTGCCCACAGTGGTAGATATCATGGTCATCTGAATCAAATTCGCTCACTCTTGTCCATTTCAGTTAACTGATTCTTAAGATGTTGATGTTCAATTTTGCCTTCTCCTTCTTGACCACTTCCAATTTACCTTGATTCATGAAACTAACATTCCCACTTCATACGCAATATTGTTTTTTTACAGCATTGGACTTTCATTAGACTCATCCAGAACTAAGCGTCATTTCTGCTTTGGCCCAGCCACTTCCATTAATCCCAGTGACATATTGGATACCTTCCAACCTGAAAGGTTCATCATATGGTATCATATCTCTCTGTCTTTTCATACTATCCATGGGATCTCTTGGCAAGAATACTGGAGTGGGTTGCCATTTCTACCTCCAGTGGACCACATTTTATCATAACTCTTCACTATGATCCTTCCATCTTGGGTGGCCCTGCATGGCAAAGCTCATAGCTTCACTGAGTTATGCAAACCCCTTCAACATGATAAGGCTGTGATCAATGAAGGAATCACAGTATGTCAGGTATTAATGCAGAAGGAATGATAGAATTAGAAATTTTTCTGTTTTGTGAATTTCCTAGTAAAATAATTTCATCGAAGAACATCTCTAAATGCCAATCAGATTCTAGGTTATTGAGTGACAGAGTATTGACATGGTTTCAAAGTCTCACACCACATATCACTTGTTAATTCCAATGGGACAGCACGTGCCTTTTACAGTGGAGAGATCTGGCAGCAAATGCTGTATAAAGTGGAGGCGCTCAGCCTTGCATCAATGGCCAAGACTAACATTGGTGTCATCAGGTGTGATGCAGTAGGTGATTACTCAGCATCACCTAAGTGGAATTCTTGATAGAAATGTTTGAGAGCCCCTTGGACTGCAAGGAGATCCAACCAGTCCATTCTGAAGGAGATCAGCCCTGGGATCTCTTTGGAAGGAATGATGCTAAAGCTGAAACTCCAGTACTTTGGCCACCTCATATGAAGAGTTGACTCATTGTAAAAGACTGTGATGCTGGGAGGAATTGGGGGCAGGAGGAGAAAGGGACGACAGAGGATGAGATGGCTGGATGGCATCACTGACTGGATGGACGTGAGTCTCAGTGAACTCTGGGAGTTGGTGATGGACAGGGAGTCCTGGCGTGCTGCTATTTATGGGGTCACAAAGAGTTAGACACAACTGAGCGACTGATCTGATCAGATCTGATTGAGGAAACAAATTCAGAAAGTGGAATATTCTGTAGAACAATCGGCCTGGATTCATCAAAAGATTCAGTGTCGTAAAGGTCTGTGGGAGACAATGGAAGATGGAATGTACACATGGCATTCAAATATGTGGGTCTGACCATATCCTGAATGTTTAAAAAAGCTACTAAGAACGTATCGGGGACAAGCCATTTGAGTATGGCTTAGATATTGAATGTTGTTATTTAATTCAAGTAATGCTGTAATAGTGTTTGGCTGAGTGGAAGAATGTGAGGTGAGGTGTCCTGTTCACAGCTTACTTTTGGATGGTTTGGCAGAAGGTAGTATTTGTAGGTTTCTATATAGAGAAGTGGCATTGGACAAGACTCCTGAGAGTGCCTTGGACATCAAGGAGATCAAACCAGTCCATCCTAAAGGAAATCAACTCTGAATATTCATTGGAAGTGCTGATACTGAGGCTGAAACTCAAATACTTTGGCCACCTGGTGCAAAGAGCTGGCTCACTGGAAAAGACTCTGATGCTGGGAAAAATGAATGCAAAAGGAGAAGGGGGCAACAGAGGATGAGATGGTTGGATGACATCACCGACTCAATGGACATGAGTTTGAGCCAACTCTGGAAGATAGTAAAAGACAGGAAAGTCTGGTATGCTGCAGTCCATGGGGTCACAAAGAGTCAGACATGACAGAGTTACTGAACAACAACATAGAGAGAGATGAAGCAGATGCAACAAGTTTACTAACAGTGGGTGCCAGGGTCCAGCCCCGGTGGATCCAGGGAATTCGAAGCGGGGACGGCGTCGGCGAGGATCAGGAAACAATTGCTTAATTAAACGTTAATTAAGGATATAAAGAGTAATAGAATGAGGATAGCTCAGTGAGGAAATTCAGTGGAGAAAAGAGGCTGAAATAAGGATAGCTCAGTGAGGAAATTCAGTGGAGAAAAGAGGCTGAATAATTCAGCCAGAAGGTAAGAGAAAGAACGACATGGTGAGACCAAGTTTCGGTGAATGAGGCCCGCACTTTATTTTCCAAAGTAGTTTTTATACCTTAAGTTATGCATAGAGGATAATGGGGGAAGGGGTAGAGTCATGCAGTAAGCCAGGCTTTCTTCCTGCAAACTTATCATATGCAAAAGTTTAGGTGATTTGCATCATCTTCTGGCCTGGAGGCCTGTTAACATTTTAGGAAACTTATTTTTCTCTAAAGGTGATTATTCTAAAGTCAGGCTCCAGCCTCCAAAAAGCATTAGATAAAGTTTCATTCCTACAGAGCAAAGGTGTGGTGGGCTATAACAAGAAAAAGAATTAACTCAAGGGTCCCAGGTTACAAACATTAAAGCGACTACTTACACCAATTATATTAATCAATACACTGCCAGGGACATGGCAGGTAAGGGATATGGAAACTTAGCAGCAAACATTGGCCCGACAAGTGAAAATCCCTTCACCAATACAATTTCTAATCAATCTTTTAACTGCTCAAAGGAATCTGTATTTAGACAGTTTAGAACATCTCATGCCTCTCACAGTTGGGAGGCTCTGAGCAATCACATGTGGCCGGAAAAACGTATTCAGGCAGGCTAGAGGACTTCCAAAGGAGTTTGTAGGTTGAAACACTGTCACACCCAGGAATTATTAACTGGAGCTGTAAGCTAACTCTATTTTCAGAGAGAGGTAGTGGGGGACAGCCCCCCATAAAGTCAGAGGTGTAGGTGAAAGCACAAGGCAGAAAGTAGGCAGACTCTGGTTTTGGGGGTAGATGGGGGACTCCTGAGGCTCGATCCTGCCTTTGCGTATGCCGAGCCTCCTTCCTCATGAGCTTTGTCATGGGCGGAGTTCCTCACGCTGGCTCCCGGCAGTGATAGAATTCTAGTTGAGCTATTCCAGATCCTGAAAGATGATGCTGTGGAAAGTGCTGCACTCAATATGCAATATGCACTCAATATGCAATATGCCGGCTCCCGGCAAGTGGGTTTATATAGGTAAATGATATACCAATGTTCTTTGTACTATTCTTTCAACTTTATATTGACGTGAACTTTTTCAAAATAAAAAGATACTGTCTACGAGAATCATTGAGAGAAAATATTTTTCCATCCTTTAAATTTTTTTGAATTTTTGTTTATTTTAATTGAAGGAAAATTAATTTACAATATTGTGATGTTTTTCTCCATACCTAAAAATGAATCAGCCATAGGTATACATGTGTCCCATCCCTCCTGATCCCCTTTCTCACTTCCCTCCCTACCCCACCCCTCTAGGTTGTCACAGGGCATGGGCTTTGGGTTCCTGACTACATATTAAACAGATAGCGTATGGTGAACGATGTTGGATTCATGATCTCTGAAGAAAAAGATTCAGCCTCAGGACCAGGGACCAGGCTTGATCACTCAAGAGCTTTTGTATAGCAGAGTTTTTATTAAAGTATGAAAAGGGACAGAGAAAACTTCTGACATAGACATCAGGAGGGGGACAGAGAGTGCCCACACTCACTAGTCTTATCAAGGTCTTATACACTTTTACCAGACCCGCTCCCAAAACATACTTCTTAAATTAACAAGATTAGAACTAACAATAGAAAGGTCTTACCAGACCTACTCCCACAATATAGGTTTTAAGACAACAAGATTAGTCAGAAGGTTCTTTTTAAGGATAAACAAAGCAAGTTCAGTTCAGTCGCTCAGTCGTGTCGGACTCTTTGCGACCCCATGAATTGCAGCACCCCAGGCCTCCTTGTCCATCACCAACTCCCGGAGTTCACTCAGACTCACGTCCATCGAGTCAGCAATGCCATCCAGCCATTTCATCCTCTGTCGTCCCCTTCTCCTCCTGCCCCCAATCCCTCCCAGCAGCAGAGTCTTTTCCATTGAGTCAACTCTTTGCATCAGGTGGCCAAAGTACTGGAGTTTCAGCTTTAGCATCATTCCTTCCAAAAAAATCCCAGGGCCTAATTCCTTCAGAATGGACTGGTTGGATCTCCTTGCAGTCCAAGGGACTCCCAAGAGTCTTCTCCAACGCCACAATTCAAAAGCATCAATTCTTCAGCATTCAGCTTTTTTCACAGTCCAACTCTCACATCCATACATGACCACTGGAAAAACCATAGCCTAGACTAGATGGACCTTTGTTGGCAAAGTAATGTCTCTGCTTTTCAATATGCTATCTAGGTTGGCCATAACTTTCCTTCCAAAGAGTAAGCGTCTTTTAATTTCATGGCTGCAGTCACCATCTGCAGTGATTTTGGAGCCCCCAAAATGAAGTCTGACACTGTTCCCGCTGTTTCCCCATCTATTTCCCATGAAGTGATGCGACCAGAAGCCATGATCTTAATTTTCTGAATGTTGAATTTTAAGCCAAATTTTTAACTCTTCTCTTTCACTTTCATCAAGAGGCTTTTTAGTTCCTCTTCACTTTCTGCCATAAGGGTGGTGTCATCTGCATATCTGAGGTTATTGAGATTTCTGCTGGCAATCTTGATTCCAGCTTGTGCTTCTTCCAGCCCAGCATTTCTCATGATATACTCTGCATATAAGTTAAATAAGCAGGGTGACAATATACAGCCTTGACGTACTCCTTTTCCTATTTGGAATCAGTCTGTTGTTCCATGTCCAGTTCTAACTGTTGCTTCCTGACCTGCATACAAATTTCTCAAGAGGCAGGTCAGGTGGTCTTGTATTCCCATCTCTTTCAGAATTTCCCAGAGTTTCTTGTGATCCACACAGTCAAAGGCTTTGGCATAGACAATAAAGCAGAAATAGATGTTTTTCTGGAACTCTCCTGCTTTTTCGATGATCCAGCAGATGTTGGCAATTTGGTCTCTGGTTCCTCTGCCTTTTCTAAAACCAGCTTGAACAACTGGAATTTCACGGTTCATGTATTGCTGAAGCCTGGCTTGGAGAATTTTGAGCATTACTTTACTAGCGTGTGAGATGAGGGCAATTGTGTGGTAGTTTGAACATTCTTTGGCATTGCCTTTCTTTGGGATTGGAATAAAAACTGACCATTTCCAGTCCTGTGGCCACTGCTGAGTTTTCCACATTTGCTGGCATATTGAGTGCAGCACTTTCACAGCATCATCTTTCAGGATTTGAAATAGCTCAACTGGAATTCCATCACCTCCATTAGCTTTGTTCGTAGTGATGCTTTCTAACGCCCACTTGACTTCACATTCCAGGATCTGGCTCTAGGTCAGTGATCACACCATCGTGATTACCTGGGTCATGAAGATCTTTTTTGTACAGTTGTTCTGTGTATTCTTGCCACCTCTTCTTAATATGTTCTGCTTCTGTTAGGTCCATACCATTTCTGTCCTTTATCGAGCCCATCTTTGCATGAAATGTTTCCTTGGTATCTCTACTTTTCTTGAAGAGATCTCTGGTCTTTCCCATTCTGTTGTTTTCCTCTGTTTCTTAGCATTGATCACTGAGGAACGCTTTCTTATCTTTTCTTACTATTGTTTGGAACTCTGCATTCAGATGCTTATATCTTTCCTTTTCTCCTTTGCTTTTCACTTCTCTTCTTTTCATAGCTATTTGTAAGGCCTTCCCAGACAGCCATTGTGCTTTTTTGCATTTCTTTTCCATGGGGATAGTCTTGATCCCTGTTTCCTATACAGTGTCACGAACCTCAGTCCATAGTTCATCAAGCACTCTATCAGATCTAGTCCCTTAAATCTATTTCTCACTAAGGGGTTTGATTTAGGTCGTACCTGAATGGTCTAGTGGTTTTCCCTACTTTCTTCAATTTAAGTCTGAATTTGGCAATAAGGAGCTCATGATCTGAGCCACAGTCAGTTCCTGGTCTTGTTTTTGTTGCCTGTATAGAGCTTCTCCATCTTTGGCTGCAAAGAATATAATCAACCTGGTTTTGGTGTTGACTATCTGGTGATGTCCATGTGTAGAGTCAAACAAAGCAAGATACATGTTATATTGACCAAGACAAATCAATGTAGAGGAAAAAAAAAAAGTTTTTTCTTTTCTTCTCTTTGAGAATCTCAGACCCCTATCTCCTCTTCAAGAGCCCCAGATCCCTCTCTCCTCTTTGGGGACTCTGGGCTTCTTATCAACCTACCTAGAAATTGACTCTCTCAAAACTCCCACTGACTATTTTATCTTGTCTTCCTATACTTAGTCTTCATTATAGGAAGTAGAAGTTCTGCTTTGACTTATTAGTTTTGTCTCCTGTGTGGTGTTAAGCTCTAATGACTTCATCTCCCTCTATATCCCAGCAGTGATTAGAGTGATGCAGGAACAGCAAGTTTGGACTTCTAAGATACACTTTCTTTTGAGACTCATTTTTGATTGATATATAGCTTGGAAATTTGAGAAGATCTTGACTCATTATTCTTTACAGCTACAAGAGTAGGTTCCAGAAGGTTAGTAAAGAAATGTGATTAAAATACATGGCACATTCCTTATGATCCAGGGGAAGGCTGGAATAGGTAGGAGGGAATCATCTTGTAACTTATTACATACATGTCTGTCAGAATCATCACATACAGTGCATTTTATAGCATTTTGCCTATTTCCTTTTGTTGACAGAGCTTGGCAACCCTGAAAGGTAGCCATGCATTTTGAACTACTTCTTGCAAGGGATGTTCTTGGGTGCCTCTGCATAAGAAAAGTTGGTAGAAAGGAAAGAAAGCAGGGTTTATTTTCTCACAAATTTTATTCTCCAAAGACAAGAGAACAAGATAGAACTCAAGTAACAACTCTGTAGTTGTCATGAAAGTGAGAGTCGCTCAGTCGTGTCTGACTCTGCAGTCCCATGGACTATACAGTCCATGGAATTCTCCACACAAATAATACTGGAGTGGGTAGCCTTTCCCTTCTCCAGTGGATGTTCCCAACCCAGGAATCGAACCGGGGTCTCCTGCATTGCCGGCAGATTCCCTGATATCTCAGTTGGTAAAGAATCCCACCTGCAATGCAGGAGACCCTGGTTCAATTCCTATCCCTTGGAGAAGGGATAGGCTGTCCACTCCAGCATTCTTGGGCTTCCCTTGTGGCTCAGCTGGTAAAGAATCCGCCAGGAATGAAGAAGACCTGAGTTCAATCCCTGGTTTGGGGAGATCCCTTGGAGAAGCGAAAGACTACCCACTCCAGTATTCTGGCCTGGAGAATTCCATGGACTGTAGTCCATGGGGTCGCAAAGAATTGAACACAACTGAGCAACTTTCACTGTCCCAGGAAGGATAATCTTATTCAGGAAGTGGCTGCCCCTGTAGTTCTCATAGATCTTTTGAAAAAGTAACAAAATTTCATCAAACAATTGTAGGATGAAGGAGAAGATGTGGTATAATGAGATTCTTTGCTAAGTAGTGTTTTTGTATTAAAATGACAGATATAAATAATGGGCAACTTTAAATAAATTGGAAGAACTGATGCTGAAGCTGAAGCTCCAATACTTCAGCCACCTGATGTGAAGAACTGACTCACAACTGAGTGACTGACCTGAACTGAACTGAAGAGCAATGACATAGCAGATTGAAGATAAATGATGGTTTGAAGGATGCTGGGATATACAGATTTTATTTGGTGTCACTGAGTGAATATACATTAAGGATTTGCTGTATACCAGGCACTGTACCAATGCAGGTAAAATGCAATAAATGACATTGTGCAGAATCTGTTTGGGAACTGTCAATGACATAAGAACACATGTTTGGAAAAGGTTGGCTGTTTCCTGCTCTGATGGTCTGTGTAGACTGTCGTTACTACCCTCTTTTCCTAATAACCCATAAACAAAAGAGCTCTAGTCAATCACTTCTTGGATTATTCCAATTTTGCCTCACACAATTTATTGGGGGAAATGAGCTCCATATGTTTAGTAAAGTTGTTCCAGAACTACTTCCTTTTTTGCTCATATTTAGTATTTTGAGATTTGATGGTTTGTGTTTATGGTCAACAAATGCATGCTCTTCATGACTTTAACATCTTATTCAACACATACACTTTTCAACCACGTTGTCTTACAGATGTAAAATGTTTTGCCTTTTTAGTCCATAATAATTTTTTTTTAATACATATGTGAGATGTGTTGAAAATCCTGGATACAATTATCCCAATCCTGATTCCTATAGGAAAGAATGTATAAATTTCCTTTAAGAAGTAGTTGAGAAGAAACTTTTTGTTCTCTTGGATAAAAATACAATTAGAATTATCTTTGCAAAGTTCTAGATCAATGATCCAGGACTAATATATCACTTTTGCAGATGGGCTATTGGCATTGCCATGAATGATTGTCTGTGATTACAGAGATTTGACCATCCCAACATTTTGTTTTCTTTGTGGGATTTAACATCATTGATTTAATTTTATTTTTATTTTTTTTTTGGGGGGGTTCATGTTTATTTTTATTTTATTTTTTTTAACTTTACAATATTGTATTGGTTTTGCCATATATCAAAATGAATCCACATCATTGATTTTAGTTTCTTTACATCAGCCATGATCAAAAAGTCTTAATGGGACTGTATGCAAACTGCATACTCATTAAAATGTTCTCTTTCTCTTATCAATAAGCTGCTGCTGCTAAGTCACTTCAGTCATGTCCCACTCTGTGCGACCCCATAGACGGCAGACCACCAGGCTCCCCCTTCCCTGGGATTCTCCAGGCAAAAACACTGGAGTGGGTTGCCATTTCCTTCTCTAATACATGAAAGTGAAAAGTGAAAAGTGAAAGTGAAATCGCTCAGTCGTGTCCAGCTCTTAGCGACCCCATGGACTTCAGCCTACCAGGGTCCTCCATCTATGGGATTTTCAAGGCAAGAGTACTGGAGTGGGTTGCCATTGCTTTCTCCATCAATAAACTAAGGTCATTTAAATATTCTTAATCATTTTTTCTTTGATAGTATGTACTTTATAGAACATAGCTTATCATTTATTTTAGAAAAAGAAACAAGGCTTTATTTTGAACCTTACAACCAGTGTTGGACTTAGGCAACTGGTGAGACTTTCCCTATTCTTTGCCAGCCATGTTTCATATCTATGAGTGCATATCCTAACTTGCTTCAGCCATAACCTACTCTTTGTGACCGTATCAACAGTGATCCATCAGGCTCCTCTGTCCATGGGATTCTCCAGGCAGGAATACTGGAGTGTGTTGCCATGCCCTCCTCCAGGGAAGTTTTCCTATTCAGGGATTGAACTTAGGTCTCTTATGTCCCCTCCACTGGCAGGGCAAATTCTATATCACCAGGGAAGCTCTTATTCCTTTCCATTTCCTTCCTTCAAATATTAAATTTAACTACCTGGCAGAAGAGTTGTATGTATAGATTCTAAGAATAATTTTTCCACTTAAATATTTTAATTTTTGATGTTGATTTCCATTCTCTGATATCATTTAAATTATTATTATTCTATTCAGTAAATATGCCACTATTTATTCTTAAGTTGTTGGACATTGCCCTTGCTGTTCACTACTATAGTAGCATTGAAATAGACATTTATGTAGTTAAAACTTTGAGCATATTCATAATAATTTCCTTGGGTAAGGTTCTTGGATATGGAATTATCATATTAAAAGTAGGCACATCTTAAGGCTTCTTATTTATGTTGCCAATCATTATTATGTTATGATGCATGTTTCCTCTTATCCTCTACAAAAGTGGATGTTATAAGAAGTCTATGCTTGCACAAGATTTATTGAATTGAAATCTCAAGGGTGTTTAATTTCTTTTATTATTAGAGGTTTGAAAAAATTCATAAAATTTTGATTCTTACTGGTTTTTTTTTTTTTGGAAAAATACCCAATAAATCAGGTAATAAATAAATAAAATTTTCACCCAGTGATAAATCAGGGCCTGAAATATAATTTGTAAGCTTTCCAGGTGGTACCCAAGGAATACCTCTTCTCAGCACATAGAGTTTAAAGAAATAAGATATTCAAACACATGCTTTCTAGGAGCACATGATTTCTATCTTCCTCCCACTGACCCTGATTGATTTGCTAAAATTTATATCAATGTAAATATCTATTTAAACCATTCTTTAATTTCTTTTTGCATTTAATGTCAAATAAATATATACTTTAAGTATCAAGGAATGGTGACTAGGATAGCTAATAAAAGTTAAAGTAGACTTTGATCATTGAGTGTTTATTGTGGATCACTGAGTGTACATGAGACCACTCCTAGCAAGCAATGATAGTTGGCCTTTTACAAGTGTCTAGTGGCACAGATTCCCTTCAGCATCTCACAGGTAAACTATGCAATCTACTCAGAGAAACATTAGCTGACCTTCCTTTTCTCCTTCTTCCTTTCCTTTTCCTCTCTTCAAAATATCACTTCATCTTTACCTCTTTCTCCTATTTTTTTCCCTTCCTACCTTATCTATTATTTCCTCTTCTCTCACATTTCCTTCTTTTGTGATAGTATGTTTTCTGAAATAGTAGCTAATTTTTCCTTTATATCTTTTTTTCCTTTTGTTTTTCTCCATTCCCACTTATGGACAAGGTCATTCTGACTCACTTTGGTAAAGAAGGTCTCTAGTAAGACAGAAGTTTCCTCCTGGCTTGAGTTTCAGAGATTAAAGTCAACAAGTAAGAGGAAAGCATACCCAACTATAGCATGGAGTAGGTACATATGTGCACAAACACATGCCACATATATAAAAGCACATTTACAGGTACGTGTACTTACTTGCGGAGAAGGCAATGGTACCCCACTCCAGTACTCTTGCCTGGAAAATCCCATGGATGGAGGAGTCTGGTAGGCTGCGGTCCATGGGGTCGCTAAGAGTCAGACACAACTGAGCGACTTCACTTTCACTTTTCGCTTTCATGCATTGGAGAAGGAAATGGCAACCCACTCCAGTGTTCTTGCCTGGAGAATCCCAGGGGTGGGGAAGCCTGGTGGGCTGCTGTCCATGGGGTCACACAGAGTCAGACATGACTGAAGTGACTTAGCAGCAGCAGCAGTACTTACATGTGTAAGTGCATATATTTACATACTATATATATATATATATATATATATAAATAGAAGCTCAAGAATTGTCATAGAGTGAACAACCATATACATATCACTCAGCTTAAGAAATAAAGAATTCTACTAATATTGAAATATCAAAATGCCCCTCCTTTAATTGTATCTAGAGGAATAACATTATGTGAATCATTCCAACACATTTTCTCATATCGTAATAAACATGCATACATGTATTCTCAAATCATTTTTTTACATACCAAACTTTACCCAATAGACTGCCCTCATATTCTTAGGGCTTGAAATCCACTTTATAACCTCTTTACTAGGTAGCTGGGTCAATTTGGGCAAAATATTTCATCCCTCTTATTGCAATTTCCTCATCTATAAGATAAGAACAATAATTGTACATATTATTACTATTGTTATATTTGTCAGTGACTCAGTGCCCCATATAATATTGGTGCATGTAGCTATATTTATTGTCACTGTCATATAGAGTTCCATTATATATGCATGATTAATGCCTCTATTAGAAAATAATTTTATTTATTTATTTATTTTTGGCTGTGCTGGGTCTTTGTTGCTGCATAGGCTTTTCTCTAGTGGCAGTGAGCAGGGGTTACTCTCTAGTTGCAGTGCCCACAAGGCTTCTCATTGAGGTGACTTCTCTTGTTGTGGAGTGCCAGCTCTAGAGCATGCAGGCTTCAATGTTTGTGGTACATGGGCTCTGTAGTTGCAACTCACAGGCTCTAGAGCACAGATTGAGTAGTTGTGGCACATGGGCTTAGTTGCTCTGTGGCAATTCCCAGATCAGGTATTGAACCTGTGGCAACTGCATTGGCAGGCAGATTCTTTACCACTGAGTCACCAGGGAAGCCCTGATGCTTCAATTTCTTTTAAAAAAGTTTATTTCATATTGATGTCTCAATTTTAATGCTGATAGGTATTTGGCTGTATTCAGACTTTGGCTGTTATTACTGAGCTTTACTGGTAAGAATACTTCTGTACAGGACTTGTTGGGCAAAGGCAAGATTTGCTGTGTGATTTTAGGATGTATTCCTAAGAAAATTCTTGGGTCATAGGATTTATGCAGGCTGAATTTTATTAGGCAATGTAAAATGATTTTCTAAGATGATTATTATGACAAATTTCCTTCCTAATAAAGCGTGTAAGTTTTTTCATAGCCTTATCAATACTTGATATTGTTTTACCAATCCTGTGGGTATAAAATGCTGCCTTTTTAATTTCTTTGATTATAAGTGAGATTGATTCACATGAGTTATTTAAATAGTCTAGATATTAATTTTATGTGGCTACTTATGTTGCAATTGTCCTTTCCAAATTTGTGACTTGTTTTTCAAATTATTTATAGTATTTTTGATGAAAAGAAGTTCTTAAATTTAATGTGGTTACATTTATCAACTGTTTCTTTTGGTTAGTGTGATGGTTACACCCCACTCCAGTACTGTTGCCTGGAAAATCCCATGGATGGAGAAGCCTGGTAGGCTGCAGTCCATGGGGTCGCTAAGAGTCGGATACGACTGAGTGACTTCACTTTCACTTTCCACTTTTATGCATTGGAGAAGGAAATGGCAATCCACTCCAGTGTTCTTGCCTGGAGAATCCCAGGGATGGGGGAGCCTGGTGGGCTGCCGTCTATGGGGTTGCACAGAGTCAGACAGGACTGAAGTGACTTAGCAGCAGCAGCAGCATGGTTAATTTAAGTGTCAACTTGACTAGGCCAATGGTTACCTTGCCTAATACAGATTTTGGCACCAAGAGTAGTTTTAGAGGAACAAAACTTTAAGGATCTGTTTTTCAACCTGTTCTGATAAAAATTGAAGATGTCTTGAATTGGTTTCTGAAATTGGTTCTCTAATCTAATTACATTTGAAGATGCTAATGGCTCTATTTCCAGAAGTAGAGAACACTGATAATCCATGGCATGATCTGGTGATGGAGATACTCGAATCTCACCATGGGGCACTCCAAATCCATAAAAAATCGAGGACTTTTTTATGTCCATAGGTGACTGTGAATATAATGCTTTCAAACATTTTTGTCAGACCAGTGGATGTAACTTGTAGACTGGTTGTTCCTAGGCTGGTTTTCCAGATGTTTGTTCCACTAGACAAAGTGGTACAAGAAAAGGATGACCTCAGAAGTTTGAACTTGCCTGCCATGAATGAAACCCTTATTTCCTGTTGCTACAAGGCTGAGACTGCTGAATATCAAGCCTAGAATCTCATCCTGCAACTGGTTGCATTATAATAGAAGATGAAATCCCAGTTCATAAAGTGGTTGCTACTAAAGTGGGGTACTCTTGAAGGCTGTATATGTTCTGAATCAGTAACTAATATGTGACATTGTTTCTCTCATAGCCGGGGTTCACAGGTCCAGGAATGATAAAAATAAGAAAGACACCTTTAGCAAACTCTTTGCTTCCTGTTGCTACAACCTTATGCTCTATTGGTCTGCTTACATGTGTGCTCAGTTGTGCCCAACTCTGCAATCCCATGGACTGTAGGCCACCAGGCTTCTATGGCCATGGGATTTCCCAGGCTTGAATACTGGAGTGGGTTGCCATTTCCTTCTCCAAAGGATCTTCTTGACTCACGGATTGAACCCACGTCTTTAACACCTCCTGCTTTGGTAAGCAGGTTCTTTACCATGGCACCACCTGGGAAGCCCCTGTTGGCCTAGAGGAAGAATATTAGATCTAGAATACAAGACATTCTATGGTGAAAGTGAAGTCGCTCAGTCGTGTCAGACTCTTTGCGACCCTATGAACTGTAGCCTACCAGGCTCCTCCCTCCATGGGATTCTCCAGGCAAGAGTACTGGAGTGGGTTGCCATTTCTTTCTCCAGGGGATCTTCCCAACCCAGAGATCGAAACCAGGTCTCCCACATTCCAGGCAGATGCTTTAACCTCTGAGCCACCAGGGAAGCCCACAAGACATTCTATAGGGCATCTCTTAGTGTTACCTTGCCCTGTGATTAAGGTAAATGGAAATCTACAAACAACCAACCCAGGAAAAACTGCTAATGGAATGAAAGTTTGATGAAAAACAATAACTAGATGAGCTGCTTGTTGAGGGTGAAGGGACTATGGGATGGGTAGTGAAAAACATGGTTATAAATATGACTGCTATGCCCTGCATGTTGGTTACAGAAACAAGACTATAACTGTCATTAGTATTTCTTCCTTGTTTTCTTATGGAAGTGTATGTGTATGTATATAATATGTAAAAAATTTTAATATGATATAACATTATATATATATATATGTATTGTTTTCTTTTTTCTCTTATCCCCTTATAATGTAATATAAGGTGTATGGACTCTGTATCATAGTATTTAAGCATTGTTGATATTATTTTATTTTTTAATTGTCATTTTATTTATTTTTTTAACTAGAGGATAATTGTTTTACAGAATTCTGTGATTTTCTGTCAAACATCAACAAGAATCATCCATAGGTACCCCTGTATCCACTCCCTCCTTAAACTCCCTCACATCTCCCTCCCCATCCCACCATTCTAGATTGTCACAGAGCCCCTGTTTGAGTTCCCTGAGTCATACAGTAAATTCCCATTGGCTATTTATTTTACATATTACATATTTATGTATTGTAAGCTTCCTTGTTACTCTTTCCATACATCTCACCCTTTCCCTCCACCCCTCCCTGCCATGTCCATAAATCTGTTCTCTATTGCTGTCCTGAAATTAAATTCATCAGTGCCATCTTTCTAGATTATATGTATATGTGTCAGTTTATGATATTTATATTTCTCTTTCTGACTTACTTCACTCTGTGTAATAGGCTCTAGGTTCATCCACCTCATTGGAACTGACTCAAATGCATTCCTGTTTATGGCTGAGTAGTGTTACCTGTTTATGGCTGAGTAGTGTTCCATTCTGTATATGTACCACAGCTTCTTTATTCATTCATCTGTCAATGGACATCTAGGTTGCTTCCATGTTCTATCTATTGTAAATAGTGCTGCAATGAATATTGGAGTATATTTGTCTTTTTCAATTTTGGTTTCCTCAGGGTATATGCTTAGTAGTGGGATTGCTGGCTAATATGGTGGTTTTATTCCTAGTCTTTTAAGGAATCTCCTTACCATCTTCCACACTGGCTGTATCAATTTACACTCCCACCAGCAATGCAAGAGGGTTCCCCTTTCTCCACACCCTCTCCAGCATTTATCGTTTGTAGACTTTTATGTGATGGCCATTCTGACTGGTGTGGGGTGGTATCTCATTGTAGTTTTGATTTGCATTTCTCTAATAGTGAGCGGTGTTGGGCATCTTTTTATGCGTTTGTTAGCCATTTGTATGTCTTCTTTAGAGAAATGTCTGTTTGAGTCTTTTTTCCCACTTTTTGACTGGATTGTTTGTTTTTCTGGCATTAAATTGTATGAACTGCTTGTATATTTTGGAAATTAATCCTTTGTCAGTTGTTTTCTTTGTTACTATTTTCTCCAATTCTGAGGGTTGTCTTTTCATCTTGTTTGTAGTTTCCTTTTCTGTGCAAAAGCTTTTAAGTTTAATTAGATCCCACTTGTTTACTTTTGTTTTTAGTTCCATTATTCTAGGAGGTGGGTCATAGAAAATCTTGCTTTGATTTTTGTCATCGAGTGTTCTGCCTATGTTTTCTTCTAAAAATTTTATAGTTTCTTTTCTTACATTTAGGTCTTTAATCCATTTTGAGTATATCTTTGTGCATGGTGTAAGGAAATGTAATTTCATTATTTTGCACATAGCTGCTCAGTTTTCCCATCACTGCTTATTGAAGAGGCTCTCTTTGGCCCGTTTAATATTCCTGCCTCCTTTGTCAAAATAAAGTACCCATAGATCCGTGGGTTTATCTCTGGGCTCTCTATCTTGTTCCATTGGTCTATGTTTCTGTTTTTGTGCCACTACCAAAATGTCTTGGTGAATGTAGCTTTGTAGTATATTCTGAAGTCAGGAAGGTTGATTCCTCCAGCTCCATCCTTTTTTTCTCAAGACTGCTTTGTCTATTTGGGTTCTTCTGAGTTTCCATATGAATTGTGAAAATTTTTGTTCCAGTTCTGTGAAAATGCCATTGGCAGTTTGATAGGGATTGCAATGAACCTGCATATTGCATTTGGTAATATAGTCATTTTTACATTATTGATTCATCCTAAGCAGGAATATCTCTCCATTTGTTTAGGTCATCTTTGATTTAATTCATCAGTGTATTATAATTTTCCATTTACAGTTCTTTTGTCTCCTTGGGTAGGTTTGTTCCTAGATATTTTATTCTTTTTGTTGCAATGGTGAATAGAATTGATTCCTTAATTTCTCTTTCTGATTTTTCATTGTTAGTGTATAGGAATGCAAGTGATTTCTGTGTATTGACCTTATATCCTGGACATTTGGCCAATTCACTGATTAGCTCTAGTAATTTTCTGATAAGCTTATTTTGGGTTTTCTATGTATAGTATGTTATCTGCGAGCAGTGAGAGTTTTTCTTCTTTTCTGATCTGGATTCATTTTATTTCTTTTTTGTCTCTGGTTGCTGTAGCTAGCACTTCCAGAAGTATGTTGAATAATAGTGGTGAAAGTGGACACCCTTGTCTTGTTTCTGATCTTAGAGGGAATGCTTTTGGTTTTTCACCATTGAGAATAATGATTGCTATGGGATTATCATATGGCCTTTACCATGTTGAGGTAGTTTCCTTCCATGCCCATTGTTTGAAGCATTTTTATCCTAAATGGGTGCTGAATTTTGTCAAAGGATTTTTCTACATATATTGAGATTATCATATGGTTTTTATCTTTCAATTTGTTAATATGGTGTATCACACTGATTGATTTGCATACATTGAAGAATCCTTGCAGCCCTGGAATAAACCCAACTTGATCATTGTGTATGAGCTTTTTAATGTGTTGTTGAATTCTGTTTGCTAGAATTTTGTTGAGGATTTTTGCATCTATGTTCATCAGTGATATTGGCCTGTAATTTTCCTTTTTTGTGTTGTCATTGCCTGGTTTCAGTAGGGTGATTGTGGCCTTGTAGAATGAGTTTGGAAGTGGTGCTTCCTCTGCAAATTTTGGAAGGGTTTCAGAAAAATTGACATTAGCTCTTCTCTAAATTTTTGATAGAGTTCCCCTGTGAAACCATCTGGTCCTGGGCTTTTGTATTTTGGGATATATTAAAAAAAAAATATATATATATATATCAAATATATATATCAAAAATATATCAAGATCATAATTTTCTACTTCATAATTTCATAGTAGCTTGTTCATAATTTCTGTTTCTTCCTGGTCCAGTCTTGTGAGGTTGAACTTCTCTAAGTATCTGTTTATTTCCTCGAGGTTGCCCATTTTATTAGCATATGGTTTCTCATAATATTCTCTTATGAGCCTTTGTGTTTCTGTGTTGTCTGCTGTAACCTCTCCTTTTTCATTTCCAATTTTGTTAATTCAAAATTTCTCCTTTTTTTTCTTGATGTATCTGGCTAGTGGTTTGTCAGTTTTGTTTATCTTCTCCAAGAACCAGCTTTTAGTTTTATTAATCTTTGCTATTGTCTTCTTCATTTCTTTTTCATTTATTTCTGCTCTGATCTTTGTGATTTCTTTCCTTATGCTGACTTTGGGGTTCTTTTGTTCTTCTTTTTCCACATGTTTAAATGTAGCGTTAGGTTTTCTATTCGATGCTTTCCTTGTTTATTGAGGTAGGATTGCATTGCTATAAACTTCCCTCTTAGAACTGATTATGCTGAATTCTGTAGGCTTTGGGTCATCGTGTTTTCACTGTTATTTTTTCTAGGAATCTTTGATTTCCTTTCTTATTTCTTCAGTAACCTCTTCATTATTTAGCAATGTATTGTTCAACCTCCCTGAGTTTGTGTTTTTTACAGGTTTTTTCCCCTGTAGTTGATATCTAGTCTCATAGTTTGTGTTCAGAGAAGATACTTGATATGATTTCAATTTTCTTAAATTTACTGAAGCTTGATTTGTGACCCAAAATGTGGTCTATCCTGGGGAATGTTACATGTGCACTTGAGAAGAAAGTGTATTCTGCATTTGGATGTGTAGTCCTGAAGATATCAACTACTGCACAATTGCACTCATCTCACATGCTAATAAAGTAATGCTCAAAATTCTCCAAGCCAGGCTTCAGCTATACGTGAACTGTGAACTTCCTGATGTTCAAGCTGGTTTTAGAACAGGCAGAGCAACCAGAGATCAAATTGCCAACATCCGCTGGATCATGGAAAAAGCAAGAGAGTTCCAGAAAAGCATCTATTTCTGCTTTATTGACTATGCCAAAGCCTTTGACTGTGTGGATCACAATAAACTGTGGAAAATTCTGAAAGAGATGGGAATACCAGACCACCTGATCTGCCTCTTGAGAAATGTGTATGCAGGTCAGGAAGCAACAGTTAGAACTGGACATGGAACAACACACTGGTTCCAAATAGGAAAAGGAGTATATCAAGGCTGTATATTGTCACCCTGCTTATCTAACTTCTATGCAGAGTACATCATGAGAAACGTTGGACTGGAAGAAACACAAGCTGGAATCAAGATTGCCGGGAGAAATCTCAATAACCTCAGATATGCAGATGACACCACCCTTATGGCAGAAAGTGAAGAGGAACTAAAAAGCCTCTTGATGAAAGTGAAAGTGGAGAGTGAAAAAGTTGGCTTAAAGCTCAACATTCAGAAAACGAAGATCATGGCATCTGGTCCCATCACTTCATGGGAAATAGATGGGGAAACAGTGTCAGACTTTATTTTTTGGGTTCCAAAATCACTGCAGATGATGACTGCAGCGAAATTAAAAGACGCATACTCCTTGGAAGGAAAGTTAAGACCAACCTAGATAGCATATTAAAAAGCAGAGACATTACTTTGCCAACAAAGGTTCATCTAGTCAAGGCTATGGTTTTTCCTGTGGTCATGTACGGATGTGAGAGTTGGACTGTGAAGAAGGCTGAGCGCTGAAGAATTGATGCTTTTGAAGTGTGGTGTTGGAGAAGACTCTTGAGAGTCCCTTGGACTGCAAGGAGATCCAAGCAGTCCATCCTTAAGGAGATCAGCCCTGGGATTTCTTGGGAAGGAATGATGCTAAAGCTGAAACTCTAGTACTTTGGCCACCTCATGCGAAGTGTTGACTCATTGGAAAAGACTCTGATGCTGGGAGGGATTGGGGGCAGGAGGAGAAGGGGATGACAGAGGATAAGATGGCTGGATGGCATCAATGACTCGATGGACGTGAGTCTCAGTGAACTCCGGGAGTTGGTGATGGACAGGGAGGACTGGCAAGCTGCGATTCATGGGGTCGCTAAGCGTTGGACATGACTGAGCGATTGAACTGAACTGAACTGAAGATATCAATTAGGTCCATTTGATGTAATGTTTCATTTAAAGTTTGTGTTTTCTTATTGATTCTCTGTTTTGATGATCTGTCCTTTGTAAGTGGAGTGTTAAAGTATTATTGTGTTACTGTTGATTTCCTCTCTTATGTCTGTTAATGTTTGCCTTATGTATTGAGGTACTCCTATGTTGGGTGCATAAATATTTACAGTTATTATGTCTTATTCTTGTATTGGGCTTCCCTTGTGGCTCAGCTGGTAAATAATCCGCCTGCAGTGCAGGAGACCTGGGTTCTATCCCTGGGTTGGGAAGATCCCCTGGAGAAGGAAGAGGCTACCCACTCCAGTATTCTGACCTAGAGAATTTTATGGACTGCATAGTCCACGGGGTTGCAAAGAGTTGGACATGACTGAACGGCTTTCACTTTCTTTTATTCACTTTCTTCTTGGATTGATCTCTTGATTGTTGCATAGTGTTCCCCTTTATCTCTTGGAATATCCTTAAAGTCTATTTTTTCTGAAATAAGGATTGACACTCTAGCTTTCTTTTGGTTTCCATTCACATGGAATATCCTTTTCCATCCTTTTACTTTCAGCCTGTATGTGTCTCTATGTCTGAAGTGATCTAGGCAGTTTATATATGGGTCTTGTTTTTTCAACCATTCAGTCTGTATCTTTTGATTGATGCATTTAATCCACTTACATTTAAGGTAATTATTGATTCATGTTTCTATTGGCATTTTATTGATTGTTTTGGGTTTGTTTTGGTAGGTCTTTCATTTCTCTTGTGTTTACTGGCTATGTAAGTCCCTTTAGTATTTGTTGTAAGGCTGATTTGGTGGTGCTAAATTCTCTTAACTTTTGTTTGTCTATAAAGCTTTGATTTCTCCATCAATTTTGAATGAAATCTTTGCCAGGTATAGTAATCTTGGCTGTATATTTGTTTCTTTCAGTACTTTAATTATATCCTGCATTCCTTTCTGGCTTGCAGAAATTCTGCTGAAAGAGGCATTGTTAATAATATGGGTTTTCCCTTGTATGTTACTTGCTGTCTTTCCCTTGCTGCTTTTAATATTCTTTCTTTGTGTTTAGTCTCTGTTAGCTTGATTAATATGTGTCTCAATGTGTTTCTCCTTGGGTTATCCTGTAAGGGACTCTCTGCCCTTCCTGGACTTGGTTGACTATTTCCTTTCCCATGTTGGGTGAGTTCTCAACTAGAGCTTCTTCAAAAGTTTTCTCAGCACCTCTTTTTCTTCTTCCCCTGGGGCCCCTGTAAGTTGAATGTTGATGTTTTTAATATTGTCCCAAATGCCTCTGAGGCTGTCCTCAATTCTTTTCATTATTTTCCCTTTATTCTGCTCTTCAGAAGTTATCTCCACCATTCTATCTCCAGCTCACTTTTCTGTTCCTCTGCCTCAGTTATTCTGCTATTTGTTCCTTCAAATCCTAGAGTATTTTTAATTTTAGTAATTGTGTTATTTATCTCTATTTGCTTAATCTTTATTTCTTCTATGCTCTTGGTGATTGTATTAACCATGTTAAGTGTTTCTTACATTTCCTCCATTCTATTTTCAAGTTTTCAGAGCATCTTTACTATCATTATTCTGAATTCTCTTTCAGGTAGATGGATTATTTTCTTTTCATTTATTTGGTCTTGTGAGTTTCTACCTTGTTCTTTCATTTGTGCTATATTTCTCTGTCTTTTAATTTTTCTTTTGAACTTGCTCCCCTTGAGGTCTGCTTTTTGCAGGCTTTAGGGTTGCATTCCTTCTTCCTTTTGGTTTTGCTCTTGGAGGGAAAGGCTGGTTGAATGGTTTGTGCTGATTTCTCGTTAGGGGTGACTAGTGCCTGTGTTCTAGTGTGAGGAGATCAAGCAGATCAAACAGGTAATTATAGAAATAATGGGACATATACACACACTTCCACACACAGTTATAACCAAAATATTCTAATGAAAGGAGTACAGGAGATTGCCTTTGTGAACAAGGGAAACCATAAGTGATATTAAGCAATTAAAAGTAGAGCTAGCTAATGCTCAATCTGGAAAACTGAGCATGAGCCAACTGGGGAATATAGCAAAAACAGCTCAACAATTTAACTTACTTGGTGGAAAAACAAAGAGTGAAGAAAAAAAGGGAGAAGAAAAAAGAAAAAGAGGAGAAGGGAGGGAAAATTGAAAAAGAGGGGATGGAAAAGAGGGTTAAAAATAGAGAAAATAAATAATAGAAAAGCAAAGAAAAATATACATATGTGAAAAGGATTTATATATATTCAGAAACAGCTACAGTGGGTAAAGAACTATAAGAAAAGCAGTCAAATATATTAAAAACAAAAATCAGAAAAATCACCCCAAAAAATAGATGAAGAAAAAAATCTTAACATGAATTTTTGTTTTTAAGAGAAAGTGGGATGATTTCGGAGAATGGCATTGAAACATGTATGATATCATATATGAAACGAGTCGCCAGCCCAGGTTCGATGCACGATACTGGATGCTTGGGGCTGGTGCACTGGGACGACCCAGAGGGATGGTACAGAGAGGGAAGAGGGAGGAGGGTTCAGGATGGGGAACACATGTATACCTGTGGCGGATTCATTTTGATATACGGCAAAACCAATACAATATTGTAAAGTTAAAAAATAAAATAAAATATAAAGCTATTCCAAAAAAAAAAAACAAAAACCAAGATAAACAAGGAGCAAAACTCCACAGCACTGCAAAAGGTTAATGTGAAGGTAGAAATAGGTAGGGGGAATGAACAGTGTGATTTATTTAAAAAAAAAAAAAAAGTGTTTTCAAGGTTGTAGTTCTTCTTGGTTGTGGTGTCTGCTCCTGTGCATGGGGTTGAGTTAGTGCCCTGTGAGGTCTTCCTGGTTGGAGGAGCTTATGCCTGTGTTCTAGTTGATGGAGATGGATCTGTCTCTAAAGGGCAGTTCAGTGTCCAGTAGAGGTTTTGGGGTGTCTATGGGTTCAATATGTTTTGGGGCAGTCCTTTTAGCTTTTGCAGTGTTGGACACCTCTATTTCCACAGACACTTCAAAGTGGCCCTCTCAGCATATCTTCACTGCTGCCAGCCCCCTACTTGTCCCTGGAATCACTGCTGGCGCTTCTGTTCCCTAGTACTGCCCTGCACTGCTGACTGAAGTTTGACAGGTAGGGGCTTGTGTGGATGTTTTCTCGGGTCCCTGACCATGCCTGCTGCATTGCGGAGACTTGTGTGTTCTTCTTGCAGCTCCTTGGGCCTTCCCTCTGCATCCCGCGGTTTGTGTGCTCTGGAGAGGTTTGTATGTTTCGCCTCTCTCAGCACCCCAGGCCTGCCCTCTGTGCTGTGGGGTTTCTATGGGCTTCTCTCGGCCCTCCGAGCCCACAGACTTAATGGGGCCACAGTCTGTGAGCTGTTTAAGGGCTGAGAAGTGCAGCTTTCTCTATTTTCTGCCCTCTAAGTCTCTGCTTTGCCCAGTTTTCCGAGACTCCGCAGCTTCCCCTTCGGCCTGCCTGCGAGGGAGCTTCTATGGGCACGGGAACTCCTTCTGTTTCCGGACCCTTCCCCGCCCCCGCCCGGGCAGAAGCTCCCATCCAGAAGTTCTCCATATTTTCCCCTTTTATGTCTCCATCCTCTCTTCTACTTCATTGCCTGCCCCTCTGGAGGTCTGGGGTCTTCTGCTGTCTCCTAGAGGTTGCTTTGAAGGAGTTGTTCCATATCTTGACGAGTTTTTGAATATTTGTGGGGAGGCTGACAATCTTCCATCTTACTACTCTGCCATTTTCTGCTGCTTCTTCAGCATTGTTAATTTTAGATCATAGTGTTTAGGTTATAGACATTAAGTGTTAGGATATAGACATCAAGGAAAGAGTAAACATCACTCAAGGAAAAGTCCTGGGGACGGGGTTAGTGCCTTTTTGGTTGTAGGCAGCATAGTTATATTGTGTAAGATTGAATTATGACTTTGTTATTGTCTTTACTTGGAAATTAAGTATGGTTTAAGGAGATGTGTATGGGTGCCAAGCTAACAGGGGGTGAACCTGTAATGATTATGTATTAACTTGATTGGCAGATGTACCAATGTCAGGGTACCCAGACATTTGGTAGAGAATTATTCTGGGTGTGTTTGTGGGATGTTTCTCAATGAGATGAATATTTGAATCAGAGACTGAGTGAAGTGGCTTGCCCCCTGTAATGTGAATGAGTATCATCCAATTAGTTGAAGGCCTGAATAGAATAAAAATGATGAAGGAACTTCTACCTGATTGCCTTGACCTGGCACATCAGTTCTTTTTGTTGTACAAACTTGAACTTAAACATTGTCTTTTTCTGGGTTTTGAGCCTGCTCACATTCAAACAAAAACTATAGTGTCAGCTCTCCTGGTTCTCAGGTACTCAGATTCAGACTGGAATTTATATTATCAGCTTTTCTAGGTATCCAGGTTGCTGGCTTCAGATCTTGGGACTTGGCCTCTGTGGGGAGAGAGCAAATTAGCCAAGATGGCATGTTCAGGCTCTCTTGCTCCACATTTTGTAAATAATGACTATGTAGCAGGTGAGATCATTTATAGCACTGTGCATGCATGTCACGAGGTACTTCTTTGGTCACAAGTCACTTTGTGCTGTAAGGCTATGTGAGCTCCACCCAGAAAGCAGTGGCATTACTGCTGTGTCATGGCTGTGTCCATTGTTTCAGCCACCAGAGGAGAGACTATAGCGTGTCTACTACTATGGCTGCTGCACCAGCCAGGAAAGGACAAACACATCAGCAGTTCCTATGGCTCCTTGAGTTTTCTTCTGGCTTCTTAGCTTCACACCTTGTCTACCCTGGGTTCAGTGAACAGTGCTGACAGTGTGAATGGCAAGAAAATTGGCACTGTGAACAGGATGAAGAGTGACACATCTTCTTTAATTGAGTGAGCCTATTCCTTATAATAAATATATTTCTGTCTTCCCACCTGCTAATGCAGGGGACATAAGAGACACAGGTTTGATCCCTGGGTTGGGAAGATCCCCTGGAGGAACATGGCAATCCACTCCATTATTCCTTCCTGAAGAATCCCGTGGACAGAAGAGCCTGGCAGACTATGGTTCATAGGGTTGCATAGGGTTGGACCTGACTGAAGCAACTTAGCACGCACGCATCTATTTATATCTACCCATGTGTCTATCTGTGTATCTATGTATCTAGTTATCATCTCCTATTGGTTCTCTGGAAAGAAACTAACACAGCTAGTTTTTGTTTTGTCTTAAGAAATCATTTGTTCTCCCAAGGTCCTATACATAGTTTCCTCTATTGTCTTCTATAAATGTTATAGTTTTCTTTTCTAAACAGAAGACTTTGCCTACCTTGAAAAAATTAAATCCATTTCTGGTTTGGGGACTATTTCTGTTTTCTATAATTCTTTAGTTTGGTCAGTTTGCTTATCTTTGCACTGTCTCAGTTATTACGGTTTTATAATAAAGCTGGGCAAGTCCCTCTTGACAAAATATCTATATTGTTTATATAGATAGTATATTGTTGAGTCTTACTTTTAAAAACCTAATGTGAAAATCTCTGTCTTTTTATTTAGTTGATAAAGACTACTAAAATTTCATGTAGTTCTTATTATTATTTCTAGGTGGCAGTAGTGATAAAGAATCTGCCTGTGAATGCAGGAGACTTAAGAGACACGGGTTCGATCCTTGGCTCAGGAAGATCTCCTGGACAAGGAAATGGCAACCCACTCCAGTATTTCCTGTCTGAAAAATTCCATGGACAGAGAAGTCCGGTGGGCTATCATCCATAGTGTTGCAAAGAGTAAAACTTGACTGAAGTGACTTCACATGCATTTATTATTTTTGTTATTATTATTTTCCAGTTGTGTCCTCTGTTTATTTCTGCTTATTTTTGGCTTTTTAGTTATATGCTTTTTAATTTAAAAATCATTGTTTTTGCAATAAAAATATACAACTTTAACTTCTCATGTTCTATTTAGAGTTAACATTAGTACTTCACTTCATGTAAAATGTAGAAAATTTCCAACCATATAGGCCCATTGACCATGCCTCTGCTTTTATGTTGTAGTTGTCATATGTGTTACATTTATGTGCGTTATAAACTACATAAGACGCCATGATTTTCACATTAAATAGTCATGTATTTTAAAGAAATTAAGAGCAAAATAGGTTGTCACTCAATATTCACCACTTTCTCAGATATTAAATGTGTGAAAGACACTGTAAAACTCCTAGAGTCTGACATAAATTGCAGTAATATCTTCTTTGAACTGTCTCCCAAAATAATGGAAATAGGAACACAAATAAACAAATGGGACCTGTTTAAACTCAAAAGCTTTTGCATAGCAAAGGGAAAAATAAACAAAATGAAAAGACAACCTACAGATTGGGAGAAAATATTTTCAAATTTTGTATCAACAATGGATTAGTCTCCAAAATTCATAAACAACACAAGAGGATTAGCACCATCAAAACAACCCAATCAAAACCTGGGTAGATGACCTAAATAGACATTTCTCCAAAGACATACAGATGGCAAAGAAGCACATGAAAAATGTTCAACATTGCTAATTATTAGAGAAATGCAAATCAAACCAAAACTACAATGAGATATCACCTCACTTCAGTTAAGATGGTTATCCTCAAAAAATCAACAAACACTAAATGCTGGAGTGGGTATGGGGAGAAGAGAACCCTCCAACACTGGTGGTGGAGATGTAAATTGGTACAGCTACTATGGAGAACAGTATGGAGGTTCCTTAAAAAATAAAAAATAAAGCTACCATGTGACCCTTAAATCCTGTTCCCAGGTATATATCCATAGAAAAACACAACATAAAAGTATACATGCACCCCAACATTCATTGCAGGACTGTTTTAATAGCCAAGGACATGTAAGCAATCTATCTGTCCATCGATAGAGGAATGAATGAAGAAGGTACGATGCATATACGTATAATGAAATATTACTTGGCTATGAAAAAGAGCAAAATAATGCCATTTGAAGCAACATGGATGGACCTAGAGGTTGTGACACTGAGTGAAGCCAGCCATACAGAGAAGGAGAAATATTGTATGATACCTCATATGCAGAATCTAAAATAAATGATACAAGTGAACTTATTTACAAAACAGAAACAGATTCACAGACTTAGAGAATGAACCAAGGATTACCAGGGGAGAAGGATGTGGGGAAGGGATAACTGGGGACTTTAGGATTGACATTTTCACACTGCCATATTTAAAGTGGCATACCAAGAAAGGCCTACTTGGAATAGCAAGAAAGGCACGTGGAATTTTACTCAATGTTATGTGGCAGCCTTGATGGGAGAGAAGTTTACGGGAGAACGGATACATATATGGCCGAGTCCCTTTGTTGTCCACTTGAAAATACCACAACATTATTACTTGGCTATACTCCAATATAAAATAAAATGTTGTTTAAAAATAAAGTTATTATTGATGAGTAGATATTTAGTGCCAAGTTTGTTCCTTATCTTCTAGTTTTTTTTTTTTTTCTGTTCTTTTCTTAGTCTCTTCCTTTGTGGTTTGATAATTTTCTTTAGTGGCATGCTTGTGATTTTTTTCTAGTTTTTGTGTATCTATTGTATGTTTTTGATTTGTAGTTACCATGGGGTTTATATATGTTGACAATAATATATATGTTTTAAACTTGTAGTCATTTAAGTTGAAACATACTAAAACATCTACATTTCTCCCATTCATTCTTTTTGTTTTTGATGCCATATTTTATATCTTCATGTCTATCCCTTATCTTTATTGTAATTTTAGTTGATTTTATCATTTTTGTCTTCTAGAGTTTTTCTTTTTCTATAAATTCTTATTTTTTGTTGTAACCTTTTCTTTTCCACTTAAAGAAGACTATCATTTCTTGGAAAGTTGGTTTATTTTTAAGAAACTCTTTCACCTTTTGTTTTTCTGAGAAGTTCTTTATGCGGCTGGGCTGTGTGTTGGGATGATCCTGGCAAGTCAGTCAATGCCTCAGGTAGCTTTCAGTCTGTTTCCTGTGCACTGTTCCTGGATGTAAGCAGGCCTGTGTGTGTACTGTGTATGAGCAGAGTCTTGGTTTCTTACAGCCCTCAGTTAAGACCCAATGGTTTTCAAACCAGCTAAAGGGGGTCATTTCCTGATGTCAGACCCCAGATTTGGGATGCCTAATATGTGGCTCAAACCCCTCATTCCCCAGGAAGGATCTTTTCCTGTGTAATCCACTTCCTGAGTACCCTCTCAGGGGCACAGGTTCTGATCTGATCGCCCCTCTTCCCTTCTTACCCAACTCTGTGTGAATATTTCTTTATAGCCTTGGTAATAGAAGAGCCTTTCTACAAGTCTCCAGATTGTTTTCAGTGGGAATTGCTCCAATGTAGGCATATTTTTAATGTGTTCAAGGATGGAAGATGAGTTCAGCATCTTTCTTCTTGGCCATCCTGATTTCCCTCCTGGTCATTTTTTGTTTGTTTGTTTTTAAAGAATATTATAAGGTGCTGATTAAGTGGAAAATGACTCAGAATGGTGAGGTTAGCTCTTTCTCTGTCACATATTAACTGTGTGACTTGGGCAAGATACCCACCTCTTAAACTTCTAATTTTTCATCTTATAGGGTTATGATTGGAATGGCACCTAACTTAGGTGAGTTTATATTGAATTAACATATGTAAAGGTTTAAAGTAGTACAGGGAGTATAGTGCCCTCTGTATAAATACTAACTTTTATTATAACCAGACTACTTTTCAATTTAAGTATAATAGCGAATTCAGTGTCCTTATGAAACACAGGCTTATCTTTAAAGCAGGAATATTAATGACACACACATAGAACCCTGGAATGTATGAATTAGAAACATAACATAATTTTCTTGGCATAAGCAATTCTCTACTCTGATAATATGGATGCCCAAACTTTTCCCTTTCATTATCTGATTTTAATAGTGTTTGTAACACAGGCAAGATTTTTTATGCTCCATTTTAAATCTTCTTAGCTTTGCTTTGAGATCTAATGTTAAAATACATAAAGAAGTTCTGGTTATCAGTTTATTTTCAAAATTATTTTATTTTTCTCCTGAGATACATAATTAAAGTGCAAAGATATTTGTTATTCCCAAAACTTTCTTGTTCTTTATGGTTGGAAAGCTTATTTCCAACTCTGAGCTCTAAATAAAATCCATTATAGTTATAATATATGTCTTTTCAATCAACAGCATTCATTTGTTACTTGTTATTTTATTATGTAAATGTGATATAAAAATGTTAGAAAAGTCATTAACCCTTATTTAGTGGTCAATATTCCAAAATATAAGCAATTTTAAATATGACACTGGAAAGAATATGCTTAATTTCCAGTTACATTTCATTTTGTAATGCCAACTTATGTCAAATGAAAAAGCATTCAATGTAAAAGGTCATCTTAAGATGGAGTATTAAAAAAAGAGAAAGTTTGTTATTTTGCTTAACTATAGAATGGCTGGATTTGATTCTAGGTTAACAATTTTCTAAAAATCTGGGAATCATGTGTGTGAGTGGGAGTCAGGGAAAGGTTGGACAAGGGATAGAACATTCTGAAACCTGCTGCTAATGTATTACTTTAAAGACTGGATTTGAATTTAACAAAGTTTTCCTTCTTTACTTTTCAATGGGTATAACAAATCAAAGCTTCAAGAAGACATATTTCTCCAACAGAGTTCCAGTACACGGGCATAAGGATATTTCCCAAATAAGGCTCTGGTGAGTGTGCTAATAGAGGCTGATTTTGACAATGAGTATTGAAACTACATCCAAACTATAACGATTATACATGCTACCTGCCCCTCCCCTCCTTATGTTTGGCCAGTATAGCTTGGAGACTTTTTTGGGCTCTGTTTGAGAAACTTAGAGCTCAGAAGGCTCAAAACACAGCCTTTTAGTCCTCCATTTAGATATCACTTCCTTTAAAGAGCTTTTACTAATCCTTTCCATCTCTTATAATTCTCATAGCAATTGATACTTGGCTCTATTAGGAGACGTGATTAATCTCTTTTTTTTTTTTTCCCTAATTTTATTTTATTTTTAAACTTTACATAATTGTATTAGTTTTGCCAAATATCAAAATGAATCCGCCACAGGTATACATGTGTTCCCCATCCTGAACCCTCCTCCCTCCTCCCTCCCCATACCATCCCTCTGGGTCGTCCCAGTGCACTAGCCCCAAGCATTCAGTATCGTGCATCGAACCTGGACTGGCAACTCGTTTCTTGGAAATGAAAAAAAAAAAAAAACAGTCATTTTGACTCTCACAAATTGTGAAGATACATTATTTTCTTATGGTTAAATAATAACCCAATGTGGATATACCTACCATGTTTTATTCAGCCATTCATTTGTTGGTAGATAGTTCAGTTGTTTTCATCTTTTGGCTATTATGAAAATTGCTGCTATGAATGTTCATGTAGTTTTTTGTGTGGCCATATATTTTCAATTCCTCTTGTAAATATATACTGAGAAGTGGAATTGGTAGATCCTACGTTAAACTATGTTTAACCTTTTGAGAAACCACCAGACTGTTTTCCAAAGTGGCTATGTCATTTTACATTCCCACTAGCATTATATGATGGTTCCAGTTTCTCCATCTTCTTGCCAACACTTGGTATTATCTGTTTAATTAAAGTCATTCTAGTAGAAGTGAACTAGTGCCTTCATTGTGGTTTTAATTTGCATTTCCCTAATGGCTAATAATGTTGGACACCTTTTCATATCCTTATTGGCTCTTTGTTCATCTTCTAAACAGAAATGTCCATTTAAGTTCTTTTATTATTGAGTTGCAAAAGTTCTACAAGTCCCTTATCAGATGTATTATTTGAAAATATTTTCTTTCATTCAGTGAATTATCTTTCCCTTTCTTGATGGTGTCCTTTTTAAAGAAATTTTAAAATTACTTATTTATCTATTTTTGGCTGCACTGGGTTTTTGCTGTTGAACATGGGCTTTCTCTAGCTGCAGCAAGTGGGGGCTACTCTCTAGTTGTGGTCCATGGGTTTCTTATTGCAGTGGCTTCTGTTGTGGCTCCCAGGCTCTAGAGCACAGACTCAGTAGTTATGACATGCGATCTTAGTTACTGCACAACATGTAGAGTCTTCCTGGACCAGGGATCTATGTCCCCTGCTTCTCTTGAGCTTATTTGCCATCCCTGTATATTCTTTAATGAAAGGTATATTCAGATTTTTTGTCCATCTTTGAGTTGTTACTTATTGAGTTCTGAGATTACTTTATATGTTCTCAGTACAGTCCTTTCTTAGAGTAGTCTGTAAATATTTTCGCCCAGTCTATAGCTTGTCTTTTCATCTCTTTTAATTTCCTCTTCTCCTAGCCTATATGTTCCCTCCAGACTCATCTAGTCAGGTTCCATATTTGGTTTAGATATTTGACACATTTGAGAAACATTGTTATATAAGTACCAATGGACTGTCTTTCAAGCAATGGTTCATAAATAGGCTCTATAATAATTTCCTCAAATTATTATCATTAGCTTTATACATGCATCTTAAATTTGTATATTGCTTTAGTGTGATAAATATTCAGAATCTTCCCATTTTCTTCTTTCTCTTTATTATTTCATTACACATATCACAGTGGAGACTTTGAATTTGTGGCCCATTAACCATGTCTGTATAACAGATATATTGCTTTGACTCTAAGCTCTGAGAAGACAAAAAGTCAACTGGCAATCTCACAAGTTTGAGACATAGTAAGAAAAAATTGTTTGCCAACAACATTCAGATGTTGTTAATTGCTGGGGTCCAGCCCCAGTGGACCCAGGGAATTCGAAGTGGGGATGGCGTCGGCGAAAATCAGGAAACAACTGCTTAATTAAACGTTTATTAAGGATATAAAGAGTGGTGAAATAAGGATAGCTCAGCGAAGAAATTCAGTGAAGAAAAGAGGCTGAACGAAATTCCAAAGCAGGGAATTTACATCACCTATGAAGGCCACAGGCGTCCTCCCGTTCTCCCGAAGGAGAGGAGACACTAAGGCCTCCCCGGTCAGATCTCAGAAGCCCAGGCAAAATTAGTAGGCTTGACAAGCTTCCCCGCCTCAGAGGAAAAATTCAGCTAGAAGGTGAAAGAAAGAACGACATGGGGAGACCAAATTTCGGTGAACCAAAAAAAAAAAGGGGCGTACTTTATTTTCCAAAGTAGTTTTATATCTTAAGTTGTGCATAGAGGATAATGGGGGAAGGGGTAGAGTTATGCAAGGACAGCAGTTCCTGATCCTAATCGAAGCCAGGCTTTCAAACTTACCATATGCAAAAGTTTAGGTGATTTACATCATCTTCTGGCCAGGAGGCCTGTTAACATTTTAAGAAACTTATTTTTCTCTAAAGGTGATTATTCCAAAGTCAGGCGCCAGCCTCCAAAAAAGCATTGGATAAAGTTGCATTCCTATAGGGCAAAGGTGAGATGGGCTCAATCAAGAAAAGAATTAACTCAAGGGTCCAAGGTTACAAACATTGAGGCTACTTCTTACATTTCTATACACCCGTTATATCAATCAATACACTGCCAAGGACACAGTAGGTAAGGGATATGGAGACTTAGCAGCAAACATTGGCCCAACAAGTGAAAAACCCTTCACCAATACAATTTCTAATCAATCTTTTAACTACTCAAAGGAATCTGTGTTTAGACAGTTTAGAACATCTCCTGTCTCTCACAGTTGGGAGGCTCTGAACAATCACATGTGGCCGGAAAAACCTATTCAGGCAGGCTAGAGGGCTTCCAAAGGAGTTTGTCGGTTGAAACACTGTCACACCCAGGAATTATTAACTGGAGCTGTAAGCTAACTCTATTTTCAGAGAGAGGTAGTGGAGGACAGCCCCCAGTAAAGTCAGAGGTGTAGGTGAAAGCACAAAGCAGAAAGTAGGCAGACTCTGGTTTTGGGGGTAGATGCTCGAGAATTTCCAAGGGGACACCTGAGGCTCGATCCCGCCTTTGCATATGCCGAGCCTCCTTCCTCGTGACCTTTGTCATGGGTGGAGCGCCTCACGCTGGCTCCCGGCAGTGATAGAATTCTAGTTGAGCTATTCCAGATCCTGAAAAAGATGATGCTGTGGAAAGTGCTGCACTCAATATGCAATATGCACTCAATATGCAATATGTCGGCTCCCGGCAGTTAGGACTTTTATATGCAGAGTACATCATGAGAAATGAGCAGCTGGAAGAAGCAAAAGTTGGAATCAAGTTTGGTGGGAGAAATATAAATAACCTCAAATATGCAGATGACACCACCCTTATGGCAGAAAGCGAAGAGGAACTAAAAGCCTCTTGATGAAAGTGAAAGAGAAGAGTGAAAAAGTTGGCTTAAAGCTCAACATTCAGAAAATGAAGATCATGGCATCTGATCCCATCACTTCATGGGAAATAGATGGGGAAACTGTGGAAACAGTGTCAGACTTTATCTTTTGGGCTCCAAAATCACTGCAGATGGTGATCGCAGCCATGAAATTAAAAGACGCTTACTCCTTGGAAGGAAGTTATGACCAACCTAGATAGCATATTCAAAAGCAGAGCCATTACTTTGTCAACAAAGGTCCTTCTAGTCAAGGCTATGGTTTTTCCAGTGGTCATGTATGGATGTGAGAGTTGGACTGTGAAGAAAGCTGAGTGCCGAAAAATTGATGCTTTTGAACTGTGGTGTTGGAGAAGACTCTTGAGAGTCCCTTGGACTGAAAGGAGATCCAACCAGTCCATTCTAAAGGAGATCAGCCCTGGAATTTCTTTGGAAGTAATGATGCTAAAGTTGAAACTCCAATACTATGGTCATCTCATGAGAAGAGTTGATTCATTGGAAAAGACTCTGATGCTGGGAGGGATTGGGGGCAGGAGGAGAAGGGGACGACAGAGGATGAGATGGCTGTATGGCATCACCGACTCGATGGACGTGAGTTTGAGCAAACTCTGGGAGTTGGTGATGGACAGGGAGGCCTGGTGTGCTGTGATTCATAGGGTTGCAAAGTGTCGGACATGACTGAGCGACTGAACTGAACTGAACTGAGGACTTCTATTCTCTGAGTTGGTTATGTTTAATACTCTTAAAATCTATGAGCTGAGTTTGAATGCTGGCACAAACCTCAGTGGGTTGCATTTCTGGTAGTGCATAACCGATCTCTCAAAACTGGCACAATGCAATTATACTGTCATCAGGTAAACCGACCTGATATATCTATTTCCCCCTAATTCCTACACCTTATTTAAAAACAGGTTTTTAAAAAAGTGTCAGTTGTCCTTGGTATGTGATCTATGATGTGCCTGCAGGATTTCATGTCTAAGAAACCATAAAGTGAAAGTGAAAGTCGCTCGGTCATGTCCGACTCTGCAACGCCTTGGACTATACAGTCCGTGGAATTCTCTAGGCCAGAATACTGGAGTGGGTAGCTTTTCTCTTCTCCAAGAAATCTTCCCAACCCAGGGATTAAATCCAGGTGTCCCAACTTGTAGGTATATTCTTTACAAGCTGAGCCACAAGGGAAGCTCAAGAACCCATAAATGTCTGGCTTTAGTTTTTGTGCAGCAAGAAGCAAACTCAGTCAGCAATTTACCCAGGAGTGTTATTAGCTGGTTGGCTACTGCTTTTTCTAGAACAATTGGCATCCATGTTGTAAAAAGGCTCTAATTAAAAACAAGTTTTGGTGGAAAATGTTCATGATGTTTTGTCTAAAAAGTGGAATGACTCAAAGCTGATTTTTTGTGTGGATAAAATCAGAGACATTGTCCTAGTGCATACTAACCCAGTAAGACTCACAGCCATGGCTTTATCAAGCTGTTAGGAATTAAAGTCTAGAATCATTGACAGCAGCATGATCTATGATTAGCTTCAGGATGACATGTTTCACAGGTTCATGTGCCAATATAGAGTGACATTATTTATGAGTATTTATAATAGTGAGATTTTAAGAGCACAGGAAAAATTATCAATTGCTATTGTCTAAGTTCATGAAATGCAAACCCCAATCCATATACAACTAGCATTGGCAAGCATGTACTGCTCACAGGTAATAAAGGCAGTGAGTGAGAGCTATGGGTGCTGAGGCAGAGGATTATGTTCTTCCTTATTAGGGGTACTAAAGGCAATAAGTGAACATAAATACACTGTCAAAACACAATTATTGACTGTTATAAATTAATGTAGTTTTTCAGAATATTTTTGCTGTATCAGAATGCAGTTGAAAAATTGTCATTGATATTTATTATTTGAAGAATAAAGGGGAAAAAACTACTGAGAGAGCTGGTCTGTATTACATAATTTGGTTCTCCAAAGTATATTGTAAAGTCAATACAGTAGCATTTACTATTTTGTGCCTTTCTACTCTATTCACTTTTCTATCTTTTGTATTTACCATAACGCATGGTATATTACTTTGTACTTGCATTTTACCTGTTAATTTCTTTAACAAGCAATCATTGAACACTTAGTGTGTGCAACACGATGATTGACATGTTGTTGTGATTCACTAGTCAATAGACAGGGTGGTTGCCTTAAATAAGATTGGACGGACATGCAGACAAAATAGGCAGCCACAGTGGTGTGCACCGAGGATTTAGGAGTGGGGATGAGAGAATTACAGGGTATGCAAGAGGCTAGTAAAGACTCTTTGAAGGAAATTATATCCAACTTGAAGTCATAGGGTTAAGAAGACATGAGGTGAAGAAGATTTGGGGGAAAGGGAGCAGCATGTAATGCCTAAAGGCTTGAGAGACTGAATTTTGAGCCCAATGAGTTCTATGTTGAGAATAGTATGACATGAGACTTGACAGGTTCTTTGCTGGATTTTTCTTCACTGAAAACGTTAAAATTGATGTGACATAAAGGAAAGTATCATTCAACATGCTCATTTGATTTGACCATTGTTATCTTTGAAATATTACAGTTTGAATGTATATTTGAAGTACTCATGGATTTTTACTCATATTTGGTAGGATGAAATTTTTGGTGATGGCAAAATTAAATTTTATCTTTACTGCACACTTTATTTTTGTGCTTAAGCCTACAAATTAAGTCATGTGAATAACTCTCAGTATTTTCAAAAGGGTTCAGTATGGCCAAGTTATAGGGCATATCAATACAAGAGATTAATCATGAGGAATCAGGCTGGAGAGTTAGACAGGGAGAGTTAGACAGGCTAGAGAGTTAGACAAATAATGCAAGCCTTTACCTTGAAGAGTTCAGACCTTATTCAGGAAGATTGTTACACTGATTTTTTTTGCTGTTGTTTTAGAAAGATCACCTAGCAGCAGTTGGAAAATGGAGAGGAGGGGGAAAGATTGGTGGCAGGCAAAGTGCAGGGTATAGTTATATATGAGACATGAGGAAAGTCCAAACTAAGGGTATCGGGGTGGGAAATGAGGACAAGAAAAACATGAGATCTATCAGACAGATAGACTTGAACATGTAAGGTGAGCAAAAGAGAGGGGTCAGTTAAAACTCTTGAGATTTTCACTTGGGAGAAAAATGACTAACAAAGACATTAAAGCTGGAATAAGGAGGAGGAGGACGGAATGGCAAACCACCCCAGTCTACTTGTCATGAGAACTTCATGAATAAAAAGTTTTTATTTATGAACAAAAAGACACAAAGATATGGCCCTGAAAGATGAGCCCCCCGCCCCACCACGTTGGTAGGTGTACAACATGCTACTGGGAAAAAGTGGAGGACAACTACTAATAGCTCCAGAAAGAATGAAGCGGCTGGGCCAAAGTAGAATCTATGCTCAATTGTGGATGTGTTTAGTGATAAAAGTAAAATTTGATGCTGCAAAAACAGTATTGCATAGGGACATGGAATATTAGGACCATGAATCAAGGTGAATTAGATGTAGTCAAGCAGGAGATGGTAAGACTAAACTTTAACATCTTAGGAATCAATGAACTAAAATGTATGGGAGTGGGTGAATTTAATTCAGATAACCATTATATCTATTACTGTGGGCAAGAATCCCTTAGAAGAAATGGGGTAGCCCTCATAATTAACAAAATAATCCGAAATGCAGCACTTGGATGCATCCTGAATGCAGCACTTGTCAAAAATGACAGAATGATCTCAGTTCATTTCCAAGGCAAGCCGTTCAATATCATAGAAATTCAAATCTATGCCCCTACCATCAATGCTGAAGAAGCTGTCCAGTTCTATGAAGACCTAGAAGACCACCTAGAACTAACACCAAAAAGAGATATTCTATTCATCATTGGGAATTGAAATGCAAAGTAGGAAGTCAAGAGATACTTGGAGTAACAGGCACGTTTGGCCTTGGAGTACAAAATAAAGCAGGGAAAAGGCTAACTGAATTCTGCCAAAAGAACCCACTGGTCATAGAAAATACCCCTTTTTAACAACACAAGAGATGACTTTACAAGTGGACACCATCAAATGATCAATACCAAAATCAAATTGATTACATTCTTTATAGCCAAAGATGGAGTCAGCAAAAGCAAGACCTGGAGCTGACTGTCTCAAATCATCAGCTTCTTATAGCAAAATTCAGGCTTAACCTAAATAAAGCAGGTAAAACTACTAGGCCATCCAGGTACAACTTAAATCCCTTTTGAATATACATTGGAGGTGATGAATATATTCAAGAGATTAAGCCTAGGAAACAGTGGGCAGAGGTCTGTAATATTGTACAGAAGGCAGCAACTAAAACTATCCCAAAGAAAAAGAAAAGCAAGAAGGCACAGTGGCTATCTGAGGAGGCTTTACAAATAGCTGAAGAAAGAAGAGAAACAAATAGCTGAAGAAAGAAGAGAAACAAAAAGCAAGGGAGAAAGGGAAAGGTACACCCAACTAAATGCAGAGTTCCAAAGAATAAGGAGACACAAGAACGCCTTTTTCAATGAACAATGCTTAAAAATAGAGGAAAACAACAGAAGGGGAAACACTAGAGATCTCTTCAGGAAAACTGGAAATATCAAGGGAACATTTCATCCAAAGAAGGGCAGACTAAAGGACAGAAATGGTAGAGACCTAGTAGAAGCAGAAGAGATCAAGAAGAGATGGAAAGAAGAAACAGAAGATTTGTACAAAAAAGATGTTAATGAACTAGATAACCTCGATGGTGTGATCAGTCACCCAGAGCCAGACATTCTGGAGTATGAAGTCAGGTGGATCTTAGGAAGGGCTGCTGTCAATAAAGCTAGTGGATGTGATGGAATTCTACTAGAGCTATTCAAAACTCTAAAAGATGATGCTATCAAAGTGTTGCACTCAATATGTCAAAAATTCTGAAGACCCAGCAGTGCCACAGGACTGGAAAAGGTCAATCCTCATCCTAATTCCCGAGAAGGGCAGTACTAAAGAGTGTTCAAACAATCGGACAATTGCACTCATCTCCTGTGCTAGTATGGTCATACTTAATATCTTGCATGCTAGGCTTCAGCATTACACAAACCAAGAACTTCCAAACATTCAAGCTGGGTTTAGAAAAGGCAGAGGAACCAGAGATCAAATTGGCAACATTCGCTGGGTCATAGAGAATGGAGAGAAATTCCAGAAAAAACAGCTACCTCTGTTTCACTGACTACGCTACAGCCTTTGACTGTGGGGATCATAACAAACTGTGGAAAGTTCTTAAGGGATGGGAATACCAGGCCATCTTACTTGTGTCCTGAGAAATCTGTATTCGGGTAAAGAAGTAGAAGAACCCTGCATGGAACAACTGACTGGTTCAGGATTGAGAAAGGAGTATGACAGGGCTGTCTGTTGTCACTCTATTTATTTAAATTATATACTGAACACATCATGAGAAATGCTGGGCCAGATGAGTTACAAGCTGGAATTAAGATAGGCAGGAGAATATCAGCAAACTCAGATATGTGGATCATACCATTCTAATGGTAGAAAGCAAAGAGGAACTAAAGAATCTGTTGGTGAGGTTAAAAGAGGAGGATGGAAAAACCAACTTAATTATGAATATTAACCTAAGATTATGGCATCTGAACCCACTCAGTTCAGTTCAGTTCAGTTCAGTCACTCAGTCGTGTCCGACTCTTCCACCCCATGAATCGCAGCACGCCAAGCCTCCCTGTCCATCACCATCTCCTGGAGTTCACTCAAACTCACGTCCATCGAGTCGGTGATGCCATACAGCCATCTCATCCTCTGTTGTCCCCTTCTCCTCCAGCCCCCAATCCCTCCCAGCATCAGAGTCTTTTCCAATGAGTCAACGCTTCACATGAGGTGGCCAAAGTACTGGAGTTTCAGCTTTAGCATCACTACTTCCAAGGAAATCCCAGGGCTGATCTCCTTCAGAGTGGACTGGTTGGATCTCCTTTCAGTCCAAAGGACTTTCAAGAGTCTTCTCCAACACCACAGTTCAAAAGCACCGATTCTTTGGGGCTCAGCTTTCTTCACAGTCCAACTCTCACATCCATGCATGACCACTGGAAAAACCATAGCCTTGACTAAACGGACCTTTGTTGGCAAAGTAATGTCTCTGCTTTTGAATATGCTGTCTAGGTTGGTCATAACTTTCCTTCCAAGGAGTAAGCATCTTTTAAATTCATGGCTGTAGTCACCATCACAGTGATTTTAGAGCCCCCCCCCCCAAAATAAAATCTGACACTGTTTCCACTGTTTCCCCATCTATTTGCCATGAAGTGATGGGACCAGATGCCATGATCTTTATTTTCTGGATGTTGAGCTTTAAGCCAACTTTTTCACTCTCCTCTTTCACCTTCATCAAGAGGCTTTTTAGTTCCTTTTCACTTTCTGCTGTAAGGGTGGTGTCATCTCCATATCTGAGGTTATTGAGATTTCTCCCAGAAATCTTGATTCCAGCTTGTGCTTCTTCCAGCCCAGCATTTTTCATGATGTACTCTGCATATAAGTTAAATAAGCAGAGTGACAATATACAGCCTTGACGTACTCCTTTTCCTATTTGGAACCAATCTGTTGTTCCATGTACAGTTCAAATTGTTGCTTCCTCACCTGCATACAAATTTTTCAAGAGGCAGGTCAGGTGGTCTGGTATTCCCATCTTTTTCAGAATTTTCCACAGTTTCTTGTGATCCACACAGTCAAAGGCTTTGGCATAGTCAATAAAGCAGAAATAGATGTTTTTCTGGAACTCTGTCACTTTTTCGATGATCCAGCAGATGTTGGCAATTTGATCTCTGGTTCCTCTGCCTTTTCTAAAACCAGCTTGAACATCTAGAAGTTCACAGTTCACGTATTGCTGAAGCCTGGCTTGGAGAATTTTGAGCATTACTTTACTAGCATGTGAGATGAGGGCAATTGTGTGGTAGTTTGAGCATTCTTTGGCATTGCCTTTCTTTGGGATTGGAATAAAAACTGACCTTTTCCAGTCCTGTGGCTACTGCTCAGTTTTCCAAATTTGCTGGCATATTGAGTGCAGCACTTTCATAGCATCATCTTTCAGGATTTGAAATAGCTCAACTGGAATTCCATCACCTCCACTAGCTTTGTTCATAGTGATGCTTTCTAAGGCCCACTTGACTTCACATTCCAGGATGTCTGGCTCTAGGTCAGTGATCACACCATCGTGATTATCTGGGTCATGAAGATCTTTTTTGTACAGTTGTTCTGTGTATTCTTGCCACCTCTTCTTAATATGTTCTGCTTCTGTTAGGTCCATACCATTTCTGTCCTTTATCGAGCCCATCTTTGCATGAAATGTTCCCTTGGTATCTCTAATTTTCTTGAAGAGATCTCTAGTCTTTCCCATTCTGTTGTTTTCCTCTATTTCTTTGCATTGATCACTGAGGAAGGCTTTCTTATCTCTTCTTGCTATTCTTTGGAACTCAGCATTCAGATGCTTATAATTTTCCTTTTCTCCTTTGATTTTTGCTTCTCTTCTTTTCACAACTATTTGTAAGACCTCCCCAGAAAGCCATTTTGCTTTTTTGCATTTCTTTTCCAGGGGGATGGTCTTGATCCCTGTGTCCTGTACAATGCCACGAACCTCATTCCATAGTTCATCAGGCACTCTATCTCTCAGATCTAGTTCCTTAAATCTATTTCTCACTTCCACTGTATAATCATAAGGGATTTGATTTAGGTCCTACCTGAATGGTCTAGTGGTTTTCCCTAGTTTCCTCAATTTAAGTCTGAATTTGGCAATAAGGAGTTCATGATCTGAGCCACAGTCAGCTCCTGATCTTGTTTTTATTGCCTGTATAGAGCTTCTCCATCTTTGGCTGCAAAGAACATAATCAATCTGATTTCGGTGTTGACCATCTGGTGATGTCCATGTGTAGAGTCTTCTCCTGTGCACATACACATAGCTGCATCTTTAGCCATTTATTATCAGTGAGCACTTAGGTTGCTCCCATATCTTACCTATTGTGGGGTATGTTAAAAAGAACGTAGAGTTGCAATATCTTTTCAAATTCATGTTTTTGTTTCATTTGGAAAAATACCCAGAAATTTAATTGCTGGATTTTGGAAAATTTTATTTTTAACTTTTTGAGGAACCTCCATATTTTTCTACATAGTGACTGTATCAATTTACCTTCCCACCAACAGTGACCGAGGGTTCTCATCTCTCCACATCCTAGCCAACTGTTGCTATTTATTCTCTTTTGACAATTATTCTGACAGGTATAAAGTGATATCTCATTGCAATTATAAATGGGATTGTATTCTTAATATCTCTTTCTGATAGTTCATTGTTAATGCAGAGCAAAAACCAAATTTCTGTAGATTAATTTTGTATCCTGAAACGTTATTGAATTCATTTATTAAATTTTATAGTTTTGATGGTATCTTTAAGATTATATATATATATATATATATATATATATATATATACACACACATACATACATACACGTCCCACCCTTTTCTCCTCACTGTGTCCACAAGGCTGTTCTGTATGTTTAAGTCTCCATTGCTGCCCTAAAATAGGTTCATCAGTATCATCTTTCTAGATTCCATATGTGCATGTGTGCAAGCTAAGTCATTTCAGTTGTGTTTGACTCTTTGCAACACAATGCACTGTAGCCTGTCAGGCTTCTCTGTCCATGGGATTCTCCAGGCAAGAATACTAGAGTGGGTTGCTTTCCCACCCATGGATGGAACCTGCATCTCTTATGTCTCCTTCATTGGCAGGCAGCTTTTTACCACCAGCAACACTGGGGAAGCCCCAGATTACACATATATGCATTAATATACAACATTTGTTTTTATTTTTCTGACTCTAGCCTCTAGGTTCATCCACCTCATTAGAACTGACTCAAATGCGTTCCTTTTTTTTGTGGCTGAGTAATATTCCACTGTATATATGTACCATAATTTTTTATCCAGTCATCAGTTGAAGGACATCTAGGTTGCTTCCATGTCCTAGTTATTATAAATAATGCTGCAATGAAACATTGGGGCACATGTGTCTTTTTCAATTATGGTTTTCTCAGAGTATATGCCTGGTAGTGGGATTGTTAGGTCATATGATAGTTTTATTTCTAATTTTTTAAGGAATCTCTATACTGTGTTTCATGTTGTCTGTATCAGTTTACATTCCATCAACAGTGCAAGAGGGTTCCTCTTTCTCTACACCCTCTCCAGAGTTTATTATTTGTATATTTTTTTGATGGTGGCCATTCTGATCAGATGGGCATCACTGACTCAATGGACATGAGTTTGAGCAAGCTCTGGGAGTTGGTGATGGACAGGAAAGACTGGCGTGCTGCAGTCTATGGGGTCACAAAGAATCAGACACGACTGAGAAACTGAACTGAACTGATTCTAATCAGTGGTGATACTTCATTGAAGTTTTGATTTGCATTTCTCTAATAATGAGCTATGTTGAGCATCTTTTCTCGTATTTATTAGCCATCTGTAAGTCTTCTTTGAAAAAATGTCTATTTCGTCTTCTTTCTCCCAATTTTTGATTGTGTTGTTTGTTTTTCTCACATTCAGCTGCATGAGCTGCTTGCATATTATGGAGATTAACCTATTGTCAGTTGTTTCGTTTGCTCTTATATTCTCCCATTCTGGGAGTTGTCTTTTCAATTTGTTTATAGTTTCCTTAAAGCTGGGCAAAAGCTTTTAAGTTTAACTAGGTCCCATATTTTATTTTATTTCCATTATTCTAAGAGGTAAGTCACAGAGGATCTTGCTGTGATTTATGTCAGTGTTCTGCCTATGTTTTCCCCTAAGAAGTTATAGTTTCTGGTCTCACATTTAGGTCTTTAATCCATTTTGAGTTTCCCTTCGAGCATGGTGTTAGGAAATCTTCTAATTTATTTCTTTAGTTTTCCAAACACCACTTATTGAAGAGATTACCTTTTCTCCACTGTATATTCTTGCCTTCTTTGTCAAGGATAAGATGCCCATATGTGCTTGGGTTTATCTCTGGACTTTCTATCTTGTTTCATTAGTCTATATTTCTGTTTTTGTGCCAGTACAATACTGTTTTGATGACTGTAGCTTTGTAGTATAGTCTGAAGTCAGGAAGGTAGATTCCCTCCAGCTCCATACTTCTTTCTCAAGATTGCTTTAGTTATTTGGGGGTCGTTGTGTATCCATATGAATTGTGAGGTGTTTTGTTGTTGTTGTTCTACTTCTATGAAAAATGCTATTGATAATTTGATAGGTATCACATTGAATCTGTAGATTGCATTTGGTAGTATATTCATTTTTGCAATATTGACCTTTCCAACTCAGGAACATTGAAGAATGTTGTCTTTGATTTCTTTTATCTGTGTTTTATAGTTTTATGTATACTGTTCTTTTGTGTTATTAGGTAAAGTTTATGCTTTTCTTGCAATGGTAGATAGGATTGAGTCCTTAATTTCTATTTGTGGTTATTCATTGTTAGTGAATAAGAATACAAGTGATTTCTGTGTATTGATTTTGTGTCCTGCAACTTTAATAAATTCACTGATTAGCTCTAGTAATTTTCTGATAGAATCTTTAGAGTTTTCTATGTATGATATCATATTTGGAGGAGAATGGATACATGTATATGTATGGCGAGTCTCTTTGCTCTTTACCTGAAACTGTCACAACATTGTTAATCAGCTATACTGCAATACAAAAATATTTTTGGTATTAAAAAATAACAATAGATTAGAAAAAAAACAAGTAAAATCATAAATAAATAACCTAACTTTACACCTAAAGTTACTAGAGGAAGAAAGGGAAACAAAACCCAAATTTGTAGAATGAAAGACATTGTAAGGATCAGAGGAGAAATGAAATAGAAATGAAGAAAAATAGGAAAGAAACTAAAAGCTGGTTCTTTGAGAAGTTAAAAAAAAAAATTAATAAACCTTTTGCCAGACTCATCAAGAAAGAAAGGGAGAAGTTTCAAATTAGTAAAATTAGAAGTGAAAAAGAAGTTAAAACTGACGGCAGGATCATAAGAAACTACTAAAAGCAACTACATGTCAATAAAGGACAGCCTGGAAGAAATGGACTAATTCTTATAAATATATGATCTTCCAAGACTGAACCAGGAAGAAATGGAAAACATGAAATGACCAATCACAAGTAAAGAAATTGAAGCAGTGTTTAAAAATCTTCCAAAGATAAAAGTGCAGAACTACATGGCTTCACAGATTGTTGTTGTTAAGTCGCTCAGCTGTGTCCAACTCTTTGTGACCCCACGGATTGCAACATGCCAAGCCTCCCTGTCTTTCATCATCTCCGAGTTTGCCCAAGTTCATGTCCATTGAATCAGTGATGCCATCCAAATATTTCATCCTCTGTCACTCTTTTCTCCTTCTGCCTTCAATCTTTCCCAACATCAGGGTCTTTTCCAATGAGTCAGTTGTTCCCAGCAAGTGGCCAGTATTGGAGCTCCCAGTATTGAAGCTTTAACTTCAGCATCAGTCCTTCCAATGAATATTCAGGGTTGATTTCCTTTAAGATTGATTGTTTGACCTCCTTGCTATACAAGAGACTCAAGAGTTTTCTCTAGCACCACAGCCTTCTTTATGGTCCAACTCTCACATCCGTACGTGACTACTGGACAAAGCATAGCTCTGACTATATGATCTTTGTCTGCAACGTGATGTCTCTGCTTTGGAAACAGGGCATGGAAACAGTGACAGACTTTATTTTTTGGGGTTCCAAAATCGCTGAGGACAGTGACTGAGGGCATAAATTAAAAGATGCTTACTTCTTGGAGGAAAAGCTATGACAAACCTAGACACTATATTAAAAAGCAGAGACATCACTTTGCAGACAAAAGCTTCACAGGTGAATTCTACCTAATGTTTAGAAAAGAGCTAACAACTATTCTTCTCAAACTGTTTTTTAAAAAATTGCATAGGAAGGAACACCCCCAAGGTAATTCTATGTGGCCACAATCACCCTGATACCAAAATCAGACAAAAATATCACACAAAAAAGAAAATTACAGGTCAATATCACTGATGAACATAGATACAAAAATCCTCAGCAAAATACTAGCAAACAGAATTTACCAACACATTAAAAGAGTAAAATATCACGAACAAGAGAGATTTATCCAAGGGATGCAAATATTCATCAACATATGCAAATCAGTCAATATAATATACCACAGTAACAAACCAAAGGGAAAAATATATATATGACCATCTTATTAGATGGAGAAAAAGCTTTTGACAAAGTTCAACACCTATTTATTATAGAAACTGTTCAAAAAGTGGGCACTGAGGAAAGATATCTCAAGATAATTAAGGCCATATATGACACATCCACAGCTAAGATCATTCTCAATGGAGAAGGCTGAAAGCATTTCCTTTAAAATCAGGAATAAAAAAAGGATGTCCACTCTCATTGCTATCATTCAACATAGTTTTGAAAGTCCTAAATACAACAATTACAAAAGGAAATGAAATAAAAGGACCTCAAATTGGAAAAGCAGAAGCAAAACTTTCACTGTTTGCAGATGACATGATACTATACATTAAAAGTCCTTAACATGCTACGAGAAAACCACTGGAGTTAAACAATGAATTTGTTAAAGCTGCAGGATACAAAATTAACACACATAAATTTCCTGTACACTAACAATGAAAGATCAGAAAGAAACAGTCCCATTTAGTATCACAACAAAAATAATAAAATACTTAGGTATATACCTCCTTAAGAAGGTAAAAACATGTACTCAGAAAACTATAAGATACTGATGAAGGAAATCAAAGTTTACAGAAATAGGTGTAGAGATATACCATGTTATCAGTATTATGAAAGAATCAGTATTGTGAAAATAATTATACTATCCAAAGTAATCTACAGATTGAAAGCATTCCTTATCAAATTACCAATTGCATTTTCCCACACTATTAGAACAAATATTTTGCAATCTGTATGGAAGCACAAAAAAATAAGGCAATCTTGAGATAGAAGAGGAGAGCTGGAGGGATCAGGTTCCCTGAATTCAGACTATACTACAAAGCTACAGTAATTAAGTAATCAAGATAGTATAGCATTGGTGCAATAATAGAAATATAGATCAGTGGAGCAGGATAGACACCCCAGAAGTAAAGGTCATCTAATCTATGGCAAAGGAGGCAAGGGTGCACAATAGAGAAAAGACAACCTTTTCTATAAGTGGAGCTGGAAAAACTGGGCAGCTACATGTAAAAGAATAAAATTAGAATACTCTATAACAGCATACACAAATATAAACTCAGAATGGATTAAAGATGTAAGGGTAAAGCCTGATACTATAAAACTCTTAGAAGAAAATATAAGTAGAACACTTTTTGACATAAATCACAGCAAGATCTTTTTATCCACCTCCTAGAGTAATGAAAATAAAAACAAAAGCAAACAGAACCTAAGTAAGCATAAAATCTTTTGCACAGCAAAAGAAATCATAAATGAAACAAAACAAAAACAAAAAACCAACCCTGACACTGAGAGAAAATATTTGCAAGGAAGTGACCAACAGGGGATTGGTCTCCAATATAAACAAATAGCTTATGCAGCTCAATAAAAACAACAACAACAAAACAAAAATAAAACCAATAAAAAATGGAGGGGAAGATATAAATAAGCATTACTCCAAATAAGACATACGGATGGCAAAAGAAAAAACATGAAAAGATGCTCAACATAAAAAAAAAATATTAGAGAAATGTAAATAAAAACTACAATGAGCTATCACCTCACACTGGTGAGCATGGCCATCATCAAAAAATCTATAAACAATACATCTTGGAGAAGGTATGGAAAAAAGGGAATCCTCTTACTCTTTTGGTGGAAATGTAGACTGGTACAACCACTGTGGAGGAAAGTATGGAGGTTTCTAAAAAACTAAAAATAGAACTACTATATGACGTAGCAATCCCACTCCTGGGCGCTTATCTGGAGAAAACCATAATGTAAAGACATACATGCATGGCAATGTTCATTGCAGCAGAATTTATAATAGCCAAAACATGGAAGCAGTCTAAATGTTCATTAACAGAGGAATGGATAAATAAGATATTGTACATAAATACAATGGAACACTACTCAGCAATAAAAAGTGCAAAATAATGTATATGCAGTGACATGGATGGACTTGGAGATTGTCATATCTAGTGAAGTAAGTCAGATACATGCAAACATCATGTAATATGTTATATCACATGATATTAAAAAATGATACAAATGAACCTGTTTACTGAACAGAAATTGAGTAATGGATGTAGCAAACAAACTTATGGATACCGGGGGGATAAATTAGGGATTGGAACTGACACATACACACTACTATATATAAGCTATATAATTAATAATAACCTACTTATTGAACAAGGAATTGTATTCAATACTCTGTAATGCCCTATACGGAAATAGAATCCCCCCCAAAAAAAGAGTGGATATATGCATATGTATAAGTGACTCACTTTGCTGTACAGCAGAAACTGACATTATAAATCAGCTGTACTTTAATAAAAAGGAAATAAAATTAAAAATTCATTAAGATACTCTCTTTTGACTGAGTGTTTCAGTCTATTACCACTTAATTATTTATTGGTGTGTACTTATTGCCATTTTGATGATTGTGTTCTGATTGTTTTATAGCTCTGTTTTTCTTCTTACTTCCTCTTTTGTTCTCTTCCCTTGTGATTTGATCTTTGTCTTTACTGTTATGTTTGTATTACTTTCTTTTTTTTTAATATGTATATCAATTAGAGATTTCTGCCCCTGTACTTGTCATTTGTGGGTGCCTACCTGGGTTGTGGATTTTGAATATACTGTGTCTCTGCCTCTTTTCCCTTTCTTGTTGAGGTTCCTTCTTGATAATTTTAGAAGTGGAAAATCTCTTCTGATCATCTTTATTTCTTTCTCATTGGTAGTTTCTCTACAATAGCTGTAGTTTCTTTACAATAGCTGTAATGCAGGTGAGTTCAAGTTATTCCTATTCTGTTATCTTGGCCTCTATGGGCTATAGACATTGACGTATTTAATCCTTGCAACAAGCATGAGGTGCATGTAAGGAAATGGAGACACATGTAGGCTTCCAATCTAGGATTTGAATCCAGGCAATTTGGTTCAGAAATCTCTTGAAGAATAATATTCAGAGATAGCACAGGAGGAGAATAACTACTAGAAGAGCATGGTGGCATGAGGTGGAAACAGGAGGGGGTTTGTGGTCAGCATAAACTGCAGCAAGAATCTAACTGTAGATATTCAGCTCCAAGCTGTGATTTGAATATTGTTGACACTATGAGATTCAAAATATAAAGAAAAAACAAAGTTAATAAAAGTTGTTCATCCTAAGATTTCAATATGAAGAACAAGCTAACTGGAGTATTATGGTTAACACCTAGAGATCTCAAATCATTCAATTTCTTATGTTTTAGGTTTTTATTATTAAAGTCCAAGTATAGTGTATTCATCTGTGCAGACCTAACATTTAACACTCATTTTTACCTGGATTGCGTTAAGACATTTAAGTAAACAAATCTAATTTGTTGTCCACAAAGATCAAATTAGCTGCATAACCCATATTTCCACTGTACTTTGTATAATCAACTTAAGAATGTGAATTGAGACTTAGATTTCAAAAGGTTGAGCTTTGTATGCTGTCTTTGCCTTAAAGAATTAAATAACATTCCTAACCCCTAGTTCTTCTATAATGGGGCAGATTATATATACTTTTCACATGATGCCTGCAGTGATATAAGAGGATGCTGTGAATCAAGAACCTTTGAACCACATTTGGAAGGTCTTTGAATCTCTTTATTATCATAGTCAGCTGGGGATGCCAGTGAAAACACTATCTCATGAACTAGACTTCTTGGATGTTTCTGCTGTCAGAAATTGGGAAATCAATCAGATGTTTTATCCTTTATATGAAATATCTGTTTTGAAGATCCTTGGTGCTTAAATTACAGGCTTCAAGGGAAAAATAAGGCATATTTGCCCTGAAATGTGTGCCACACACACAGTTGAAACACAACATGTTTCAACTAAACAAGATAAAATCTTTGACTTCTTGAAAACACAGTTCCAAATTATACTCAGTGAGGTAATGATTTCCTTCCTAGAGATGCAGTGTGTGCTGCTTTATAGGGTGCTGTACCTGGGCCATCTGTCTACAGTTTCCTCTGCTAGACTCACTTGGAAATTTCAAGATGGTATGTATCTTCTTAATTTTCCATTGACAGACAAATTGAAATACAGTAGGCTCTGGTCTCTCAGTCTAATCAAAAACAGTTTTGCAGGTATTTACAATTTACAGCATCCCATGTCTTTGAAAATCTTTGATACAAATATCTGTAAATTTTGAAACTTTTGTAATTTATTTCATCTGCCAGGTTTTAATTCAAAGATAGTAGATGCTTCTGATTATATAAAAATCTAGCAGCAGTATACAATTTAACTTTTAATGATAATGCTAGAAAAAGTACTGATGGCTGTGGTAAGAAAATCAGAATTAAAAATTGCTCACTTACTTGTTTCATGTGGTTTCTAACACTCTGTGTTCCCAAGAAAGCACAGTAGAGTACTTAGTTTTTATTTTATACCATTTCATTTGTCATTAAAATATAATATCATTGAGCGTTCATCCATTAGTCAATATAATCCAAATGCAATAGCTTTCATGAACAAGCAATAGTGCTCAATGACATGTATGTTTACAAAAACAGGTTGTTTCTGAATATGAAGATTCCTTAAGAAAGTACAATTTCAAGTTTTAATAGACCCAATGTAAGAAAAAAATCATTGTGATAGCATGTGATAATGAAGGGCCTGCTTCTGGCTCCCAAGTCCAGGACATTTGCATCTACATATAAAACCTTCACCTTTCACCCCACATAGTTGTCTAATCTGACCCAGAGGCAGACTCTCTGGATAGACAGGTCAGAGGTCACAGAGCTTTGTCCCTCTCCCAAGCTCAGCAATAAAATAAGCTGTGCTTCTTGCTTTCAGGAGTTATGAGAGGTACTGGAGATAAACCAGAAGTGTCCCTCTAGGTGAAATTCCCTCACAAGGAAACATGAGGCCTGAACAAGTGTCCCTTTCAACAACCAACACTTAAGAGCAGAGCAGAGGAAGCACAGGCAGAATAGATATTACAACCATGTACACCGTAGGGAGCTTGTTCAAACAGAGGAACAATCAAGGGTTTTCCTAGTTCCTCTGTTCTCCCCTTTCTGAGCCTACCCTCTGCTTGGTGAAGTTGTCAGAGTAGTCTTCTCACAGACTTTCAGGCATCAGAATCATAAACATTATCTTGGTGTCTCCATCATCCTTTGGAAACTTTAATCCCAAATTGGAAGAAGGGAGAAGACCCTGTACTAATGTCTTAACCCTTTCTAGTTGTTCTATAGCATTTTTACCTGATCCAAGAAGGGATTCTTCTCCTCCCAGGGGGTGGTAAAATGCAATTTTACATTACCCAGCACCCTTCCATGTGCGCTGATTAACTTTTTAATTTTTTTTTTTTTAACTTTACAATATTGTATTGGTTTTGCCATATATCAAAATGAATCCACCACAGGTATACATGTGTTCCCCATCCTGAACCCTCCTCCTTCCTCCCTCCCCATACACATTTATATATGTTCTGGTCCTTTACCTTGGCTCCTTGTATTACACAAATTCTTTCCTTTTTGAATATAGCTTAGCTCTCCCAAGTGAAAGCCTTGTCTCCAAATTGGACTTTGTTTTGTAAGTGTAAAGATGAACATTTCTCCTTTGGTTCTGAGTTCTGCTTTCCTCAGATGATGGACATCACATTCCTATTGAGGGGAGGGCTGTCTATTAGCAAGAATTACCACATATGATATCATTCTATATGGAAAACATTCTCTCCTTCCTACTCTTTATATAGGAAATACTAGTTCTATTACTTCCTAGATCACATTCCTGCATTGTTACTTCCTCCCAGCTCTAATGATCACTCTAGTCCCTATTAAGCAGTGTATGCTCAAATGATCTCAAACTCTGCAGCTCCAGGGAGAAAAGTGTTCCTTGTCCTATACAACTAAACTAAAGGAAGCTCAGAAGCTTCATGCTCTGTGCTAATTCCTGTTCTGGTTCCTCTGTCTCAACCATGTATTCAAGGCTCTTGACATCTTCAGAAGAATAAAGGAACATTTCTTCATTATTTAGGCCCATCTTCTCCAGTGCCTATAGTACTGAAGAGAGTATGCCCAAGACCAGCCACTTAGCAAAACCCAAAAGCTTACTTCTGAAATTATTAAAGATGAAACTCTCCAATTCAAAGAGGGCTTTATAGAATGTCTGATTTTCAGAAGCTTCTGAGATCACTTCCTGCTTCTATGACCAGCATTTATGAGTATAATGAATTCTTCTGGCAAGGAATTAGCAGAAATGTTTTTACAGCCAAAATCTACCTCAGGGAAAGGGACTTAGGAGTGAAACACATGAAATGTCCTGCAGAGCAGGCTTTCCTTTTGCCCTTCTGGACATACACCTGTCAGCTGTAAGCCTGGGCTCTGTGCCAGTTTAAAATGCTGGATCACAGATCTGCAGGGTCCAGACAGGGACATTCCAAACCCAAAGGCATCCCCCCGTTTTCTGTTCAGTCTTCTCTGAGAAGCTGGGGAGGCGAAATCATTTTTGTTTAGTTGTTAGCAAAACTTTGATCTTTATAGACAACATTTCTAATGTACCTGTTTGTCTTTGGCCTGCCCATTCCCTTATAATTGTCACCCAGAACTCCAGAATGGTGCCCCAGCTGTATACTCTGATATTATCCTATGTGTGTCTTCATAGGTTTTAGTTGTTTATAAGTGTTTGTCTCATTTTCTCCCTCAGCTCATGAATGCCATGGGGGAGTCACCTTAATATCCCTAGTCCCTAGTCCAGTTCCTGGCATCATATGCATTTGTGGCTGAGAAGATAATGGGCTTTTCCTTTTCTTAACACTCTTGGAAACGGCTCTTTATCACAGCTCACGGGAACTGGATATTAAACTGGGTGAATGTTTAATATCCAGTTCTGTTTAGCTGGATATGCCTTTGGGTGTCATTTAGCTTTGGTTTCTTAACTCATGAGAACATTTAAGATATCTTTTGACTTTGATTGCCTAACATTCTAAACATCTAACATATCCTTCCATATATTCCAATATTAGCCATTGGAACTTGTTCCCCAGTGAATTTAATAGGACTAAACACATTTATCTTTATAGTGCTTTAAGAGGAAATAAATTAAAATTCTTTGTAGTACTTATGTTTTTAGGAAACGAAGTGATAATTTTACTTCATGGGCTCAGCAGTTTATAATTATCAATAAAGTTAACAACTATAGCAAAAACCAGGGTCTTGCCAGGTGGTGCTAGTGGTAAAGAACCTGCTTGCCAATGCAGGAGACATAAGAGACGTGGGTACAATTCCTGGGTTGAGAAGATCCCCTGGAGGAGGGCGTGGCAACCCACTCCAGTATTTCTGCCTGGAGAATCCCCATGGACAGAGGAGCCTGGTGGGCTACAGTCCATAGGGTAGCAAAGAGTTGGACAGGACTGAAGCGACTTAGGGTACATGTACATAGCAAGAACACTCTCAAACATTCGTTAGTAAAGGATATTCTTATAGAATTCTCTCCATTGGTATTTCAGAGAATTATCCACTCAATCCTACAGCACAGATCTTATTTTGCTGAATCTGTTCCTGGGTAGTTATTTTCTTTTCTTGCCTTCATCTTCTCCTGTCCCTTCCCTTTCTCATTTTCCTTCTCCTTACCTTTTCCTGTATTCATTAAGTCAAAGGCCTTTTTCTCTTTCACTCATTGCAACTCAAAGTAACTTTAGTTACTTTTTGGCATACCTGTTTACCATACTCTGGGCTGTTAGCAGCCTTGCTAATATTTCTTTCTTTTCATTTGAAAGCATATTATCTTTTGTCCTTTAGAGAGGGCTTCTTTGCCTGCAGAAACCTCATCTCCATAATTCTAGGAGCCTTTTACTTCCCTGGGTATTTCTGACCTGAATTTTGGCCAGTTGTGTCTTACAAAGTCAGCAAGTTTCCTCCAAATATTATCATTAAGTGTTTCCTGTGTGAAATCCTGTCCTTTCCAGTGTACTTAGAAGAAGGAAGTAGAAAAAAACAATGTGGATATTTTTATAGGCTTTTTTTTCTCCTTGAAACCGACTGCTTGCAAATCCTTAGATAATTTCAGTGAGAGTAAAGTAAACTGCTGATAGAGACTAGGCAAATAGAGGTTAGGATGGTTGAAGTATTTTCCAGTATTCTGTAGGGGATAATCAGGCTTGCGTGATTTTAGCAGAACTGTTTGAGTTAATTCCCTTTATGTCAGGGAATCTGAGTATTTCTCTAGAATTGAAGGTATTATTGTACCCTTTGCAGAGTGGAGAAGTACAAAGCACACAGATTAATCCTAGATCTAGGAAATTCTGTAGAAGTTTAGTCCTAGGAAGGATGAACACTAATGACTGATTCTTACTTTTCAGGTATTAGGTATCTGAAATGGGAGGGTGGGGTAGTTCTGGAGAGTGAGCAATAATATTTAAGTGAGTATAATTGGTAATGAAATGATGGAGAAAATCTTGAATAGAAACTTTGGATTAAAATTATTTTTAGAGAATATAAATATTGAATGTGGGTTATAAAAGTAATGTTGAACCTTGTTGAAACTTAACTCTTAGAAGACTTAAGAAAAAAAATCTTTGTGTTTATTGTATTTCTATGAAAATATTACATAATTTTCTTTTGCTCCTCTTTCCTTCCTTTTTTCTCTCATCAACCACTTATGGGGCCTTGGAAAAGCGCCAGGTTTATGCTATGCATTACTGATTTCCCTTTTCTGGGCCAGCACTTCCACCTTTTTTTTAAGTCATAAATCTAATACTGCTTCTATGCCTTCTGTTCTATGAAAACATCTGATAAACTAGTCAGCAGTAAAGTGATACTAACAATATTTTACTTCTTTCAGAAATATTTATATTTAAAATAAGTCCAGGAAAGGTCTAATGCTAAAATGAAAGAAAGGAAGCCAGTAGGAAACTTTCAGGCTTCTTGAGTTGATTGAATGAAGAATTTAGACACTGATTTTTCTCTGAAGGCTCAGCATATATTAACTTACTGAGATCGACAATGAAGTACCTCAAAATGACTGTTATCTACTCTAAACCCCAGAAATCCCCATTAATTCAAAAGTTTTCTTTTCCATAAAATGGAAGGTATTTGGTCCGTTGTACTCAGGAGTAGCTCAGTTTTAGCCAGCTGACCAGGAACAGGTGCCAAATGTGAAGAAGGAGAGTGAAAAGATTTGCTCATATGGCAGAACTTGCTCTGGTCTTTACCACGGAGGTCTACAGTGCATCTCATAGAAGGTATTGGCAAGGCTGTCTATTGCTGCCTCCCTGCAGAGAAGCTGAAATCAAAGTCATCAGTCTAGGAGTGAGTGAAGGGAGGTGAGTGGGTTGGAATATTTTGGGAACATATCATTAGATATCTTTAGCTGTTTTCTAAATAAATCCTGGAGAAATTTCTGGTAGTGTGAATCACATTTCATTTTCACAAAGTACAAGTCTATGTTTGTTGTTTGGCCTAGATTGACTGTGAAAAATGAATCTCAGCCTCAATTATGGCAATTATGAGTATAGTGAGCAAAGTAGAAAGAATAAAGCAGGTTGTTAAAATAAATATTTGTGGTACTGAAGGTGTAATCAAGTGTTCTGTTTAGAATGAATGAAATTTGCAGTTTATAATCCAAAGAATTAACGTACTATGGAAAAAGAACAAAGAAGTCATAGCTTGTATTATAACATTTATAGGCAAAATAACTATTAAGCAGCTAGTATGTTGCAAAAGAAAGTACACTCTTTTCATGAAAGTTATATATTACATAATTAGCACAACTTTAGGACAGTGTGGCCTAGAAAAGTGATTTTGTGCGTGAACTTTGGGGTCAGAAAGTCCTGGATTTACATTATGTTTCAGGTTGTTACTGGCTAAGTGACCTTAGGCAGTCATTTAAAGTCTTTCTGAGACACTCTTATCTGCAAAAATAGGGATAAAAATGATTATTATAAAGTATTGCTTAGTCTCAGATTTTAATTATACCATTGACGGGGGACTCATGAGACATCCAGAAGAAAATCTTCCACTCTATTCTGTTTGCATTCAGATTAGAGGACTGGGTCTGATATGGTCTGTTCCCTTATCACACATACACAGGCATGCATACTTCATGGATTAAAGAAGTTGAAGAATTTCCAGAGAAGTGAATTCATAAACGAATAATATTGATAAGTGATACTGAGGAAAATAGTGCAATAAAGAGGAATAGGAAGTATTGTAGGAAAAGAGAGGTTATCATTTTAAATAGTGGCATTTAAAAAATTCCTGAAGAAGATAAAAGAGATAAGCTGTGATAATCATTGGGGAAAAGGAATTGCAAGTACAGGGCTTCTGCTTGGCTTGTTTCAGCAACAATGAGGAGACCAGTATGTTGGAATGAAGTGAACAAGGCAGACTGAGGACATAGGAAGATATGAAATCAGAGTGGTAGTGGTCACGTCACTTAAATCCCTGTAGGCTATACTAAAGATTGTGGTTTTTCCATATACTGAAATGGGATGCTATTGGAGGGTTTTGATGGGATCAGTTATGTTGTAACAGGGTCGCTTTGGGTGCTGCATTGAGAAAACCTGTAATGTGGCAAAGATAAGGGCAAGGAGATCTGTTATGATGCTACTGCAGTAATCCACACAGGTAATTTGTAGAGAAACAGGAAGCCTAGTAGTTTGTACTCAGGTGGTACCTGTATAGGGAGCTGACATATTGGATGTGCAGTATGAGAGAAAGAAAGATTTCAGCCTACTCTCCTGGAAAAATAGAGTTGAAATGGGGAAGACTTTAGAGGTGAAAGCTTGAGAAGGAAGATCAAGAGCTCAAATTTGGACATTTTAAATTTTAAATAGCTTTTAGACATTTAGATGTTATTTAAGGTTATTGAAGCACAAGCTGGAATCAAGATTGCTGGGAGAAATATCAATAACCTCAGATATGCAGATGACACCACTCTTATGGCAGAGAGTGAAGATGAAAGTGAAAGAGGAGAGTGAAAAAGTTGGCTTAAAGCTCAACATTCAGAAAACGAAGATCATAGCATCTAGTCCCATCACTTCATGGAAAATAGATGGGGAAACAGTGGAAACAGTGTCAGACTTCATTTTTTTTGGGCTCCAAAATCACTGCAGATGGTGACTGCAGCCATGAAATTAAAAGATGCTTACTCCTTGGAAGGAAAGTTATGACCAACCTAGATAGCATATTGAAAAGCAGAGACATTACTTTGCCAACAAAGCTTCGTCTAGTCAAGGCTCTGGTTTTTCCTGTGGTCATGTATGGATGTGAGAGTTGGACTGTGAAGAAGGCTGAGCACCGAAGAATTGATGCTTTTGAACTGTGGTGTTGGAGAAGACTCTTGAGAGTTCCTTGGACTGCAAGGAGATCCAACCAGTCCATTCTGAAGGAGATCAGCCCTGGAATTTCTCTGGAAGGAATGATGCTAAAGCTTAAACTCTGGTACTTTGGCCACCTCATGTGAAGAGTTGACTCATTGGAAAAGACTGATGCTGGGAGGGATTGGGGGCAGGAGGAGAAGGGGACGACAGAGGATGAGATGGCTGGATGGCATCACTGACTCGATGGACGTGAGTCTGAGTGAACTCTGGGTGTTGGTGATGGACAGGGAGGCCTGGCGTGCTGAAATTCATGGGGTCGCAAAGAGTCGGACAAGACTGAGCGACTGAACTGAACTGAACTGAACTGAAGGTTATTGAGAAGGTGCTTGGGTTTGTGAATCTGGAGTTCAGGGTTATAAATTAGGGAATTATTAGTATATGCATGATATATGTGGTAAAGAAAGTGCCTGAAATGCAGGAGACATGGGTTGGATCCCTGGGTTGGGAAGATCCCCTTAAAAAGGAAATGGAAGCCCACTCCAGTATTCTTGCCTGGAGAATTCCATGACAGAGGAGCCTGGCAGGCTACAGTCTATAGGGTGATGACAGGCTACAGTCCATAGGGTGATTTGGACATGACTTAGTGACTAAACCACCACCACATTCTATATAAAGCCATGAATCTGGGTGAGATCGTCAAAGGAAGAAGACTGGAAAGAGAGGAGAAATGGTCTGAGGACTCAACCTTAGAGTACATCAACAGTAATAGATTGAGGAAAAGACAAGGAGCCAGCAATGTAGACTGAGAAAGAATGGCCAGTGAGATAGAAGGTAAAGCAAGTGAGTATGGGATGCCAGACATTATTGAATGAAGTGTTAACAAGGCAGGGGGTGTAAAGTAAAGAACAGTAAAGAACTGTTTCAAATACTGCTGCAAGTCACATAAAAGATAGCTTGGAAACATAGAGCATTGGGTTTTAACAACTTCAAGGTGAATTAGGTAAATGAAGTTTTGTGGGAGTGGTAGTTGTGAAATAACAGAAACTGTATCTATTGGTCTCTACATTTCCTCGGAGAAGGCAATGGCAACCTACTCCAGTACTCTTGCCTGGAAAATCCCATGGACGGAGGAGCCTGGTAGGCTGCAGTCCATGGGGTCACGAAGAGTCAGAGGACTGAGCGACTTCACTTTCACTTTTCACTTTCATGCATTGGAGAAGGAAATGGCAACCCACTTCAGTGTTCTTGCCTGGAGAATCCCAGGGATGGTGGAACCTGGCGGGCTGTGGTCTATGGGGTCGCACAGAGTTGGACATGACTGAAGTGACTTAGCAGCAGCAGCAGCTACAGTTCCTGGTATAGGGGTCCTGAAACTTCTGTAATTTCATGAATGATAAGAGAACTAGGAGCATCCTTTGTTCTAATACTTGTTTGATTCTGGTTCCTGACCCAGAGCCCCCAAATCTCTTGGAATTTCCTAGGTGATAGGAGTGATTTTGTTCTAATGATGTGACTTTGGGTGAGCTCCTTGATAGTTTCTGGATGTGGCCCTGTTATCTGAAAGACCAAGCCATGAGGTGAAGCTTGAAACTTTCAGTACTGCCACTACCTACCTCCTCTAGAGAGGGGAGAGGAGCTAGAAGTGGAGTTAATAGCTCATCATGCCTATATGATGAGGTGCCTATATCCTGTCTCATGCATCGAACCTGGACTGGCTATCTGTTTTATATATGATAATATACATGTTTCAATGCTATTCTCTCTAAATTTAAATGATAAATTAATATCAATGATACTTATAAAGGGCTCCCCAGGTGGCTCAGTGGGTAAAGAATCCACCTTCATTGCAGGAGTTTCAGGGGTCACAAGTTGGAAAGAGCCCCTGGTGGAGGCCAAGGCACCTCACTCCAGTATTCTTTCCTGGAGAATCCCAAGGACAGAAGATCCTGGTAGTCCATGGGGTTGCAAAGAGTCAGGCATGACTAAAGCAACTGAGCACACATGCATGCATGCATACTTAAAAAAAAAAGCATGTATTTGGAAATTAAATTTCCATTTGTAAATGATGGTTACATCTAAGAAGCCATAAACAAGGAAAATTAGAAATATTTGTAACAAAATAAAAATATTTGTAACAGAATTTGTCAGAATTTGTATGCAGCTGAAGCTGCTCAAAGCAACTAAATACAATACAGAATTCTGAATAAGGTATGAAAACAAATAATAGCACAAAACGTGAAACTTGAATAAAACCCATAGCTTAGTTACTAATACTGTGTGTGCTTAGTCATTCAGTTGTGTCTGACTCTTTGCACCCCATGGACTGTAGCCCCCCAGGCTCCTCTGTCCATGAGATTTTCCAGGCAAGAATACTGGAGTGGGTTGCCATTTTCTTCTCCAGGGGATCTTCCTGACCCAGGGATCAAAACCTGGGTCTCCTGCATTGCAGGCGGATTCTTTATACTTATCACATGTTAATTTTCTGTTATTATTTTTTTGCAACAAGTATTTCTTTATATTTTAAGAATTGGATTAGAAGCTTCAAATCTCATTCAAAAAAATTTTTTTTAAGTCACTAAAATAAGCTTTCTAGACTTTTAGCAGTAATACTAGATGCCAGAATAAATGGAACTATATCAAAGTTTTGAGTGAATATAAATTAGGAAACTAACATTCTGTTCATATTTAGTCAAGCAAGTAGAAACAAAAGCTAAGCAAAAATTCACAAGTTTTCAAAAATATATATAATATACTTATTATACATATGTAGTATGCATACAAAAACTTTTATACTGCACTTGATAAAGGCTTGATAAAGAACAATAAAAAAGGAGATGGAGAAATTGGAAAACACAAACTAAATGAAGTAAATAATATGAAATAGAAAATGTGAAACAAACTAGAGTCAAAGATCATCATATATTCAAGTTTTTTAAAAACATGGCTGCTCATTAGAATCACATCTGGAGCTTTGGAGGAAAAAAAAAAATTGGGGCATCTGTATTTTTTAAAAAATTCCAAGATACATCAACATGAATTAACCTCCAATTAAAATAAATAAATTTATATTAAAAAATCCAAGATAATTCCAATGTGCATCTGGACTTTAAAAAATGATCACAGGTTTTTCTATTAAGTGGTAGTTTTAGTGATATAGGATTCTAATTTTTCTGTTGACCAATCATGATGGTACAGTAGTATTAAAATGAATACTAGTTGCATAATCACAATAGTAAAAGATGTTTATCCTTTTTCACAATTAATAGCTAGAAAAAAGATTAAAGATAATTACAATTGTAAGCCATAATGGAAACATGATTAACCTAACAGTATTAAATAATTACATACAATTTGGGGGTTTAAGTAGAGTGATGTGATAAGTGGAAATGTATACATGCACATGTCTTCATCCACCCAGCCAGTCTATGTCTTTTTGTTGGTGCATTTAATCCATTTACATTTAAAGTAGTTATCCAGAAGGTATGATCCTATTACCTTTTCCTTAATTGTTTGGGGTTTAATTTTTGTAGATCTCTTCCTTCTCTTGTGTTTTCTGCATAGTGTGGACATTCTGTGGTAGGGGTAATGCTGTCCTCCAAGAGGGCTCACTTGCCAAGGAGCACCTCCCAGGACTTCTGCTGCCAGTGTCCCTGTCCACACAGTGAGCCACTGCTGACCCACACCTCCACAGGAGACCCTCCAAAACCAACAGTTAGGTCTGATTCAGTCTCCTGTAGGGTCATTACTCCCTTCCCCTGAGTCCTGGTGCATATAATATTTTGTTTGTGCCCTCCAAGAATGGAATCTCCATTTCCCCCAGTCTAATGGAAATCTGATAATCAAATCTCACTGGCCTTCAAAGTCAGATTCCTTGGGAATTCCTAGTCCCTTTGGTGGATCCCCAGGCTAGGAAGACTGACATAGGGCTCAGAACCTTCAGAACAGTGGAAGAACTTCTTTGGTATTATTCTTTTCCAGTTTGTAGGTCACTCATCTAGTATGGGATTTCATTTTATCATGATTATGCCTATTCTACCATCTCATTGTGGCTTCTCCTTTGTCTTCAGACTTGGGGTATCTTTTTTTTTATTTTATCTTTTAACTTTAGACTATTGCATTGGCTTTGCCATATATCAACATGAATCTGCCACAGGTATACACGTGTTCCCCATCCTGAACCCTCCTCCCTCCTCCTTCCCCATACCATCCCTCTGGGTCGTCCCAGTGCACCAGCCCCAAGCATCAGACTTGGGGTATCTTTTTTTAGTGTGTTCCAGAGTCTTCCAGCTGGTTGTTTGACAGCTAGTTGTGGTTTTGGTGCTCTCATTGGGAGACATGAGGGTACATCCTTCTACTCTGCCATCCTAATTTGATCTTCCCTGGAATATATTTTAAAATGAAGTTGATAGAAGTTGCTAATGAATTGGATGTGGGTATAAGCAAAAGAGAGAATTAAATATTATTCCTAATTTTTAGATGAACTGACAACTGGTGCTGTAATGCTGAGGTTGAAAAGAAGCAAATCCTATAGGAGGGAAGCAGGAGCACTCTTTTGAAGATATTCAGCTCGAGATAGTAGTACCCAAGAAGAAATATCAAATAGCATGAATACAATTCTAAAGCAAGAGATAGAGGTCAGGATTGCAGCCTGAGGGTGAGCAAGAGGATGGTGTTAAAATTGGTGAGTCTGTGGGAGCTCATTCAGGGAGTGACACTAGGAAGAGAGTACACACTATGTATTTATCAGTGAGCACGGAGACAAACATGAAGAAGTATGTTCAACCAAATAAAATCAAGGTCAATAAGAAATGAATTTGACTTTCAAGGAAGACATAAGATATCTTCTTTAATTCCTCTAGGAAGAGAAAGCAAAACCACCTTCCAGGATGTTGGGCAGCTGGAAAAAAACTACCTTTGCTCCTCCACAGGTTCCTCTACACCTCTACACAAACTTACTTTAACCAGGTCAGACCATCACCAGAATCACTAAGGAAGCTATTTTCCTTCTATAGTTTTTGTAATAGAATAGTCATTGAATGCTGTCAACATATTCTAATATCTGATGAGTCAGCTGACACTTGTTTTCATATTTATGTGTTTAGTGCAAGGCTGACCTTGTAGAACCATGAAGACAAATGCTAAAATCTTAGATCTTTGAAATAATAATTTATAAGTAGTGATATTAGGATAGTAAGGCAATTTTAACTTTTTATTTATGATTGAAGAACACCTTCATTAATGAATACTATTTCACACGGAAACTGAGGAACCTTTAGCTTGTCTAGAATTGTTTACTGACTGAGAGGTTTTTCATATAAGTGTATTGCTCCTTTCTACATGGAAAATTCACAGCTTCAAATTTTTGATTGTTCCTTTGGTAACAGCCCACAAGTACACCAATCAAATGTTCTTTTGTGGTTTGATAATAATTTTACCCCAAGGAGCTCTAATTATTTTAGGAATATGAAAATCTGATCCCCATTTGGTGCAAAACAAGAATAGGGGTCCTGAGAGAGAGGATGAATTTTGTAATGTTACCAAATGAATTAAAGGCTAAATCAAGAAAACATCTCAGAATCTAAGGAGCCATGGCTAAAAATGTGTATTCGTTTTGAGAGATTGTTTTCCCTTCCTTTCCCATCTTTCTCTTATCCCTCTTGCCATACCTTCCTTTTATTTTTTCCATCCTTTCCTTTCCTTTTATTTTTGCCTTAACTTTTCCTAATTAGAAACATCTATGGGTGGAATCAGTAATGATCATTTCCTCTGTTCTTTGAAGAGAGACTTCCTTTTGTTTCACGGTTTTAGCTACACAGAGAATTCAATTCAATAAGTATCCACTGTGCACTTAGAATTAGGTATTGTGCATGTACTACTATGGAGGAAAACATATGACCTTTTACAGTAAGTTTTTTAACTGAAGAATAAAGGATTTATATCATAAAGTTTAAGAGTGTGAACTTTGGAGCAAGAGTGCATGGTACTAATGTAGGATGTTGGGCAAGTTACTTAACCTCTGTGTGTCTTAGTTTTCTACTTAATAAAACAGGAATGTTAGTAGTACTTATGTCCTAGACATATACTTGGACTGTACCCAGCATGTAGTAAGCATTATATAAGTGCAACTTTTATTTATAATTAAATATATATGAAAATTTGCAAAATTATAATTATAGTGTTTCATAGGTTGCTTCCCGTTTCCTTTATATTACCAACATATTGGAAATAGTAAGTCACAAAAATTCCTCCTTCCCTAGTTTCTTAGCCTTTTTTCTTTTCTTTTGTCATCTACTTGACTATCCCTTTCCTTTGTTCTATGACTCTGCATGTGCTCAGTTTCTAATTGTTGATGTATTCTTCTGTCCTCATTTTTTCTCATTCTAAATATTGTTATGAGAAATCTTACCATTCTCAAGGCTTGTATAATAAGCCATATACAACTGATCCCAATTTGATTTCTAATGTCTAGGCTTATGTTCTGAGCACTAACCTCCATCTCTAACCATCTACTGAACTATGGAAAATATTGGGTAGACTATGGCACTCTCACCTTACCACTTTTCACCTATCCTCCAAAGCTGCTCCATGACTTGGATTTCCATTCTAATTAATGGTACCATTACCCAGTAACCCAACTTGAAAGCCTGGAAGTCACCCATAATTACATTCAATCAGTTACTTCAGCTCTGCCAATTCTACCTTTCAAGGAAACCCCAGCTTTCTCTACCTTTCCTTCTGTTGTATAACTCACATTCTCTCCTCAGTTATTAGATCTACCATAATGTTCTCCTATCTGGTTCTTTTACCTCCAGAGTCACCCTACCTCCCTTCAGATCAGCATTCACATTGTCACTAGATACCTTCTACAGTGAAAATCAACTCACACTTTCCTGAAGAGTTTCTGAAGGGAAAAGTAGAAAAGGCCTCAGACCTTCATTAAAAAAATCACCTAGGATTTCTTTTAGAAGTGAAAATTGCTTGACCTTGATTAGAAAACTGGAGGTTGAACACAAGTTTAGGAATTTATATTTTTAAAAGCTCTTCAGTGTTGATTTTACTCAAACTAAAGCTTGAAAATCATTGTCCTATAGTGTAAATTCTAGACACTGAAGCCGTTCCTGATTCTGTTTCACCCTTACTATTCCTTCTTTGCACCTTTCTTAGATCTACAGAATTGTTAGATTTTTCCAAGCACAAAACAAAATTTCCTACCTAGGTAGTATGTCTTACCTCCCAATTCTTTTCCCACATCCAATTTTTCATGAGTGTTCTTTTTCTCCTTTGAATACCCCCCCTTTTTTTTTTATCATCTTAAGATTTACCACACAAAACATCACTAAATCACTAAAGAAGTGTAGGTTTACCTTCTCCTTGATCCTTCATACTCCTTGCTTCACCATCATTCTTCAACCAAGTTAAAAATAAAGACCAGAGTCCCAAACATGGCCCAGGGTTGCATGAACTGCCTCCTGCTCTTGCTGTACCTCCTCCTATTTTATCTCCCCTCCTTGTAGTGTTTTGTAATTGGTCTTTCTTCAGTTCTCACATGTGCCATTTTTTTTGCTAACTCAAGTCTTTCATATCTGCTGTTATCTCTGCCTAGAATTCCATTTCTACTCTGTTCTTTCAGTGAATCAGTATAAATTCTTCAGAGGTCAGTTTAAAGGACATTTCCATGATCTTGTAGGTGGGGTCAGAGTTTCCCAACAGTGTCACTATGACATTGTGGAAAAGATAATTTTTGAGTGAGAGCTTCCTTGTGCATTGTAGGGTGTTTAGCAGCATCTGCTGGTAGTTCTCCCAAGTTGCAACAATAAAACATGTCTTCAGATGTTGTCACATGTCCCCTGGGAAGCAAAACTGCTTCCATTTGGACTAGATTTATTGTCATGACTCTATGCTGTCATACTTTTTATTCTCCAAGTTGTGCCTGTAATTAAAGAATCATGTTTAATTGCTATTTTCCTACTAAAATGAAAGTGCTATGAGAAAAGAGACCATTCTTATTAAATTTTCATCCCCAGAATTTAGCACAGTGCCAATTACTAATGTTATGGCCTAATTTGGGTCCCCTCAAGATGCATATGTTGAAGTCCTAAACCCCAGTATCTCATAAAGTGACTCTACTTGGACACAGGGCCTTTAAAGAGGCAATTAAGGTAAACGGCAATCATATGGGTGGGCTCTAATATGACAGATGTCTTGGTAAGAAGAGGAAACTTGGGCACAGACCATGCACATAGAGGGAAGACCATGTGGACACACTAGAAGGAGATGGCATCTACAGGCCAAGGAGAGAGACCTTGAAAGAAAACATCTTACTCATAGATTTCTAGCCTCCAGAACTGTGAGAAAATAAATTTCTGTTTTAAATCACCCAATATGTGGTATTTGTTATGGTAGCCTGTGGTGGGACTCTTTTTTCATGTCACACTTTAATATACCATGCAGTTAATGTCCTGAGTAAATCAATTTGGCTATATTTAGCTGCAAATCAACTCAATGACCAAATGTTGGGAGATAGGTATTTCTAGGTTTGGTTAATTCACTGGTCCAACATGTCATCAAGCGTTTTCACTTTGTTTTCTAGCTTTCTATTGTGTTAGGTCCGAGTTAGTTGGGACCTTAGGCTTCTCCCCACCAGGGTATTAAGATATCCCTTTTTAGTCAATGCAACAGACAGAGCAAGTTGAACAGAGGAGGCAATGTTGCTTTCTTGTGTGTTAGTTGAAAACTTTAAAAAACTCCTTCTCTCTCAATTCCTTTTAAGTCTGTTTCATTATTCCAAACTGGATTACATACCTGTCCATAAACCTGCCATTGGCGAAATAATGGGATAACTACAGTTGGTTTGGGCTAACCAACATTTACCTGTGGTTTGCAGGTAAGAATACCTTTCCCAGGGGTGGAAATGTGAGTAAAATAGCTGTTCTGTTTTAAAGGAAGAAGGGGACAACAGGTGTTGAGTGTACAATCAAAATATCTGCTGTACCATGGAATAGACATGAGTAATCTCATGTAGAAGATTAAATGATCGGTTTCCAGTTTCTGAATTCCAATTTGTATTCAGTTATTTTTCAAGGGTTAAAAATGTCTTTGAATATAAGTTCACTTTGTGTATACAATCAGGAATCTACTTCTATTACAGAGGAATATGTGTCTGTCTTAATTCCTACTGTTAAGTCTACTCCACTGTAATTGTAACAGCTTTGCATTTTGTTCAATTTGGATATTTCACCCTCTCACTTCTTGTCTTTGTTTCAGATTCAAGCAATAGTCTTTCAGGCAACAGTCTTTCTTGTGTGCGTACTGTGTGCTTACTCGCTCAGTAATATCCAACCCTTTGTCACCCCATGGACTGTCATCCACCAGTCTCTTCTGCCCATGGGGATCCTCCAGGCAAGAATACTTGAGTGGGTTGCCATCCCCTCCTCCAGGGGATCTTCCTAACCCAGTAATCAAACCCAGGTATCCTGCATTGCAGGTGGATTCTTTACTGTCTGAGCTACCAGGGAAGCAAAGTAAAAATTGCTCAGTCATGTCTGACTCCTTGTGACCCCATGGACTGTAGCCTGCCAGGATCTTCTGTCCGTGGAATTCTCCAGGCAAGAATACTATAGTGGGTAGCCGTTCCCTTCCTCCAGGGGATCTTCTCAACCCAGAGATCAAACCCATGTCTCCCATATTGTAGGTGGATTCTTTACCATCTGAGCCACCAGGGAAGATCTTCTTGTAATCAAATTCAAATATTGCTGTCTAAATCTTCCCCTAATTATATCTTTCTACTGATATTCTTCCACCATACCATTTCCTCCGTGTCAATTAAAATCCGTGCTCCTTGACACTTCGATGCTTTGCACAACACTCTAAGTTTTTTCATAAGTAGTGTCTACCTTTGATTTCCATAAGATGTCTTCTTGATAGAGTCTTCTCCTGTCCCTAATTTCAACGTGTAATGAATCAGGAAGTTGGAGCAGCCATTTTCTTACTTGCCTAGTGCTGTTTCTAAGACATTACACTTAACTCTTGTTCTAAATAACTCCTTTGTAGGATTTGGGTATTCCAAATAGATAAACTTCTATTTTTCCTTCCAACAAATGAGTCATTGAAATATTTATCAAGAACATTAAGCATCCATATCATGTTCTTCCTTTCCATTCTTTATTCTGACCATGTGTGATTGTTCTGGCCTCACAGTTTCTTTATTCCATCCTCTCTGCCCCCTCCCTGCATATCTCTCTCTCTCCCTTTGCCTATCCCTCTCTACTTTCCTCTCCCTCTCCCTCACTTTCCCCTTCATGCTCCCTTTTTCTTCCTCTTCCCTCCTTCCTTTATCTTTTTTCTTTCTTTTCAGCTTTATTGAGGTTTAACTGATAGGCAGTTTAATAACTGCACATATGTTTAAAAGGTACAATCTTATAAGTGTATGAGTTATCTATTACTTTATGATAAATTACCTTAAGCCATAGTGATTTAAAACAACAAAAATTCTGTATTTCCTCATTTTTAACTGCTGAGTTGGGTACTCTGGCTTAAATGAAAGTGTTGGCCAGAGTTAGTCATCTCAATGTGGAACAAAGTGTGAATCTTCTTTGAAACTCACTCCCATGACTATTGGCAGGCTTCAGAGATCCATTTCCAAGTTCACTCATGTGGGTTGTTGGCTGGATATATCAACCCTTGCTATTGTGAACCTCTTCAGGGCAGCTTGTTCCCCTCAGAGCAAAGTATATATACAGCTTGAGAGAGAGAAAAAGAAAGAGAAAGAGAGAGAGAGAAAGTGTCCCAGGTTGAAGCCATAGTTGTTTCTTTGTAATCTAATCTTGAAGTGACAATGCATCACTTCTATCATATTTTATTCACTAAAAGTGAGTTGTGCATTTGTGCTAAGTCACTTCAGTCATGTCTAACTCTTTGAGACCCTGTGGACTGTAGCCCACCAGGCTCCTCTGTCCATGGGGATTCTCCAGGCAAGAATACTGGAGTGAGTTGCCCTGCCCTCCTCCAGGGGGTCTTTCCGATCCAGGGATCAAACCTCATCTCTTACGTCTCCTACATTGGCAGGCTGACTCTTTACCACTCAGTTTAGTCAGTTCAGTCTCTCAGTCGTGTCTGACTCTTTGCAACCCCATGAATCGCAGCACGCCAGGCCTCCCTGTCACCAACTCCTGGAGTTTATTCATACTTATGTCCATCGAGTCGGTGATGCCATCCAGCCATCTCATCCTCTGTCGTCCCCTTCTCCTCCTGCCCCCAATCCCTTCCAGCATCATGGTCTTTTCCAATGAGTCAACTCTTTGCATGAGGTGGCCAAAGTATTGGAGTTTCAGCTTTAGCATCAGTCCTTCCAATGAACACCCAGGTCTGATATCCTTTAGAATGGACTGGTTGGATCTACTTGCAGTCCAAGGGACTCTCAAGGGTCTTCTCCAACATCATAGCTCAAAAGTATCAATTCTTCAGTACTCAGCTTTCTTTACAGGCACCACCTAAATAATATGTTATGTGTCAACTATGCCTAGATTACAAAAAAGTGAGTTACTAAATGCAACTTACACTTAAGCAAAGGGGATTCCACCAGGGCATGACTCCCAGGAAGTGGGGATTGTTGGGGCCTTCTTAGGAGTGTCTACCATATGAACGATGACATATGTACACAATGAGGCTATTGCCACATCCAAAATAAAGCCATTTCCATAACTCCCACCCCCCAAACTTTTCTCACCTCCCTTTGTAATTCATTCCTCCTCTCATCTTCTTTTCCTGGCATGTACACCTCTCTCTCTCTCTCTTTTTTTTCTTTTCTGTAAATGTAGATTGCACTTTCTGGAATTTTATTAAATGGAATCATACAATGTGTATTCTGGTTTGGTTTTTCATTCAGCATAATGATTTTGAGAGTCATTCATGTAGCTTACATTTTATTAGGGAGTGATATTTCATTGAATGGACATTATAATTTATAATTTATATCTGTTAATCTGATGATGGGCGTTTTGAATTGTTTCTAGGTTGGAATCCTTATGAATAAAGCTGATACTAACAATTGTGTACAAATCTTTATGTAGAGGTGATGGTTAATTTTTTGTGTGCCCTTGGCTATGGTGCCCAGTTATTTAGTCAAATACCAGTTTAGATGTATCTGTGAAAATATTTTTTAGATGTAATTAACATTTAAATCAGTAGCTTTTAAGTAAACTGGATTACATTCCCCAAGGTGGTGGGCCTCATCCATTCAGTTGAAGGCCTCAAGAGCAAAGACAGGTTTCTAAAAGAAGGAATTCTCAAATTTGCAACATAGAATCCTTGCCTGATTTTCCAGGCCTTTGATCCATGAAATTCATACCCTAGACTACAATATCAACTATTACATGAATTTCTAGCCTGATATCCTGCCATACAGATCTCCAACTTTCTGGCTCCCACAATTGTATAAAACAATTCCTTAAAAATCTCTCCCTTTCTTGATACTGAAAGAGGTTATAGAAGTGTGTAATCTTAAGGATGAATTTTCTGAATTGGTTCTCAGACTTCTGGAATTGATTCTCTAACCTTATTAGATGTAAGGCATTGATGACTGTATATCTAGCAGTAAAAGGAGCACTGCCAATATAGGTCATGATCTAGTAATGGAGATAGACAAAAATCACCATTAGATACTGCTGCTGCTGCTGCTAAGTCGCTTCAGTCGTGTCCGACTCTGTGTGACCGCATAGAGGGCAGCCTACCAGGCTCCCTGGTCCCTGGGATTCTCCAGGCAAGAACACTGGAGTGAGTTGCCATTTCCTTCTCCACCATTAGATACTACTAACCAAATAATTATATATAATACATAAGGTTCTGAATGACCATGTATATGATAGTTATCTTAATCAGCTAGGGCTGCCATAACAAAATACCATAAACTGGGTGGTTTAAAGAACAGGAATTTATTTCTCACAGTTCTGAAGATTGGGGGTCAAAGTTCAAACTGCCAGCAGGATTGGTGTCTGGTGAGAACTCTTTCCTTGAGTTTCTGTATCCTCACATAACCTTTCCTCAGTGCATGTAAGTGGAGAGAAAAAGAGAAAACACTCTCTCTATAAGAACACTAACTCCATCAGACCAGGCCCCTCCCTCATGATCTCAGATCACCCTGATTATTTCCCAAAGACCCCATCTCCAAACACCATTTGTGGAGAGAGAGCAAATTAGCCAAGATGGCATGTTCAGGCTCTCTTGCCCCACATTTTCTAAATAATGACTGGGTAACAGCTGAGATCAAATACAGTACTGCACATGCACATCATGAGATATCCATTTGATCATGGTTACTTTGTGTGGTATGCCTGTATGAGCTTCACCTGGAAAAGTCCTGAAGGGTTGTGTGCAGTTATGTTGTGATATTATGTCTGCTGCTATGGCTGCTGCACCAGCCAGGAGAGAATAAATGTGTCTACAGTTTCTATGGATCCTCACATCTTCCAGCCTCTTAGCTCATGCCTTGGCTACACTGGGTTCAATGAAGTGTGCACAGTGTGAACAGCAAGACAGTTGGCACTGTGAGCAGGATCAGCAACATTATCACCTTAGGGTTAAGGTTTCAGAACAAATGTTGGGAAGGACACAGACTTTCAGTCCATAACAGTATGTTAAAACACTTTTGTCAAACCAATGTGGAAAATGAGTTTGGATGGTTACTTCTAATTATGCTGGACAATGTCTTTAAAAAAAAAAATTACTTTATTTTAATTGGAGGTGAACTATTTACACTATTGTGGTAGTTTCTGCCATACATTGACATAAATAAGCCATGGTGTGCATGTTTCCCCACATCCTGAAACCCCCATCACCTCCCTCCCCACCCCATCCCTCTGGGTTGTCCCAGAGCACCGTCTTTGAGTGCCCTGCTTCATACATCAAACTTGCACTGGTCATCTATTTTACATATGGTAATATACATGTTTCAATGCTATTGTTTCATATAATCCCACCCTTGCCTTCTCCCACATAGTTCAAAAGTCTGTTCTTTACCTCTGTGTCTTTTTTTGCTTTCTTGCATACAGGGTTGTTGTTACCGCTTTTCTAAATTCCATTTATATATGTTAACATACTGTATTGGTGTTTCTCTTTCTGGTTTACTTCACTCTGTATAATAGCCTCCAGTTTCACCCACCTCATTAGAACTGACTTAAACACATTCTTTTTTTTATAGCTGAGTAATATTCCATTGTGTATATGTACCACAACTTTCTTATCCATTTGTCTGCCAATGGACATCTAAGTTGCTTCCATGACCTAGCTATTGCAAACAGTGCTGCAATGAACATTGGGATACATGTATCTCTTTTATTTCTGGTTTCTTTGGTGTGTTTGCCCAGCAGTGGAATTTCTGGGTTGTATGGCAGTTCTATTTTCAGTTTTTTAAGGAATCTCCACACTCTTCTCCATAGTGGCTGTACTAGTTTGCATCCCACCAGCAGTTTAAGAGGCTTATCTTTTCTCCACACCCTCTCCAGCATTTGTTTGTGGGCTTTTTGATGGCAGCCATTTCAGCCGGTGTGAGATGGTACTTCATTGTGGTTTTGATTTGCATTTCTGTAATAATGAGTGATATCAAACATCTTTTCATGTATTTATGAGCCACCTGTATGTCTTCTTTGGAGAAATGTCTGTTTAGTTCTTTGTCCCACTTTTAGATTGGGCCATTTATTTTTCTGGTATTGAACTGTATAAACTGTTTGTATATTTTGGAGATTAATTCTCTGTTGGTAGCTTTCCCCATTCTGAAATCTACCTTTTTACCTTGCTTATAGTTTCTTTTGTTGTGCAAAAGCTTTTAAGTTTAATTAGGTCCCATTTGTTTATTTTTATTTCCATTACTCTGGGAGGTGGGTCATAGAGGATCTTGCTGTGATTTAAGTCAGAGAGTGTTCTGCCTATGTTTTCCTCTAAGAGTTTTATAGTTTCTGGTCTCACATTTAGATCTTTAATCCATTTTGAGTTTATTTTTGTGTATGGTGTTAGAAAGTGTTCTAGTTTCATTCTTTTACATGTTGACCAGTTTTTCCAGCACCACTTGTAAAAGAGATTATCTATTCTCCATTGTATATTTTTGCCCTCTTTGTCAAAGATAAGGCATCCATAGATTTATCTATGGGCTTTCTATCTTGTTCCACTGATCTATATTTCATCTTTGTGCCAGTACCATACTGTCTTGATGACTTTAACTTTGTAGTATAGTCTGAAGTCAGGAAAGTTGATTCCTCCAGGTTCGTTCTTCTTTCTCAAGATTGCTTTGGCTATTTGAGTTTTTTTGTGTTTCCATAAAAATTGTGAAATTATTTGTTCTAGTTCTGTGAAAAATACCATTGGTAGCTTGATAGGGGTTGTGTTGAATCTATAGATTTCTTTATGTAGAATACTCATTTTCATTATATTTATTCTTCCAGTCCATGGGCATGGTATATTTCTCAGGATTTATTTGTGTCATCTTTGATTTCTTTCATCAGTGTTTTATAGTTTTCTGTATAGGTCTTTTGTTTCTTTAGGTAAATTTATTCCTAAGTACTTTATTCTTTTCATTGAAATGCTGAATGGGATTTTTTCCTTAATTTCTCTTTCTGTTTTTCATTGTTAGTGTATAGGAATGCAAGGGATTTCCATATTAATTTTATATCCTGCAAATTTGCTATATTTATTGATTAGTTCTAGTAATTTTTTTTTTTTTTTGTCTGTAGGGTTTTCTATGCAGAGGATCATGTCATCTGCAAACATTGAGTTTTACTTCTTCTTTTCCAATCTGGATTCCATTTATTTCTTTTTTTTCTCTGATTGTTGTGGCTAGGACTTCCATAACTATGGTAACAATAGTGGTGAGAGTGGGCACCCTTGGCTTGTTCCTGACTTTAGAGGAAAGGCTTTTAATTTTTCTCCATTGAAGATGTTTGCTATGTGTTTGATGTATATGGCTTTTATTTAGTTAAGGTATGTTGCTTCTATGCTTGCTTTCTGGAGAGTTTTTATAATAAATGGGTGTTGAATTTTGCCTAAGGCTTTCTCTGCATCTATTGAGATAATCATATGGTTTTTATCCTTCAATTTGATAATATGGTGTATCACATTGACTGATTTGTGAATGTTGAAATTGTAAAGTTTAAAAATAAAATTAAATTAAAAAAAAAAAAAAAGAAAGAAAAATCCTTGCATCCCTGGGGTATCCCACTTGGTCATGATGTATAATCTTTTTAATATGTTGTTGGATTCTGTTTGCTAAGATTTTGTTAAGGATTTTTGCATCCATGTTTATCAGTGATATTTGCTGGTAGCTTTCTTTTTTTGTTGCATTTTTGTTCGGTTTTGGTTTCAGGGTGATGGTGACCTCATAGAACGAGTTTGGGGGTTGACATTCCTCTGCAATTTTCTGGAAGAGTTTGAGTAGGATAGCTGTTAGCTCTTCCCTAAGAGCTAATTCTTTTTGGTAGAATTCACCTTTGAAGCCAACTGGTCCTGGACTTTTGTTTGTTGGAATTTTTAATTACTGTTTCAATTTCCGTGCTTGTGATGGGTCTGTTAGAATTTTCTATTTCTTCCTGGTTAACTATTGAAAGGTTATACTTTTCTAAGAATTTTATAATTTTCTAAGAATTTTTCCATTTCTTCCAAGTTGTCCATTTTATTAGCCATGTGATTACTTTAGTAGTCTCTTATAACCTTTTGCATTTCTATGCTATCTGTTGTAAATTTTGCATTTTTGTTTGTAATTTTATTGATTTGCTTCTTCTCTCCTTTTTTTCTTGATGAGTCTGGCTAACAGTTTGCCTATTTTATCTATCTTCTCAAAGAACTAATGTGGACAAAGTCTTAAGGATCTTAAAATATATTAGGGATTTTTTCTTTTTTATTATCTCTATTTTCCTCTTTGGTTTTTATTCCTCGTGGTTGACTTCATTATCAGGCTGGCTTTTCTCTTCTGCACAGTGAACCCTTACACTCAAAGCTTGCTTTATTCTGGTATGTAGCATTTTAAAAAGAGAAAATGGCTCTGTCTTGATACTTAATAGTTAAATAATATTCTGTGAAGGATTTTGACTTAGACTGGGTCACATGTCCATCCCCTAGTCACTGAAGGATAAGTTATTCTGATTATCTGGCCCAGGGTTGTATGCTTATCCTGCAGCTGGAAATCTTGGTCAGTCTTTTCAAACCATGTAGACTTTGTTGAGTGAGAAGATTTTGCAAAAGCATGAGAAGAGTTCATTTAATGAGAAGAGATAAAATGGATGTACAGCATCTTCTATAACTCTTTGCTTCCCCTCCTATTTTTATTACAATTGGTACATGCCTTAATTAAAGTCATTACTGCATAATAATTTTCTGTTAGTCCTAGATGATTCTCCTTGTGAATATAGATTCTGTGGGGACAGAAACGGTGTATTTTCATCTTCATATCTCCATTGCTTAGCATGGTTTTCAGTTCATAATGGTGCTAAACAAATATTCGTGACTGGATTTTATGTTTAATTTTATCTATAATTGATCTCTTGCTGGAGGTCTCATGGTTCCTGAACACTAGGCTTTGTCTCATCAAGTATATTTTTCTTAGGTACCTTTTAATTCATTATTTACCTTTTACCAAACAGTCTCTCTTTTAAAATTTCCCTTTCAATTTTTTTGAAATAGGAGTTAAGACTCTCTGCCTCCTGTTTTCTGCCACCCACTGATTAAGCCCTTATTTTTCTCTTTATTGTCACATTGCCCTATGAAAAGCTATCAGTCATTTAGTCCTTCTTAACCATGCCACAGCCTCTGGCATTGATTTTTCTTTGGTTTTCACTGTTCTGTGTATGTTCCTAACTTACTTCTAAATCTTTGCTTATTAGCAAACCATTTTCTTGTCTTTATACAGTATAAGGTGCTGGGTACCTTGAATATAAAAAGTAATGATGATGCCATCAGAGCTTTTAAACCAGTTTTTCACTTTCCATTAAGAAAAAAAAAACTTATACCTACTTCTATTAACTGAATTTTGTACCTGCAGTTATGCTCACTAGTCAATTCAAAACACTTGAAAGTTTATCATACTAAATTTGTTCCTTTGCTTAGGAGCTTTCCGTTGCCTTTATTAATGATTCAGCTACCTTGGAGAGTTGACCTTCTTTGTTAGGCCCTGCCTGTTTTCACAGTGGAATCTCTTTTGCTTTCCTTGCTATATCCAGCTTTCTAGGCAACCTTGAATGGCTCCTACCTACTCACTTACTTTCTGTAACATTACACTTAGGATTTTTGCCTTCATTCTGCCTGTAATATGTAGGAATTAATTTCCTTCACATCTTTGCCTTTTGAGGCACTTCCAACCTATTCCAACTTAGTTCTTCCATGATACCTTTCTGGACTTCCCATTTAGAAGTGATTACTCCTGCCTGTAAATGTCAGTAGGATTTAGGTTATGCTAGTCTTTAGTTTTCAGAGGAGTTGCATTTAGAATTTAATCCAGATCCCAGATGGGCAGGGAAAACTGCTTAGTATCTGCCAGATCACAGGTTTTAACTAGTAAATTTGAGATGATAGAATGAATAAATAGCTGCTGTAAAACAAGCCCTGCAGGATTATAAAATATGTGCTCAAGAATGCTTCCATTGGCTGTGTAGAACCCAGTATGGAATTTTCCCAGTGGGTTCTGAGCATTGTGCCAGAAATAATAAATAATTCGTCAGCTACTGCTGAACAATTTCTGACCATCTAAGACAGATTAGATGAGGGAGATCTGGGGCAGAGTGAACTAGGAATAACCAAATGAGTTCCACCTCTCTGAGTGCTTGAGAATTCACTACCTTCAACAGAAGGGAGGTTATCAAATGAAAAAAAAAATACTGTCAGGAAACTATCCATTCTGGATTACTGATTATATCGTATCTGTCCTTTTATCTCTAATTATTAGGAAAGGATCTAAACAGAATTAATTGAAGTGGTGTTGTTACCTGTTGGCATCATTTTCATCAACAATCTACTAAGGACTTTTATTTCAGATGCTAGATTGATTAGCAATTTTATGTGATACTTTAATTAAAAGTGATCATTTGACAATCAAACTGACAATCAATAAATTTTATAAAATATAAGAATAAATTAGAAGCAAATATAGAAGTGTCAGGTTAGTTTTAATTCACAAATCCCTTCTCATAAGGGTATTTATCATAGTTCTTTACCTCCTATTATTAGAATAATAAACCCCAATGGCTATATCAGTATTTCAAAGTTGCCTTTGTTATCTGTGCATCTTTATTTATTGTTACTTCCACGTCAGAGAGTGCTTTCAGGCTCTTTTGGAGGTTTATTCAATTTCTATTCAACATCAGTTCCTTTAATAAGTCTTCATTGTCTTTACTCTAACTCCTCATACATTCATGACCCCTTTGCCTTATATTCTTTATTTGTGGTTGACTTTTTTTTTTCTTCTTTAGAACTCACTCTTTTTTACAGTCATGCTCTGTTTCCTGCATTACAATAAAATCTCTGCACATTTCCTTCCCTAGAGACTCCCCTTCCTAAGCTTTGCACTACACACTGTTGCCTTTTTATTTTCTCAAAACTCTGTCTTCTGGTATTGTTTTTATTATTATTATTATGTATTACTATTATTAATGACACAATTTATGCTGACAGCATTCACATTGAAGCTTATACTTCACACAGCTCTATTATCCTTCAGTTTATTCCTGACTCTCTGCTGTTGAAAAGATTTGCATCTTTTCCCCAAGGAAACCCTGTTTTTTGGGAAGCAAGAGTGGTATTTGACAGAAGCCTCAAGGATTTCATTCTCCTGGGAGACAAATAAATAAATAAACAACAAGCACATACAAACATTTAAAGTTTCTTATTTTCCTTCAATTACAGCACTCTAAGCTTTCAGCGAAAGCTTTATCAGCATATACAACAAAAAGCTGTGGAGCTGCTGCCTCTGGAGGTTGCAAGCTTCCTTTTAAGCTCTTCTCTTTAAGCTCCCTTTAAGACTTATAATATTCTTCCAATAGCATAATATTCAAGTAAAAATGTGACATAAGGTTGTAAGATCATTTACACTTAATTTTGTTTTGTACAATATAGGTAATACTTATTTCTTGATAACGTTTTAAAATGCACACAACTTTTGTTTTCAGCAAACCATTCACCTGTGCAGTTTTATATTTGCTGCTGCTAAGTCGCTTCAGTCGTGTCCGCCTCTCTGCGACCCCATCGACGGCAGCCCATCAGGCTCCACCGTCCCTGGGATTCTCCAGGCAAGAACACTGGAGTGGGTTGCCATTTCCTTCTCCAATGCATGAAAGCTAAAAGTGAGAGTGAAGTCGCTCAGCTGAGTCCGACTCTTAGCGATCCCATGGGCTGCAGACTACCAGGCTCCTCTGTCCATGGGATTTTCCAGGCAAGAGTACTGGAGTGGGCCACCATTGCCTTCTCTGTTTTGTATTTAGACCTATCAATTTAGAGTTATTGTGAATCAAGTAATGGCTTTAAACATTTATGTAGGAAAAAATGGTACCTTTTTATCAGAAACATGAAATACTCAGATTCTTCCTGGTCAAAGACCATTTGAAACTGTTCTCTGGAATGGTAAGTAAATGAATAAACGTTAATACACATGGAATAAAGCTGTCAGTGTGTTTCATTCTGATCTTTGGAGTAATTTAGAACCTATTTTTTTCTTTTAAGAAAAGCCGTACATCAAATTCAAATAAACAATGGTTAAAGTATATAAAAGACCAGCAGACATTTATGTGAAACTACAAGACATCTTTTCATTAGCTATCTCAATTTGAGATTTGAATTCAGACTCATCAAAAGAAAAAAATATATATTAACACATTACACATTCTCTAAAGAAAAAAATCAGAATTTCAAATGGTTAAAAGGGTTTTAATCCTTTTGTGGACCAGGAAGGGAGACATACTATACCAGGAAGATTGCATAGACCATCAGAATAGAAACCACAGAGTATGTAGTGTCAGTTCCATCACATCAGAACCTAGTAGCAGGTTGTCTGTTACTTTCCTCTCAGTCTGGATTCACTAAACCCGTTTCTGAGCAGGTGCATTCTTCAGACATGTGCCATTTTATTAGAGAAGATTTAGTCAGTATAATATGGAGACAGTGATGTATTGCTTTAAGCAGATTGAAAAATAGAAAAAGAACAATGAACCTTACATTAGATAGTTAAACAAAGTGGCAGTAAGCAGATGGGCATGATGCTTACAGAAGAGCCACTTTTTTGTGTGTATGGTGTGCCATATTGCACTTGATATTTATAATATTAAGCAAATATATGTTTTAATAAATATCCTTTCATGTTCACATGAAGTGTAGAAAGCATTCAACTATTGAATGAAAATAACAATATATTATGTACAAAGAAAACTGGTTTAAAATGTAAGAAGCAGAATTTGTCAACTAGTAGTTTTGACATTTTGAACCAGATGGATCTTATTGTGAAGGGCTGCCTGTGTACTCTAGGGTGTTTAGCAGCATCCTTTGCTTCCAGACCCACTAGGTGCCAGCAGCTACTCCTCCTGTTATGACAAAATATTTCCAAATGTCTCCAAATGTCCCCTAGATGTCTTATCTCCTCTGATTAAGAACTACTGATGGGAAGGGAAGTTACAATTAGCATGATTGATTGAATTTTATTTACATAGATTTCTATGCTTTCAATTTTCAAAGCTAGTTTATGATTGAGTAGGGAGAATGAGTTCACTTTCCTTTTAACTACTAGTGCATTAATAGTATTTATTTGTTTGGTAAAGCCGCTGTAACAAAGTTCTACAAATTGGGTGGCTTAAAGAGCAGAAATGTACTATTTCAAAATCCTGGAACCTAGAAGGCTGAAATTAGGGTGTTGGCAGAGTTGATTCCTTCTGAGGGAGGGCTGTGGGATAAAATCTGCTCGAGATATCTTCCTCTGATTCTGGTGGCCTCAGGCATCCCTTGGCTTGTAGACAGAAATCTCCTGGTGTCTTCAGATGCTCTTCTCTTTGTCCATGTCAGTCAAATCAGTGTGAAAATTTCCCCTTTTTATGAAGACACAAGCAATATAAGATTAGGATCCACACTAATGAACTCATTTTAATTTGATTACTCTGTAAATAACCTATCTCCAAATAAAAGAACATTCTGAGATACTGGGGCTTGAAAAAATATATATATATATATATATTAAACTTTTAAATTTTGTATTAGGGTATAGTGAATTAACAATGTTGGGATAATTTCCGGTGAATAGCAAAGGGACCAAGTCACACACATACATGAATCCATTCTGTACTCATAATACATGCAGGCTGCAACATAACATTGAGCAGAGTTCCATGTGCTATACAGCAAATCCTTGCTGGTTATTCATTTTAAATATAGCAATGTGTACATGCCCATCCCAAACTCCCTAACTGTTCCTTACCCCATCCTTCTACCTGGTAACCTTAAGCTCCTTCTCAAAGTATGTGAATGTTTCTGTTTTGTAACTAAGTTCATTTGTATCATTTCTTTTTAGATTTCACATACAACGTGTGTCATGATATTTCTCCTGCTTTGTCTGGCTTACTTTGCTCAGTATGACGTGCTCTAGTTCCATAAATGTTGCTGCAAATGGCATTATTTAATTTCTTTTAGTGGCTGTATATATGCATATTCCATTGTATATGTGTACCACATCTTCTTTATCCATTCCTCAATCTAAATCCTACAGATTTAGGTTGCTTCCATGTCTTGGCCATTATAAACAGTGCTATAATGAATATTGCAGAGAAGGCAATGGCACCCCACTCCAGTACTTTTGCCTAGAAAATCCCATGGAGGGAGAAGCCTGGTAGGCTGCAGTCCATGGGGTCGCTAGAGTCAGACAGGACTGAGCGACTTCACTTTCACTTTTCACTTTCATGTAATGGAGAAGGAAATGGAATGGAGAAGGAAATGGCAACCCACTCCAGTGTTCTTGCCTGGAGAACCCCAAGGACGGGGAAGCCTGGTGGGCTGCCATCTATGGGGTCGCACAGAGTCTGACACTACAAAAGTGATGCAGCAGCAGCAATGAATATTGGGATAGATGCATCTTTTCAGACCATGTTTTTCTCCAAATATATGCCCAGGAGTGGGATTACAGGGTCATATGGTAACTCTTGGAGAAGGAAATGAACACCCGTCTAGTATTCTTACCTGGAAAATCCCATGGACAATCCCATGGAGGAGCCTGGCAGGCTACAAAGTGGATAGCAAAGAGTCAGACATGAATAATTGACTGAGCATGCATGCACACGCATGGTAGCTCTATTTTTAGTATTTCAAGGAACATCCGCTGGATCATTGAAAAAGCAAGAGAGTTCCAGAAAAACATCTATTTCTGCTTTATTGACTATGCCAAAGGCTTTGACTGTTTGGATCACAATAAACTGTGGAAAATTCTGAAAGAGATGGGAATACCAGACCACCTGACCTGCCTCTTGAGAAATCTGTATGCAGGTCAGGAAGCAACAGTTAGAAATGGACATGGAACAACAGACTGGTTCCAAATAGGAAAAGGAGTACATCAAGGCTGTATATTGTCACCCTGATTATTTAACTTATATTTTGAGTACATCATGAAAAATGCTGGGCTGGAAGAAGACAAGCTGGAATCAAGATTGCCAGGAGAAATATCAATAAACTCAGATATTCAGATGACACCATGCTTATGGCAGAAAGTGAAGAGGAACTAAAAAGCCTCTTGATGAAAGTGAAAGTGGAGAGTGAAAAAGTTGGCTTAAAGCTCAACATTCAGAAAACAAAGATCATGGCATCTGGTCCCATCACTTCATGGCAAATAGATGGGGAAACAGTGGAAACAGTGTCAGACTTTATCTTTTTGGGCTCCAAAATCACTGCAGATGGTGATTGTAGCCATGAAATTAAAAGACGCTTACTCCTTGGAAGAAAAGTTATGACCAACCTAGATAGCATATTGAAAAGCAGAAACATTACTTTGCCAACAAAGATCCGTCTAATCAAGGCTATGTATGGATGTGAGAGTCAGACTGTGAAGAAACCTGAGCACCGAAGAATTGATGCTTTTGAACTGTGGTGTTGGAGAAGACTCTTGAGAGTCCCTTGGACTGCAAGGAGATTCAAGCAGTCCATCCTTAAGGAGATCAGCCCTCGAATTTCTTTGGAAGGAATGATGCTAAAGCTGAAACTCCAGTACTTTGGCCACCTCATGCGAAGAGTTAACTCATTGGAAAAGACTCTGATGCTGGGAGGGATTGGGGCCAAGAGGAGAAGGGGACGACAGAGGATGAGATGGCTGGATGGCATCACTGACTCGATGGACGTGAGTCTCAGTGAACTGCAGGAGTTGGTGATGGACAAGGGAGGCTTGGTGTGCTGCGATTTATGGGGTCGCAAAGAGTCGGACACGACTGAGCGACTGAACTGGACTGAACTGAACTGAAGAAACCTCAATAACATGCTCCATAGTGGCTGTACCAGTTTTCATTCCCATTAGCAGTGTATGAGGGTTCCCTTCTCTCTCACACTCTCTCCAGGATTTACTATTTGTGGATTTTTTGATGATAGCTATCTGGTGTGAGGCCATTCTGACTGGGGTAAGGTAATATCTCATTGTAGTTTTGACTTGAATTTCTCTAATAATTAGTGACGTTGAACATCTTTTCACGTGCCTATTGGCCATCTGTATGTCTCCTTTGGTGAAATGCCTGTTTAGGTCTTCTGCTCACTTTTTGAGAGGGCTATTTGTTTTGATCTGTTAAGTGTCATGAAAGAAAGTGAAGTAAAAGTCACTCAGTCTTTTCTGACTCTTTGCAACCCCATGGAATATACAGTCCATGGAATTATCCAGGCCAAAATACTGGAGTGGGTAGCCTTTATTCTCCAGGGAATCTTCCCAACCCAGGGATCAAACCCAGGCCTCCGCATTTCAGATGGATTCTTTACCAGCTGAGCCACAAGGGAAGCCCTAAGTGTTATGAGCTGTTGGTAAATTTTTAGACTACTCTCTTATCGGTCACATCATTTGCAAATATTTTCTTCTAATCTGTGGAATTTTTTGTTGGGCTTATTGTATTCTTTTCTGTGCAAAAGCTTTTGAGTTTAAGTAGGTCTCATTTATTTATTTTTGATTATATTTCCATTATTCTGGTAGATGGATTGAAAAAGATATTGCTGTGATTTATGTCAGAGAATGTTCTGCCTATGTTTTCCTCTAAGGTTTTTATAGTGTCTGTTCTCACTTTGAGGTCTTTAACCAATTTGGAGCTTAGTTTTTTGTATGGATTTAAATAAGGATCTAATTTTATTTTTTAACATGTAGCTGACCAGTTTTCCCAGCACCATTTGTTGAGGACATGGTCTTTCCAACATTGTGTAGACTTGCCTCCTTTGTCATAGATTAATTGTCCATAGGCTTATTATGTTCCGTTGATCTACATTTCAATTTTTTTTTGTCAATTCCATACTATTTTTGAGGAAGCTGTATCCCTCCAGCCCTACTTTTCTTTTTCAAGGTTGTTTTGACTATTCAGGGTCTTTTGTGTCTCCATATACATTTTGAGATTTTTTTGTTCTAGTTCCATGAAAAATGCCGTTGGTAATTTGATAGGGATTGTATTGAATCTGTAGATTGCATTGGGTAATGTAGTCATTTTAACAATATTGATTCTTCCAATCTACGGACATAGTATATCTTTCCATCAGTTTATGTGTTCTTTGATATATTTCATCAAGATCTTATAGTTCTTGGAGTATAGGTCTTTTGTCTCCATAAGTATGTTTATTCCTTGGTATTTTATTCTTTTTGATGCAATAATAATGTACTTCTTTCTTGAATTTTTCTTTCTGATTTTTTTTTTTAGTGTGTAGATATGCAACAAATTTCTGTGTATTAATTCTGTAACCTGCAACTTTACCAAATTCATTGATGAGGTTCAGTATTTTTCTGGTAGCATCTTTAGGATCTTCTATGTATAGTATCATGCGAAGAGTTGACTCATTGGAAAAGACTCTGATGCTGGGAGGGATTGGGGCCAAGAGGAGAAGGGGACGACAGAGGATGAGATGGCTGGATGGCATCACTGACTCGATGGACGTGAGTCTCAGTGAACTCCAGAAGTTGGTGATGGACAGGGAGGCCTGGTGTGCTGCGATTCATGGGGTCGCAAAGAGTCGGACACGACTGAGCGACTGATCTGATCTGATCTGATCTGATCTGATGTATAGTATTACATCATCTGGAAACAGTGGCAGATTAATTTTTTCTTTTCTAATTTGGATTCCTTTTACTTCTTTTTCTTCTCTAATTGCTGTAGCTAAGACTTCCAAAACTATGTTGAATAAAAGTGGTGACAGTGGACATCTTAGTCTTGTTCCTGATTTTATTGTGTTACTGTAAACTTCTCCTTTTATGACTGTTAGTATGAGGTACTCTATGTTGGGTGGATATATATTTATAATCGTTATATCTTCTTCTTGGATTGAATCCTAGATCATGTAATGTCCTTATTTGTAGCGACAAAACAATCTTATTAACAATCTTTATTTTTTAAATCTATTTTCTATGATATAAGTATTGCTTCTCCATCTTTGTTTTGGTTTCTAATTGTGTGAAATACTTCTCCAATCCCCTTACTTTCAGTCTGTAAGTGTTCCTAGGTCTGGGGTGGGTCTCTTATAGACTGCATATATACCAGTCTTGTTTTTGTATTCACCCAGCCAGTCTACGTCTTTTGGTTGGTGCATTTAACCCGTTTACCTTTAAGGTAATTATTGATATGTATAATCCTACTACCATTTTCCTAATTGTTCGAGGTTTATTTTTTGTATGTCTCTTCCAAGAGAAGTTTCTTTAGTACTTGTAAAGCTGGTTTGGTGGTGCTGAATTCTCTTAGCTTATGCTTCTCTGGAAAACTTTTGATTTCCTTGTTAAATCTGAATGAGAGTCTTGCTGGGTAGGGTATTTTTGGATGCAAGTTCTTCCATCTAATCACTTTGAATATATCTTGCTATTCTTTTCTGGCTTGTAGAGTTTATGTTGAGAAATCAGCTGATAACCTTATGGGAGTTCCCCTGTATATTGTTTGTCATTTTTCCTTTGCTGCTTTTAATATTTTATCTTTGTCTTTAATTTTTGTCTGTTTGATTACTTTGTGTCTTGGGGTGTTCCTCCTTGGGTTTATCCTGCTTGGGACTGTAAGTTCCTGGACTGCATTGACTATTTTCTTTTCCACGTTAGACAAATTTTTAGCTATTATCTCTTCAAATATTTTCTTACATCCTTTCTCTCTTCTCCTTCTTGGACTCCTATAATGAGAATGTTGGTGCATTTAATGTCCCAGAGGTCTTTTATGCTGTCTTTCTTTCTTTTCATTCTTTTTTCTATATTTTGCTTTGCAGCAGTTATTTCCACCATTCTATATTCCAAGTCACTTATCCATTTCTTTGTCTCAGTAACTCTGCTATTGATTCCCTTTAGTGTGTTGTTCATCTCTGTTCATTTGTTCATTAGTTCTTCTAGGTCTTTGGTAAAGGTTTCTCATCTCTTCTCCATTATTATTCCAAGATCCAGGATCATCTTCATTTTCATTATTATGGATTCTTCTTCTGAAATGTTGCCTATACTTCATTAAGTTATTTTTCTGGGGATTCATCTTACTCCTTCACCTGGGCCATAAGTCTATGCCTTTTCTTTCTTTTTTTTTTTTTTCAAACTTTTTCAGTTTATTTTCTCATATAGGTTATTACAGAGTATTGAGTAGAGTTCCCTGTGTTATACAGTAGGTGCTTGTTGATTATCTGTTTTATTTATTTATTTAATTTTTTATTTTTATTTTTTTAAATTTAATTTTATTTTTAAACTTTACAATATTGTATTAGTTTTGCAAAATATCGAAATGAATCCGCCACAGGTATACCCGCGTTCCCCATCCTGAACCCTCCTCCCTCCTCCCTCCCCTACTCTCCCTCTGGGTCGTCCCAGTGCACCAGCCCCAAGCATCCAGTATCGTGCATCGAACCTGGACTGGCTACTCGTTTCATACATGGTATTATACGTGTTTCAGTGCTATTCTCCCAAATCTCCCCACCCTCTCCCTCTCCCACAGAGTCCATAAGACTGATCTATACATCGGTGTCTCTTTTGCTGTCACGTACACAGGGTTATTGTTATCATCTTTCTAAATTCCATATATATGCGTTAGTATACTGTATTGGTGTTTTTCTTTCTGGCTTACTTCACTCTGTATAATAGGTTCCAGTTTCATCCATCTCATTAGAACTGATTCAAATGTATTCTTTTTAATGGCTGAGTAATACTCCATATATGTACAACAGCTTTCTTATCCATTCATCTGCTGATGGGCATCTAGGTTGCTTCCATGTCCTGGCTATTATAAACAGAGCTGTGATGAACATTGGGGTACATGTGTCTCTTTCCCTTCTGGTTTCCTCAGTGTGTATGCCCAGCAGTGGGATTGCTGGGTCATATGGCAGTTCTATTTCCAGTTTTTTAAGGAATCTCCACACTGTTCTCCATAGTGGCTGCACTAGTTTGCACTCCCACCAACAGTATAAGAGAGTTCCCTTTTCTCCACACCCTCTCCAGCATTTATTGCTTGTAGACTTTTGGATCGCAGCCATTTTGACTGGCGTGAAGTGGTACCTCATAGTGGTTTTTATTTGCATTTCTCTGATAATGAGTGATGTTGAGCAACTTTTCATGTGTTTGTTAGCCATCTGTATGTCTTCTTTGGAGAAATGTCTATTTAGTTCTTTGGCCCATTTTTTGATTGGGTCATTTATTTTTCTGGAGTTGAGCTGTAGGAGTTGCTTGTATATTTTTGAGATTAGTTGTTTGTCCATTGCTTCATTTGCTATTATTTTCTCCCATTCTGAAGGCTGCCTTTTCACCTTGCTTATAGTTTCCTTTGTTGTGCAGAAGCTTTTAAATTTAATTAGGTCCCATTTGTTTATTTTTGCTTTGATTTCCAATATTCTGGAAGGTGGGTCATAGAGGATTCTGCTGTGATGTATGTCGGAGAGTGTTTTGCCTATGTTTTCCTCTAGGAGTTTTGTAGTTTCTGGTCTTACATTTAGATCTTTAATCCATTTTGAGTTTATTTTTGTGTAAGGTGTTAGAAAGTGTTCTAGTTTCATTCTTTTACAAGTGGTTGACCAGTTTTCCCAGCACCACTTGTTAAAGAGATTGTCTTTAATCCATTGTATATTCTTGCCTCCTTTGTCAAAGATAAGGTGTCCATATGTGCGTGGATTTATCTCTGGGCTTTCTATTTTGTTCCATTGATCAATATTTCTGTCTTTGTGCCAGTACCATACTGTCTTGATAACTGTGGCTTTGTAATAGAGCCTGAAGTCAGGTAGGTTGATTCCTCCAGTTCCATTCTTCTTTCTCAAGATAGCTTTGGCTATTCGAGGTTTTTTGTATTTCCATACAAATTGTGAAATTATTTGTTCTAGCTCTGTGAAGAATACCATTGGTAGCTTGATAGGGATTGCATTGAATCTATAAATTGCTTTGGGTAGTATACTCATTTTCACTATATTGATTCTTCCAATCCATGAACATGGTATATTTCTCCATCTATTAGTGTCCTCTTTGATTTCTTTCACCAGTGTTTTATAGTTTTCTATATATAGGTCTTTAGTTTCTTTAGGTAGATATATTCCTAAGTATTTTATTCTTTTCGTTGCAATGGTGAATGGAATTGTTTCCTTAATTTCTCTTTCAGTTTTCTCATTATTAGTGTATAGGAATGCAAGGGATTTCTGTGTGTTGATTTTATATCCTGCAACTTTACTATAGTCATTGATTATTTCTAGTAATTTTCTGGTGGAGTCTTTAGGGTTTTCTGTGTAAAGGACCATGTCATCTGCAAACAGTGAGAGTTTTACTTCTTCTTTTTCAATTTGGATTCCTTTTATTTCTTTTTCTGCTCTGATTGCTGTGGCCAAAACTTCCAAAACTATGTTGAATAGTAATGGTGAAAGTGGGCACCCTTGTCTTGTTCCTAACTTTAGAGGAAATGTTTTCAATTTTTCACCATTGAGGATAATGTTTGCTGTGGGTTTGTCATAAATAGCTTTTATTGTATTGAGGTATGTTCCTTCTATTCCTGTTTTCTGGAGAGTTTTTATCATAAATGGATGTTGAATTTTGTCAAAGGCTTTCTCTGCATCTCTTGAGATAATCATATGGTTTTTGTTTTTCAATTTGTTAATGTGATGTATAACATTGATTGATTTGTGGATATTGAAGAATCCTTGCATCCCTGGGATAAAGCCCACTTGGTCATGGTGTATGATCTTTTTAATGTGTTGTTGGATTCTGATTGCTAGAATTTTGTTAAGGATTTTTGCATCTATGTTCATCAGTGATATTGGCCTGTAGTTTTCTTTTTTTGTGGCATCTTTGTCAGGTTTTGGTATTAGGGTGATGGTGGCCTCACAGAATGAGTTTGGAAGTTTACCTTCCTCTGCAATTTTCTAGAAGAGTTTGAGCAGGATAGGTGTTAGCTCTTCTCTAAATTTTTGGTAGAATTCAGCTGTGAAGCTATCTGGACCTGGGCTTTTGTTTGCTGGAAGATTTCTGATTACAGTTTCAATTTCCATGCTTGTGATGTGTCTGTTAAGATTTTCTATTTCTTCCTGGTCCAGTTTTGGAAAGTTGTACTTTTCTAAGAATTTGTCCATTTCTTCCACGTTGTCCATTTTATTGGCATATAATTGCTGATAGTAGTCTCTTATGATCCTTTGTATTTCTGTGTTGTCTGTTGTGATCTCTCCATTTTCATTTCTAATTTTATTGATTTGATTTTTCTCCCTTTGTTTCCTGATGAGTCTGGCTAATGGTTTGTCAATTTTATTTATCCTTTCAAAGAACCATCTTTTGGCTTTGTTGATTTTTGCTATGGTCTCCTTTGTTTCTTTTGCATTTATTTCTGCCCTAATTTTTAAGATTTCTTTCCTTCTACTAACCCTGGGGTTCTTCATTTCTTCCTTTTCTAGTTGCTTTAGGTGTAGAGTTAGGTTATTTATTTGACTTTTTTCTTGTTTCTTTAGGTATGCCTGTATTGCTATGAACTTTCCCCTTAGGACTGCTTTTACAGTGTCCCACAGGTTTTGAGTTGTTGTGTTTTCATTTTTATTAGTTTCTATGCAAATTTTGATTTCTTTTTTGATTTCTTCTGTGATTTGTTGGTATTCAGCAGCGTGTTGTTCAGCCTCCATATGTTGGAATTTTTAATAGTTTTTCTCCTGTAATTGAGATCTAATCTTACTTCATTGTGGTCAGAAAAGATGCTTGGAATGATTTCTATTTTTTTGAATTTACCAAGGCTAGATTTATGGCCCAGGATGTGATCTATCCTGGAGAAGGTTCTGTGTGCGCTTGAGAAAAAGGTGAAATTCATTGTTTTGGGATGAAATGTCATATAGATATCAATTAGGTCTAACTGGTCTATTGTATCGTTTAACGTTTGTGTTTCCTTGTTAATTATCTGTTTAGTTGATCTATCCATAGGTGTGAGTGGGGTATTAAAGTCTCCCACTATTATTGTGTTATTGTTAATTTCTCCTTTCATACTTGTTAGCGTTTGTCTTACATATTGCGGTGCTCCCGTGTTGGGTGCATATACATTTATAATTGTAATATCTTCTTCTTGGATTGATCCTTTGATCATTAGGTAGTGACCATCTTTGTCTCTTTTCACAGCCTTTGTTTTAAAATCTATTTTATCTGATATGAGTATTGCTACTCCTGCTTTCTTTTGGTCCCTATTTGCATGGAAAATCTTTTTCCAGCCCTTCACTTTCAGTCTGTATGTGTCACCTGTTTTGAGATGGGTCTCTTGTAGACAACATATATAGGGGTCTTGTTTTTGTATCCATTCAGCCAGTCTTTGTCTTTTGGTTGGGGCATTCAACCCATTTACATTTAAGGTAATTACTGATAAGTATGATCCCATTGCCATTTACTTTATTGTTTTGGGTTCGAGTTTATACACTGTTTTTGTGTTTCCTGTGTAGAGAATATCCTTTAGCATTTGTTGGAGAGCTGGTTTGGTGGTGCTAAATTCTCTCAGCTTTTGCTTGTCTGAGAAGCTTTTGATTTCTCCTTCATATTTGAATGAGATCCTTGCTGGGTACAATAATCTGGGCTGTAGGTTATTTTCTTTCATCACTTTAAGTATGTCTTGCCATTCCCTTCTGGCTTGAAGAGTTTCTATTGAAAGGTCAGCTGTTATCCTAATGGGAATTCCCTTGTGTGTTATTTGTTGTTTTTCCCTTGCTGCTTTTAATATTTGTTCTTTGTGTTTGATCTTTGTTAATTTGATTAATATGTGTCTTGGGGTGTTTCACCTTGGGTTTATCCTGTTTGGGACTCTCTGGGTTTCTTGGACTTGGGTGATTATTTCCTTCCCCATTTTAGGGAAGTTTTCCACTATTATCTCCTCAAGTATTTTCTCATGGTCTTTCTTTTTGTCTTCTTCTTCTGGGACCCCTATGATTCGAATGTTGTAACATTTAATATTGTCCTGGACGTCTCTGAGATTGTCCTCATTTCTTTTAATTCGTTTTTCTTTTATCCTCTCTGATTCATTTATTTCTACCATTCTATCTTCTAATTCACTAATCCTATCTTCTGCCTCTGTTATTGTACTATTTGTTGCCTCCAGAGTATTTTTTTTATCTCATTTATTGCATTATTCATTATATATTGACTCTCTTTTATTTCTTCTAGGTCCTTGTTAAACCTTTCTTGCATGTTCTCAATCCTTGTCTCCAGGCTATTTATCTGTGATTCCATTTTGATTTCAAGATTTTGGATCAATTTCACTATCATTATTCGGAATTCTTTATTAGGTAGATTCCCTATCTCTTCCTCTTTTGTTTGGTTTGGTGGGCGTTTATCCTGTTCCTTTATCTGCTGGGTATTCCTCTGTCTCTTCATCTTGTTTAAATTGCTGAGTTTGGGGTGTCCTTTCTGTATTCTGGCAGTTTGTGGAGTTCTCTTTATTGTGGCGTTTCCTCGCTGTGTGTGGGTTTGTACAGGTGGCTTGTCAACGTTGCTTGGTTAGGGAAGCTTGTGTCGGTGTTCTGGTGAGTGGAGCTGTATTTCTTCTCTCTCCTTTCGAAGACTTGGGTTGCTTTTCTGGGTGCCTGATGTCCTCTGCCAGCTTTCAGAAGTTGTTTTGTGGAATTTACTCGGCGTTTAAATGTTCTTTTGATGAATTTGTGGGGGAGAAAGTGTTCTCCCCATCCTACTCCTCCGCCATCTTATCTCCTCCTCCGATTATCTCTGCCTTTTCATTTTGATTAGCTTTCTGTGACTGTGGTTTTCATTCTGGAGACTGCCGGATTATATCCCTTTTTGCTTTTATGTCTACCATCTAGTTCAGTTCAGTTCAGTTCAGTCACTCAGTCATGTCCGACTCTTTGCGACCCCATGAATTGCAGCACGCCAGGCCTCCCTGTCCATCACCAACTCCCGGAGTATACTTAAGCTCATGTCCATCGAGTCAGTGATGCCATCCAGCCATCTGATCCTCTGTCATCTCTGTCTTCTCCTGCCCCCAATCCCTACCAGCATTGGGGTCTTTTCCAGTGAGTCAACTCTTTGCATGAGGTGGCCAAAGTATTGGAGTTTCAGCTTTAGCATCAGTCCTTCCAGTGGACACCCAGGACTGATCTTTAGGATGGACTGTTGGATCTCCTTGCAGTCCAAGGGACTCTCAAGAGTCTTCTCCAACACCACAGTTCAAAAGCATCATTTCTTCGGTGCTCAGCCTTCTTCATAGTCCAACTCTCACATCCATCCATGACCACAGGAAAAACCATAGCCGTGACTAGACGGACCTTTGTTGGCAAAGTAATGTCTCTGCTTTTGAATATGCTATCTAGGTTGGTCATAACTTTCCTTCCAAGGAGTAAGCGTCTTTTAATTTCATGGCTGCAGTCACCATCTGCAGTGATTTTGGAGCCCCCCAAAATAAAGCCTGACACTGTTTCCACAATTTCCCCATCTATTTCCCATGAAGTGATGGGACCGGATGGCATGATCTTCGTTTTCTGAATGTTGAGCTTTAAGCCAACTCTTTCACTCTCCACTTTCACTTTCATCAAGAGGCTTTTTCGTTCCTCTTCACTTTCTGCATATCTGAGGTTATTGATATTTCTCCCAGAAATCTTGATTCCAGCTTGTGTTTCTTCCAGTCCAGCGTTTGTCATGATGTACTCTGCATATAAGTTAAATAAACAGGGTGACAATATACAGCCTTGACGAACTCCTTTTCCTATTTGGAACTAGTCTATTATGGTGGGGCTAATAGCAATCTCCAAGAAGGCTTACACCAAACTGCCCCTCTAGGGATTGTTGCTGCCAGTACCTCTATTTCCATGATGTGCCATCCCTCCAGAGGAGACCCACCCCCCTCACCCCGGCAACACTTGCAGGTGGGTCTGGCTCAGTCACTTGTGGGGTTACTGCCCCTTTCCCATAGTTCCTGGTGCACACAAGATTTTGTTTGTTATTTTGTTCCAATAGTGGAGTCTTTGTGTCCTCCAGTTCTGTGGAAGTCCTGTGATCCATTCCCACTATCCTTAAAAGTCAGATTCCCTGGGGATTCCTAATCACTTTGCTGGACCTCCAGACTGGGAAGCTTGATGTGGGGCTCAGAATCTTCCAACAGTGTGAGAATTTCTTTGGTATTATTGTTCTCCAGTTTGTGGCTTGCCCACCTAGTAGATATGTTATTTGATTTATCATGATTATTGTTCTTCCTTGGTAGCTCAGATGGTAAAACATCTGCCTGCAATGTGGAAGACCTGGGTTTGATCCCCAGGTCAGGAAAATCCCTGAGTTTGGAAGATCTTCTGAAGAAAGTACTGGCAACCCATTCCAATATTCTTGCCTGGAAAATCCCATGGACAGTGGAGCCTGGCAGGCTACATTCAGTGGGATTGCAAAGAGATGGACACAACTGAGCAACTAACACTTTATGCCCTATCATTTCATTGCAGCTTTTCCTTTGTTGTTGGATGTGGGTATCATTTTTTGGTGGGTTCTAGCATTCTACTGTCAATAGTTGTTCAACAGCTAGTTGCAATTTAGATGCTTTCACTGGAGATGACTACACATCCTTCTACTCTGCCATCTTGAAACAATCTTCTGCAATATATATTTTTTGACAAGAGGAATTCTAAGACACATCTTCTGCTTAAAAGGTGTAAAATATTTCTTTTTTATTTTAAATTATTAATTTATCTGAATTGGAGGATAATTATTTTACAATATTGTGGTGGTTTTTGCCATACATCAACACGAATCAGCCAGATGCACATGTGTCCCCCCATTCTGAACCCCTCTCCCACCACCCTACCCTATCCCTCTGGGTTGTCCCAGAGCACCAGCTTTGAGTTCCCCGCTTCATGCATTGAACTTGCACTGGTCATCTATTTTAAATGCTAATATACATGTTTCAATGCTATTCTCTCATATTGTCTCACCCTCGCCTTCTCCCACATAGCCCAAACATCTGTTCTTTACCTCTGTGTCTCTTTTGCTGCCTTGCATATAGGATCATCATTACCGTCTTTCTAAATTCCTTATATATGCATTAATATACTGTATTGGGGTTTCTCTTTCTGGCTTACTTCACTCTGTGATAGGCTCCAGTTTCATCCACCTCATTAGAGCTGACTCAAATGCTATACTTTTTTATAGCTGAGTAATATTCCATTCCTTATCCATTGTCTGCCAGTGGACATCTGGGTTGTTTCCATGTTCTAGCTATTGTAAACAGTGCTGTGATGAACATTGGGGTACACGTGTCTCTTTCAATTCTGGTTTCTTCGGTGTTTATGCCAAGCAGTGGGATTGCTGGGTCATATGGCAGTTCTATTCCCAGTTTTTAAAGGAATCTCCAGAATGTTCTCCATAGTGGCTGTACTAGTTTGCATTCCCACCAACAGTGTAAGAGGGTTCCCTTTTCTCCACACCCTCTCCAGCATTTATTGCTTGTAGACTTTTGGATTGCAGCCATTCTGACTGGCATGAAATGGTACCTCATTGTGGTTTTGATTTGCATTTCTCTGATAATGAGTGATGTTGAGCATCCTTTCATGTGTTTGTTAGCCATCTGTATGCCTTCTTTGGAGAAATGTCTGTTTAGTTCTTTGGCCCACTTTTTGATTGGGTCATTTATTTTTCCGGAATTGACCTGCAGGAGTTGCTTGTATATTTTTGAGATTAGTTTGTCAGTTGCTTCATTTGCTATTATTTTATCCCATTCTGAAGACTGTCTTTTCACCTTGATTGTAGTTTTCTTTGTTGTGCAGAAGCTTTTAAGTTTAATTAGGTCCCATTTGTTTATTTTTGCTTTGATTTCCAATATTCTGGAAGGTGGGTCATAGAGGATCCTGCTGTGATGTATGTCGGAGACTGTTTTGCCTATGTTCTCCTCTAGGATTTTTATAGTTTCTGGTCTTACATTTAGATCTTTAATCCATTTTGAGTTTATTTTTGTGTATGGTATTAGAAAGTGTTCTTGTTTCATTGTTTTACAAGTGGTTGACCAGTTTTCCCAGCACCACTTGTTAAAGACATTGTCTTTAATCCATTGTATATTCTTGCCTCCTTTGTCAAAGATAAGGTGTCCATAGGTGTATGGATTTATCTCTGGGCTTTCTAGTTTGTTCGATTGATCTATATTTCTGTCTTTGTGGCTTTGTAGTAGAGCCTGAAGTCAGGCAGGTTGATTCCTCCAGTTCCATTCTTCTTTCTCAAGATAACTTTGGCTATTCGAGGTTTTTTGTATTTCCATACAAATTGTGAAATTATTTGTTCTAGCTTTGTGGAAAATACCATTGGTAGCTTGATAGGAATTGCACTGAATCTATAGATTCCTTTGGGTATATACTCATTTTCATTATATCGATTCTTCTGATACATGAACATGGTATATTTCTTCATCTATTAGTGTCCTCTTTGATTTCTTTCACCAGTGTTTTATAGTTTTCTATATATAGGTCTTTAGTTTCTTTAGGTAGATATATTCCTAAGTATTTTATTCTTTCCGTTGCAATGGTGAATGGGATTGTTTCCTTGATTTCTCTTTCTATTTTCTCATTATTAGTGTATAGGAATGCAAGGTATTTCTGTGTGTTGATTTTATATCCTGCAATTTTACTATATTCATTGATTGGCTCTAGTGATTTTCTGGTGGAGTCTTTAGGGTTTTCTGTGTAAAGGATCATGTCATCTGCAAACAGTGAGAGTTTTACTTCTTCTTTTCCAATTTGGGTTCCTTGTATTTCTTTTTCTGCTCTGATTGCTGTGGCCAAAACTTCCAAAACTATGTTGAATTGTAGTGGTGAAAGTGGGCACCCTTGTCTTGTTTCTGACTTTAGGGGAAATTATTTCAATTTCTCACCATTGAGGATAATATTGCTGTGGGTTTGTCATATATAGCTTTTATTATGTTGAGGTATGTTCCTTCTATTCCTGCTTTCTGGAGAGTTTTTATCATAAATGGATGTTGAATTTTGTCAAAGGCTTTCTCTCCATCTATTGAGACAATCATATGGCTTTTATTTTTCATTTTGTTTATGTGGTGTATTACATTGATTGATTTGCAGATACTGAATAATCCTTGCATCCCTGGGATAAAGCCCACTTGGTCATGGTGTATGATCTTTTTAATGTGTTGTTGGATTCTGATTGCTAGAATTTTGTTAAGGATTTTTGCGTCTCTGTTCATCAGTGATATTGGCCTATAGTTTTCTTTTTTTGTGGCATCTTTGTCAGGTTTTGGTATTAGGGTGATGGTGGCCTCATAGAATGAGTTTGGAAGTTTACCTTCCTCTGCAATTTTCTAGAAGAGTTTGAGCAGGATAGGTGTTAGCTCTTCTCTAAATTTTTTGGTAGAATTCAGCTGTGAAGCCATCTGGACCTGGGGTTTGCTTGCTGGAAGATTTCTGATTACAGTTCCAATTTCTGTGCTTATGATGGGTCTGCTAAGATTTTCTATTTCTTCCTGGTTCAGTTTTGGAAAGTTGTACTTTTCTAAGAATTTGCCTATTTCTTCCCCGTTGTCCATTTTATTGGCAAATAATTGCTGATAGTAGTCTCTTATGATCCTTTGTATTTCTGTGTTGTCTGTTGTGATCTCTCCATTTTCATTTCTAATTTTATTGATTTGATTTTTCTCCCTTTGTTTCTTGATGAGTCTGGCTAATGTTTTGTCAATTTTATTTATCCTTTCAAAGAGCCAGCTTTTGGCTTTGTTGATTTTTGCTATGGTCTCTTTGTTTCTTTTTTTTTTTTTTTAATTTTATTTTTAACCTTTACAATATTATATTAGTTTTGCCAAATATCGAAATGAATCCGCCACAGGTATACCTGTGTTCCCCATCCTGAACCCTCCTCCCTCCCAATACCCTCCCTCTGGGTCGTCCCAGTGCACCAGCCCCAAGCATCCAGTATCGTGCATCGAACCTGGACTGGCTACTCGTTTCATACATGATATTATACATGTTTCAATGCCATTCTCCCAAATCTCCCCACCCTCTCCCTCTCCCACAGAGTCCATAAGACTGATCAATACATCAGTGTCTCTTTTGCTGTCTCGTACACAGGGTTATTGTTACCATCTTTCTAAATTCCATATATATGCGTTAGTATACTGTATTGGTGTTTTTCTTTCTGGCTTACTACACTCTGTATAATAGGTTCCAGTTTCATCCATCTCATTAGAACTGATTCAAATGTATTCTTTTTAATGTTTGTTTTGCATTTATTTCTGCCCTAATTTTTAAGATTTCTTTCCTTCTACTAACCCTGGGGTTCTTCATTTCTTCCTTTTCTAGTTGCTTTAGGTGTAGAGTTAGGTTATTTATTTGACTTTTTTCTTGTTTCTTAAGGTATGCCTGTATTGCTCTGAACTTTCCCCTTAACACTGCTTTTACAGTGTCCCACAGGTTTTGGGTTGTTTTGTTTTCATTTTCATTCATTTCTATGCATATTTTGATTTCTTTTTTGATTTCTTCTGTGATTTTTTGGTTATTCAGCAGCGTGTTGTTCAGCCTCCATATGTTGGAATTTTAAATAGTTTTTCTCCTGTAATTGAGATCTAATCTTACTGCATTGTGGTCAGAAAAAATGCTTGGAATGATTTCATTTTTTTTTTGAATTTACCAAGGCTAGATTTACGGCCCAGGATGTGATCTAACCTGGAGAAGGTTCCGTGTGTGCTTGAGAAAAGGGTGAAATTCATTGTTTTGGGGTGAAATGTCCTATAGACATAAATTAGGTCTAACTGGTCTATTGTATCCTTTAAAGTTTGTGTTTCCTTGTTAATTTTCTGTTTAGTTGATCTATCCATAGGTGTGAGTGGGGTATTACAGTCTCCCACTATTATTGTGTTATTGTTAATTTCCCCTTTCATACTTGTTAGCATTTGTCTTACATATTGTGGTGCTGCTATGTTGGGTGCATATATATTTATAATTGTTATATCTTCTTCTTGGATTGATATTTTGATCATTATGTCGTTCCTTCTTTGTCTCTTTTCACAGCCTTTGTTTTAAAGTCTATTTTATCTGATATGAGTATTGATACTCCAGCTTTCTTTTAGTCTCTATTTGCAGCTCTATCTCTCTTTTTCCAGCCCTTCACATTCAGTCTGTATGTGTCCCCTGTTTTGAGGTGGGTCTCTTGTAGACAACATATATAGGGGTCTTGCTTTTGTATCCATTCAGCCAGTTTTTGGTTTTGGTTTGGGGCATTCAACCCATTTACATTTAAGGTAATTATTGATAAGTATGATCCCGTTGCAATTTACTTTATTGTTTTGGGTTCGAGTTTATACACCCTTTTTGTGTTTCCTGTCTAGAGAATATTCTTTAGCATTTGTTGGAGAGCTGGTTTGGTGGTGCTGTATTCTCTCAGCTATTGCTTGTCTGTAAAGCTTTTGATTTCTCCTTCATATTTGAATGAGATCCTTGCTGGGTACAGTAGTCTGGGCTGTAGGTTATTTTCTTCCATCACTTTTAGTATGTCTTGCCATTCCCTCCTGGCTTGAAGAGTTTCTATTGAAAGATCAGCTGTTATCCTTATGGGAATCCCCTTGTGTGTTGTTTGTTGTTTTCCCCTTGCTGCTTTTAATATTCGTTCTTTGTGTTTAATCTTTGTTAATTTGATTAATATGTGTCTTGGAGTGTTTTGCCTTGGGTTTATCCTGTTTGGGACTCTCTGGGTTTCTTGGACTTGGGTGATTATTTCCTTCCCCATTTTAGGGAAGTTTTCAACTATTGTCTCCTCAAGTATTTTCTCATGGTCTTTCTTTTTGTCTTCTTCTGGAACTCCTATGATTCTAATGTTGGGGCATTTAACACGGTCCTGGAGGTCTCTGAGATTGTCTTCATTTCTTTTAATTCGTTTTTCTTTTTCCCTCTCTGATTCATTTATTTCTACCACTCTATCTTCTATTTCACTAATCCTATCTTCTGCCTCTGTTATTGTACTATTTGTTGCCTCCAGAGTATTTTTTTTATCTCATTTATTGCATTATTCATTATATATTGACTCTCTTTTATTTCTTCTAGGTCCTTGTTAAACCTTTCTTGCATGTTCTCAATCCTTGTCTCCAGGCTATTTATCTGTGATTCCATTTTGATTTCAAGCTTTTGGATCATTTTCACTATTATTATTTGGAATTCTTTATTAGGTAGATTCCCTATCTCTTCCCTTTTGTTTGGTTTGGTGGGCATTTATCCTGTTCATTTACCTTCTGTGTATTCCTCTATCTCTTCATCTTGTTTATATTGCTGAGTTTGGGTGGTCTTTCTGCATTCTGGCAGTTTGTGGAATTCTCTTTATTGTGTAGTTTGCTCGCTGTGGGTGGGGTTGTACATGTGGCTTGTCAAGATTTCTTGGTTAGGGAATCTTGTGTCGGTGTTCTGGTGGGTGGAGCTGGATTTCTTCTCTGGAGTGCAATGAAGTGTCCAGTAATGAGTTATGAGGTGTCAGTGGTTTTGGGGTTACTTTGGGCAGCCTGTATACTGGAGCTCAGGGTTGTGTTCCTGTGTTGCTGGAGAATTTGCTTGGTATGTCTTGCTCTGGAATTTGTTGGCCCTTGTGTGGTGCTTGGTTTCAGTGTAGGTATGGAGGCGTTTGATGAGCTCCTGTCAATTAATGTTCCCTGGAGTCAGGTGTTCTCTGGTGTTCTCAGGATTTGGACTTAAGCCTCCTGCTTCTGGTTTTCAGTCTTATTTTTACAGTAGTCTCAAGACTTCTTCTATACAGCACCATTGATAAAACATCTAGGTTAAAGATGAAAAGTTTCTCCACACTGAGGGACACCCAGAGAGATTCAGAGTTACATGGAGAAGAGAAGAGGGAGGAGAGAGTTAGAGGTGACCCGAATGAGATGAGGTGGAATAAAAAGAGGAGAGAGCAAGCTAACCAGTATGTACACTCCACAACTGGACCGCTCAGAGATGTTCATAGAGTTATACAGAGAAGAGAAGAGGGAGGAAGGAGACAGACGTTGCCAGGAGGAAAAAAGAGGGGATAAAAGCATAAAACACAGAGAGAGACAGATCCAGCCAGTAATCAGTTTCCTAAGTGTTCTCCACCGTCCAGAATACACAGAGATTCACAGAGTTGGTAGAGAAGAGAAGGGGGAGGGAGGAGATAGAGGTGACCTGGTGGAGAAAAAGGAGAGCCCAAAAGGGGAGAGAGCAGTCAAGCCAGTAATCTCGCTTCCAAGTAAAAGTGGGTACTGAAGATTGGGTTCTAAAAGGTACAAAATTGATAACAAATACCAAAAAGCAAAGATTAAAAATCTACAGTAGAGTGTGGAATTTAAAAAATACAATAGTAAAGAAAAGAAGAAAAAAGGAGAAAAAAAATAAAACAAAGTCACAAAAATTATAATATATATGTGTATATATATATATATATATATAGTTTGCTTTTAAAAATAGGGTCTTTTTTTTTTTTTTTTTTGCAAAGTAATAGGAGGTTATAGAAGTGAAAATTAAAAGAGTAATAGAGGACTTAAAATTTTCAAAAAATTAAAAAAAGAATGATCATAAAAATGGTAAAAATATATCTAGGACTTTCTCTGGTGGTGATGTGGGTATTGTGGGGTCATTTCATTTTTGGATAGTTCCTTGGTCTGGCTTATATTTCTCAAGATCTATAGGCCCCTTCCTATGTAGTCGGTACCAATGACAGGGTTTTAATCTATTGCACCTGTCATTTCCAAGGCGATTCCCTCTGTTTTAACTTCTTCTGTTTGCTGGTCTCTTCAGTGTCTGATTTCCACCCTGACACAAAGCGGGCAGTAGTGGACACTTTTTTTAGGCTCACTTGTTCAGTCACACTGTAGGGAGGGAGGGATGCTGCAAATAAATAACACTTGTGTGTGTTTGCAGTGCCTCAGCCACACTGGGCCTGCCCCCGCTCACGGGGCATGTACCCTCCCTGCCCACACTGTTCAGGCTCTAGGTTGCTCCACTGGGAACCATCCAAGGCTGGCCCTGGGCTGCATGCACCTCCCAGGTCTAAGCTGATCAGGTTCAGGCACTCGGGTAGTCCTCAGAGGCACAGACTCGGTTGAGTCTGTTTTGTGCCCTACCCAAGTCCGAGCAGCTCAGGTGATGGGCTGTTTGGTGAATGTGGTTGCTGTGACTTATCACCTCCCCCATCCCTGCCACTCGGTTTTCTGGGTGTACAACCGGCCCACCTTCTCAGGCAGATGTTGACCATCCAGAACGCCAAGAAGTCCTTGTTAGCAAAGAAGCCTGCTTACAGTTTTGTAGATAATGTCTCTCTGGGGCTGCGATTGCCCCCTTCTGGCTCTGGGTGCCTGTCACCGGAGGGGGATGGTCTGCAGCTGGCTATCTCTGTTCAGTCCTTTGTTCTGTGCGCGGGCCTGGCGGTGTCTTAGGTTAGGGCTGGCTTTTCGCGTGGTAGTTATCCCACAGTCTGGTTTGCTAGACCAAGTTAGTTCGCTCAGTTTGTGCTCGGGGCATTCAGGCCAGATCCTTACTCTAAGCAATGCAGCCTGTGCCTCCCTGCCCAGCCCCTGCTTGCTAGTGGCCGGTGCAAGCATTTGCTCTGCTTCTCCGCTGGGGGAGTTACCATTGGGTTCGTAATCTGTGGGTTTTAATTATATATTTATTTTCCCTCCCGGTTATGTTGCCCTCTGTGCTTCCAAGGCTCACCACAGACTCAGCAGTGAGAGTGTTTCCTGGTGTTTGGAAACTTCTCTCTTTTTAAGACTCCCTTCCCTCGACAGAGCTCCATCCCTACCTCTTTTGTCTCTTTTTGTGCCTTTTATATTTTTTCCCTACCTCCTTTCGAAGACAATGGGCTGCTTTTCTGGGTGCCTGATGTCCTCTGCCAGCATTCAGAAGTTGTTTTGTGGAATTTACTCAGCGTTTAAATGTTCTTTTGTGAATTTTTTTGGGAGAAAGTGGTCTCCCCGTCCTATTCCTCCACCATCTTAGGACTGCCTTCTGGCCTTACATTTAGATCTTTAATCCATTTTGAGTTTATTTCTGTGTGTGGTGTTAGAAAGTGTTCTAGTTTCACTCTTTTACATGTATTGGCCAGTTTCCCCAGGACCACTTGTAAAAGAGATTGTCTTTTCTCCATTTTATATTTTGTCCCCCTTTTCAAAGATAAGGTGTCCACAGGTGCGTGGATCTCTCTGGGCTTTCTATTTTGTTTCATTGATCTATATTTCTGTGTTTGTGCCAGTACCATACTGTCTTGATTACTGTAGTTTTGTAGTATAGTCTGAAGTCAGGAAGGTTGATTTCTCGGTTCCATTCTTCTTTCTCAAGACTGCTTTGGCTATTCGAGGTTTTTTGTGTTTCCATACAAATTGTGAAATATTTTGTTCTAGTTCTGTGAAAAATACCACTGGTAGTTTGACAGAAATTGCACTGAATCTATTGATTGATTTGTGTAGTATACTCATTTTCACTGTATTGATTCTTCCAATTCATGGGCATGGTATATTTCTCCATTTATTTGTGTCATCTTTGATTTCTTTCATCAGTCTCTTATAGTTTTCTATCTATAGGTTTTGTTTCTTTAGGTAGATTTATTCCTAAGTAATTCATTCTTTTCATTACAATGGTGAATGACATTGTTTTCTTAATTTTTTCTGTTTGTTTTCATTGTTCTTGTATAGGAATGCAAGGGATATCTGTGTATTAATTTTATATCCTGCAAATTTACTATATTCATTGGTTAGTTCTAGTAATTTTCTGGTGGCATCTTTACGGTTTTATATATAAAGGATCATGTCATCTGCAAACAGTGATGTTTATTTCTTCTTTTCCAATTTTGATTCTTTTTATTCGCTTTCCTTTTCTGATTGCTGTGGATAGGAATTTCAAAACTATGTTGAATAGTAGTGGTGAGAATGGGCACCCTTGTCTTGCTACTGATTTTAGAGGAAAGGCTTTCAATTTTTCAAAATTGAAGATAATGTTTGATGTGATTTGTCGTATATGGCTCTTATTAAATTGAGGTATGTTGCTTCTATGCTTGCTTTCTGAAGAGTTTATATCATAAATGGGTATTGCATTTTGTCAAAGGCTTTCTCTGCATCTATTGAGATAATCATATTGTTTATTTTTCAATTTGTTAATATGGTCTATAACATTGATTGGTTTGTGGATACTGAGGAATCCTTGCACCTCTGAAATAAAACCAACTTGGTCATGATGTGTGATCTATTTAATATGTTGTTGGATTCTCTTTGGTAGGATTTTGTTGAGTATTTTTGCTTCTATGTTCATCAGTGATATTGGCCTGTAGTTTTCTTTTTTTGTGGTATCTTTGTCTGGTTTGGGTATCAGGGTGATGGTGGCCTCATAGAATGAGTTTGGAAGTTGACCTTTCTCTGCAATTTTCTGGAAGAGTTTGAGTAGGATAGGTGCTAGCTCTTCTCTAAATTTTTGGTAGAATTCCCCTGTGATGCCATCTGCTGCTAAGTCGCTTCAGTCATGTCCGACTCTGTGTGACCCCATAGAAGGCAGCCCACCAGGCTCCCCCATCCCAGGGATTTTCCAGACAAGAACACTGGAGTGGGTTGCCATTTCCTTCTCCAATGCATGACAGTGAAAAGTGAAAGTGAAGTTGCTCAGTCGTGTCTGACTCTTATTGACCCCATGGACTGCAGCCTACCAGCCTCTTCTATCCATGGGATTTTCCAGGCAAGAGTACTGGAATGGGTTGTCATTGCCTTCTCTGTGATGCCGTCTAGTCCTGGACTTTTGTTTATTGGAAGATTTTTTATTACAGTGTAGATTTCCATACTTGTGATGGATCTGTTCAGATTTTCTATTTCTTCCTTACTGGTTCAGCTTTGGGTTCAGCTTTTCTAAGAGTTTGTCCATTTCTTCCAAGTTGTCCATTTTATTGGCATAGAGTTGCTCTCTGCAGTCTCTTATGATCTTTTGCATTTCTGTATTGTCTGTTGTGATTTCTCCATTTTCTTTTCTAATTTTGTTGATTTGATTTTCTCCCTTTGTTTCTCGATGAGTCTGGATAACAGTTTGTCTATTTTATTTATCTTCTCAAAGAACCAGCTTTTAGCTTGGATGATCTTTGCTATAGTCTGTTTCATTTCTTTTTCAATTACTTCTGCTCTGGTTTTTATGATTTTTTTCCCCTTCTACTTACTTTGGGGTTTTTCTGTTCTTCTTTTGTGTTGCTTTAGGTGTAAACTTAGGTTGTAAATAAACAACATCAAATAAGATGTTTCTCTTGTTTCTTGAGGTAGGCTTGTATTGCTGTGAACCTCCCTCTAAGCACTGCTTTTACTGAATCCCATAGGTTTGGCATTGTTGTGCTTTTATTTTCATTTTTTTCTATGTATATTTTGATTTTATTTTTGATTTCTTCCATGATCCATTGTTTATTCACGTTTGTTGTTTAACCTCCATAGATTTGTGTTTTTTTATAGTTTTTTTTTTCTTTTTTTTCCTGTAGTTGATATTCAGTGTTACCCTATTGTGATCAAAAAAGATGTTTGAAATGATTTCAAATTTAAAAAATTTACCAAGGTCAGATTTGTGGCCCAGGATGTGACCTATTCTGGAGAATGTTCCATGTGTACTTAAGAAAAAGGTGAAATCCATTGTTTTTGGATGAAATGCCCTGTAGATAACCATTATGTCTAACTGGCCCATTATATCATTTAAAACTTTTGTTTCTTTGCTAATTTTGTGTTTCATTGGTCTATCCATAGCTGTGAGTTGGGTATTAAAGGCCTCCACTATTACTGTGTTACTGGTAATTTCCCCTTTCATACTTGTTTAGCATTTGCCTTGTGTATTGAGGTGCTCCTATGTTGGGTGCATATATATTTATAATTGTTATGTCTTCTTCTTGGATTGATCCCTTGAGCATTATGTAGTGTCCTTCTTTGTCTCTTGTCATAGTCTTTATTTCAAGGTCTATTTATCTCATATGAGTATCACTGATCCTGCTTTCTTTAGGTCTCCTTTTGCATAAGATATTTTTTTCAGCCCCTCACTTTCAGTCTGTATGTGTCTCTAGGTTTGAGGCGGGTGTCTTGTAGACAGCATATGTAGGGGTTTTGTTTTTGTATCCATTTGGCCAGTCTTTGTCTTTTGGTCAGAGCATTTAACCCATTTACATTTAAGGTAATTGTTGGTAAGTATGATCCTATTACCATTTACTTTGTTGTTTTGGGTTCTTTTTTATAAACATTTTCTGTTTTTCCTGTCTAGAGAAGATCCTTTAGCATTTGTTGAGGATCTGGTTTGTGCTGAATTCTCTCAGCTTTTGCTTCTCTGTAAAGCTTTTGATTTCTCCTTCATATCTGAATGAGATCCTTGCTGGATAGAGTAATCTTGGTTGTAGATTTTTCATTCCCTTCTGACCTGAAGAGTTCCTATTGAAAGATCAGCTGTTGTCCTTATGGGGACCACTTTGTGTGTTATTTGTTGTTTTTCCCTTGCTGCTTTTAAAATTTGCTCTTTGTGTTTTATTTTTGTTAGTTTGATTATTATGTGTCTTGGGGTGTTTTGCCTTGGGGTGATCCTGTTTGGGACTCTCTGGGTTTCTTGACGTGCGTGGCTATTATCTTTCTAATTTAGGGAAGTTTTTGACTATTATCTCCTCAAGTAATTTCACTTGCCTTCTTTTTGTCTTCTTTTGGAACACATATGGTTTTAATGTTGGGGCATTTAACATTGTCCCAGAGCTATCTGAGTTTGTCCTCATTTCTTTTAATTCTTGTTTCTTTTTTCCTCTCTGTTTCATTTCTTTCCACCATTCTATCTTCCATCTCACTTATCCTCTCTTCTGCCTCCATTATTCTACTGTTGATTCCCTCCAGAGTGCTTTTTTTTTTTTTAATTTAATTTAATTTTTAAACTTTACAATATTGTATTGGTTTTTAATATGAGTTATTGCATGGTTCATTATTGATTGACTCTTCTTTATTTCTTCTAGGTCCTTGTTAAACATTTCTTGCATCTTCTCAATCCTTGTTTCTAGTCTATTTATCTGTAATTCCATTTTGGTTTCAAGATTTTGAATCATATTCACTATCATTATTCTGAAATCTTTTCCAAGTAAACTCCTTATCTCCTTCTCTTTTTTTTTTTTTTTTTTGTTGGTTGGTTTTGGTTTGGTGGGCTTTTATCTTTATCATTTTCCTTCACCTGCTGAATATTTCTCTGCCTTTTCATTTTGTTAAGATTGCTGTGTTTGCATGCCCTTTCTGCAGGCTGGAATGTCATGGTTTCTCTTAGTTGTGGAGTCTTCTCCCTGTGGGTACGGTTAGACCAGTGGCTTGTCAATGTTTCCTGGATGTGGGAACTTTTGTCTGTCTCTGTTGGGTGGAACTGAATCTCTTTTCTCTGGAGTGCCATGAGATTTCCAGTAGTGAGTTTTGGGGTGTCTATGGATTTGATATGGCTTTGGATAGTCTTTCTTTTTATGTTCCGGATTGTGTTTCTGTTTTGCTGGAGAATTAGTGTGGTTTATCTTGCACTTGAACTTTTTGGCTCTTGGGTGGAGCTTAATTTCAGTGAAGGTATGGAGACTTTTGGGTGGGCTCTTGTGTATTAATGTTCCTTGGAGTCAGGAGCTTTCTGGCGTTCTAAACTTCTTGAGGTGAGACTCCTGTCTCTGGGTTTCAGTCCTCTCCTTACAGTAGCCTCAAGATATCTCCATCCATACAACACAGAAGATAAAACCCGTAGGTTAATTGTAAAACAACTCTTTACAGCCAGGGACACTCAGAGAGATTCACAGAGTTATATAGAGAAGAGGGAGGAGGGAGATAGAGGTGACCAGGAGGAGAAAAGTGAGAGTGAAAAGGCAAGACAGCTACCAAACCAGTGATCAAATCACTAAGTGAAAATGGATACGAAGATTTGATTCTAAAAGATACAACATTGATAACAAATATCAAAACACAAAGGCTAAAAACCTAGAATAGAGGTTAGAGTCTCAAAAACACAATGTGAAAACACAAAACAAAATTGATCTCAATAATTGAAATACATATGGAATTTGTTTTTGAAAAATAAGCTTTTTAAAGACAGTTTTTTTTTTTTTTTAAGGTAATAGTAAGCTATAAAGCATCAGACCTTGCTTCTATCACCAGTCATATCCACAGCTCAGTATTGTTTTTGCTTTGGCTCCATCCCTTCATTCTTTCTGGAGTTATTTCTCCACTGATCTCCAGTAGCATATTGGGCACCTACTGACCTGGGGAGTTCCTCTTTCAGCATCCTATCAATTTGCCTTTTCATACTGTTCATGGGGTTCTCAAGGCAAGAATACTGATGGACATCACCAGATGGTCAACACCAAAATCAGATTGATTATGTTCTTTGCAGCTAAAGATGGAGAAGCTCTATACAGTCAACAAAAACAAGACCAGAACCTGACTGTGGCTCAGATTATGAACTCCTTATTGCCAAAATCAGACTTAAATTGAAGAAAGTAGGGAAAACCACTAGACCATTCAGGCATGACCTAAATCAAATCCGTTATGATTATACAGAGGAAATGAGAAATAGATTTAAGGGCCTAGATCTGATAGAGTGCCTGATGAACTATGGAATGAGGTTCTTGACATTGTACAGGAGATAGGGATCAAGACCATCCCCATGGAAAAGAAATGCAAAAAAGCAAAATCGCTGTATGGGGAGGCCTTACAAATAGCTGTGAAAAGAACAGAAGTAAATAGCAAAGGAGGAAAGGAAAGATATAAGCATCTGAATGCAGAGTTCCAAACAATAGCAAGAAGAGATAAGAAAGCCTTCCTCAGTGATCAGTGCAAAGAAATAGAGGAAAACAGAAGAATGGGAAAGACTAGAGATCTCTTCAAGAAAATTAGAGATACCAAGGGAATATTTCATGCAAAGATGGGCTTGATAAAGGACAGAAATGGTATGGACCTAACAGAAGATATTAAGAAGAGGTGGCAAGAATACACAGAAGAACTGTACAAAAAGATAATCACGATCCAGATAATCATGATGGTGTGATCACTGACCTAGAGCCAGACATCCTGGAATGTGAAGTCAAGTGGGCCTTAGAAAGCATCACTACGAACAAAGCTAATGGAGGTGATGGAATTCCCGTTGAGCTCTTTCAAATCCTGAAAAATGATGGAGGAAAGTGCTGCACTCAATATGCCAGCAAATTTGGAAAACTCAGCAGTGGCCACAGGACTGGAAATGGTCAGTTTTCATTCCAATCCCAAAGAAAGGCAATGCCAAAGAATGCTCAAACTACCGAACAATTACACTCATCTCACATGCTAGTAAAGTATTGCTCAAAATTCCTCAAGCCACGCTTCAGCAATATATGAACTGTGAACTTCCTGATGTTCAAGCTGGTTTAGAAAAGACAGAGGAACAAGAGATCAAATTGCCAACATCCACTGGATCATGGAAAAAGCAAAAGAGTTCCAGAAAAGCATCTATTTCTGCTTTATTGACTATGCCAAAGCCTTTGACTGTGTGGATCATAAGAAACTGTGGAAAATTCTGAAAGAGATGGGAATACCAGACCACCTGACCTGACTCTTGAGAAATGTGTATGCAGGTCAGGAAGCAACAGTTAGAACTGGACATGGAATAACAGACTGGTTGCAAATAGGAAAAGGAGTATGTCAAGGCTGTATATTGTCACCCTGTTTCTTTAACTTATATGCAGAGTACATCATGAGAAACGCTGGGCTGGAAGAAGCACAAGCTGGAATCAAGATTGCCAGGAGAAATATCAATAACCTCAGATATGCAGATGACACCACCCTCATGTCAGAAAGTGAAGAGGAACTAAAAAGCCTCTTGATGAAAGTGAAAGAGGAGAGTGAAAAAGTTGGCTTAAAGCTCAACATTCAGAAAACGAAGATCATGGCATCCGGTCCCATCACTTCATGGGAAATAGATGGGAAACAGTGGAAACAGTGTCAGACTTTATTTTTGGGGGCTCCAAAATCACTGCAGATGGTGACTGCAGCCATGAAATTAAAGATGCTTACTCCTTGGAAGGAAAGTTATGACCAACCTAGATAGCATATTCAAAAGCAGAGACATTACTTTGCCAACAAAGGTTCGTCTAGTCAAGGCTATGGTTTTTCCTGTGGTCATGTATAGATGTGAGAGTTGGACTATGAAGAAGGCTGAGTGCCGAAGAATTGATGCTTTTGAACTGTGGTGTTGGAGAAGACTCTTGAGAGTCCCTTGGACTGCAAGGAGATCCAACCAGTCCATTCTGTAGGAATCAACCCTGGGATTTCTTTGGAAGGAATGATGCTAAAGCTGAAACTCCAGTACTTTGGCCACTTCATGCGAAGAGTTGACTCATTGGAAAAGACTGTGATGCTGGGAGGGATTGGGGGCAGGAGGAGAAGGGGACAACAGAGGACGAGATGGCTGAATGGCATCACTGACTCGATGGACGTGAGTCTGAGTGAACTCTGGGAGTTGGTGATGGACAGGGAGGCCTGGTGTTCTGCGATTCATGGGGTCACAAAGAGTCAAACACGACTGAGCAACTGAACTGAACTGAACTCAAACTATAAAGCTGAAAGTGTAATATAGAATTAAAATTTTTAAAAAAATTAAAGTTATAATAGTAAAAAGATATCTAGAAATTTTTCTTCAGCTGTTGTGGGTCATGTGGGGTTAGCTTATTGTTACAAAGTCCCTTTTACTTGCTTGTACTTGTTCTCAAGGTTTATAGTTACCCCTCAAATGCACAGAGTCAGCATTAGCTTCAGGTTTTAAGCTCTTGCTCCTGTCACTTCCAGGATGGTTCCCCTTCTTTGTGTATTTTGGCTTACTCTGTTTGCAAGTCTTTTCAGTGTTTAATTTCCACCCTGACATGGTGGTGCCAAAGTGGCCACTTATTTAGGCTCACTTGTTCAGTTGTGCTGTGGGGAGGGAGGAACACTGAAAACACATACGGATGGCATGTGTGGGGAGTGCTCACAGTGGATGTACCACACTGGTTTGCCACAGCCCAAGGTGGTCCACACTGCTCAGGCTCCAGGCTGCTCTGCAAGGGCACTGTCCCAAGTGGACCCTGTGTTGCATGAACTTCCCAGGTCTAGGCGACTCAGGTTCTTAGGTGCTCTGCAAGGGCACAGATCTAGATAGGCCGTGGGTTTTTTGCTCTTTTCAGGTCCAGGCCACTCAAGCGACTGGGTGCTTGGTAGGCGAATGGTCCTATACGGTCTGTGCATCTTATGCATCTCCCTGGTTCCTGCCACTCGATATCCTGTGTGTGCTGTGAGGGCACGGTCCCAGGTGTTCCATTTGTCTCCTTTGGGGAGCTGATCTCAGGCTGTAATCCTGCTGGTGGATGCAAACTATCCAGGATCCCAGGAAGACATGGTTAGCAACTGGCAGCCTGCTCAGAGTTTGGTGGAAGATGCGATCTCTGGGGCTGAAATTTGGTAGCCCTTTGCCTTCTGACTCTGGTTGTTGAACACCTACCTCTCTGCCTCTGGGGAGGGAGGGTCCTAAATGGCAGCCAACTTGCTCTCCTTTGGTTCAGTAGGGCACAATCTTTTGTTCTGTGAGGACACCAGGGGTCACTGTGCAGTGTTAGAGCCTTTTGTGGGAAATGTTCTTTTTGTCTCTCTGGTGATCCTAAAGTTTGGGTTGCTATGTCACATCAGCCCTCTCAGATTGCTCTCAGGGCATTCAAACCAGTCCTTACCCTAAGGAACAAGGATGCAGCCCACACCTCCCTGCCTAGTCCCCAGTCGCTGCTGATAGATGGGAGTGTCTGAGCAGCTTCTCCACTGGTAGCTGTGGTTAGGCATGTATTGTGTGTGTGTTTGTGTGTGTGTGTTTCCTGTTCTATTGCCCTCTGAGATTCCAAAGCTCCCCAGTATCACACCTGTGAGAGGGCTTCCTATTGTGTAGAAGCTTTTCCTTCAAGACTCCCTCCCCAGGATGGCTCTGTGCCTAAATCCTTTGTCTCTCTTTTCATCTGTTTTATTTTGTTCTACCTCCATTCGAAGAGATTGGGCTGTCTTTCTGGGTGCCTGGTGTCCTCTGCCAGCGTTCAGAAGTTTTTTTGTGGATGTTGTGCAACATTAAAATGGTCTTTTGTTGAATTTGGTCTCAAAAGAGAAAGTGGTCTCCCAATCCTATTTTTCCACCATCTTGGGACCACCAGTAATAAATTTTTAAAAATTTAAAAATTCCAAATAAAAACAAAGAAGAGAAAAGAAAACCCTAAAAACATCGGAAAAGCAAGAGAGTTCCAGAAAAACATCAATTTCTGCTTTCTTGACTATGCCAAAGCCTTTAACTGTGTGGATCACAATACACTGTGGAAAATTCTGAAAGAAATGGGAATACCAGACCACCTGACCTGCCTCTTGAGAAACCTATATGCAGGTCAGAAAGCCACAGTTAGAACTGGACATGGAACAACAGACTGGTTCCAAACAGGAAAAGGAGTACATCAAGGCTGTATATTGTCACCCTGCTTATTTAACTTCTATGCAGAGCACATCATGAGAAACGCTGGGCTGGAAGAAGCACAAGCTGGAATCAAGATTGCCAGGAGAAATATCAATAACCTCAGATATGCAGATGACACCACCCTTATGGCAGAAAGTGAAGAGAAACTAAAAAGCCTCTTGACGAAGGTGAAAGTGGAGAGTAAAAAAGTTGGCTTAAAGCTCAACATTCAGAAAACGAAGATCATGGCATCTGTTCCCATCACTTCATGGGAAATAGATGGAGAAACAGTGGAAACAGTGTCAGACTTTATTTTGGGGGGCTCCAAAATCACTGCAGATGGTGACTGCAGCCATGAAATTAAAAGACGCTTACTCCTTGGAAGGAAAGTTATGACCAACCTAGATAGCATATTCAAAAGCAGAGACATTACTTTGCCAACAAAGGTCCATCTAGTCAAGGCTATGGTTTTTCCAGTGTTCGTGTATGGATGTGAGAGTTGGACGGTGAAGAAAGCTGAGCACAGAAGAATTGATGCTTTTGAACTGTGGTGTTGGAGAAGACTCTTGAGAGTCCCTTAAACTGCAAGGAGATCCAACCAGTCCATCCTAAAGTAGATCTGTCCTTGATGTTTATTGGAAGGACTGATGCTAAAACTGAAACTCCAGTACTTGGCCACCTCATGCGAAGTGTTGACTCATTGTAAAAGACCCTGATGCTGGGAGGGATTGGGGGCAGGAGGAGAAGGGGACGACAGAGGATGAGATGGCTGGATGGCATCACCGACTCAATGGATATGGGTTTGGGTTGACTCCGGGAGTTGGTGATGGACAGGGAGGCCTGGCATGCTGTGATTCATGGGGTCACAAAGAATCGGACACCACTGAGCGACTGAACTGACCTGAACTGAAAAACTACAAAAGGCCAACTAGAGTCAAAAGTATATAACAGAAATAAGTGTGATTTTAAAAAAATTTTTCCAAAAGTTTAAATAGATTTAATAGTACTGATAAAATCTACAATAACGGAGGAAAAGTAGGGGAAAAAAATGAAAAATATTCAGAATCAACTACAGAACAAGTCTAAATATAAGAATAATAAACGTTTTTCTTGAGTCTCTTCTGTCAGTGTCCTTTCCCTCTCTGGGAGTCACAATCCACCTTACTTCTCTAGGATGCCCTCCAGCAATGGACTGGTCTCTGCACCTCCTGTGAGGGCAGCTGAGATTGTAATCTGGTTGTACTCCTGTGTGTTTTTGTCTCCAATGTCCACAGCTGTCAGACCTAGTGCATTTTCTTCTGTGAGAAATCATTGTCCTTTTATATATTCCATAGAGATAGAGTCTGACTAGTTGATTGTGTGGATTTAATCTGCAGCTTATACAGCTGGTGGGAAAATTTTAGGTCCTCTTCCTTAGCCAATTGCCCCTTGGTTTCCATTGTGGTTGTATCTCCACCTCTGCATGTGGATTGTCCACAGGGGTTTGCTCCTGAGGCTGCCCTGGAGGACTTGGATCTGCAACAGTGAGGGCCAGGTGTGGACATGGCACATTTGCTTAGGTCATAGGGGCCCTGGCAGCACTAGGTACTCAAGGGGGTTGGAGTCGAATGCAGAAGGAAATAAATGGCAACCCATTCCAATATTCTTGCCTGGATAATCCCATGGACAGAGGAGCCTGGCAGGCCATGATCCATGTAGTCTCAGAGAGTCAGACACAACTGAAGTAACTGAGCACGCACGCAGAAGGAAATATGGTGCTCTAGAAGGGTATGGCAACCTACCCCAGTATTCTCACCTGGAGAATCCCCTGGACAGAGAAGCCTGGCAGCCCATAGCCCACAGGGTTGCAAAGAGTCAGACACAACAAAAGCAACCCTGCATGCTCAGACCCAGGACTTTTTCTAGCCTCTGGCAGCTCTGTCCCAGTGGGGACCATGTATGGATGTTGGGTGGTTGCTTGGATCATGGGGACCCTGGCAATGCTGGCTATTCTGGAGCACCAGTGGCTATTGTCACAGGAGATATGGTACTGTTGGGGTTTTTTCTAGCCTGTGGCTGCTCTGCCCAGTGAGGATTGTGCATGAAGCTGCTTGTGTCACGGGGACCCTGGTGGCACCAAGTGTGCAGGGACATGGACTGCCTCAGTCGCTGGAACTATGGCCCTATCACTCTTTTCTAGCCTCTGGCAGCTGGCACTCAGAATGCCACTTTGTCTAGTTAGTCCTTCTCCATTGCTCAGCCTGTTCAGACACTTAGAGGGCTCCACTAACTGGGATCCTTCTCTGTTGTTTGGCATGTCAGGCTTTTAGAGGGCTCCCCTGGCTGGGGTCCTACTCTGATTGGCATGTCAGGCACTTTAAGGGCCAGCCTCTCTATTGTTCAGCTGCTGATGCAGGCATGAGGGAGAGAGTGGCTGCCATGATGGCTCCATCCTGATGGCTACACATGACTGTCTTGCTTCCATGGCTGCCTGCTTTTCCTTCACAGGCAGTTCCCACCACAGACTCCTCCCTCACATCCCCTTGGGACACTCCCTCTGGTCAACAACAGACCTCACCCTGGGATTGCTCCACAATCCAGCTCCGAGCTCCCAGCCGCTGTTTTTTTCTAGGGGACTTATGTATGGCTGCTGCAAGGATTGTCTGTGTGATTCTTATTCCATTCGGACAGTCACAGATCAGCTGCTTCACTCTCAGCCTCAAATGTTTCTCCTCCTCAAATTGTCCTGATATGGGGATCAGACCCCTTCTTCAGTTCCCTCATCTGCTGAGGGCAGTTCCAGTCCTACTAACTCTCCTCTTTCCCCCCTACTTCCTTCACCCTACTGAGTTTTGAGTGTTTCTACATATTCTTTTCCAGTTGTCAGGTACTCCTGCCTGCTCAGAGCTGGTGTTCTGCAAGCACTGCTCTGTCTGGAGGTGTAGTCCTGATGTATCCATGGAGAGAGATGTACTCCACGTCTACTTATGCCTCAGCCATTTTGTCCTCATCATAGAATATTGAGCATAGTTCCCTGAACAATACAGTAGGACCTTGTTGTTTATTCATCCTGTATATACTAATTTGGATCTGCTAATCTCAAACTCTCAATCATTCCCTCTCCAAGTCTCCCTCACTTTTGGCAACCACAAGTCTATTCTCTTTGGCTATGAGTTTGTTTCTGTTTCATAGATATTTTCAATTGTGTCATATTTTAGATTTCACATATAAGTGATACAATGGAATATTACTCAGCCATAAAAGGAATGAAATAATGCCATTTGCAGTCACATCATGGATGGATCTAGAAATTGCCATACTAAGTGAATAAGTTATAAAGAGAAAGGCAAATACCATATGATATAACTTATATGTGAAATCTAAAATATACATTTCTTTATTTCTTCATTGGCCTTTTATATTTTCCACTCTTCTGGTGCTCCTTACATGGAGTGTGCGTGGCATCACATATCTTATTGACTAAATCAGGTGAAATTCCTCTCAGGCACCTACTTCCCTGACTTAGTGGGAAATGTCTCAAAACTCCCTTCCTCTTTTCAACCATTAAGCTAGATAGGTATAAGAGTTAGTTATAAAATAAATTTGTTGATTGTAGAAACTAAAAAATTTAGAAAAAAAAAAAAGTCGAGTTAATTTTTAATATTTAGGTATATATCTTTATAGACTATATGGATGTATTTGTAGAAATAAATATAAACACAGAAACTAGGCTAAGACAGTAATATATATTTATTGTTGTTGTTTAGTTGCTAAAGTGAAGGTAGCTCAATCATGTCCAATTCTTGGCAACCCCATGGACTGTAGCCTGCCAGGCTCCTCTGTCCATAGAATTCTCCAGGCCAGAATACTGGACTGGGTATCCATTCTCTTCTCCAGGGGATTACAAGTTGTGTCCAACTCTTTTGTGACCCCATAGACTGCAGACTGTCAGGCTCCTCTGTCCATGTGATTTCCCAGGTGAGAATACTAGAGTGAGTTGCCATTTCCTTCTCCAGGGGATCTTCCCAACCCAGGAATCAAATCCATGTCCCCTGTATCACAGGTGGATTCTTTACCACAGAGCCACCAGGGAAGCCCAATATATATTTATGTATATAATTAGCATCATGCTATATTAAGAATTGTATGCTCATTGTAATTAAATTTCTGTAAGAAGAAATTTTCTGTCAATATACATTCTTTAGAAATGATTTTAATGTTTATTCCTAATTTAATTTTTTTTTCTTTTATTGTTAACCATTTGGGTTACTTGAGAATACTTTGAAAATTGTAGGTCAAGTATGTAAATAAGAATTATCTTGATTACACTGTAACAGTCCCAGGAGGATTATAGTGCAACTTGAGTGTTGTCCTTTGTTGTGAAAAGATGGCCACAGTTTACATTAATATAGGAGTAAATTAACTAATAAGAAAGAATAATTTATTTGAAAATAAATGCTTTGACACCTAAACAAGTCAGTTAACTTTTCTTAAAAGCCTGTTACAGGATAACTGTAGAATAACTACCCACTTTTTTCTAATGAACTTTTCTAAATGGTTTGTCCTGTCTAACTTTATCAGTCTAATAAGAATCTATGCTTCAGCTTCCTCACTTCTTTAGGCAGAAGTTCCTGTGAACACGTCAAATGCATGAGTGAATGGACAAATTGGCATAGTGGGAAAGCACACACACAAAAGTGAGATGATGGCTGACTGATTTCCCTGATTACTGAAGTTTTAATGAAGTGATAAAGCCCTTACTAAGGATTTTCTAAGTTTTATTAGAAGTCAATACTCTCTTTCTATTTGCAAAATAAGGGCAGCCCAAAATGATTCATAAAAGGGCAGTGTCATACTCAGTTTACAGTTGATGGTCGCTGTTAGTGCCAAATGAAGCAATAATGCACAGCACTGCTGAACATGCAAACAAAGCAAAGCAAAGCAAAACCAAATTAAACAAAACATTTTTAAAAGGGGAAGTGATCTCACGTGGCAAGCATGACAAAACAGTGAGACTGAAGCCAAAATAACTGAATCTCATTACTTCTTTAAAATTGTAGCCCTGAGTCTTCACTCATCTGGGCAGCTAATCTATAAAAAATGACTGAATCATGTTAATTCTCTTCTAATTTATGCCACAGCCTATCTTTCCAACAAGCATAGATCTGAAGAATAGGCTCTTTTCTTACTAAAGTATTTGTGTTTCACTTAAATTAATCCAGTTGACATCTTTTATTCATTATGCCCACCTTATTGTTATATAATGTTACTTAATATTTACATATTAATATTAAATATATACACATTATCTCTAAACCTTAATTCCTATGATTTCCTCTTGCAGGATGCTCTTACATAGCTACACAACTGTGAATAGTTTTCAGCTGTTTCTGAAATCCTTTTCTTTCCCCCCCAAATCAATGAAATAAGAACAAAGAGGAAAATCAGGAAGAAAGTGACATAAGTCCTTTATTTCCCATGTTTCAGAATAACTCTTTGGTGACACAGCGTACTTAATGCTTTCTACTCTAGGCACATCAGAGTATTGCAGTTTACTTCTCTGCCCTGTAGAAAAATGTAGACAATTATAAATGCTCAAGAAAATTGCATAGTCTTTACTCTGCTACTAGTCCCAGAGTTTTTACTCTGCTTAAGAAAATTGCATGGTCTGTTACTCTTACTACATTTAGTAACTAGACTGTAAATAGCAGAGTCATTTGACATGAAAGTATATTAAATGATTTTGCATAGTCATTATCCCCAAGGAGACAATTTCTATCTTAATCAACACAAAGTAGATTGCTGTTTTATCAATTGCATAAATTATTTTCAATCTTTGAAAAGAACTCGGGGGGAAAAGGCCTTCATTATATTTTGCAAAGGATTTATTTCAAAATTTACTAACAATATGGTATTTAGTGAATGTCGTTTTTTAATAATCATGAAATGCATGTTTGATTTCTTATAACTAATTAAAAATACATTTGATATTTTTGAAATGCTGGCTTTTGCAGTAGGTTCATTCAGTGAGTGTTCCTCCTCTCAGAAATATATTTTTGGGAGTGGCCTTGGTGATTATGCTTGTTTAGGCAACATTAATGTTATTGTCCCCAGGCCAATTAATGTTGCCTGAGCAAGCATGATCACCAAGAAGATTCAATCAGGGATAGGCACATGACTTAGATTCTCTTTCACAGGAATTAGTAATTGTGATAAAAAGAAAATAGTTTCCTTAGTTTGCAGGCAGAACTAGTATTTACACTTAGGAGATATGGCATAGTCATGTTTGCAGGGAAAATTGTGACACACAGAGCTTTGAAGACATACAGAAGGAAATTGAGACACAAGGTATTTGGTCACAGAGAAGCTGAGACAATAGCTGCCTTAGTTTCTGAAAGCTTTTCAGTTTTTACTGAAACTCCTTCATGGTATGATTAACTCCTGGATCCTTATATATCCTTTTATTTTTTATATTCATTCAGAAGATATTGTGTGGTTTATTTAGAACCTGAAGGACACTACAGCTGTAGAAATGATGGTATTTTTCATATTATATATATATATATTTCAGTTCAAAATTTTCCATTTGGTTCCTTTGTCTTGGCTATTGTGCAACTTAGATTTAATGAACTCTTCTTTGCAGTTTCTCCTCCAGGGTAAATTTTCCAGACAATCTAGCTGCTTCACTAACCCAAACTTTGATTTCTGCTATATCAGGTCAGCAAGACCACTGTGCTCAAGGTGGCTTTCCCCTATTTTGATGAGAAAGTGTCTTCAAACAGAAAGCCAGAGACATCCTAGAACTTCATGTTATATGCACAACCGAGGAATTGCAGTCTTGCACCTTTTATTCAGAGTCTGAAAGGAATTATTTTATATAACTTGTCCTGTTTAATAATCATTTATGCTGATTTATATTATGTACTTAGTCTGGGACCACTTAGCTTTTTATGAAAAACATCTAGACAGGCTTATTGTAAGCTATTCCTTAAATTTTTCTGAAGTAAATTCATGGTATTGACTATATTTTTCATTTACCATCTTGATTAATATTAGGTTTCTTCAAACATTTTTAGAATTATTTTAATAGGCTTAATGTAAGTCAAAGGTATTTTTATTACATTGGTCTCACTTTTGTTTCCTCTGTGCTGCTTTTATCCAACCCATGGGCTGCCTTTCCAGTACTAGCTATTGAAACGATATTTTGGGCTATCTGTCCTGTCATGATATCTCAGATCTAGACACAAAGATGATTACAAGGGTCTCTGTACATTCCTTATAAGCCTCCATTTCAGAATTATAACAGTGTGTAAATCACTTATCACTCACCCCACAAATACTTTGGTCTCCTTTACAGTGAACTTTACAATAGAACTCCTTTGCAGTAGAACTCAAAGCTGCTACTACATGCTTGTGGATCTGAAGCCCAATAGATAAGCCATTATTGTTCAACAGTAAGATTTTTCTAGTTTCTGGTTAACTGCTTTATACTTTATCTACTATTGTTATGTATTTGGAGCTAGTTCACTACAGTTCAGTCATTCAGTCATGTCTAACTCTTTGGAACCTCATGGACTACAGCACACCAGGCCTCTCTGTCCATCACCAACTCCTGGAGTTTACTCAAACTCATGTCCATTGAGTCGGTGATGCCATCTAACAATCTCATCCTCTGTTGTTCCCTTCTCCTCCTGCCTACAATCTTTCCCAGCATGAGGATCTTTTTCAATGAGTCAGCTATTTGAATCAAAGTAATAGAGTTTCAGCTTCAGCATCAGTCCTTCCAATGAGCACTCAGGACTGATTTCCTTTAGGATGGGCTGGTTGGATCTCCTTGAAGTTCAAGGGGCTTTCAAGAATCTTCTCTAACACTACAGTAAAAAGCATCAATTCTTCAGTGCTCAGCTTTCTTTATAGTCCAACTCTCACATCCATACATGACTACTGGAAAAACCATAGCCTTGACTAGATGGACCCTTGTTGGCAAAGTCATGTCTCTGCTTTTCAACATGCTAAGTTGATCATAACTTTCCATCCAAGGAGCAAGCGTCTTTTAATTTCATGGCTGCAGTTACCATCTGCAGTGATTTTGGACCCCTCCCCCAAAAATAAAGTCTGTCACTGTTTCCACTGTTTCCCGGTTTCCCATGAAGTGATGGGACTGGCTGCCATTATCTTAGTTTTCTGAATGTTGAGTTTTAAGCCAACTTTTTCACTCTCCTCTTTCACTTTCCTCAAGAGGCTCTTTAGTTCTTCTTCACTTTCTGTCATAAGGGTGGTGTCATCTGCATATCTGAGGTTATTTCTTCTGGCAACCTTGATTCCAGCTTGTGCTTCATCCAGTGCAGTATTTCTCATGATGTACTCTGAATATAAGTTAATGGCACCCCACTCCAGTACTCTTGCCTGGAAAATCCCATGGACAGAGGTGCCTGGTAGGCTGCAGTCCATGGGGTCGCTAAGAGTAGGACACGACTGAGCGACTTCACTTTGACTTTTCACTTTCGTGCATTGGAAGAGGAAATGGCAACCCACTCCAGTGTTCTTGCCTGGAGAATCCCATGGACAGAGGAGCCTGGTGGGCTGCAGTCTATGGGGTCACATAGAGTCGGACACGACTGAAGCGACTTAGCAGCAGCAGCAGCAGCAAGCATGGTGTTAATATTCACCCAAGGTAATGTATTCCTTTCCCTATTTGGAACCAGTCTGTTCCATGTTCACTTCTAACTGTTGCTTCTTGACCTTCATACAGATTTCTCAAGAGGCAGGGCAGATGGTCTGGTATTCCAATCTCTTTCAGAATTTTCCATAGTTTGTTGAGATCTACACAGTCAAAAGTTTTGGCATAGTCAATAAAGCAGAAATAGATGTTTTTCTGGGACTCTTTTGCCTTTTCAATGATCCAGCGGATGTTGGCAATGTGATCTCTGTTTCCTTTGCCTTTTCTAAAACCAGCTTGAACACCTGGAAGTTCAAGATTCACATACTGTTGAAGCCTGGCTTGAAGAATTTTGAGCATTACTTTGATAGCACATGAGATGAGTGCAATTGTGTGGTAGTATGAGCATTCTTTGTCATTGCCTTTCTTTGGGATTTGAATGAAAACTGACCTTTTCTAGTCCTGCTGAGTTTTCCAAATTTGCTGGCATATTGAGTTCAGCACTTTCACAGCATCATCTTTCAGGATTTGAAATATCTCAACTGGAATTCCATCACCTCCACTAGCTTTGTTCGGAGTGATGTTTCCTAAAGGCCCAATTGACTTTGCACTCCAGGATGTCTGGCTCTAGGTGAGTGATCACAGCATTGTGATTATCTGGGTCATGAAGATCTTTTTTGTATAGTTCTTCTGTGTATTCTTGCCACCTCTTCTTAATATCTTCTGCTTCTGTTAGGTCCATACCATTTCTCTCCTTTATTGTGCCCATCTTTGTATGAAAAGTTCTTGGAGCTAAGCATGAAATAACTGAGGTATCATGACTAGAATACATTTCCAACTACCAGTCAGACATTTTTTTCTCTGAAATTTCCATAATTTAAATATGGGGTAGATTAAAATTTTTTCATTTTTATATAGTTAAAGCAGAAAAAAAAACTTTAGATAGTATATCCTCATTAAAAAGTATTACTTTGTATTTTTAAAATAAATAAAATAAAGATTTATGAAAGTGGGTACAGAGGGAATACATCTTAACACAAGAAAAGCTGTTTATAACAAATCCATAGCAATACAATACTAAAGTGTGAAAAGATGAAAACTGAAACAACTCAAGGATGCCCACTCTCACCAGTTCTCTTCAATATAGTATTGGGAGTCTGAGCCACAACAATCAGCTAATAAAAAGAACTCAAAGGTATTCAAATTGGGAAGGAAGAGGTAAAACTGTCAGTATACATGATGAATTGATACTATATATATATATGTAGAAATTCCCAAAAACTCCTGGAAAAAACTACAAGAACTGATAAATGAAGTTAGCAAGGTAGCAGAATACAAGATTAACATACAGAAATAAGTTGAACTTCTTTACACTAACAACGAAACATAAGAAATAATCTCTTTTAAAAATACATCAAAAAATAAAATTCCTAGAGGAAACCTTACCAAGAAGTTGGAAGATTTATATGCTGAGAACTTATATTTATATACTGAGAAAGCATTAAAAAGCAAATTAAAGATGATTCAAAGAAATGGGAAGATATTCCATGCTCTTGGATTGGAAGAATAGTGTAAAAATCATAGAACTACTCAAAGCAATATAGAGATTTAAGTGATCCCTATCAAATTACTCAGGACACTTTTCATAGAACTAGAACAAGTAATCCTAAAATTCATGTGGAACCAAAAAAGACCCAGAATTGCCAAGGCAATCCTGAGGAAAAAGAACAAGTCAGAAGGCATAACCCTCCCAGATTTTAGACACAGTAATCAAAAGCTACAGTTATCAAATGTTGGCACAAAAACAGACTCATAGATCAATGCAACAGAATAGAGAACCCAGAAGGAAACCTGCATGCTTATGATTAATTAGGAGGCAATAATGTGAATTGAGAAACAGTCTCTTCAGCAAGTGGTGTTGGGAAGTTGGGCTTCTGCAGGTAAATCAATCACGTTAGAACACACACTCATATCATTCACAAAAGTAAACCCAAAACAGCTTAAGGACTTCAACATAAGACATGACACCATAAAACTCCTTGTTCTGTCGTTCACTTGTGTCTGATTGTTTGCGACCCCATGGACTGCAGCACTCCAGGCTTCCATGTCCTTCACTATCGTCCATAATTTGCTCAAACTCACATCCATTGAGTCGACAATGCCATCTAACCATCTCATTCGCTGTTGCCCTTTTCTCCTCCTGCCCTCAATGTTTCCCAGCATTAAAGATGTTTTCAGTGAATCAGCTCTTCCCATCAGGTGGTCAAGTATTGGAGCTTCAGTATCAGTCCTTCCAATGAGAATATTCAGGGTTGATTTATTTTAAGATTGACTGGTTTGATCTCCTTGCTCTCCAAGGATCTCTCAAGAGTCTTCTCTAGCACCACATTTCAAAAGCATCAATTCTTCAGTGCTCAGCCGTCTTTATGGTCCAACTCTCACATCTATACGTGACTATTGGAAAAACTATAACTTGAGTAGACAGAGCTTCATTGTTAAAGTAATGTCTCTGCTTTTTAATACACTGTCTAGGTTTGTCATAGCTTTTCTTCCAAGGAGTAAATGTCTTTTAATTTCATGGCTACAGTCACTCTCACAGTTATTTTGGAGCCCAAAATAAAGTCTGTCACTGATTCTGTTTTTCCCCATCTATTTGCCATGAAATGTTGGGAACCTATGCCATTATCTTAGATTTTTGAATGTTGGATTTTAAGCCAGCTTTTTCACTCTCTTCTTTCACCCTCATGAAGAAGCTCTTTAGTTCCTCTAAGCTTTCTGTCATTTGGGTGGTGTTATCTGCATATCTGAGGTTATTGGTATTCCTCCCAGCAATCTTGATTCCAGCTTCATCCAGCCCAGCGTTTTGCATGATGTACTCTGCATGTAGGGCTTACTGTGTAGCTCAGGTAGTAAAGAATCTGGCCGCAATGCAGGAGACCCTGGTTTGATACCTGGGTTGGGAAATTCCTCTGGAGAAGGGATAGGCTACCCAGTCAAGTATTCTTGGGCTTCCCTGGTGGTTCAGATGGTGAATAATCTGCCTTTAATGAGGGATACCTGGCTTCAATACCTGGGTTGGGAAGACCCCCTGGAAGAGGGCATTGTGACCCAGTCCAGTTTTTTTGCCTGGAGAATACCCATGAACAGAGGAGCCTAGTGGACTACAGTCCATGGGGTTGCAAAGAGTTGGACACAACTGAGCAACTAAGCACAGCACACATCACACTCTGCATGCAAGTTAAATAAGCAGGATGACAATAAACAGCCTTGTTATACTCCTTTCCAAACTTAGAATCAGTCCATGGTTCCATGTACAATTCTAACTGTTGCTTCTTAACCTGCATACATGTTTCTCAGGAGGCAGTTTAGATTGTCTGGTTTCCCATGTCTAAGAATTTTCCACAGTTTGTTGTGATAGCATAGTCAATGAAGGAGAAGTAGACGTTCTTTTGGAATTGCCTTGTTTTTTCTATGATCCAATGGATGTTGGCAATTTGACCTCTGGTTCCTCTGCCTTTTCTAAGCCCAGCTTGAACATATGGAATTTCTCAGTTCACATACCATTGAAGCCTAGCTTGAAGGATTCTCAGCAAAATCTTGCTAGCATATTAAATGAGTGCAATTTTATGGTAGTTTGAACATTGTTTGGCCTTGTCTTTCTTTGGTATTAGAATGAAAACTGGATGTTTTCCAGTCCTGTGGTCACTGCTGAATTTTCCAAATTTGCTATCATATTTAGTATAGCACTTTCACAGCATCATCTTTTAAGATTTGAAATAGCTCAGCTAGAATTCTGTTACCTCCACTAGCTTTGTTTGTAGTATTTTTTCTTAAAGGCCCACTTCATTTCACACTGCAGGATGTCTGGTTCATACCATTGTGGTTATCCAGGTCATTAAGACCTTTGCTGTAGCAATCATAGGCAAAACATCTTCTGACATAGTTGCAACAATGTTTTCTTAGGCCAGTCTCCCAAGGTAATAGAAATAAAAGTGAAAATGAACAAATAGTATCTAATCAAACTTACACTTTTTGCACAATAAAGGAAACCATAAACAAAATGAAAAGACAACCTTCAGAATGGGAGAAAATAGTTGCAAAAATGGAGCTGACAAAGGCTTATACAACTCAACAACAACAACAACAGCAAAACAACAACAAAAACAACCCAATCAAAAAGGGGAAGAAGACATAAATAGACATTTCTCCAAAAAAGACCTGCAGATGGCCAATAAGCACATGAAAATATGCTCAACATTGCTAATTATTAAACAAATGCAAATAAAAACTACACTGAGTCAGGACACTCTACATATGTACACCCATGGCTGGTTCATGTCAATGTATGGCAAAAATTACTACAATATTGTAAAGTAGTTAGCCTCTGATTAAAATAAATTAATTAATTAAAAAAAAAAGTACGGTGAAGTACCACCTCAGACCAATCAGAATAGCCATCATTAGAACATCACCAAGTAACAAATGCTGTAGAGAGTGTAGAGAAAAGGGAATACTCTTATTTTGTTGCTGAGAATGTACATTGATGCAGCCACTATGTAAAACAGTATTGATATTCCTCAAAAACCTAAAAATAGAGTGGCCATATGATATAGCAATCTCACCCCTGGGCATATACCCAGACAAAACTATAATTCAGAAGGATACAGACACACTTATGTTCCTAGAAGCAGTATTTACAATAGCTAAGAAAGACATGAAAACAACCTAAATACCTAAATGTTTATCAACAGAATGGATACAGAAGATACTGTGTGTGTGCGTGTGTATGAGTATTATTTCATGAGATATTACTAAGCCATCAGAAAGAATCAAATAATGCCATTTTATATGAAGTAAGTCATAAGGAGAAAGACATATATCGTATGATATCACTTACATGTGGAATCTCAAATAGAGTACAAATCAGTGTATCTACAAAATAAAAATTGTCACAGATTTAGAGAACAGACTTGTGGTTGCCAAGAAGGAAGGGGTTGGAGTGATGGAATGGGACTCTAGGATTAGAAGGGGCAAGTAATTACATATATATGGGACACATATATGTATAACTGAGTCATTTTGCTGTATATAAGAAATTAATACAACATTGTAAATCAACTATTCTTCAACAAAAACTTTCAAAAAAAGGAAGAGAATCATTATATGTAATGTAACTAAAAAGTTTTTAAACCCCAGAACACAATCACTTTTTTTTTATTAAATTTGTCTCCTTCCTTTCTGTACTCACAATGAAATAATATCAGAAAAGAATTGAAGTTTTGTTGAAATTGCTATCATATAACTTATGCTTTGAAATTGGTAAGCATGAACTTTATATTTATTTTTTTTAAAGGTATAGATAAATCAGAAGATAGTCATGATTTATTAATAAAGAAAGATACATTATATAGCATTTTTAGCAATTAAAAATCAGTACGTGTATACATGTGTGTGAACATGTGTACATATACTTTTTAATATATATATAAATTTACTTTAAATAAATTTATATAACAAAAATATGCATAAATCTGTTAACAGTGTTTGACTGTGGGTAGTGGCATTACTACCCTTCCCTTTCATGTATCACAGCCTTGTCATGGTAAAGGGGCTTGCATAATTCAATGAAGCTATGAATCATGCCATGAAGGATAACCCAAGATGCATGGATCATATTGAAGAGTTCTGACAAAATGTGGTCCACAGGAGAAAAAATTACAACCCACTCCAGTATTCTTGCTTGGAAAACTCCATGGACAATAAATATGAAAAGGCAAAAAGATATGATGCTGGGAGACGAGCCACCCTAGGTTGGAAGGTGTCCAATATGCCACTAGGGAAGAGCAGAGGGCAGTTACTAATAGCTCTAGAAAAAATGAAGTGGCTGGGCCAAAGCAGAAACGATGCTCTGTTGTAGGTGTGTCTAGTGGTGAAAGTAAAGTCTAATACTGTAAAGAGTAATATTGCATAGGCACCTGGAATGTTGAGCTTCCCAGGTGGTGCTAGTGGTAAAGAACCCACCTGCCAATTCAGGAGATATAAGTTACATGGGTTCGATCCCTATGTTGGGAGAATCCCTTGGAGAAGGGCATGGCAACCCACTTCAGTATTCTTGCCTGTAGAATCCCAATGGAAAGAGGAACCTGATGGGCTACTTTCCATAGGATCACACAGAGTCAGACATGACTGAAGTAACTTATCATGGCACATCATCTGGAATATTAGGTCCATGAATCAAGGTAAATTGGATATGATCAAGCAGGAGATGGCAAGGTTGAACATTGATATCATAAGAATCAGTGAACTAAAATGGATGGGAAAGGGTGAATTTAATTTAGATAACCAGTGTATGAACTACTATGAGCAAGGATCCCTTAAAAAATGGAGTAGCCTCCATAGTCAACAAGAGACCGAAATGCAGTACTTGGGTGCAATCTCAAAAATGACAGAATGTCCTTCATTCATTTCCAAGGCAAACCATTCAACATCATAGTAATCTAAGTCTATGTCGAACCACTGATGCCAAAGAAGCTGATGTTGATCAGTTCTATAAAAGCCTACAACACTTTCTAGAATGAACACCGAATTAAAAAAAAAAAAATGATATCTTTCTCATCATACAGGATTAGAATGCAAAAGTATAGACCCAAGAGATACTCATAATAACATGCAAGTTTGGCCTTGGAGTACAAAATAAAGCAGGGAAACTCAGATATGTTTCTAATAAGCAGCCATGTTTAAAAACAATTGGACTGTATGAGGATCATTTTCTTTTATCCTGTTTGTTTCACTTTTTCTATTTCATATTCACTGCTCCCATTTAATTTAGTCTATGTTTTTTCAATTTCTCCATCTCTCTCTCTTTTAATACAAATTTATTTATTTTAAGTGGAGGTTAATTACTTTACAATACTGTATTGGCTTTTCCATACATCAACATGAATCTATCACGGGTGTGCACGTATTCCCCATCCTGAACCCCGCTTCTAGCTCCCTCCCCATACCATCCCTTTGGGTCATCCCAGTGCACCAGGCCAGAGCATCCTGTATCATGCATCGAACCTGGACTGGAGATTCTTTTCACATATGATATTATACATGTTTCAAAGTCATTCTCTCAAATCATCCCACCCTCACCCTTGCCCACAGAGTCCAAAAGACTGCTCTATACATCTGTGTCTCTTTTCCTGTCTCGTGTACAGGGTTATCATTGCCATCTTTCTAAATCCATATATATGAATTAGTATACTGTATTGATGTTTTAATTTCTGGCTTACTTCACTTTGTATAATTGGCTCCAGTTTCATCCACCTCATTAGAACTGATTCAAATGCATTCTTTTTAAAGGCTGAGTAATACTCCATTGTGTATATGTACCACAGCTTTCTTATCCATTCATCTGCTGATGGGCATCTAGGTTGCTTCCATGTCCTGGCTATTATAAACAGTGCTGCAATGAACATAGGGGTACATGTGTCCCTTTCAATTCTGGTTTTCTCCGTGTGTATGCCCAGCAGTGTGATTGCTGGGTCATATGGCAGTTCTAGTTCCAGTTTTTAAAGGAATCTCCAGACTGTTCTCCATAGTGGCTGTACTAGTTTGCATTCCCACCAACAGTGTAAGAGGGTTCCCTTTTCTCCACACCCTCTCCAGCATTTATTGCTTGTAGACTTTTGTGAAATGATACCTCATTGTGGTTTTGATTTGCATTTCTCTGATAATGAGTGATGTTGAGCATCTTTTCATGTGTTTGTTAGCTGTCTGTACGTCTTCTTTGGAGAAATGTCTGTTTAGTTCTTTGGCTCATTTTTTGATTGGGTCATTTATTTCTCTGGAATTGAGCTTCAGGAGTTGCTTGTATATTTTAAAGATTAATTCTTTGTCAGTTGCTTCATTTGCTGTTATTTACTCCCATTGTGAAGGCTGTCTTTTCACCTTGCTTGTAGTTTCCTTTGTTGTGCAGAAGCTTTTAATTTTAATTATGTCCCATTTGTTTATTTTTGCTTTTATTTCCAATATTCTGGGAGGTGGGTAATAGAGGATCCTGCTGTGATTTATGTCAGAGAATGTTTTGCCTATGTTCTCCTCTAGGAATTTTATAGTTTCTGGTCTTACGTTTAGATACTTAATCCATTTTGAGTTTATTTTTGTGTATGGTGTTAGAAAGTGTTCTACTTTCATTCTTTTACAAGTGGTTGATCAGTTTTCCCCCCACCACTTGTTAAAGAGTTGTCTTTTCTGCATTGTATATTCTTGCTTCCTTTGTCAAAGATAAGGTGTCCATAGGTGCATGGATTTATCTCTGGGCTTTCTATATTTCTGTCTTTGTGCCAGTACAACGCTGTCTTGATGACTGTGGCTTTGTAGTAGAGCCTGAAGTCAGGCAGGCTGATTCCTCCAATTCCATTCTTCTTTCTCAAGATTGCTTTGGCTATTTGAGGTTTTTTGTATTTCCATACAAATTGTGATATTATTCTCTCTGGCTCTGTGAAAAATACCGTTGGTAGCTTGATAGGGATTGCATTGAATCTATAGATTGCTTTGGGGAGTATACTCATTTTCATTATATTGATTCTTCTGATCCATGAACATGGTATATTTCTCCATCTATTAGTGTTCTCTTTGATTACTTTCACCAGTGTTTTATAGTTTTCTATATATAGGTCTTTAGTTTCTTTGGGTAGATATATTCCTAAGTATTTTATTATTTTCATAGCAATGGTGAATGAGATTGTTTCCTTAATTTTTCTTTCTGTTTTCTCATTATTACTGTATAGGAATGCAGGGATTTCTGTGTGTTGATTTTATATACTGCAACTTTACTATATTCATTGATTAGCTCTAGTAATTTTCTGGTGGAGTCTTTAGGGTTTTCTATGTAGAGGAATATGTCATCTGCAAACAGTGAGAGTTTTACTTTTTCTCTTCCAATTTGGATTACTTTTATTTCTTTTTCTGCTCTGATTGCTCTAACCAAAACTGCGAAAACTATGTTGAATAGTAGTGGTAAAAGTGGGCACCCTTGTCTTGTTCCTGACTTTAAGGGAAATGCTTTCAATTTCTCACCATTGAGGATAATGTTTGCTGTGGGTTTGTCATCAGATCAGATCAGATCAGTCGCTCAGTCGTGTCCAACTCTTTGCGACCCCATGAATTGCAGCACGCCAGGCCTCCCTGTCCATCACCCACTCCCGGAGTTCACTCAGACTCACGTCCATCGAGTCAGTGATGCCATCCAGCCGTCTCATCCTCTGCCGTCCCCTTCTCCTCTTGCCCCCAATCCCTCCCAGCATCAGAGTCCTTTCCAATGAGTCAACTCTTCGCATGAGGTGGCCAAAGTACTGGAGTTTCAGCGTTGGCATCATTCCCTCCAAAGAAATCCCAGGGCTGATCTCCTTCAGAATGGACTGCTTGGATCTCCTTGCAGTCCAAGGGACTCTCAAGAGTCTTCTCCAACACCACAGTTCAAAAGCATCAATTCTTCGGTGCTCAGCCTTCTACACAGTCCAATTCTCACATCCATACATGAACACTGGAAAAACCATAGCCTTGACTAGACGAACCTTTGTTGACAAAGTAATGTCTCTGCTTTTGAATATGCTATCTAGGTTGGTCATAACTTTCCTTCCAAGGAGTAGGTGTCTTTTAATTTCATGGCTGCAGTCACCATCTGCAGTGATTTTGGAGCCCAGAAAACTAAAATCTGACACTGTTTCCACTGTTTCCCTGTCTGTTTCCCATGAAGTGATGGGACCGGATGCCATGATCTTCGTTTTCTGAATGTTGAGCTTAAGCCAACTTTTTCACTCTCCGCTTTCACCTTCGTCAAGAGGCTTTTTAGTTCCTCTTCACTTTCTGCCATAAGGATGGTGTCATCTGCATATCTGAGGTTATTGATATTTCTCCTGGCAATCTTGATTCCAGCTTGTGTTTCTTCCAGTCCAGTGTTTCTCATCATGTACTCTGCATATAAGTTAAATAAACAGGGTGACAATATACAGCCTTGACGTACTCCTTTTCCTATTTGGAACCAGTCTGTTGTTCCATGTCCAGTTCTAACTGTTGCTTCCTGACCTGCATACAAACTTCTCAAGAGGCAGATCAGGTGGTCTGGTATTCACATCTCTTTCAGAATTTTCCACAGTTTCTTATGATCCACACAGTCAAAGGCTTTGGCATAGTCAATGAAGCAGAAACAGATATTTTTCTGGAACTCTCCTGCTTTTTCCATAATCCAGCGGATGTTGGCAATTTGATCTCTTGTTCCTCTTCCTTTTCTAAAACCAGCTTGAACATTAGGAAGTTCATGGTTCACATATTTCTGAAGCCTGGCTTGGAGAATTTTGAGCATTACTTTACTAGCGTATGAGATGAGTGCAATTGTGCGGTAGTTTTAGCATTCTTTGGCATTGCCTTTCTTTGGGATTGGAATGAAAACTGACCTTTTCCAGTCCTGTGGCCACTGCTGAGTTTTCCAAATTTGCTGGCATACTGAATGCAGCACTTTCACAGCATCATCTTCCAGGATTTGGAATAACTCAACTGGAATTCCATCACCTCCACTAGCTTTGTTCGTAGTGATGCTTTGTAAGGCCCACTTGACTTTACATTCCAGGATGTCTGGCTCTAGGTGAGTGATCACACCATCGTGATGATCTGGGTCGTGAAGCTCTTTTTTGTACAGTTCTTCTGTGTATTCTTGCCACCTCTTCTTAATATCTTCTGCTTCAGTTAGGTCCATACAATTTCTGTCCTTTATTGAACCCATCTTTGCATGAAATGTTCCTTTGGTATCTCTGATTTTCCTGAAGAGATCTCTAGTCTTTCCCATTCTGTTGTTTTTCTCTATTTCTTTGCATTGATTGCTGAAGAAGGCTTTCTTATCTCTTCTTGCTATTCTTTGGAATTCTGCATTCAGATTTTTATATCTTTCCTTTTCTCCTCTGCTTTTTGCTTCTCTTCTTTTCACAGCTATTTGTAAGGCCTCCCCAGACAGCAATTTTGCTTTTTTGCATTTCTTTTCCATGAGGATGGTCTTGATCCCTGTCTCCTGTACAATGTCACGAACCTCATTCCATAGTTCATCAGGCACTCTATCTATCAGATCTAGGCCCGAAATCTATTTCTCACTTCCACTGTATAATCATAAGGGATTTGATTTAGGTCCTACCTGAATGGTCTAGTGGTTTTCCCTACTTTCTTCAATTTCAGTCTGAATTTGGCAATAAGGAGTTCATGATCTGAGCCACAGTCAGCTCCTGGTCTTGTTTTTGCTGACTGTATAGAGCTTCTCCATCTTTGGCTGCAAAGAATATAATTAATCTGATTTTGGTGTTGACCATCTGGTGACGTCCATGTATAGAGTCTTCTTTGTGTTGTTGGAAGAGGGTGTTTGTTATGACCAGTGCATTTTCTTGGCACAACTCTGTTAGTCTTTGCCTTGCTTCATTCCATATTCCAAGGCCAAATTTTCCTGTTTCTCCAGGTGTTTCTTGACTTCCTACTTTTGCATTCCAGTCCCCTATAATGAAAAGGACATCTTTTTTGGGCGTTAGTTCTGAAAGGTCTTGTAGGTCTTCATAGAACCCTTCAACTTCAGCTTCTTCAGCATTACTGGTTGGGGCATAGACTTGGATTACTGTATTATTGAATGGTTTGCCTTGGAAACAAACAGAGATCATTCTGTCGTTTTTGAGATTGCATCCAAGTACTGCATTTCAGACTCTTTTGTTGACCATGATGGCTACTCCATTTCTTTGAGGGATTCCTACCCACAGTAGTAGATATAATGGTCATCTGAGTTGAATTCACCCATTCCAGTCCATTTCAGTTTGCTGATTCCTAGAATGTCGACATTCACTCTTGCCATCTCTTGTTTGACCACTTTCAATTTGCCTTGATTCATGGACCTAACATTCCAGGTTCCTATGCAATATTGCTTTTTATAGCATCGGACCTTGCTTCTATCACCAGTCACATCCACAGCTGGGTATTCTTTTTGCTTTGGCTCCATCCCTTCATTATTTCTGGGGTTATTTCTCCACTCATCTCCAGTAGCACTTTGGGCAACTACTGACCTGGTGTGTTTCTCTTTCAGTATCCTATCATTTTTGCCTTTTCATACTGTTCATGGGGTTCTTACGAAAGAATACTGAAGTGTTTTTCCATTCCCTTCTCCAGTGGACCACATTCTGTCAGATCTCTCCACCTTATGTTGAGGTATGTTCCTTCTATTCCTGATTTCTGGAGAGTTTTTATCATAAATGGATGTTAAATTTTGTCAAAGGCTTTCTCTGCATCTATTGAGATAATCATATGGCTTTTATTTTTCAGTTTGTTCATGTGGTGTATTAACATTGACTGTTTTGTGGATATTGAAGAATACTTGCATCCCTGGGATAAAGCCTACTTGGTCATGATGTATGATCTTTTAAATGTGTTGTTGGATTCTGTTTGCTAGAATTTTGTTAAAGATTTTTGCATCTGTGTTCATCAGTGATATTGGCCTGTAGTTTTCTTTTTTTGTGGGATCTTTGTCAGGTTTTGGTATTAGGGTGATGGTGGCCTCATAGAATGAGTTTGGAAGTTTACCTTCCTCTGCAATTTTCTAGAAGAGTTTGAGTAGGATAGATGCTAACTCTTCTCCAAATTTTTGGTAGAATTCATCTGTGAAACTGTCTGGACCTGGGCTTTTTTTTTACTGGAAGATTTCTGATTACAGTTTCATTTCTATGCTTGAGATTGGTCTGTTAAGATTTTCTATTTGTTCCTGGTCCAGTTTTGGAAAGTTGTACTTTTCTAAGAATTTGTCCATTTCTTCCACATTGTCCATTTTATTGGCATATAATTGCTGATAGTAGTCTCTTATGATCCTTTGTATTTCTGTGTTGTCTGTTGTGATCTCTCCTTTTTCATTTCTAATTTTATTGATTTGATTTTTCTTCCTTTGTTTCTTGATAAATCTAGCTAATGGTTTGTCAATTTTATTTATCCTTCAAAGAACCATCTTTTGGCTTTGTTGATTTTTGCTATGGTCTCTTTTGTTTCTTTTGCATTTAGTTCTGCCTTAATTTTTAAGATTTCTTTCCTTCTACTAACCCTGGGGTTTTTCATTTCTTCCTTTTCTAGTTGCTTTAGGTGTAGAGTTAGGTTATTTATTTGACTTTTTTCTTGTTTCTTTAGGTATGCCTGTATTGCTATGAACTTTCCCCTTAACACTGCTTTTACAGTGTCCCACAGGTTTTGGGTTGTTTTGTTTTCTTTTTCATTTGTTTTTGTGTATACTTTGATTTCTTTTTTGACTTCTTCTGTGATTCGTTGGTTATTCAGCAGCGTGTTGTTCAGCCTCCATATGTTGGAATTTTTAATAGTTTTTCTCCTGTAATTGAGATCTAATCTTACTGCATTGTTGTCAGAAAACATGCTTGGAATGATTTCTTTTTTTTTGAATTTACCAAGACTAGATTTATGGCCTAGGATGTGATCTATCCTGGAGAAGTTTCCGTGTGTGCTCGAGAAAAAGGTGAAATTCACTGTTTTTGGGTGAAATGTCCTATACATATCAATTAGGTCTAACTGGTCTATTGTATCCTTTAAAGTTTGTGTTTCCTTGTTAATTTTCTGTTTAGTTGATCTATCCATAGGTGTGAGTGAGGTATTAAAGTCTCCTGCTATTATTGTGTTATTGTTAATTTTCCCTTTCATACTTGTTAGCATTTGTCTTACATATTGCTGTGCTCCTATGTTGGGTGCATATATATTTATAATTGTTATATCTTCTTCTTGGATTGATCCTTTGATCATTATGTAGTGTCCTTCTTTGTCTCTTTTCACAGCCTTTGTTTTAAAGTCTATTTTATCTGATATGAGTATTGCTACTCTTGCTTTCTTTGATCTCTATTTGAGTAGAATATCTTTTTCCAGCCCTTCACTTTCAGTCTGTATGTTTCCCTTGTTTTGAGTGGGTCTCTTGTAGACAATGTATATAAGCATCTTGTTTTTGTGTCCATTCAGCCAGTCTTTGTCCTTTGGTTGGGGCATTCAACCCATTTACGTTTAAGGTAATTATTGATAAGTATGATCCCATTGCCATTTGCTTTATTGTTTTGGGTTCGAGTTTATACACCCTTTTTCTGTTTCCTGTCTAGAGAAGATCCTTTAGCATTTGTTGGAGAGCTGGTTTGGTGGTGCTGAATTCCCTCAGCTTTTGCTTGTCTGTAAAGCTTTTAATTACTCCTTCATATTTGAATGAGATCCTTGCTGGGTACAGTAATCTGGGCTGTAGATTATTTTCTTTCCTCACTTTAAGTATGTCCTGCCATTCCCTTTTGGCCTGAAGAGTTTCTATTGAAAGATCAGCTGTTATCCTTATGGGAATACCCTTGTTGTTATTTGTTGTTTTTCCCTTGCTGCTTTTAATATTTGTTCTTTGTGTTTGATCTTTGTTAATTTGATTAATAAGTGTCTTGGGCTGTTTTGCCTTCGGCTTATCCTGTTTGGGACTCTCTGGGTTTCTTGGACTTGGGTGATTATTTCCTTCCCCATTTTAGGGAAGTTTTCAACTATTATCTCCTCAAGTATTTTCTCATGGTCTTTATTTTTGCCTTATTCTTCTGGGACTCCTATGATTCGAATGTTGGGGCTTTTAACATTGTCCCAGAGGTCTCTGAGTTTGTCCTCATTTCTTTTAATTCATTTTTCTTTTTTCCTCTCTGATTCATTTATTTCTACCATTCTATCTTCTACCTCACTAATCCTCTCTTCTGCCTCCATTATTCTACTGTTGGTTCCCTCCAGAGTGTTTTTGATCTCATTTATTGCATTATTCATTATATATTCACTCTTTTTTTATTTCTTCTAGGCCCTTGTTAAACCTTTCTTCCATCTTCTTAATCCTTAATCTAGGCTATTTACCTGTGATTCCATTTTGTTTTCAGTATTTTGGATCATTTTCAGTATCATTATTTGGAATTCTTTATCAGGTAGATTCCCTATCTCTTCCTCTTTTGTTTGGTTTGGTGGGCATTTATCTTGTTCCTTTACCTGCTGGGTATTCCTCTGTCTCTTCATCTTGTTTATGTTGCTATGTTTGGGGTGGGATTTCTGTATTCTGGCAGTTTGTGGAATCTTTTTATTGTGGAGTTTCCTTGCTGTGGGTGGGGTTGTATGGGTGGCTTCTCAGGGTTTCCTGGTTAGGGAAGCTTGCGTCAGTGTTCTGGTGGGTGGAGCTGGATTTCTTCTCTCTGAAGTGCAATGAAATGTCCAGTAATGAGTTATGAGATGTCACTGGGTTTGGAGTGACTTTAGGCAGTCTGTATATTGAAGCTCAGTGCTGTATTCCTGTGTTGCTGGAGAATTTGTGTGGTATGTCTTGCTCTGGAACTCGTTGGCCCTTGGGTGGTGCTTGCTTTCAGTGTAGGTATGGAGGCAGTTGATGAGCTCCTGTTTATTAATGTTCCCTGGAGTCAGGAGTTCTCTGGTGTTCTCAGGATTTGGACTTAAGCCTTCTGCTTCTGGTTTTCAGTCTTATTTTTACAGTAGCTTCAAGATGTCTCCATCTATACAGAACCATTGATAAAACATCTAGGTTAAAGATGAAAAGTTTCTCCATGGTGAGGGACACCCAGAGAGGTTCACAGAGTTACATGGAGAAGAGAAGAGGGAGGAGAGAGATAGAGGTGACCCGAATGAGGTGAGGTGGAATAAAAAGAGGAGAGAGCAAGCTAGTCTGTAATCACTTCCTTATGTGCTCCACAGTCTGGACCTCCCAGAGATGTTCACAGAGTTATACAGAGAAGAAAAGAGGGAGGAACGAGACAGAGGTGGCCAGGAGGATAAAGGGGGGAATCAAAAGGAGAGAGACAGATCCATCCAGTAATCAGTTTCCTAAGTGTTCTCCACTGTCCAGAACACAAAGAGATTCACAGAGTTGGGTAGAGAAGAGAAGGGGGAGGTTGGAGATAGAGGTGACCTGTTGAAGAAAGGAGAGTCCAAAGGGGAGAGAGCAGTCAAGCCAGTAATCTCGCTCCAAAGTAAAAGTGGGTACTGAAGATTGGGTTCTTAAATGTACAAAATTGATAACAAATACCAAAAAGCAAAGATTAAAAATCTAAAGTAGAGGTTGGATTTTCAAAAATATAATACTAAAGAAGAAAAAAAAAAGCAAAGTCTCAAAAATTATAATATATATATATATTGTGAAGTTTTCTTTAAAAAATAGGGTCTCTTTTTTTTTTCTTCAAAGTAATAGTAGGTTATAAAAATAAGAATTAAAGGAGTAATAGAGGACTTAAAATTAAAAAAATTTAAAAAGTACAGAATGATAGTAAAAATAGTAAAAATATATCTAGGGCTTCCTCTGGTGTTGTGGGCAGTGTGGGGTCAGTTCATTTTTGGATAGTTCCTTGATCCGGCTTATATTTCTTAAGATCTATGGGCCCCTTCCTATGTAGTTGGTATTAACTACAGGGTTTTAATCTATTGCACCTGTCACTTCCAAGGAGGGTCCCTCTGTTTTAGCTTCTGTTTGCTGGTCTCTTCAGTGTCCAATTCCCACCCTGACACAAGGGGGCGGTGGTGGAAACTTTTTTAGGCTCACTTGTTCAGTCGTGCTGTGGGGAGGGAGGGACGCTGCAAACAAATAACACTGGCATCTGCTCACAGTGTCTCGGCCACACTGGGTTTGCCCTCGCTCATGGTGTGTGTGCTTTCCCTGTCAACACTGCTTAGGCTCTGGGTTGCTTTGCCGGGAACTGTCTGAGGCTGGCCGTGGGTTGTATGCACTTCGCAGGTCTGAGCAGCTCAGGTTCAGGTACTTGGATAGTCCTCAGAGGTGCAGACTCGGTTGGGCCTGCGTTTTGTGCCCTTCAGGTCCGAGCAGCTCAGGTGTTTGGCGAGTACGGTCACCAGGACTTATCACCTTCCCCATCCCTGCGATTCAGTTTTCTGGGTGTACAACAGGCACACCTTCTCAGGCGGATGTTGACCATCCAGAATCCCAAGAAGTCTTGGTTAACAATGAAGCCTGCTTGCAGTTTGGTAAATAATGCCTCTCTGGGGCCATGATTGATCCCTTCTGGCTCTGGCTGCCTTTCACCGGAGGGGGATGGTCTGCAGCTGGCTAGCTCTGCTCAGTCTTTTGTTCTGTGAATGGGCCTGATGGTGTCTTAGGGTAGGGCTTTTTGCGTAGCTCTAGTCAGTCTTTTCTTCTATGAGCGGACCTGGTGGTGTCTTAGGTTAGGGCTTTTTGCTTGGTAGCTATCCCACAGTCTGGTTTGCTAGCCCAAGTTAGTTCCTTCAGATTGCCCTTGGGGCATTCAGGCCCAGTCCTTACTCTAAGCAATGCATCCCACGCCTCCCTGCCCAGCCCCCGGTTGCTAGTGGCGGATGCAGACGTCTGTACTGCTTCTCCACTGGGGAAGTTACCATTGGGCACATAATCTGTGGGTTTTAATTATTTATTTATTTCTCCTCCTGGTTATGTTGCCCTCTGTGGTTCCAAGGCTCGCCACAGACTCAGCAGTGAGAGTGTTTCCTGGTGTTTGGAAACTTCTCTCTTTTTAAGACTCCCTTCCTGGGATGGAGGTTCATCCCTACCTCTTTTCTCTCTCTCTCTCTCTCTCTCTTTTTTTTTTTAATAGTTTTTCCTACGTCCTTTCAAAGACAATGCTTTTCTGGGTGCCTGATGTCCTCTGCCAGCATTCAGAAGTTGTTTTGTTGAATTTACTCAGTGTTCAAATGTTCTTTTGATGAATTTGTGGGGGAGAAAGTGATCTCCCTGTACTATTCCTCTGCCATCTTAGGACCACCTCCTCTCTCTTTTTTTGATGTTCTTTTTCAAGCCTTTATCAAACATAGTAGTAAAGCTTTCATATACATATATATAAAATAATACATATCATGTATATATTTTAGAAAAGTTATGACTTTTTGCTTAACTAAAAATTCTATGACATTTTGATCCCACATGTTTGACTTTGTATTAATAGAATTCTAGTTTCTAATTAAAAAAAATAGATATTCAACAGGAAACTCCAATACTTTGGCCACCTGATGTGAACAGCTCACTCATTGGAAAAGATCTCAGTGCTGGGAAAGAATTGAAGGGAAAAGGAGAATGGGTGACAGAGGATGAGATGGTTGATAGCATTGCCAACTCAATGGACATTAATTTTATAAAATTAATTTATTTTAATTGGAGGTTACTTTACAATATTATGGTGTTTTTTTTGCCATACATCAACATAAATCAGCCACAGGTGTACATGTGTCCCCCCATCCTGAACCCCTCTCACTTCCCTACCCACCCCATCCCTCTGGGTTACCCCAGAGCACTTGCACTGTCATCTGTTTTACATATGGTAGTATACATGTTTCAATGCTATTCTCTCAAATCATCCCACCATCACCTTCTCCCACACAGACCAATAGATTTTTGAGCAAACTCCTGGAGATAGTGAAGGACAAATGACTATGGCATGGAGTCACAAAGAATTGGACATGAGTTACTGACCAAATAACAATAGAATGATCATATCTGACTCTTTGTGACCCCATGGACTATACAGTCCATGGAATTCTACAGACCAGAACACTGGAGTGGGGACCTTTCCTTTTTCCAGGAGATCTTCCCAATCCAGGGATCAAACCTGGGCCTCCTGAATTGCAGGCAGATTCTTTACCAGCTGAGCCACAAAGGAAGCCCAAGAATACTGGAGTGGGTAGCCTATCCCTTCTCCAGCAGATCTTCCTGACCTGCATTGCAGGTGGATTCTTTACAACTGAGCTATCAGGGAAGATACGTAAGTGCCAAAAAATCAACAAGTCTTGAAATTTCCATTATGTTTTGCTAAAAACTATAATTATATTAGTAATTATAACTTTAATTTAAAAACTAATAACATTTACTATACACATGCAAGTTGTACAGCTTTAGCAACCACATATGAATGAGGAGCAGTGGCAAAACTTTTCTTCTATTCCTCTGTAACACAGAGAGCTCAACCTGGTGCTTTGTGACAACCTGGGAGCGTGGGTTGGAAAATTGGAAAATTCAGCCATGGCCACAGGACTGGAAAAGGTCAGTTTTCAGTCCAATCCCAAAGAAAGGCAATGCCAAAGAATGCTCAAACTACTGCACAACTGCACTCATCTCAAACACTAATAAAGTAATGTTCAAAATCCTCCAAGCCAGGCTTCAACAATACATGAACTGTGAACTTCCAGATGTTCAAGTTGGGTTTAGAAAAGGCAGAGGAACCAGAGATCAAATTGCCAGCATCTGTTGGATCATTGAGAAAGCCAGAGAGTTCCAGAATAACATCTATTTCTGCCTTCTTGACTATGTCAAAGCCTTTGACTGTGTGGATCACAAGAAACTGTGGAAAATTCTGAAAGAGATGGGAATACCAAACCACCTGACCTGCCTCTTGAGAAACCTATATGCAGGTCAGGAAGTAACAGTTAGAACTGGACATGGAACAACAGACTGGTTCCAAATAGGAAAAGGAGTACGTCAAGGCTGTATATTGTCACCCTGCTTATTTAACTTATATGCAGAGTACATAATGAGAAACACTGGGCTGGAAGAAACACAAGCTGGAATCAAGATTGTCGGGAGAAATATCAATAACCTCAGATATGCAGATGACATCACCCTTATGGTAGAAAGTGAGGAAAAACTAAAGAACCTCTTGATGAAAGTGAAAGAAGAGAGTGAAAAAGTTGGCTTAAAGCTCAACATTCAGAAAACAAAGATCATGGCATCTGGTCCCATCACTTCTTGGCAAACAGATGGGGAAACAGTGGAAACAGTGTCAGACTTTATTTTTGGGGGCTCCAAAATCACTGCAGATGGTAAATGCAGCCATGAAATGAAAAGATGCTTATGACTTGGAAGGAAAGTTATGACCAACCTAGACAGCATATTAAAAAGCAGATGACTTTGTCAACAAACATCCATAGAGTCAAGGCTATTGTTTTTCCACTGGTCATGTATGGATGTGAGAGTTGGACTATAAAGAAAGCTGAGCACTAAAGAATTGCTGCTTTTGAACTGTGGTGTTGGAGAAGACTCGTGAGAGTCCGTTGGACGCAAGGAGATCCAACCAGCCCATTCTAAAGGAAATCAGTCCTGAATATTCATTGGAAGGACTGATGTTGAAGCTGAAAATCCAATACTTTGGCCACCTGATGCAAAAACTGACTCATTTGAAAAGACCCTGATGCTGGGAAAGACTGAAGGCATGAGGAGAAGGGAATTACAGAGGATGAGATGGTTGGATGGCGTCACCAACACAACGGACATGAATTTGGGTAAACTCCAGGAGTTGGTGATGGACAGGGAGGCCTGGCCTGCTGCAGTCCATGGGGTTGCAAAGAGTCAGACACGACTGAGCGACTGAACTGAATTGAATTGACTGAAAAAGGTGGGATGTGGTGGGGAGTGGGAGGGAGATTCAAGATGGAAGGGACTTATGTATACTTATGGCTGATCCATCCATGTTGTTGTTTGACAGAAGCCAACACAGCATTGTAAGGCAATTATCCTCCAATTTAAAATAAATCAAAAAAAAAAAAAAAAAAAAAAACTTCTACTAAACACACGTAAAATGATTTCAATGAGAAAATCTTTATCATTCAGAAAAATTAACAAATTATATTTAAATATATATCATTAAGCAAAATTAGTCATGGATCTATGAAAACATTATTCAGCAATAAAATAGTAAGAATTTTTAGATGAAAACAGACATGATATATAAATAGTGTAGGAGTCCCCAGACTGCACCTTTCTCAAAAGACCAACAATTAAAGAGTTTTCTACAACAAAAACAACACTGGGAAGAGCTCTAGAGTCCATTTAAGAAGTTTCAGGCTCAAAAATCTCAGAATAACTGAACAAGAAGAAAAAGCAGACTGCTTCATCCCATTCCTCAAGCCAGCACTGCTCTAAGCCAAGAGGAAACTTCCCAGCTACAGAAGAATTTTCCTCATGGGATTGGTGGAGTGAGCAACCACCTCCCAAGTCATTCGTAGCACTGTGTGAAGGCCCCCCTTACTTTCACCCAACCTAGACTGGCAAAGCTGAGGTGTATAGAAACAGCTAGAAACAAGGGTAAAAAACAGGGGCTACTAGTAGCAGTCACTCAGAAAGAGTGGTCACATTTCACAGTGACCTGCTCTGCAAACAAACCCAGCGGCTTTCACCACTGAAGGAACCAACCCTGAAGATTTCACCAGCTTTGACCCCACAAGTATTAACATTTGCCATCTCAGTACCTCCCTACTTCCTGCTCCCCAGCCTCACTGGGGCCCAGAAACTGTATCAGCTGTCAGCCCAAGCCTCTGGAGCTGTACAAATACAAAGACACTACTCTAGACCACTGTGGGTGACATTCAGTACCATAGACATACTCAGAGCTAACCTCTCCAGCTGTGCACTGGCATGCCACTGACCTTCCACTTGTCTCCACCTTCCAGTGCAGTGTATGCCTCTGTGGGGAGACTGTACAGCTGTAGGAGAACATGCCAATAGCCAAAGTCCCAAATCTGTCGTGGGCCTGTATCAGGCCTGTGTCTGTCACTGGGCTGTACCACTGTAGCTAGGATGTCCAGCAACTGTCTCCCCCAGCCTTCTGTCTCTCAACAACCCCCAGTGCCATGCTCCCATGGCAATGTTACAAAACATTGCCAAGTCCATGTGCCCAATGCACAGTAAGGCCAAACAATAATAAAACATTGGAATTTGGAACAGAGAAAGGCTTATTATAGGGCCATGCAAGGAGATGAGTGGCTCATGTCTTAAGAGCCCCAAAGTTACTGAAGGCTTTCAGCAAAGCCCTTTTAAAAGCAAAATGGGGAGAAAGGAGCGTGGTTAGTTGCAAACTTCCTGGTGTCAGATCCTTTGTTCTCGAAGTCAGATCATGGTCAGGTAATGATGTTTCTGTAAATTTTCACCAAAGAATGTTACTATCTGTCCTGACAAGAAAGGGCAAGGTCCCAGGGTATAACTTTCACCCTCCAAGGTCCTGGGCCTGGCTAAGAGGAGGCAGCGCTCAATTGGCAGCTCACTCAGGACCAAGTCCCCAGACTCTGCTCAACTGTCGTCCCTGAGAGAGCCAGGCATCCAACCCAACTTCAGGCGTGTCAAGCCACCCAAAGTGGGGAGACTTAAGTCCCACAGGTTACAACCCAGGCAGACTGCCACTGTTATTACATCACAGAGACCTTGATAGGGAAGAGGTTCACCATTGCCTGGGCCAAGGTTAGTGGGTGACCTTTGTGAAGGCTCTGAAGCCCTTGCAGGACACAGCTCCAAGCTTGTTATCTGGGTCCCCCAGCTCACCCACTAACCCAAGTCTGGGTGAGCTGGAGGGCCTCAGGGAGAAGGATAGCATCCACCTCTTACCTCATTCTCCACCTCGGGATCACCACTCCACTGTTGTCTGAATCCTCTCATTAACTGTCTTTTTTATTAAGTGTTAGTTGCTTGTGGGCAGGGCCCACTTTTGTGCACTCCAATGGCTGAATAGGACTGCTAATGGTCCCATGGCAACCATTGCCTGGTAACAAGGTGCAGTGGGGTGGTAAGTGTAGTAATGGTCCACAGCAATGGCTCTGTGCTAAGGACTGGGTTCTGTCATGCTCTGTTACACTTGGACCTGGTGCCACTACACACTCTTGCACATGACACCCTGTACTATTAGACTCAGAGTCATAGCATGTTCAAACATGCCTCTGCCCACAGATAAATGTCTTCTCTTATTAAATTAGCTCATAAAGTCTGGAAGATGTGGCTGCTTCTTCAAATGCGCAAACACCTATGCAAATCTATAGGGATCACAAACAGTCAGGGAACATGATTCCACCAAATAAATACAAAGAAATGGAGATTCAGAAATTGCCTGAAAAGGAGTTCAAAATATTTGTTCTGAAGATGCTCAGAGATCTTCAAGAAAATGCAAATACAAATTAAAAAAAAAAAAAAACTGTAAAAATATAAACAGAAAAAATATAAGAGTGAAATGAGTTTATCTAAGAGATAAAAGTATGAAGAAGAACCAAAAAGAAGTTTTGGAGACAAATAATCCAAGGACTGAACTAAAAAATTCAATAGAGAGTTTGAATAGCAGACTTGACTAAACAGAAGAAAGAATCAGTGATTTCAAGGACAGATCAATTAAAATTACCCAATCAGAAGTGCAAAAAGAAAAAAAAAAAATGGAATGAAGAATGAAAAGCAATGAAGAAAGCCTACATGACTTACAGGACTCCATTAGGAGAAGCAATTTTTTACATCATTGGTGGCTCAGAAGAAGAGAAAGAGGGAGGATAGGATGCTTAAATAAAGAAACAGTGACAGAGAACTTCCCAAATCTGGGGATAGACTTGGACACCCAGGTTCGTGAAGCTAATAGGTCATCCCCAAATTTCAATACAAAATGACCTTCTGTAAAACATAATAAATTAAAAAAAAAAAAAAGAAACTATAATCAAAGACAAAAAAATAAAGTTTTGAAAGAACCAAAAGAAAAAAAAAAAAAAAAAAAAAAACCTCTCATGCAAGGAAACACCCATAACACTATCAGCTGAATTCTCAGTAGTGGTCAGGAGGGAGTGGGATGATATTTTCAAAATGTAGAAAAAGAAAACTATGAATCAAGAATACTTTACCCCAAAAAAGTTGCCTTTCAGAAATGAAGGTGTGATACTCTTCCTAACAAACAGAACTAAGAGAGCTCATCATCACTAGAACTGCCTTACAGAAAATTCAAAAAGGAGTTCTTCAAACTGAGATGAAAGTACATTACTTTAATATAAAAACATATGGAAACATACAACACAGGCATGGACTCAGACTCATAATTTTCTAATATGATGGTGTGTTAAAGCACTTAATCCTCATATAAAGGTTAATGGACAAAAATATTAAAAATAGCTATAGTAACAAAGGATATAAAATATAAAAAGATCTAAGTTGTGACTTAAAAAACATAAAAGGAAGATTGGAGAAAGGCAGAACTTTGTATATGATTGAAGTTAAATCAGTATCAACATAAAAAAGACTACTGTGTCTATGAGCTACTTTTTGTAAGCCTCATGATAATCACAAAGCAATAACGTTACAGTAAATTTGCAAAAAATAAAGAAAAGGGAATCAAAGTAAACCACTACAGGAAATAATATATTCACAAAGAAAGGCATCAAGAGAGGAAGAAAAGAACAGAGAACTACAAGACAACCAAAAACAATAAGATACATTACTAAGTCTTTACTAATAAAAATTTGCTCTAGTGGTAAATAGATCAAAATTTTCAGTCAAAAGACACAGAGTGACTGTATGGATTAAAACAAAACAAACAAACCAAAAACCAGACTCAACTGTATCATATTCACAGTGTTAATAGAAATTCTCAAGGAAATCAAAATGAATTGAATAAAATGAGACAAAATCAGCACTTGAAAGAATAATAAGATCATTCAGTAATAAGAGTTTTGAAATAAGCATAAAAAATGGAATTTAAATAAAAAAGTAAAATTTTATGTTTCATATCACTATATTATTATTATTGTAGAGTTGTATAATGATCATTGAATTGATACTGAACTTCTTCAGAAGTGAGAAAATGGTCATTAAGAGGAGAAATATCATTGTTAATAAATATAATAATCAAATATTTTGTATTAAAATGAAGTAAAAAAAGAGTACAGAATGTTGTTAGATTCATATATGTGAAAAGTGTCCGGATGAACAATAGCAACAAAAACTAAAGGCAAAATTAAGTACATGATTTCATACTTTATTTATGGAGTCCCTGTTAGTGCTAAGACTTACTTCAATTTAAAAATTAAATTGTTATTTATACATAGAGTTCAAAATGATTGAAGAATGTTTGTTGAAATATCACGTTAGTATTGTGTTAAATTTGCAAATAATTACCTATTTCTTTAAACAAGCATTTATGGAATGTCAAGAGGTTGATGCAAGATTCTTTTTGTGAGAAATTTTAACTAAAAAAAATTAACTCCAAAATCATCAAAAATGCAAAAGGCATAAAATTCTAATTATTACTTAATAAACCTCTACATTTCTTTTTCCTAACTTTATCTGATATTTTTTACCATTCTTCATAGAACAATTTTTTTGTTTGTTTGCTTTATTCATTTTTAAAATTTACATACAGTAATGAACTGTAAGTACATTACACTGAATGAAAGTAACCAGGCTCATAAGACAATGTACTGTATGATTCTACTTTTTGGAAAAGGTAAAATAATAGGAATATAAAGTGGGTCAGTGATTTTGAGGAACTGGTTGTATAAGGTATTCTGGGAGGTGATGGAGCTATTCCATATATTGATTGTTTTATGTCAAATTCAAGAACTGTACATTCTGAAGCAGGAAAAGTCCAGTTAAACCTGGAATATCTTATTCAGAAAATAAGAAAATTCTACAAGAATGATGTAAACATATCAAAAAACTTATGACCTGACTGAAAAGGGATCCTATTAGCAAAATTTGGCACAATTTGAATTTCAAAAACAAAAATAGTTATAATGAAGCATCAGTTCAGTTCAATTCAGCTGTGCAATCATGTCTGACTCTTTGCAAACCCATGGACTGCAGCATGCCAGGCTTCCCTGTCTATAACCAACTCCCAAAGCTTGCTCAAACACATATCCATTGAGTCGGTGATGCCATCCAATCATCTTGTCCTCTGTTATCCCCTTCTCCTCCTGCCTTCAGTCTTATCAGGTGGCCAAATTGGAGCTTCAGCATCAGTCCTTCCAATGAATATTCAGGGTTGATTTTCTTCAGGATTGACTGGTTTGATCTCCTTGCTCTCCAAGGGACTGTCAAGAGTCTTTTCCAGCACCACAGTTCAAAAGCATCAGTTCTTCAGCACTCAGTCTTTTTCAGGGTCCAATCCTCACTTGTATCTGTACATAACTACTGGAAAAACCATGGCTTTGATTATACAGACCTTTGCTGGCAAAGTGATGTCTGCTTTTTAATATGCTGTCTAGGTTTTTCATAGTTTTACTTTCAAGTAGCAAGTGTCTTTTAATTTCATGGCTGCAGTCACTGTCTGCAGTGATTTTGGAGCACAAGAAAATAAAATCTGCCACTGTTTCCACTGTTTCCCCATCTATTTGCCATGAAATGATGGGACAGGGTGCATAATCATCATTTCTGAATGTTGAGTTTTAGACCAGATTTTTCACTCTCTTCTCTAACCCTCATCAAGAGGCTGTTCAGTTCCTCTTTGCTTTCTGCCATTAGAGTGGTATCATTTGCATATCTGAGGCTGTTAATATTTCTCCCAGCAAACTTGATTCCAGTGTGCTTCATCCAGCCCAGCATTTCACATGATGTACTCTGCATATAAGTTCAATAAGCAGGATGATAATATACAGCCTTGACATACTCCTTTCCCAATTTTGAAACAATTCGCTGTCCCATGTCTGATTCTAACTGTTGCTTCTTGACCTGCATCCAGGTTTCTCAGGAACCAGGTAAGGTGGTCTGGTATTCCCATCCTATTATACAGAGTGAAGTAAGCCAGAAGGAAAAACACCAATACAGTATACTAACGCATATATATGGAATTTAGAAAGATGGTAACGATAACCCTGTATACGAGATAGCAAAAGAGACACTGATGTATAGAACAGGCTTATGGACTCTGTGGGAGAGGGAGAGGGTGGGAAGATTTGGGAGAATGGCATTGAAACATGTGAAATGTCATGTATGAAACGAGATGCCAGTCCAGGTTCAATGCACGATGCTGGATGCTTGGGGCTGGTGCACTGGGATGACCCAGAGGGATGGTATCGGGAGGGAGGAGGGAGGAGGGTTCAGGATGGGGAACACATGAGAAATAAAGGAATAAAAAAAAAAAAAACTAAAAAAAAAAATAATAGACTAAAAAAAATTGAAACAGTATTCTGACTATAAGACAAATAAATACTACAAACAAGAGTTGGTGTAAGACTAAATAAGTATTGAATAAGAAAAAACATAGCATTATAACTATCAAAATGTCATAAAAGATAGAACCACTGTATAATTGTACAAGGCATGGTAAATAATGAAGAAGAATATATGGAAGATAACTTGTGGTAAACAGAATGGAAACTATTAATCAAAATCCATTAAACTGCAAGGAAAATACACAGAGATTTAGCTAAAGGTTTGACCATAATTGACACTTCAAAATAAAATAAAAAAACACACTATCATAAATAAAATTAATTAATAGAATAAGTAGGCATAGTAAATATCAACCTGAAACAAGAAATGTATCTTATTTTATAGCATATGCCAATATTCATATGACCATTTACTTAGCTGCTCACAAAAAGAACCCCATGAAGCCTGGCATGTTACAGTCCATGGAGTTGCAAAGAGTCAGTTATAACTCAGCAAGTGAACAATTATGTATTTAATTCTAAACAATCTGTTAAAAAATGTTCCTCTAGCAAGTGAGTTTAAGAAGGTCACAGGATGCATGATTATTATGCAAAATAATGTATTATTATGCAAAAATTTATGTTTCTATATATCAGCAATGGTTAATTGAAATGGAAATAAATATAATACATCAAAAATAAAATACTTAGGTATAAGCCTATAAAAGTATGTGCTAGATGTATATGCTGAAAATTACAAAGACTGTTGAAAAAAATCGAAGAAGACCTAAATAAGTAGTATCTTTCTACTTACCTTATGTAGTCTAAACTTTTTCCACAGTTTTTTTGTGGTCCACAAAGTCATTGAGGCTTTAGTGTACTCAATGAAGAAATGAATGTTTTTCTGGAGTTCCCTTAGTTTTCCTATGATCCAGCAGTTATTGGCAATTTGCATTCTGGTTCTTCTGTCTTTTCTAAATCAGGCTTGTATACCTTGCTAGCATGTGAAATGAGCTTTTTTGGGGGGTATAAATTGGTGCTTATTTTTTGTGTGAAGTACAATGTATGAGTCAAGGTACTTTTCTTTGCCCTATGAATTTGTAATTATTTCAGCACCATTTGTTGAAAAACTGTCTTGCCTTACACCTTTTAAAAACAAATATTTGACCATATCACTGTTGGTGTGGGGCTTCCCTCATAGCTCGTTTGGAAAAGAATCTGCCTGTAGTATTCTGGCCTGGGGAATTCCATGGACTGTATAGTCTCTGGGGTCACAAAGAGTCAGACACGACTTAGAAACTTTCACTTACACTTTCTGTTGGTCTATTTGTGGACTCTATTCTGGTTTATGTTCTCTATGGGTCTATCTTTTCACCAATATCACACAGATTTCTGTAACTTTATAGTCTTGAAGGTTTCCAGCATTTTCTTCACATTTAAAGCTGTGTTGGCTATTCAAGTCCATTTCCATATAAATTTCAGAATCACATTGTCACTATCTATAAATAGTTTTTTAGATTTTGATCAAGACTACTTCAAATATAAGTATATGTATATATATGTATATTTATACTTATATTCATTACATTATGTAATTCTGTTAGAATACAGAATTATTCTGTATTATTCTGTTAGAACAGAATGGAGGAATGAATATATTCTCATTTTACATCTAGTAAAAAAAAACAACTAAATATAAGACGTATATTTATATTCATTATATTATGTATATATATTCATTATATATATACACATATAATGTATATATATATTCATTATATATACATATATAATGTGTATATATTCATTATATTATGTAATTTGTTAGAATACAGACTTATTCTGTATTATTCTGTTGAACAGAATGGAGGAATGAATATAATCTCATTTTACATCTAGTAAAAAAAAAAAAAACTAAATATAAGACATAGATGTATTCTTACTTTTACTATATTGACAATATATTAATTTATAAATTAAAAGTAAAACACTTGTGAGTGGAAATAATAAAATTAAATAATAAAATAATCTTAATAAAATAACAAATTGAAGAAAAAATTAAGAATATATTTCAAAAGATGAAAATAGTGAATATAAATACAGTGTATACAACTAAAACATTTCTACTAGAAAATAAAAATAATAATTTGCATTCTTTTATTTTGAATAGACAAAATTAATCAGTTATGAAAAAGTTTATTGTTTCAAATTTAAAGAATATGAACATAAGTATAATAAACTTGAAAATCAAGATGAGAATGATAAGCTTATAGTAAATTTTAGTATGAAATCTACAGAACTAAACTGGAAAACTCACAGAGAACTATTTCAGTAGCAAATTGAAAAAACATCCAAGAGCTACTCTCAACCACAGCTGGGGAAGGAAATCAGTTAAATTTGACGACTCTTTAGAGAAATATTTTAAGCTTTCAAATTTATGATGTTAAAAAGCTTATAAAAATTCTGAAATTGTTATTTCATAACAAAAATGTGTTTGTTTACTCAAATTCATTTAGTGCCAAAGAGTCTATCTCAATTATGAACATAAGTGTGAAAAATTTGCTTTTAAAATGATATACTTACATAGAAAATTTAGTTTTACAATATAAAATATCCCACTATAGCTAAACAAACTTCCTGAGAAATCTGTGTATAGCTAAACAGATTTGCTGAGAAATCTGTATGCAGGTCGAGATGCAACAGTTAGAACCGGATATGGAATAACAGACTGGTTCCAAATAGGGAAAGGAGTACGTCAAGGCTGTATTTTGTCACCCTGCTTATTTGACTGATATGCAGAGTACATTATGTGAAATGCTGGGCTGGATGAAGCACAAGCTGGAATCAAGATTGGCAGCAGAAATATCAATAACCTCAGACATGCACCATACTTATGGCAGAAAGCAAAGAAGAACTAAAGAGCCTCTTGATCAAAGTGAAAGAGGAGAGTGAAAAAGTTGGCCTAAAACTCAACATTCAGAAAACTAAGATCATGGCATCTGGTCCCATCACTTCATGGCAAATAGATGGGGAAACAGTGGAAAGTGAGAAACTTTAATTTTTTGGGCTCCAAAATCACTGCAGATGGTGACTACAGCCATTAAATGAAAAGACGCTTACTCCTTGGAAGGAAAGTTATGATCAACCTAGACAGCATATTAAAAAGAAGAGACACTACTTTACCAACAAAGGTCCATGTAGTCAAAACTAGTTTTTCCAGTAGTCATCTATAGATGTGAGAGTTGGACTATAAAGAAAGCTGAGTACTAAAGAATTGATGCTTTTGAACTGTGGTGTTGGAGAAGATTCTTGAGAGTCCCTTGGACTGCAAGGAAATCCAAGCTGTCCATCCCAAAGGAAATCAGTCCTGAATATTCATTGGGAGGATTGAAGCAGAAGCTGAAACTCCAATACTTCGATGAGAAGAGCTGACTCATGGAAAATACCCTGATGCTGGAAAAGACTGAAGGCAGGAGAAGGGGATGATAGAGGATGAGATGGTTGAATGGCATCACCGAATCAGTAGACTTGAGCTTAAGCAAGCTCAGGGATTTGGTGATGGACAGAGAAGCCTGGCATGATGCAGTCCATGGGGGTCACAAAGCGTTGGACATGACTGAGTGAAGCAAGGTGACAATATACAACCTTGACATACTCCTGTCCCGATTTTAAATCAGTCCGTTGTATACATGTCTGGTTTTAACTGTTGCTTTTTGACTTGTAAACAGATTTCTCAGGAGGCAGGCAGGTATGGTGGTCTTGTATTCCCCTCTCTTTCAGAATTTCCCATGATTTGTAGTTGTCCACACAGTCAAGGCTTTAGTGTAGTCAATGAAGGAGAGGTAGACGTTTTTCTGGAATTCTCTTGATTTTTCTATGAATCAATGGTTGCTCGCAATTTGATTTCTGGTTCCTCTGCCTTTTCTAAATCCAGCTAGAACATCTGGAATTTCACAGTTCTCATACCGTTGAGGACTGGCATGCAGTACTAGTTCAATGAAATCAAGTTAAAACAATAAATGAGTGAAAAGATAGAACTGAATAAGAAAGAAAACTCTTATATCAGAGATTCTTGACCTAATAAAAGTCTAAATGACAATTACAGGAGGCACTGAAATTACTGACATTCCTCTTTGAAAAACACTCATGGATTTATGTTCTATGCACTATATTTATAGTAATAAAGGATTATAAAGTATTTTTCTAATATCAACATAAGAAAATATTGATGAGCTATCCAAACTGTATTACTGAAAAAAAAAATAGAATCTACAAATGAACATGTCTACTTTGATAATTCTATTGAAAAACATCAGATAGACATACATGTAAGAAACTAAAATTTGCATTGGGTCCTTCTTTCTGTTATATCTGCTATAATACAGGGAAAGGCTACAAACATCTGTTTCAAATTCTCCCATTAAAAATTTTACATGAAGATTCAGTAAAAATTCAGTAGAAAGGAAAATATGACATGTAATTTCTTTAGGAATAAGTTCTGATCTAATTTTAGAATTCTGGGGCATCTGTTGATATGTTTGTTTCTAATGTTTTTAATATTTACACTCAACACTGATCTTCATTCAGAGCCCAGGAATTGCTTAAATATGATGGGATAAACATTTTTTAAGCAGTGACCTAGAATCCTGAAAGTTGAGAGAACTCCAAAAGATTATAACTTATCTTTTGACAGATTTAGTGTAGTGGGTTGGATGGAGCATCTCCCCCACTCCACAAACCAAATTCTTGTCTATCCAAGAATTTCAGACTCTGATCTTATTTGGAAATGGGAGCTTTGCAGATGTAATTATTTAAGGATCAAGATGAACCCATGGGCTTCCCAGGTGGCACTAGTGTTAAAGAACTTGCCTGCCAATGCAGGAGATGTAAGAGATGGGGGTTTGACCCCTGGATTGAGAATACCCCCTGGAGGAGGGCATAGCAACCTACTCCAGTATTCTTGCCTGGAGAATCCCATGGACTGAGTAGCCTCCTGGAATACAGTCCATAGGGTCCCAAAGAGTCGGACAAAACAGAAGCCACTTAGCACACACCCATGCAAGGTGAACTCATGCTGGTTTAGGGTTGGCCCTAAATCCAATGAAAAAGACATGAATAGGCAGGGGGAGAAGGCCACTTGAAGACAGAGGCAGAGATTAGAGTGATGTGGCCAAGGACCCACAAAGAGCTGGTAGAGGCAATGAAATATTTTCCCTAGTACCTTTAGAGGTAGTGTGATTCTGCCAATACCTTGACTTCTGTCCTCCAGAACCATGAAAGGAAAAATCCCTGTTATGTTTGCAGCAATTTGTTTCAGCAGCCACAAGAGACTAATACAATGCCCATGATCTACTCCAGTGTTTCACAGATGCAAATTTAATCTGTAGGCAGGTGTTCATGTCTGTTGAATTGGTGATGTGATCCAACCATCTCATCCTCTGTTGCCCTTTTCTCCTGCCTACAATCCTTTATAACATCAGGGTCTTTTCCAATGAGTTGGCTGTTCACATCTGGTGGTCAAATTATTAAAGCTTCAGTTTCAGCATCAGTCCTTCCAATGAGTATTCAGGATTTATTTCCTTTAAGATTGACTGATCTCATTGTTGTCCAAGGGACTTTCAAGAGTCTTCTCCAGCACCACAGTTTGAAAGCATCAATCCTTCAGCCCTCTGTCTTCTTTATTGCCCAGCTCTCACATCCATACACGACTGCTAGAAAGACCATAGCCTTGACTATCAGGATTTTGTAGGCAAAGTAATGTCTTTGCTTTTTTAGCATACTGGCTAGTTTGACATAGCTTTTCTGCCAAGAAGCAATCGTCTTCTTATTTCATGGCTACAGTCACCATTCACAGTGATGTTGGAGCCCAAGAAGGGGAAATCTGTCACTACTTCCACCTTTTCCTCTTCTATTTGCCATGAAATGATGGGACTGGATGCCATGATCTTAGTTTTTTTTCATGATCTGAGTTTTAAGCCAGCTTTTTCACCCTCATTAAGAGGTTCTTTAGTTCTTCTTCACTTTCTGCCATTAGAGTGGTATCATCCCCATATCTGAGGTTGTTGATATTTCTCCAGGCGGTCTTGATTCCAGCTTGTAATTCATCCAGCCTGTCGTTTCACATGACATGATCTGTGTATGAGTTAAATAAACAGGGTGACAATAAACAGCCTTGTTGTACTCCTTTCTCAATCCTGAACCAGTCAGTTGTTCCATATAAGGTTCTAACTGTTTCTTCTTGAACAGCATACAGGTTTTTCAGGAGACAGGTAAGATGTTCTGGTTTTCTCATCTCTTTAAAAGTTTCCCACAGTTTGTTATGATCCACACAGTCAAAGACTTTAGAGTACTCAATGAAACAGAGGGTTTTTTTTTGGAAATTCCTTGCTTTTTCTATGATTCAGCAAATGTTGACAATTTGATCTCTGGTTCCTCTCCCTTTTCTAAACCAAGCTTGAACATCTGGAAGTTCTTAGGTCACATGATGCTGAAGCCTAGCTTGGAGGATTTTGAGCATAACCTTACTAGTATGGGAGATGAGTGCAATTGTCCAGTGGTTTAAACATTCTTTAGTACTGCCCTTCTTGTGAATTTGAATGAGGATTGATCTTTTCCAGTCCTGTGGCCACTGCTGGGTTTTCCATATTTGCTGACATATTGAGTGCAGCACTTTAACACCACCATCTCTTAGGATTTTAAATAGCTCTGCTGGAATTATATCACCTCCACTAGTTTTATTGGCAAAAGTGCTTCCTAAGGCCCACCTGACTTCATACTCCAGAATGTCTGGCTCTAAGTGAGTGGCCATACCATTGTGGTTATCTGGGTCATTAAGATATTTTATGTAGGGTTATACTTTGTAATCTTGCCATCTCTTCTTGGTCTCTGCTGCTTTCGTTAGGTCTTTACTGTTTCTGTCATTTATTGTGCCCTTCTTTGGATGAATGTTGCTTTGATATTTCCAATTTTCTTGAAGAGATCTCTAGTCTTTCCCTTTTATTGTATTCCTCTATTTCTTTGCATTGTACATTGAAGAAGGCTTTCTTGTCTCTCCTGGTTATTCTCTGGAACTCTGCATTTAGTTTGGGTGTACCTTTCCCTCTCTCTCTTGCTTTTAACTTCTTCTCTTTCCTTGGCAATTGTAAAGCCTCCTCAGACAACCACTTTGCCTTCTTGAATTTCTTTTTCTTTGGGATGGCTTTGTTTACTGCCTCCTGTACAATGTTACAAACCTCTGTCCATAGTACTGCAGGCACTCTGTTTACAGATCTAATCCCTTGAACCTATTTATCATCTCCACTGTATATTCATAGGGGATTTGATTTAAGTCACCTGATTGGCCTAGTGGTTTTCCCCACTTTCTTTAAGCCTAAAGTTTGCTATGAGGAGCTGATGATCTGAGACAGTCAGCTCCAGGTCTTGTTTTGCTGACTGTACATATCTTCTCCATCATCAGCAGCAAAGAATGCAATCAATTTGATTTCAATGTTGACTATTTGGTGATGTCCATGTGTTAAGTCATCTCTTGTCTTGTTGAAAACGGGTGTTTGTTATGACTAGTGTGTTCTCCTGACAGAATTATGTTAGCCTTGGCCCTTCCTCATTTTGTACTTCAAGGCCAAACTTGCCTATTACTCCAGGTATCTCTTGAATTCCTTCTTTCACATTCCAATTCCCTATTGGAATGAAACAGAACTTTTTTTTGGGGGGGGGTGTTAGTTCTAGAAGGTCTTATAGGTCTTCATCGGAGAAAGGCAATGGCAAGCCACTCCAGTACTCTTGCCTAGAAAATCCCATGGATGGAGGAGCCTGGTAGGCTGCAGTCCATGGGGTCACTACGAGTCAGACGCTACTGAGTGACTTCACTTTCACTTTTCACTTTCACGCAATGGAGAAGGAAATGGCAACCCACTCCAGTGTTCTTGCCTGGAGAATCCCAGGGACGGCAGAGCCTGGTGGGCTGCCGTCTATGGAGTCGCACAGAGTCAGACATGACTGAAGCGACTTAGCAGCAGCAGAAGCAGCAGCAGCAGCAGCAGCAGCATAGGTCTTCATAAAACTTCATAAAACTTCAGATTCTTCAGCATCGGTGGTTGAGGCATAGACTTGGATTACTGTGATGCTGAGTGGCTTGCCTTGGAAATGAACTGAGATCATTCTGTCATTTTTGAGGTTGCAACCAAGTACCGCATTTTGGACTCATTGATTTTGAGGGCTACTCCATTTCTTCTATGGGATCCTTGCCCACAATAGTAGATATAAGGGTCACCTGAATTAGATTCACCTATTCCTGTCCATTTTAGTTCACTAATTCCTAAGTCGTCGATGTTTACTCTTGCCATCCCCTGCTTGACCATATCCAATTCACCTTGATTCATGGACCTAACAGTCCATGTTCCTATGCAATATTGTTCTTACAGCATTGGATTTTACTTTCATCACCAGACACATCCACAACTGAGCGTCATTTACACTTTGGCCCAGCCACTTCATTCTTTCTGGAGCTATTAGTCATTGTCCTCTGCTCTTCCCCAGTAGCATATAGAACACCTACCAACCTTGAGGGCTCATCTTTCAGTGTCATACCTTTGTGCTTTTTTATACAGTTCATGGGGTTCTCACCTCAAGTATACTGGAGTGGTTTGCCATTCCCTTCTCCAGTGTATCACATTTTGTCAGAACTCGTCACTACGACCCTTCTGTCTTGGGTAGCCCTACACAGCATGGCTCATAGTTTCATTGAGTTATGCAAGCCCCTTCACCATGACCAGGCAGTGATCCATGAAGGGGATTTAATACATCACTGAATCAATTGTAAATAATGTGTAATCGTGGTGCTAAAATTTTAATTCTTCTTCTTAAGTACGTATTTTTTGGGAAAAGTTAATTCAATAATTCAAACCTCTATTTCTTCATATCTTCTTCCTTTTAAATATATTTTTAGTTAATTTTAAAGTTTACAATTAAAAGTTTAAATTTAAAGTTTACAATTAAACTTCAAATTTAATTTGTCAAACCACAGACTCCCCTGGTGGGTCAGTGGTAAAGAATCCACCTGCAACGCAGGAGACACATGTTCAATCCCTACATCAGGAAGATCCCCTGGAGGAAGGCATGGCAATCTACTTCTGTTCTTGTTGGGAAAATCCCATGGACGGAGGAGCTGAGCAGGCGACTGTCCATGTGTAGCAAAGAGTTAGACAAGACTGAATAGACTGAGCATGCACATACAGACTTTATAGATTACCTTTTTTTCAAAATGTGTTTTATTAATATCAATTTAGCCTTCACGTTTTACAAAATGTTACAATCGAAGTACTTTAAAAATTTTACACAAATGGTATTTTACCTTCTCTTGAAATCCACCAAAGAATAAAGAGCAAATTTAACCCTCCATATGCAACCCATCATAGGTAAGGTGATCTCTGCTGTCGCTTTACATATTGTATCCAAGAGTGACTTTATTTATTCCTTCCTAATACTTCTTATTATATATGAGATGACTTATTCACACTTTTCCATGCTTGCATTCTTTCCCTGCCTAAGGACCAGTAATTTTGGCTCTATCTGAGCTTCCTCGGGATTTTCCACATGGTCTACATGTTAAGGCCAAAAGGGTTCCAATATCACTCAACCTTTATGGGCTATTTTCCCCACCAACATATTGTATTAGGTTGACATCTAAAGGGTATGCAAGATTTATGGCTAATTCAATGGTCCAAAGCCCTAGTAGCAGAAATCTGTTAAGAAACGATCATATTATTTTAAGGAAACTATCTGGTCATGATTTGCTACCTTCAAAACCTACTAGACCAGATTACAAATCCTGTGAAAATTAAAACCAAAGTGACACTGACTACCAACCTTTTGACATTGATATAAACAAAAGAGATATATACCATTTAGAATACTGAAAGCCAGAGAAATTCCTTTTTTCTTTAAAACTGAAACATGTCAACATTTTCAGAAAGTATTCATATTGTTATTCTTATGGTTGTTTGGTGGTTTAGTCGCTAAGTTGTGTCCAACTCTTGTGACCCCATGGACTGTAGCCTGCCAGGCTCCTCTGTCCGTGGGGTTTCTCCAGAATTCTCAAGAATACTGGAGTGGGTTGCCATTCCCTTTCTAGGGGATCTTCCTGGCCCAGGAATTGAACCCAGGACTCCCGCATTACAGGCATATTCTTTACTGACTGAGCTACAAGGGAAATCCATTATTCTTATATATGAGTCCAAAACAAAAAAGGACAACTATCATTCTCAATTTTTTCATCATATGAGGATAGAGAAATTTGTCATTGTTCCAGGGAGGGGGGCATTTTATCATTGAACCTCTGAGTTGCCAGTGGTTGAGCCCATATGTATGTGTTGACAAGGGCAAATCCAAGGGAAACTGCAAAGTAAAAATGTCCCTGCCTTAGGCTCCTAGAATACACAATGCAGAAGAAAGACGAGAGGACAGGATACTATGCAGAACAAGTGTGCACTTCACAACACAATCACCATCTCTTAAGCATCTGAGGGTTTATTTTATGAATAGGAACAACTGCTGGGCCCTGTCTCATCAAATGTCAGATATATGCCTGGAAAGATAATGTACCAGCAGAATTAAATAGTTCCCCATGGGCTCCTGGTATCTAGTATAAACATATTTTTAATCAATTGATTTTATTTTTTGTTACTGTAAGACTTGGTGGCAGTGCAAATTACTACTATGTTTTAGGATGTTTATGAGCTCTAATTTACACTGAGTAGATGTTTGGATCATAACCAAATTCCTTAATGTTCTTTTGAGATTCTGCATAATTTGGCCACTTTTTACAGCTTTCCTGACTCCTCATCTGACTTCAAGTTCTAGTAAATCTGAAACACTTTCAGCTAGGAAGAGCTGTGCTGGGTTAGCCAGACACCATTCCTGTCTTCAAGAAAATCAATGAGGATTATAATAAGTATAATAAAAGCTACATATATACAAGCACAGACCTAATTCAGTCTTGGGAGCATAGAAGGCTTCCAGGGAAAATGTCTAATATAGGAAGATAGTTAAATATTAGGGAATTGAGTTTGTGTGGACAAGTATTTTTTACAAAGAAAATAGCCTGTGCAGATCCCTGGAGATCAGAAGTTCCTACAAACCTTCTTTAGCTTATCCTGAGTTTCAATTTGTTCACAGTGTCTAAAGTGCTAATTATCATGGGTATATGTGAGATGAGTTCTCAGTATAGGTTTTTCTCCTAGGTTCTAAGTTTCACAAGTTTACTATGCCCATACTAATTACAGAAAAATAAAAAACAAGTCTACAAAAATTAAGAACAGAGTGATATATGTATCATTTTACAAACTGTTATTCCCTAAGTACAGTATTCTTCCTAAACTATAATGCCTGTTAATTGTTTTATTTCACTCACTGTTAAATTGTTCTCTATCTTCATTAGAATGAAGGCAGGTAGTCTCCATGAAAGATAAGTCTTTACATTAAACTTGGCTTTGAGCAGCTGTTTCTCTTCTGTAATCTTTTACATTTCATACAATTCAGGCTCACTGCTCTTCCTGACAATATCCTCATTCAAAAACACAAAAGCAAAGCAGGAAGAATGTTATGAACTGTCTGTTCTAAAAGCATTACATTTCTCCACCTTCATTTCAGCCTGACCCCTCTCATTTATCATCCCTGGCTTCATTACCAAGTTCTTCTAGTCACCCCTTATGCCACTAGAAAAATACATTGGATGAGAACTTGGCAAAATGTAGCTCTTCTTTAGCTAAATATACACGTGTGATACACAAATGTGTTCAGCAAAGAGGTAGGGTGAATGAACTTCACATGTACCACTGTGGCACATCTGTTCTCCACAAATTTCAATTGAGAAGAATTAGCTTGAAGCTAGTCCAGCAACTAGAAAGGTTTGTGTTCAATTATGGGTACTTTCTTTTGATTCACAATGAGATATGTCACAAATATCTTACCCTTTTGTCACTCAGTTTTCCTCTTCTGTTAAACAGCTATGAAGCCTCCTGGTCTCCATTCTCCCACTGTTGTGGTTCCTAATTTCTGTGTATAGTTTTCACTGACTTCAGTGCATCCACTTAGGAAAGGAACTACACACAGGTGAAGAAAAAAAAAAAAAGAGGTTTTTGTGGTTTGCAGAACAAGTTGATTAGTCAGAATTTGAAGTACAGATATAATCTTTGTAAGTCTGTTGTGAATGCCAAGTTTTGATGTTGAAATATGTCCACATTTTTACCTATCACTGTGGCATTTATTTTTTACTCCAAAAGATAAAATACCATGTTATAATTCTAGAGGTTTTGATAGGAAATATTAACATCCTTCAGTTTAGTTTTCTAACACATTTTCTTTGCTGAAGCTCTAAAGACACACACACAAAAAAGTCTTTTTTTTTTTTTTAATTTCAACAGTAAATAACTTTTGATTCTAATTACCTTTGTGTGCTGCCTAATTGTGCTGCCTGATGTTTAAAAATAAAAGTAAAAATTTTGATGAAAATGAATCTGTGGCAATACTCTTCTTCTGAAGATCACAAATAAGTCTATAAATACTTTTTCAACCATTTTTTATTTTCTAATTTGAAATGATACATCATGTGAGAATTACAGACAATTGTTTCTTATGCAATTACTTCCCATATGAAGTTTAGTATCAGTTCTTACAAGTCATTTCCTATGACTTCTGAATCATTTGGAGAAGAGTTACACATCTGTACATAGTTAAGTGACCTAAATTACTTTAGCTTCTGATTCATCATGCCTCCTCCCTATTTTTATGTTTAGCTCCATCTTTTCCCAAACTTCAGTGTTAATATAGAGCAAGTTCATACATAGTCTCCAAACCTATAGCTTTCTTTTTTTGCTTCACCAAAGAGATTTTTGCATCTTTTCTCCTCCTAGCTGTCTCTTATTCAAGTTCTAATTATACAATCATGGCAAGCAAATATACAACATCTTAAAGCTGGAAATATGTATCAAAGTTGACTAGTTGCAACCTCATAAATAATGCAGAAGTAGCCTTCTTAAATTCCCTGGCAAGTAAGGCAGACTCTGAACAGTGCCAAGACAGAGAGTCCACTAAATCACAAAGAAACTGATTTCTCATATTTCCAAATTAAGATATTTTACTTACTCTTCTAATGGGAGATTTTACTTGCTCTGATGGGAACAATCTCCCTCCAAGGCTTTGCACAACTTGCTTCCAAAATAATTTGTCTACTTTTAATGTCAAGACAGCAAGACTTGTAGTCATTCTTATTCTTTTATCCATTTTATTTTTTTTCACAATTCTTATTGCTCCCTGACTTTACACTATAGATGTATTTGTTTATTTGTTGATGATGCACAGAATATAAACTTCAAGAAAGGAGGAACTATATTTTATTACCACTGAATCCCCAGTCCCTAGAATAATGCCTGGTATATAGTAGGTACCAGAAATATTTGTTGATAATTGAATATTGAACTTAAATGAGCATCCCTATAATTTTACCTACTAATCCAAGCTCTGCTTTTTGGAATCCAATAAGAGCAAACATTCTCCATGTGAATTGGTACAGCCACTATGGAGAACAGTATGGTGATTATATTAAAAACTAAAAATGGAGCTACCATATGATTCAGCAATCCCACTCCTGGGTATATTTAAGAAATAAACATACTTCAAAAAGATATATGCACTCCAGTGCTCAAAGCAGCTCTATACAGTGTACAAGACATGGGGAAACCTAAATGCCCATCAATAGATGAATGGATAAAGAAGATGTGGTACACATATGCAATGGAATACTACACAGCCATAAAAAAGAATGAAATAGTGCCTTTTGCAGCCACATGGATGGACCTAGAGATTATCATACTAAGTAGAGTAAGTCAGACAAAGAAAGAGTATATATCTTATTCCACTTATATTTGGAATCTAAAAAAAATGAACTTATTAACAAAACAGAACTGAGCTAGGGAACTTTAAAGGTAATAGAAAGGAGGATATTGAGTATCCATGAAGAACTCATTTAGAGGTATGAGATTAGACTCTGTGGACATCTCACAGTTTGGGGACTTTCTCTACTAATGTTTTATGGACCAAAAGGAGGTGAGGGGAAGACACAGTGTTAATGGCCCAGGTCTGAGGCTTGGAAAGGTGGGTGCCTGACCTTTTAATGTAATTATAAGGGTGATATTCTGGTCATATGATACATGTTGAAAGGTAAATAGAGAAATTAAACAAGGAATATAAATTTTTGACACAGAAAACATTTTAAGAAGTTGAAGTATGCCCAGTAACTATTTACAATGATGGATGCATTAATATATATTCTTTATTCCTTTCCTCTATTCTTTATTACCAGTCTTGGCTTTCAAAGTATCTTAAAAACTTGCCCTCCATTAAAATTATTTCTAAAATCTCACACTTCTTTGAGGTGTCTTGACTTTTTGGTTCTACTTCTTAGCATCTTTGTATGTGGAAAATTCTCTATTTCATATTTGAGTATAAATAAAATGTTACCAAAATGACTAAAATTGGGTATTGCATACTATCTTGCATACCTGGCATACCCCAGCTTATTTACAATCTTGTCCAAGTATCTTTCTTATTAAATGAGTATGTACTAAATCGCTTCAGTCATATCTGAGTCTTTGAGACCCTATGGACCATAGCCTGTCAAGTTCCTCTGTCCATGGAATTCTGCAGGCAAGAATAATGGAGTAAGTTGCCATGCCCTCCTCCAGAGACTTTTTCCGACCCAGGACTGAACCCATGTGTTATGTCTCCTGAATTGGCAGTTGGGTTCTTTACCATTAGTGCCATCTGGGAAACTCAAATGAGTAAAACTAATCCTGAATAATTGATAAAAATGGAGGATGATCGTAATGTGAATAAATTCTATCCACAAACCTGATTCTAGACAATGGTTTCAACTAGCTTGTCAACAAATATTGAGTAAATATTCCTAGTTAGAAGAATTATTTGGATTTCAGTCACATCTGCTTACCAAAAAGGTAAGCCCATCCCAAAGAGCCCAGGGCAGAGCATAATAACACTCAGGGGCACACTTGCTGGTTCTGTCAGGCTTCCTCCCCCCAAAATCAAGTATACAAACATCTTCAGGTCTTGGTGATTGAGAAAATAATCTTCCTTAAGAGTTGTTTGACAGGTACATCTTCCCCATTATTTCATCCTCAACATGAAGTCTTCCTTTTCTTAATCTCCAAGTCTTTCTTTTCTATCAAATGCAACTTAGAGTAAAATCAGAAATAACCTCTGGGAATTCACTTAGACATCTCTCAAATAGATGACTGTCAGTGTCCTGCTTTGAAAGGACTTTTTATATTACTCTGCTTTAGGTATTCAACTTTGTATTTCTTTAGATAAAGTGATAAAATGCATCCAGTAACATTTTCCAGAAACAAGAGTTAATTTTAGGTATTCTTTCTGACAGTGTCCTAAAATGTTTATAATATAACCTGGGCAATTTTTAGGATCCATGATAGAACTTGGATTCCTAGGTAAGGATCCTTTGGTTACTTTTCCATTGCTATGTTGTTACATTATCACAGTATCACAAACTTTGTTTTTGTTGTTCTCCAGTCGCTCAGTCTTGTCCCATGGACTGTGGCATGCCAGGCTTCCTTGTCCTTCACCATCTCCTGGAGCTTGCTCAAACTCATGTCAATTGAGTCAGTGATGCCATCCAACCATCTCATCCTCTGTCATCCCCTTCTCCTGTTTTCAATCCTTCTCAGCATCAGGGTATTTTCTAATAATTTGGCTCTTCACATCAGGTCATCAAAATATTGGAGCTTCACTTCAGTATCAGTTCTTCCAGTGAATATTCAGGACTGATTTCCTTTAGAATTGACAGGTTTGATCTCCTTGCACTCCAAGGGACTCTCAAGAGTCTTCTTCAACACCACAGTTCAAAAGCATAAATTCTTCAGTGCTCAGCCTTCTTCATGGTTCAACTCTCACATCCATACATGACTACTAGAAAACCATAACTTTGACTATACAGACCTTTGTTGGTAAAGTAATGACTCTGCTTTTTGATATGCTGTCTAGGTTTCTCATAGATTTTCTTCCAAGGAGCAAGTGTCTTTTAATTTTGTGGCTGTGGTCACCATTTGCAATGAAATTTTGGAGCCCAAGAAAAGAAAGTCTGTTACTGTCTTCATTGTTTCCCCATCTATTTACTGTGAAGAAATGGGACCAGATGCCATGACGTTTGTTTTTTGAATTTTGATCCTAAGCCAGCATTTTCACTCTCCTCTTTCATGAATTTAACAGCTTAAAACAAGATGAATTTATTAACTCAGTTTCCAAGTGTTAGGACTCCAGCACAACTTGCTGGTTCCTCTGCTTACAGTCTCACAAAGCTATAAAGTGCTAGCTATGGTTATGATTTCAACTGAGGCTTAAGGTCTTCTTCTAGGCTTCTTAGCTGTTGGTAGAATTCAGCTCCTTCGATTATAGGGCTGAAATACTATCTTTCTTTCTGGCTACTACTTGAGGCCCATCAACTTTAAGGAAGATGTTTATTCTCAATCACCAGGACCTGGGGATGTCTAGATGGTTGAATTCTAGAAGAGGAGGCCAGACAGAGCCATTCTCAGCTCCTTAAAGCTATCCATGGTTCTGTCATGGGCTCGTCTATACAATGTGGCACCTAATTCTCCAAGGCCAGCAGGGCAGCAATTCTTTTGCTTTTAATCTCCCCTTCTAGTCTGTTAAGACAAAATCTCCTATAAAACAATAAAATCACAGTAATGACTAGCCTGTCATATTCATAGGTCCCACCAACAATCAAGCAGGGTTGATTGTACTACAACAAATGATGGGAGCATGGTCCCAAGATGATGGAGGAATAGGACGGGGAGACCACTTTCTCCCCTACAAATTCATCAAAAGATTATTTGAATGTTGAGAAACTTCCAGAAAACAGCTTCTGAATTCTGGCAGAGGACACCAGGCACCGAGAAAGGCAGCCCAATCTCTTCAAAAAAGGTAGAACAAAATATAAAAGATAAAAACAGACACAAAAGAATTAGAGACAGAGACCCATTCTGGGGAGGAAGTCATGAAACAGAAGAAGTTGCCACACAATAGGAAACCCTCACAGGCATGTCAGTGGGGAGCTTTAGAATCTCAGAGGGCAATAGAACAGGACAAAAAATCAGAATATGCACCTAAGTGCAACTACCAGTGGAGAAGCTGCTCAGACTCTAATGTCCACCAGCAGTGAGTAGGGGCTAGTCAGGGAGGTGTGGGCTCAATTATTGGTCCTTAGAGTAAGGACTGGCTTAAATGTCCTGAGAACCATCTGAGGGAGCTAATGTGACATAGCAGCCCAAACCTTTGATCGCCAGAGAGACGAAAAGGAAAAGAACCTTTCTTGCAAAAGGCTCTAACACTGCACAGTGACCCCAGGTGTGCTCACTGAATAAAGGATTGTGACCTAGTGAATACCAAAGGAGAGCAAGCCAGCTGCCATTTAGGGACTTCCCTCCCTAGAGGCAGAGAGGCAGGTGTGTGACAGCCAGAGCCCAAAAGCAAGGGGCTACTGCAATCTCAGCACTAGCACCAAACTGTGAGCAGGGTGCCAGTTGCTAACACATTTTCCTGGGATGGTTCACATCGAGAGAGTCAATTCCTAGGCAGATTGATAAGAAGTCCAGGGTCCCCAAGGGGGAGAAAGGGGGAGAAAGGGGTCTGGAGCTCTCGAAGTGGACATTGGGGGTCTGGAATTCTCAAGAAGGACAAAAGGACAAACTTTTTTTCCTCTACATTCCTTAGTTTTAGTTACATAACTCAATTAAACTCTGTACTAGGGATTGTACAACAACAATGTATCTGGCTGGAGGACAGTTTCTCCTTCCTGAAAACCTGCTGACTAATCCTGATGTCTTAGAATGTATATTGTGGGAGTGGGTCTGGTAAAATTTCCACAAACTTGAGACTTTTTTTGATTCATTGTAACAACTAATTAAAAGGTATATAACTCCCTTGCTAACACTAGCAAGGGGGTACTCTTTCTGACCCCTTCTGATGCCTATGTCAGAAGCTTTCTCTATCCCTTTTATACTTTAATAAAACTCTATTGCACAAAAGCTCTGAGTGATCAAGCCCTGTCTCTGGCCCAGATTGAATTCTTCTCTTCTGGAGGCCAAGAATCCCAGAGTCTTTTCGTGGGTCAGCAACAACCTTTCATCTTGGGGCTCATCTGGGATTCTTCAGGACAAGGTAAGGATGCTCGGAGCTCTAGTTCTTTGTTCTTCTAACAAACACGTTTTCTGCTGTACTTTACTAACTCTACGGTGTGCTTGTGTGAATGAAGGACACACCCTGTGTGAAGCAAGTGAGGAGCCCTGCTCTGCACTTCCGTGGTGACCTCATATGGCTTATGGCAGAAACCTGTCAGAGGTTTATACTGACAGGCCAGTGCCAAGAGGCACCCAATGTCTCCTTCAGGGACCAGCCAGAAATGGGCAAAGTATGTGGACTGATCTCTCCTTTCTTGGTCAAACTTTTTGACCATTTCATAACTCCTTGGGAATTAGAAGTACTAACCTAATCTGTTGGATCATAGACTTTCAAGGGACTTGTGATCTATGCTGTTACTGTGTACTGTGACTTAGGTCCCAAACTTGGATTGGTAGTCAGGAAGTGCCTAGCCTCACTAGGAATCGGAAGTTCAGATGCTAGACGGATCTCTAGCTCCAAGAACATCTCTGAGGTTAAAGGTTACTCAGATTGGAACTACAATGGGTTTTTTTTTTCCCCCTTTGGTAATGCTAGCTCTTAGCGGACTAGAGGAGGCTTTTATACTGGTATGGTGATGCTTGGAAGGAACATCTCAATTTTATGTTCGTACCAGTCTTAGTGTGGTCAGGAATATACTCAGGGTGGTGCACAGTCACTCAGGTGACAAATGTTTCCCCCAGCGGTCTTAGCTTGGGAGGCATTCTGGGAGGTTATTCTGATTGCACCCTGGGCGGTATCAAAGGCAAGCAAGGTTTTAATGTTGAGCTGGACATCAGACTGGGATGCCATCAGGTCTACCCCTGATGCATCCCCACCCCGTCTCGGTGGTAAAACTGGGAGGGATGAGTACGGTGCCTGTGCTGGTAAGGGACAGACTAAGTCCGACCAGGAAAGAAGAGCTTTGGTGTTTAGTCTGTCTACACCCCCATCTAGAGCAGGAGGGGATGCCTCCGTTAGAAAGATGGCTCTGCTCACTTCTTTTCTCTCTTACAGATGGGAGCTAACAATTCCAGCCTCACTCCTTTGAACTATATCCTGAAAAACTGGGATAGATTTGATCCCCAGAGCTTAAAGAAGACACATCTGGTCTTCCTATGTGATACTGCATAGCCAAGGTACCCATTAGAGGACGGTGATCTGTGGCTGGTTGGAGGGTCTCTTAATTATAATACTGTTTTACAATTAGACCGGTTCTGTAGAAAACAAGGGAAATGGGTAGAAGTAGCATATGTGTTGCCCTTTTTCTCTCTGCGAAATATGCCAGACTTATGTCCTTAGGGTATAGATTTAGGTGTGAAACCTTCAGCTCCCTCCTGTCCTCCTACTTTGCCCCCTACCTGGGGCTCCAAACTGAGCAAAGTCAGAGAACCCTCCCCCCTCCCCCCTCAAGAAGGGTTGCCTTTGTCTCAGTAAAAACCCAAACTGAGATTCAAACTGCCCAAGTAGAGGTCCAAACAACATGACCTCAGACTACTCTGGTTTCAGTAGAAACCCAAACCATCGAAATAAGAGATGAGATGGAGGACAGGAGACAAAGAGATAAAGAAAAGCAGGTTTCTCCAATCTGTCCCTGGGATCATATGCTCAGAACAGCTAGAGAGGCTGAGGAACAGCCACACAAGCTGTTGCCTCTTCATAAAGCACCCACTGGGAGAAATAATCAGTCTATGAGAGTTAATAAGCCCTTTTCTTATCAAGAAATACAAAGAATCAAGGAGGATCTTGGAGACTATTTACAAGACCCAGAAAAATATATTAGAGCCTTTAAAGGTGTTACTCTGCTTTATGACCTTACATGGAAGTATGTGATGTATATCTTGGGACAAACGCTGACTCCCGACTCAAAGACTCGAGTTTTGGAAAAAGCGGTTGCTTATGGAGATGAATGGTTTTGTAATGAGTCAGTAGGGAAGAGGGAGGACAAGATATCCGCCCTCCCGACTGGGAATCAGGTGGTCCCAACTACAGAACCAGACTGGGACTACAACACAGCTAAAGGAAGATGGGATCAGAGTCATTTTTTCAAATGTATTCTTGAAGGAATACATTTTTCTTACATGTATTCAGGCAGGCACGTGCTAAGCCTTTAAACTATGGAAAATTGGCAAACACAGAACAGGAGAAGAAGAAAGCTCCTGGTAAATTCCTAGATAAACTGAGAGAAGCCCTTTGCAGATTCACTGAGATTGATCCTGAAATTGAAGAGGGAAGAGTGATCTTAAAAGATAGATTTCTCATTCAGTCAGCTCCAGATATCCGCTGTAAGCTGTTAAAATAGGCGTATGGACCAAATCAGTCTTTAGATAATCTGTTACAACTGGTTCAAACAGTTTATTATGGTAGGGAACATGAGGAATAGAAAGAAATGCAGAAAGACAAAGGAACAGGCAGAAGCCCTCATAATTGTTGTAAGAACCGTTCTTAAACAACCTGAGAAAAATGCCCAGAGGGACCCAGGTGAAAAGGGATGGGTTTGCTATTACTGTGAAAGGGAGGGGCACCTCGAGCGGGATTGCCCTCAGGCATCCAAGCTGACCCCAGCTCCACATCCGGTCTGCAAGGGACCACATTGGAGGAGAGACTGCCCCCACAGGTGTAAGTTTCAGAGGTCAGACTCTCAAGACAATCAGGACTGAAGGTGCCCGGGGGTCCCCACACAAGCTCCCATCCTAATTACACCTGAGGAACCCCAGATATTAATAACTGTAGGGGGCCAATCCGTCGATTTCCTTTTAGATACTTGGGCAACTTTCTCTGTGCTTACTGAAGCCCCTGGCCCACTTTCTTCTTGATCCGCTTCCGTAATGGAGTTGTCTGGACAAGCCAAAAGGTGTTATTTCTGTTGTTCTGTAACTGGGACTCTGTGCTATTTTCACAAGAGTTTCTAATCATGCCAGTCTCCCTCACCCCTTTTGGGAAGGGATATACTGAGCAATATCCAGGCCTCCGTTTTCATGAATATGGAGCCCTCCCTTTCTCTCCCTTTAATTGAACAAAATGCAAACCCTAGAGTGTGGGATGTTGGAAAATCTGTGGGTCAAGGACGAAATGCTATTCCTATAGTTGTCAGGCTAAAAGACCCACACTTATTTCCACGTAAGAAGCAGTATCCACTGAAACCTGAGGTGATGGAAGGGTTAAAACCCATCATCGAGAATTTAAAGGAGCGGGGGCTATTAATTCCCTGTTACAGTCCATACAACACTCCTATTTTGGGTATAAAGAAACCAAATGGTAAATGGAGACTAGTTCAAGATTTATGTATAATAAATGAGGCTGTAGTTCCTTTACACCCTGTGGTGCCTAATCCTTATACTCTATTGTCTGAAATTCCTGAATGAGCCAAATATTTCTCAGTAATTGATTTAAAAGATGCCTTCTATTCAGTCCCTTTGGTGGAGAAAAGTCAATTTCTATTTGCCTTTGAAGACCCTAGCAGCCAGCTTCTCAGTTAACCTGGCCAGCTTTGCCCCAGAGATTTCATGACAGTCCTCACTTATTTTGACAAAGTTTGTCACAGGATCTACAAAACTTTAATAGCTCTGAAGCAGTGGTACTACAGTATGTAGATGATATTCTACTCTGTGCTGAGACAGGGGAAGCTTGTTCACAAGCCTCAGAAGATGTCTTAAACTTTCTGGCAGGCTGTGGTTACAAGGCATCAAGAGAAAAGGCTCAGCTTTGTCAACAATTAGTTAGATATCTGGGCCCAATCATATCAGGGATCTTCAGAGTGACAATGGCTCCACCTTTAAAGCTGCTGTAACTCAGGGTGTATCTAAAGCCCTAGGAATAGAATATCACTTACACTGTTCCTGGAGACCCCAATCCTCAGGAAAGGTGGAAAAGGCTAATGACATTATTAAATCAAAAGACATCTGTGCAAATTAACTCAAGAGATTGAAGGACAACTGGATTAAAGTTCTACCCATAGCTTTAATGAGGGCTCGGCCTGCCCCCCAAAATATCCCCCTTTGAATATATTTATGGAAGGACTTTCTTGTGCACAGACATTGTTATATACCCTGAAGCCTTGGAATTAACTAATTATGCACCTCAGTTCTCAGCTTTTCAACAAGCATTAACAGAACTTCAGGAGATTACTCCTGACCCAGCCTCTGAGTCAAGCAAGCCTCTGTTTGAACCAGGAACCGAGGTTCTGATAAACACTTTGGGATCTGGGGGCCAATCCCTTAAGCCCCTTTGGGAAGGCCCTTACCAGGTTATTCTTTCTACTCCCACAGCTGTCAAAGTGCCAGGAATTGATTCGTGGGTTTATCACTCTTGACTTAAGAGGTGGCACTCTGACCAGAACTAAGTGGCATCATTTTATGTCTTTACTTCCTATGCTCTGACTTTGTACTTTTCAGATGGGCTTGATAATCTATATGAGCCTACATCTGCTGACTCCAAAAATCCTGAGTCTGCCATTTGACCCTCAAGATAATGCATTCCTGTCCTGGGCTCATTCCTATGCTGCATTCCACAATCAGTCTAATTGCTGGGTCTGCAGAGCACTCCCCTCCTCATCAATTGACAACCAGTCCATTCTGAAGGAGATCAGCCCTGGGATTTCTTTGGAAGGAATGATGCTAAAGCTGAAACTCCAGTACTTTGGCCACCTCATGCAACGAGTTGACTCATTGGAAAATACTCTGGTGCTGGGAGGGATTGGGGACAGGAGGAGAAGGGGACGACAGAGAATGAGATGGCTGGATGGCATCACTGACTTGATGGACGTGAGTCTGAGTGAACTCTGGGAGTTGGTGGTGGACAGGGAGGCCTGGCGTGCTGCGACTCATGGGGCAGCAAAGAGTCGGACATGACTGAGTGACTGAACTGAACCGAACTGAACTGAACGTGGTGGATTTCTCCACTCAAAGAAAATGGCTTTCTTCAACTCTGTGATGACACCTAACAATCCTAAGATGGACTGATATAATTATGGACATAATGTAACTTTTAATTTTGATTAGGTTTTAACTTGGTTTAATTACTATTTTGACTTACATCTGTAACTGTAAAACAGGGCTTGTTTCTAACCGTCTGAAAGCTTTTAAGCTACAAATGGTTGTACAAGCTCCTACGAGTGCCACAGCCTCCTCCAACTATTACTTGGGGCCCCTGGATCAGAAACCTTCAATATGAGGGTTAGGGGAATATGTTGTCTCACCAATTTAGGGACAGCACCCTTTATCAGCTCAGAAGCAATTGTGGAATAAGAATGACGCCCTATTCCCTAGGCAACATAATTCTCCTAAAAGAAAAGCGGGGAATGAGAGAGTCAATTCCTAAGCAGATTGATAAGAAGTCTAGGGTCCCCAAGGAGGAAAAAGGGGTCTGGGACTCTCAAAGTGGAGATTGGGAGTCTAGTATTCTCAAGGAGGAGAAAAGGACAAAAAAAAAAAAAAAATTTTTTTTTCTCTCTACATTCCTTAGTCTTAGTCAATTACATAACTCAGTTTAAACTCTGTGCTAGGGATTGTACAACAACAATGTATCTGTCTGGAGGGCAGTTTCTCCTTCCTGAAAACCTACTGACTAATCCTGATATCTTAGAATGTATATTGTGGGAGTGGGTCTGGAGGATCTTTCTATTGTTAAATTCTAATCTTGTTATCCTGAAATGTAAATTGTGGGAGTGGGTCTGGTAAAATTTTCACAAACTTGAGACATTCTTTTGATTCATTGTAACAACTAATTAAAAGGTATATAACTCCATTGCTAACACTAGCAAGGGGGTACTCTTTCTGCCCCCTTCTAATGTCTAAGTCAGAAGCTTTCTTTGTCTTTTATACTTTAATAAAACTCTATTGCACAAAAGCTCTGAGCAATCAAGCCTCATCTCTGGCCCCAGATTGACTTCTTCTCTTCCAGAGGCCAAGAATCCTGGCATGTTTTTGTGGGTAAGTACTGAGCGACTTCACTTTCACTTCTCACTTTCATGCATTGGAGAGGGAAATGGCAACCCACTCCAGTGTTCTTGCCTGGAGAATCCCAGGGACGGGGGAGGCTGGTGGGCTGCCGTCTCTGGGGTCACACAGAGTTGGACACGACTGATGCGACTTAGCAGCAGCAGCAACAACTTTTCAACATCCACCAGGAGGATCACAGCCTGAGATCACCTTCACAGAGCAGATATATGACAACACTTGGAACGGTGCCCTTGCAACATACCTGGGAAAAAGGTAGCAGGGACTGGGGAGGTGCATAAGATGCACGGCCAACCTGGGACAGTGAACTTACCAAGAACCTGGTCACCTTAGTGGCTTGGACCCAGTAAAGGTAAAAACCACACAGCACATCTGGGTCTGTTCCCTTGTGGAGCATCGGAGACCCTGAGCACATAGACATGGGAAGTGCATGCAATGTAGGGCTCACTTGGGACAGTTCCTTTGCAGAGCGGGCTGGAGCCTGTGCAGTGTGGACCCATGAAGTACATGCTGCCTTGGGTTGAGGCAAACCCAGGGTGGTACATCCACTGTGAGCACTCCCCACACAAGCCAGCAGTATTTGTTTGCAGTGTCCCTCCCTCCCCACAGCACAGCTGAACAAGTGAGGCTAAATAAGTGTTCACCTTTGCATCCTCATGTCAGAGAAGAAATTAGACATTGAAGAGACTTTCAAATAAAGGAATAAAAAATAAACAAAGAAGAGGGAACCGTCCCCAAAGTGACAGGTACAACAGATTAAAACTGCAGTTAAGGCTGAGACTGTGCATTTGAGGGGCAACTATAGACCTTGAGAAAAAGTGCAAGCAAGAACAAGGGACTATCTGATGTTGAACTGACCCCACATTGTCCACAACAGCACCAAAGAAAGTCCTAGATATATTTTTACTCTTATCACTTATCAATTAAAAAAAATAATTCCATATTACTCTAACTTTCATTTTTGTATCATACTGATACCTTTAAAAAATACTGTTTTTAAAAGACAAATTCCACATATATATTTTCAATTATTGTGATCAATTTAGTTTTGTATTTTTATATTGTATCTTTGAGAACCTAACCTCTATTCTAGGTTTTTAGTCTCTGCTTTTTGATATTTGTTATCAATTTTGCACCTTTAAGAATCTAATCTTCAGTATCCATTTTCACTTAGGGATTTGATGACTGGTTTGATTGCTCTCTCCCCTTTTGACTGTCCCTTTTCTCCCCCTGGTCACCTCTGACTCCTTCCTTCCTCTTCTCTATATAACTCTGTGAATCTCTCTGGGGGCTCCTGGGTGTGAAGAGTTGTTTCACCACTAACTTAGGGGTTTTATCTTTTGTGCAGTATGGATGGAGAAATCTTGATGCTACTGTAAGAGGAGGACTGAAACCCAGAGGCAGGAGGCTCACCTCCAGAAGTTTATAACATCAGAGAAGTCCTGACTCCAGGGAACATTAATAGACAAGGCCCCACCCAGAAGTCTCCATACCTACACTGAAACAAAGCTCCACCCAAGAGCCAACAACGTCCATTGAAAAGCATATCATGATAATTCTCCAGCAAAACAAGAACACAATTCTGAACTTTAAAAGACAGGCTGCCCAAAGCCATACCAAATCCATAGACACCCACAAAACTCACTACTGGACACTTTATAGCACTCCAGAGAAAAGAGATTAAGCGTCACCCACCAAAGAACAGATACAAGTTTCCCCATTCAAGAAAACTTGACAAGACACTGGTAAAACCCTATCCACGGAGAGAAGACTCCACAATTAAGAGCAACCATGATGTTCCAACCTTCAGAGAGGGCATCCCAAACACAGCAATTTAAACAAAACAAAAAGGCAGGAAAAAGTTCCCTAGGTGAAGGAACATGATAAAAATCAAACAAAAGAGGAGGAGATAAGGAGTCTACCTGAAAAAGAATTCAGAATAATGATAGTAAAGAGGATCCAAAATCTTGAACACCAAATGGAGTTAAAGATAAATAGACTAGAGACAAAGATTTAAAAGATGTTAAGAAATGTTTAACAAGGAGCTAGAAGAAATGAAGAAGAGTCATCAATAATGAACCACCTAATAACTCATATTAATAACACTCTGGAGGGAATCAGCAGTAGAATAACAGAGGCAGAAGAGAGGATAAGTGAGGTGGAAGATAGAATGGTGGAAAGAAATTAAGCAGAGAGACAAAAAAGGAAAAAGAATAAAAAGAAATAAAGACAACCTCAGAGACCTCTGGGACAATGTTAAATGCCCCAACATTAAAACCATATATGTCCCAGAAGAAGAAGACAAAAAGAAAGGGCATGAGAAATCACTGAGGAGATAATAGCCAAAAACTTTCCTAAAATGGGAAAGATAATAGCCACCCACGTCCAAGGAACCCAGAGAGTCCCAAAGAGGATCAACCTAAGGCAAAACATCCCAAGACAAAACTAACAAAAATTAAACACAAAGAGCAAATATTAAAAACAGCAAGGGAAAAGCAACAAATAACACACAAGAAGATCCCCATAAAGATAATAGCTGATGTTATAGAAACTCTTTAGGTCAGAAGGGAATGGCAGGATATACTTAAAGTGATGAAAGAGAAAAACCTACAACCAAGATTACTCTACCCAGCAAGGATCTCTTTCAGATATGAAGGAGAAATCAAAAGCTTAACAGACTAGCAAAAGCTGACAGAATTCAGCACCACCAAACCAGCTCTTCAACAAATGCTCAAGGATTTTCTCCAGACAGGAAACACAGGAAAGGTTTATAAAAACGAACTCAAAACAATGAAATAAATGGTAATGGGATCATACTTATCAATAATTACCTTAAATGTAAGAGGGTTAAATGCTCTGACCAAAAGACAAAGACTAGCTGAATGGATACAAAAACAAAACCCCTATATTTGCTGTCTATAAAAGACCCACCTCAAACTTACAAACTGAAAGTTGTGGGGGGCGGGGGATGTGGAAAAAGATATTTCATGCAAATGGAGACCAAAAGAAAGCAGGAGTAGCAATACTCCTATCAGATAAAATACACTTTGAAATAAAGACTGTGATAAGAGACAAGAAGGACACTATATAATGCTCCAGGGATCAATCCAAGAAGAAGATATAACAATTATAAGTATATAAGCACCCAACAATGGAACACCTCAATATGTAAGGCAAATGCTAAAAAGTGTGAAAGGGGAAATTACCAGTAACACAAAATAGTGAAGGCCTTTAATATCCAACTCACACCTATGGATAGATCAACCAAACACAAAATTAGCAAGGAAACAAAAGCTTTAAATGATACAATTGACCAGTTAGATCTAATTGATATCTACAGGGCATTTCACCCCAAAACAATATATTTCACCTTTTTCTCAAGTGCGCAAGGAATATTCTCCAGGATAGGTCACATCCTGGGACATGAATAAAACCTTGGCAAATTTTTAAAAATTGAAATAATTTCAAACATCTTTTCTGATCACAATGGGGTAAAATTAGATATTGAATACAGGGGAAAAAAAAAAAAAACTATAAAAAAACCCCACAAACGTCTGGAGGCTAAGCAACAGGCTTCACAGTAACCAAAAGATCATGGAAAAAACAACAACAAAAAAAGGAAATCAGAATATGCATAGAAATAAATGAAAATGAAAACACAACAACCCGAAACCTATGGGATTCAGTAAAAGCATTGCTTAGAAGAAGGTTGATAGCAATGCAAGCCTACCTCAAGAAAAAAGACAAACATCAAATAGGCAACCTAATTTTACACCTACACCATCCAGAAAAAGAACAAAAGAAGAATCCCAAGGTCACTAGAAGGAAAGAAATCATAAAAATCAGACAAGAATAAATTAAAAAGAAATGAAGGAGACCAAAGCAAAAATCAATAATGCTAAAAGCTGGATTTTTGAGAAGATAAATAGAATAGACAAACATTTTAGCCAGACTTACCAAGAAGAAAAGGGAGAAGAATAAAATCAGTAAAATTAGAAATGACAATAGAGAAATCACAATAGACAACACAGAAGTACAAAAGATCATAAGAGACTACTATGAGTAATTATATGCCAATAAAATGGACAACTTAGAAAAAATGGGCAAATTCTTTAAAAAGTATAACCTTCCAAACTGAACCAGGGAGAAACAGAAAGTCTCAACAGACCCATCAGAAGAACAGAAATAGAAACTGTGATAAAAAATCTTCCAACAAACAAAAGCCCAGGAAGATGGCTTCACAGGTGAATTCTCCCAAGAATTTAGAGAAAGGCTAACACCTATGCTACTCAAACTCTTCCAGAAAATTGCAGAAGATAGCAAGATCTCAAACTCATTCTATGAAGCCACCATCACCCTGATACCAAAGCCAGACAAAAATGCCACAAAAACATAAAACTGCAGGCCAATACCACTGATGAACATAGATGCAAAAATCCTCAACACAACTTTTGCAAACAGAATCAAACAACATATTAAACAGATCATACATCATGACCAAGTGAGCTTTATTCCAGGGATGCAAGGATTTTTCAGTATTCCCAAATCAATTAATGTGATACATCATATTAACAAATTGAAAGATAAAAACCATATGATTATCTCAATAAATGCAGAGAAAGCCTTTGACGAAATTCAGCATCCATTTGTGATAAAAACTATCCAGAAAGCAGACATACAAGGAACATACCTCAATATAATAAAAGCCATATATGAGGAACCCACAGCAAACATTACCCTCAACGGTTAAAAAGTGAAAGCCTTTCCTCTAAAATCAGGACAAGGGTGCCCGTTCTCACCATTACTATTCAACATAGTTTTGGAAGTCCTAGCAACAGCAAGCAGAGAAGAAAAATAAATAAGAGGAATCCAGATTGGAAAAGAAAATGTACAACCCTCATTATTTGCAGATGACATGATCCTCTACATAGAAAGCCTTAAAGACTCCACCAGAAAATTACTAGAGCTAGCCAATTAGTATAGTAAAGTTGCAGGATATAAAATTAATACACAGATATCCATTGCACTCATATACACTAACAATGAAAAAACAGAGAAATTTAGAAAAATCCCATTCGCCATTGCAATGAGAAAAATAAATTACTTAGGATTACATTTACCTAAAGAAACAAAGGACTTAAATATAGTAAAGTATAAGACACTGATGAAAGAAATCAAAGATGACACAAATAAATAGAGAAATATAGCATGCCTATGGATTAGAAGAATCAATGTAGCCAAAATGAGTATACTACACAAAGCAATCTATAGATTCAATGAAATCCCTATCAAGCTACCAATGGTATTTTTCACAGAACTAGAGAAAATAATTTCACAATTAGCATGGAAACACAAAAAACTTCAAATAGTCAAAAGCAATCTTGAGAAAGAAGAATGGAACTGGTAGAATCATCCTGCCTGATTCAGACTATATTACAAAGCTACAGTCATCAAGACAGTATGGTACTGGCACAAAGACAGAAATATAGATCAATGGAAGAAAATGGAAAGCCCAGAGATAAATCCACAAACCTATGGACAACTTATCTTAGACAAAGGAGGCAAAAATATACAATGGAGAAAAGACAATCTCTTTAACAAGTGGTGCTGGGAAAACTGGTGAATCATGTGTAAAAGAATGAAACCAGAACACTTTTTAACACAATACACAAAAATAAAACTCAGAAGGGATTAAAGATCTAAATGTGAGACCAGAAACTATAAAACTCTTAGAGGAAAACATAGGCAGAACCTTCTCTGACATAAAACACAGCAAGATCCTCTATGATCCATCTCCCAGAGTAATGGAAATAAAAAAAAGAAAAACAAATGGGACCTAATTAAGCTTAAAAGCTTCTGCACAACGAAGGAAATTATAAGCAAGGTGAAAAGGCAGCCTTCAGAATGGGAGGAAATAATAGTAACTGGAGCAACTGACAAAGGATTATTTTCCAAAATATACAAGCAACTCATGCAGCTCAATACCAGAAAAATGAACAATACAATCTAAAATTGGGCCATACATTGACATGAATCAGCAATGGGTACACATGTGTCCTCTCATCCAGAACCTCCCTCCCACCACCATTATCAGTTCAGTTCAGTCACTCAGTCATGTCTGACTCTTGGGGTCCCCATGAATTGCAGCATGCCAGGCCTCCCTGTACATCACCAACTCCCAGAGTTCACTCAGACTCACGACCATCAAGTCAGTGATGCCATCCAGCCATCTCATCCTCTGTCATCCCCTTCTCCTCCTGCCCCCAATTCCTCCCAGCATCAGAGTCTTTTCCAACGAGTCAACTCTTCACGTGAAGTGGCCAAAGTATTGGAGATTCAGCTTTAGCATCAGTCCTTCCAATAAACATTGAGGACTGATCTACTTTAGGATGGACTGGTTGGATCTCCTTGTAGTCCAAGGGATTCTCAAGAGTCTTCTCCAACACCACAGTTCAAAAGCATCAATTCTTTGGTGCTCAGCTTTCTTCACAGTCCAACTCTCACATTCATACATGCCCACTGGAAAAACCATAGCCTTTACTAGACGGACCTTTGTTGGCAAAGTAATGTCTCTGCTTTTGAATATGCTATCTAGGTTGGTTATAACTCTCCTTCCAAGGGGTTAGCATCTTTTAATCTCATGGCTGCAATCACCATCTGCAGTGATTTTGGAGACCCCAAAAATAAAGTCTGACACTGTTTCCGCTGTTTCCCCAACTATTTCCTTTGAAGTGATGGGATCAGATGCCATGATCTTCATTTTCTGAATGTTGAACTTTAAGCCAACTTTTTCACTCTTCTCTTTCACTTTCATCAAGAGAGTTTTTTTTTTTTTTCCTGCCATAAGGGTGGTGTCATCTGCATATCTGAGGTTATTGATATTTCTCCTGGCAATCTTGATTCCAGCTTGTGCTTCTTCCAGCCCAGTGTTTCTCATGATGTACTCTGCATAGAAGTTAAAAAAGCAGGGTGACAATATACAGCCTTGACGTACTCCTTTTCCTATTTGGAATTAGTCTGTTGTTCCATGTCCAGTTCTAACTGTTGCTTCCTGACCTGCATACAGATTTCTCAAGAGGCAGGTCAGGTGGTCTGGTATTCCCATCTCTTTCAGAATTTTCCACAGTTTATTGTGATCCACACAGTCAAAGGCTTTGGCATAGTCAATAAAGCAGAAATAGATGTTTTTCTGGAACTCTCTTTCTTTTTCCATGATCCAGCAGATGTTGGCAATTTGATCTCTGGTTCCTCTCCCTTTTCTAAAACCAGCTTGAACATCTGGAAGTTCATGGTTCACATATTTCTGAAGCCTGGCTTGGAGAATTTTGAGCATTACTTTACTAGCATGTGAGATGAGTGCAATTGTGCAGTAGTTTGGGCATTCTTTGGCATTGTCTTTCTTTGGGATTGGAATGAAAAGTGACCTTTTCCAGTCCTGTGGCCACTGCTGAGTTTTCCAAATTTGCTGGTATATTGAGTGCAGCACTTTCATAGCATCATTTTTCAGGATTTGAAATAGCTCCACTGGAATTCCATCACCTCCACTAGCTTTGTTCATAGTGATGCTTGCTAAGGCCCACTTGACTTCACATTCCAAGATGCGAAGGTGAGTGATCGCTCTAGGTAAGTGATCACACCATCGTGATTATCTTGATCATGAAGATCGTTTTTTACAGTTCTTCTGTGTATTCTTGTCACCTCTTCTTAATACCTTCTGCTTCTGTTAGGTGCATACCATTTCTGTCCTTTATCAAGCCCGTCTTTGTATGAAATGTTCCCTTGGTATCTCTAATTTTCTTGAAGAGATGAGACCTCTAGTCTTCCACCATAATATTGTAATGTAATTATTCTCCAATTAAAATAAATTAATTAATTTTGAAAGTGGGCTGAAGAACTAAGCCGACATTTCTTCAAACAAGACATACAGATGGCTATGAACACATTGAACGATGGTCAACCTCACTCAATATTGGAGTAATGCAAGTCAGATACACATAGAAGTACCATCTTCCACTAGTCAGAATTGCTGCCATCAAAAAGTCTACAAACAATAAATTTTTGAGAGTGTGTGGAGAAAAGAGAACTCTCTAACACTGTTGGTGCAAATGCAAACTGGTACAGCTATTATAAAGAACAGATTCCTGTTCTTTATAATAAAAAACAACTTTAAAATAAAACTTAAGATAAAAAGTGGAGATTCCTTAAAAAAACTGGAAACATAACTGCCATGTGACCCAGCATTCCCACTTCTGTTCATAAACACTGAGGTAATCAGAAATGAAAGAGATACATGTCCAATGTTCGTTGCAGTACTGTTCATAATAGCTAGGACATGGAAGCAACTTAGATGTCTATCAGCAGATAAATGGATAAGGAAGTTGTGGTACGTATACACAATGGAATATTACTCAGCTATAAAATGGAACACATGAGTCAGTTCTAATGAGGTGGATTAAACTGGAATCTATTATACAGAGTCAACTAAGTCAGAAAGAGAAACACCAATGCAGTATATTAATGCATATATATGGAATTTAAAAAGACAGTAACAATAGTTCTATATGCTAGGCAGCAAAAGAGAGAGATGTAAAAACAGACTGTTGGACTATGTGAAAGAAGATGAGGGTGGTATGATTTGAGAGAATAGCATTGAAACATGTATATTACTGTATGTGAAATAGATGACCAATGCAAGTTTGATACCTGAAGCAGGGCACTTAACCCAGAGGGATGGGGTGGGGAGGGAGGTAGGATGAGTTCCAGGATGGGGTGGGGAGACACATACATACTCATGTCTGATCCATGTCGATACATGGAAAAACCACCAAGTATCGTAGAGTAATTATCCTCCAAATACAATAATTTAAATAAATGACTAAATAAAAGTGTATTATTATTATTTGTACCTTTATTCCTTTGTTTGCTTTTCTACTCTTATTTTCCTATTGCAATTAATGTTTAATATATATAAATCTTCTTTATCTACCACTATTTAACTTAGCATTTCTATTCTTTCTTTTTCTAACCATATTTGTTAGATTGTTTTGTTTTAATTGCTTTATTCCCCAGTTGACACTTTGCCTAATTTTGTTTTCCAGTTTATTTTTTTATTTTATTTTTTAACTTTACAATATTGTATTGGTTTTGCCATATGTCAAAATGAATCTGACACAGGTATACATGTGTTCCCCATCCTGAACCCTCCTCCCTCCTCCCTCCCATACCATCCCTCTGGGTCGTCCCAGTGCACCTACCCCAAGCATCCAGTATCATGCATTAAACCTGGACTGGTGACTCATTTCATATATGATATTATACATGTTTCAATGCCATTCTCCCAAATTATCCCACCCTCTCCCTCTCCCACAGAGTCCAAAAGACTGTTCTGTACATCAATGTCTCTTTTGCTGTCTCGTTTATGCTTTAATTAGTTTTTTTCTTAACTGTTGGATATCATTTTTGGTTTCCTTTGTTTGCTGGCTTTTTTTTTTTTTTTTTTTTTTATTTATTTATTTATTTATTTTTTTTTTTATTCTTCCAATTTTATTTTATTTTTAAACTTTACATAATTGTATTAGTTTTGCCAAATATCAAAATGAATCCGCCACAGGTATACATGTGTTCCCCATCCCGAACCCTCCTCCCTCCTCCCTCCCCATACCATCCCTCTGGGCCGTCCCAGTGCACCAGCCCCAAGCATCCAGCATCATGCATCGAACCTGGACTGGCAACTCGTTTCCTACATGATATTTTACATGTTTCATTGCCATTCTCCCACATCTTCCCACCCTCTCCCTCTCCCACAGAGTCCATAAGACTGTTCTATACATCAGTGTCTCTTTTGCTGTCTCGTACACCGGGTTATTGTTACCATCTTTCTAAATTCCATATATATGTGTTAGTATACTGTATTTATGTTTTTCCTTCTGGCTTACTTCACTCTGTATAATAGGCTCCAGTTTCATCCACCTCATTAGAACTGATTCAAATGTATTCTTTTTAATGGCTGAGTAATACTCCATTGTGTATATGTACCACAGCTTTCTTATCCATTCATCTGCTGATGGACATCTAGGTTGCTTCCACGTCTTGGCTATTATAAACAGTGCTGCGATGAACATTGGAGTACACGTGTCTCTTTCCCTTCTGGTTTCCTCAGTGTGTATGCCCAGCAGTGGGATTGCTGGGTCATAAGGCAGTTCTATTTCCAGTTTTTTAAGGAATCTCCACACTGTTCTCCATAGTGGCTGTACTAGTTTGCATTCCCACCAACAGTGTAAGAGGGTTCCCTTTTCTCCACACCCTCTCCAGCATTTATTATTTGTAGACTTTTGGATCGCAGCCATTCTGACTGGTGTGAAATGGTACCTCATAGTGGTTTTGATTTGCATTTCTCTGATAATGAGTGATGTTGAGCATCTTTTCATGTGTTTGTTAGCCATCTGTATGTCTTTTTGGAGAAATGTCTATTTAGTTCTTTGGCCCATTTTTTGATTGGGTCGTTTATTTTTCTGGAGTTGAGCTGTAGGAGTTGCTTGTATATTTTTGAGATTAGTTGTTTGTCGGTTGCTTCATTTGCTATTATTTTCTCCCATTCTGAAGGCTGTCTTTTCACCTTGCTAATAGTTTCCTTTGATGTGCAGAAGCTTTTAAGGTTAATTAGGTCCCATTTGTTTATTTTTGCTTTTATTTCCAATATTCTGGGAGGTGGGTCATAGAGGATCCTGCTGTGATGTATGTCGGAGAGTGTTTTGCCTATGTTCTCCTCTAGGAGTTTTATAGTTTCTGGTCTTACGTTTAGATCTTTAATCCATTTTGAGTTTATTTTTGTGTATGGTGTTAGAAAGTGGTCCAGTTTCATTCTTTTACAAGTGGTTGACCAGATTTCCCAGCACCACTTGTTAAAGAGATTGTCTTTAATCCATTGTATATTCTTGCCTCCTTTGTCGAAGATAAGGTGTCCATATGTGCGTGGATTTATCTCTGGGCTTTCTATTTTATTCCATTGATCAATATTTCTGTCTTTGTGCCAGTACCATACTGTCTTGATAACTGTGGCTTTGTAGTAGAGCCTGAAGTCAGGTAAGTTGATTCCTCCAGTTCCATTCTTCTTTCTCAAGATCGCTTTGGCTATTCGAGGTTTTTTGTATTTCCATACAAATTGTGAAATGATTTGTTCTAGCTCTGTGAAGAATACTGTTGGTAGCTTGATAGGGATTGCGTTGAATCTATAAATTGCTTTGGGTAGTATACTCATTTTCACTATATTGATTCTTCCAATCCATGAACATGGTATATTTCTCCATCTATTAGTGTCCTCTTTGATTTCTTTCACCAGTGTTTTATAGTTTTCTATATATAGGTCTTTAGTTTCTTTAGGTAGATATATTCCTAAGTATTTTATTCTTTCCGTTGCAATGGTGAATGGAATTGTTTCCTTAATTTCTCTTTCTGTTTTCTCATTATTAGTGTATAGGAATGCAAGGGATTTCTGTGTGTTGATTTTATATCCTGCAACTTTACTGTAGTCATTGATTATTTCTAGTAATTTTCTGGTGGACTCTTTAGGGTTTTCTATGTAGAGGATCATGTCATCTGCAAATAGTGAGAGTTTTACTTCTTCTTTTCCAATTTGGATTCCTTTTATTTCTTTTTCTGCTCTGATTGCTGTGGCCAAAACTTCCAAAACTATGTTGAATAGTAATGGTGAAAGTGGGCACCCTTGTCTTGTTCCTGACTTTAGAGGAAATGCTTTCAATTTTTCACCATTGAGGATAATGTTTGCAGTGGGTTTGTCATATATAGCTTTTATTATGTTGAGGTATGTTCCTTCTATTCCTGCTTTCTGGAGAGTTTTTATCATAAATGGATGTTGAATTTTGTCAAAGGCTTTTCTGCATCTATTGAGATAATCATATGGTTTTTATTTTTCAATTTGTTAATGTGGTGTATTACATTGATTGATTTGCGGATATTGAAGAATCCTTGCATCCCTGGGATAAAGCCCACTTGATCATGGTGTATGATCTTTTTAATGTGTTGTTGGATTCTGATTGCTAGAATTTTGTTAAGGATTTTTGCATCTATGTTCATCAGTGATATTGGCCTGTAGTTTTCTTTTTTTGTGGGATCTTTGTCAGGTTTTGGTATTAGGGTGATGGTGGCCTCATAGAATGAGTTTGGAAGTTTACCTTCCTCTGCAATTTTCTGGAAGAGTTTGAGCAGGATAGGTGTTAGCTCTTCTCTAAATTTTTGGTAGAATTCAGCTGTGAAGCCGTCTGGACCGGGGCTTTTGTTTGCTGGAAGATTTTTGATTACAGTTTCAATTTCCATGCTTGTGATGGGTCTGTTAAGATTTTCTATTTCTTCCTGGTCCAGTTTTGGAAAGTTGTACTTTTCTAAGAATTTGTCCATTTCTTCCACGTTGTCCATTTTATTGGCATATAATTGTTGATAGTAGTCTCTTATGATCCTTTGTATTTCTGTGTTGTCTGTTGTGATCTCTCCATTTTCGTTTCTAATTTTGTTGATTTGATTTTTCTCCCTTTGTTTCTTGATGAGTCTGGCTAATGGTTTGTCAATTTTATTTATCCTTTCAAAGAACCAGCTTTTGGTTTTGTTGATTTTTGCTATGGTCTCTTTTGTTTCTTTTGCATTTATTTCTGCTCTAATTTTTAAGATTTCTTTCCTTCTACTAACCCTGGGGTTCTTCATTTCTTCCTTTTCTAGTTGCTTTAGGTGTAGAGTTAGGTTATTTATTTGACTTTTTTCTTGTTTCTTGAGGTGTGCCTGTATTGCTATGAACTTTCCCCTTAGGACTGCTTTTACCGTGTCCCACAGGTTTTGGGTTGTTGTGTTTTCATTTTCATTCGTTTCTATGCAAATTTTGATTTCTTTTTTGATTTCTTCTGTGATTTGTTGGTTATTCAGCAGCGTGTTGTTCAGCCTCCATATGTTGGAATTTTTAATAGTTTTTCTCCTGTAATTGAGATCTAATCTTACTGCATTGTGGTCAGAAAAAATGCTTGGAATGATTTCTATTTTTTTGAATTTACCAAGGCTAGCTTTATGGCCCAGGATGTGATCTATCCTGGAGAAGGTTCCATGTGCGCTTGAGAAAAAGGTGAAATTCATTGTTTTGGGATGAAATGACCTATAGATATCAATTAGGTCTAACTGGTCTATTGTATCGTTTAAAGTTTGTGTTTCCTTGTTAATTTTCTGTTTAGTTGATCTATCCATAGGTGTAAGTGGGGTATTAAAGTCTCCCACTATTATTGTGTTATTGTTAATTTCTCCTTTCATACTTGTTAGCATTTGTCTTACGTACTGTGGTGCTCCCGTGTTGGGTGCATATATGTTTATAATTGTTATATCTTCTTCTTGGATTGATCCTTTGATCATTATGTAGTGACCTTCTTTGTCTCTTTTCACCGCCTTTGTTTTAAAGTCTATTTTATCTGATATGAGTATTGCTACTCCTGCTTTCTTTTGGTCCCTATTTGCATGGAAAATCTTTTTCCAGCCCTTCACTTTCAGTCTGTATGTGTCCCCTGTTTTGAGGTGGGTCTCTTGTAGACAACATATGTAGGGGTCTTGTTTTTGTATCCATTCAGCCAGTCTTTGTCTTTTGGTTGGGGCATTCAACCCATTTACATTTAAGGTAATTACTGATAAGTATGTTCCCGTTGCCATTTACTTTATTGTTTTGGGTTCGAGTTTATACACCGTTTTTGTGTTTCCTGTCTAGAGAATATCCTTTAGTATTTGTTGGAGAGCTGGTTTGGTGGTGCAGAATTCTCTCAGCTTTTGCTTGTCTGAAAAGCTTTTGATTTCTCCTTCATACTTGAATGAGATCCTTGCTGGGTACAATAATCTGGGCTGTAGGTTATTTTCTTTCATCATTTTAAGTATGTCTTGCCATTCCCTCCTGGCTTGAAGAGTTTCTATTGAAAGATCAGCTGTTATCCTTATGGGAATTCCCTTGTGTGTTATTTGTTGTTTTTCCCTTGCTGCTTTTAATATTTGCTCTTTGTGTTTGATCTTTGTTAATTTGATTAATATGTGTCTTGGGGTGTTTCTCCTTGGGTTTATCCTGTTTGGTACTCTCTGGGTTTCTTGGACTTGGGTGATTATTTCCTTCCCCATTTTAGGGAAGTTTTCCACTATTATCTCCTCAAGTATTTTCTCATGGTCTTTCTTTTTGTCTTCTTCTTCTGGAACCCCTATGATTCGAATGTTGTAGCGTTTAATATTGTCCTGGAGGTCTCTGAGATTGTCCTCATTTCTTTTAATTCGTTTTTCTTTTATCCTCTCTGATTCATTTATTTCTACCATTCTATCTTCTAATTCACTAATCCTGTCTTCTGCCTCTGTTATTCTACTATTTGTTGCCTCCAGAGTGTTTTTAATTTCACTTATTGCATTATTCATTATATATTGACTCTTTTTTATTTCTTCTAGGTCCTTGTTAAACCTTTCTTGCATCTTCTCAATCCTTGTCTCCAGGCTATTTATCTGTGATTCCATTTTAGTTTCAAGATTTTGGATCAATTTCACTATCATTATTCGGAATTCTTTATCAGGTAGATTCCCTATCTCTTCCTCTTTTGTTTGGTTTGGTGGGCATTTATCCTGTTCCTTTATCTGCTGAGTATTCCTCTGTCTCTTCATCTTGTTTAAATTGCTGAGTTTGGGGTGTCCTTTCTGTATTCTGGCAGTTTGTGGAGTTCTCTTTATTATGGCGTTTCCTCACTGTGTGTGGGTTTGTACAGGTGGCTTGTCAAGGTTTCCTGGTTAGGGAAGCTTGTGTCGGTGTTCTGGTGGGTGGAGCTGTATTTCTTCTCTCTGGAGTGCAATGAAATGTCCAGTAATGAGTTATGAGATGTCTATAGTTTTGGGGTGACTTTGGGCAGCCTGTATCTTGAAGCTCAGGACTGTGTTCCTTTGTTGCTGGAGAATTTGCTTGGTATGTCTTGCCCTGGAACTTATTGGCCCTTGTGTGGTGCTTAGTTTCAGTGTCGGTATGGAGGCATTTGATGAGCTCCTGTGAATGAATGTTCCTTGGAGTCAGGAGTTCCCTGGAGTCAGGGTTTGGACTTAAGTCTCCTGCTTCCGATTATCGGTCTTATTTTTACAGTAGTTTCAAAACTTCTCCTTCTATACAGCACCATTGATAAAACATCTACATTAAAGATGATAAGTTTCTCTACAGTGAGGGTCACTCAGAGAGGTTCACAGGGTTACATGGAGAACAGAAGAGGGAGGAGGGAGTTAGAGGTGACCCAAATGAGATGAGGTGAATCAATAGTGGAGAGAGTGGGCTAGCCAGTAGTCACTTCCTTATGTGCACTCCACAACTGGACCACTCAGAGATGTTCACGGGGTTATACAGAGAAGAGAAGAAGGAGGAAGGTAACAAAGGTGGCCAGAAGGATAAAAGGGGGAATGAAAAGGAGGGAGACAGATCCAGCCAGTAATCAGTTCCCTAAGTGTTCTCCACCGTCTGGAACACTCAGAAATTCACAGAGTTGGGTAGAGTAGAGAGAGGTTAGGGAGGAGACACAGGCGACCTGGTGGAGAAAAAGGAGGGTCCAAAGGGAGAGAGAGCAGTCAAGCCAGTAATCTCACTCCCTAGTGAAAAATGGGTCCTGAAGATTGGGTCCTTAAAGGTACAAAATTGGTAACAAATACATAAAAGCAAAAATTAAAAATCTAGAGTAGAGTTTGGAATTTCAAAAATACGATGTTAAAGAAAAGAAGAAGGAAAAGAAAGAGAGAAAGAACGAACAAACAAAAACAAACAAGGTCGCAAAAATTATAAAGAAAGTACAGGTACAAAATTGATAACTAATACCAGAGAGCGAAAATTAAAAATCTAGAGTATAGTTTGGAATTTCAAAAATACGATGTTAAAGAAAAGAAGAAGGAAAAGAAAGAGAGAAAAAATGAACAAACAAAAACAAACAAGGTCGTGAAAATTATAAAGAAAGTACAGGTACAAAATTGATAACTAATACCAGAAAGCAAAAATTAAAAATCTAGAGTAGAGTTTGGAATTTCAAAAATACAATGTTAAAAAAAAAAAAAAAAAAGAAGAAGAAAAATAAAGAGAGAAAACAAACAAACAAATACGAACAATGTCACAAAAATTATAAAGAAAATACAGGTACAAAATTGATATCAAATACCAAAAAGCATAAATTGAAAATTTAGAGTAACGTTTGGAATTTCAGATATACAATGTTATATAAAAGAAGAAGAGAAAGAAACAGAGAAGAAGAAGAAAAAAAAAAAAATCACAGAAATTATATAAAAAAAAACTATAGGTACAAAATTGATAACATATACCAAAAAGCGAAAATTAAAAATCTAGAGTAGAGTTTGGAATTTCAAAAATACAATGTTAAAGAAAAGAAGAAAAAACCAAAAACCAACAACAAAAAAAACAAGGTCAAAAAATTATAAAATATATATATATGAAGTTTGCTGAAGAAGAAAAAAATAGGGTCTTTTTTTTTTTTTTTTTTTTGCAAAGTAATAGGTTATAAAAGTGAAAATTAAAGGAACAATAGAGGACTTAAAATTTTTTTTTTCTCTTAAAAAAAAAAAAAAAAGAAAGAATGATCGTAAAAATAATAAAAATATATCTAGGACTTTTTTGTTTCTTTTTTTGTGGGTATTGTGGGTTCAGTTCATTTTTGGCTAGTTCCTTGGTCAGATTTATATTTCTCAAGATCTATAGGCCCCTTCCTATGTAGTCCGTAGTAACCACAGGGTTTTGATCTATTGCCTGTAGCTTCCAAGGCGTTTCCCTCTGTTATATCTTCTTCTGTTTGCTAGTCTCTTCAGTATCTGGTTTCCGCCCTGACTCAAAGGGCACGGTGGAGGACACTTTTTTTTTTTTTTTAGGCTTACTTGTTCAGTCGCGCTCCTTTCGAAGAGTTGGGTTGCTTTTCTGGGTGCCTGATGTCCTCTGCCGGCATTCAGAAGTTGTTTTGTGGAATTTACTCGACGTTTAAATGCTCTTTTGATGAATTTGTGGGGGAGAAAGTGTTCTCCCCGTCCTACTCCTCCGCCATCTTGGCTCCTCCCCTCTGCTGGCTTTTTCTATTGTATTTTGTTTATTGGGCTGTTTTGGTTTTGCTTATGGGTGTATATGTATGTGCATATATTACATGACTTTACTTATTTGCCTGATTTTGTAATTGGCATATGTCTGGGGGCTTGCCTTCTGTATCTCATTTTTGTGAATTTGCTTCAATCCTGTTTAACTCCATATCAAACCACCTGTGGAATCTCTTTTCCTGGCCAGAGATCAAGCAATGAGCCTTTGGAGTGGGAGCACTGACTCCAATACCCTACACTAACAGAGAACGCCTAACCCTAGGGAGTATCAAATAGTGAGAACTCCCACAAAGGCAATGACTTGCATACAAGGCCTGGCATTACACAACTGCCAGTAGAACCTTGTGCAGGATGCCCCATCCAAACAACAAGCAAGACAAAAATAGAAACCTAATTATCAGCAGACAAGATTACCACCTCACTCAACCCTGCCCATCAGAGGAAAAAAACACAACAACTCACCTCCTCCCACCAGAGTGTAAACACAAATCACACCCTATGTGGAGCTTACACAAAACACTGGACCATCCGTATAAGGCCAGAAACCAACAGGAAGAAAGAATTTGACTATGAAGCCTGGGAAAAGGAGGCTTTAACAATAAGTTTTAAAATAATAATAGTAATAAAAAGACAGAAATACTGCACAAAGGAACAACCTAGAGACACAGAAGTCCAAATAAGTGAAGAGGAAATAGGCAAACTACCTGAAAAAGAGTTCAGAATAATAAAGCAAAGATGATCCAAAACGTCAAAAATAGAACAGAGAAAATGCAAGAATCAATTAGCAAAGACCTAGAAGAAATAAAGAATAAACACAGAGAGACAAGCAACATAATTACTGAAACTAAAAATACTCCAGAAGGAATCAATAGCAGAATATCTGAGGCAGAAGAATGAATAAGTGAGTTGGAAGATAGAATAGTGGAAATAACTGCTGAAGAGCAGAATAAAGTAAAAAGAATGAAAAGAACTGAGGATAGTCTCAGAGACCATTGAGACAATATTAAATGCACCAATACTTGAATTATAGTGTTCCCAGAAGAAGAAGAAGAAAAAAAAAAAAGATATGGGAAAAATTTTTTTAAGATTATAATTGAAAATTTCCACTACATGAGAAAAGAAATAGTCAATCAAGTCCAAGAAGAGCAGAGTCCTATACAGGATAAACCCAAGGAGAAACATGCCAAGACACATATTAATCAAACTAACAAAGATTAAACACACAGAAAGAATATTAAAAGCATCAAGAAAAAAGCAACAAGTAACATACAAGGGAAACCCCATATGTTTAACAGCTGATTTTTCAGCAGAAGCTCTGCAAGCAAGAAAGGAATGGAACGATATATTTAAAGTACTGAGAGGAAAACAGCTACAATCAAGATTACCCTACCTGCAAAGATCTCATTCAAAATTGATAAAGAAGTCAAAAGCTTAACAGAGAAGCAAAAGATAAGAGAATTTAATACCACCAAACCAGCTTTACAACAAATGGTAAAGGGACTGATGTGGTCAGGAAATAAAAGAGAAGGAAAAGATCTACAGAAATAAGCCACAAACAATAAAGATAATGACCATAGAAATATATATATCAATAAATATTTTAAATTTAAATGGATTAAATGTTCCAGCCAAAAGACACAGATTGGCTGAATGGATATAAAAACTAAACCCAAATATATGCTGTCTACAAGAAACCCACTTCAGACATCAAAACACATATAGACTGAAAGTGAGAGGATGGAAAAATATAATCCATGAAAATGGAAAATCAAAGAAAGCAAGAGTAGCAATCCTGATATCAGACAAAATAGACCTTGAAATAAAGAATAGTACAAGAGACCATGAAGGACACTACATAATGATCAAGGGATCAGTCCAAGAGGAAGATATAACAATCGTAAATATCTATGCACCCAACATAGGAGCACGTCAGTACTTAGGACAAACACTAAAAGACATAAAATGAGAAACAGATAGTAACATAATAATAGTAGAAGAGTTTAACATCCCACTTACAAATATGGACAAATCATCAAAATAGAAAATTAACAAGGAAATACAAGCCTTAAATGACACATTAGGACTGCTGGAACTCACTGATAACTTCAGGACATTCCATCCAAATGCAGAATACACTTTCTTCTCAAGTGTACATGGAACATTCTCCAGGATAGAGCACATCTTGGGTCACAAGTCAAGCCTCAGTAAATTTAAGGAAATTGATATCATATCAAGCATCTTTTCTGACCACAACACTATGAAACACTATGAAAGCCTCAGTAAATTTAAGAAAATTGAAATCATATAGAGCATCTTTTCTGACCACAACACTATGAAACTAGATATCAATTACAAACAACAACAAACAACAACAACAACAAAAAACCCTGTAAAAAAAAACACAAGCACATGTATATGAATACATTTCTAAATGGACAGGTTACTGAAGAAATCAAAAGGGAAATAAAAAAAAAATTCCTAGAAACAAATGACAAATGAAAACAAGACAACTCAAAACCTACGGGATGCAGCAAAAGCAGTTCCAAAAGGGACGTTTATAGCAATACGATCCTTCCTCAAGAAATAAGAAAAACATTGACTAGACAACCAAAATTTACACTTAAAACAATTGTAAAAAGAAGAACAAAAAAACCCCAAAGTTAGCAGAAGGAAAGAAATCATAAAGTTCAGAGCAGAAATAATTGAAAAAGAAATGAAAGAAACAATAGTAAAGATTAATAAAGCTGAAAGCTGGTTCTTTGAGAAGATAAATTAACAAAACTTTTAGCCAGACTCATCAAGAAAAAAAGAAAGAAGAATCAAATCAACATAATTAGAAATGAAAAAGTAGAGGTTACAACAGACAATGCAGAAATACAAATGATTATACCAGACTATTATTAGCAACTATATAGCAAGAAAATGGACAACCTGAAAGAAATGGACAGATTCATAGAAAAGTTCAATCTTCCAAGACTGAACCAGGAATAAATAGATATCATGAACAATCCAATTACAAGCACTAAAATTGAGAGTGTTTTCAAAAATCTCCCTAAAAACAAAAGCCCAGGACCAGATGGCTTCACAGGTGAATTGTATCAAATGTTTCGAGAAGAGTTAATGCCTATCCTTCTAAAATTCTTTCAAAATGTTGCAGAGGAAGGTAACGTCCAAACTCATTCTATGAGACCACCATTACCCTGATACTGAAGCCATACAAAGACAACACAAAAAAGAAAATTACAGGTCAATATCACTGATGAACATAGATGCAAATATCCTCAACAAAATTCTAGCAAACAGAATTCAACAGTACATTAAAAAGCTCATACACCATGATCAAATCAGGTTTATTCAACACGTGCAAGATCATTCAATGTGATATACTATATTAACAAATTGAAAGATAAAAATCATATGATAATTTCAATAGTTGCAAGAAAATCCTTTGACAAAATTCAGCACCTATTTATGATACAAATCTTCAAAAAATGGGCATAGAAGAAAACCTGTCTTAACACAGTAAAGGCCATATACAATAAGCCCACAGTAAACATTATTCTCAATGGGGAAAAACAGAAAGCATTGCATCTAAGATCAGAACAAGACAAGGGTGTCCACTCTCACCACTATTATTCAACATAGGTTTGGAAGTCCTAACTGTGGCAATAGGAGAAGAAAAAGAAGTAAAAGGAATACATATTGGAAAAGAAGTAAAACTCTCACTGTTTGCAGATGACATGATACTATACAAAGAAAACCCTAAAGATACTATCAGAAAATTACTAGAGCTAATTAGTGAATTTAGTAAAGTCACAGGATACAAAATCAATACACAGAAATCACTTGCATTCCTATATGCTAACAATGAAAAATCAGAAAGAAAAATTAAGGAATCAATCCTATTCACCATTGCAACAAAAAGAATAAAATATCTAGAAATAAACCTACCTAATGAGACAAAAGAACTGTATACATAGAAGTATAAAACACTGATGTTTTATACTTTTTTAAATATATGTTCAAGTCAAAGGTGACATGACCAGAAGGAGAGATATTACATGTTCCTGGGTTCAAATAATCATTATTGTGGAAATGTCTATACTACCAAACACAATGTACAGATTCATCTTAATCCCTATCAAATTACCAGTGGAGGTAATTTTTCGCAGAATTAGAGCAAAAAATGTCACAGTTTATGTGGAAACACAAAAGACTCTGAATAGCTAAAACAGTCTAGAGAAAGAAGAATGGAACTGGAGGAATCAACCTTCCCTGACTTCAGATTATATTACAAAGCTGCAGTCATCAAGACAGTATGGTATTGGCACAAAAACAGAAATATAGACCAATGGAACAAGATAGAAAGTCCAGAAATAAACCCATGCACCTATGGGTACCTTATTTTTGACAAAAGAGGCAAGAATATACAATGGGGCAAAGACAGCCTCTTCAATAAATGGTGCTGGGAAAACTGGACAGCTACATGTGAAAGAATGAAATTAGAACACCTCCTAACACCACACACAAAGATAAACTCAAAATGGATTAAAGACTTAAATGTAATACCAGAAACTATAAAAATCTTAGAGGAAACCATAGGCAGAACACTCGATAACATAAATCAAAGCAAGATTCTCTATGACCACCCCCTAGATTAACAAAAATAAAAACAAAAGTAAACAAATGGGGCCTGATTAAACTTAAAAGCTTTGCACAGCAAAGTAAAATATAAGCAAGGTGAAAAGACAACCCTCAACATGGGAGAAAATAATAGCAAATGAAACAATTGACAAAGGATTTGTTTCCAAAATATACAAGCCCTCATACAACTCAATGCCAGAAAAGCAAATAACCCAATCAAAAAGTGAGAAAAAGTCCTACACAGACATTTCTCCAAAGAAAACATACAGATGGCTAACGAACACATGAAAAGATGCTCAACATCTCTCATTATTAGAGAAATGCAAATCAAAACCACAATGAGATGTCACCTCACACCTGTCAGAATGGCCATCATCAAAAAGTCTACAAACAATAAATGCTGGAGAGGGTGTGGAGAAAAGGGAATGCTCTTGCACTGTTGGTTGGAATGTAAATGGATACAGCCACTATGGAAGACTATATGGAGATTCCTTTAAAAACTAGGAATAAAACCACCATATGACCCAGCAATCCCACTCCTAGGCATATACCCTGAGGAAACCAAAATTGAAAAAGACACATGTATCCCATTGTTCATTGTAGCACTATTTACAAAAGCTAGAACATGGAAGCATCCCACTCCAGTACTCTTGCCTGGAAAATCCCATGGATGGAGGAGTCTGGTGGGTTTCGGTTCATGGGGTTGCTAAGAGTCGGACACAACTGAAGTGACTTAGGAGCAGCAGCGGAACTTGAAAGCAACCTAGATGTCCATGGACAGATGAATGATAAAGAAGTTGTGGTACATATACACAATGGAATATTATTTAGCCATAAAAAGGGACATATTTTTGTTAGTTCTGATGAGGTGGATGAACCTAGACCCTATTATACAGAGTGAAGTGAGTGAGAAAGAGAAAGATAAATATAATATTCTAATGTATGTATACAGAATCTAGGGAAATGGTACTGAAGAATTTATTTACAGGGCAGCAATGGAGAAACAGACATAGAGAATAGACTTATGGACATGGGGAGAGGAGAGGAAAGGGTATGGAAACAGTAACGTGGACACTTACATTACCATATGTAAAATAGATAGCCAAGGCAAATTTGCTGTATGGCTCAGGCAACTCAAACAGGGGCTCTGTATCAACCTAGAGGTGTGGGATGGGGGGAAGATGTGAGTGAGGTTCAAAAGGGAGGGGATATATGTATACCTATGGCTGATTTCATGTTGAAGTTTGACAGAAAACAGCAAAATTCTGTAAAGCAATTATCCTTCAATAAGAAAATAATAATAATAAAAAAAAAAAAACATGAAGGGGAAAAAAAACTCTCTGGGACATTCTAATCATATTTCTGTTTGATAGCTGACTGTTCATATTTTGATGCTCCACCAAATCCTCATTCTCAAAATTTCAAAAAGCCAAGACCATAATCAAAGTCCCAAACCTGATTTCTTTTAATATTGGGTTGACCAAAATGTTCATTCGGATTTTATGGACTTTTGGCCAGCCCAATAATTACCATTCTTATTTTCAGTGTTGAAACTTCAGAATTATTTTTATGTCTTTCTACATCACTCCCTACATTGAACTACTCAATAAGCATTATCAATTTTTCCATTACAATGTTTCTCACATAGGACTCCAGAAACCTAGTTCAATATTTCATAACACATTTATGAACTATAAAAGTATCTCCTAATTGTTTCCTTCATTTCAAGTAATATTTGCTCTAGTGCAGTCATTTCCATATAGAAATAAAATAACTCTAAGTACTCAAAGTACTCAAAATGGTCCTCTAGATTTCAAGACAGAAAATCATAGATTTGTTTTACATTAATTTGATGCCTTAAAAATCAGAAAGAAGCTTATTTTTACCAATATTTAACATATATGTTGATGCTGGCTTCCAACTCAATTTATAAGTATATGATTATTTGACAATATTGGGAGACATGTTATCTTGAAGAAAGAGAGGAAGGGCCATAATATGGAGGAGTTGGAGCCTTCACTCTTCATTTTTCTTCAGTTTGCATTAGATATTGTTGTTTATTCATTCCAGTTCAGTTGACTTAAAGACTATATTGTTTATTTTTAAGGAAATGAATGATCAATATTGACCAAAGTCCCTAAAAATATGTTGATGTTGACTTAAAAATATTCACAATCTAAAAGGTGAGAGTGTTTTATTCAGTAAGAAATTTTAGGACTTCAAGTCCAGGAGATAGCACCTCAAGTAACCATGAAAGAATTGCTCTGAGGAGGCAGGGGGAAGAGGAAGGTTATATAGAAGTTTTTCAACAAAGAGTAGCTAGTCTGAATGTCAAAAGTTTTCTGTAAGTTAAAGAAAACCAGATATCCCAAGTTAATCTATGTATGGGGAGATGTAAGAATCTGGGCTTACTTAAATCATTCCTTTGATATAAACCTCAGCTATACTGGGCCAGTATCCTGTTTTCATATCCTGAGTTCCTGAGAACTCACAGTAGGGAGTGGCTGTAGTCTAATTACTGCTAGAAAGCAGACATTCTCCATGCTGAGTTCCCTAAAGGCTCACCTGGTCATATTGGAGGGCTGCAATTGCTGATGACTATGACATCTTTGTTTACTGATATGGCAGGAAATATTCCATTTCTCTAAAGATGGAAAATTATATTATTATTGCAAATACAAATGGATTTTATGAAAATTCAGCATACACTTCTAAAAGTAGCACTTCTTCAGTCTATTACAAGATAAAAATGACATTAGATCAGATATAAGAAATTTTCCAAGTGTTGCTAACATTAGCAAAAATATTTAAATATATATTTATATCCAATACTGTTAATGATGATGTATATGTGCTTTGAGATAGTGGCTAGTGCTAATGCAAAGTATCACAATAAGAAATACATTGTAAAATAATATTTATGTCATTTAAATTTCATCTTTCTTAAATTTTTACTTTTGAATATACTTTATAATATGCATATATAGCACAAAAGGAAATGTATATATTTTCAACCAAATAATTATCTCTATATTAGAAAGTGTATAATCAAATAGTTTTTATTGAGTATATGATCAAAAAAGAGACCATTGTTCTAGTACATCTTTTGTATCACGTTGATTATGCTTTATGAAATACTATATAAGTCCTGCCACTTCCATGTTAAAAGTCTCCATAACTTTCCCATTGTTACTGAATAAAGTATAACACTTTAGCAAGGCTTCTAGTGTGTAGTTCCAGCTAATGTTTCCACCTTTTTTTTTTTTTTTTCCATTTTCCATCAATTGTTTGCATGTTGGAAATCACCAATTATTAAGCTAGTTCTGCCCCCAAAGACTTTGATAATTTGATGTGCAAGCTATTAAATTACATAGGATTATTTAACTTATTTATCCCATTACCAAAAAGCCATATTTCTCAGAAACATCTGAATTTTTGGTTTGTTTTAAATATCAAAAGGTGTGTCAATACTGGGCTTTTACTCTTGAATGGCAACAGGAAGATAGAGCTGAGTAACAGATATTCCTTTTGAACTAAACGTGTATTCTCCAGGTCATCAAATTTTCAATCTCTCTCTTTTGTCTTTGTCATTCTAAGGCCAAATGTCAATTGATATTTCTCACCAGTTTTGGGTGTGGTAAAACAAAATACACAAGGATTGTAATGTGTTTTAAGAGAAATGGAAGAGTATGTATATGTATATGGAAGAGAAGCATTTCCTTTCATCTAGGCACTTGTGTCTCTTAGCACCTACTTCAGAAGAACTTATATAACTCAGAATTACATGAAGCACATTTAGACTTATTCTTGTGGTTTTATTCACACTGTTTTCTCTATTTGAGGAATTTCTTCTTTATCCTTTATAACTAAAAAATTCATGTAACACCTCTATTTTTTTTTAAATTATAGATACTTAGATTCTTCAAGTGACCATTCAGTCCTTTAATAACTAAGACTTTGCAAGATATTGGTTATGAGACATTGAAGGTCTCACAAAAGGTATACAAAGATCCCAAGTAGTATTCAGTTCAGTTCAGTTCAGTTCAGTCACTCAGTCGTGTCCGACTCTTTGCGACCCCATGAACCACAGCATGCCAGGCCTCCCTGTCCATCACCAACTCCCGGAGTTCACCCAGACTCTTGTCCATTGAGTCGGTGATGGCATCCAACCATCTCATCCTCTGTCGTCCCCTTCTCCTCCTGCCCTCAATCTTTCCCAGCCTCAGGGTCTTTACCCTTAAATTAAAAAAAGAGATCAGTTAAAGAAACAATAAAAACTGTGGTCCAGCTAAATTCAAAACCACAAAAAGATGTGGAAGGGTCATAAATGCCTGAGGTAGAGTTGCTATCTGAAAATTGATCTCTAGGCTGCATGGTAAAGGTAAATTTGGCCTTAAGCTCTGAAGTGAGACCCTATAGGGAATGCTTATTGATTCTAGCTCAATGGTCTAGATAACTGCTAGAAATGGAAGAAGTAAATCATTTTTGCAAGAATGGTTCCCCACCTCCATTTAAAATTCCAAACAATTAACAGGTAGTAAAGTTCTATCCACCAAAGATCATAACATCAAAAAAAAAAAAAAAAAGCCATTATTACAGAAAGTAATAGTTTTGGAAATTTGAACCAGAGATCAAATTGCCAACATCTCTTGGATGATTGAAAAAGGACTAGAGTTCCAGAAAAACATCTAGTTCTTTTTTATTGATTACACTAAAGACTTTGACTGTAGGCATCACAATAAACTATGGAAAATTCTTCAAGAGATGGGAAGAATCTCCTGAACTGCCTTCTGACCTGCCTCTTGAGAAATCTGTATGCAGGTCAAGAAGACTTTATTTTTTGGGGCTCCAAAATCACTGCAGATGGTGACTGCAGCCATGAAATTAAAAGACACTTACTCCTTGGAAGGAAAGTTATGACCAACCTAGATAGCATATTCAAAAGCAGAGACAAGGTTCGTCTAGTCAAGGCTATGGTTTTTCCTGTGGTCATGTGAGAGTTGGACTGTGAAGAAGGCTGAGCGCCAAAGAATTGATGCATTTGAACTGTGGTGTTGGAGAAGACTCTTGAGAGTCCCTTGGACTGCAAGGAGATCCAACCAGTCCATTCTGAAGGAGATCAGCCCTGGGATTTCTTTGGAGGGAATGATGCTGAAGCTGAAACTCCAGTCCTTTGGCCACCTCATGCAAAGAGTTGACTCATTGGAAAAGACTCTGATGCTGGAAGGGATTGGTGGCAGGAGGAGAAGGGGACGACAGAGGATGAGATGGCTGGATGGCATCACTGACTCGATGGACGTGAGTCTGAGTGAACTCCAGGAGTTGGTGATGGACAGGGAGGCCTGGCGTGCTGTGATTCATGGCGCCGCAAAGAGTTGGACACAACTGAGCGACTGAACTGAACTTAACTGAACTGATGTCATTGAAAAGATAGAAACAATGGATACTGCTAAATATCTTATAATACATAGAAGAGCCCTATGAAACATAATATTGTTAAGGTTTGTTAACCCTACCCTAGACCAACAAGCTCATGTTGATCCACAAACTGAATGAACCCCAAATAGGACCAGCAGAAGAGCCATCCAACTGAATACAGACTAAATTGAAGACTCAAAATCAACACCAAATAAAATAAATTGTCTTTTGCTATACAGCAGTATATAACTGACACACACAGCCAGAAAAATCATTTTATGAAAAATTAGACTAGAAAAAAGACACTTTCAGATGAATCAGTCAGTTCAGTTCACTCGCTCCATTGTGTCTGACTCTTTGTGATGCTATCTGATCCTCAAACATCTGCATATTAATTCACATTCTACTTTTGTTTATGATTTTATTTCTGTTGTTCTATCACCATATATGTCATTTTTATTAATTTATAAAGAAATCCACATATATATATATATATATGTACACACCCATTTAACATTTTACTTATTTGCTTACTATTATGTATGTCAGACTCTTCTTCTGACATCATTTGTTCATTCTTAAGAAGTTAATTTGGCATAGGTCTCATTGGTAATCTCACTTTTTATTTATCTGAAATTAAAAGACATTTGCTCCTTGGAAGAAAAGCTATGACAAACCTAAACAGTGTATTGAAAAGCAGAGACATTACTTTGCCAACAAAAGTCTATCTAGTCAAAGCTATGTTTTTTTTTTTTTTTTTCTAGTAGTCATGTATGGATGTAAGAGTTGGATCATAAAGAAAGCTGTGCACTGAAGAAATGATGCTTTTGAACTGTGATGTTGGAGAAGGCTCTTGCGGATCCCTTGTACTGCAAGGAAATCAAACCAGTCAGTCCTAAAAGAAATCAATCTTGAATGTTCATTAGAAGGACAAAAATTACCAAATGGGATGCAATGAAACTTAAAAGCTTTTGCACATTAAAGGAAACTATAAGCAAGGTGCAAAGATAACCCTCAGAATCAGAGATTATAATAGCAAATGGAAAAAATGACCAAGAATTCATTTCCAAAATAAACAAACAGCTCATACAACTCAATACCAGAAAAAATAAGCAACCCAATCAAGAAGTGGGAAAAAGACCTAAACAGACATTTCTCCAAAGAAGACATACGAATGGCTAACAAACACAAGAAAATATACCCAACATTTCTCATTATTTGAGAGATACAAATCAAAACTACAATGAGATATCACCTCAAACTGGTCAGAATGACCATCATCAAAGTGTCTACTAACAATAAACCCTGGAGAGGACGTATAAAAAAGGGAATCCTCTTGCACTCTTGGTAGGAATTTAAACTGATACAGCTTCTATGGAAGATAGTATGGAGACTCCTTAAAAAAACTAGGAATAAAACCACCATATGACCTAGCAATCCCACTACTAGGCACATACTCTGAGGAAACCAAAATTGAAAAAGACACATGCACCCCAATGTTTATTACAGAACTATTTATAATAGCTAGAACATGTTAGTAACTTAGATGTCCACTAACAGATGAACCGATAAAGAAATTGTGATACATATATATGATGGACTATTAATCAGCCATAAGAAGGATTGCATTTGAGTTCATTCTGATGAGGTGGATTAACCTAAAATCTGTTATAGAGAGTGAAGTATCTCAGAAAGAGAAATATTGTATAAGGAAAGTTATGGCCAACCTAGATAGCATATTCAAAAGCAGAGACATTACTTTGCCAACAAAGGTTCATCTAGTCAAGGCTATGGTTTTTCCTGTGGTCATGTATGGATGTGAGAGTTGGACTGTGAAGAAGGCTGAGCGCCAAAGAATTGATGCTTTTGAACTGTGGTGTTGGAGAAGACTCTTGAGAGTCCCTTGGACTGCAAGGAGATCCAACCAGTCCATTCTAAAGGAGATCAGCCCTGGGATTTCTTTGGGAGGAATGATGCTAAAGCTGAACCTCCAGTCCTTTGGCCACCTCATGCGAAGAGTTGACTCATTGGAAAAGACTGTGATGCTGGGAGGGATTGGGGGCAAGAGGAGAAGGGGACACCAGAGGATGAGATGGCTGGATGGCATCACTGACTTGATGGACGTGAGTCTGAGTAAACTCCGGGAGTTGGTGATGGACAAGGAGGCCTGGCGTGCTGCAATTCATGGGGTTGCAAAGAGTCAGACACGACTGAGCAACTGATCTGATCTGATCTGAACACATATATATGGAATCTAGAAAGATGGCACCAATGAATTTATTTGCAAGGCAGTAGTGGAGAAACAGACATAGAGAAAAGACTTATAGACATGGAGTGGGGAGGAGGAAGGTGAGGGTGAAATTTCTGGAGAGAGTAACATGGAAACTTACATTACCATATGTAAAATAGATAACCAATGAAATTTACTCTATGATTCAGGGAACTCAAACAGGGGCTCTGTAACAACCGGATGGTCCAGATGTGTAGAGAGATGGGAGGAGGTTCACGAGGGAGGGGATATACATATAGCTATGACTGATTCATGTTGATATTTGGCAGAAAACAACAAAATTCTGTAATTATCCTTTAATTAAAAAAAATCCCATGATGAACTAGAATAAAGTGTATGAAAAAGAATATATATGTTGTATAACAACTGAGACACTTTGCTGTAGAGTAGATAGTAACACACTGTAAATCAACTATACTTCAATAAATTAATAAAATAAAAAAATAAATAGAGAACTAACAAGGAACTATTGAATAACATGGGGAAGTATACTAAAAATTTTGTAGTAACTTATAAGGGAAAGACTCTGTATATATTATTATTTATTAATATATATTAATTAATATAACTGAATCACTTTTCCACTTTGCTGTACACCTGATACTAACACATTGTTCTAAATCAACCATACTTTAATAATTTTAAAAAGAATCAGAAAACATCATTAGGATGGTAGCATGGGTCATTTCCAACCTTAGTTTCCCCTCACAGGAATATCAACTGGCAACTATCTATAGATAAAACATCACTGAAAATACCAGAACCTGGGAGAAAGGCTGAGTCAGCCTTCTGGAGCAATGAGACTGATGAAGAACTCGTTAGAAGGGTAAATAAAGCAATTTCACTGTGACCATATTGTCCCTCCTCATGACTGGCACAGTATTTCACCAACAGGGTGGTCCTGGGTCTATAGTTTCTCTGGTAGGAAGCAAACCTGAGGTGGCTATTTAGCTGGAGGATGCTCTTGGGCCCTCCCTTAGGGATTACTCATGGGGGTTACTGGGGGGATCTGTATGACTTGACCACTGGGGATCAAAGAGAAATGGAGAAGTGGGCCAGGGCTCACGTGAACTAGTACAGACATCCTGACAGACCAAGTTCTTACTTACAGTGCTGTCTGAGTAGAGATCCCAGGCAGCAGCTCAGGCTATCTGCAGAGCCAAACTGGTGACCTTGTCTGGCCAGAGAGCTCAGCTGGAAGCATTGTCTGATTTAGCTCCCAACCAATGGCCGTATCAGCTATGGAGTCCATTCTAAGTCCCTGCCTGGGTAGAGAAGCAAATTTAAACCAATACCCAACTGCTGAATAAAATATCCAGTCCGAAACTTCGGTCACAGATGTCCAGTAGCCATAGACCACATCTTACAGCCTACTTGATCTTGAAACTATGGTCACAGATGTCCAGTAGCCATAGAGCACATCTTACAGCCTACTTGATCTTGAAGACCAGACTGCAGCCTGGCTCAACTTTGGGGCATAGCTGGTGTTTTGCCTGATACCAGAAGCTCCACCCATCTGAACATAGAGTATAGCCAAAATCACTATCTAGTTGGGGAACACAGATTGAGGCCACACCAAACCAGGAATGATTGCAGAGACCAGCTACCAGGGATATTGCCCTGCCAGGGAGCACAGCCTGCAAAACAAGAGATGATTGGAGAAATTGAAGATGGCACAAATAAATGGAAATTGTTCATATATTGGAATAATTAGTATTGCTAAAATGTCCAAAATGACCTAAAGCAATCTAGATTCAATGTGAAAAGTGAAAGTGTTAGTTGCACAGTCATGTTCAACTCTGTGCGATTCCAGGGACTGTAGCCTGCCAGGATCATCTGTCTATAGAATTCTCCAGGCAAGAATACTGGAGTAGGTTGCCATGCCCTTCTCCAGGGGATCTTCCAAACCCAGGGATTGAACCTGGGTCTCTTGAATTACAGGCAGAGTCTTTACTGTCTGAACCACCTGGGAAGCCCAGATTCAATGTAATACCTATGAAAATTCCAATGGCACTTTTTTTAACAGAAATAACAAATCATGCTAAAACTTGTATGAAACCAAAAAGACCCCAAATAGTCAATCTCGAGAAAGAAGAACAAAACTGGAGGCATCACACTTCTTGATTTCAAACTTTATAATAATCAAACAGTATGGTACTGCAAGCAAATAAAAGACAAAAAAACTACAACAGACACATAGACCAATGAAATAGAACAGAACTCAGGAATAAATTCATATATATAGTCAACAAATGTTTGACAATTATTCACAATATTCAAAAGGGAAAGAACAATTTGCTTAGTAAATGGTGCTAGGGAAACTGAAAACGCTCATGCAAAAGAATAAAACTAGACCTCTATCTTAAACCACTAAGACCTGAAAACTGTGTAATTCCTAGAAGAAAGTTCCTTGACATTGATCTTGGCAATTATCTTTTGTATATGACATAAGCAACAAAAGCAAAAATGAAGTGGGATTATATCAAACTAAAAAACTTCTGTACAGCAAAAGAAACAATTAATAAGTGAAAACTCACCATGAAGTGGAAGAAATAATTTACAAACCATATATCCTCTAAGGGATTAATATTCAAAATGTATAAGGAACTCACCCAACTCAATAACACAAAAATAATTTAAATTGGGCAGAGGAACTGAAGGGATGTTTTTCCAAAGAAGACATACAAAAGGGCCAGTTACATGAAAGGGTGCTCACCATCACTAATTATCAGGGAAATACAAATTAAAATCACAATGAGATATTATATGTGGAATGCAAAAAAAGCTAAAGTCACAAAACAGACAATATATTTGTGGTCAACAGAGGTAAAGATTAGGGGAAATGATTCAAGGTAGTCACAAAGTACAAACTCCTCTTATAAGAGGAATAAATTCTGGAGAGTACTGTAAAGAATGGCAACCACAATTAATAATGTGTGTGTGTGTTTAGTCACTCGATCATGTCCAACTCTTCTGTGATCTCAGGGACTGTAGCCTGCCAGTTTCCTCTGTCCATGGGGTTTCCTAGATAAGAACACTGGAGTGGGTTGCCATTTCCTTCTTCAGGGAATCTTCCCAACCCAGGGATTTAACCTACATCTCCTGCACTACAGGTGGATTCTTTACCACTGAACAACCAGGGAAGCCTACAGTTAGCAATACTGCATTGTAGAGTTTGAAAATTGCTAAGAGAGTGGACCATAAAATTTCTCAACTCACATGCATACACATACTGTGAAGTTATGGATGAGTTAACTAACCTTATTATGTCATTATTACACAACATTTATGTATATCAAATCATGCTATATACTTTAAACTTATACAATATTATGTCAATTTTATTTCAATAAAGCTGAAAAACAGAATAAGAGAGTCTTAGAAAGGTAAGCTGGACCCCAATGTTGAGCAATGTGAGGATTGCTTAAAACTTTGTCTCTAGTTATTAGAACAAGTAGTCTCCTTTTCATTTTTTACCAATGATTGGCTCTTAGATTAAAATGAACACTAATCTTTTGGATTTAGCAAATGCAGAGTTCTTTCTCCTCCTAACTGATATTATGAGGACTGCTGGCTTTGAGAATCATTGGTAATTGAAATTTGGAAGATGTTGCTTAAAATTCAATCATATTGTAAAATTCTCATTATTAAAAAAAAAAAAACAAACCCAACCAGGTACAATAATTTTGAGTAGGAATAACCAAATTGAACATTATTGATCATGAGGATTCTCATGTAGCATGAATTTGGATGATGAAAGTAAGGGAACCCAGATTCCAGTTGAGATATGGAAGCATTTTATGTTCAGCTGTGAAATCCCTTGGTACTTTTTTCCCCTGAACCCTAGAATTCTTATCCATAGTGTTATTTGAAAATTTTCTGACTCAGAACTGTTTTAGACTTATAAAGATACAACATTATTTCTGAATAAGCTAGATATATACTTCCAACTTGATGCCCAATCAACTCTACAAAATTGAGATATTCTTCAATTCATTAAGGATATCATTGTATCACTTGAACTTAAGAGTGGCTCAAAGAAAATTTAATATCTGTTAAACAGAATGGTACTGACCTAACAGAAGCAGAATATATTAAGAAGAGATGGCAAGAATACACAGAAGAACTGTACAAAGAGATCTTCACGACCCAGATAATCACAATGGTGTGATCACTGACCTAGAGCCAGATATCCTGGAATGTGAAGTCAAGTGGGCCTTAAAAAGCAACACTATGAACAAAGCTAGTGGAGGTGATGAAATTCCAGTGGAGCTATTCCAAATCCTGAAAGACGATGCTGTGAAAGTGCTGCACTCAATATGCCAGCAAATTTGGAAAACTGAGCAGTGGCCACAGGACTGGAAAAGGTCAGTTTTCATTCCAATCCCAAAGAAAGGCAATGCCAAAGAATGCTCAAACGACGGCACAATTGCACTCACATCACACACTAGTAAAGTAATGCTCAAAATTCTCCAAGCCAGGCTTCAGAAATATGTGAACTGTGAACTTCCTGATGTTCAAGCTGGTTTTAGAAAAGGCAGAGGAACCAGAGATCTAATTGCCAACATCTGCTGGATCATGGAAAAAGAAAGAGAGTTCCAGAAAAACATCTATTTCTGCTTTATTGACTATGCCAAAGCCTTTGACTGTGTGGATCACAAGAAACTGTGGGAAATTCTGAAAGAGATGGGAATACGAGACCACCTGATCTGCCTCTTGAGAAATGTGTATGCAGGTCAGGAAGCAACAGTTAGAACTGGACATGGAACAACAGACTGGTTCCAAATAGGAAAAGGAGTTCGTCAAGGCTGTATATTGTCACCCTGTTTATTTAACTTATATGCAGAGTACATCATGAAAAACGCTGGACTGGAAGAAACAAAAACTGGAATCAAGGTTGCTGGGGGAAATATCAATAACCTGAGATATGCAGATGACACCACCGTTATGGCAGAAAGTGAAGAGGAATTCAAAAGCCTCTTGATGAAATTGAAAGAGGAGAGTGAAAAAGTTGGCTTAAAGCTCAACATTCAGAAAATGATCATGGCATCTGGTCCCACCACTTCATGGGAAATAGATGGGGAAACAGTAGAAACAGTGTCAGACTTTATTTTTAGGGGGCTCCAAAATCACTGCAGATGGTGATTGCAGCCATGAAATTAAAAGACACTTACTCCTTGGAAGGAAAGTTATGACCAACCTAGATAGCATATTCAAAAGCAGAGACATTACTTTGCCAACAAAGGTCCATCTAGTCAAGGCTATGGTTTTTCCTGTGGCCATGTATGGATGTGAGAGTTGGACTGTGAAGAAGGCTGAGCGCCGAAGAATTGATGCATTTGAACTGTGGTGTTGGAGAAGACTCTTGAGAGTCCCTTGGACTGCAAGGAGATCCAACCAGTCCATTCTGAAGGAGATCAGCCCTGGGATTTCTTTGGAAGGAATGATGCTAAAGCTGAAACTCCAGTCCTTTGGCCACCTCATGTGAAGAGTTGACTCATTGGAAAAGACTGTAATGCTGGGAGGGATTGGAGGCAAGAGGAGAAGGGGACGCCAGAGGATGAGATGGCTGGATGGCATCACTGACTTGATGGACGTGAGTTTCAGTGAACTCCAGGAGTTGGTGATGGACAGGGAGGCCTGGTGTGCTGCGATTCATGGGGTCACAAAGAGTTGGACACAACTGAGTGACTGATCTGATCTGATCTGAAAGTGGATTAAATTCAACTATCCCAAAAACAGAATTATAATTTGTAAGAGATATCCTTTAACATTTTCTTGGCATGTATCAGGTAGTTTTGTACATCAAATTCATCCTGAGACCAAAATGTTTGAGAACTTCTGCTTGAGTTAAGTGCATTTACAGTGTGCTCACACCAGCCAGTAAAGACTATATACTTGCCCCAACCTCTTTTTGACATACCAAAAAGTTGGTTCTATTAAACTGTGACTCAACATTATAATCCTATGTTGGCCTGTGCTAAGACTTATGACAATAAACAGTCCTACGAAATTAAATTAATCATTTTGTGGATTCAAACAAGTAGTTGGAAAGATTTTGATGATTTTTATTCAAAGTGTACACTGTTTTGAGGTCCACTAGAGAAATTTCTGTGACAGTTCAGTATCATAAAAAATGTGATCTCACCTCAGTAAATGATTTGTCATTTTAGATACCAGGAGTTCTGCAGTTTATCGTCTTTCTCTCTCTTTTCACTTTAATGTCTTGAAATCTTACTGTCTTTCCACCAAATTTTTACCCCCTCTTCTAGCCACCATTTTGCCTAATCTTTTGGCATGCATTTTCACATATTGATCATCTGGCTTTTTCTGACTTTTGTACTTTTATTTTGTCCCAATTTCTACATTTATTTCCCTCACATATATACACATACATTTTTTCAAGACAGGGAGTAAATGCATATGCACATAGACAAGTTTGAATAGAGTTCAATTTGACTCTCAAAGTTTTATTAGAGGATCATAGTTAGAGTTGTCCCTGGTTTGCTGATGAGGAAACTGAGTGCTGATTGATTTAACCAAGGCCACCTGCCTGGTAAAAATTTCTAGATCTTTGAATTTCAATTTCACATTCTTAAAATCACCACGTTACCCCTTTCTGGAGCTAACTTTTGAAGAAACCTTCCGATTGAAGCCTCTTAACAATGGCACTCCATTCCAGTACTTTTGCCTAGAAAATCCCATTGACAGAGGAGCCTGGTAGGCTGCAGTCGATGGGGTCGCTAGAGTCGGACACGACTGAGCGACTTCACTTTCACTTTTCACTTTCATGCATTGAAGAAGGAAATGGCAACCCACTCCAGTGTTCTTGCCTGGAGAATCCCAGGAATGGGGGAGCCTGATGGGCTGCCGTCTCTGGGGTCACACAGAGTCGGACAGGACTGAAGCAACTTAGCAGCAGCAGCAGCAACAACCCTTTAAGATGACCAAGCGGGTTCTTTGTTGTAAAATGAATCTTGCTGGCTCAACTGAGTTAATCCAGTTCCTTAAATTGCCAGAATTTGAGGAATGGGTAATTCCAACATTTTATGGTTCACATTGTTATAGTTGTATCTATTCATGATTAGAAAAATCCTAAATTATATGTTTATTTTGAAGTTATATAAATGATAGCATACAAACTCTTGAAAAATTTTCTTGGAGACTTTAATTCTCCAGTAGCATAGTTATTACTACTATAGTAAGCTGCTTTCATTATTCCAATATGTCTCATATCAATTTATTGCTTGCTGTCTAGCAGATTAATACACAGGGTCTAAGATATGTTTTCATGATGAAAAAAATGTAAAGTAGGCAATTTGTAGCTTTCTTTTATTTAGAATACATAGTTAAGATAGAAAAATCATTGTTTTACCAATTACTTTTTTATTTGACATGAGCTAGCATATCTGCTAAGATTACTTTTTCTTAAGCTATAGCTTTCTAAAACTCATTATAAACATTACTAAGACTCCTCCCTATTGGTAGCAACAAATGGAAAAAAGAGAAGAGTGAAGCACTCTGAAATTGAATTAGCAAAGAGGAGGAAAGGGATTCAATGCAGAAAACCATGTGGTAGCTTTTCTGCTATCATTTGGTAGGTGATCTGATAGCTTTCCTAAAATAGTAATACAGTACAGCTTTTCCTAGAACTCCTAACAATGTTTACTGAACACATAATTTAATTTATTTTCTTTGATGGAGTCTGGACCATATTTAACCTTCATGAGGAATTCATAATTCTTATGATTCAGTATGTGAATGACTCAGTTTGAATTCTATATATCATGTGTAGGTGGTAGGACTTCGCTCATGGTGCAATGGTTAAGAATCTGCCTTGCAATACAGGCAACATGGGCTTGATCCCTGATCATGGAACTAAGGTCCCACATGCCCTGGGGCTATGGCACCCATACACTCTGGGGCCTCCAGGCTACAGGTAGAGAGTCTGTGTGCCTCATGGAAGATCCTGCACCCTGCAATTAAGATCCAATGCAATCAAATAAATAAATAATTTTGGGCTTCCCTGGTGAGCAGGATATAAGCCTTCTATTTGAGTTTGGATGCCCACTGATAAATCTGTTTCTGAAGAGTCAGTAAAATGCATCCAAGTCTGACTATATTTGGTTAAATTGTAGAAATATTACTGTGATGTTTGGAGACCAAATCACTACAAGGTCAGTTGGACTTCCCAGCACATAACATTTTCCTTATTTGCATTGCTTTGGCTTTGTCACTTTGGATATTGGCATGGGAATCTGTTTGTTGTTTAAGAGTTTTTAGTTGCTTTTTTTTTTTTTTTCTCAACTTAAGTAATAGTCCTCTTTTGCTGATAGCTCTTTAGCTACTGTAAAAATAATTGTGTTATCATAAACAAAATTTTAGAATTTCAGATTGGGATGGTGGATAATTAGAAGGTATTAAATTTTTTTTTTGTTTCCACCCAAACACACCCATGTAATGTAAGTAGTTACAAAAGACTCAGGGAAACACAGAAGTAGAATTATTTTCCCTGTTCTACTTTTTAAAGTTTCTTAGTGGAATCAGATGCTTTTAATACATGTTTGAAAAGAGTCTTTCATTTAACCTCTAAAAATAAACAAACCACAATTCTGCTCCCCATTTTTTTCTCAACTTAATAATTTGTTCCAATTTTCCTACCTTTGAAGTCAGATGATTCAGCTCTCTTTTTTGGCTTAAAAATTTGGCTTGATTCAAATTTCAGAAGCTAATGCTTCATTCCTCAGTTTTCCTTATTTTTAAATCATTATAGTCTTCATAATGTTTTCTATCTAGTTTCTTTTCTGATTTGGATCTCTTTAAGTTTCCATTAGACCCATTCTCTCTTCTGTCTGTTTTCTTTTTTTGTATAAATCTCACTCTCCATTCTTGTTCTGAGGATATGAACCTTCTTTCTGATGAGTTCATAATCCCTTTCTAACATCCACCCGCTGTGTTCCATTTTATACTTCTAAGTCAGTAATGAGATCTTACTTAAAGCATAGCTCAGATCTCATATTTTAAAAGCACTTCTTCACCTAAGCTGGACTCTGACTCTGCTCTGGTGATATCTGGTTATTTCCATTCTAATCTACCTGCTTGAGTTGCTTCCTTCCTCCTCTGTCTGATTTGCATGGTTTCCCAATATAGTGCAGCCAACAGAAAATGGATTCCATACCTCTATGAATCTGAAGCTCAGTTCTGCCACAGCTGTATGGCCTTAAGCAAATTACTTAGCATCTGAATTTTTTTCCCTGCAAAATGGGGATGATAATAACTATATCACAACATTTTTTGGAATGATTAAATGAGAGCATACAATATAACTGCAGTTTTAGTCTGTGTAAAAATTTGGCAATGGTTTGTTGATGAAAATAGAAGTAGAAAATTAGAGTTGTATAATAAATTGCCAGTTTCCAAGAGATAATGCCCCTGGTAGCATGTCTTCTTCCTTTTTTCTCCCCTTATCATGCACATCCATTCCTTTTTTAAAAAAAGTAAAATCATGAAATACTTCAACAGATTCAATTCCAGGGATGGACTCAGACCAGTTGATTGCTCACTGTGGGACCTTAGTGAGTTTGCAGTCTGTTCTTCTGTATGGTGTCATATTGCTCCAACTAGAAATAACATAGGGAAGTCAAACAATGTCCTGATACCTGGGCCTCGGACCTCTCTAATGATGATTCCATTTATTAGTAACTCTGGATGATATTTATAATTCTTTAAGAACTTTCTCCTTAAGGGATGCTAAGTTACTAAAAATGCATGCAAATTAGCTTGTATCTAGCTGTTTGGAAAATGTTTAATAAATGACTCATGGATTTTGTATTAAAGGACTTTCAATTTGACATAGTTCACTGCCTAGTGGTTTTAGTCACTAAGTTGTGTCCAACTCTTGTGACTCCCTGGACTATAGAATGCCAGGTTCCTCGGTCCATGGGATTTTCCAGGCAATAATACTGGAGTGGGTTGACATTTCCTTCTCCATATTGAAGTGCATAAATATGATTCTCTACATCAATTTTCCCTCACTTTATTTGCAACAAATTAAGAGTAATCTAGAGCCAGACAACCTGGAATGTAAGGTCAAGTGGCCTTAGAAAGCATCACTATGAACAAAGCTAGTGGAGGTGATGGAATTCCAGGTGAGCTATTTCAAATCCTGAAAGATGATGCTGTGAAAGTGCTGCACTCAATAGGCCAGCAAATTTGGAAAACTCAGCAGTGGCCACAGGACTGGAAAAGGTCAGTTTTCATTCCAATCCCAAAGAAAGGCAATGCCAAAGAATGCTCAAACTACTGCACAATTGTACTCATCTCACACGCTAGTAAAATAATGCTCAAAATTCTCCAAGGCAGGCTTCAGAAATATGTGAACTGTGAACTTCCTGATGTTCAAGCTGGTTTTAGAAAAGGCAGAGGAACCAGAGATCAAATTGCCAACATCTGCTGGATCATGAAAAAAGCAAGAGCATTCCAGAAAAACATCTATTTCTGCTTTATTGACTATGCCAAAGCCTTTGTGTGGATAAGAATAAACTGTGGAAAATTCTTAAAGAGATGGGAATACAAGACCACCTGACCTGCCTCTTGAGAAATCTGTATGCAGGTCAGGAAGCAACAGTCAGAACTGAACATGGAACAACAAACTGGTTCCAAATACGAAAAGGAGTATGTCAAGGCTGTATATTGTCACCCTGCGTTTTTAACTTCTATGCAGAGTACATCATGAGAAACACTGGGCTGGAAGAAGCACAAGCTGGAAGCAAGATTGCCGGGAGAAATATCAATAACCTCAGACATGCAGATGACACCACCCTTATGGCAGAAAAAGAAAAAAAAAAACTCTCTTGATGAAAGTGAAAGAGGAGAGTGAAAAAGTTGGCTTAAAGCTCAACATTCAGAAAACTAAGATCATGGGATTTGGTCCCATCATTTCATGGGAAATAGATGAGGAAACAGTGGAAGCAGTGTCAGACTTTTATTTTTGGGGCTCCAAAATCACTGCAGGTGGTGATTGCACCCATGAAATTAAAAGACACTCACTCCTTGGAAGGAAAGTTATGACCAACCTAGATAGCATATTCAAAAGCAGAGACATTACTTTACCAACAAAGGTCCATCTAGTCAAGGCTATGGTTTTTCCTGTGGTCATGTATGGATGTGAGAGTTGGACTGTGAAGAAGGCTGAGCGCCGAAGAATTGATGCATTTGAACTGTGGTGTTGGAGAAGACTCTTGAGAGTCCCTTGGACTGCAAGGAGATCCAACCAGTCCATTCTGAAGGAGATCAGCCCTGGGATTTCTTTGGAAGGAATGATGCTAAAGCTGAAACTCCAGTCCTTTGGCCACCTCATGCGAAGAGTTGACTCATTGGAAAAGACTCTGATGCTGGGAGGGATTGGGGGCAGGAGGAGAAGGGGATGACAGAGGATGAGATGACTGGATGGCATCACCGACTCGATGGACATGAGTTTGAGTGAACTCCGGGAGTTGGTGATGGACAGGGAGGCCTGGGATGCTGCAATTCATGGGGTCGCAAAGAGTCGGACACAACTGAGCCATTGAACTGAACTGAACTGAAGAGTCAATAATATTACCATTTTATTGTGTTTACAGGCCACATAACCCTTTACATGTCTTTACTGAGCAAGTAGTAGTTGAAATTAATGTTTTTTTTGAAATTGAATTGGACCCACATAGTAACTCTAAGTGGTAATGGTTATTATCCCCCCTTTTTTATAGTTTTTATTCAACATAGGCAAGATTAGATATAAGTACATAAAAGTCCAAAGGAGGGCATGACAATCCACTCCAATATTCTTGCCTGGAGAATCCCATGTACAGAGGGGCCTGGCAGACTATAGTCCATGAGGTCACACAGAGCTGGACATGACTAAAGTGACTTAGCAGCATGCACAAAAGTCCCAGGTTAGTTCTTCAAATAGATCTCAGCAATTTTAGGTCAGCAGTTGAACAATTGGGGGAAAATGGCAAAACAAAACAAAACAAATAAACCATTTTCAATAGAAGAGTCAGTCCTGCTTATAAGTTAGAACTGGATTTGGGAAGAGCCTGGGATATAATTGATTATTAATCTGCTAAAAAGAATACTTAGCATTTTGTCCCAAGAGTTTTTTTCTTATAGATTTGGACCAAACATAAATAACTTCCTTATGGAATTGAAGATTTTCATGTCTTGAGTGTAAAATGTTGTTTAATAAGAATTTTAAAAATTTAGATATAATTGACATGTAATGTTCTAATAGTTTCCGGTGTACAACATGATGATTTTATATTTGTATCTATTGTAAGTTGATCAGAATAAGTCTAGTTAACATCTACTCATCATACATAGTTACAAGTTTTTCCCCATGATTAAATTTTTTAAGGTCTATTCTCCTGCAACTTTAAAATATACAATGCTGTATTATTAATTATGGGGCTACCCAGGTGGCTCAGTCGTAAAGAATCTGCCTGTCAAGGAGGAGGTGTGGGTTCAGTCCCTGGATTGGGACTATCCCCTGGAGAAGGAAATGGCAACCCATTCTAATATTCTTGCCTGAGAAATCACACAGACAGAGGAGCCTGGTAGGCTACAGTCCACAGGGTCACAAAAGAGTCACACACGACTAAATGACTAAACAACAACAAAATGTTATATATCCCTATGAGTTATTTATTTTATAGCTGTAACTATATACTTTTTAACTTTAAAAAATGTCATTTAATAAAGATTTGGTTTTGATCAATGGTTTGGTTATAGAGTGTTGCTTAGTTCTGTTTCACCCCCCCCCCACCCAATCTGCCCTGTTATACATTTAGAAATTAGGTTTAAAAATCAATCTCATTTTTTGGCAGGGAGGGGTGACTCTTTGGAAAATGTTAAAGCGAGATTAAATATACATTTTTAATTATTCATTAGTTCAGTTAAGTCTAGGTTGGTCATAGCTTTTCTTTCAAGGAGCAAGCATCTTTTAATTTCATGGCTGTAGTCATCATCTGCAGTGATTTTGGAGCCCAAGGAAATAAAGTCTGTCATTGTTTCCATTGTTTCCCTATCTATCTGCCATGAAATGATGGTATCAGATACCATGATCTTAGTTGTTCATTATTCATTTTTAGAACTGTTTAACTATGAAGAATCTTTCATGGCTTTATATTTTTCCTGTTTATAAATGATGATGAGTGAAAAACTTGATAATCAAAATTATAGCAACAATTACAGCAATGCAATTATAATGATTGCCATTTACTTACTAATTTAATTCAATTATTGACTTTTTAAATGTATGGGTGATAGCTGGTGAGTATGGCTATAGAATACTATCATTTCTGTTTTTGATGACAAACAATTTATGCAACAATAACAGTAATGTTTTCAGAAATATTACTGGTCCTTGGTTCTGGAAAAGGAGTTGTATTTTATGTAAGCACCATGGCAAATTACCTCATCATGTAGAATTTGCTTTATAATTAAAATGCCCTGAATCTTTACTTGTTTAAAAAGAGAGAAGGAAGGGTGTAAGAAAAAGATGAAAATATTACCTTCTGGAGTTCCGAATTAGGTGATAATAATAACAATAACAATTGAAAAATGCATGCTGAATATGACCATATGCCAGATACTGTGCTAAATATCTAAGCGTTTTATATATATATATATATATATATATACACACACACACACAGGACTGTACTTTCTGGTCTATGATTCTAACATTCAAAAAGTTTGTCTTAAGCTAAATTAGCAGGGAGATGAGATCTGAACTCATTTAGTGGCAAAAAACCATCCTGAATGGACAGTGTTTAATTTATAATCTTAACTCATACCACTTAAGGTAAATACTATAGGCTTTGCAGAAATGAAATATCGCACTTGGTTGCAGTGTTATAATGACACAAGTCATATATACTATGTTGTCTCCTTAAAAGAATAATCAAAGATCTAAGTTTTGACACACTACTCTCTATGAGAATTAGCAGTTATGTGCTAACCCATTTAGTTTTCACAATCACCTTATGAAGTTGGCACTATGATAATCTCCATTTTTGCAGAGAAAGATACTGAAATATGTCAATAATGAAATATTTAACAATAAGGGCTATATTAAAGTCTGCAATCTTCTGGTTGGAAAATTTGATGAAAAAAATTAAATATATCTTCCTTTATTGTTTTTAATTGGAGGAAAATTGCTTTACAATGTTGTGTTGGTTTCTGCATTCAAGAAAACAAATCAGCCATAATTATACATATATCCCATTCCTCGTGAGCCTCCCTCCCCTCCCCATATCCCACCCCTCTAGATCATCACAGAGTGCCAGTCTCGGCTCCCTGTGTTATACAGGAACTTCTCACCACCTATCTAATTTACACATGATAGGGTATATACACTGATGCTATTTTTCCATTTCTCCCACTCTCTTCTTCCCACCCTGTGTTCACAAGTCTGTTATCTATATCTGCATCTCCATTTCTTTCTTGCAAATAGGTTCATCAATACCATTTTATAGATTCCATATATGTGTATTAATATATAATATCTGCTTTCTTTTTCTGACTTACTTCACTCTGTACAACAGGCTCTAGGTTCATCCATCTCACTAGAACTGACTCATATTATTTATTTTTTATGGCTGAGCAATATTTCATTCTATATATGTACCACATTTTCTTTATCCATTATCTGTTGATGAATATCTAGGATGCTTTCATGTCCTAGCTATTGTAAATAGTACTGTAATGAACTTTGGAGGTATATGTGTCTTTTTCAATTATGGTCTCCACAGGGTACATGAGGGTCAGGAAGGGCTGCGGTGAGGAGATACCCCTCATTCAAGGTAAGGACCAGTGGCTGTGTTTTGCGGGAGCAGCCGTGAAGAGATACTCCACGCCCAAGATAAGAGAAACCCAATTAAGACGGTAAGTGTTGAAAGAGGTCATCAGAGGGCAAACACACTGAAACCATACTCACAGAAAACTAGTCAATCTAATCATACTAGGACCACAGCCTTGTCTAACTTAGTGAAACTAAACCATGCCCGTGCGGCAACCCAAGATCATGGTGGAGAGATCTGACAGAATGTGGTCCACTGGAGAAGAGAATGGCAAACCACTTCAGTATTCTTGCCTTGAGAACCCCATGAACAGTATGAAAAGGCAAAATGATAGGATACTGAAAGAGGAACTCCCCAGGTCAGTAGGTGCCCAATATGCTACTGGAGATTAGTGGAGAAATAACTCCAGAAAAAATGAAAGGATGGAGACAAAGCAAAAAGAATACCCAGCTGTGGATGTGACTGGTGATAGAAGCAAGGTCCGATGCTGTAAAGAGCAATATTGCATAGGAACCTGGAATGTCAGGTCCATGAATCAAGGCAAATTGGAAGTGGTCAAACAAGAGATGGCAAGAGTGAATGTCGACATTCTAGGAATCAGCGAACTTAAATGGACTGGAATGGGTGAATTTAACTCAGATGACCATTATATCTACTACTGTGGGCAGGAATCCCTTAGAAGAAATGGAGTAGCCATCATGGTCAACAAGAGTCCGAAATGCAGTACTTGGATGCAATCTCAAAAACTACAGAATGATCTCTGTTCGTTCCCAAGGCAAACCATTCAATATCACAGTAATCCAAGTCTATGTCCCAACCAGTAATGCTAAAGAAACTGAAGTTGAATGGTTCTGTGAAAACCTACAAGACCTTTTAGAACTAACACCCAAAAAGATGTCCTTTTCATTATAGGGGACTGGAATGCAAAAGTAGGAAGTTAAGAAACACCTGGAGTAACAGGCAAATTTGGCCTTCGAATATGGAATGAAGCAGGGCAAAGATCAATAGAGTTTTGCCAAGAAAATGCACTGGTCATAACAAACACCCTCTTCCAACAACACAAGAGAAGACTCTATACATGGACATCACCAGATGGTCAACACCGAAACCAGATTGATTATAGTCTTTGCAGCCAAAGTTGGAGAAGCTCTATACAGTCAGCAAAAACAAGACCAGGAGCTGACTGTGGCTCAGATCATGAACTCCTTATTGCCAAATTCAGACTGAAATTGAAGAAAGTAGGGAAAACCACTAGGCCATTCAGGTAAGACCTAAATCAAATCCCTTATGATTATACAGTGGAAGTGAGAAATAGATTTAAGGGCCTAGATCTGATAGATAGAGTGCCTGATGAACTATGGATGGAGGTTCGTGACATTGTACAGGAGATAGGGATCAAGACCATGCCCATGGAAAAGAAATGCAAAAAAGCAAAATAGCTATCAGGGGAGGCCTTACAAATAGCTGTGAAAAGAATAGAAGTGAAAATCAAAGGAGAAAAGGAAAGATATAAGCATCTGAATGCAGAGTTCCAAAGAATAGTAAAAATAGATAAGAAAGCCTTCTTCAGCAATCAATACAAAGAAATAGAAGAAAACAACAGAATGGGAAAGATTAGAGATCTCTTCAAGAAAATTAGAGATACCAAGGGAAAATTTCATGGAAAGATGGGCTCGATAAAGTGCAGAAATGGTATGGACCTAACAGAAGCAGAAGATATTAAGAAGAGATGGCAAGAATACACAGAAGAACTGTACAAAAAAGATCTTCATTACCCAGATAATCACGATGGTGTGATCACTGACCTGGAGCTAGACATCCTGGAATGTGAAGTCAGGTGGGCCTTAGAAAGCATCACTATGAACAAAGCTAGTGGAGGTGATGGAATTCCACTTGAGCTCTTTCAGATCCTGAAAGATGATGCTGTGAAAGTGCTGCACTCAATATGCCAGCAAATTTGGAAAATTCAGCAGTGGCCACAGGACTGGAAAGGTCAGTTTTCATTCCAATCCCAAAGAAAGGAAACGCCAAAGAATGCTCAAACTACCACACAATTCCACTCATCTCACACATTAGTAAAGTAATGCTCAAAATTCTCCAAGCCAGGCTTCAGCAATATGTGAACCGTGAACTTCCTGATGTTCAATCTGGTTTTAGAAAAGGCAGAGGAACCAGAGATCAAATTGCCAACATCCGCTGGATCATGGAAAAAGCAAGAGCATTCCAGAAAAACATCTATTTCTGCTTTATTGACTATGCCAAAGCCTTTGACTGTGTGGATCACAATAAACTGTGGGAAATTCTGAAAGAGATGGGAATACGAGACCACCTGATCTGCCTCTTGAGAAATCTGTATGCAGGTCAGGAAGCAACAGTTAGAACTGGACATGGAACAACAGACTGGTTCCAAATAGGAAAAGGAGTTCGCCAAGGCTGTATATTGTCACCCTGTTTATTTAACTTATATGCAGAGTACATCATGAGAAACGCTGGACTGGAAGAAACACAAGCTGCAATCAAGATTGCTGGGAGAAATATCAATAACCTCAGATATGCAGATGACACCACCCTTATGGCAGAAAGTGAAGAGGAATTCAAAAGCCTCTTGATGAAAGTGAAAGAGGAGAGTGAAAAAGTTGGCTTAAAGCTCAACATTCAGAAAATGATCATGGCATCTGGTCCCACCACTTCATGGGAAATAGATGGGGAAACAGTGGAAACAGTGTCAGACTTTATTTTTCTGGTCTCCAAAATCACTGCAGATGGTGACTGCAGCCATGAAATTAAAAATTGCTCAGTCCTTGGATGGAAAGTTATGTCCAACCTAGATAGCATATTCAAAAGCAGAGACATTACTTTGTCAACAAAGGTCCGTCTAGTCAAGGCTATGGTTTTTCCAGTGTTCATGTATAGATGTGAGAGTTGGACTGTGAAGAAAGCTGAGAGGCAAATAATTGATGTTTTGCACGGTGGTGTTGGAGAAGACTCTTAAGAATCCCTTGGACTGCAAGGAGATCCAACCAATCCATTCTAAAGGAGATAGGTCCTGGGTGTTCTTTGGAAGGAATGATGCTAAAGCTGAAACTCCAGAACTTCGGCCACCTCATGTGAAGAGTTGACTCATTGGAAAAGACTCTGATGCTGGGAGGGATTGGGGGCAGGAGGAGAAGTGGATGACAGAGGATGAGATGGCTGGATAGCATCACTGACTCGATGCATGTGAGTTTGAGTGAACTCCTGGAGTTGGTGATGGACAGGGAGGCCTGGCGTGCTGCAATTCACGGGGTCGCAAAGAGTCGGACACGACTGAGCGACTGAAATAATAATAATAACAGGGTACATGCCAGTAGTGGAATTCCTAGGTAGTATGGTAGATTTATTTCTAGTTTTTAAGGTATTTCCATATTGTTCTCCATAATGGCTGTATCAGTTTACATTCTCACTAATAGTGTAAGAGAGTTTCCTTTTCTCCACATCTTCTTCAGCATTTGTTGTTTGTAGATTTTTTGATGATGGGCATTCTGACTGGTCAGAATTCTCCACCATGACCTGTCCTTCTTGGGTGGCCCTACACTATGTGGAGCACAAAAACTGTGGAAAATTCTTAAAGAGATGGGAATACCAGACCTCCTGACCTGCCTCCTGAGAAATCTGTATGCGGGTCAAAAAGTAAGTTAGAACTGGACATGCAATGACAGACTGGTTCCAAATAGGGAAAGGAGTATATCAAGGCTATGTATTGTCACGCTGCTTATTTAGCTCGTATGCAGAGTACATCATGAGAAATGCTGGGCTGGATGAAGCACAAGCTGGAATCAAGTTTGACAGGAGAAATCAATAATTTCAAATATGCAGATGACACCACACTTATGGCAGAAAGTGAAAAAGAACTGAAGAGCCTCTTGACAAAAGTGAAAGAGGAAAGTGAAAAAGTTGGTTTAAAACTCAACATTCAGAAAACTAAGATCATGGCATCTGTCCCCATTACTTCATGGCAAATAGATTGGGAAACGATGGAAACAGTGAGAGATTTTTATTTTGGGGGACTCCAAAATTACTGCAGATGGTGACTGCAGCCATGAAATTAAAAGACGCTTGCTTCTTGGAAGAAAAGTTATGACCAACCTAGACAGCATATTAAAAAGCAGAGACTTTGCCAACCTTTGCCAACAAAGGTCCGTCTAGTCAAAGCTATGGTTGATATACAGTAGTCATGTATGGATGTGAGAGTTGGACTATAAAGAAAGCTGAGTGCCAAGAACTGATGCTTTTGAACTGTGGTGTTGGAGAAGACTCTTGAGAGTCGTTTGGACTGCAAGGGGATCCAAGCAGTCCATCCTATAGGAAATCAGTCCTGAATATTCATTGGAAGGACTGATGCTGAAACTGAATCTCCAATATTTTGGCCACCTGATGGGAAGAACTGACTCATTTGAAAAGACCCTGATGCTGGGACAGATTGAAGGCAGGAGGAGAAGGGGATGACAGAGGATGAGATGGTTGGGTGGCTTCGCCAACTCAATGGACATGAGTTTGAGTAAACTCTGGGAGTTGATGATGGACAGAGAAGCCTGGCATGCTGCAGTCCATGGAGTCACAGAGTCGGACACGACTGAGGGACTGAACTGAACTGAACTAATTCTGACTGGCGTGAGGTGATACCTTATTGTACTTTTGATTTGCAATTCTCTAACAATTAGTGGTGTTGGGCATCTTTTCATATGTTTATTGGCCATCTGTACGTCTTCTTTGGAGAAATGTCTGTTTAGGTCATTTGCCCAATTTTTGATTGGGCTGTTTATTTCTCTGACATTGAGCTGTATAAGGTGCTTATATATTTTAGAAATTAATCATTTGTCCGTTGTTTTGCTGGCAATTATTTTATCCCATTCTTAGGCTTGTCTTTTTTCTTGTTTATTGTTTTCTTTGTCCTGCAAAATCTTTAAGTTCAATTAGGTCTATTTGTTCATTTTTTGGTTTTATTTCCATTACTTTATGAAATGGATCAATGAGGATCTTGCTGTGATTTATGTCAAAGAGTGTAATGCCTACATTTTCTTCAGAGTTTTTCTGTTTCTGGCCTTACATTTAAGTCTTTAATCCATTTTGATATTAGTTTTGTGTATGGTGTTAGGATGGGCTTGATGAAGCACAAACTGGAATCAAGATTGCCAGGAGAAATATAAATAACCTCAGATATGCAGATGACACCACCCTTATGGCAGAAAGTAAAGAAGAACTAAAGAGCCTCTTGATGAAAGTTAAAGAGTGAAGTCGCTCAGTCGTGTCTGACTCTTTGAGACCCCATGTACTCTAGCCTACCAGATTCGCCATCCATGGGATTTTCCAGGTAGGATACTGAAGTGGGTTGCCATTTCCTTCTCCAGGAGATCTTCCCAACCCAGGGACTGAACCCAGGTCTCCTGCATTGTAGGCAGATGCTTTACCGTCTGAGCCACCAGGGCAGGGCTCAGTAAAAGAGGAGTGAAAAAGTTGGCTTAAAACTCAACATTCAGAAAACTAAGATCATTGCATCGTATCTCATCACTTCATGGCAAATAGATGGTGAAACAGTGGAAACAGTGACAGACTTTACTTTTGGGGGGTTCTAAAATCACTGCAGATGATGATTGCACCCATGAAATTAAAAAACACTTGCGCCTTGGGAGAAAAGTTATGACCAACTTAGACAGCATATTGAAAAGCAGAGGCATTACTTTGCCAACAAAGATCTGTCTAGTTAAAGCTATGTTTTTTCCAGTTGTCATGTATGGATGTGAGAGTTGGACTGTGAAGAAAACTGAGCACCAAAGAATTGATGCTTTTGAACTGTGGTGTTGAAGAAGACTCTTGAGAGTCCCTTGGACTGCAAGGAGATCCAAACAGTCCATTCTAAAGGAAATCAGTCCTGAATACTCATTGGAAGGACCGATGCTGAAACTCCAATATTTTGCCCACCTGATGCAAAGAACTGACTCCTTTGAAAAGACCCTGATGCTGGAAAAGATTGAAGGCAGGAGGAGAAGGGGATGACAGAAGATGAGATGGTTGGATGGCATCACGGACTCAATGGACATGAGTGTGAGCAAACTCCAGGAGTTGGTGATGGACAGGGAAGCTTGTCATGCTGCAGTCCATGGGGTCCCAAAGAGCCAGACACAACTGAGTGACTGAACTGGACTGAACTGATGGTGTTAGGAAGTGCTGTAGTTTCATTCTTTCATTCACATTTTATACCTGTAGCTGTCCATGTTTCATAGCAATACTTATTGAAGAGACTGTCTTTGTCTCCTTTGTCAAAGATAAGATGCCCATAGGTGTATGGGTTTGTCTCTGGGCTTTCTATCTTCTTCCATTAGTCTATCGTTTTTTTTTTTTTTTTTTGCCAGAACTGTACTGCATACTGTTTTGGTGACTGGCAGCTTTGTGGTATAGCCTGAAGTCAGGAAGATTTATTCCTAAAGATCTGATTTTCTTTCTCAGGATTGCTTTGGCTATTTGGGAACTTTTGTGTTTCCATAGTAATTGTGAAATTTTTTGTGTAGTTCTGTGAAAAATGGCATTGGTAATTTGATAGGGATTGCATTGAATCTGTAAATTGTTTTGGGTAGTACAGTTATTTTCAAAATATTGATTCTTCTAATCCAAACATGGAATATCTTTCCCTTTGTTGGTGTCATTTTTTATTTCTTTCATCAGTGTCTTGTAGTTTTCTTCATGCAAGTCTTTTGTCCCTTGAGGTAGAATTATTCCTAGGCATTTTACCATTTTAATTGCAATGATGAATGGGATTGATTACTTAATTTCTCTTTCTGATTTTTAATTGTTAGCATACAGGAATGTAAAGGATTCAGTTCAGTTCAGTTGCTCAGTCATGTCCGACTCTTTGCAACCCCACGAACCACAGCACACCAAGCCTCCCTGTCCATCACCAACTCCTGGAGTCCACCCAAACCCATGTTCATTGAGCTGGTGATGCCATCCAACCATCTCATCCTATGTCGTCCCCTTCTCCTCCTGCCCTCATTCTTTCCCAGCATCAGGGTATTTTCCAATGAATCAGCTCTTCACATCAGGTGGCCAAAGTATTGGAATTTCAGCTTCAACATCAGTCCTTCCAACGAACACCCAGGACTGATCTCCTTTAGGATGGACTGCTTGGATCTCTTTACAGTCCAAGGGGCTCTCAAGAGTCTTCTCCAACACCACAGTTCAAAAACATCAATTGTTCAGCACTCAGCTTTATTTTTTTAAATTTAATTTAATTTTTTAACTTCACAATATTGTATTGGTTTTGCCATATATCAAAATGAATCCACCACAGGTATACATGTGTTCCCCATCTTGAACCCTCCTCCCTCCTCCCTCCCCATACCATCCCTCTGGGTCGTCCCAGTGCACCAGCCCCAAGCACCAATAATATCAGCTTTCTTTGTAGTCCAACTCTCACATCCATACATGACTACTGGAAAAACCATAGCCTTGACTAGACGGACCTTTGTTGGCAAAGTAATGTCTATGCTTTTGAATATGCTGTCTAGGTTGGCCATAACTTTCTTTCCAAGGAGTGTCTTTTAATTATTTCTGAGTATTAATTTTATATCCTGTGACTTTCTATATTTATTTATTTATTTTTGTTCAGTTGCTAAGTCATGTCTGACTCTTTGTGACCCCATGGACCTCTCTGTCCTCCACTATCTCCCAGAAATTGCTCAAACTCATGTCCATTGAGTTGTTGATGGTATCTAACCATCTCATTTTCTGCCTTCAATCCATTTGCCTTCAATTTTTCACAGCATGTGATTTTTCCTATGAGTTGGATCTTTGAATCAGGTGGACAAAGTATTGGAGCTTCAGCATCAGTTAACTGGTTTGATCTCCTTCCTGTCCAAGGAAATCTCAAGATCTTCTCTAGAACAACCATTCAAAAGCATCAGTTCTTCGGTGCTCAGCCTTCTTTATGGGATTCTTGAGGCTGGAATACTCAAGCGGATTGATATTTCCTCCTCCAGTAGACTACATTTTGCCAAAACTCTCTACTATGACCCTTCCATTTGGGACAGCCCTGCATAGCATGGGCCATAGCATCTTTAAGTTACACAAGACCCTTCACCATGACAAGGCTGTGATCTGTGAAGGGGATTTTTAGTTTTTTCTATGTATAGTATCATGTTATCTGCTAACAGTAATATGTTTACTTCTTCTTTTCTGTGTATTTCTGTGCTGTATGTCATAAGGACAAACTACAGTGGCAAGAGTGCACATCCTTGTCTTCTTCCTTAGAGGAAATGCTTTCATTTTTTCACCACTGAGAATAATGTTTGAAGTGGTTTTTTTTTTTTTTTTTTTTTTAATATGGATTTATTTTGTTGAGGCCAGTTCAGTTCAGTCACTCAGTCGTGTCTGATTCTGTGATCACATGGACTGCAGCATGCCAGGCTTCCCTATCCACCACCAACTCCTGGAGCTTGATCAAATCCATGTCCATTGAGTTGATGATGCCATCCAACTATCTCTTCCTCTGTCATTCCCTTCTCCTCCCATCTTCAATCTTTCCCAGCATCAGGGTCTTTTCAAATAAGTCTGTCCTTTGCATCAGTTGGCCAAAGTATTGGAGCTTCAGTTTCAGCATCAGTCCTTCCAATGAATATTCAGGGTTGATTCGCTTTAGTTGGATCTCCTTTCAGTCCAAGGGACTCTCAAGAGTCTTCTCCAGCACCACAGTTCAAATACATCCATTCTTTCGTGTTCAGCTTTCTTTATAGTCCAACTCTCACATCCATACATGACTACTAGAAAAACCAGAGCTTTGACTAGACGGACCTTTCTTGGCAAAGTGTTGCTTCTGCTTTTTAATGTGCTGTCTATGTTGGTCATAGCTTTTCTTCCAAGGAGCAAGCGTCTTTTAATTTCATGGCTGCAGTCATCATCTGCAGTAATTTTGGAGCCCCTCAAAATAAAGGGCTCTGTTGTGGTAAGTTCCTTCTATGCCTACTTTCTGGAGAGTTTTATTATAAATAAATAATTTTGAATTTTGTTAAAACTTACTCTGTATCTACTGAGTTTATCACGTGGTTTTTACTTTGTTAATATGGTATATCACATTGATTGATTTGCATATATATTGAAAAATATTTGCATTCCTGGGATAAAACTGACTTGATCATGTTGTGTAATCTTTTTAATGTATTATTGGATTCTATTATTTGCTAGAATTTTTTGTGGATTTTAGCATCTATGTTCATTAGTGATACCGGTGTGTAATTTTTCTTTTTGGTGGTACCTTTGTCTTGTTTTGGTATCAGGCTTATGGGGCCTTGTAGAATGAGTTTGGTAATTTTCCTTCCTCTGTATATTCTGGAAGATTTTGAACAGTATAGGTTTTAGCTTTTCTGATACGTTTGGAAGAATTAATCTGTGAAGCTGTCTTGTCTTTGGCTTTTGTTTTGTTGGAAAATTTTTATCATAATTTCAATTTTAATACCTGTGATTGGTCTGTTCATATTTTCTATTTTTTCCTGGTTCAGACTTGGAAGGTTGTACCTTTCTAAAAATTTGCCCATTTCTTCAAACTTTTCAATTTTATTGGCATATAGTTGCTCATAGTAGTCCCTTATGATTATTTGTATTTCTGTACTGTCTGTAATAACTTCTCCTTTTTTCATTTCTAAATTTATTGATTTGGGTCCTCTCCTTTTATTTCTTGATGAGTCTGGCTAATGGTTTATCAACTTTATTTATATTCTGAAAGAACCAGCTTTTAATCTTATTAATGTTTGCTATTGTCTCCATCATTTCTTTTAAATTTCTTTCTGCTTAGATCTTTGTGATTTCTTACATTCTACTGACTTTTGGGTTATTTAGTGTTTTTTTTTTTTTTTTCTAGCTACTTTAGGTGTAAGGTTAGGTTGTTTATCTGATGTTTTTCTTGTTCCTTAAGATAGGCTTGTATTGCTATAAACTGCCTTTTTAGTACTGCTTTTGTTTCATCCTATAGATTTTGAGTTTTCACTTGTTTCTAGGTATTTTTTAATTCCCTTTAGTGACCTCTTGGTTTTTCAGAAATGTTGCCTAGCATTTATGTGTTTGTGTGTTTTACAGTTTTTTTTTTCCCCTCTATGTGATATCTAATCTTATAGCATTGTGATTAGAAAAAGATACTTGATACAATTTCAATATTTAAAAAATTACCAAGACTTGATTTTCTTTGAAGGGCAGTGCAACATCCAGCCTTTAGATTTGGCATGGCTTTGGGAAGCCTGTATGCTAAAATTACAAAAAATGTGATCTATCCTGGATTATGTCCCATGAACTTGGGAAAAAAGTGAAATTTGTTGTTTTTAGGTATGTCCTATGGATATCAATTAGGTACATCTGGTCCAATGTTTCATTTAAACCCTGTGCTGCCTTATGAGTTTTGTTTCTGGAGGATCTGTCCATTGCTATGAGTGGGGTGTTAAATCCCCCACGATTATTATGTTACTGTCAATTTCCTTTTTCATGGTTGTTAGCATTTGCCTTATGTGTGTTCCTATATTGGGTGCATATATATTTATAATTGTTATATCTTCTTCTTGGATTAATGCATTAATTATTATGTGTGCTTCCTTGTCTCTTTTAAAAGTCTTTATTTAAAGTCTTTTTTTAAAATATGAATTTCCATTCGCATGAAATACCTTTTTCAATCCCCTCACTTTCAGTTTGTGTCTCTAGGTCTGAAGTGGGTCTCTTGTACAAAGGATATATATGGATCTTGGTTTTGTATCAATTCAGCCATTCTTTGTCTTTTGGTTGGAGAATTTACTTCATTTACATTTAAGGTGTAATTATTGATATGTATGATCCCATCACCATTTTCTTTATTGCTTTGGATTTATTTTTGTTGGTCTTTTCTTTCTCTTGTGTTTCTTGTTTAGAGAAATTCCTTTAGTATTTATTGTAAAACTGGTTTGGTGGTGCTGAATTCTCTTAACTTTTGGTTCTCTGCAAAGCTTTTGATTTCTCCATCAAACCTGAATGATAACTTTGCTGAGTAGAGTAATCTTGGTTGCATTTTTTTTCCTTTCATTACTTTAAATATATCTTGCATTCCCTTCTGACCTGCAGAGTTTCTGTTGAAAGATCAGCTGTTAGCCTTATGGAGATTCCCTTATATATTATTTCTTACTTTTCCCTTGTTGCTTTTAATTGTTTTCATTGTGTTTATATTTCATTAGCTTGATTAATATGTTTCTTGGCATGCTTCTCTTTGGGTTCATCTTGTATGGGAGTCTCTGGGCTCCCTGGACCTGGGTGGCTATTTCTTTTCCCATATTAGGGAAGTTTTCATGTATAATCTCCTCAAATATTTTCTTTCTTTTTTTTACTTTACAATATTATATTGGTTTTGCCATACATCAACATGCATCCGCCACAGGTGTACACATGTTCCCCATGGAATTTAGACAGATGGTAACGACAACCCTGTATGAGAGACTCAAATATTTTCTTATATCCTTTCTTTTTCTCTTCTTCTGGGACCTGTATAATTTGAGATTTGATGTATTTAATGTCACCCCAGAGGTCTCTGTGGCTGTCCTCATTTCCTTTTATTTATTTTTTCTTTTTTCTGCTCTGCTCTAGTTATTTCTACCATTCTATATTCCAGCTCACTTATCTGTTTTTCTGCCTCAGTTATTCCACTATTGTTTTCTTAGTGTATTTTAAAAAAAATCTCAGTTATTGTGTTGTTTATTGCTGATTGTCTGCTCTTTATTTCTTCTAGGTCTTTGTTTGACATTTCTTGTATCTTCTTGATCAGTGCCTCCAGTCTATTTATATGTGCCTTCATTTTATTTCCATGATTTTGGATAATTTTTACTGTCATTACTCTGAATTTTTTTTCAGGTAGATTGCCTCTTTCCTCTTATTTTGTTTGGCCTTGTGAATTTTTACCATGTTCTTACTGCATGTTTCTGTCTTTTCCTTTTGTTTAATTGCCTGTGTTTGGGGTCTCCTTTCTGCAGGCTGCAAAGTCATAGTTCTTAATTATGGAGTCTATCCCCTATGGGTGGGGTTGGACAAATGCCTTGTGACAGTTCCTGGTTAGGAGGACTTGTGCCTGGATTCTGCTGGGTGGAGCTGGATCTTTTCTCTTTGAAGGGCAGTGCCACATCCAGCCTTTAGATTTGGCATGGCTTTGGGAAGCCTGTCTGCTAACATGCAAGGTTGTGTTCCTCTTTTACTGATAGTTTGGTATGAGGTATCCGGTTATTGGAGCTTGCTGGCTTTTGGGTGAGGCCTTGTTTTAGTGTTGAGATCTAGGCCTTTAGAAGAGCTCTTGTTGATCAGTGTTCCATGAGGTTGGGAGTTTGCTGATGGCCCAACGTCCTGGACTCAGGTCTCCTACCTCAGAAGTTCAGGCCCAGCCCCTTACTCTTGCCCCAATACTCCACAAGCCATATAGCACAGAAAAGAAAGAGATAGAGGAAAAATGAAAAGACAAACAAACAAAAAATAGGAAATCAGCCAAATTTACAAACAAAAAAATAATGGACAGAAAAAGCCCCAAGACAAATGGTAGAAGTAGTAATACTCAAAAGACAAGAACACCCGAAGAAACTCACATACTTAGAGAAAAGAAGAGAGTGAAAAGAGAAAAATAAATATAAAAACTGTAACCAAAAAAGAAAAAAATCAAGCAAGCCAATTAAAAAAACCCACATGTGAAAATGAATACTAAAAATTAGACCAACAAAAATAAAACATTGAGAATATGGAAAAATGCAATATAACTAAAGAATACTGTAAAAATAGGGAAATAAATAAATCATTTGAAAATAAAATCTTAAAAAAAAGGAAAAAGTAAATTGTAAAAGTAAAAGTTAAAGAAATAATAAAGCAGAATATTAGAACGATATGCTACACACACACACACACACACACATACACACACACTTTAGCTGCAAAGAATATAATCAATCTGATTTCAGTGTTGTCCATCTGGTCCATATGTAGAGTCTTCTCTTGTGTTGTTGAAAGAGGGTGCTTTATGACCAGTACATTCTCTTGGCAGAACTCTATTAGCCTTTGCCTTGCTTCATTCTGTACTCCAAGGCCAAATTTATCTGTTACTCCAGGTGTTTCTAGACTTCCTACTTTTACATTCCAGTCCCCTATAATGAAAAGAACATCTTTTTTTGGTGTTAGTTTTAGAAGGTGTTTTAGGTCTTCATAGAACAGTTCAACTTCAGCTTTTTCAGCATTACTGGTTGTGGCATAGACTTATATACTCCCTTAAATGTATAGTTTAATGAACTTTTACAAAGTGAACACAGACAACCATTACACAGATCAGGAATAGAAAATCAAGAATAGTCCAAAAGCCACCTTCATGTTCTTTTTGGTTACTAACTCCCATAGGTAACATGTCTCACCAAAACACTATTGGATTATCCATTCATTTTTCCCTTTTTAAGTTGAATATTAATTTCAAGTGTACAATATACTGCCTGAATATTTTATAGATTATACTTCACTTAAAGTTATTACAAAATATAGGCTATATTCCGTAGGCTGTACAATATATCCCTATAGGTTATTTATTTTATACATAATAGTTTATATCTCTTAACTTACCCCTGTTTGCTTTCCTCTCCTCACTGATAACCACTAGTTTATTCTCTGTATCTGTGAATCTATTTCTACTTTGTTATATTTATCATTGTTTTATTTTCAAATTCCACATATAAATGATAACATACAGTATTATTGTCTATCTGACTTCACTCACTAAGCATAATACCCTCCAGGTCACCCATGTTGTTGGAAATCACAAAATTTCTTTCTATGGCTGAGTAGTATTCCACTGTATATATGCCACATCTTTATCCATTCATCTGCTGATGAATACTTGGGCTGCTTCCATATCTTGACTATTGTAAATAATGCTGCTTTGGACCCAGGTGAGTATGTACCTTTTTTCTAATTAGTGTTTCTTTTTTCTCTGGATATATATATATATATTCACCCAGGAGTGGAATTGCTGGACCATATGGTAGTTCTGTTTTTAGTTATTTGAGTAGTCTTCATAATGTTTTCCATAGTTATTGTACCAATTTTCATTGCTACCAACAGTGTAAAGGGTTTCCTTTTCTCTGCATCTTTACCAACATTTGTTATTTGAGGTATGTTTGGTGATAACATTCTGACAGATGTGAGGTGCTATCTCATTGTAGTTTCAATGTGTTTTTCTCTGATGATTTGTGATTTTGAACATCTCTTCATGTATATGCTGGCCTTGTATGTCTTTGGAAAAATGTCTATTCAGGTCTTTTGCCCACTGATAATTGAGTTCTTTGTTCTTTTGATATTGAATTTTATTAGTTGTTTATATATTTTGGTTTCAAACCCCTAAACAATCATATCATTTGCAAATATTTTCTCTAGTTCAGTAGGCAGTCTTTGTTTCATTAATGATTTCCTTTGCTGTGCAAAACTTTTAAATTTATACAGATCCCATTTGTGAACTTTTGCTTTAGTTCCCTTTGCCTGAAAATGTACTAATATATATATATATATATATATATATATATATATATATATATATATGCAAAAATTATCAACAAAGTATAAGCAACTTGAATTTAATAATATATACAAAAGAACATATATCCTGATTAAATGGGATTTATTCCAGGGTTATAAGGATGATTCAGTATGAAACAAAATTGAAGATAAAAATCACATGACTAGTTCAATAGTTGAAGAAAAACTTTGGACAAAATTCAGCATCCATTTATGATTTAAAACTCTCATCAAAATTGATATATAGAGAATGTATCTCAGCATAATAAAGTCCACTTATCACAAAACCATAGCTAACATCGTACTCAATGGTGAAAAGCAGAAACCTTTTATCTAAAATCAGGAACAAGACAAAATATCCACTCTAACAACTTCTATTTAATGTAGAATTGAAAGTGTTAGCCGCAGAAATCAGACAAGAAAAATAAACAAAAGGAAGGGAAGAAATAAAATTCGCTACTTGCAGATGGCATGATACTTTATTTATAAAACCCTAAAGTTTGACTTTCATAAAGAGACAGAAAGAAAACTACTGTATTTAAAATCAAAACAAAAAGAATAAAATACCTGGGAATAAACTTAACCAAGTTTATTAACAAGCTTCAAGTTAATAAACTTAAAATAAAAGTTTGAACTTAACTAGAAGTTAAGTTCAAAAACTTAAATAACTTAAAAGTTAATAAACTTAAACCAAGGAAGTGAAAGTTCGATGCTCTGAAAACTATAAAACACTGATGAATAAAATTGAAGATGATACAAAGAAAATGGAATGATATCCTGTGTTTCTGGTTTGAAAGAATTAATATTGTTATGTCAAACAATCTGTAGATTTAATGCAATTTAAAATAATCCTTAAAAAATAAGTGGTTTGGTGGTTTAGTCATTAAGTCGCTAGTGCACTGGGACGACCCAGAGGGATGGTATGGGGAGGGAGGAGGGAGGAGGGTTCAGGATGGGGAACACATGTATACCTGTGGCAGATTCATTTTGATATTTGGCAAAACTAATACAATTATGTAAAGTTTAAAAAAAAAAAAAAAGTCATTTCTGACTCTTGTGACCCTGTTGACTGTAGCCTGCCAGGCTCCTCTGTCCATGGGATTCTCCAGGGAAGAATACTGGAGTGGGTTGTCATTCCCTCCTCCAGGGAATCTTCCCAACCCAAGAATCAAACCCAGGTCTCCCGCCTTGCAGGCAGATTCTTTACCAACTGAGCTACAAGGGAAGCCCCTAAATAAATAAGTAAATAAAAGCCTCTTGATAAAACTCTGTGTGAGTCCTGTAGCTTTGTTTTCCTTCTTTAAGATTGTCTTGGCTATTGAGGGGGTTGTGTGTTTATTTTTGCATTTCCGTGTATAAATTTTGAATCATATGTTGAAGAACTACAGGAAAAAGAAGAAGAAACCTGTTAGGATTTTGATTGGGATTGTCCTACATTTATAGATCTAGAGAGAGATGATATCTTTAAAATGCTGAAATCTGAATTGAAATTTGATTGTATTGTGAATGCACCCCTCCTATCATCTCACTCTGGCTGCTTCTTTGTCTTTGGAAGTAGGTTCCAGTCTTCTTTGTCAATTGTTATTCAGCAGTTAGTTGTGATTTTTGGCACAAGTGAAAGAGGAGAGTGAAAAGTTGGCCTAAAACTCAAGAAAACAAAGATCATGGCATCTGGTCCCATCACTTCACGGCAAATAGGGAAATGGTGGAAGCAGTGGCAAACTTTATTTTGGGGGCTCCAAAATCACTGCACATGGTGACTTCAGCCATGAAATAAAAAGATGCTTACTCCTTGGAAGAAAAATTATGACCAACCTACATAGCATATTAAAAAGCAGAGACATTACTTTGCCAACAAAGGTCCATTTAGTCGAGGCTATGGTTTTTCCAAGTAGTCATGTATGGATGTGAGAGTTGGACTATAAAGAAAGCTGAGCACCAAAGAATTGATGCTTTTGAACTGTGGTGTTGCAGAAGACTCTTGAGAGTCCCTTGGATTGCAAGGAGAACCAACCAGTCCATCATAAAGGAAATCAGTCTTGAATGTTCATTAGAAGGATTATAATTGCTTCCAAAGTCAATAATTGCCCCCAAAGTCCACAGTCTCAAGCTAGTTGCTGGGATTTAATCTGCAGGAGTGAATTTCTCTCCTCTTCTTTGGTCACACTGTCCCTAGTGCTCAGCTTTTGTTTTGTTCCTATTTCTTCTTTTAGGCCACACTCTGGTGTTTGTTCTCTTCCCAGACATGAAGGGGTAAAAGTAAAAGCTTTTTAGGGCTCACTTTCTCAGTTGGGCTGGAAGCGGGGAGGTATACAGCAGGCACAGTTGGGGTGTGTGGTGTTTGCATGCTTGCTGTGAAGAATGGGGACGGGGTGCTGAGCTCACGCTTCAGGGGTTGAACCTCAGTGAGGTTCTGTAGCCAAGACCTGCAGGAAGTCACCAGAGTCTAAGACAGGTTGTATGCTTCCCTAGAGGAGTTGGCCTCAGGTTGTGGGTCCCTTGGCAGAGCCAAGTTGCACAGGTTCCCAGGAAGGTGTGGGCAGTGATCCACAGCTTGGCCACAGCTGTGACCCCTGGGGTGGAGACCACAGTGACCCCTTGTCCTCCACCCATGGTACCCAATGGTGGCCCGTATTCCCCATTCTAGTTCACAAACTGCAGTCATGGATAGTCCTGCCTCTGACACTTGCAGCAGCTTTGGCATATATACTTCTGGGGTCACAGTCCACAGCTGTGGCTTGTCCAGCTTGGGCTCAGGCTTTTTTCTGGACTCCCTCAGGCGTCCTACTAGCCCCCTCAAAATATCTTCATGGCAATCAATCTCAGTGTTCTCACTGAGGTTCACCCCTGAAGCGTGAGCTCAGCACCCCATCCCCATTCTCCACAGCAAGCATGCAAACAGCATCTCAACTGAGCAGTGTTAGTCAGCAATGATCTCTATGGTGAATTCTCTCTGTTTTGCCTTCCAAGCATCTGTTGCTTTACTCATCTCTGAGGTTCCAGAGCTACCCCCACTCTCCCATCTCTGCCTAAGATGGGGTTTCTGAGTGTGTGGAAATTTCTCCTCCTTCACAACTCCCTCCCTGAGGCTTAGGTCCCTATTCCAAGTCCTTTGTCTCTTTAATTTCCTATGTCTTTGCACTACTTCATTATGAGAATATTTGCCTTTTTGAAACTCTAGAGTCTTCCTCTAGCATTCAGAATGTGTTCTGCAGGAGTTGTTCCACATACAGATGTATTTTTTGAAATAACTGTGGGGAAGAGGGTTATCTACCCATCTTATTCCTTTGCCATCTTGAAAGTTCCCAGAAAAACTTTTTAAACTGTCATCCATCTTTATGATATATTTTAGATTCATCAGAGGAAAAGGGGGGTTTACCATGTAAGTACATGTTAAAACTTCAGGCTATATTACAATCCTGCTGTTCCTAGGACGTTTCAAATGGGATAAAATAAAAATTTAGAAATCTATTTCTTTTGGGTGACTCCTACTGCCAAAGTATGATGGTTATCTGCCACGTGGAGCTCCATAATATAGTCATAGAACAGACAGCTCACACTGGAATCATTTCACTGACATTTAGCTTTATTTTTGCTATGTATCCAGCAGCTATTATGAACTTTTAAATTATGAACTTTTAAATACAATGTATTTATTGAAATTTGTTTAAATTATAGTATAGTCATGTTTTTAGATCCATTTCAAATATCTTTCTGAGTGTAATGAATACCATATTTAATGGCTTTACCAAGTTTCTTTCAGAGTTTAAAGTTTATGTTTAAATAAACATAACTCAGTGATTAATTTCCCATATACTCTTATGATTTTTACATGATTTGTTGATCTTTGTATACTGATATATTTCATAGATAACAGCATTGCACTCATAAGTGTTTTGAAGAGAAACTATCAAAACCAACATAGGCTGATCCTTGTCAAAGTTGCTGCCTTTGGCTCTTTTGCTAATTGTAAATGCAGTAGGATCTTTCCTTTGCCTTCAGAGGATGTCCATATAAAGGTTAATGCAGAACATCTAACCAATTATTGCAGAGAGTAGTCTCAAATCACACTGCTGCATGGGAAGAAGCCAACTGCCAAGTTGAAGGGTGATGTTATCTATAATGCACATGGTTTTTATTGTGTTAAGTTTCCCAGGAACGTGTGGAGGATAATGTAGTTTCAGATTGCTTTGGAAAGTTGTAATTTTCCCTTAGCTGTTGTTGGTATTTAACATGTTTTGATTTGTGAAAAAAATTTAGAAGGAAAGACCTTAGTTAAATAGAGTTGGGAGACCAGAAGAGGGATCTCTCACACCTTGTGATGATAGATGAGCCCACAGGAAGAAGAATGACTCCTATTCTTTCCTGGCAATGACCCACCCAAATGAAAATCCATACACTCTGCTCAGTACATCCCTCCTGACTTCCTTTTCCTCTCTTCAAAATTGTTCTTTATCTCTTGTCATGTAGAAACTTGCACATAGCTCATCAGGCTTGCAGACCCCAAATTGCAAATCTCTGCTGATCCCAAATAAATCAGTCTTTGCTGAAGTGTATTTGATTCAGGTCAACATATTGAATTATTTTAGATCCATATAAAAACTGCCAATGATTTGAGAAATTTTTCTGACCTACTGCAATCATGTGGCCCACACTTTGAGTGTAGATGCCACCTTCCTTCCTACAATCATTTTGACATCTTCACATTGTCATAATAGGTTCATATTCACATACGTGTAAGGAATAGGAATCTCTGTATTTCCTTTCTTTCCCTCAATTCTGTCTCCTGTGTGTGCATGTACTCAGGTACACACACATCCACACAAGCTTAGCTTTTTTTTTTTTTTAATAAGAATGCAGGATTCTTCTTTTATTAAGTGCTGTTATTTGATACTTTTCCTTATATTTTGCAGAGAAAATTATTTTATCCTTTAAAAATATATTTATTTAAAATTTCTATCTAACTTGGGGAAGAGCATGAGGCTAAAGGAAGCCATCATCTTTCTATGTCAATTAGGGTTGTTAAACTCTCATAACGTGTGTTAAAAAAATATGAAGAAATCACATGTGAATGACATGCTGCTTGTGTAGTGAGAGATTATTAATTTAGAAATTTATTGTTTTATTTTTTAATTAATTTATTGTAATTGGAGGCTAATTACTTTACAATATTGTGGTGGTTTCTGCCATACATTGACATGAATAACACATATACATGGGTATACATGTATCCCACAGTCCTGAAACCCCTCCCACCTCCCTCCCCACCCTATTCTCTGGGTTGTCCCAGAGCACCAGCTTTGAGTGCCCTGCTTCACGCACTGAACTTGAACTGGGCATGAGTTTTATCTACGGTAATATACACGTGTCAATGGTATTATTTCATATCGTCCCATGCTCTTCTCCCACACCATCCAAAATTCTGTTTTTTAACCTCTGTGTCTCTTTTGCTGTCTTGCATATAAGCTCATCATTACTGTCTTTCTAAATTTCATTTCAGTTCAGTTCAGTTGCTCAGTCGTGTCCGACTCTTTGTGACCCCATGACCCATAGCACTCCAGGCCTCCCTGTCCATCACCAACTCCCGGAGTCCACCCAAACCCATGTCCATTGAGTCAGTGATGCCATTCAACCACCTCATCCTCTGTCATCCCCTTCTTCTCCTGCCCTCAATCTTTCCCAGCATCAGGGTCTTTTTCAATGAATCAGCTCTTCGCATCAGGTGGCTAAAGTATTGGAATTTCAGCTTTAACATCAGTCTTTCCAATGAACACCCGGGACTGATCTCCTTTAGGATGGACTGGTTGGATCTCCTTACAGTATAAGGGACTCTCAAGAGTCTTCTCCAACACCACAGTCCGAAAGCATCAATTCTTCTGTACTCAGCTTTGTTTATAGTCCAACTCTCACATTCATACACGGCCACTGGAAAAATTATAGCCTTGACCAGACAGACCTTTGTTGGCAAAGTAATGTCTCTGCTTTTTAATATGCTGTCTAGATTATAACTTTCCTTCCAAGGAGTAAGTGTCTTTTATTTCATGGCTGTAATCACTATCTGCAGTGATTTTGGAACCCAGAAAAAAAAAAAAAAGTCAGCCACTGTTTCCACTGTTTCCCCATCTATATGCATTAAAATACTGCATTGGTGTTTCTCTTACTGGCTTACTTCACTCTGTATAATAGGTTCTGGTTTCATCCACCTCATTAGAACTGACTCAACTGCATTCTTTTCTATAGCTGAGTAACAATCCATTATGTATATGTACCACAGCTTTCTTATTCATTTTTCTGCTGATGGACATCTAAGTAGCTTCCACGACCTAGCTACTGTAAACAGTGCAACACTGGTGAACATGTGTGTCTTTCAATTCTGGTTTCCTTGTTGTATATGCCCAGCAGTGGGATTGCTGGGTGGTATGGCAATTCTATTTCCAGTTTTTAAAGGAATCTCCACACTGTTCTCCATAGTGGCTCTACTAGTTTGCATTCCCACCAACAGTATAAGAGGGTTTCCTTTTCTCTACACCCTCTCCAGCATTTATTGTTTGTAGACTTTTTGATGGCAGCCATTCTGACTGGTGTGAGATGGTACTTCATTGTTTGGATTTGCATTTCTCTGACAGTGAGTGATATTGAGCATTTTTTCATGTATTTATTAGCCATCTGTGTGTCTTCTTTGGAGAAATGTCTATTTAGTTCTTTGGCCCATTTTTTTTGATTGGGTAGTTTATTTTTCTGGTATTAAACTGCATGAACTGCTTGTATATTTTGGAGATGAATTCTTTGTCTGTTGCTTCATTTAGCATTATTTCCTCCCATTCTGAAGGCTGCCTTTTCACCTTGCTTATAGTTTCCTTCATTGTGCAAAAGCTTTTAAGTTTAATTAGGTCCCATTGGCTTATTTTTGTTTTTATTTTCATTGCTCTGGGAGTTGGATCATAGGGGATCTTGCTGTGATTTATGTTAGAAGTGTTCTGCCTGTTTTCCTCTAAAAGTTTTATAGTTTCTGATCTTACATTTAGATCTTTAATCCATTTTGAGTTTATTTTTGTGTATGGTGTTAGAAAGTGTTCTGATTACATTCTTTTACACATGATTCACCAGTTTTCCCAGAACCACTTGTTAAAGAGATTGTCTTTACTCCATTGTATATTTTTGCTTCCTTTGTAAAAGATGAGGCATCCATAGGTGGGTGGGTTTATCTCTGGGCTTTCTATTTTGTTCCATTGATCTATATTTCTGTCTTTGTTCCAGTACCAGACTGTCTTAATGACTGTAGCTTTGTAGTATAGTCTGAAGTCAGGCAGGTCGATTCCTCCAGTTCCATTCTTCTTTCACAAATTTGTTTGGCTATTTGAGGTTTTTTGTGTTTCCATGTTAATTGTGAAATTATTTATTCTAGTTCTATGAAAAATACTATTGGTAGCTTGACAGGGATTGCATTGACTCTAAAGATTACTTTGGGTAGAATACTCATTTTCACTATATTGGTTCTTCCAATCCAGAGCATGGTATATTTCTCCATCTATTTGTGTCACCTTTGATTTCTTTCAACAGTGTTTTATAGTTTTCTATATATAGGTCTTTGTTTCTTTAGATAAATTTATTCCTAAGTATTTTATTCTTTTCGTTGCAATGGTGAATGAGATTGTTTCCTTAATTTCTGTTTTTTTTCTTTTTCTTTCTTTCTTTTTCTTTCTTTTTTTCTTTTTTTAGGAATGCAGGGTATCTCTGTGTTTTAGCTTTATATCCTATAACTTTACTATATTCATTGGTTGGCACTAGTGATTTTCTGGTGGTATCTTTAGGGTTTTCTATGTAGAGGATCATGTCACCTACAGACAGTGAGAGTTTTACTTCTTCTTTTCCAATCTGGATTTCTTGTTTGTTTTTTTTTTTTTTTCTTCTCTGCTTGCTGTGGCTAGGACATCCAAAATTATGTTGAATAGTAGGTAAGAGTGGGCACCCTTGTCTTATTTCTGATTTTAGAGGAAAGGCTTTCAACTTTTTTGCCTTTGAGTATAATGTTTGCTGTGGGTTTGTCATATATGGCTTTTATTACATTGAGGTATGCTCCTTCTATGCCTGCTTTCTGGAGAGTTTTATCATAAATGGGTGTTAAATTTTGTCAAAGGCTTTCTCTGCATCGATTGAGATAATCATATAGTTTTTTATCTTTCAATTTGTGAATATGGTGCATCACATTGATTGATTGGCAAGTACTGAAGAATCCTTGCATCCCTGGGATAAAGTCCACTTGTTCATGTGAATGATATTTTTAATATGTTTTTGGATTCTGTTTGCTAACATTTTGTTGAGGATTTTTGCATCTATGTTCATCAGTGATTTTGGCCTGTAGTTTTCTCTCTTTGTGCCACCTTTGTCTGGTTTTGGTATGAGGGTGATGGTGGTTTAATAGAATGTGTCTGGGATTTTGCCTTCCTCTGCCATTTTCTGGAAGAATAGGATATGTGTTAGCTTTTCTCTAAATTTTTGGTAGAATTCACCTGTGAAGCCATCTGGTCCTGGGCTTTTGTTTGTTGGAAGATTTTTAATTACAGCTTCAATTTCCATGCTTGTGATGGGTCTGCTCAGATTTTCTATTTCTTCCTGGTTCAGTTTTGGAAGGTAATACTTTTCTAAGCATTTGTCCACTTCCTCCAAGTTGTCCATTTTATTGGCATATAATTACTCATAGTAGTCTCTTATGATCTTTTGTATTTCTGTGTTGTCTGTTGTGATTTCTCCATTTTTATTTCTAATTTTATTGATTTGATTCTTCTCCCTTTTTTCTTGATGATTCTGGTTAATGGTTTGTCTATTTTATTTATCTTCTGAAAGAATCAGCTTAAAATTTCTTGATCTTTGCTATAGTCTCCTTTATTTCTTTTTTTGATTTTTATGAATTCTTTCCTTCTGCTTACTTTGGGGTTCTTCTTTTTCTAGTTGATTTAGATGTAAATTTAGGTTGTTTATTTGATGCTTCTCTTGTTTCTTGAGGTAGGCTTGTATTGCTATGAATGTCTCTCTTAGCACTGCTTTTACTGAATCCCATAGGTTTGGGGTTGTATTTTCATTTTCATCTGTTTCTATGCATATTTTGATTTCCTTTTTTATTTCCTCTGTGATCTGTTGGTTATTCAGAAGCATGCTGTTTAGCCTACACATGTTTGTATTTTTGACATTTCCCCCTCCCCGTAGTTGACATCTAACCTTAGTGCATTGTGATTAGAAAAGATGCTTGAAATGTTTTCAATTGTTTTCAATTTACAAAGACTAGATTTATCACCAAGGATGTGATCTAATCTGGAGTTCCATGTGCATTTGAGAAAAAGGTGAGTTCTGTTGTTTTTGGGTGAAATGCCCTATAGATATCAATTAGTTCTAACTGCTCCATTGCATCATTTGGAGCTTGTGTTTCTTTGCTGATTTTCTGTTTGGTTGGTGTATCCATAGGTGTAAGTGGGGTATAAAAATTCCCCACTATTATTGTGTTACTGTTAATTTTCCCTTTCATATTTGTTAGCATTTGCCTTACATATTGAGGTGCTCCTATGTTGGGTGCATCCATATTTATTATTGTTTTATCTTCTTCTTGGGTTGATCTTTTGATCATTATGTAGTGTCCTTCTTTGTCTCTTACCACAGTCTTTATTTTAACATCTATTTTATCTAATATGAGCATTGCTACTCCTGATTTCTTTTGGTCCCCATTTGCATGAAATATCTTTTCCCAGCCCTTCAGTTTAAATCTGTATGTGTCCCTACGTTTGGGGTGGGTCTCTTTTAGACAGCATATATATATGACTTGTTTTTGTATTCCTTTAGCCAGTCTTTTTCTTTTGGTTAGAGCATTCAACCCATTTACATTTAAGGTAATTATTGATAAGTTTGATCCCATTACCATTTACTTTGTTGCTTTGGGTTAGTTTTTATAAACCTTTACTGTGTTTCCTGTCTAGAGGAGATCCTTTAGCATTTGTTGAAGAGCTGATTTGGTGGTGCTCAGCTTTTGTTTGTCTGGAAAGCTTTTGATTTCTCCTTCATACCTGAATGAGATCCTTGATGGGTAGAGTAATCTTGGTTGCAGGTTTTTCTCTTTCTTCACTTTAAGTATGCCATGTCATCCCCTTCTGGCCTGAAAATTTTCTATTGAAAGATCAGCTGTTATCCTTATAGGGATCCCCTTGTGTGTTATTCATTGCTTTTCCTTTGTTGCTTTTAATATTTGCTCTTTGTTTTTGATCTTTGTTAGTTTGATTAATATGTGTCTTGGGGTGTTTTGCCTTGGGTTTATCCTATTTGGGACTCTTTCAGCTTCTTGAATTTGGGTGGCTATTTCCTTCCCCACATCAGTGAAACTTTCAACAGTAGTCAAGTGTTTTCTTAAGGTCTTTCTTTTTGTTTTCTTCTGGGACACCTATGATTCAAATGTTGGTGCATTTAACATTATCCCAGAGGTCTCTGATGGTGCTCTCAATTATTTTTATTCTTTTTTTTTTCTTTTTATTCTTTTTTTCTCTTTTCCTCTCTGCTTCATTTCTTTCGACTGTTCTATCTTCTACCTTATCTATCCTCTCTTTTGCCTCAGTTATTCTACTGTTGTTTCCTCCAGAGTGTTTTTTATCTTTGTTATTACATTATTTATTATTGATTGATTCTTCTTTATTTCTTCTACATCCTTGTTAAACATTTCTTGAATATTCTGAATCCTTGTCTCTAGTGTATTTATCTGTAGCTGCATTTTGTCCTCAAGATTTTGGATCGTCTTTGCTATCATTTTTCATTATTATTTTATCATTGCATAACATTTTTCAGGTAGACTCTCTATTTCCTCCTCCTTTGTTGATTGTGGGTTTTTATCATGTTCCTTCACCTTTTGAATATTTCTCTGCCTTTTCATTTTGTTTAGATTGCTGTGTTTGGGGTGTCGTTTCTGCAGGCTAGAAGTTCATGCTTTCTCTTAATTGTGGAGTCTGATCCCTGTGAGTGGGGTTAGACTAATGGCTTGTCACGTTTTCCTGGTTGGGGGAGCTTGAGTCTGTGTTCTGGTGGGTGGAACTGGATCTCTTCTCTCTGGAGTACAATGAAGTGTCCAGTAGTGATTTTTGGGGTGTCTGGGTTTAGCATTACTTCGGGCACCCTGTTTTTTAATGTTCAAGGTTTTGTTCCTGTTTTGCTGGAGAATTATCATTGTGTGTCTTGCACTGGAAATTTTTGGATCTTGGGTATAGCTTGATTTCAGTGTAGGTGTGGAGGCTTTTGGGTGAACTTTTGTCTATTAATGTTCCCTGGAGTCAAGAGTTATCTGATGTTCTGAAGTTTTGGAGTTAAGCCTTCTGCCTCTGGCTTTCAGTCCTTCTCTTACAGTAGCCTCAAGTCTTCTCCATCCATACCGCATAGAATATAAAATCCCTAGGTTTATTGGTGAAACAGTTCTCTACAGCCAGGAACAACTAGAGATTCACAAAGTTATACAGAGAAGAGAAGATGGAGGAGGGTGACAGAGGTGACCAGGTGGAGAAAAAGGAGTCAAAAGGGGACAGTGTGTTTTAGTCAGTAATCTAATCCCTAATTGCTCTCCATAGCTTAGGACACCCAGAGAGATTCACAGAGTTATGTAGAGAAAACAAGAGGGAGGAAGGAGATAGAGGTGTCTTGGAGGAGAAAAGTGAGAGTCAAAAGGGGAGAGAGCAATCAAGCCAATAATCAAATCCTTAAGTGAAAATGGATACTGAACATTAGATTCTTAGAGGTATAAAATTGATAACAAATATAAAAAATCAAATATTTGAGGGTTCAGGATGGGGAACACATGTATACCTGTGGCAGATTCATTTTGATATTTGGCAAAACTAATACAATTTTTAAAGTTTAAAAATAAAATAAAATTAAAAAAAATCTAAACTAGAAGTTAGATGGTCAAAAATACAATATAAGAAAATACAAAACATAATCACAAGAATTTTAAAAATATGGAATTTTTAATAGTTTTTTTTGGAAAAGTAATAATAAGCTATAAAAATCAAAGTTAAAGGAGTAATAAAGAACTTTTTTTTTTTTAATTAGAAAGTGATAATAGTAAAAATATATCTAGGAATTTCTCTGGAGCTGCGGTGGGCAGTGTGGGGTCAGTTCAGTGTCAGATAGTCCCTTGTTCCAGCTTGTACTTGTTCTCAAGCTCTATAGGTGCCCCTCCAATGTCCCCAGTGTTAAATGCAGGGTTTTAATCTATTGCACCTGTTACTTCCAGAGCAGTTCCCCCTTCTTTGTTTTGGCTTCCTCTGTTTGCAGGTCTCTTCAGTGTCTAATTTCCACCCTGACACAAGGGGGCAAATGTGGCCACTTATTTAGGCTCACTTGTTCAGTTGTGTTGTGGGGAGGGAGGGACACTGCAAACAAATACCACTGGCATGTGTGGGGAGTGCTCACAGTGGATGGACCACACTGGGTTGGCCACAATCCAGGGTGGCATACATGTCCCGGGTGTACACTGCTCAGTCTCCGGAGTGCTCTGCAACAGCACTGTCCCAAGTGGCTCTGCATTTCATGTACTTCACGGATATAAGCCACTCAGGTTTTTGGGTGCTCTGCAAGGGCACAGACCTGGGTTGGCTGTGCCTTTTGTGCCCTTCCCAGGTCCGAACAGCTCAGGTGACCAGTCTTGGCAAGCACAATGTCCCATGTGGGCTGTGCATCTTATTCATCTGCCTGGTCCCTGCCATTCAGTTCCCCAGGTGCACCACAACAGCACAGTCCCAGGTGTGGTGTGTGTCTCCTTTGGGATGCTGATCTCAGGGTGTGACAATCCTAGTGGATGTCAATCATCCAGGATCCCAGGAAGGCAGGTTAGCAAATGGGAACCTGCTCACAGTTTGGTGGAAGACATGGTCTCTGGGGTTGAGATTGCAGAAACCCCCTTGCCTTCAGGCTCTGGCTGTCTCTTGCCTACCTCTTTGCCTCTGGGGAGGGAGGGCCCTATACAACAGCTAGCTTGCCCTCCTTTGGTATTCATTCAATCCGTTGTTCTGTGAGTGCAACAGTGGTCACCATGTGGCAATAGAGCCTTTCATGGGAAAAGTCTTTTTTTTTTTTTTTTTTTGGTTTTGGTCCCTCTGGTGATCCTGTGGTTTGGGTTGCTGTCTCACATAAGCTCCCTCAGATGGTCGTCAGGGCATTCAGGCCCGGTCCTTATCCTAAGGATGAATGATGTGCCTCTCTGCCCAGCCCCCACTCACTGGTGGTGGACGCAAGTGTCTGGGCCACTTCTTGGTGGGCAGTTGCAGTTAGGCACGTATTCTTTGGGTTTTTTCTTTTTTTTTTATCCTAGTTATGTTTGTCCTCTGAGATTCCAAAACTCCCCACAGACACACTTGTGAGAGGGTTTCCTACTGTATGGAGATTTCCTCCTTCCCAACTCCTTCCCAACTCCCTCCTCAGGATGGGTCTCCATCCTTAAATCTTTTGTCTCAGTTTCTGTCTTTTATATTTTGTCCTACCTCTTTTTGAAGAGATTGGACTGCCTTTCTGGGTGCCTGGTATCCTTTGCCAGCATTCAGAAGTCATTTTGTGAAAGTTGCTCAGCATTCAAATGATCTTTTGATGAATTTGTAGGGGAGAAAGTGGTCTCCCCATCCAATTCCTCCACCATTTTGGGACTGTGCCCCAATTTAGAAGTTCCTTGATTGATTAAGGACAGTTATTGAAGTTTTTTTTAGTGAAGGAATGTATTCAGAATGGAGAAAATATTCTGCACCTGTTTCTTCAGCTTTTCCTCTGGGGAAAATTGAGAACTATTGATAATGAACTTAAAAGGATGAACACAGCTTTTTAAAAAATATAAATTGTGTATAGTCAATCGAGGCTCTCCTACTGAAGAAGAAAGAGGGTGAAACAGATAGTACCTAAGAAAACAGTGGGTTCTTCTCTCTTTGTCTCTAATCAAAAATCAATTTCAAGTTTATTTTTTCTTAAACTTGAAGCAATGGTCATTTCAAGATTGAGCAGAGATAGACACAGTTAAAATGCAAATTTCCAATGTTGTGTGACTAAATTGGGATGGGAGAGTAGATATTAGATTGGAGCACTAGATTTGCTCCAAAACCATGGCTTCTGAACTATGTGCTGAGGCATCTTAGGTGCTGAAAAAATTCCTAGGAATACTGTGGGATATTTTAAATTTTCAAGGGAAACACAAGAATACTCCATACCACTTGATCATCACGTGATGCTTAATGTAGTTCACAGTTTCAACATTGGATCATGCTACTTTCTTTTCGTTGATGTCATGTCTTATAAAACTGAAGTTTCAGTGACTCCTACCTTGTTAAAAATGGAATTATTAGGCATTTATTTTGGTCTAGGGAGTGCCACCAAAAAAGTTACTGAAACACTAACGATGTCATAAACAGAGAAAGTTTGGAAACTTTGCTCTCATTCTTTCTCTGTATGTATAAGTATGCATGAATATATACCTATACACACAAATATAATACAAATATGTTAATAATAGTTAATATTTTAATATTTATTCTAATAAGTATTTTATAGCACATTATTAATAATTTGGGATATTAAATTATATTCTCCCTGAATCCTTAAATCATGTTTATAAAAAAAGTGAAGTGGCTCAGTCATGTCTGACTCTTTGCAACCCCATGGACTGTAGCCCACCAGGCTCCACCCATGGGATTTTCTAGGCAAACATACTGGAATGGGTTGCCATTTTCTTCTCCAGGGTTTCTTCCTGATCTGGGATTGAACCTGGGTCTCCCATGCTGCAGGCAGACTCTTTACCATCTGAGCCATCAGGAAGCCTTGTTTATAGAAAGTCATTCTGTTAACATATAGATTGTAAGAACTTAGACTAAGCATTACTGTTCACTTAGTGCACTTAACCAAACTGCCCATCTACTGCTTTGAAAGGAAATTACAGAAACTTTCAAACTAACATGGCTCTGAAGTGAGACCATATCTGCATTCCTTTGATTTTCTCATTTAGTTCTTGGGACGAAAAGAAGCTTAAACTTATTCAGTTGAGTAAATTTTTTCCCCATTTTCAGGAATTTACATTTAGGGGCAGCTCTACTTCAAGATCTCATGTTTTGACTTCTTTAGGTTATATATGAGTGTCAGGTTAGTGACTGAAATACTAATACTCATTTTTGGGTGAACAGTCTGAAAGCAATAAATTGGTGTCATAAGATTGTGTTTGCTCAGGGTATTACTTTGGTAATTCTTTCCCCAAATTCCCAAGTCCTAGTGACTTGTGATTGAGTGGACAATTCCACATGTTTTAAACTAATTAAAGTATCTTGTTTGCCCCAAATATATCAATTCCTTTCATATGTAAACTTTCTCTATAAAAAAAATTTGTATCATAAATTCTAGTTCTTTATAGCCTATGTTATGGTAGATCTGCCAAAATTATAATAGCAGCTTCAGTCACTGAATCAGAATGATTTTTGAAACTTGATTTATACCTATAAGTTTCACATAACTCTCAATGAGAACAATCTCTAAAAACCTGTTTAGTTCTCCCTCTATCTACATGGCCCATTACCCTATTCTTAACACTCCCTTTGGCTACTCAGTTTTGACTTTCATATGTAATTTGACCACTGCTGAAAAGCTGAAGCCTTTGCTCCATGATGCCTGTTGATAGAGGAATGGGGAGCAGCTTTGGAAACTTTAAGATAGACTACTTCTCATAAACCAGTTTTTGTCTTGACACTGCTAGTCTCTGTTTCATAGCAGTGTCATCTTGACTCTCTAGGATTCTCTACTAAGACATTAGAGAAAGGTCTCTCTGAACTTAAGACATACATATAATCTCAAGTGTTAGATGTTTCTTAGTCAAGTAATTTAGAGCACTGGTTTTCCAATATTTCAGTGTAGACTAGTTTTTAAATAACTTTTTACATAGTTCAAGTATATAAAGTAGAAAAAAATCAGAATTAGGTTGTTTTAAGACATAGAAGCGACGGGCATGCCATAACGCAGGCATGCGCCATAGTGCCACCGAGAGGAGCCACCCCACGTCCGAGGTCAGAGGCAGAAGCCGGGAGGACCCCATGCCTGAAGGGCAGTGGCCAAGAGGGGTTACACCACGTCCGAGGTCAGGGGCAGTGGCCGAGAGTACCAGACTGAGATGTCCCAGGAACAGCCGAGAGGAGCTACCCCGTGTCCAAGGTCGGCGGGGGCGGCCGAGAGGAGATAACCAGCGTCTGAGGTCAGGGGTGGCGACGAGAGGAGTTACCCCGCATCCAAGGTCCGGGGCGGCGGCTGGGAGGAGCTACCCCACACCCCTAAGCCCGAGGCCAGGGGCGGCGGCCGGCAGAAGCAACCCACGCTGGAGGCCAGGGGTGGCGATGAGAGGAGTTACCCCGCATCCAAGGTCAGGGGCAGCAGCTGGGAGGAGCTACTCCACGCCCGAGGCCAGGGGTGGCGACGAGAGGAGTTACCCCGCATCCAAGGTCAGGGGTGGTGGCCGGGAGGACCGACCCCACGTCCAAGGAGCTGGGGCAGTTCGGGCACAGGAGGGCCTAGAGGAGCTATCCTACAATGAAGGTCAGGAAGGGCGGCGTACCGCTCGTCCAAGGTAAGGAGCAATGGCTGCGCTTTGCTGGAGCAGCCATGAAGAGATACCCCACGCCCAAGGTAAGAGAAACCCAAGTAAGACAGTAGGTGTTGCAAGAGGGCATCACAGAGCAAACACACTGAAACCATACTCACAGAAAACTAGTCAATCTAATCACACTAGGACCACAGCCTTGTCTAACTCAGTGAAACTAAGCCATACCCATGGGGCATCCCAAGACGGGCGGGTCATGGTGGAGAGATTTGACAGAATGTGGTCCGCTGGAGAAGGGAATGGCAAACCACTTCAGTATTCTTACCTTGAGAACCACATGAACAGTATGAAAAGGCAAAATGATAGGATACTGAAAGAGAAATTCCCCAGGTCAGTAGGTGCCCAATATGCTACTAGAGATGAGTGGAGAAATAACTCCAGAAAGAATGAAGGGATGGAGCCAAAGCAAAAAGAATACCCAGCTGTGGATGTGACTGGTGATAGAAGCAAGGTGCGATGCTGTAAAGAGCAATATTGCATAGGAACCTGGAATGTCAGGTCCATGAATCAAGGCAAATTGGAAGTGGTCAAACAAGAGATGGCAAGAGTGAATGTCGGTATTCTAGGAATCAGCGAACTGAAATGGACTGGAATGGGTGAATTTAACTCAGATGACCATTATATCTACTACTGTGGGCAGGAATCCCTCAGAAGAAATGGAGTGGCCATCATGGTCAATAAAAGAGTCCAAAATGCAGTACTTAGATGCAACCTCAAAAACGACAGAATAATCTCTGTTCCCAAGGCAAACCATTCAATATCACAGTAATCCAAGTCTATGCCCCAACCAGTAACGCTGAAGAAGCTGAAGTCGAACAGTTCTATGAAGACCTACAAGACCTTTTAGAACTAACACCCCAAAAAGATGTCCTTTTCATTATAGGGGACTGGAATGCAAAAGTAGGAAGTCAAGAAACATCTGGAGTAACAGGCAAATTTGGCCTTGGAATATGGAATGAAGCAGGGCAAAGACTAAGAGAGTTTTGCCAAGAAAATGCACTGGTCATAACAAACACCCTCTTCCAACAACACAAAAGAAGACTCTATACATGGACATCACCAGATGGTCAACACCGAAACCAGATTGATTATACTCTTTGCAGCCAAAGATGGAGAAGCTCTATACAGTCAGCAAAAACAAGACCAGGAACTGACTGTGGCTCAGACCATGGACTCCTTATTGCCAATTCAGACTGAAATTGAAGAAAGTAGGGAAAACCACTAGGCCATTCAGGTATGACCTAAATCAAATCCCTTATGATTATACAGTGGATGTGAGGAATAGATTTAAGGGCCTAGATCTGATAAATAGAGTGCCTGATGAACTATGGACTGAGGTTCGTGACACTGTACAGGAGACAGGGATCAAGACCATTCCCTTAGAAAAGAAATGAAAAAAGCAAAATGGCTGTCTGGGGAGGCCTTACAAATAGCTGTGGAAAGAAGAGAAGTGAAAAGCAAAGGACAAAAGGTAAGATATAAGCATCTGAATGCAGAGTTCCAAAGAATAGCAAAAAGAGATAAGAAAGCCTTCTTCAGTGATCAATGCAAAGAAATAGAGGAAAACAACAGAATGGGAAAGACTAGGGATCTCTTCAAGAGAATCAGAGATACCAAAGGAACATTTCATGCAAAGATGGGCTCAATAAAGGACAGAAATGGTATGGACCTAACAGAGCCAGAAAATATTAAGAAGAGATGGCAATACACAGAAGAACTGTACAAAAAAGATCATGACTCAGATAATCACAGTGGTGTGATCACTGACCTAGAGCCAGACATCCTGGAATGTGAAGTCAAGTGGGCCTTAGAAAGCATCACTACAAACAAAGCTAGTGGAGGTGATGGAATTCCAGTTGAGCTATTCCAAATCCTGAAAGATGATGCTGTGAAAGTGCTGCACTCAATATGCCAGCAAATTTGGAAAACTCAGCAGTGGCCACAGGACTGGAAATTCCAATCCCAAAGAAAGACAATTCCAAAAAATGCTCAAACTACCGCACAATTGCACTCATCTCACACTCTAGTAAAATAATGCTCAAAATTCTCCAAGCCAGGCTTCAGCAATATGTGAACCGTGAACTTCCTGATGTTCAAGCTGGTTTTAGAAAATGCAGAGGAACCAGAGATCAAATTGCCAACATCTGCTGGATCATAGAAAAAGCAAGAGCATTCCAGAAAGGCATCTATTTCTGCTTTATTGGCTATGCCAAAGCCTTTGATGGTGTGGATCACAAGAAACTGTGGGAAATTCTGAAAGAGATGGGAATACGAGACCACCTGATCTGCCTTTTGAGAAATTTGTATGCAGGTCAGAAAGCAACAGTTAGAACTAGACATGGAACAACATTCTGGTTCCAAATAGGAAAAGGAGTATGTCAAGGCTGTATATTGTCACCCTGCTTATTTAACTTATATGCAGAGTACATCATGAGAAACGCTGGACTGGAAGAAACACAAGCTGGAATCAAGATTGCTGGGAGAAATATCAATAACCTCAGATATGCAGATGACACCACCTTTATGGCAGAAAGTGAAGAGGAATTCAAAAGCCTCTTGATGAAAGTGAAAGAGGAGAGTGAAAAAGTTTGGCTTAAGCTCAACATTCAGAAAACGAAGATCATGGCATCCGGTCCCACCACTTCATGGGAAATAGATGGGAAAACAGTGGAAACAGTGTCAGATTTTATTTTTCTGGTCTCCAAAATCACTGCAGATGGTGACTGCAGCCATGAAATTAAAAGATGCTTACTCCTTGGAAGGAAAGTTATGACCAACCTAGATAGCATATTCAAAAGCAGAGACATTACTTTGCCAACAAAGGTCTATGTAGTCAAGGCTATGGTTTTTCCAGTGGTCATGTATGGATGTGAGAGTTGGACTGTGAAGAAGGCTGAGTGCCGAAGAATTGATGGTTTTGAACTGTGATGTTGGAGAAGACGCTTGAGAGTCCCTTGGAGATCCAACCAGTCCATTCTGAAGGAGATCAGCCCTGGGATTCTTTGGAGGGAATGATGCTAAAGCTGAAACTCCAGTACTTTGGCCACCTCATGCTAACAGTTGACTCATTGGAAAAGACTCTGATGCTGGGAGGGATTGGGGGCAGGAGGAGAAGGGGACGACAGAGGATGAGATGGCTGGATGGCATCACTGACTCGATGGACGTGAGTCTGAGTCAACTCCAGGAGTTGGTGATGGACAGGGAGGCCTGGCATGCTGGGATTCATGGGGTCGCAAAGAGTCGGACATGACTGAGCGACTGATCTGAAGTCATAGCATAACCACTCATGCTCATTTTCTTCTCCAGAAATATTATCTCTCCTTCTCCATGTTTGGAAAGAATATATTAAGACATGTTGTTGGTAAATTCAGAGAAGGATTTCATCTGATTTTAAGGAAAATTTCTATTTATTGAATATACAAACCATCTCTCTCTTAGAAACTTACCTGATGATTTAGTTTGGCAAAGATCAGGAGTTAGCAAGCAACCTGTGGGCCAAATCTGGCCCATCACCTGATAGTTCAAATAAAAATTTATTGGGATATACACATTTATGTGTCATCTATGGATGGTGTCACACTACCTGGCAGAGTTCAGAAGAGACTGGGTATTCCACAGAGTCCAAAATATTTACCTGGCCATTTAAATTTTAAAAAATGCCATGAATATATTCCTTGGGAGTCATACATTTATCAGTCTATAAGTAAACAGTATATATTAACCTATACTTATGAATTACAAATAAAGTATAACAGCATATGTTAACCTACTACTTATGAGTTACAAATAATTAAGTAAGTAAAGATACTCAAGGAGCTGTTATGGCTTAAATTCAATTTTTACTATTTACACTTTAGAATACACTGGCATTTAAAGTTGACATTATCTTTCATTTTAATTTTATTCCTTTTTTGTTCTGATAAATTTTTTTTTTCACAATTCTGGTTAAACCTCAAAAAAGTATGAAAAATTTCCACTGACATTCTCAATTTATAAAGGGCTTTGTATTAATATGTTATGAAAGTTACTTTGTAACAAGGAAGGAAATTCTGTCTTACCCAATCCAGTCTTTGAATAATTCCAGATCAATGTGTGTATGCAGTGTCCTTGCTTTTATCTAATATGAAGAAAGCTGATGGCCTCTGAAAGGCTTTCCAAGTTGGCCCAAGATGAAATAAATTCTCCTTAAAGTAAAATAAATGGTACACTACAATACTATTGATATAATACATGCTACCAACAATGTCTTTCCATTTTTAATTATACATCATAGCAGAGGTCAACAGAAGAATTAGCTTTTACTACTAAGAAAGATCTGAAAGAGATTTTACTTCATCTCTTTCTCTTTTAATGTAAAGCTCCCTCTAAGCCCTATTCTTTTAAAAATGCCAATAATAGATAATCTAAGTAAAGGTGAAATCGTTTGCTGACTTTCTTCAAAGAAAAATGCTTCTTTAGTTGACTTAGCAAACTATTTCAAATTGACTAAAGGCTTGAACAAATATTTGATTGTTTTGGATCAATGATAATTTCTATTCTGTGAGCTTTAGCATGTAAAAGGATGTCAAGTCACTAAATACTGTGAATATTTGGATTAATTGATTTTCAACATTATATGGCCTAGGAGAAGCTACTGTGGACAGTAAAAAATTAGAAGGGAAGAAAATAAAACAATGTTAAAGAAGGAGAAACCCCCCTGGATAGGTATGACTAGAGGAAATCTTAGCATTATGTTGTGTTGGTCAGTCAGCTAGGCCTATTGGATAAATAACTCTATGTAGTACTCTGTTAAGTTACATTAGGACAATACTATGAGACCTGTGTGTGTGCGTGCTCACGTGTGTGTGTATAGGTGTAACTGAGACATGTAATATATGATAATCACATATTTGACACATTCAATGAACATTGCCATAGTCATGTGATTAATCTCAGGCTGTTTGGAAGTTTTATATATATGTGAGAGACTAGCATTATTGCAGTAATCAGCTGAAAATGTTCTAATATATCATCCCTGTGTTTGTTGATAAGACCTTTTTCTGTTGTAACTGATGGAACACTAACCCCAAATGGAATGTTATGGTGGCAAGCAGAAAGCACAGATTTTTTTCCAACTTGTCTACTTTGAACTATTGTCCAAAATAAAATGTTTGTGGCACTCCTAGTGTTGTGATCATGACACATCAATTTGTCTTGATAACGAAACTGAGGATAGCTATTGAGTGAGCTATAAAACTAGTGAAAGACAGTGAAAGTGAAAGTGAAGTGAAGTCGCTCAGTCGTGTCCAACTCTGTGCGAATCCATAGACGGCCTCCCACCAGGCTCCCCCGTCCCGGGGATTCTCCAGGCAAGAACACTGGAGTGGGTTGCCATTTCCTTCTCCAATGCATGAAAGTGAAAAGTGAAAGTGAAGTCACTCAGTCATGTCCGACTCTTGGCGACCTCATGGACTGCAGCCTACCAGGCTCCTCCGTCCAATGGGATTTTCCAGGCAAGAGTACTGGAGTGGGGTGCCATTGCCTTCTCCTAGTGAAAGACAGTTCCTGCCCACAAAAGTCTTGGTCAATTCTTAGAACTAGTCTCTAAGTTACTCACTGTCTTCTCTAGTGAGTTAGAAATGTCAAGGAGGGAAATAATTCAGGTCATACATGGAATCTAATAACTTCTGTTTTGAACAGTAATATCTCAATTTCAGGATGTTCTGTATGTGATATTAGTAAATATAGACTTTTTATGAAGACTGAGGAAATCACTAAATTTGATCTTTTCCTTTCTCTATACTTTCTAAACTACTAGACAATGAGAGTATAATTTTGATGGAAGACATTGCATTAGAGATGTGATTTAGTATAAGTTTCTTACAAAATATCATACCATTGAATTAAATGCTTCTGAGCATATTAAACAGAATAAGCCTGTAATGACTCAAAAGAAGTATCCCAAGACGTTTTATATAATGTATACCCATATTTAAATGAATATGATGTATACCACAAAGTTTACATCCATATAAAATCAGTTATCTGGAAATTATAAACTTAAAGATCTATACTTTCACAAGAAAGAAAAAGTAATTAAATAATTTATTAGACAAAAGCCTCCAAATTATTATAATCAATTATAAAATTATTCTTCCAAATATTTTTTACCTATTTACAACAGCAATGGAGTCACAGACATAAAGAACAGACTTGTGGACACAGTGGGAAAAGGAGTGGGACAATTTAAAAGTAGCATTGAAACATTTCAGTCAGTTTAATATTACCGTATTAAAATAGCCAGTGTGAATTTGCTATATGATGCAGGAAACTAAAATCTGGTACTCTGTGACAACCTAGAAGGGTGGAATGGGTGGGAGGTTCGGGGGGTAGTTCAAGCAGCAGTGGACACCTATGTACACCTATGTCTGATTCATGCTGATGTAGGTCAGAAACCAATACAGTATTGTAAAGCAATTATGCTCCAATTAAAAATACATATATATATATTTTTTTATCCCAGTGCACCAGCCCCAAACATCCTGTATCCTGCATCGAACCTGGACTGGTGATTTACTTCTTATATGATATTATACATGTTTCAATGCCATTCTCCCAAATCATCCCACCCTCTCCCTCTCCTGCAGAGTCCAAAAGACTGTTCTATACATCTGTGTCTCTTTTGCTGTGTTATTTTAAAGATGGGGGTCTCCCTGAAAAAAAATAAAAAATAAAATATTTAGACTTTGAAAAATACAAAAAAATAAATAATTTTTTTTAAAAAGCAATTAAATTATTTTATTAAATCAAGACTTCCAAATTATTCTCATCATGCATTTATTTAAATAAAAGTATTATGAATATGTATCTCAATATATACTTTTAAATTTATGATATACTATATATTTTAAATATAAATAAAGCTTGATTTTTTCTTCTTTTAAGATTAAAATAAGCATAGATAGATATTCTTTTTTTTCACCCTAATAGATACTCTTGCATACCTTGCTTTAAAGACCACTGATTTGAACAACTAGGAAATAAGAGAAACCTACATTATACATTTTATTCTATTTGAAATTCTGTTAAATTGGCCACACAGTACATTTTTTTTTGTTGGATGCATTATAGATTTTCACGAGATGACTTGATTTCTGGTCCACATGGTTACTTCGTGGAGTTGACCTTCAAAACCTTGTCAGTATCTGTCATACAGGGTATAAAATTGTGTGGGCATATACATGCCTGTGCTTTTTCTCCTTTTAGATTTTCTTAATTTTAACCTTAAAATTCAATGTTTTTTTGAAGTAATCCTTTGAGAACCTCACCAGCAGACATATTTCCAAATGCTCCAAAAGGTGGAGAGCAAGTTCCAGGGATGAACCTGGAAATGCCTTGAAATAGAAGTTAATCTCAGTTTCTTGCATTTTGGATTCCTCTTCTCTTCCTCAATTGTGTTCCTCATTTGAATCTCTTCACTGATGGCTCTTTCAGTCAGTATTCAATCAATGGAGCATTTAGGAACTAGAGCTTACATCTTAGGTTTGTTGTTGTTGTTCAGTCATTCAGTTGTGTCCAACTGCTTGTGATTCCATGGACTGCAGCAAGTCAGACTTCCCTGACCTTCATCATCTCCCAGAGCTCAGTGATGCCACCCAACCGTCTCATCCTCTGTCGTCCCCTTCTTCTGCCTTCCATCTTTCTCAACATCAGGGTCTTTTCTAACGAGTCAGTTCTTCGCATCAGGTAGCTAAAGTATTGGAGTTTCAGCTTCATCATCAGTCCTTCCAATGAATACTCAGGACTGATTTCCTTTAGGATGAACTGGTTGTATCTCCTTATAGTCGAAGGGACTCTCAAGAGTCTTCTCCAACACCACAGTTCAAAAACATCAGTTCTTCAGTGCTCAGCCTTCTTTATGGTCCAACTCTCACATCCATACATGACTACTGGAAAAACCATAGCTTTGACTGTACAGGTTACAAGGGCTTAAAATATGAACTCTAGAACACCAAAGTCACTTAAAGATTCAAAGACGATAATAGTGAGAATTGAAAATTTTCACTACAATTCCCTCCTTCTTTTTCTTAAATTTCCACTAGAATGAAGTCCTTCAGAAAACATAGGGATTTTTCAAACTTTGAGATGGGGAGTAAGAGAAAGATTTGGCACAGACACAGAAAGGGCAAAATATCCACTTTATGACCTTGTTTTAGCACGTTATGTCTTTTAAATTTTTTACCTAAATCTGACCTGTATAACATAATGATTTGAGAAGATTTTTAAATAAATATAAATTCAAGTTATAAACTGACCCATCTTTGATATTTATATCCTTTAATAAAACACTAAATAATAAATCATTGTGCAAAATTAAGTACAAAGATATATTGTTGTCTTTCAAATAAAATATTTTGTGAATTTAAATTTTTGAAATAGAGTATCTTTTTTTTTTTATTATTATAGCCATGATAGATTTGCTTAGCATTTTTTCCCTTCTTTTCAGCCATGATTTTTTTTTTCAGCCATGATTTTTAAAATTTATTTATTTTCAAATGAAGGATAATTGCTTTACAGTATTGTTTTGGTTTCTAGTAAACATCAGCATGAATGAGCTGTAGGTCTACCTATGTCCCCTCCAGCTTGAGCATGCCTTCCACCTGCCTCCCCATCGCACCCTCTAGGTTGTTACCAAGCCCCAGTTTGAGTTTCCTGAATTTTACAGCAAATTTCCACTGGCTATCTAATTTAAAAAGTGAAAGTGAAGTCGCTCCATTGTGTCCAACTCTTTGCGACCCCATGGACTGTAGCCTACCAGGCTTCTCTGTCCATGGGATTTTCCAGGCAAGAGTACTGGAGTGGGTTGCCATTTCCTTCTCCAGGGGATCTTCCTGACCCAGGGATTGAACCCAGGTCTCCCGCATTGTAGGCAGATGCTTTACCATCTAAGCCACCAGGGAAGTCAATTTACATAGTGTAGTTTATGTTTCCATGTTATTCTTTGCATAGATCACAACCCCTCTTTCCACCCCCACTCCAGTCGAGTCCACAAGTCTGTTCTCCATGTCTGTGTCTCCATTGCTGCTCTGCAAATAGGTTCATCATTTCTACATTCCATAGAAATGGATTAGTATATAATATTTGTTTTTTTCTTTCTAACTTACTTCACTCTGTATAATAGGCTCTAGGTTCATCCACCTCATTAGGACTGATTCAAATGTATTCCTTTTTATGGCTGAGTAGTATTCCATTGTATATATGTACATAGCTTCTTTATTCTTTCATCTGTCAGTGGACATCTAGGTTGCTTCCTATCCTAGATATTTTAAATAGGACTGCAGTGAACATTGTATGTCCCTTTTTCAATTTTAGTTTCCTCAGGGTATATGTCTAGTAGTGGGATTGCTGGGTCATATGATAGTTTTATTCCTAGTTTTTAAGGAATCTCCACACTGCTTTCCATAGTGGCTATGTCAGTTTACATTCCAACCAATAGTGCAAGAGGGTTTCCTTTTCTCCAAATCCTCTTCAGCATTTATTATTTGTAGCTTTTTTGATGATGGCCATTTTGACCAGTGTGAGTTGATGTCATGGTAGTTTTGATTTGCATTTCTCTAATAATGAGCACTGTTGAACACATTTTCATGTGTTTATTATCCATCTGTATGTCTTCTTTGAAAAAAATGTCTATTTAGGTTTTTTTCCCCACTTTTTGTTGGGTTGTTTGTTTTTCTGGTACTGATTTGTATGAGCTGCTTATATATTTTGGAAATTAATCCTTTGTCAGTTCTTTTATTTGCTATTACAGTCTCCCATCCTGAGGGTTGTCTTTTTACCTTGTTTATAGTCTCCTTTACCTTAAGTTTAATTTGGTCCCACTTGTTTTTTGTTTTTATTCCCATTACTCTAGGAGATGGGTCATAGAGGATCTTGCTGTGATATATGTCATAGAGTGTTCTGCTTATGTTCCTTTAAGAGTTTTATAGTTTCTGGTCTTACATTTAGGGCTTTAATCCCTTTTGAATTTATCTTTGTGTATGGTGTAAGGAAGTGTTCTAATTTCCTTCTTTTACATGTAGCTGTCCAGTTTTCCCAGCATCACTTATTGAAACTATTTGCCCCATTGTATATTCTTCCCTCCTTTGTCAAAAATAAGGAACCCATAGATGTGTCAGTTTATCTCTGAGCTCTTTATCTTGCTCCATTGGCCTATATTTTTGTTTTTGTGCCTGTACCATATTTTCTTGATGACTATAGCTTTATAGTATAGTATGAAGTCAGGAAGGTTGACTCCTCCAGTTCCATTTTTCTTTCTCAAGATTGCTTTGGCCATTCAGGGTCTTTTGTGTTTCAGTATGAACCATGAGATTTTTTTGTTCTAGATCTGTGGAAAACATCATTGGTAATTTGAAAGGGATTGCATTGAATCTGTAGATTACATTTGGTAGTATAGTCATTTTTGAAATATTGATTCTTTCAACTCAGGAAGATGGAATATCTCTCCATCTGTTTATGTCATCTTTGATTTTTTTTTTCATCAGTGTCTTATATTATCCTTTATAGAGTTTTTTTGTTTCCTTAGGTAGATTTATTCCTAGGTATTTTATTCTTTTGTTGCAATGGTAAATGGGATTGATTTCTTAGCATCTAGTTCTGATATTTCATTGTTAGTGTAAAGGAATGCATCTGATTTCTGTGTATTGATTATGTATCCTGCGACTTTGCTAAATTCACTGATTAGCTGTAGTAATTTTCTGATGGTATCTTTAGGATTTTCTATGTACAGTATCATGTTGTCTGCAACCAGTGAGAGTTTTACTTCTTATTTTCCAATCTGAATTCCCTTTATTTCTTTTTCTTCTCCTATTGTTTAGCTAGGACTTCCAAAGCTATGTTGAATAAAAATGGTGAGAGTGGGCATCCTTTTCTTGTTCCTGATCTTAGGGGGAATGCTATAATGATTGCTGTGGGTTTATCATATATGACTTTTATTATGATGAGTTAAGTTCCTTCTATGATCATTTTCTGAAGAGTTTTTTTTTTTTTTTACCATAAATGGTAAATTTATGGTTGAATTTTGAATTTTGCCAAGAAGGTTTTTCTGCCTCTGTTGAGATTATCACATGGCTTTTAATCTTTCAGTTTGTTAATATGAGGTATCACATTGATTGATTTGCATATATTGACGAATCTTTACATCCCTGGGATAAACAAAACTTGATCATGGTATATGATTTTTTAATGTGTTGTTGGATTCTGCTTGCTAAAATTTTGTTGAGGATTTTTGCATCTATGTTCATCAGTGATATTGACCTGTAATTTTCTATTTTTGGATGTTGTCATTGTCTGATTTTGGTATCAGGGTGATGGGGCCTCATAGAATGAGTTTGGAAGTTTTCCTTCCTCTACAATTTTTTGGGAAGAGTTCTAGAAGGATAGGGATTACCTCTTCTTTAAATGTTTAATAGAATTCACCTATGAGCCATCTGGGCCTGACTTTTGCTTTTGGGGAGATTTTTTATTGTAGTTTTGATATCAATGCTTGTAATTGGCTTGTTCATAATTTCTATTTCTTCCTAGTTCAGTCTTGGAAGATTGAACTTTTCCAAGAATCTGTCCATTTCTTCCAGGTTGCCCATTTTATTCACATATAGTGGCTCATAATAGTCTCTTATGAGCCTCTGTATTTCTGCATTGTCCGTTGTGAAAGTCATTCAGTCGTGCCTGACTCTTTGTGACCCCATGGACTAGACAGTCCATGGAATTGTCCAGGCCAGAATACTGTAGTGGATAGCTGTTCCCTTCTCTAATGGATCTTCCCAACCCAGGGATGGAACCCAGTTCTTCCCCATTGCAGGCAGATTCTTTATGAGCTGAGCCACAAGGAAAGCCCAAGAATATTGGACTGAGTAGACTGTTCTTTCTCCAGGGGATCTTCCTGACCCAGGAATCAAACTGGGATCTTCTGCATTGCAGGCAGATTCTTTACCAACTGAGCTATCATGGAAATTATTGTCTAGTGTAGCGTCTCCTTCATTTTTAATTTTGTTGATTTGCTACTTCTCCCTTTCTTTTCTGATGAGTCTGACTAATGGTTTGTCAGTTTTGTTTTTCCTCTCAAAGGACAAGCTTTTAGTTTTACTAATCTTTGTTATTGTTTTTTTTTTTTTATTTCTTTTTCATTACATAAAGGAAATAAAACTAAAAGCATAAATACAGCTCTGATCTTTACGAATTATTTATTTCTAATAACTTTGGATTTTGTTGTTGTTGTTGTTCTTTCTCCAGTTGTTTTAATGTAAAGTTAGGTTGTCTAGTCAAAATTTTTCTTGTTTATTGAGGAAGGATGTATTTCTTAAACTAATTTATTTATTTAATTGGAGTCTAATTCAGTTCAATTCAGTTCAGTTCAGTTCATTTGCTCAGTCATGTCCAACTCTGTGCGACCCCATGAACTGCAGCATGCCAGGCCTCCCTGTCCATCACCAATTCCTGGAGTCAACCCAAACCCATGCCCATTGAGTCGGTAATGCCATCCAGCCATTGCATCCTCTGTTGTCCCTTTCTCCTGTCATCAATTTTCCCCAGCATCAGGGCCTTTTACAATGAGTCAGCTCTTTGCATCAGGTGCCCAAATTATTGGAGTTTCAGCTTCAAAATCAGTCCTACCAATGAACACCCAGAACTGATCTCCTTTAGGATGGACTGGTTGGATCTCCTTGCAGTCCAAGGGACTCTCAAGAGTCTTCTCCAACACCACAGTTCAAAAGTATCAATCCTTCAGTGCTCAGCTTTCTTTATACTCCAACTTTCACACCCATACATGACTACTGGAAAAATCATAGCCTTGACTAGACAGACCTTTGTTGGCAAAGTAATGTCTCTGCTTCTTAATATGCTGTCTAGGTTGGTCATAACTTTCCTTCCAAGGAATAAGCATCTTTTCATTTCATGGCTGCAATCACCATCTGCAGTGATTTTGGAGTCCAGAAAAATAAAGTCAGCCATGGTTTCCCCATCTATTTGCCATGAAGTGATGGGACTGGATACCATGATCTTAGTTTTCTGAATGTTGAGCTTTAAGCCAACTTTTTCACTCTCCTCTTTCACTTTCACCAAGAGGATCTTTAGTTCTTCACTTTCTGCCATAAGGATGGTGTTATCTGCATATCTGAAGTTCTTGATATTTCTCCTGGCAATCTTGATTCCAGCTTGTGCTTCCTCCAGCCCAGCGTTTCTCATGATGTACTCTGCATATAAGTTAAATAAGCAGGGTGACAATATACAGCCTTGACGAACTCCTTTTCCTATCTGGAACCAGTCTGTTGTTCCATGTCCAGTTCTAATTGTTGATTCCTCTCCTGCATACGGTTTCTCAAAAGGCAGGTCAGGTGGTTGGTATTCCCATCTCTTTCAGAATTTTCCACAGTTTGTTGTGATCCACACAGTCAAAGGCTTTGGCATATTCAATAAAGAAGAAATAGATGTTTTTCTGGAAGTCTCTTGCTTTTTCCATGATCCAGCAGATGTTGGCAATTTGATCTCTGGTTCTTCTGCCTTTTCTAAAACCAGCTTGAACATCTGGAAGTTCATGGTTCATGTATTGCTGAAGCCTGGCTTGGAGAATTTTGAGCATTACCTTAGTAGCGTGTGAGATGAGTACAATTGTGCAGTAGTTAGAGCATTCTTTGGCATTGTCTTTCTTTGGGATTGGAATGGAAACTGACCTTTTCCAGTCCTGTGGTCACTGCTGACTTATTCCAGATTTGCTGGCATATTGAATGCAGAACTTTCATAGCATCATCATCCAAGAGGCTAATTACTTTACAATATTGTAGTGGTTTTTGCCGTACATTGACATGAATCAGCCATGGGTATGAATGTATACTTGCTATAAACTTCCCTCTTAATGTGGGTTTAGCTGCATCCCATAGGTTTTGAGCTGTTATCTTCTCTAGGATTTTTAGAGATTTTTGATTTCTTCAGTAACCTGTTCATTATTTAGAAACATATTGTTTAATCTCCATATGTTTGTGTTTTTAACAGGTTTTTTTTTTTTTTCCTAAGCCCTGATAATTGATATGTATTCTCATAGAATTGTGGTCAGAAAAGATGCTTGATACAGTTTTAACTTTTTTTTGAATTTACTGAGGTTTGATTTCTGACCCAAGATGTGGTCCTGGAGAATGTTCCATGTACACTTGAGAAGAAAGTGTATTCTTATGCTTTGGGATGGAAAGCCCTAAAGACATCAATTAGTTCCATTTGGTTTAATGTTTCATTTGTGTTTCCTTATTAATTTTCTGTTTTGATGATCTGCCCATTGTTGTAAGTGTGATGTTAAAGTTCCTTACTGTTATTATGTTGATGTCAATTTCCCCTTTTATGTCAGTATTTGTTTTATGTATTGAGGTGCTCCTATGTTGGGTTCATAAATATTTACAGTTGCTATGTCTTCTTCTCAGATTGATCCCTTGATCATTATGTAGTATCCTTCTTTATCTCTTGTGATATTCTTTATTTTAAAGTCTATTTTGTCTGAAATGAGGATTGCCACTCCAGCTTTGTTTGATTTCCATTTGCATGGAAAATGTTTTTCCATCCCTTTACTTTCAGTCTGTCTGTGTCTCTAGGTCTGAAGTTGATTTCTTGTAGACAACATATATATGGGTCTTGTTTTTGTATCCATTCAGACAATCTGTGTCTTTTGGTTGGAGCAATTAATCCATTTACATGTAAATTAATTATTGATATATATGTTTCTATTGGCATTTTCTTAATTGTTTTGGGTTTGTTTTGTAGATCTTTCCTTTCTCGTGTTTACTGCCTATATAAGTTCCTTTAAGATTTGTTGTAAAGCTGGTTTAAGGGGACAACAGAGGATGAGATTGTTGTATGGTATCACTGACTCGATGGACATGAATTTGAGTAACCTCGGGGAATTGGTGATGGACAGAAAAGCCTAGTGTGCTGCAGTCAGTGGGGAAATGGCATGCTTCAGTCCATGTCTGCACTCAAAGAGTCAGACACGACTGGGTGATTGAACTGACTGACTGAAAGCTGGTTTGCTGTGTTAAATCTCTTAACTTGCTTGTCTCTAAAGCTTTTGAGTTTTCCATCAATTTTAAATGTGATCCTCGCCAGGTAGAGTGATCTTGGTTGTAGATTTTTCCTTTCAGTACTTTATATATATGCTGCCATCCCCATCTGACCTGCAGAGTTTCCACTGAAAGATCAGCTGTTAATCACATGAGTTTTCCCCTATATGTTACTTGCTGGTTTTAATATTCTTTCTTTGTGTTTAATCTCTGTTAGTTTGATTATAATCTCAGTTAGAATGTCTCAAGGTGTTTCTACTTGGGTTCATCCTGTATAGAACTCTGCACTTTTTGGACTTTATTATTTCCTTTCCTGCACTGAGGAAGTTTTCAACTATAATCTCTTCCAATTTTTTCTCAATGCCTTTCATTTTCTCTTCTCCCTCCAGGACTCCTATAACTCAATTGTGGTGCATGTAATACTGTCCCAGAGGTCTCCGAGGTTATCCTCACTTCTTTTCCTTCTTTTCCCTTTATTCTGCTTTAAACTATTCTCTAACTAGTGGGAGTTCTCACTAGTTAATTCTCCCTGGGGTTAGGAATTTCCTGGTAGTCAAAAGTCTTGTTGTTAGTGCTTCCACTACAAAGGCTTAGGGCCCAATCTCTAGCCAGGGAAGTGAGATTCCACAGGTGGTTTGTTATGGCATTAAAGGGTATTAAAACAAACACACTAAAACATGAAACAAAAGGCAAACCCCAGACAAATGACAAATTCAAAATCAACGAATGTTAACAGACAAACAAACAAAAAATGGAGTATATGCACACACACATACACACACAAACAAAATCAACAAATCAGAAAAATAAAGGAAAATAGAAGAGATTGACCCAGTGAGCAAAGGAAAGGAAAAATGATATCAACCACTTAAAAACAAAACTAACTAAAGCATAAACTGGAAAATAAAATCAAAGCAATGTGCCAACTGGGAAATAAAGCAAAAAAAGCAAAACAGACTAATAAACATGGTGAGTAAAAGAGAGAAAAAGAAGAAAAGAAAGAATAGAAAAGCAAAGTTAAATAGAGGTAGATGAAGAAGATTTATATACATTAAAGAATAAATGCAACAGGAAAAGAATTAGAAAAACAAGCTAAAGAATACATGTAGAAAAGTAATAATAATAAATTTTAAATAAAATTTTAAAAAGGAAAAAAAAAACCCTCAAAACTGTGAAAATAACAGTCAGAAGTGTTTAAATGAAAAAACTGTGATTAAAATTATTATCAAAAGCATAAATAGATTTAACAGTACTAATAAAATCAACAACTATAGCAATATAGGAGAAAAAAAGAAATAAGAAATAAAATTCAGAAGCAACTGTCAAAGAAGTTAAAATGTAAGAATAATAAATGTTTTGCTTGGATCTCAGCTGTCAGTGTCCTTTCCCTCATTGTGAGTCACAGTCCACCTCACCTCTCTAGGACTCCAAATACTGGGCTGGTCTTTGGACCTGCTGCTCTGGGAGCAGCTCAGACTCTAATCTGGACCGACTCCTATATGTTCTGGCCTCAATGTCCACATCTGCAGTGCAAGTGTATTTTCTTTTGTGGGAACCCTCATTGTCCTTTTATATATTCTATAGACACAAAGTCTGACTAGTTGATTGTGTGGATTTAATCTGCATCTTGTACAGCTGGTGGGAAGGTTTTGGGTTCTCTTCCTTAGCCACTCTGTCCTTGGGTTTCAACTGTGGTTTTATTTCCACCTCAGTGTGTGAGTCATCTGCAGGTGTTGCTTCTGAGGCTGCCCTGGAGGACTTGGGTCTACCCAGGGAGGACCAGGTATAGAGGCGGTGCAGGTACTTGGATCGCAGGGGCCCTGGCAGCACAAGGTACTTAGAGGAGCTGGTGGCTAGGACAGCAGGAAGGATGGTGCTCTAAGGGTTTTTTCTAGCCTCAGGCTATAGGGGATAGAGCATGGAGGTGGCACAGGAGCTTGGATCACAGGGAGCCTGGCAATACCAGATACTCAGGGATACCAGCAGCTCTCGTCACAGGCAGAATGGCGCTATTAGGATTTTCTTCTATCTTCTGGAAGCTTTGCCCCAGTGAGAGTTGAACATAAAGGTGGCGCTGCCGTTTAGATAGTGGGAACTCTGGCAGAACTAGTGTGCAGGGACATCAACTGCCTCAGCCACAGCAGTTATGGGTCCTGTTAGAGTCTTTTTCTAGTCTCTTGCAGTTGGTGATCAGAAGGCTTCTTTGGCTGGTCCTTATCTGTTGCTTGGCCCTTTTTGGCAGTTATAGGGCCCCTGGGTTGGGATCCTTCTGTTGTTTGGTGCATCAGGCACTGAAAGGGCCACCTTGGCTGGGATCCTTCTCTATGGTTCAGTGTGTCAGGTGCTTTAAATGGCCTCCTTCTCTGGGGTCTTTCAGTTGCCTGGCTGACATGTGGGGAGAGAGAGGCTATAGTGATGACTCCACTTCCTGTGTGTGACTCAGCAGTATCGCCCTACGTCTGTTTGCCTGGCTTTCTTTCACATGCGTTTCCCACTGAGATCTCCTCCCTCAAGTCCCTGTGGGACATATCTTCACATTCAACAGCAGAGCTTGCCCTTGGTGGCTCTCCAATCTCAATGCTCAAGTCTGCAGCTGCTGCACTCTCTAGGGGACTTGTGTCCCTGTCTTGGAGAAGGAAACGGCAACCCACTCTAGTACTCTTGCCTAGAAAATCCCATGGACCGAGAAGCCTGTTGTCCATGGGGTCGCAAAGAGTCGGACATGACTGAGCAACTTCGCTTTCACTTTCTGGGGTACATATGGCTGTGGCAAGGGTTGTCTGTGTGATTCTCATTCCATTCAGACTGTCACAGATCAGCTGCTTCACTCCCCAACAGCCTCAAATGTTCACCTCTGTCCCAAACAGTTGCCCCAATGTGGGGATCTGACCCCTGCTTCAGTTTCCTCACTCACCCAGGACCAAATCCAGTCCTACTCAGTATCCTCTTTTTTGTCCTCCTTCCTTTGTCCTACAGAGTTTTGCATGGTTCTATACATTCTTTATAGGCTATCCAATCACCAACTGCCAGAGACTAGAAAAAGACTCTAATAGGACCATAGCTCCTGCAGCTGAGGCTGTTGATATCCCTGCACACTTGGTGCTGCTAGAGTTCCCACTAACTAAGCAGGAGGAGAAGGGGACAACAGAGGATGAGATGGTAGGATGGCATCACTGACTCAATGGACATGAGTTTGAGCAAGCTCTGTGAGTTGGTGATGGATAGTGAAGCCTGGCATGCTGCAATCCAAGGGGTCACAGAGAGCTGGACAGGACTGAGTGATTGAACTGACTGACCGATATTTTCTTTTACAGTGGTCACATAATCTCGCATGCTCTCAGCTGGTGTTCTACAAGATCTTCTGTGTCTGGCAATGTATTCCTGATGTATCCATGGAGAGAGATGTACTGCACATCCACCTACTCCTTGCCATCTTGGGTCTCCTCATTTCCAGACATGGTTTTAGAAACACAAACTCTGACATGATTATAAAATTATAGACTAGAAATGATTAGGAATGGCCTTGAAGAGTAATTTTATTCCATTCCAGACAAGAATACACCCAAATAATTTCAGACAGAGTAACATCTACTCTGCTTTTAAATTCTGTCTCCTCTGCAGTGTGTTAAATGATGGCCTTGAAAGGAGTTGTCCATGTCACAATCCCCAGAATCTGCGAATGTGACTTGATTTGGAAATAGGATCTTTTCAGATGTAATCAAGTTAAGAAGAGGTCATACTGAATTGGAGTAGACTCTTATAAAAAGAGAAATTTGGACACAGACTCAGTAAGGGGAATGCTATGTGAAGATAGAGATATCCAGGGGAGAACCTCTTGACAAGATGGAGGCAGAGATTGGAGTGATGCATCTCTAAGCCAAGAAATACCAACGACTGCTGTTAACTACCAGAAGCTGGGAGAAAGGAATGTAATGGATTCTTTTCCAGAGTCTCTGGAGAGGGCACTGCCCTGTCAATACTTTGACTTCTAACTCCTAGCTTCCAAAATAGTAAGAGAATAAACCTTTCTTGTCGTAAGCTACCCAGTTTGTGGCAATATATATATATATATATTTTTTTTTTTTTTTAATGTCAACCATGGATGACTAGCACAACTTCTCAATTACCTAATTAGAATAACTTTCATAATTTCATGGTTTTGCCTAAGATTAGCTGTGGGTTATGTGTCAACTTTATACATGTCCCAACATGAAAAGACAGGATAGATGAGGAAAGTCAGTTTGGGTGTAGAAGAAGCATTGTGCAACAAAGTAAAAAAAAAAAAAAAAAAGTCTATATATATTTTTGTCTACCAACTAGTGGACCTCTATTAGTGTAATGCCTCTCCTTTTTGTTCTAAGAACAAAGAAAGGGAAATTAGAAAATAAAAACTTGGTTTAAGCTCTCTAAATATTACATCTAAATATTAAATTTATTTTCCCTTGATTTGTTTTCTGTTTTCTAAAAGCTAAGCTGACTTTTTCTTCATTCTTGTATTATACTCAATACTAATCACAAACCTGCACTTTCCATTTCTCTTAAAAATATTAGTTACCTAAAACATTATTCAATCCCTGCTTCCAATTTTCAAATTATAGTATAAATAAGAATCACTGGTGTATTATTACAAACTGCAGATTGTTTATTCATTGACTTTGATGTGAGACCAGTATTCTTTTATCAATTTATAACTCTAATGCTGGGATTTGTGTGTCACACTTTGGGAAACATGCTCTTGTACATCTGGCTAATCTGATGGCAGTGAGCTCTAGTGAAAAACCAAAGTATCCAGGCATTATGTCTCAATTATAATTCAAATTCCATTTTTCCTGAAACTAATTTATATGGTATTAAGCCTAATGCTTTTTTCTGTGACCCTGAGAATGAATGCTTATATATAGTTTTCCAGGTTCCTCAGCAGGTTGTTCTGTCTGCTTGACAGTTTTATTCATTTTCCTTGTTAGAGATTTAGGGGGAGTGGATAGGCTTGCCCCTCCCCCACCCAAACTCTCCTTATAATATACATACCCCTTCCATCAACTCTCCTCCTCACCCCAGCACCTCCCAGTGGTGGGGCATATGATCATTCTTCCAAATCAAGATTTGACATGTGAAAAATTACAAATAATTAACCAGAAAAATATTGAGTATGTTCACTATTTTTAGTTCAATGTACAGGAATCAGAGAATAGGTGATTGTATCTAGAATCTTATTTACTTTTTTATTCTCAGTGTTCTATGGATACCTCTGGCAAAGAGCAGGTTTATAGATTCACTAGTTAATGGCAACCCACTGCAGTGTTCTTGCCTGGAGAATCCCAGGGATGGGGGAGCCTGGTGGGCTGCCGTCTATGGGGTCACACAGAGTCGGACACGACTGAAGTGACTTAGCAGCAGCAGCAGCTACAATTTCTTGACTTAAAATTTCTTGATTCTTATTGGGAATCATGAACTCCATTTTGATTTCAGATTTTTAAATGAAGATTAAATTTTTATTTAGATGCACTTGGAGATATTGTTTCAGCTGGCTAATATCTGACTCTTATCTTAGCACATGCTGAAACCAGAATTTCTAGCATTGGGTAGCTTGTTTCAGGAACAAAAAGGGCTGGTTATTTACCATTTTAATTTTCTCTGACTCTTGAGAAAAATCACTGCTTCAAAGCGCAAATTTAAAGGAAAAATTAAATTATAGCTAAGAGAGTACAAAATGTTGATATTTTTGATTGTTGTCTCCTGAGTTCATCCTAAAATAATTATTTTTCAGAAGATGATAAAAAAGACCAAGTTAGTTCATTTTTACTTATGTAGACTGCTGCTGCTGCTGCTGCTGCTGCTGCTGCTGCTGCTAAGTCCCTTCAGTCGTGTCCGACTCTGTGCGACCCCATGGACGGCAGCCCACCAGGCTCCCCCATCCCTGGGATTCTCCAGGCAAGAACACTGCAGTGGGTTGCCATTGCCTCCTCCAATGCATGAGTGAAAAGTGAAAGAGAAGTTGCTCATTCGTGTCCGACTCTTAGCGACCCCATGGACTGCAGCCTAACAGGCTCCTCCATCCACGGGGTTTTCCAGGCAAAAGTACTGCAGTGGGGTGCCATTGCCTTCTCCGACTTATATAGACTACAGTTCATATCAGATGAGATCAGTCGCTCAGTCGTGTTCGACTCTTTGCGACCCCATGAATCACAGCACGCCAGGCCTCCCTGTCCATCACCAACTCCCGGAGTTGACTAGACGCACGCCCATCGAGTCAGTGATGCCATCCAGGCATCTCATCCTCTGTCATCCCCTTCTCCTCCTGCCCCCAATCCCTCCCAGCATCAGAGTCTTTTCCAATGAGTCAACTCTTGGCATAAGTTGGCCAAAGTACTGAGTTTCAGCTTTAGCATCATTCCTTCCAAAGAAATCCCAGGGCTGATCTTCAGAATGGACTGGTTGGATCTCCTTGCAGTCCAAGGGACTCTCAAGAGTCTTCTCCAACACCACAGTTCAAAAGCATCAATTCTTCAGTTCTCAGCCTTCTTCAAAGTCCAACTCTCACATCCATACATGGCCACAGGAAAAACCATAGCCTTGACTAGACGAACCTTTGTTGGCATAGTAATGTCTCTGCTTTTCAATATGCTATCTAGGTTGGTCATAACTTTCCTTCCAAGGAGAAAGCGTCTTTTAATTTCATGGCTGCAATCACCATCTGCAGTGATTTTGGAGACCAGAAAAATAAAGTCTGACACTGTTTCCACTGTTTCCCCATCTATTTCCCATGAAGTGATGGGACCAGATGCCATGATCTTAGTTTTCTGAATGTTGAGCTTTAAGCCAACTTTTTCACTCTCCTCTTTCACTTTCATCAAGAGGCTTTTTAGTTCCTCTTCACATTTTGCCATAAGGGTGGTGTCATCTGCATATCTGAGGTTATTGATATGTCTCCTGGCAATCTTGATTCCAGCTTGTGTTTCTTCCAGTCCAGCGTTTCTCATCATGTACTCTGCATATAAGTTAAATAAGCAGGGTGATAATATACAGCCTTGACGAACTCCTTTTCCTATTTGGAACCAGTCTGTTGTTCCATGTCCAGTTCTAACTGTTGCTTCCTGACCTGCATACAGATTTCTCAAGAGGCAGGTCAGGTGGTCTGGTATTCCCATCTCTTTCAGAATTTCCCACAGTTTCTTGTGATCCACACAGTCAAAGGCTTTGGCATAGTCAATAAGGCAGAAATAGATGCCTTTCTGGAACTTTCTTGCTTTTTCTATGATCCAGTGGATGTTGGCAATCTGATCTCTGGTTCCTCTACCTTTTCTAAAACCAGCTTGAACATCAGGAAGTTCACGGTTCACATATTGCTGAAGCCTGGCTTGGAGAATTTTGAGCATTACTTTACTAGCGTGTGAGATGAGTGCAAATATGTTGTAGTTTGAGCATTCTTTGGCGTTTCCTTTCTTTGGGATTGGAATGAAAACTGACCTTTTCCAGTCCTGTGGCCACTGCTGAGCTTTCCAAATTTGCTGGCATATTGAGTGCAGCACTTTCACAGCATAATCTTTCAGGATTTGGAATAGCTCAACTGGAATTCCATCACCTCCACTAGCTTTGTTCATAGTGATGCTTTCTAAGGCCCACTTAAATTCACATTCCAGGATATTTGGCTGTAGGTCAGTGATCACACCATTGTGATTATCTGAGTTATGAAGATCTTTTTTGTACAGTTCTTCTGTGTATTCTTGCCACCTCTTCTTAATATCTTCTGCTTCTGTTAGGTCCATACCATTTCTGTCCTTTATTGAGCCCATCTTTGCATGAAATATTCCTTTGGTATCTCTGATTTTCTTGAAGAGATCTCTAGTCTTTCCCATTCTGTTGTTTTCCTCTATTTCTTTTCATTGATTGCTGAAGAAGGCTTTCTTATCTCTTCTTGCTATTCTTTGGAACTCTGCATTCAGATGTTTATATCTTTCCTTTTCTCCTTTGCTTTTCACTTCTCTTCTTTTCAAAGCTATTTGTAAGGCCTCCCCAGACAGCCATTTTGCTTTTTTGCATTTCTTTTCCATGGGGATGGTCTTGATCCCTGTCTCCTGTACAATGTCACGAACCTCATTCCATAGGTCATTAGGCACTCATCTAACAGATCTAGTCCCTTAGATCTATTTCTCACTTCCACTGTATAATCATAAGGGATTTGATTTAGGTCATACCTGAATGGCCTAGTGGTTTTCCCTACTTTCTTCAATTTAAGTCTGAATTTGGCAATAAGGAGTTCATGATCTGAGCCACAATCAGCTCCTGGTCTTGTTTTTGCTGAATGTATAGAGCTTCTCTATCTTTGGCTGCAAAAAAATATAATCAATCTGATTTCGGTGTTGACCATCTGGTGATGTCCATGTATAGAGTCTTCTTTTGTGTTGTTAGAAGAGGGTGTTTGTTATGACCAGTGCATTTTCTTGGCAAAACTCTCTTAGTCTTTGCCCTGCTTCATTCCATATTCCAAGGCCAAACTTGCCTGTTACTCCAGGTGTTTCTTGACTTCCTACTTTTGCATTCCAGTCCCCTATAATGAAAAGGACATCTTTTTTGGGTGTTAGTTCTAAAAGGTCTTGTAGGTCTTCATAGAACCATTCGACTTTAGCTTCTTCAGCGTTACTGGTTGGGGCATAGATTTGGATTACTGTGATATTGAATGGTTTGCCTTGGGAATGAACAGAGATCATTCTGTCGTTTTTGAGATTGCATCCAAATACTGCATTTCGGACTCTTTTGTTGACCATGATGGCCACTCCATTTCTTCTGAGGGATTCCTGCCCGCAGTAGTAGATATAATGGTCATCTGAGTTAAATTCACCCATTCCAGTCCATTTTAGTTCGCTGATTCCTAGAATGTCGACATTCACCCTTGCCATCTCTTGCTTGACCACTTTCAATTTGCCTTGATTCATGGACCTGACATTCCAGGTTCCTATGCAATATTGCCCTTTACAGCATCGCACCTTGCTTCTATCACCAGTCACATCCACAGCTGGGTATTCTTTTTGCTTTGGCTCCATCCCTTCATTCTTTCTGGAGTTATTTCTCCACTGATCTTCAGTAGCGTTTGGTCACCTACTGACCTGGGGAGTTTCTCTTTCAGTATCCTTCATTTTGCCTTTTCATACTGTTCATGGGGTTCTCAAGGCAAGAATACTGAAGTGGTTTGCCATTTCCTTCTCCAGCGGACCACATTCTGTCAGATCTCTCCACCATGACCCGCCTATCTTGGGTTGCCCCACGGGCATGACTTAGTTTTATTGAGTTAGACAAGGCTGTGGTTCTAGTGTGATTAGATTGACTAGTTTTCTGTGAGTATGGTTTCAGTGTGTTTGCCCTGTGATGTCCTCTTGCAACACCTACCGTCTTACTTGGGTTTCTCTTACCTTGGGCATGGGGTATCTCTTCACGGCTGCTCCAGCAAAGCGCAGCCATTGCTCCTTACCTTGGACAAGGGGTATCTCCTCACCACCGCCCTTCCCGACTTTCAACGTGGGATAGCTCCTCTAGGCCCTCCTGCGCCCACGCAGCCAATTTGTAATTTTAAAATTTCCACTTTATTGGAATGTCTTGGAATCATCACTTGACCTTGAAGTTTCCTAAAAGATTATGGATTAGATTATGAATTTATGCCTATGGAAAATAAATGCATTTTTCATTCATTTATTCATTAATGTACTCACCTACTTGATCAAAAGAGGATTTAATATTTACTTGATAAACTTGATCCAAAAGAGATTTAGTATGATGGTGGAAGTGGGATAGGGTGGTGGGCTTTGTGGTCAGACCTGACTCTTTCACGTATTTATTTCATATGATGAATTAGTTAAATTTCTAAGCCTAATTTTCTTTATCTGCTAATGGAAGCTTAATAGTACCTGCTTCACTGAGTTGTTGTGAAGACTGAATGTATGTTATGAAATTAATAAATAATTCATGTTAATCATTAGTATGAGTTGTCAGGTTTTAATCACTTATTGTAGCAGGAAGAGGAAATGTCAGACATTAACTGTATATGGGGAGGCACTCCTCAGTCCTAGGCTCCCACTAGCCAACTTTCTGTCTCTATGGAGTTGCCTATTGTAGACATTTTATATAAATGGAATCACACCTATGAGGATGACAGCAAGCCTCAACACCTATTTGGTGGAAAGGGCTCTATTAAAGTTCATTTTGTTCATTCAAAGGGAATCTGAGAGGCTAGACCACATTCTCTAAGAAAACAGGTTTGAAATCCCAAGAATGGGTGAAGATCATGGCTTTCTGACAGCCAGAGGTAATGGAGGGAGAACTACCCCAGCAACTGCTGCAAGAGAGGAAAACAGTAGAAAAGAAGTCCAGGAATTTTTCCCTCTTCCCATATGTTGATAAATTTGAACTTCATAAAAGAATTTCAGCAGGTACTCACATTAATGCTACAATGAGGAAAGAAAAGATGATCCCAGTAAAGTAGAGAACATGAGAACATTAAATTGTATTACTGTGTATAAGGAACAAAATAACAAAAATGAGAAATAATTTATGCAACAAATATTTATTGAGTTCCTAATCTATTGTAGTTTTTGAAGATAATTCTGTTAAAGAAGATTACAAAAGGAAGAAAATTTCTTCTTTATAATATTTACATTCTAGTGAGCACATATGGAAATGGTAAAAGCATCAAAGGCAGTAAATGCATGTCAGGAGAGTGATGGAGGACAAATCTGAAGGTTGTAAGAGTGAGCTATGAGAAGATTAGGGGACAATGCATTTTGGGTGGAAGGGAAGAGTAAGCACGTCCTGAGCTAAGATTATGTCAATGTGGCTGAGTGGAGTAAGATGTTAAGGATGTGGAAGAAATCCGTTCAAAGAAGCAGGCTAAGACGTCAGAGGAAGAAAAGGAAAAATAAAGGTAAGAACAGAAGTTGAAGTGAGGAATGGATATTTATACATAATTAACATTAAAATAAGTGGGATGGACTAGAATCTATGAACTCTTGAACAATAGTTTGTAGGTGTTTTGAAGATGAGGGTCACCACAAGGATATCATCAGTGGAAATGGAGATGAAGTAATGAATCTGAAATTATTCAAGAGAAAAATGGAAGGCTTGGTAAATTGGAGAAAGAAATTAGAAGATGAATAAGAGAGGGCTGACCCAAAGACCATCTTAAAGTTTTTTCAATTGGGAGAGCTCTGTGGTTGTATCATTGATAGAGAACAAAGCTGATCGGAAGAAATAAGCATCAGTGTTGAAATGCTTAAGGATGAATGGGTGCTTAAGGATGCTTAAGGATGAATATTCCAGAGGAAATTTCTAATTAAAATGTTGGCCATTCACCAATACCCTCCTGGACCCCAGGAGTGGTCACAGGCCCTACATACTGCCTCCTGTGTCCCAGAAATGGTAAAATCAGGAGTGGTCATGATTCCCCACCAACTCACCTTTGGACTCTGGGACTGATCATTGGCCCTAGTCAACACCTATCCAAACTCCAGAAGTGCTTGTTAGCTGTCTCTACTCCCACCGTGTGCCCTGGAGTTGCAGTTGAGTCAACCACTGGCAAGAGCCTTAAGACCAAGGACCAGCCACTGCATCTGCACATCCCCTACCAAGGGGATAGCAAGCAATCAGTACATGCTGAGGAAAGAGGCAGCAGACGATCAAACTAAAAACAGCCCTCTATGCTATTATTGTATTAATATAAAATATATTATTATAAAATTATTGTAATATGAAATTATATATTATATAATTATATTTTATATTAAAATATATAATTTTAAATAATCATATTACATAACAATTATATATTGTATGTAATTATTGCATATATAATTATATTATAGATAAAATATAATAATTGTATATTAAATATATATAATTATATATAATCATACATATAATTGTTATATATCAGTTCAGTTCAGTCGCCCAGTCATGTCCGACTCTTTGCAACCCCTTGAACCACAGCACGCCAGGCATCCCTATCCATGACCAACTCCCAGAGTCCACCAAAACCCATGTCCATTGAGTTGGTGATGCCATCCAACCATCTCATTCTTTGTCGTCCCTTCTCTTCCTGCCTTCAATCATATATATAAAATATATAATAAATGCATATATAATTATATATAAAATATATAATATAAAATAAGTTAATATATAATATATTAATCCCACACAAGCACAGGGATTCCCTTCACATACAAATAGCCCTCTAAGACCATAGTAGATAACTATTTCTCATAAACTCACAGAGCAAGAGAAATATAAGTAAAATGATGAAGCAAGGGAATCACTCCCAGTTAAAAGACCAAGAGCATTTCCCTAAAGGAACAAATCATGAAGCAGACTTCTTCAGTTTAACTGATATAAAATTAAAAAGGAAATAATAAAAATATGGAAAGAAGTAAGAAAAACCATTGACAGAAATGCAGAGTACTATAAAAAGGAATTATAAACTATACAATATAATACTTACAAGGAAACTATACAAAAAAAAAAAACAATAAGAAAAATTATTTGCAGAGATGAAAGCTGAGCTAAAGCTAATAGCAGATTGAATAATGCAGAAGAATAAATAAACAGCCTGGAAGATAGATAATGGAAATCACCTAATCAGGATATCAGACAGAAAACAAAATGAAAAAAAAAAAAAAAGAGTTGACATAATATAAAGTGTGCCAGTCTACACATAATAGGGACTTCAAAAGGGAAACAAAGAGAAAAGGAGATTGAATATGTATTTGAAGATATTATGAAAACTTACCAAATCTAAGGCAGGAAACAGATATCCAGGAATAAGAAATACAAAGGGCCCCAAACATGATAAACCCAAATAGAGTGCACAAAAATCATATTGTAAAAAATGGCAAAAGTTAAAAAGAAGATTCTAAAGGCAAGAGAAAAGCAAGTGTTTTTTACAAGGGAACCTATATAAGGGTATAAACTTATTTCTCTACAAAAACATTGCAAGCCAGAATGGACTGGGAAGATATATTCAGAGTTTTGAAAGGGAAAAATCTGCAACCTATGCTACTCTGCCCATCAAGACTTTTAGATTATAAAGAGAGAGGAAATTTTTTCAGACAAGCAAAAACTAAAGGAATACAACAAAACTAGATCTATCCAAAAGTAAATATTGAAGGGTATTCTCTAGACAATTAATAAGAATCTATAGGAAAGGGAAAAACAATTGACAAATAAATCACTCAAATAAGCCAGTACAGAGATTTAAAAAAATCAGAAGTGATAACAATCACAATGAACAGCAAAGGATGAACCTGAAGTAAAAGAGGACATCAAAATAATAAAATGTGGGAAAGGAGAGTAAGAAAATGTAGACCACCTCTCCCCACCCTCCCACCCGAACGTGCTTAAGCATATATAACTACTTGTCTAAAGCAAGTAGGTAAAAAAGGGGTGGGTGTTAGCATACTTGGAAAACAAGGTAAGAACAAATAAAAAATACACAATAGATTTACAAAGAAACAAAAAGAAAAATGTTATGGAAGAAAATCTTAAATCATAAAAGGAAAGGGACAAAGAAGAAATATAAGACCAATAAGAAAACAAGGTTTAAAATCTTAGTAAATATATATCCATCAATAGCTGCCTTAAATGTCACTGGATTAAATGCTCTAATCAAAAGACAAAGGGTGGAAGAATGGATGAGAAAACAAGAACCTATAATATGCTACTTACAAGAGACCCTCTTTAGGGCAGAGGACACACACATTGAAGGGATGGAAAAAGAGATTACATACAAATTGAAGTGACACAGTGGGGGTTGTAAGACTCATATTGGACAAAGAAGATTTTAAAACAAAGGCCATAAAGAAAGGTAAAGAAGGACATTAGATATGGTTAAAAGGATCAACACAAGAAAAGGATTTTACACTCATAAAAATATATGCCCCTACTGAAGGAGCACCTAAATACAGAAAACAAATACTAACAGATATAAAGGGAGAAATTTTCAGGAACACAGTAATAGTAGGACACTTTAACACCCCACTCACATCAATGGATGTATCTTCCAGATAGGGAATCGGAAAAGCAAAAGAAGTACTAATTATGCAACAGAACAGTTAGATTTGATATTTTCAGGATATTAGATTAAAAAAAAAAAGTGGAATACATATTCTTTTCAAGTGCACATGGAAGATCCTCTAGGATTGACCACATACTAGGGCACACAGGAAGCAGAAACAAAAATTAAGAATATAGAAATTGTTCCAAGCATCTTTTCTGATCAGAACAATATGAAACTTGAAATTAGCCACATGAAAAGAAATGAGAAAAAGAGTGATTACTTGGAGACTAAACAACATGTTACTAAAACACCAATAAGTCAACAATGAAATCAAAGAGGAAATAAAAAATTGAGACAAATGACAATGAAAACAGAATCATACAAAATCTATGAAATGCAGCAAAAGCAGTTATTAGAGGAAAGTTCCTAATAATACAAGCTTTTCTCAAAAAATGAGAAAAATCTAAAATAAACAATCTAACCTACAACTTAAAAGAAGAAGAAGAAGAATAAAAAACTAAATTCAGCATAAGAAAGATGATAAATATCAGAAAGAAAATAAATAAAACAGAAATTTAAGAAACAAGAGCTTCTTTTTTGAAAGGATAGACAAGCTTGACAAACATCTGTCCAGGTTAACCACAAAGAAAAGAAAAAACACAAACAAAATAAGAAATGAAAAATGAGATATAACTACCACAGAACAATAAAAAATAAAAATAAAAAGGAGGGAGGGATACTCCCCAAGTCGCTCAGTGGTAAAGAATCTGACAGCCAATGCAGGAGACCTGGGTTGGAAAGATCTCCTGGAGGAGGAAATGGCAATTCAAGTATTCTTGCTTGGGAAATTCCATGCACAGAGGAGCCTGGCGGGCTATAGCTCATGGGGTCGCAAAGAGTCAGACACAACTAAATAACAACCACCACAACAATAAATGCACAATTATATGCCAAAAAATTTATCAATGTAAGACACACTGACAAGTTTCTAGAAATATGCAGCCCACCAAAGTGAGTCAAAAAGAAACAGTTTGATCAGAGAAAGAACCTGTAACTTAAAAAAAAACTTTCTACAAACAAAAGTCCAGTATCAGATGGCTTCACATGCAAAGTCTACCAAACATACCAAGGACTTATGCAGATCCTTCTCAAACTCCTTTTTAAAATTATTATTTATTCTTTTAACTTTTATCTCTATATTGGGGTATAGCCAATTAGCAATGTTGTAATAGCTTCAGATAAACAGCAAAAGGATTCAGCCATACATACTTAATATCTATTCTCCCCTAACTCCCCTTCCTTCAAGGCTGCCACATAATATTGAACAGATTTTCATGTGCTATAAAGTAGGTCCTTGTTGGTTATCAATTTTAAATATAGGAATGCCTACATGTGCATCCCAAACTTCTCAAACTCTTAAACAATTAAAGCGGAGGAAAAACTCTCATGGACATTGTATAAGGCCACCATTCAGTTCAGTTCAGTCGTTTAGTCATGTCTGACTCTTTGCGACCCCATGGACTCCAGCACACCAGGCTTCCCTGCCCATCACCAACTCCTGGAGCTTGCTCAAACTCACATCCATCAAGTCAGTGATGCCATCTAACCATCTTATTCTCTGTCATCTCCTTCTCCTCCTGCCTTCAATCTTTCCAAGCAACACGGTCATTTCCAATGAGTAGTTCTTCACATTAGGTGGCCAAAGTATTGGAACTTCAGCTTCAGCCCTTCCCATGAATATTCAGGGTTGATTTCTTATAAGATTAACTGGTTTTATCTCCTTGTAGTCTAAGCGACTTGCAAGAATCTTCTTCAACACCACACTTCAAAAGCATCAATTATTTGGCACTCAGCTTTCTTTATAGTCCAACTCTCACATCCATACATGACTACTGGAAAAATCATAGATTTGACTAGATGGAACTTTGTTGGCAAAGTAATGCCTCTGCTTTTTAATATGCTGTCTAGGTTGGTCATAGCTTTTCTTTTTCTTTTTTTTTAATTTTATTTATTTTTTTCATAGCTTTTCTTCCAAGGAGCAAGTGTCTTTTAATTTTATGGCTGCAGTCACCATCTGCAGTGATCTTAGCCCCTTCTCTAAATAAATCCTGTCACTGTCTCTATTGTTTTTCCATCTATTTGCCATGAAGTGGTGGGACCAGATTCCATGATCTTAGTGTTTTGAGTGTTGAATTTTAAGCCAGCTTTTTCACTCTTTTCTTTCACTTTCATCAAAAGGCTCTAAAGTTCTTCGCTTTCTGCCATAAGTGAAATGGTGTCCTGATATGGTGTCATCTGCATATCTGTGGTTGTTGATATTTCTCCTGGCAATCTTGATTCCTGCTTGTGCTTCATCCAGCCTGGCATTTCACATGATGTACTGTGCATATAAATTAAATAGGCAGGGTAAAAACATACAGCCTTGACGTACCCCTTTCCCCATTTGGAACCAGTCTGTTGTTGAAGCCACCATTACCCTGATGCCAAAACCAGACAAAGACATCACCAAAAAGAGAATTACACGTCAATATCTTTTAGAAGTATAGATGCAAATATTCTCAACAAAATATTAGCATACTGAATCCAACAGCACACAAAAAAGTTCATACACAATGACTAAGTGTGATTCATTCAAAGTTCATGAGGTGAGTTCAACATGTTCAAATAAATCAATGTGCTACACCACATAAACAAAAGACAAAAACTACACGATTCTCTCAATAGAAACAGAAAAAGCTTTTCTCAAAATTCAACATCCATTCATGGTAAAAAAATTTTGCCACAGTGCGTGTGCATGGAACATATCTCAAAATAGAGAAAGCTGTTAGTGTCAAACCTATAGCCAACATAATATTCAATGGTGAAAAGTTGAAAGCCAATTCAGCCAAAATCTGAAACAAGAAAAGGATGCCCACTCTCATCACTTCTCTTCAACATAATATTAGAAGTACTAGCCATAGCAATCAGACAAGAAAAAGAAGTAAAAATCATCCAAATTGGATGGGAACAGGTAAGATTGTAATGATATGCACATGATGTAATACTGTATATAGAAAACCCTAAAGAATCCACACAAAATCTGCTAGAACTGATAAACAAATGCAGAAACATAGTGGGATACAGAAGTTTGTTGTATTTCTTTATACTAACAGGAAAATATCAGAAAGGGAAAGTAGTTTTTAAAATACCTTTTTTTTTTTTTTAGATGTGATCTGTCAACTTTTTTGTTTGTTTGTTTGTTATCTACAAAGTATTAATTTCAGGATACAGCAAAGTGGTTCATATATAATATTCATATGTATATGTGTATATACATATGAATATGTATATATATATGTATATACATATACATGAATATATATGTGTATATATATATATATATATATACATTACAAACCCCAGTAATGGTATTGGCACAAAAAGAGACGTTCAGCAATGGAAGAAAATAGAGAAACCAGAAACTCACACAGTTATGGTCAATTAATTTTTGACAAAAGAAGCAAGAATATACACTGAGAAAGACAGTTTCCTCAGTAAGTGGTATTGGGAAAGTTGGGCAACTGCATGCAAATCAGTCTAATGAAGTTAGAACAAATCCTCTCAACAATATACAAAAATAAACTCAAAATGACTTAAAAACTTAAACATAAGAAATGACACCACAAAATTCCTAGAACACAGAAAAAATATTTTCTGACACAAACTGTGCCAACATTTTCTTAGATAAATCTCTTCTTCCAAAGCAGTAAAAACAAAAATGAAAATAAACAAAAAAATAAACAAACTTACAAGCTTTGGACAGCAAAAGAAACCATAAAAAATAAAAAGACAGAGAACAAGGTGGTGGAGGAGTAGGTGGGCATGGAGTATATCTCTTTCCATGGATACATCAGGAACACACCTTCAGACACAGAAGTGAATGCAGAACACCAGCTGAGAGCAGACAAGAGTACCTGACCAGCTGAAAAGAATATATAGACCCACGCAAAACTCAGTAGGATGAAGGAACTAGTGGGTAAAGCAGAAGTGTTAGTAAGACTGGACCTGCAGGTGGGGGAACTGAAGCAGGGGTCCAATCCCCACATTGGGGCAATTGAGTCAGAGGAGAAACATTTAAGGCTGAGAGCAAAACAGCTGATCTGCAGCATTCCTAAATGGAATGAGAAGCAGATAGTCCTTACAGCAGCCATACATACCCCAGACAGCACAGTGGCTGGGAGTTGGAGTTTAGGAACTGTGGAGTAATTCCCAGATGAGGGCTGCTGTTGACTGTAGAGAGACAGATCGAGGGGATGTGAGGGAGGAGACTATGGTGTGAAATGCCTTTGGAGGAAAGCTGGGCAGCCATGAAAGCAAGGCTATACTGCTGAGTCACACATAAGGGTGGAGCCATCACCATAGCCTCTCTCCCTACACACACCAGCATTGGCAGCTGAATAGTAGAGAGGCTGGACAATCAAACACCTCCTTTAAGTGTCTGATGTGCCAAATAACAGAGAAGAACCGCAGGCAAGGAAGCCCTCTAAATGCCTGAAAGGGCAGAGCTACGAAGAAACACTGGCCAAAGAGGCCCTCTGATTGGCAACTACAAGAGACTCGAAAAAAGATTCTGATAGGGTCATAACCTGCAGTCAGAGGGAGTCCATGTCCCTGCACACTTGGCACTGCCAGGGTCCCCACAAGCCAAGCAGCTATGAAACCTTTGCTCAACTTTCACTGGGGCAGAGCTGCAACAGGCAAAAAAAGTCTTGCACCTATGTACACAGAGTCACTTCAGTAGTATCCTACTCTTTGCGATCCTGTAGACTGTGGCCTACCAGGGTTCTCTGTTGGGGGAGGGGGGCATTCTCCAGGCAAGAATACTGGAGTGTATTGGCCAATACCAGTTGCCATACCCATCTAGAGCATCTATTTCCTGCTTCCCTAGCTGCTAATTCCCCTGAGTACCTCATGTTGCCAGAACCCCTATGACCCAAGCGGCCGAACTACCTCCACACCTTGCCCTCACAGAGGAAGACCCAAGTTCTCCAGGGCAGCCTCAGGAGCAAACCCCAGTGGACGACCCACATGCAGAGGTGGAAATAAAACCACAGTTGAAACCCAGGGGCAGTGTGACTAAGGAAGAAGACCCAAAACCCTCCCACGAGCCGTACAGCTCCAGATTAAAGCCACATGATCAACTAGGTAGACTCTGTGTCTATGGAATGACCTTTTATATAAAAGGTCATTGAGATCTCCCACAAAAGAAAATGCACTAGTTCTGATAGCTGTGGACATTGGAGGCAAGAACACATTGGAGTAGGACCAATTAGACCAAGTAGGTCCAAGTAGGACCAATTAGAATCTGAGCTACCCCCACAGCAGGTCCAGAGCTCAGCACAGTGTTAGAGGGCATCCTAAGGAGGTGAGGTGGACTGTGACTCCTAGGAAGGGAAAGGACTCTGACAGCAGTGACTCAAGAAAAACATTTATTATTCTTATGCTTTGACTTGTTCTGTAGATTCTTTTGGATTTTTTTTTCTCCCCCCTCCCCTAATTGTAGTTGTTGGCACTATGTGATCTAATTAAGATTTTGAGCTTTTTTTCTCCTTTTTTTCTCAGTCACATTTTTTATTGTTATAAACCTGTTCCTCTACATTGGGCTTTTGTAGTTCTGGGGAGTTTTCCTTTATTTACTTATTTTTCTTTTTTTAATTTCAATTTTTAATTTTTAAACCTATTACTATTTTTCTACATTTATTCCTTCATTTGCTTTTCTTACTGCTCTTTTCCCCTTGCAGTTAATCTTTAATATATAAATAAGAAAGCTGTGGTACATATACACAGTCAAATATTACTCAGCTATTAAAAAGAATGCATTTGAATCAGTTCTAATGAGGTGGATGAAACTGGAGCGTATTATACAGAGTGAAGAAAAACACCAATGCAGTATATTAACGCCTATATATAGAATTTAGAAAAATGGTAATGATGACCCTATATGTGAGACAGCAAAAGAGACACAGATGTAAAGAACAGACTTTTGGACTCTGTGGGAGAAGGTGAGGGTGGGATGATTTGAGAGAATAGCACTGAAACATGTATATTTTCATATGTGAAATAGATCATCAGTCCAGATTCCATGCATGAGACAGGGTGCCCAGGGCTGGTGCACTGGGATGACCCTGAAGGATGGGATGGGGAGGGAGGTCGGAGGGAGGTTTAGGATTGGGAACACATGTGTACCCATGGCTGATTCATGTGAATGTATGGCAAAAACCACCACAATATTATAAAAGTAATCAGCCTTCAATTATAATAAATAAATAAATTAAAAAAATAATCTTCTTTATCTACCTCTATTTAACTTTGCATATTTATTTTCTTTCTTTTCTTTCTTTCCTTTTCTCTCAACATATTTGTTAGTTTTATTTTCATTGCTTTATTCCCCAATTCCCCTTGCTTTAGTTTTGTATTCCAGTTTGTGCATGAGTTAGTTTTGTTCTGGTAGATATCATTTTTGATTACCTTTGTTTGCTGGTCAAGCTATTGTACTTTACTTTTGTTGGACTGTTTTGATTTTGCTTATGGGTGTTTATGTATATGTGTATATTTAGCCACACTTTTTATAGCTGTTATAAACCTCTGCCTCTACACTGGAACTTTGAAGTTCTGTGGAGTTTTCCTTTTTTTCTTCTTCCATTTTCCCCCCCTCTTTTTTATAATTTTAGTTTTTTTAACCTATTATATTTTTATACATTTATTCCTTTTCTTACCTTTCTTGCTATTCTTTTCCCCTTGCAGTTAATCTTTAATGTATATACATTTTCTTCATCTATCTCTATTTAACTTTGCATATCCATTCTTTCTTTCTTTCTTTTCTTTCCTTCCTTTCCTTTCAACATATTTGTTAGTTTCACTTTCACTGCTTTATTCTCCACTTGGCACTTTGCTTTAGTTTTGCTTTCCCGTTTGTGTTTTAGTTAGTTTTGTTCTTAACTGGTAAATATAATTTTTGATTTCCTTTGTTTGCTGTGTCAAACTAATGTACTTTAATTATGTTGGACTGTTTTGACTTTGCTTATGGGTGTATATGTTTATGTGTATATTCCATTATTTTAATTACTATTGGCCTGATTTTGTAACTGGTGTTTGGGCTTCATCTTTTGTTTCTCATATTCGAATATTTGTTTTATTCTCACTTAATGCCATAAAAAATCACTTGTGGAATCTTAATTCCTGACAGAGATCAAGCCCTGAGCCTTTGGAATGGGAGGACTGACTCCAAGATCTTAGACTACCAGAGAACTAACCCTAGGGGGTTTCAAACAGTGAGAACGCACACAACGGAAACCACTGGAATTCAATACCTGGCATCACACAACCACCAGTAGCACCCTGTGTAGGATGCCTCATCTAAACAACAAACAAATACAATACAAACCCAAACCCAATCATCAGCAGACAGGATTACCACTTCACTCAGGCTTGCCCATCAGAGGACAAACAAACTAACAAAAACTAACACAAATCTCACACTATTCGAACCCTACACAAACTACTGGATCAACCTTAAGAGGGCTGAAACCAAAAGGAAGAAAGAATTCAACCTTGAAGCCTGGGAAAAGGAGACCTCAAACACAATAAGTTAAAAAAAATAAAATAAAAAGGCAGAGATATACTACACAAATGAAGGAACAAACTAGAAACACAGAAGTCAAAACAAATGAAGAGGAAATAGGCAAACTATCTGAAAAAGAATTCAGAATAATAATAGTAAAGATGATCAAAAGCCTTGAAAACAAAATGGAAAAAATGCAAGAATCAATTAACAAAGGTCTAGAAGAATTAAAGAATAAGCATACAGTGACAAACAACACAATTACTGAAATTAAAAATACTCTAAAAGGAATCACTAGCAGAATATCTGAAGCAGAAGAACGAATCAGTGGGCTGAAAGATAAAATTGTGGAAATTACTTCTGAAGAGCAGAATAAAGTAAAAGGAATGAAAAGAACTGAGGATAGTCTCAGAGACCACTGGGACAATATCAAATGCAGCAACATTTAAATTATAGGGGTCCCAGAAGAAGAGAAGAAAAGAAATGGTATGAGAAAATTTTGGAAGAGATTATAGTTGAAAAGTTCTCCAACATGGAAAAGGAAATATTTAATCAATCCAAGCGTCACAAAGAGTCCCATACAGGATAAACCCAAAGAGAAACACACTAAGACACATACTAATCAGACTAACAAAGACTAAACACAAAGAAAATATTAAAAGCAGAAAGGAAGAAGAAACAAGTAGCATACAAGGAAAACCCCATATGCTTAACAGCTAACCTTTCAGCAGAGACTCTGCAGGCTAGAAGGGAATAGCAGGTTATATTTAAAGTACTGAAGGGGAGAACTCTACAACCAAGATTACTGTACCCAGCAAGTATCTCATTCAAAATTGATGGAGAAATAAAAAGCTTTTCAGACAAGCAAAAGTTAAGAGAATTCAGTACCACCAAACTAGCTGTACAACAAATGTTAAACAGACTTAGACTGTTTAACAGTTTAAGTTAAACAGACTAAATGTTAAACAGACTTAATAGAATTTCTTGTTAAACAGTCAAGAAATACAAGAGAAGAAAAAAGATTTACAAAATTAAACCCAAACAATTAAGAAAATGGCAACACGAACATACATATCAATACTTACTTTAAATGTAAATGGATTAAATAGTCCAAAAGACATAGATTGACTAATGGATACAAAACAAGACCCATATATATGCTGTCTACAAGAAACCCACTTCAGACCTAAAGACACATAGGAGAGGTTGGAAAAAAAAAATCTTCTATGCAAATGGGAAGAAAAGAAAGCTGGAGTAGCAATCCTCATATCAGACAAAATAGACCTTAAAATAAAGACTACAAGAGATAAGTAAGGACGCTACATAATGATCAAGGGATCAATACAAAAGGAGGACACAATTGTAAACATCTACGCACCCAATATAGGAACACCTTAATGCATAAGACAAACACTAACAGACATAAAAGGAGAAATTGACAGTAACACAATGATAGTAGGAGACTTTAACACCCCACTCACAAAAGGAAAGATCATTAAAACAGAAAATTAATAAGGAAGTCTTAAATGATACATTAGATGAGATGGATCTCATTGATATCTTCAGGACATTCCACCCAAATGCAGAAGAATGCACCTTCTTCTCAAGTGCACATGGAACATTCTCTGCGATAGACCACATCTTGGGTCACAAATTTAAGAAATTTGAAAGCATATTAAGCATCTTCTCTGACCACATTGCTATGAGACTAGATATTAATTACAATTAAAAAATGCAAGAAACACAAATACATGGAGATTAAACACGTTTCTAAATAACCAGTAGGTTACTGAAGAAATGAAATAAAAAATCAAAAAATTTCTAGAAACAAATGACAATGAAAATACAACTCAAATCCTATGGGATGCAGCAAAACAGTCCTAGAGGGAAGTTTATAGCAATACAATCCTACCTCAAGAAACAAGGAAAACATTGAACAGACAATATAACTTTACACCTGAAACAACTTGAAAAAGAACAGAAAACCCCCAAAATTAGTAGAAGGAAATAAATCATAAAGATTGGAGCAGAAATAAATGAAACAATATTAAAGATTAATAAAACTAAAAGCTGGTTATTTAAGAAGATAAACAAAATTGCCAAATCTTTAGCCAGTCTCATCAAGAAAAAAGGAATAATAATAATAAAAAAACTAGAAATGAAAAAGGAGAAGTTACAACAAACAATGCAAAAATGCAAAGGATTATAAGAGACTATTATGAACAACTATATGGCAATTAAATGGATAACCTGGAAGAAATGGAAAGATTCTTAGAAATGTTTAATCTTCCAAGACTGAAACAAAAAGAAATAGAAACTATGAACAACCCAATTATAAGCACTGAAATTGAAGCTGTGATAAAAAATTTCCCCCCAAAACAGCCCAGGACCAGATGGCTTCACAGGAGAATTCTATCAAACATTTAGAGAAGAGCTAATGCCTATCCTTCTAAAACTCTTTCAAAAACTTTCAGAGGAAGAAACACTTCCAAACTCATTCTATGAGGCCACTATCACCCTGATACCAAAACCAGACACAGACAACACACAAAAAGAAAATTACAGGACATTATCACTGATGAACATAGATGCAAAAATCTTTAACAAAATTTTAGAAAACAGAATTCAGCAACACATCAAAAACACATCAACACCATGATCAAGTTGGGTTTATCCCAGGAATGCAAGGATTCTTCAATATACACAAATCAATCAATGTGATACACCATATTAACAAACTGAAAGATAAAAAGCATATGATAATCTCAATAGATGCAGAAAAAACCTTTGACAAAATTCAGCACCCATTTATTATTTAACCATTTAATTATGATTAAAACTCTTCAAAAAATGGGCATAGAAGGAACCTACCTCAACATAGTAAAGGCCATATATGATAAGCCTACAGCAAACATTATTCTCAATGGTGAAAAACTGAAAGCATTCCCCCTAAAATCAGGAACAAGACAAGGATGTCCACTTTCATCACTATTATTCAATATAGCTCTGGAAATCCTAGCTACAGTAATCAGAGAAGAAAAAGAAATAAAAGGAATCCAGATTGGAAAAGAAGAAGTAATGATTTCCATGTTTTCAGATGACGTGAGACTGTACATAGAAAACCTTGAAGATAGCATCAGAAAATTACTAGAGATAGTCAGTGAATTTAGCAAAGTTGCAAGATACAAAATCAATACACAGAAATCATTTACATTTCTATATACTAACAGTGAAACATCAGAAAGAGAAATTAAGGAATCAATTCCATTCACTATTGCCAAAATAAGTAAATAAATATCTAGGAATAAACTTACCTAAGAAGACAAAAGAATTGTACACAGAAAATTATAAGACACTAATGAAAGAAATCAAAGATGACATAAACAAATGGAGACATATTCCAAGTTCCTGGGCAGGAAGAATCAATATTGTGAAAACGACAGTACCACCAAATGTAATCTATAGATTCAATGAGATCCCTATCAAATTACCAATGGCATTTTTCACAGAACTAGAACAAAAAATTTTACAATTCATATGGAAATACAAAAGACCCTGATTAGCCAAAGTTGTCTTGAAAAAGAACAATGGACCTGGAGGAATCAACCTACCTGACTTCAGATTATACTGCAAAGCTGCAGTCATCAAGACAGTATAGTACTGGCACAAAAACAGAAAAATAGACTAATGTAACAAGATAGAATGCCCAGAAAAATATCCATGCACCTATGGTTACCTTATTTTTGTCAAAGGAGGCAAGAATCTGCAGTGGGGCAAAGACAGCCTCTTCAATAAATGGTGCTGGGAAAACTGGACAGCTACATGCAAAGAATGAAATTAGAGCACTTCCTAACACCATACACAAAAATAAACTCAAAATGGATCACAAACCTAAATGTAAGACCAGAAAATATAAAACTCTTAGAGGAAAACATAGGCAGAACACTTGATGACATAAATCAAAGCAAGATCCTCTATGACCCACCTCCAAAGTAATGGAAATAAAAACAAAAGTAAACAAGTGGGACCTGATTAAACTCAAGAGCTTTTGCACAGCAAAGGAAACTATAAGCAAAGTGAAAAGACAACCCTCAGAATGGGAGAAAATAATAGCAAATAAAACAACTGACAAAGGATTAATTTCCAAAATATACAAGCAACTCATATAACTCAATGCCAGAAAAACAAACAACCCAATAAAAAAGTGGGGAAAAGACCTAAACAGAATTTTCTCCGAAGACACACAGATGGCTAACAAACACTGGACAAGATGTTCAACCTCTCTCATTATTAGAGAATTGCAAATCAAAACCACAATGAGATACCACCTCACACTGCTCAGAATGGCCAACATCAAAAAGTCTACAAACAATAAATGCTCGAGAAGGTGTGGAGAAAATGGAATACACTTGCACTGCTGGTGACTGGGAATGTAAATTGATACAGTCACTATGGAAGACAGTATGGAGATTCCTTAAAAAAACTAGAAATAAAATCACCATATGACCCAAAAATCTCACTCTTAGGTGGATATCCTGAGAAAACCAAAATTGAAAAAGACGCATGTCTCCCATTGTTCATTGCAGCACTATTTACAATAGCTAGAACATGGAAGCAACCTAGATGTCCATTGACAGATAAATGGATAAAGTTGTGGTACATATACTCAATGGAATATTACTCAGCCATAAAAATGAATGCATCTGAGTCAGTTCTGATAAGGTAGATGAACCTAGAACCTATTATAGGGAGTGAAGTGAGTCAGAAAGAGAAAGGTAAATATCGTATTCTAACATACATATTCTTGTCTTGAGAATCACAGGGATGGGGGAGCCTGGGGGGCTGCCATCTATGGGCTCGCACAGAGTCACACACGACTGAAGTGATTTAGCAGCAGCAGCAGTCTTTATCTTGGTGAAGGAAGTGGCAACCCACTCCAGGATTCTTGCCTGGAGAATCCTGTGGACAGAGGAGCCTGGTGGGCTGCTGTCCATGGGGTCACACAGAGTCGGACAAGACTGAAGTGACTTAGCATACATGCATGCATTGGAGAAGGAAATGGCAACCCACTCCAGCATTCTTGCCTGGAGAATCCCAGAAACAGAGGAGCCTAGTTGGCTGCCTTCTATGGGGTCGCACAGAGTCGGACACAACTGAAGCAATTTAGCAGCAGCAACATACACATATGGAATCTAGAAAAATGGTACTGAAGAATTTATTTACAGGGCAGAATGGAGAAACAGACATAGAGAATAGACTTATGGACATAGGAAGAGGGGAGGAAAGGGTGAGATATATGGAAAGTGTTACATGGAAACTTACATTACCATATGTAAAATAGATAGCCAATGGGAATTTGCTGTATGGCTTACGAAACCCAAATAGGGGCTCTGTATCAACCTAGAGGGATGGAATGGGGAGGGAGATGGGAGGGAGGTTCAAAAGGGAGGGGATATATGTATACCTATGGCTGATTCATGTTGGAGTTTGACAGAAAACAACAAAATTCTGTAAAGCAATTATCCTCAATAAAAAATAAATTGAAAAAAAGAAAAAGGCAGCCCATAGAATGGGAAAAAAATATTTGCAAACAATGTGACTGACAAGGGCTTAATTTCTAAAATATTCAACAGCTCATTAAACTAACAACAACAGCAATAACCCAAATATCCAATCAGAAAATGATCATGAGATCTGAGGAGACATATCTCCAAAGAGGAAATTCAGATGGTCAACAGACATATGAAAAGATGCTCAGCATTGCTAACTATTAGAGAAATGTAGATCAAAACTACAATGATGCATCACCTGACACCAGTCAAAATGGCCATCATTAAAATGTCTACAGATAACAAATGTTGGAGAGGTTGTGGAGAAAACAGAAGCATCCTACACTGTTGGTGGGAATTTAAGTTTGTACAGCCGTTGTGGAAAACAGTACGGAAGTTTCTCAGAAAACTTAAAATAGACATACCATATGATCCAGCAATTCTACTCCTGAACATATATCCAGACAAAACTATAATTAAAAAAAGATACATGTACCCTTATGTTCATAGCAGCACTATTAATGTTAGCCATGACATGGCAACAACCTAAATAGCCATAGACAGATGAGTGAGAAGTACCTACATAAAATTGAATACTAATGCCAATGCTAAGTCACTTCAGTCGTGTTCGACTCTGTGCGACCCCATAGACGGCAGCTCACCAGGCTCCCCCATCCCTGTGATTCTCCAGGCAAGAACACTGGAGTGGGTTGCCATTTCCTTCTCCAGTGCAGGAAAGTGAAAAGTGAAAGTGAAGTCGCTTAGTCCTGTCCGACTTTTAGAGACAGCATGGACTGCAGCCTACCAGGCTCCTCCGTCCATGGGATTTTCCAGGCAAGAGTACTGGATTGGGGTGCCATTGCCTTACTCAGCCATAATAAAGAAGGGAATAATGTCATCTGCAACAACATAAATACAACTGAAGATTATCATACTAAGTAAAATCAGAAAGAGAAAGACAAATACCATATGATATAACTTAGATGTGGAATCTAAAAGATTATACAAATGCACTTATCAGTGAAACAGAAATAGAATCAGGGACATAGAGAACAGTGCAGTGGTTGCCAATGGATAGGATGATGGGAGAGGGTTGGACTGGGAATTTGTGATTAGCATATATAAACTGGCATATATAGAATGGATTAAGAACAAGGTCCTTTTGTATACCACAGAAGAATCATATTCAGTATTGTGTGATAAACTGTAATAGAAATGAATATGAAAATGTATTCACATATATAACTGAGTCACTTTGCTGTGCAGCAGTAAGCACGACTTTGCAATTCAAGTATACTTTAAAAAAAAAAAAACTAGGTCATTTTTTAAAAAAATTCTGGCAATAAAACAACGGAGAGAGAAATAACACTGTACTTAAAAGTTTCACAAAATAGGCCTATAGAAAGGAGCTATTGGAGATGGATAAATGCAGAACAATATCTTTTGGAAATTGGATGAGAATAAAATTCAGAATTCTGTACTGTGAATGAATGGGTAGATTATAGGATTTTAAATAAGATTAATTAATATAAAATTAATTTAAATAAGATTAATTTTGTTAATAGGATCTGGGTTTTCTAGATGTATTCATCCTTATGAATAGTTGACACACACAATTTTTTTTTTTTTTTTTACTTTACAATACTGTATTGGTTTTGCCATACATTAACATGCATCCGCCATGGGTGTACATGTGTTCCCCATCCTGAACACCCCACCCACTTCCCTCCCCATACCATCCCTCTGGGTCATCCCAGTGCACCAGCCCCAAGCTTCCTGTATCCTGCATCGAACCTGGACTGGCTATTCGTTTCTTATATTATATTATACATATTTTAATGCCATTCTCCCAAATCATCCACCCCCCCCCCCCGCCACACACACACACACACAGAGTCCAAAAGACTGTTCTATACATCTATGTCTCTTTTGCTGTCTCACATACAGGGTTGTCATTACCATCTTTCTAAATTCCATATATATGCGTTAGTGTACTGTATTGGTGTTTTTCTTTCTGGCTTACTTCACTCTGTATAATAGACTCCAGTTTCATCCACCTCACTAGAACTGATTCAAATGTATTCTTTTTAATGGCTGAGTAATACTCCATTGTGTATCTGTACCACAGCTTTCTTATCCATTCATCTGATGATGGACATCTAGGTTGCTTCCATGTGCTGGCTATTATAAACTGTGCTGCAATGAACATTGGGGTACACGTGTCTCTTTCAATTCTGGTTTCCTCGGTGTGTATGCCCAGCAGTGGGATTGCTAGGTCATATGACAGTTCTATTTCCAGTTTTTTAAGGAATCTCCACACTGTTCTTCATAGTGGCTGTACTAGTTTGCATTCCCACCAACAGTGTAAGAGGGTTCCCTTTTCTCCACACCCTCTCCAGCATTTATTGCTTGTAGACTTTCAGATTGCAGCCATTCTGGCTGGTGTGAAATGATACCTCATTGTGGTTTTGATTTGCATTTCTTTGATAATGAGTGAGGTTGAGCATCTTTTCATTTGTTTGTTAGTCATCTGTATGTCTTCTTTGGTGAAATGTCTATTTAGTTCTTTGGCCCATTTTTTGATTGGGTCGTTTGTTTTTCTGGAATTGAGCTGCAGGAGTTGCTTGTATATTTTTGAGATTAGTTGTTTGTCAGTTGCTTCATTTGCTATTATTTGCTCCCATTCTGAAGGCTGTCTTTTCACCTTACCTATAGTTTCTTTTATTGTGCAAAAGCTTTTAATTTTAATTAGATCCCATTTGTTTATTTTTGCTTTTATTTCCAATATTCTGGGAGATGGGTCATTAGAGGATCCTGCTGTAATGTATGTCAGAGAGTGTTTTGCCTATGTTCTCCTCTAAGAGTTTTATAGTTTCTGGCCTTATGTTTATATCTTTAATACACTTTGAGTTTATTTTTGTGTATGGTGTTAGAAAGTGAAGAAACTAAAGACCTATATATAAAAAACTATAAAACACTGGTGAAAGAAATCAAAGAGGACACTAATAGATGGAGAAATATACCATGTTCATGGATCAGAAGAATCAATATAGTGAAAATGAGTATACTACCCAAAGCAGTCTATAGATTCAATGCAATCCCTATCAAGATACCAACAGTATTTTTCACAGAGCTAGAATAAATAATTTCATAATTTGTATGGAAATACAAAAAACCTCAACTAGCCAAAGCAATCTTGAGAAAGAAGAATGGAACTGGAGGAATCAACCTGCCTGACTTCAGGCTCTACTACAAAGCCACAGTCATCAAGACAGTATGGTACTGGCACAAAGACAGAAATATAGATCAATGGAACTAAATAGAAAGCCCAGAGATAAACCCATGCACCTAAGGACACCTTATCTTTGACAAAGGAGGCAAGAATATACAATGGAGAAAAGACAATCTCTTTAACAAGTGGTGCTGGGAAAACTGGTCAACCACTTGTAAAAGAATGAAACTAGAACGCTTGATAACACCATACACAAATTTCTTTGAATTTAATTTCAGGAACTCAGAATAAAACTGTAGTTTGCTAATAATTAGGTATATTCCTACTAACATAAATCAGAGGATGAATAATTTTATAAAACCAAACTGAAAGAAGAGATTGATGAGAAAACTGAAGTGATATAGAGAAGGTAAAGCAGATTGCAGGCTACATGAGGCTCTATGAGCTTCTGAGACACAACTTCATTTATCTGTTTATTCAACAAATGTTTACTATTTGTTAATCATCCATTATATGGTGGCCAGTGTACTATTTCTGATGATAGTGAAAAGAAGCAGAGAAATATGGCCTTGCTGTCATGAAGTTTAGTCTAAAACAGAAAGAAGATTTTAAACAAATAGTTATATAATTAATACTAACCATGTAGAACATAACAAGAGTAACCATTATGTTGTTTCATAACTTTTTCTATATAATCATGAGAACAATCTCCTCAGTATATATTGTCTGTTAGTTTAATTTTTCTCTTAAAGGAAGATGCCAGCCCAATCAGTGTTTCAGAGTTAAGTTTATTACTCAAACCAGTTTTCCTAGTGTTACTAATCATGCTGGGATAATGGGCATAAAAGAGGATCACTGTCTTTAAAGGGTTGGGGAGAGAGGATTCAAAGTACAAAAAAGGGATGAGAAGGACAATGATAAATTTGTTAGGCAAGTGAGTGTTTTTCCTGTGACGAATCAAGGGGTAAAGAAAAGAACTGTTTAGAGAAGTCCAATGGGCTATATTAATAGTTAGGATTAATAATATGAGCCTAAAACAAAGGAAAAATTGAGTTGAGTAAATACCAAGGAAAATTTTCTAACAATCAAGACTGATTATAGAAGATATTGCCAGGGGAAAGAATTACTATTTTAGCCAATATGATCTGCTGTATTAAAAATTAAAATGGATACTATGCATGCATTGTATGTATATATGTGTGTGTGTATATGTATATATATATATATATATATATATATATATGCTAATGCTAAGTCACTTCAGTCGTGTCTGACTCTGTGCGACCCCATAGACGGCAGCCCACCAGGCTCCCCCGTCCCTGGGATTCTCCGGGCAAGAACACTAGAGTGGGTTGCCATTTCCTTCTCCAATGCATGAAAGTGAAAAGTGAAAGTGAAGTCGCTCAGCCGTGTCCGACTCTTAGCGACCCCATGGATTGCAGCCTAACAGGCTCCTCCGTCCATGGGATTTTCCAAGCAAGAGTACTGGAGTGGGGTGCCATTGCCTTCTCCGATATATATGTGTGTGTGTATATACATATATATCTCCTATAAGAAATATGGCTTCATCAGGAAAAGATAATCGAGCTGAGCAATCTTTTCTACCTCTAATTTTAATATCCTTGAATGTTCCAAAGTTTCTTTATTTTTTTTTTAAAGCCAAAGAGCCCATCTTAGAGATTGTGGTCACTAATCTCACTTGAGATAGTGAAAATACTGAGACAAAGCACAGTTCAGATCATATCCTAGTTATAATCTGTTCACTTTGTTTCTGCCTAAAAAAACAGTAGAACCTATGGCTAAAAGACCCAACAGTTCATTCTTAAGAAATTAATTTACAAAAGACGTAATTAAAAAAAAAATGTCTTCCTTGGGCACCACAGAAAAATCATCTTAGATAGCTGAGATATAAGAGCATATTTACAAAACAAGGAAAACTTATTTTTCCCAGAATGAGAAGGATAACAAGGCAGAATTCTAGCCTCTATAAATATTACATAATCCTTTTAATTGAAAAGAATAAAAATTCACTTGGGATAAAATATCTGGACGCTTGTCTCAGTTATTCTGTTAGTATAAACCTGGTCTCATCCATGTAGCAAGAAGAATTGGAAGCAAATTAAATGGTGCTGTTCACTCAGTGTAAGGTATTCTTTCTACCTTGGGGGGGAAGAGATGGAGAGTAGAAGACACTGAAGCCAGGGGCTCTGATTTAAAATGGAACATCTGACTCTTAAAGACCCCCCAGTACTTGTCAGAGATGTGAGCTGGATTTCAGTTAAGATTACATTTTGCTTGTCTAATGCCCCTAGAAATTTCAAGTGGGACCTTCATTTTCCACCAGAAATTAAACATGTGATGCTGTGTTTAATTAAACAGCTTCCAGTGTGGTAGTACACAGATGATGGTGTTTCTGTGGTCAGTAATGTGACTTCACTAGAGGCCCATGCCAGCCACATTACCCAGGCTCATATTCTTGGCAGAGAAGTTTCTAATCTGAGATCTTCAGTAGAGCAAATAAATCTATCTTTAAGAAAGAAAGATGAATTTAGAAATGTAAGAAGACAGAGGGGGTTTTATTGGGGTTTTGTCTTTGTTTTAACAGGCTGAATTCCAAGGTAGCTCCTCAGTATGTATTCCAGGGAACCAATTTAGTCTGGATTGTCTATGCTTGCTCCTATTAAAAAAATTTTATGTATTTATTTTACTTTATTGTATTGGTTTTGCCATACATTGACTTGAATCCACCATGGGTGTACATGTGTTCCCCATCCTGAACCCCCCTTCCACCTGCCTCATCATCCCATCCCTCTGAGTCATCCCAGTGCACCAGCCCCGAGCACCCTGCATCATGCATCAAGCAAAGCAATCTTGAGAGAGAAGCATGGAACTGGAGGAATCAACCTGCCTGACTCCAGTCTCTACTATGCTTGCTCCTTTTACAGGAACCTTGGAATCAGTATTGGTCTTGGTACAACAATGTCAATAATGGGAAGCATTCCAGGGATTTGGAAGAACTTGAACAATTAAATGGTCAGAGAATCCTCAGACACATTTTCTTTATTTACGGTTACTGAAAATATTCTCACTTAAACAATTTAATTGAGTAGAAATATGGTTAAGAATCAAGATATAAACCACCCGAGGTAAAAAATTGCTGTACTGAACTCAAGGCTAATATGGCATCCCCAAATTTTTATTATTCTTTTGAATGGATTCAAATAAGAATTTTAACAATAGGTATAATTCTGCCTCAGAAAATTGTCTAATTTTTTAAAAAATAAAAATCACTCTCATATTTTGAATCTAAGGTAAATATAATGAGGCATTTTGACAGAATATATTCTGATCAGTACAACATATTGTATATATATGAAAATGCAAGCTTTTTATAAACTACAGAGAGGATAACTTTACAAGCTAAAGTTGCAGAGAGGATATTATGATTGTCAAAAAAGTAGAATATTAAAAATTTTAATGTTGCCTATTTAAAAATTTATATTAGAGAAGAGAGAGAATAATATGGTAAAATTTGGAGCTAATTTCTCTATTGGTCCACTTAGATAAACTATCTTTTAATGGTTTTAATGGTAATACTTCAGAGTATATTGAAATAAAAAGTCTTTCATCATTGGTTATTTGTGTCATCCTTATTTGTTATAATAATAACGATATTGGCAATTACAGTAATCCTCGTAATTTCACATTATTGGTGATCTCAAAATATTAAATGAATACAAAATGGTATCATTGAATTGGTCAGTAAATGAGTCATTTTCTTATGCAGGAGAAAAGGTGCATTGTTTGGTTTGCTAGAGATTGATAAAGGAAGGAAAAAGACCAGCTCTTCTGCAACTTTTTTCTGCAATTTTGTTTTTGGTTTTTTTAAAGAGAAGAGTAATGCAAGTATCCACTGACGTACTAAGCTATGAAATATAATCTAATACATCTTCAGGTTTAAGAAAAAAGAGAAAACTACTTAGTCATTCTGTTTTGAACAATGAAGGAAAAACTCAGAAAACAGCAGGAACTTGTTCCCTTATCAACTTTCCCTCATCCTTAGCGCTGAGCTTCTTTTTTTTTTTTTTTGCTTTCTAGACAATTTCAGTGTCCTATCTTTTTGATTTTTTATACTGTTCATGGGGTTCTCAAGGCAAGACTACTGAAGTGGTTTGCCATTCCATTCTCCAGTCAACCACGTTTTATCAGAACTTCCCACCATCCTGGGTGGCCCTACACGGCATCTCATAGTTTCATTGAGTTAGACAAGGCTGTGGTCTAAGATCATGGCTACTTGTTACATTACTTCATGGAAAATAGATGGGGAAACAGTGACAGACTTTATTTTGGGGGGATCCAAAATCACTGCAGATGGTGACTCCAGCCATGAAATTAAAAGATGTTTGTTCCTTGGGAGAAAAATTATGACCAATCTAGACAGCTTATTAAAAAGCAGAGACATGACTTTGCCAGCAAAGGCCGTCTAGTCAAAGCTACGGTTTTTCCGGTGGTCATGTATGGATGTGAGAGTTGGACTATAAAGAAAGCTGAGCACTGAAGAATTGATGATTTTTAACTGTGGTGTTGGAGAAGATCTTGAGAGTCCCTTGGACTGCAAGGAGATCCAACCAGCCCATCCTAAAGGAAATCAGTCCTGAATATTAATTGGACGGACTGATGTTGAAGTTGAAACTCCAATACTTTGGCCACCTGATCTAAAGGACTGACTCATTTGAAATGACCCTGATGTTGGGAAAGATTGAAGGTGGGAGGGGAAGGGGATGACAGAGGATGAGATGTTTGGATGCTTACTAAGGCCCACTTGACTTCACAATCCAGGATATCTGGCTCTAGGTGAGTGATCACACCATCGTGATCATCTGGGTCATGAAGATCTTTTTTTGTATAGTTCTCTGTATTCTTGCCACCTCTTCTTAATATTTTCTGCTTCTGCTAGGTCCTTTTTGAGCCCATCTTTGCATGAAATGATCCCTTGTTATCACAAATTTTCTTGAAGAGTTCTCTAGTCTTTCACATTCTATTGTTTTCCTCTATTTCTTTGCAGTGATCCTTGAAGATTTGATTCAGCTCAAACTTGAATGGTCTCGTGGTTTTCCTTACTTTTTTCAATTTAAGTCTGAATTTTGCAACAAGGAGTTCATGATATGAGCCACAGTCAGCTCCCAGTCTTGTTTTGCTGACTTTATAGAGCTTCTCCATCTTTGGCTGCAAAGAATATAATCAATCTGATTTTGGTGTTGGCCATGTGGTGATGTCCATGTGTAGTATCTACTTTGTGTTGTTGGAAAAGGCTGTTTTCTATGATTAGTGCATTCTCTTGGCAAAACTCTATTAGCCTTTGCCCTGCTTCATTCTGTTCTACAAGGCCAAATTTGCCTGTTACTCCAGTTGTTTCTTGATTTCCTACTTTTGCATTCCAGTTCCCTATAATGAAAAGGACACCTTTTTTGGGTATTAGTTCTAAAAGGTCTTGTAGGTCTTCATAGAACCATTCCACTTCAGTTTCTTCAGCATCACTGTTCATGGCGTAGGCTTGGATTGCCATGATATTGAATGGTTTGCCTTGGAAACAAACAGAGATCATTCTGTCCTTTTAGAGATTGCATCCAAGTACTGCATTTCAGACTCTTTTGTTGACTATGATGGCTACTCCATTTCTTCTAAGGGATTCCTGCTCATAGTAATAGATATAATGGTCATCTGAATTAAATTCACCCATTCCAGTCAATCTTAGTTCGCTGATTCCTAGAAATGTCGACGTTCACTCTTGCCATCTCCTGTTTGACCACTTCCAATTTGCCTTGATTCATGGACCTAACATTAAAGGCTCTTATGCAATATTGCCCTTTACAACATCAGACCTTGCTTCTATCACCAGTCACATCCACAACAGTGTGTTGTTTCTCTTTGACTCGATCCCGTCATTATTTCTGGAGTTATATCTCCACTGATCTCCAGTAGCATATTGGGCACCTACCAACCTGGGGAGTTCATCTTTCAGTGTCCTATCTTTTAGCCTTTTCATACTGTTCATGGGGTTCTTGATCTGATAGACAGAGTGCCTGATGAACTATGGATGGAGGTTCATGACACTGTACAGGAGACAGGATCAAGACCATCCCCAGGAAAAAGAAATTCAAAAAAGCAAAATGGCTGTCTGAGGAGGCCTTACAAATAGCTGTGAAAAGAAGAAAAGTGAAAAGCAAAGAGAAAAGGAAAGATATAAGCATCTGAATGCAGAGTTCCAAAGAATAGCAAGGAGAGATAAGAAAGGCTTCCTCAGTGATCAGTGCAAAGACTTAGAGGAAAACAATAGAATGGGAAAGACTAGAGATCTCTTCAAGAAAATTAGAGATACCAAGGGAACACTTCATGCAAAGATGGGCTCAATAAAGGACAGAAATGGTAGGGACCTAACAGAAGCAGAAGATAATAAGAAGAGGTGGCAAGAACACATGAAACTGTACAAAAAAGATCTTCATGACCCAGATAATAATGATGGTGTGATCACTCACCTACAGCCAGATATCTTGGAATGTGAAGTCAAGTTGGTCTTAGGAAACATCCCTAAGAACAAAGCTAGTGGAGGTGATGGAATTCCAATTGAGCTATTACAAATCCTCAAATATGATGTTGTTAAAGTGTTATACTTAATATGTCAGCAAATTTGGAAAACTCAGCAGTGGCCACAGGACTGGAAAAGGTCAGTTTTCAGTCCAATCCCAAAGAAAGGCAATGCCAAGAATGCAATACCGCATAATTGCACTCATCTCACACACTAATAAAGTAATGCTCAAAATTCTCCAAGGCAGGCTTCAGCAATACGTGAACTGTGAACTTCCAGATGTTCAAGCTGGTTTTAGAAAAGGCAGAGGAACCAGAGGTCAAATTGCCAACATCCCCTGGATCATCAAAAAAGCAAAAGAGTTCCAGAAAAACATCTATTTCTGCTTTATTGATTGTGCCAAATCCATTGACCGTGTGGATTACAACAAACTGTGGAAAATTCTGAAAGAGATGGGAATACCAGACCACCTGACCTACCTCTTGAGAAACCTGTATACAAGTCCAGAAGCAACAGTTAAAACTGGACATGGGACAACAGACTGATTCCAAATAGGAAAAGGAGTACATCAAGGCTGTATATTGCCATCCTACTTATTAAACTTATATGCAACATATATCATGAGAAACGCTGGGCTGGAAGAAGCGCAAGCTGGAGTCAAGATTGCCAGAAGAAATATCAATAACTTCAGATATGCAGATTAAAACACCCTTATGGCAGAAAGTGAAGAAGAACTAAAAAGCCTCTTTATGAAAGTGAAAGAGGAGAGTGAAAAAGTTGGCTCAACATTCAGAAAACTAAGATAATGGCATCTGGTCCCATCACTTCATGGAAAATAGATGGGAAAGAGTGGAAACAGTGCTTGATTTTATTGTTTGGAGCTCCCGAATCACTGCAGATGGTGATTGTAGCCATGAAATTAAAAGATGCTTACTCCTTGCAAGGAAAATTATGACCAACCTATGCAGCATATTAAAAAGCAGAGACATTACTTTGTCAACAAAAGTCCCTCTAGTCAAGGCTATGGTTTTTCCAGTAGTGATGTATGGATGTGAGATTTAGACTATAAAGAAAGCTGAGTGCCAAAGAAATAATGCTTTTGGACTGTGGTGTTGGAGAAGATCTTGAGAGTCCCTTGGACTGCAAGGAGATCCAAACAGTCCATCCTAAAGATCAGTCCTGGGTATTCTTTGGAAGTACTGTTGTTGAAGTGAAACTCCAATACTGTGGCCACCTGATGTGAAGAGCTGACTCATTTGAAAAGACTCTGATGCTGGGAAGGATTGCCAGCAGGAGGAGAAGGGGATGACAGAGGATGAGGTGGTTGGATGGCATCACCGACTCAATGGACATAAGTTTGGGTAAACTCTGGGAGTTGGTGATGGACAGGAAGGCCTGGTCTGCTGCAGTGGGGTCACAAAGAGTCAGACAAGACTGAGCAACTGAACTGACTGGACTAACTGACTGTTCCTTGAGGAAGGCTTTCTTATCTCTCCTTGTTAGTCTTTGGAACTCTGCATTCAAATGGGTATATCTTTCCTTTTGTCCTTTGTTTTTTGCTTCTCTTTTCACAGCTATTTGAAAGGCCTCCTCAGAGAGCCATTTTGCTTTTTTGCATTGCTTTTTCTTGGGGATGGTCTTAATCCCTGTCTCTGGTACAATGTCAGGAACCTCTGTCAATAGTTCTTCAGGCACTCTGTCTATCAGATCTAGTCCCTTAAATCTATTTCTCACTTCCACTGTATAATCATAAGGGATTTGATTTAGGTCATACCTGAATGGTCTAGTGGTTTCCCCTACTTTCTACAAGTTAAGTCTGAATTTGACAATCAAGAGTTCATGATCTGAGCCACAGTCAGCTCCCCATCTTACTTCTGATGACTGTGTAGAGCTTCTCCACCTTTGGCTGCAAAGAATATAATCAATCTGATTTTGGCCATCTGGTGATATCCATGTGTAGTGTCTTCTCTTGTGTTATTGGAAGAGGGTGTTTGCTATGATCAGTGCATTCTCTTGGAAAAACTCTATGAGCCTTTGCCCTGCTTCATTCTGTACTCCAAGGCCAAATTTGCTTGTTACTCCATGTGTTTCTTAGAAACTCATTTATTGTTAGTTATTTATGGGAATCTTCCTGCTAGCTCAGATGGTAAAGCGTCTGCCTACAATGCCAGAGACCTGGGTTCGATCCCTGGGTCAGGAAGATCCCCTGGAGAAGGAAATGGCAACCCACTCCAGTATTCTTGCCTAGAAAATCCCATGGACTGAGGAGCCTGGTAGGCTACAGTCTATGGGTCCGCAAAGAGTTGGACACGACTGAGAGACTTCACTTTCACTTTCCATGTGTTTCTTAGAAACTCATTTATTGTTAGTAGTAAACTGACAGTGGTTTCTGCCATGAGTCTTTATAAAGAAGACATAGAAATGCGACAAATAGTATCCTTCCTGCATCCTTACCTATTGTGGGAATAATGAAGTATAATTATGGTCTGTCTAGCTCTGTATTTGAATGGCTATCTATGTGACCTCAGGAAACTTACTTAAACTTAATTTCTAAGTCCCACTTTTCACATTTTGTAAAGAGTGTCTTCCTCATACACTGAGGTGAAGATTAATTGAGATGATCCATATAATGTGGCATCAGGCAAACACTTAATAAATGTTAGCTTTTCCTAAGCTGTGGCTACTTGGGGATGCAAGGTACTTACTTCAGTGTTAACTTAAGTAACTCTGGTTATAAGTAATTTATAACTTATAATTTATAACCACATTTTATACTAATGTGAAGATTTGCAGTCTCAATTGCATGTTTTATGATTTGGGAGAATGGCATTGAAACATGTATAATATCATATAAGAAACAAATCACCAGTCCAGTTTTGATGCATGATACAGGATGCTTGGGGCTAGTGCAATGGGATGACCCAGAGGGATGGTATGGGGAGGGAGGTGGAAGTGGGGTTCAGGATGGGGAACACGTGTATACCCGTGTTGGATTCATGTTGATGTATGGCAAAAACAATGTAATATTTAAATAAATAAATAAACCACACACACAATTTTCATTTTTATCTTTTTTTTTTTTTAACTTTCTATACAGACCATATTCTAAGCATCTGACATAAGTTGCAGAAAGTTTAGTGTTTATTTTTTTTCCAACTCCCAGGCTGGTAATGAGAACAAAAATTTGCAAAATAGCTGGTTTTGTCAAGTGCTGAGAAGGGAATTGAGGAGTTCCCAAAGTCAGCAAAGATGTGAATTAGGAGGTAATTCAGGTCAGCTAGGTAGACAATAAATGAATCCTTTTATTGTTTTTTTTCTCCCTTTCTGCAAATCATTTCCTCATTTTAAGTAAAGAAGGAAATAGAAGGCTGAGAACTTTGGCTGGAAATGGCTTTTTCAAAGCATTTTTCATAAGTGAGGAAAGGAACTGGGGGTTGCCAGCTTCTGTAGGAAGATCTGTGTGTCCACTACCACACAGAGATGAAAGAACCACATTTTCCTAAGTATTTTTCTGTGATTGGAATTACAAAGAGTGATGAATTTAAAAGGTCAGCAGTTGATGCTTGTTTTTTAGTGTAGTTCTGGCTGGAAAGGGTAAGTTCAGAGACTGAAACTTAACAAGTGAATTCTATGTCTTACACAGAAATAACTTCAATCAGAGCAAAGAATTTAGATGATCCATAAAATTTACTGAATAATCAATTTTTTTGTAACAAAATCTGCTAATCCATTTGACACTTTCTTAAGTAGATTACATTTTAACTCCTGAAACAATATAACATGACTTTCTTAATATATAATATAACTTTCTTAATTTTCTTTATTTTCTCAGAGTATGAAGTAGCATAAAACTAGTCCCTTTATCTTGCTCATAACAAAAGTTTTACTGGGTATAATACACATTACTTACTTTTGTTGTATCCCTTAGAACTTCTTTCTATAGGACATAACTTTTTGCTTTAGAAGGATCCTATCCATCTTTCCTTCTTCTGTTCTAAAGGAGAGAAAGTGATATGTGAAAACACTAGCTGAGTGAGGAGATCTTAGATTCTTATTCTAACTATGCCACTGGCTAATAGTATGATATTACTCATTCAAATAATTTATCTTTAATTTTTTGTCATATTTAAATTCTAGATAAATTAATGATTGTACTTTAAAAACATAGAAACATTCTTTAATGTATAAGTATTCCTTGAGGTAAAAATTTTCTTTTTAAACTCAATATGTAAATTAGATAAAACCTGAATCCTCTTGTTGAAATGAGGTATCTTCTGTTCTACCAGCCACTATTTCCTCCTGCCTTTTTTTGCATTCCCTAAAGTATCTACAATGAACCTCTAGAGCAAAGTTTCTCAAAGAACAATCCATGAAACATTGGTGGCCCCTGATGGTGTTTGGGAAGTTCATAAGAGTTTGAGTGATTTAGGAAAATAAAATGAAATGTTTGCACACATACATTTCATAAATTTGAAATACACCAATAATTATGCATAATATAGCATAATGCACAATACAAATACATAATACAGAAATGTCTTCATGTTCTGAATAATAACTATATTTCAAGGATTGTCTACATGGTATGACTCTACATCAATCTGTTTATATAACTTCTGCTCACATCATTTATGTATTATTTTTATTTATTGCTAACCATATTTTGTTGTTGTGATCATGAGTTGTATATATTCTGAATTCACACAGTAAATCAATGATTTAACTATACTGAAGCATTCAGTTAATGATAAAATAATAGTATCAATGATATAATTCAAAATAGTTCTATAATCATTAAGAATGAAGAATACTCCAGTTTCATGAATGTGAATCTTTTGCTTCTTGGACAAGTGAAACTGTAAGCATGATGATTTTATAAGAATAGCCAGAGCAAAAGCTTGACTAGGAAACATTTTCATGAATATTTGGAAATCAGACTTATTTACATTAATGGGCCATTTGATCCTAGTTTCTAGTGTGTTGTCTTTTATGAGACTTTTCCAAATAGTAGGAGGGAGTCATGGAAGGTTTTATGTAATTTCCAAAATCATATAGTGAAATCTCTGACAAATGAATTGAGCATATCTATGGGGAAAAATACAAATATTAGTGTAGTGTCACCAAAATGAAGAAAAGCTAAAAGTAGATTTAAAATTTTTGTCCTTATGCTAAAAACACATAAAGATACATTCTAGCTGAAAAGTTTATGAAACCATATTCAGAATTAGTGACAATATCATACTTGGAAAGAAAGCATAATAAACATTTTACAATATTATTTTATCATGTGTCAGTGGCATACTCTGAAAGAGAAATTAATACTATATGTCATGAGATAGAAATTTGTCTTAATTAGATGTGGTAACTTAACATGAAGATTATGAATCAGTTTTGAATGTGTGTGTGTGTATATATATATGACATTTGTGTATTAGAGAGAAGTGTTTGACAATTCTTTTGTTTATAATTTAAACCTCTTTGTGATAGTTAACATTATGTATCAACTTGATTGGGCTACCAGGCACCCAGATATTTGGTCAAACATTATTTGGGTGTATCTGTGAGGGAATTTTTTGGATATTAACATTTAAATCAATAGATGAGTGTGACCAAGATGGTCGAGCAAGAGGACATGGAACTCACCTCCCTGCCATGAACACATCAAAGATACATCTACATGTGGAAAATTCTTACTGGAAACTAACTGGAGACTGACAGAAAGTCTCTTATACAACCAAGGCTGTAAGAAAGATTCACATAAAAGTGAGTAGAAAGGAAAGAGAAGTGACCAGGTCAAGACCTGTGCCCCTGAGAGGGGATTCAGAAGAAAAGGGAGATTACATGGACAGAGTAGCTCCCTGGGAAGTGAGCAATTCCAATCGCATATTGTACAACACAGGGAAGTAGAGCCCCCTTGGCTGGTTGGAGGGATGGTGGGACTAACAGGACTACTGTAGGAAGCCTGGACACTGTTAATGCATGCATGCAGACTAGAACCCAAGGTGGGGCAGAGAGAGTAGACTGAAGACAGCACAAGTTCCTGAGTGGCTGCCTGTGTTCTCATGAGCACCCTGATGTATACTCCAGCCTGAGATGAATGAATTCTCCAACCCCATTTGCCTCACATTACAGCTCCACACTGGAGCAAAGGCTGCCAAGACCGAGGAAAGAGTTTGGCCATGGAATGGAGAGGAGGCTTAGACAGGAGGTGGCATCAGAGAAGGACAGGGGCAATAATTACTGGCACTTACAGAGGGGACACATTAGGAGCAGTTCAAATCTCTGACAACGGCTGGACTACACAGTCCAATCCCAACACACATCTAGATACCACGGGAGCCCCACTTGCCTGTGATGTAGTTCCACCCTAGGGCAGAGGTAGCAGAGGCTGAGGGTCTGTGAGGGACAAAAGAGACATACCCAAATTGGATGGAGCAGATGGGGGCAACCATACCTGGCACATACAAAAGCACCATGTCAGAAGAAGCCAGGATTTCTGTCTATGGTTGGACCACAGAAGTCTGCATCCTATCACAAGTAAAGAGCCTGCACAGCCCCTTTTGTTCCAGCACTGCTACCTGCTGGAGTGAGGATGCTGGAACTCTGAGAAAGGAGAGCACACATTAAAAGGGAACTAAGCCAGCTCAGACCAAACCTTAGGTCTTCTGCTCCAACAATTTTGGACCTGATCCCCACTTCAGTAGGGTGGTAATGACCACTGAGTAGAGGGGAAACCCTGGCTCAAACTGGCTCTGGCTCAAGTCCCTCCATCTCCAGTCTCACTCCTACAATGGTGATAGCTGCCAGCACTCCCTGGGGAAAGATTTGGCTTGTATTCATGTCAAATCCAGTTCTCCCATCAAAGCCACTGGGCACACACAGACTGTATAGAGATCCTCTCACACAAGGACACACTTTCAAAATCACAATAGGTATCTGTTTCACTTAATTTCATAGAGAGAGTAGTAAGCAAAATTAGATGACAGAGGGATTTGTTTCAATGAAAGAACCAGAGAAAACCCATAAAAAACAACTAATGAAACAGAAATAAAAAACTGACCAATGAGTTCAAAGCATTGGTAATAAGAATGATAACCGAATCCAGTACAAAAATAGATGAACACAGTGAGAATTTTAGCATGAAACTTAGAAAATAATACTAATAATAAAAAAGAACCACTTAGTGGAACTAAAGAATTTAACTACTGAAATGAAAAACATTGGAAGGAATTAATAGCAGACTAAAAAGAATGCATTAGTGATCTAAAATTAAAGGGAAACCACTCAATCACAACAGAAAAAGTAAAAACAAATAAAAAGATGAGAACAATTTGCAAGCACACCAACATTCACATGAAAAGATCTTAAAAGGAGAAGTGGGAGAAAATGGGATAGAAAATGTATTTCATGAAATTATGGGTCAAAAATCCTCAAACCTGGAGAAGAAAAGAAGCACAAAGGGTCCCAAACAAGATGAACCCAAGCAGACCCACACTAAGACATGTCATAATTGAAATGGTAAAAGTTAAATAATTCCAAGATAACAAAAGGAAAATGGTCATGTACAAGTGAACTCCCATAAGGCTATAAGCTGATTTTTCTGAAAAATCAAAGGGAAGAAGATAAAGATGCTAGAGAGGAGATAAAAATCATAAAATGTGGGGGAAGAGTAAGAACAATGTAGATTTCTTCACCTAGAATTCATTTGAGTCTATAGGACTACCAGTCTAAGGGAGTAGTTATACGAAAGTGTTAACATATTTGAAAAACAGAGTAACCACAAATCAAAAGTGTATAATTATATTTATAAAAATAAAAAAGAGCATAAACATTATACAAAAGAAAATCAAGACACAAAAGGAAAAGCAGAAGGAAAAACAAAGGACAAAGAAGAAATATACAGTCAATTGGAAAACAAGGTTTAAAATGGCAATAAACACCTATTTATCATTTATATTTATTAATATGTGTTTTGTATATTTAGCTGCTCATGAATATTAACAACTATAAAGGGAAAATTGATTCTTAATTCAATTTTGATTAGCTATATGTTTCTAGAAACTTGTCCATTTCCTCTAGGTTGTTGAATTTGTTGGCATATAATTGTGCATAGTTTTCTTTTATGGTTTTTTGTATTTCTGTGCTATCAGTTGTTATGTCTCCTTTTTCATTTCTTATTTTGTTTATTTATGTTCTCTTTTCTTTTTGGTGAGCCTGGATAGCAGTTTCTCAATCTTGTGTATTATATATGGCTATAAGTGTAACAGTTTCTTCTTGTGTTAACCCCTTTATCTTTATAAAACCCCTTTATTTGTGTTTTGTTATAGTCTTTGCTTTAAACTCTATTTCATCTCAAAGGAGTATTGATGGCCCCACTTTCTTTACATTTCGTTTTGCATGAACTATCTTTATCCATTCACTTATTTCAATGTGTGTGTCTTTCCTGAAATAAGTCTATTATAGAGATTTTCTCTGTTTCTTTTTAATCCAATTTGCCACTCTATGTCTTTTGATTGGAGCATTTAGTCTGCTGACATTTAAAATAATTATAGAAGGGAAGGGATTCAGGAGGGTGGAGTTGGAAGACGTGGAGCTTACCTCTTCCCAAAAACATACCACAAATACATATACATATGAAATAATTCTCTTTGAAAATTAACTGAAAACTGGCAAGGTTTGATAGTTTCATAGGGAAGTTCTACCAAACATATAAAGAAGAGCTATTATTCGTTCATCTCAAACTATTCCAAAAATTGAAGAGGAGTGTACACTCCTAAATGACACAATTACTCTGACAAAGATGCAACCAAAAAAAGAAGATAACTGACAATATTGCTGATGAACATAGATGTAAAAATCCTCAAGGAAATATTAGCAAGCTGAATTCAACATAAATTTAAAGAATGATATAACTTGATCATGGGATTTATTCAAGGATAATTCAGCATGTGCATATTCAATCAATGTGACAAGACTACATTAATAAAAGTGAAAAATAAAAATCATATTATCATTTTAGTAATCACAGAAAAAACTTTTGGCAAAATTAGACATCACCCATTCATGATTAAAAATAAACTCTTATCAAAGTTGGTATAGAAGTAATATATCTTAGCAATATAAAGGTTATTTATTTATGACAAAGTCACAACTAACATCTTGATTGCAACAAGATGAAGACTTTTCTCTAAAATCAGGAATAAGATGAGAATGCCCACGTTCATCACATCTATTTAACATAGTATTGGAAGTTCTTTCCACAGCAACCAGACAAGAAAAAGAAATGAAATGCATCCAATTTGAAAGAAAAAAAAAAAAAACACCTGTCACTATTTGCAGATTTAATTACACTACATACAGGAAATCTTAAAGTTTTCACTAAAATACTACTTGAATCAGTAAATGTATTCACCAGGTTTGCAGGATATAATATTAATTCACAGACATCTGCTACTTTTTTTTCTTTTTTAAAATTTTATTTTATCTAACTTTACAATATTGTATTGGTTTTGCCATATATCAAAATGAATCTGCCACAGGTATACATGTGTTCCCCATCCTGAACCCTCCTCCCTCCTCCCTCCACATACCATCCCTCTGGATCATCGCAGTGCACCAGCCCCAACCATCCAGTATCATGCATCAAACCTGGACTGGCAACTCATTTGTATTCACTAATAATAAGCTATCAGAAAGGTGAATTTGTTTAAAAATCCTATTTAAAATTGCATCAAAAATAAATATCCAGGAATAAATTTAAGCAAGGAAGTAAAAAACTTATATGCTGAAAACTATAAAAATATTGAAGACTCTACCAAGAAACAATAAGATATCCCCTGCTCTTTGATTTCAAGAATTTATATTGTTAAAATGGCCACACTTCTCAAAGCAATCGCATGACATATCCCACTGAACTAGAGCAAATAATCCTAAAGCTTATAGGGAATCAGAAAGACCCAGCATTTCCAAAGCAATCCTGAGGGAAAAAAGGGACATAGCTGAAGCTATAAACCTTCCAGACTTCAGACTATACTTCAAAGCTACAATAATCAAAACATCATGGCACTGACACAAAATGGACATATGCATCAATGGAACAGAACAAAGAGCCCAGAAATAAACCCATAGCTCTATCATCAATCTATGACAAAGTAGGCAAGAATATATTCTACAACCTCCCTTCAATAAGTCATATTGGGAAAGTTGGAGCCAGAACATTCCCTCACACCATATACAAAAATAATAATAAAATGAATTAAAGAACTAAATATAAGACTGGACACCAAAATTCTTAGAAGATAACATAAGCAGAACATTCTTTGGTATAAATCATAGTGATATTCTGGGGGGGGGGGTGGTTCTGTCTTCTAAAGCAAAAATAAATGGGAACTGATTAAAGTTAAAACTTTTGCATAGCAAACAAAACCAACAATAACCTACTGAATGGGAGAAAATATTTGCAAATGATATGACCAATAAGGGATAATATTGGGAGAATGGCATTGAAACATGTAAAATATCTTGTATGAAACGAGATGCCAGTCCAGGTTCAATGCATGATACTGGATGCTTGGGGCTGGTGCACTGGGACGACCTGGAGGGATGGTATGGGGAGGGAGGAGGGTTCAGGACGGGGAGCACATGTATACCTGTGATGGATTCATTTTGATGTTTGGCAAAACTAATACAATTATGTAAAGTTTAAAAATAAAATAAAATTAAAATAAATAAAATAAAATATAAACAACTCATGTGACTCAATATAAAAAAAAATGAAAATGGACTAAAGACATGAATAGACATTTTTCCAAAGAAGACATACTGATTGTCAACATCACATGACAAGATACTCAAAGATACTCAATATTTTTCTATTTATTAGAGAAATGCAAGGCAAAATCATAATGAGATGTCATTTCACATTTGTCTGAATGGTTATCATTAGAAAGTCTACAAATAACACATGTTGGTGAGAATGTGTAAAAAACAGAACCCTGGTACACTGTTGGTGGGAATGTAAACAACGCAGTCACTATGGAGAACAGTATGGAGTTTCCTTAATAAACAAAAAAATAGAGTTACCATATGATCTAGCAATGTCACTCAGGGGTATATATCTGAATGAAACAAAAAAGAGTAAGCCTAAAAGATCCATGCACTCTGATCTTCATGGCAAGATTGTTTACAATAGCCAGAATATGGAACCAACAATAGAACCATTTATCCATTAACAGATGAATGGATAAGGAAAATGTATATATACAATGAAATATCACTCAGCCACAGGAACATAAAAAATTCCAGTGTTTGCAATAATGTGGATGAACCTAGAGAATATTATGCATAGTGAAATAAGTCAGGCAGAAAAAGAAAACTACAGTATATTATAACTTCTATGTGGACTGTAAAAAATAGAAGAAATTAATTAATATACCAAAAATAAACAGAATTAGAGATATAGAGAACAAATTAGTGTTTACCAGTAGAGAGAGGGATGGGGAAGGTGCAAGATATGGGTATGGACTGAGAGAAATAAGCTACTATTTATAAAATAAACAAGCAACAAATACATATTGTGCTGCAGGAAAATATAAAGACCTCTCTTGCTAAAGTTGCCTTGGAAAACAACACTGGGAACCCCCTCCTCGCCATTTATAACTACACTATGGTCATGGCAGAAGCCTAAAAGTGAGGTACAAAGTATGTTCTATGAGAAGTACATTATACTCCAAAGGACTACTTGAGTTTTCTAATTTATAGATAGAAATCTGGGGAACGTATGTAGGAATGGATATTAAGAATGTTAAATAAAGGTTGATAGAACATAAAGTTGGATCAAGTCCAATTGATTGATACAATATCACTACGCACACTTTCCACATTTAATGTTTCAGTTTGAGGGATTTGAAAGGACTCAAAAATTTGTTTCATTGATTGATTGTAACATGGACCAAAAGTAGGATCACAAACATGGACCAAAAGTAGAAATGCTAGGCCTGCCTTTGTTTAATGTAAAGGAAGAGATTCAAAGGTTCAGGAAGACCAGAATATTAAAATAGGTTTGTCCATTAAGACATACTTGCCCACTCCGGGAGAGTTCAGAAGGCAAACTTTTTTCCAAGACTGTGAGAAATAAATTTGTGACATCCAGTGTGAGCTATGGGATTCCTCTTCTTCTCAGGACAGACCTTATGTGGGAGCTGAAGACACTGAATCAGGAAACCTAAATGCATTGGAAGAAATTGGATCCCTAAGTGATAGAGGTTAAGTGGTGGTACTCAACCACCAAAGGCAAGGTGGATGTGGCTACTGTGATGGACAGCAGAGTTAAAACAGCATTCAGAGTAGTCTGAATAGACCTATGTGTTGGTTAGCTGATCATGGTGTTCTAAGAAGTAAAATAGATAAGAAACTTACTAAATTCTTACTTGATCTATGCAAGCAGAAAAGTTCGAGTTAAAGTGTACACAATTCTAACCTAAATTATGAAAACAAAGAGTCATGTCTCAGTCAATTTCTAGACTTGAGCCACTTTATAGACTTGGAATGCCTTGAATGAACAGAGACCAGATCTCCTTGAGGAAAGGCTCTGGAACACTGATAAGATTTATACTGTTGCTCTTCTTTAGTTTTCCCTAAATAGACCTGTAGCTTTTTACCAAGGTACCTATATTTTGGGGTAAAGGAAATAGATCTTTTAGAGACTACTAGACATAGGCTTTGAATTGACATCAATCCCAAGAGACTCAAAATATCATTGTATCAGTCAGCTAGTGGGGACTTTTGGAAACCAGAGGTCAGTACACTTTTAGTTCAGTTACATCTCAAAGTAAGTCAAGTGGGTCCCTGAACCCATCCTGTAGTTATTCCCCCCAGTTCCATAATGCATAATTGGCATATGAATTATTAACAGCTGACAGAATCCCCAGTTGGCTCTCTGACCTGTTGGATGATGTCTGATAGGAAAGGCCACATGGAATCAATTAGAACTGCTTCTATCTCTGAAAAGAGTAAACAAAAAGTAGAACAGCACCTCTGAGTGATTGCAGAGATTAGTGCTACAATCAAGGTCTGGAAAGATATGAGAGTGGTGATTATACCTGCATTCCCATTCAATTTGTCTATTTTGTCTGTGCAGAAGACAGATAAATTTTTGGAGAATAACAGTAGATTATCATAAATTTAACCATGTGTGACTCCAATTACAGATGCTGAATCAAGTGTAATTTCACTGTTTGAGCAAATTAACACACCTCTTGGCAGCTGATATACAGATATTGAGCTAGTAAATTCTTTTTTTTTTTTTTTCTCCTTAGATGTTGATATGGACAACTAGAAGCAGTTTTCTTCTTTTTTAAAATGAATTTATTTTTAGTTGGAGGATAATTACCTTACGATTTTGTGTTGGTTTCTGCCATACATCAACATGAATCAGCTGGCAAGGCCAAACTAGTACTTCACTGTCCTACCTCAGTGGTATACCAATCCTCTAGCCCTACAATCATAATTTAGTTCTCAGGAATCTTGACCACATTTCCTTCCCAGAAGGAATCACACTGGTCAATTACATTGATGACATTAAACTGATTAGATCTACTGTGTAAGAAGTAGAAACTACTCTATAGACTTATTGGTAAGACATTTGTGAGTGTGAAAGGTTGAAAAATAAACCTGACAAAAATTAAGGGATCGTGCATTGACCCTGGACTGACAACTCATTTCATTTATGATATTATACATGTTTCAATGCCATTCTCCCAAATCATCCCACCCTCTCCCTCTCCCACAGAGTCCAAAAGACTGTTCTATACATCAGTGTCTCTTTTGCTGTCTCATATACAGGGTTATTTTACCATCTTTCTAAATTCCATATATATGCATTAGTATACTGGATGCTTGGGGCTGGTACACTGGGACGACCCAGAGGGATGGTACAGGAGGGAGGAGGGAGGAGGGTTCAGGATTGGGGAACACATGTATACCTCTGGCGGATTCATGTTGATATATGGCAAAACCAATACAATATTGTAAAGTTAAAAAATTAAATTAAATTTAAAAAAATAAGGGATCTTTTACTTCTAGGGGTCCAGTGGTGTGGGGCATGTTGAGATATCCTTTTTAAGGTAAAGGATGAGTTGTTACATCTGGCCCTCTTAAGAGCTCAAAAGGTATAATGCCTCATGAGCCTCTTTGGATTTTGGAGGTAACATTTTCTTCATTTGGGGGTGTTACTCCAGCCCATTTGCCAGGGAATTTTAAAAAATGCTTCTAATCTTGAGTTGGATCCAGGATAAAATAAGGCTCTGCAACAGATCTAGACTCCTCCACTTGGGCCATGTGATCCAACAGATCCAATTGTGCTTAGTGTCAATGGGGTATAGGGCTGCTATTTGGAGCCCCTATAGGTGAATTGTAGCATGGGCTATTAGGAATTTAGAACCAAGCCCTGCCATCCTTCACAGATACTATCCTTTTGAGAAACAACTCTTGGACTGTTATTGGGTCTTTAGTAGAGACTGAAAACCAAGTGTTGACCAAGTTACCATGTGACCTGAGCTTCCCATTGAGAACTGGGTATTATCTGACCCAACAAGCTACAAAGTTGAATGAGCACATCAGTGGTCCAAAATCTAATAGAAGTGGTTTAAACATGATTAGAACTGAGCAGGCCCTGAAGGGACAAGTAAATTATATGAAGAAATGGCTCAAATGTTGAGGGTTCCCCTTCCTGCTACTCTGCCTTCTCTCTCCCAGCCTGCACTTGTGGCTTCATGGGGAGCTCTACCAATCCATCCTTGTCATCACCCAAAGGGCTCATGGACAAAGAGTGTCCATGGTGGCAGGAATGGAGGTGACATGTGCTCAACCAGATGAACTTCCACTCACCCAGGCTGACCTGGCTACAGGCACTGCTGAATGCCCAACCTGCCAGTTACAGAGACTAAGCCCCTGTATGGCACAATTCACCAGGGTGATCAGCTAGCTATCTTGTGGTAAGTTGATTACACTGGACTGCTTCCATCATGAAGGAGCAGCACTTTTTTTTTTTTTTTTAAACTGGAAAAAAACTCTTACTCTGGATACAGGTTTGCCATCCTTGCTTTCAGTGCTTCTGCCAAAACTACAATTTGTAGTTTTATTCTTATCTACTTATTACCTTATCTACTGTTATGTATTCACATAGCATATCTTCTGACCTAGGAACATTGTTTTTGTTGAATAGCTAAGTCATGTCCAGCTTTTTGCAACTCCATGGACTGCAGCATGCCAGCTCCTCTGTCCTCTGTTGTCTCTGGGAGTTGCTCAAATCCATGTCCGTTGATGCTATCTAACCGTGTCTTCCTCAGACACCCCCTTCTCCGTTTGTCTTCAATCTTTCCCAGCATCGGGGTATTTTCCAGTGAGTTGGGTCTTCACATCAGGTGGCTTCAGTTTCAGCATCAGTCCTTCCAGTGACTATTCAGGGTTTATTTCCTTTAGGATTGACTGGTTTGATCTCCTTGCTGTCCAAGGGACTCACCAGAGTCTTCTACAACACCACAATTCAAAAGAATAAGTTCTTCAGCACTCAGTCTTCTTTAGGGTCAAAATCTCACTTCTGTACATGACTACTGGAAAAACTATAGCTTTGACTATACAGACTTTGTTAGCAAAGTGATGTCTCTGCTTTTCAATATGCTGTCTAGGTTTGTCATAGCTTTCCTCTCAAGAAGCAAGTGTCTTCTAATTTCATGGCTTCAATCACCATCCACAGTGATTTTGGAGGCCGCCCCCCCCCCCAAAATAAAATTTGTCACTGCTTGCACGTTTCCCTCTTCTATTTGCCATGAACTGATGGGACTGTATGCCATGATCTTAGTTTTTTGAACATTGAATTTTAAGCCAGTTTTTCACTCTCCTCTTTCACCCTCATTAAGAGTCTCTTTAGTTCCTCTTTGCTTTCTGCTATTAGAATAGTATCATCTACATATGTGAGGTTTGTTGATATTTCTCCCAGCAATCTTAAATCCAGCTTGTGTTTCAAGCAGCCCAGAAATTTGTGTGATGTACTCTACATGTAAGTTAAATAAGCAGGATGGCAATGAACAGCTTTGTTGTACTTCTTTCCCAGTTTTCAACCAGTCCATTGTTTCATGTTCAGTGCCAATTGTTGCTTCTTGACCCACATGCAGGTTTCTCAGGAGTCTGATACTCCCATCTCTTTTAAGATTTTTCCACAATTTGTTACGATCCATACAATCAAAGGCTTTAATGTAGTTAGTGAAGTAGAAGTAGATGTTTTCCTAGAATTCTTTTCATTCCTCCCTGATCAAACAAATGTTGGCAGTTTGATTTCTGGTTCCTCTGCCTTTTCTAAACCCAGCTTGTACTTTACATCTGGAAGTTTTCAGTTCATGTACTACTAAAGCTTAGCTTGAAGGATTTTGAGCACAACTTTGCTAGCATGTGATATGAGCACAATTGTACAGTAGATTGAACATTCTTTGACAATGCCCTTCTTTGGGAATGTAATGAAAACTAACTTTTTTTCCAGTCCTGTGGCCACTGCTGAGTTTTCCAAATTTGTTGACATATTGAGTCAGCACTTTAACAGCACAATTTTTTAGGATTTTAAATAGCTCAGCTGAAATTTCATTATCTCCACTAGATTTGTTTGTAGTGATGCTTCCTAAGACCCACTTGACTTCACACTCCAGAATATCTGGCTCTAGGTTTATGACCATGCCATCATGGTTATCCAGGTCATTAAGACCTTTTTTTGTATAGCTTTTCTGTGTGTTCTTACAAACTCTTCTTAATCTCTTCTGCTTCTGTGAGGTCTTTGCTCTTTCTGTACTTTATCATGCACTTCCTTACATGAATTTTTCCCTTGATATCTTCAGTTCCCTTGAGGAGATCTTTCATCTTTTCCATTCTATTGTTTTTTTCCATTTTTTTGCATTGTTCTTTTACAAAGGGTTTCTTATCTCTCCTTGCTCTTCTCTGGAACTCTGCATTCAGTTGGGTATATATTTTCCTTTCTCCCTTGCATTTTGATTTTCTTCTTTCCTCAGTTATTTGTAAGGCCCCCTAAGACAACCATTTTATCTTCTTGCAATTCTTTTTTCCTTTGAGACCAAGAAACTTACTTCATAGCAAATGTACTGGGCATATCTTGATGGAACTCACTGATCTTACCTTGTGTTTATCATCCTCACAGCAATTGGCTTGATATAATAGTGGAATGGCCTTTTTTTTGTGAGTATAGTTGATTTATTATGTTGTGTTCATTTCTAGTACACAGCAAAGTGAGTCAGTTATACATATACATATATCCACTCTCTTTAAATTCTCTTCCATGTATGCCATTACAGAGTAATGTGCTAAAGCATGTATAAATACACATGTCGCTGTGCTAAAGCAGAGACATTACTTTGCCAACAAAGGTCCATCTAGTCAAAGCTATGGTTTTTCTACTAGTCATGTATGGATGTGAGAGTTGGACTATAAAGAAAACTGAGCGCTGAATAATTGATGCTTTTGAACTGTGGTGTTGGAGAAGACTCTTGAGAGTGCCTTGGACTGCAAGAAGATCCAACCAGTCCACCCTAAAGGAAATCAGTCCTGAGTGTTCATTGGAAGGACTGATGCTGAAGCTGAAACTCCAATACTTTGGCCACCTGATCTGAAGAACTGACTCATTGGAAAAGACCCTGATGCTGGGAAAGATTGAAGGTGGGAGAAGAAGGGGACTACAGAGGATGACATGGTTGGATGGCATCACCGACTCAATGGACATAAGTTTGACTAAATTCTGGGAGTTGGTGTTAGACAGGGAGGCCTGGCATTCTGCAGTCCATGGGATCACAAAGAATTGGACACGACTGAGAGACTGAACTGAAAAACTGAACTAATACAATAGGTCATTTCTAGTAACTTGCTTTATATATAATTTGTTTTATATATAATAGTGTGTATAAGTAAGTGTTAGCCCCTTCAGTCATGTCCATCTCTTTGTGACCCCATGGACTGTAGCCCACCAGGCTCCTCTGTCCATGGAATTCTTCAGGCAAGAATACTGGAGTGGGTTGCTGTTTCTTACTCCAGGAGATCTTCCTGATCCAGGAATTGAATCCAAGTCTCCTGCATTTCTGGCAGATTCTTTACCATCTGCACCACCTGGGAAGCCCAACAGTGTGTGTATGTTAATCCTAATCTCCTAATTTATCTCCTCCCATACTTTCCTCCTGTTAATCATAAGTCTGTTTTCTATATCTGTGACACTATTTGTTTTATAAATAAGTTTGTTTGTACCATGTTTTTAGATTCCACACATAAGCATCCTATAATGTTTGTCTTTCTTTGTCTACCATACTTCACTCAGTATGACAATCTCTTGGTCCATCCATATTACCACAAATGACATTATTTCATTACTTTTATTGCTGAATAATATTTCATGGTATATACATAAGATATATGTAGTATATATATATACCACAACTTCACCTTGTGTAATTTTTTACAGACTCTTTTGCAATGCCAACTTTACAGCAATAACTTGCAGGCCTGAGACATTTTCTAGAAGGCCATTTTTTTCCTAAACCAGTGTCCGGCATATGGCACTGTTTCTCCCATAGCCAGGATTCATTGGTTCAGGAAACTTGGGGTGGAAATGAGAGTAGCAACACTTACTGTTACTTATAGTGACCCATTGGCAAAATTTTGCTTCCTGTTCCCATGACCTTATATTCTGCTGGCCTAGAAGTCTTAGTTTCAGAGGGAAGAATACTTTCACCAGGTGACATAAAGTAAAGATTCCCACTTGGCTACTTGGGGATCTTCAGTTCTATAGGCAAATAAAGCAGCTAACTATGCTGGCTGAAGTGACTGATACTGATTAGCAAGGAGAAATTAGACAACTACCTCACAAGGAGGTGAGGAACAGCATGTCTGGAATATAAGAGACACCTGAGGTCATTTCTTAGTATTATCATACCCTATGGTTAATTTCAGTAGAAAACTATGACAATCTAATCCAGGCAGGACTACTAATAGCCCAGATGCTTCAGGAATGAAGGACTGAGTCACCCCATCAGGTAAATAACCATGGCCAGCTGAGAGACTTGTTGAAGGCAAAGGGAATACAGAATAGATAGTGGGAGAAAGTACATACCTGCTATGGTGATATCACCAGTTATAAAAATGATGTAATTGTCATGAATATTTTCTCCTTATTTTAGCATGAATAAAGATCAGCTTCTTTCTAATGAGAGGAAGACCAACACCATCAATTAACCCTGTCTGATTAAAACATAAGGAAGCAGAACTAGCATGCAGAAAAGTGTATTAATCTGACTGTGACACTCTTAGGAGGAGCTGGGCCTGGTGGAAAGGGCCAATGTCTTGAGCTCCTGTTCCTGGATCAGTGGATGAACATACCCTTCAATCAACAACTAGGAGTCCCTTGGCAAAGCCATGCATCCCTGACCTGCTTTAGGTGATTGTGATCAGGATTGTCTGATCCCTGAAAGGAAAGATCTGACAGTTGCTAAAGTCCTTGGGTTTCCAACGCACTTTTGTTGACTTTGTTTCTGTCTGGATGAAATTGGAATCATCCGCCCATGTACCAACACCAGCTGAGTGTTGGTACTTTGTCTTAAAGTAGTGGAAAATGGTACCTAGAGCCAGGCCTAGTACTGCCAGGCTTGCCCACCATGAATGGCCCATTATCACCACTCAACAGCATTTAGACTTCTTGCTTTGTCTGTGGAAGGTAAAGTCAAGGCACTACTCCCCTTCTTTACTCTGCCCATTCTTGTCCCTCAGTATCCAGTGAGATGGCAAATTCTCCTAACTTGAAGTGGAAAACTATCTTCAGCTGAGAAGTGGTCATTAAATATTCATTAGAGCTCTATCTGTTCTGAAAAGAAAGGTGTCATATGGGGTGGTTAATCTTATGTATCAACTTGACTAGGTCCTTGTGTGCCCACTGTGTGGAGACGATGCCTCAAACCACAGCGCTCCTTTCATGTTACAGATCTGGCTGAAAGTGAGACTATCTTCTGCACTGTGTCAATGAAGATTCGTCTGCTAAGCATCTGTGCTGGTGGAGAGACTAGTTGGAACACATGGCCAGTAATAGCTGAAGGATACTGCCACAGAGACAAGGGGCCTATGAGCTGAATGACCCTGGATGTGGGAATGAAATTCTCATCCATGGAGGAGCCATGGAAGCCTGAAAGCATACCACATAAGATGGCGGAGTAGAAGGACGTGTGCTCATCTCCCGTGAGAGCTTCAAAATTACAACTCGCTGCTGAACAACCATCAACAGGAGAATGTTGGATCCCACCTAAAAAGATACACCACTTCCATGGGCAAAGGAGAAGCCCCAGTAAGATGGTAGGAGGGGCATTTATAATCAAACCCCACCCCTGCCAGAGATGCTCGAAAGGCTCAAACAAACCTTGTGTGTGTCAGGACCCAGAGACCCCACAGAGACTAAGTCAGGACTGTTTGAGTGTCTCCTGAGGTGGTATGGGTCAAGAGTGGTCTGCTGCAGGGGCAGACACTCTGGGTGCAGTAGACCTGGGTGTGGCATACGGCCTCTTGGAGGAGGTCACCATTAACCTCACCATAGAGCCACCAGAACCTACACAGCACTGGGGAAACAGACTTTTGGAGGGCACACACAAAACATATGCACACCAGGACCCAGGAGAAAGGAGCAGTGATCCCACAAGAGACTGACCCAGACTTGTCCATGAGTGTTCAGGAGTCTCTGGCAGAGGTGTGGGTTGGTGGTGGCCTGCTGCAGAGTCGGGGGCACTGAGTGCAGCAGTGCATGCATGGAAGCTTTTGAAGGAGGTCGTCATTATCTTCTTTACCTCCACCATAGTTAGGCCTCAGATCAAACAACAGGGAGGGAACACAGCCCCAGTGATCAGCAGAAAATTGGATTAAAGATTTACTGAGCATGGCCCCACCCCTCAGAACAAAATTCAATTTCCCCAACAGTCAGTCTCTCCCATCAGGAAGCTTCCATAAGGCTCTAATCCTTATCCTTCAGAGGGCAGACAGAATGAAAGCAACAATCACAGGAAACTAAACAAACTGATCACATGGGCAGGAGTCGTGTCTAAATCAATGAAACTATGAGCCGTTCCATGTAGGGCTATCCAGGATAGATGAGCCATGGTGGGAGTTCTGACAAAAAGTGGTCCACTGCAGAAGGGAACGACAAACCACTTCAGTATTCTTGCCTTGAGAACCCCATGAACAGTATGAAAAAGGTAAAAGATAGGACACTGAAAGATGAATTCCCCAGGTCGATAGGAGCCCAATATGCAACTGGAGAACAGTGGAAAAACAACTCCAGAAAGAATGAAGAGTTGGAGACAAAATGAAAGCAACACCCAGTTGTGGATGTGACTGGTGATGGAAGTAAACTCTAATGCTGCAAAGAGCCATATTGCATAGGAACCTGGAATGTTAGGTCCGTGAATCAAGACAAATTCAGTTCAGTTCAGTTCAGTCACTCAGTCGTGTCTGACTCTTTGTGACCCCATGAATCACAGCACGCCAGGCCTACCTATCCATCACCAACTCCTGGAGTTCACACAAACCCATGTGCATCAAGTCGGTGATGCCATCCAGGCATCTCATCCTCTGTCGTCCCCTTCTCCTCCTGCCCCCAATTCCTCCCAGCATCAGGGTCTTTTCCAATGAGTCAACTCTTCGCGTGAGGTGGCCAAAGTATTGCAGTTTCAGCCTCAGCATCAGTCCTTCCAATGAACACCCAGGAGTGGTCTCCATTAGGATGGGCTGGTTGGATCTCCTTTCTTGCAGTCCAAGGGACTTTCAAGAGTCTTCTCCAGCACCACAGTTTAAATGCATCAATTCTTCAGTGCTCAGCTTTCTTCACAGTCCAACTCTCACATCCATACATGACCACTGGAAAAACCATGACCTTTGTTGACAAAGTAATGTCTCTGCTTTTGAATATGCTATCTAGGTTGGTCATAACTTTCCTTCCAAGGAGTAAGCGTCTTTTAATTTCATGGCTCCAATCACCATCTGCAGTGATTTTGGAGCCCCAAAAATAAAGTCTGACACTGTTTCTGGTTTCCCCATCTATTTCCCGTGAAGTGATGGGACCAAATGCCATGATCTTAGTTTCCTGAATGTTGAGCTTTAAGCCAACTTTTTCACTCTCCTCTTTCACTTTCATCAAGAGGCTCTTTAGTTCTTCTTCACTTTCTGCCATAAGGGTGGTGTCAAGACAAATTGGAAGTGGTCAAGCAGGATATGGCAAGAGTTAAAATTGACATATTAGGAATTACTGATCTAAAATGGACTGGAATGGGTGAATTTAAATCAGATGACCATTATATTTATTACTATGGGCAAGGATCCCTTAGAAGAAATGGAGTAGCCATCATAGTCAACAAAAGATCTGAAATGCAGTACTAGGATGCGATCTCAAAAACAACAGAGTGATCTCTGTTCATTTCCATGGCAAACCATTCAATATCACAGTAATCCAAGTCTATGCCCTGACCAGTAAGTTGAATAAGCTTAAATTTAATGGTTCTATGAAGACACACAAGACCTTCCAGAACTAGCACCCAAAATACATGTCCTATTCATTATGGGGGACTGGAATGCAAAAGTAGGAAGTAAAGAGATACCTGGAGTAACAGGCAAATTTGGTCCTGGAGTACAAAACGAAGCAGGGCAAAGGCTAACAGAGTTTTGCAAAGAGAAATGCACTGGTCATAGAAAAAACCCTTTTCCAACAACACAAGAGAAGACTCTACACATGGACATCACCAGATGGTCAACACCGAAATCAGATTGATTATATTCTTTGCAGCCAAAGATGGAGAAGCTCTATACAGTCATCAAAAGCAAAATAGAGAGCTGACTGTGGCTCAGATCATGACCTCCTTATTGCCAAATTCAGACTTAAATTGAAGAAAGTAGGGAAAACCACTAGGCCATTCAGGTATGGCCTAAATCAAATCTCTTATGATTATACAGAGGAAGTAAAAAAATAGATTCAAGGGATTAAATATGATGAAAAGAGTGCCTGAAGAACTACAGACAGAGCTTGGTGACATTGTACAGGACAGAGTGATCAACATCATCCTGCAGAAAAATAAATACAAAAAGGCAAAATTTTCATCTGAGGAGGCCTTACAATGCACTGAGAAAAAAGGAGAACTGGAAGGCAAAGGGGAAAAAGAAAGATATACCCATCTAAATGCAGAGTTACAAAGAATAGCAAGGAGAGATAAGAAAGCATTACTCAATGATCAATGCAAAGAAATAAAGGAAAACACTAAAATGGGGAAGACTAGAGATTGCTTCAAGAAAATTAGAGATACCAAGGGAATATTTTGTGCAAAGATGGGCACAATACAGGAATGAAATGGTATGGACCTAACAGAAGCAGAAGATATTAAGAAGAGGTGGAAAGAATACACAGAAGAACTATACAAAAAAGATCTTCATGACCCAGATAACCACGATGGTGTGATCACCCACCTAGAGCCAGACATCCTGGAATGCAAAGTTATGTGGGCCTTAGGAAGCATCACTATGAACAAAGCTAGTGGAGGTGATGGAATTCCAGTTGAGCTATTTCAAATCCTAAAAGATGATGCTGTGAAAGTGCTGCACTTAATATGCCAGCAACTTTGGAAAACTCAGCAGTGGTCACGGGACTGGAAAAGGTCAGTTTTCATTCCCATCCCAAAGAAAGGCAGTGCTAAAGAATGTTCAAACTACCACACAACTGCACTGCTCTCACATGCTATCAAAGTAATGCTCAACATTCTCCAAACCGGGCTTCAACAGTTGGTGAAGCATGAACTTCCAGATATTCAAGCTGCATTTAGAAAGACAGAGGAATCAGAGATCAAACTGCCAACATCCATTGGCTCACTGAAAAAGCAAGAGAGTTCCAGAAAAACATCTACTTTTGCTTTATTGACTATGCCAAAGCCTTTGACTATTTGGATCACAAAAACTGTGGAAAATTCTTAAAGAGATGGGAATACCAGACCACCTTACGTGCCTCCTAAGAAATATGTATGCAGATCATGAAGCAACAGTGAGAACTGGACATGGAAAAACAGACTGGTTCCAAATTGGGAAAGGAGTACGTCAAGGCTGTATATTGTCACCCTGCTTATTTAACTTATATGTACAATATATCATGCAAAATGCAGGGCTCGATGAACCACAAGCTGGAATCAAGATTTCCAAGAGAAATATCAATAACCGCAGATATGTAGATGACATCACCCTTATGGCAGAAAGTAAAGAACTAAAGAGCCTCTTGATGAAAGTGAAAGAGGAGAGTGAAAAAGTTGGCTTAAAGCTCAACATTCAGAAAACTAAGATCACGGCATCCGGTCCCATCACTTCATGGCAAATAGATGTGAAACAATGGAAATAGTGAGAGACGTTATTTTTCTGGGCTCCAAAATCCCTACAGATGGTGATTGCAGCCATGAAATTAAAGACACTTGCTCCTTGGAAGGAAAGCTATGACCACCCAGACAGGATATTAAGAACATAGACTACTTTGTTGACAAAGGTCCGTCTAGTCAAAGCTATGGTTTTTCCAGTAGTCATGTATGGATGTGAGAATTGGACCATAAGGAAAGCTAAGCACCAAAGAATTGATGTTTTTGAACTGTGGTGTTGCAGAAGACTCTTAGTCCCTTGGACTGCAATGAAACCCAACCAGTCAATTCTAAAGGAAATCCGTCATGAATATTCATCATTGGAAGAAGTGATTTTGAAGGTGAATCTCCAATACTTTGGCCACTTGATGTGAAGAACTAACTCATTGGAAAAGACTGATGCTGGGAACGATTGAAGGCAGGAGAAGGAGATGACAGAGGATGAGATGATTGGATGGCATCGCTGACTCAATTAACATGAGTTTGAGGTAGCTCTGGGAGTTGGTGATGGACCGGGAAGCCTGGTGTTCTGCAGTCCACTGGGGTCTCAAAGTATTGAACACGACTGAGTGACTGGACTGAACTGAACTGACTAGGTCCAAGGTGCCTAGACATTTAGTCAAACATTATTCTAGATGTTTCTGAGAGAGTTTTTTGGATAAGATTTACATTTAGATAGTCAGACTGAGTAAGGCAGCAGACTCTGCCTAATGTGATAGGGCTTCAATCAATTAATTGAAGCTTTGATTTGAAGAAAAGGGCTGACCCTCCCTGTAGCAGGGGACGATTCTCTCTGCCTTAGTGTCTTTGAACTGGGATACTGGCTTTTTTCTTGCCTTTGGACACAGACTGAAATTTTAGCTCTTTCTGAGTCTCCAGCATGCTAACTCACTGTAAATCTTGAGACTTGCCAGACTGTGTAATCAGGCATATATACACGTCCTATTGATTCTGTTTCTCAGGAGAACCCTGAACAGTACACTCTTGTTACACAAAAAACATTTTTTTATAATGATTAATTAGCAGTTACTTTATGAGCTGCTTTCATAATACCAGCATTTTCTATTCGTGGGGCTCTTGACTCCTTCATTCTCTTCCTAACTCAGCATTAGAGAAGTCCTCTTATGTATAATTCAGATTGTCGCATCTATTGATCAAATCCTCCCAATGCTCCCATTTCACAATGAAAACCAAAGTCCGTTTTGTCATTATAAGGCTCTATAGAGCCTTTCCCCAACCTAGCCTGTTGTCTCTCCTGCCTCACTTTCTCCTATGCTCTCGACCTCCTCTGTCTTCACCATGTTCTAGCCTCTCAGACTTGTCTATTGGCCCTTGAACTGGTTGGATATCCTTCCACCTCAGCACCTTCATTCATCTTTTCTCTGCTTAGAGTGATCTTCCTTAAATTTCATGGCTTCCTTCCTACTTTTTTGTTTTTATCTTTTTACTCATGTATCTCATGCCTAGGAAAGTATTCCTTGCTGTTCTAGCTAAAAATCACAGAACACTTATGACTTCCCTGCTTTGTCTCCTTATCATTTACCACTATCAGATATGTCTTATTTATCTTGTTTAATATCTAGTTCTCCTAGATACACTTTCTTCTCAAATGCACATAGAACATTCTCCAGGATAGGTCATATCTTGGGTCACAAATCAAGCTTCATTTCAGTACAGTTCAGTCGCTCGGTCGTGTCTGACTCTTTGCGACCCCATGAATTTCAGCAAGCCAGGCCTCCCTGTCCATCACCAACTCCTGGAGTTCACTCAAACTCACATCCATTGAGTCGGTGATGCAATCCAGCCATCTCATCCTCTGTCATCCCCTTCTCCTCCTTCCCCCAATCCCTCCCAGCATCAGAGTCTTTGTCAATGAGTCAACTCTTCACATGAGGTGGCCAAAGTACTGGAGTTCCAGCTTTACCATCATTCCTTCCAAAGAACATCCAGGACTGATCTCCTTCAGAATGGACTGGTTGGATCTCCTTGCAGTCCAAGGGATTCTCAAGAGTCTTCTCCAACACCACAGTTCAAAAGCATCAATTCTTCGGTGCTCAGCCTTCTTCACAGTCCAACTCTCACATCCATATATGACCACTCGAAAAACCATATCCTTGACTTGACAGACCTTTGTTGGCAAAGTAATGTCTCTGCTTTTGAATATGTTATCTAGGTTGCTCATAACTTTCCTTCTAAGGAGTAAGCATCTTTTAATTTCATGGCTCCAATCACCACCTGCAGTAATTTTGGAGCCCCCCAAAATAAAGTCTGACACTGTTTGCACTGCTTCCCCATCTATATCTCATGAACTGATGGGACCAGATGCCATGATCTTCATTTTCTGAATATTGAGTTTTAAGCCAACTTTTTCACTCTCCTCTTCACTTTCTGCCATAAGGGTGGTGTCATCTGTGTATCGGAGGTTATTGATATTTCTCCTGGCAATCTTGATTCCAGCTTGTGCTTCTTCCAGCCCAGCATTTCTCATGATGTACTCTGCATAGAAGTTAAATAATCAGGGTGACAATATACAGCCTTGATGTAGTCCTTTTCCTATTTGGAACCAGTCTGTTGTTCCATGTCCAGTTTTAACTGTTGCTTCCTGATCTGCATATAGGTTTCTCAAGAGGCAGATCAGGTGGTCTGGTACCCCCATCTCTTTCAGAATTTTCCACAGTTTATTGTGATCCACACAGTCAAAGGTAAGAGAAACCCAAGTAAGATGGTAAGTGTTGTGAGAGGGCATCAGAGGGCAGACACACTGAAACCATAATCACAGAAAACTAGTCAATCTGATCACATGGAACACAGCCTTGTCTAATTCAATGAAACTAAGCCATGCCCTGTGGGGCCACCCAAGATGGGCGGGTCATGGTGGAGAGGTCTGACAGAATGTGGTCCACTGGAGAAGGGAATGGCAAACCACTTCAGTATTCTTGCCTTGAGAATTCCATGAACAGAATGAAAAGGCAAAATGATAGGATACTGAAAGAGGAACTCCCCAGGTCAGTAGGTGCCCAATATGCTACTGGAGATGAGTGGAGAAATAACTCCAGAAAGAATGAAGGGATGGAGCCAAAGCAAATACCCAGTTGTGGATGTGACTGGTGATAGAAATAAGGTCCGATGCTGTAAAGAACAATATTGCATAGAAACCTGGAATGTTAGCTCCGTGAATCAAGGCAAATTGGAAGTGGTCAAACAGGAGATGGCAAGAGTGAACTTCAACATTCTAGAAATCAGCGAACTAAAATAGACTGGAATGGGTGAATTTAACTCAGATGACCATTATATACTGTGGGCAGGAATCCCTTAGAAGAAATGGAGTAGCCATCATGGTCAACAAAAGAGTCCAAAATGCAGTACTTGGATGCAATCTCAAAAACGACAGAATGATCTCTGTTCGTTTCCAAGGCAAACCATTCAATATCAGAGTAATCCAAGTCTATGCCCCAACCAGTAATACTGAAGAAGCTGAAGTTGAATGGTTCTATGAAGACCTACAAGACCTTTTAGAACTAACACCAAAAACAGATGTCCTTTTCATTATAGGGGACTGGAATGCAAAAGTAGGAAGTCAAGAAACACCTGGAGTAACAGGCAAATTTGACCTTGGAATATGGAATGAAGCAGGGCAACGGCTAATAGAATTTTGCCAAGAGAATGCACTGGTCATAGCAAACACCCTCTTCCAACAACACAAGAGAAGACTCTACACATGGACATCACCAGATGGTCAACATCGAAATCAGATTGATTATATTCTTTGCAACCAAAGATGGAGAAATTCTATACAGTCTGTAAAAAAAAGACTGGGAGCTAACTGTGACTCAGATTATGAACTCCTTATTTCCAAATTCAGACTTAAATTGAGGAAAGTAGGGAAAACCACTAGACCATTCATGTATGACCTAAATCAAATCCCTTATGATTATACAGTGGAAGGGAGAAATAGATTTAAGGGCCTAGATCTGATAGATAGAGTGCCTGATGAACTATGGATGGAGGTTCGTGACATTGTACAGGAGACAGGGGTCAAGATCATCCCCATGGAAAAGAACTGCAAAGAAAAAAAAAAGCAACCTCAGTAAGTTTAAGAAAATTTGAACTCATGTCTAAAATCTTGTCCAACTACATGCTATTGGGTTTGAAATCAATTACAAGGCAAAAAAAACACTGTAAAAACACAAACACATAAAGGGTAAACTGTATGTTACTAGACAGCTAATGGATCACTGAGGAAATCAAAGAGGAAATGTTCAAACATCTAGAGACAAATGACAATGAAAACATGATGATCCAAAAACTTTAGGAAACTTCAAAAGCAATTCAAAGTGAGAAGTTTATAGCAATTCAATCTTAACTCAGGACACAAGAAAAATATCAAATAAATAACCTACACTTACACCCAAAACAACTTGAGATAAAGGAACAAGCAAAACCCAAACTTACTGGAAGAAAGAAATCACAAAAATCAAAGAAGAAATAAATGAAATAGAAATGAAGAAAACTTAAGCAAAGATCAATGAAACTAAAAGCTGTTTCTTTGAGAAGATAAACAAAATAGATAAGCTTTAAATGAAACCAACCAAGAAAAAAACAAGAAGAAGGCTCAAATCTATAAAATTAGAAGTGAAAAGGAAGTTATAATGAACATCACAAAAATACAAAGGATGATAAGAGGCTATTTCTATGTGCCAATAATATGGACAATTTAGAAGAAATGTGCAAATTCTTACAAAGGTACAACTTTCCAAGATTTAAACAGGAAGAAATAGAACAATATGAACAGAGCATTCACAAGTACTAAAATTGAGCCAGTTACTAAAAAGCTTCCAACAAACAGAAGTCCAGAACCAGAGGACTTCACAGGTGAATTCTATTAAACATTTAGAGAAGAGCTATCATCTATCCTTCTGAAACTCTTCCAAAAATTGCATAAATAGGAACACTCCCAAGCTCATTTTGTGAGGGCACCATTACCACCCTGATATCAAAACCAGGCAAAGATATCACACCCAAAAAATAGAAAATTACATGCCAATATAACTGATGAACATAGATCTAAAAATCCTCAGCAAAATACTAGCAAACCAATTTCAACAATATATTGAAAGGATCATACATCATGGTAGAGTGGGATTTATCCCAGCAATGCATGGATTCTTCATCTGCAAATCAATCAATGGGACATACCACATTAACAAATTGAAGAATGAAACAATATGATCATCTTTACAGATGCAGAAAAAGCTTTTGACATTTATGATAAAAGCTCTCCTGAAAGTGGGAACAGAGGGAACCTATGTCAGTATAAAAAGGCCATATATAACAAATCCATAGCTAACTAAATGGTGAAAAACTGAAAGCATTCCCTCTATGATCTTTAATAATAATACTTTAAAAAATTTTTTAAAAAAGAACAAGGATTCCCATTGTCACCACTTTTATTCAACAGAGTTTTAGAAGTCATAGTCACAGCAATCAGAGAAAGAAAAGAAATAAAATGAAACCAAATTAGAAAAGAAGTAAAACTGTCACTGTGTGCAGATGACATGAGACTATACACAGAAAATTCCAAAGATGCTACCAGAAAACTTCTAGAGCTCATTCATAAATTTGGTAAAGTTGCACAATGTATAATTAACACAGATAAATCAGTTACATTTCTATACACTAACAACAAAAGATCAGAAAGAGAAATCAAGGAAATAACCCCTTTTACTATGACATCCAAAAAAATATATATATACTTAGGAATAAACATACCTAATTCTCAAATTTATATGGACACACAAAAATCATTTGTCTAAGGAGACAAATGACCTCTACTCTGAAAACTATAAGATTCTGATGAAAGAAATCAGAGATGAAACAAATAGATGGAAAGATACACCATGTCCTTACATTGGAATAATTGACATTTCCAAAATGACTATAATGGCCATGTTCAGTTCAGTCCAGTTCAGTTCAGTTGCTCAGTCATGTCCGACTCTTTGTGACCCTATGGACTGCAGTATGCCAGGCCTCTCTGTCCATCACAAACTCCTGGAGTTTACTCAAGCTCATGTCCATTGAGTTAGTGATGCCATTCAACCATGTCATCCTCTGTTGTCCATTCAACCATGCCATCCTCTGTCGTCCCCTTCTTCTCCCACCTTCAATCTTTCCCAACATCAGGGTCTTTCCTAGTGAGTCAGTTCTTCTCATCAGGTGGCCAAAGTATTGGAGTTTCAGCTTCAGCATCAGTCCTTCCAATGAATATTCAAGACTGATATCCTTTAGGATGGACTGGTTGGATCTCCTTGCAGTCCAAGGGATTCTCATGAGTCTTCTCCAACACCACAGTTCAAAAGCATCAGTTCTTCAGCACTCAGCTTTCTTTATAGTCCAACTCTCGCATCCATACATGACTACTGCAAAAACCATAGCTTTGACTAGACAGACCTTTTTTGGCAAAGTAATATCTCTGCTTTTTAATACAAATTTGGTGCAATCCCTATAAAATTACCAATGGTATTTTTCAAGGAACTAGAGCAAAAAATTCTAAAATTTATATGGACACACAAAAATCCCCCAAAAGGCAAAGCAATCTTGAGAAAGAAAAATGGAGGAGTCAGGATGACATCAGACTATACTACAAAGATACCAGTCACCAAAACAGTATGATACTGGCACAGTAACAGAAATATAGAACAATGGAACAGGATAGAAAGCCAGAAAGAAATTCACACACCTATGATCAACTAATCTACAACCAATAATGTAAAAGTATGCAAATAAGAAAAGACAGCCCCTTTAATAAGTGGTGCTGAGAAAATTGGAAAGGTACATGCAAAAAAAAAAAAAAGAACACTCTCTACCACCATACAAAAATATAAACTCAAAATGGATCAAAAATCTGAATGTAAGACAGGATACTACAAAGCAGAGGAAAATAGGTAAAACACTCTTTGACAGAAATCTCAGCAATATCTTTTCTTTTTTTTTTAATCCACATCCCAGAGTAATGAAAAGAAAAAGAAAAATAAACAAATGAAAATGTTTCTGCACAGCTAGGAAACTGTGAACAAAATAAAAAGACAATCCACAGACTGGGAGAAAATATTTGCAAACTATACCACTAACAAGGAATGAACTTCCAAAATATACAAATGATTCATGCAAGTCTGTGCAAAAAAAAAAAAAAAAAGGCAAAAAATGAGCAAATATCTAAATATGCAATTCCTCAAAGAAGATGGCCAAAAAGCACATGAAAAGATGCTCTAATTATATGAGAAATGTAAATCAAATGTACAATGAAGTATCACTTCATTCCAGTCAGAATGGCCATCACCAAAGGGTATACAAAAAATAAATGCTGGACAAAGTGTGGAGAAAAGGGGATCCTTCTGCACTGTTGGTGGGAATGTAAATTGGTACAACCACTATTGAGAATGGTATGGAGGTTCCTCAAAAAAAAAAAAAAAAAAGAAAGAACAACTAAAAATAGAGTTGCCACATAATCCAGCAATCATATTTCCAGGCATATGTCCACAGGGATATATACACCCCTACAATGTTCATTGCAGCACTGTTTATAATAGCCAAGACATGGAAACAACTTAAATATCCATCAACAGATGAATGGATAAAGATGTGGTATAAATATATGTATATATATATATGTGTGTGTGTGTGTGTTATTCTGCGTCTGACTCTTTGTGACGCCATGGACTATAGCCCACCAGGTTGCTCTGTCTATGGAACTCTCCAGGCAAGAATACTGGAGTGGGTAGCCTCCCCCTTCTCCAGGGGATCTCCATGAGCCAGGAATGGAATCCAGGTCTCCAGCATTGCAGGCAAATTCTTTACCTTCTGAGCCACTGCTGCTGCTAAGTCACTTCAGTCGTGTCCGATTCTGTGCGACCCCATAGACTGAAGCCCACCAGACTTCCCCGTCCCTGGGATTCTCCAGGCAAGAACACTGGAGTGGGTGTCCATTTCTTTCTCCAATGCATGAAAGTAAAAAGTGAAAGTGAAGTCGCTCAATTGTGTCCGACTCTTAGCGACCCCATGGACTGCAGCCAACCAGGCTCCTCTGCCCATGGGATTCTCCAGGCAAGAGTACTGGAGTGGGGGTGCCAATGCTCTCTCCATTTTTATTTTTTATATATGGACTTTCCTAGTGGCTCAAATACATATATATATATGTATATGAAGTCCATATATATATATATGAAGCCTATATATATGTATATGAAGCCTATATATATGTGTGTGTATACACACACACACATAAATATATGTATATATATTTGTATATGTATATACATATGTATATGAAGCCTATATATATGTGTTTGTATACACACACACACATAAATATATAAGGGAATAATAGTCATAAAAAATGAAATATTGTTATTTGCAACAGCATGGATGAACATAGTGAAATAAGTCAAGCATAGAAAAATAAACAATATTACTGACAAGAAAAATCTGAAAAAAAATGATGTAGAAGAACTTATTTACAAAACAAATAGTCATAGATGTAGAAGACAAACTTATGGTTACCAGGATAGAAAGTGGAGGGAGAGATAAATTGGGAGATATGGATTGACACATGTAAATTACTATATATAAAATTGGTAACTAATCTACTATATAGCACAGGGAATCTGTTCAATACTCTGTAATGACCTATGTGGGTATAAAGTCTAAAAAAAAGAGTAGATATATGTGTATGTAAAACTTATTTAGTTTGCTTATGGCAGAAGCTAACACAACATCATAAATCAACTGCTGCTGCTGCTGCTAAGTCGCTTCAATCATGTCCAACTCTGTGCGACCCCATAGACTGTAATAAAAATTAATTTTAAAGTCTTTTACTGTTTTTAATTGTAGTAAAGGCTAACTTATATATGCATATTAATATATATTTCTTTCATGTAATGTACATTTGGGATTATACCTAAAAACTCATTTTCTAGTTGCTTCTCATGAAGGTCATTCTCAAGTTGATCTGTGATGACCCAAGACTTGGACTTCAGCTTACCAGACTCAGCTGGTTCTCAGGTCTCTGAGTGTGGATTTGCCTCTTAAGGATAGACTTATACTATGAACTCAAAACCTGGTGTATAAACAGAATGACCAGTTTATTAACCTACAGCTATATTTTAGCTTTTTGTAGGCAAATTACCTAGAGAGCACAGGACTCTTTGCGACCCCATGAATCGCAGCATGCCAAGTGGAGTTCACTCAGACTCACGTCCATTGAGTCAGTGATGCCATCCAGCCATCTCATCCTCTGTCATCCACTTTTCCTCCTGCCTCCAATCCCTCCCAGTATTAGAGTATTTTCCAATGAGTCAACTCTTCACATGAGGTGGCCAAAGAACCGGAGTTTCAGCTTTAGCATCATTCCTTCCAAAGAACACCCAGGGCTGATCTCCTTTAGAATGGACTGGTTGGATCTCCTTGAAGTCCAAGGGACTCTCAAGAGTCTTCTCCAACACCACAGTTCAAAAGCATCAATTCTTCGGCACTCAGCTTTCTTCACAGTCCAACTCTCACATCCATATATGACCACTGGAAAAACCATAGCCTTGACTAGACAAACCTTTGTTGGCAAAGTAATGTCTCTGCTTTTGAATATGCTATCTAGGTTGGTTATAATTTTTCTTCCAAGGAGTAAACGTCTTTTAATTTAAACAGGTCTACATTAGGATTTGTAATTGTGAATACAAACACCCAGTTGTACTTAGTGAGTAACTGTGGAGTCAGGTTTATGGTTTGAATGTTTCAAGGTGCCAACTAAGGGAGCCTAATGCACCTGATATCCACTGACTCAGCAGGTTGAGACTTTAAGGATAATGGATTGTTTCACTTGCATATGCACCACTGAGTACAACTTTTGTCTTTGAAAACTTCTTTTATTCTTTCCTGCATAGCTAATATTTTCTTTCTTTAGATGTGTTATCAGTTCAGTTCAGTTGCTCAGTCGTGTCCGACTCTTTGCGACCCCATGAATCGCAGCACGCCAGGCCTCCCGGTCTATCACCAACTCCCAGAGTTCACTCAAACTCATGTCCATTGAGTCGGTGATGCCATCCAGCCATCTCATCCTCTGTCGTCCCCTTCTCCTCCTGCCCCCAATCCCTCCCAGCATCAGAGTCTTTTCCAATGAGTCAACTGTTAGCATGAGGTGGCCAAAGTACTGGAGTTTCAGCTTTAGCATCATTCCTTCCAAAGAACACCCAGGGCTGAGCCCCTTTAGAATGGACTGGTTGGATCTCTGCAGTTCAAGGGACTCTCAAGAGTCTTCTCCAGCACCACAGTTCAAATGCATCAATTCTTCGGCGCTCAGCTTTCTTCACAGTCCAACTCTGACATCCATATATGACCACTGGAAAAACCATAGCCTTGACTAGACGGACCTTTGTTGGCAAAGTAATGTCTCTGCTTTTCAATATGCTATCTAGGTTGGTCATAACTTTCCTTCCAAGGAGTAAGCGTCTTTTAATTTCATGGCTGCAGTCACCATCTGAAGTGATTTTGGAGCCCCCCAAAATAAAGTCTGACACTGTTTCCACTGTTTCCCCATCTATTTCCCATGAAGTGATGGGACCAGATGCCATGATCTTCGTTTTCTGAATGTTGAGCTTTAAGCTAAGTTTTTCACTTTCCTCTTTCACTTTCATCAAGAGGCTTTTTAGTTCCTCTTCACTTTCTGCCATAAGGGTGGTGTCATTTGCACATCTGAGGGTATTGATATTTCTCCCGGCAATCTTGATTCCAGCTTGTGTTTCTTCCAGTCCAGCATTTCTCATGATGTACTCTGCATATAAGTTAAATAAGCAGGGTGACAGTATACAGCCTTGACATACTCCTTTTCCTATTTGGAACCAGTCTGTTGTTCCATGTCCAGTTTTAACTGTTGCTCCTGACCTGCATATAGGTTTCTCAAGAGGCAGGTCAGATGTGTTATACATCACCTTAAATGATCTTGCACTATTTCAATCATTATGGATTGAATATAACAGTTATATTTCATTGTACAATAGCATTCCCTTTGTTTTCTAGTTCTTGTAAATAGAGTGCATGCAGCTATAAGGAATCAATATTTTCCACTGTTTTTAAAAAAGATAAGCTGATAAAGTTGTCTTCCTACTATTAACTGATTTACTATTGGTCTAGTAGCCTTAAGGGTTTTAGGTATGTTGCCTTTTAGATGTTTTTGCTTTTGGTTCCTGAAAAACTTACTTGTTTTCTAATGGATCACAGATCACTATGCTGCTATTTCAAACTATATTTTTGTTTGCAGTTAGGTTGAGAGAAAATGTAACTGTACACTCTTAAGATCACACTATTAAAATAGCTCCAGAATAGCTACATGCACTGTTTTGTGGCTCTCCTGTGATTTATCTAATACTAACTACACCTAGCATCCCAGTGCTAATTGGTTATGTTGCAACTAAATGCCAGTTCCCTGAACTTCCTCAAGTCTGAGCCTGTAGAGGATGTGTGATCCCTTGATACTGAAATGAAAATGACTTGAATTCTCAATGTGTTCCCTACAAAACTGACAGGAATTTCTCCTGGTCACTTTTTCCTCTAATTTTTTAAGTCAAGTTTTTATTGTTCTTGTGTTTTACCACTACCAACTGTGGCCTCCTTTCTTCTCCATGTCATTGGAGAATCATGTCATGTCATTTTTCATTTCCTCCAATACTTCCATATGATGTAGTGAGAGGTATAATTCTGATGATTTGTAGGTCCTTTACAGGCTGGAGGAGCCATAATAATAATAACAACAGTTATTTCCTTAGTTAAGTTATCCATAGCCCAACATTAAAAACAAAAAACTTAAAAAAAAAATAAAAACAAAAAACTTAACAGTAAATATTAAACATCATTATTTCTAAAATTTTATCTGCCACTGATTTTCCAGGTGAACTGCTCTCCTCTTGGATCCTTGCCCTGCCTTCACCCTCTGTTGATCTGCTTTCTTCCCCATCCTCTCCCTTCTCCAGTCCTCTGTCTCATCCCTATTCCAGCCCTTAATCTCCTCCATCTTGAGTTACTGTTGGAAACCCAGATTTATTTTTATGGAGTAAAATTTACTTATCTTTTCTCAGTCTTCAACCATCCTGACTATGTGTAGAGAGACAAGTTTTTTACAACCAAGCCAGCAATCTAGTTGATATGCTTATAAAAGATAGTTCTCTTTCAGAGGAATTCTGCTCTCAGTCCTTATGCTTTGTGCTTTTGTGTGCCTGAACGACACAATAAAGTGGCAAAACACCTGTTTTATTTGTGACTGCAAGTGTGTTGAACCCCTCTGTGGTGGCCCCGGATGTGTCTTGACTCTTATGCTCTTACATACTTGGAGTCCTAAAACTGAACAAACATATTCTACCCAGACATCTTGATAAACACATGCAAAGAGTTACACTTTTTTCCTTTGTTATAGTCTAATAGCATGTTCTTTCTTCAAATGTTACTTGAAATGTATTTATTTTCTTGTGGTGTGATCCATATAGGGATTTTCATGTGCTTGTAGCAATAGAAAAATCAGAAAACAGCTGAAAATAGCTGTTTGTTCATATTCTTTAATGCCTGTAATAGTGGTGATGTTATCCCCTGATAATTTTTTGGCCCTATTTTATGCCAAGAAAGAAAATAGCTTGAGCAATAAAAAGTCTTAAGTATGTCATGATTGCCATAATAATATAGTGCATAGTGCAGCCGAATCTCAGAAACCCATTCTGGCTTGGGAAAAAGGAGAAATATTCCACTTCTGGTTTTCTGTGCTGTGGCAAACTGAAGAAAGGAAGCGCTGCTCCCTAAGGCTGGATGGTGGGAGCTGGCAACATATGCATTTCATTATGGAGCCTGGCAGTTGTGCAGAGTAGCAGGAATTGCTAGTTACCCTGCACAGGTTAGAGACACTCTACTCTCAGATTGCTGGGAGGTAGACTGTGAGTCTCAGGGAGGTAAGGGGTTAGGACACTGTAGTCATGACCAGGGAAATAGACACCATTAAATCATAATGAAAAGTACCTCAAGATGGGTGACCTTGCCCATATTATGAGAAGAAACATAGATTCCAAGAAAAGGATCTAAGGAGAAATTAAGGTTTTATTTTGGGCAATCTCATGTCACATCTCCCTGTATGCATTCAGATATTTGCCTCCTGGAGCCACTTAGATAGCCAGGGGGTTGGAACAGGAAAAGTAATTTCAATATTGGCAACCAAAGGGATTTATTTTTTGCTGTTGAATCTTGGCTGTAATTTGGGGGGCATTTGAGGGTCCTCTATAATGAATCAAAATATAAGACTTTTAGAGAACTGTTTGCAAAATAGTTTTTAGAAAGATTAAGGTGTTCTTTTCCAAGAGAATATTTTCTCTAAATTTCAATAATGTACATTCACTTCACTGGCATACCATGAGTTAAATTACTACCAGTTTTTATTAAAAACTAATTTTCAGACTTTTATCAATCCAGCATCTGGGGAACATTGTTTATTTTAACTTGCATTTTTCTGTAGGTAGGTAACCCAATTATGATAATTACATTATGGAAAATGTATTACCTTCTCCTTTGCTACTCATAATTTATTTTACCTGGTTTTGTAGCTTAGGGTAAATTGTTGAGAGTCAAAGAGCAGTAAGAAAGCATTTTGCAATCTCGTTGCTATGTGAGATATATTAAATCTGATACTTTTTTGAATGCAAAGATGGCAAACCAAATTCTATAAAGGTGTTATTAAAATGAAAAAAACCCATAATATTGATACTTAAAATGGAAAACTCAGGAAAGAGGCTTTTTTGGTATCTATTTCTCTGTTGTCCTTTATTGTTATGGTCAACTTAAGTTCCTTTCTCTAATTTGACTTAAAAGTGAGTTATTAGTATGTTAAGAAAGTAAAAAATTGAGGCATTAACTGTGTTTGGATATAGCATATTTTAAGAAGGAAAGTGAAAATTTACTACTCTCTAAGTTTAAAAAAATTTGTCATGGTTGCAGAACTATGGAATGTTAAATGTCCTCAGATGAATTCACAGTATTCAGGAACAGTGAATTTATTAATCTGTCTCATCTTTAAGAGAATTATTTTGTTCTGTATTTTGAATTGCTTCATTACATGAAATTAAACTAATTTGGGGGGATTAGTCACAGTTAGTTGTGATGCTTAGAGGAAACCAAACTATTAAAGCAGTTCTACCCTCAGTTTTACTATCATCTGATGAGTTTTCTAAACATGTAAAAATCTTAAGACCTTAAAACTAAAATTAAGACTTATAGTGACTTATTATTGAGAAAATGACTTCAGGTACATATGGTTGGTGTCCAGGAGCCCTTCACACTTCCTAAGGTTAAGGTTCATGGTGACTTCTGCTGCTAAGTCACTTCATTCGTGTCCGACTATGTGTGACCCCAGAGATGGCCTCCTACCAGGCTCCTCTGTCCCTGGGATTCTCCAGGCAAGAATACTGGAGTGGGTTGCCATTTCCTTCTCCAATGCATGAAAGTGAAAAGTGAAAGTGAAGTCGCTCAGTCGTGTCTGACTCTTAGCAACCTCATGGACTGCAGCCTACTAGGCTCCTCCAGCCATGGGATTTTCCAGGCAAGAGTACTGGAGTGGGGTGCCATTGCCTATGGTGACTAGCTGGGAATAAAATCATGGAAAACACAATTTCACAATAAACTCAGCACAGGAGAGACCCACATAAATGGGGGAGAGAGTTTTTCTCACTCAGCACCAAATACTGCATTATTAGTTCACTGATAAATAGTTGTTCTGACTTCCCTGGTGGCTCAGATGGTAAACAATCTGCCTACAATACAGGAGACCTAGGTTCAATCCCTGAGCCAGGAAGATTCCCTGGAGGAGGAAATGGCAAGCCACTCCAGTATCTTGCCTGGAGAATTCCATGAACAGAGGAGCCTGGCAGGCTACAGCCCATAGGGTCGCAAAGAGTTGAACATGACTGAGTGCCTAACACTTTCACTTTTCAACATCTTTCTTGTTGTTATTTGTGAATAATTTCTTCATGCATCTGTATGTATTCATTGTCTCCCTATATAGTTATGTGTTAATTCTCCATATCTGTATCATACATATATTCATTATATATATATATATATATATATATATATATATACACATATTTGGAAGAGTGTTTCCCTCACTCTTTAACATTTAAAATATTTCACAAACTTACAAAAGACTATTGCACACCAATGAGAAAATTATATTAAATTACAATGGTTCATTTACTAAATTTACATTTAATAGTGGGAGGCTTGTAAGTTACTCAGTTCATTCTGAGCACGATCAATTTATTCATACCCTAAATGGATACAGAGCAGGATATTATGGGCTTTCCTCTCCCTCCCTGAGTTATGATTTACACCTTACTGACAAATTTATTTGAAAAATGATTGAATGACTTCATCCTATATTTAAATACAGGTAATAAATCATCCTTGAAAGGTACTTAGAATACTGGAGAATTGGTCTTCACAAGGTGACAGAATTCACTTTTAAGTGGCTTCATCCAGCACTGTGGTGACCCTGTAGAAGAAGAGATTAATCCTTACTCACAATGTTTTAATAGTGTGTAATTGCACCACTGGTCCTCATATTTCAACATTCAGTTACAAGCTAGAGATGTTTTTAAAACATAATTCTCACATGTTACTTGTTTCTCCATACCTTCAATTCAGGAACAGAATGAAATGGACCTAAAATCTGACATCTCAATCTGAATGCTTCAGAATTATGGGCTGTAGCCCACAGAGTTCATTAAAAAATGTGTTGCATAGTTGTACAAATGAAATCTTTATTTTTATGAATAGTGGAAACATTTCCTGGGGGATCACAGGGGAAAGGACTTATAAAGAAAAGAGTTTTTCTAACATGTCTAAAGGATTTTAAGTAGTGATAAATACTAAGAGATATTTGATCTTCACAGTTTTTGGGGAGCAAAGGAAATGCTAGAATCGATGTGCAGGGAAACAGACTCCATGTTGTCATTAATACCTTGTAGAGCTATCTACATTGTTTTATGTCAAAACTGGGAAATGGTAGCATAGAGCTAAGAAGTGAAAGTGAATTGAAATGGAAGTTAAAAACATTAATAATTCTGGAAAACGTGAAAACTTTAAACTTTTTTTTACTTTTCTTTTTTCATAGTGAGTGCAAGCAGTCTGCAGCTGATACGTTCCTTTCAGTTTTAATCTGAAGTTATTGTCTTTTAGGAACTCAGGATTGAAAACTCTTTGCTAAGAATAATAACAGACCAGCAGCTATCCCAGTACTTTCACCATGATTCCAAGGAAAGTTTGATTTATGGCTTCAGTTCTATTGTTGGACAGAAGCCTTAGCCCATTGGAAATCTCCAGAGCTATGGGAGAGGGGAGGGGCTGTGATCCACCTGTACTTGGGGAGTTCCAAGGTCTAGTCTGCTTTTGGCCAAATACAAATGTTAACAGTTTGTTAGGGTAAGAAACTAGGTATGAAGTCTAAATGATGTCTCTATGAGTTAAGACTGTATAAATAATCAGACTTTCTTTAAAACTTCGTCAGTCACATGTGACCATTTTATGGAAATAAGTCAATTATAGCATTCCTCATTTTGCTCAAAAAAGAAGGCAAAAACTATTTTTTTCCTTTACTGTATCATTAGAAAATTAAGCAAAATGTAAAGTTAAATTGATCAAATGTTATTTTTAAGTGAGATAATTTTATGACTATTTGGGCAAGGCTATTTCAATTTACTCTGCAGTCCTGACATAGTTTTTAATAGGGCTCCTTTGAGTCTCAAATGTGTGCAAGTTTAGACACTAAGTGCTGTAGTTATCCTATTTTTAAGTATATTGCTACCTTTTGGTGTATAGTTAGGCATAACGTCTTAAAATTGTGTTCCATAGAAAATAAGTTAGTATTTTTAACAGGTGTAGAAATTAGCTTTTTAAAACTCCTCCCACCCAATGAAAGCATTCCTAATACCTCCAAAGAAGCTCACCCCAAGCTCATCCCAGAATGTCCACATTTCTAAGAACTAATTCATAACACAAAGAATATTTCAATTAAATTCCTGTGTTCTTACACATCTTTTATTTCTAATAAATTATTTCAATGGCAATGTTTGAAAACACTTTTTATAAGTTCAGGACAAGAGCATTTTAATTTTCTATATAAATTCCATTCACATATGAATAAGGAGAGCTTCCTGGAAGAAGGGGTACTCAATGTGAAATAAGAGGTTTTTTCGACCTCATGAAATCTAGAGGTAGTTGAAATATGAGATGGGAATGGATATTTGGTAGAATAGGTGAGACTGAAACTTCCATAGGAGACCTGATTTGTAGGTGTCATTTTTATTATATTTGTCTCAGAACCAAAACTACTTTTATCATTTAATCTTCATGCAGTTTGAATTTCACTTTCTAGATATCACTGTTAATTTTTAGTTTGAAAGTAATTATAGCAATTGTGAACCTATAGGTGTATGCCTGCCTGCTCAGTCCCTCAGTTTTATTTGACTCTTTTGCAGCCACATAGACTGAAATACACAGACTCCTCTGTTAATGAGATTATCCAGGCCAGAATACTGGAGTGCGTTGCCATTTCTACCTTCAGTGGATCTTCGGACCCAGAGATCAAACCTGCTTTTGCTTCATTGGCAGGCGGATTCTTTACCACTGAGCCACCTGGGAAACCTCCCACTATTTGAAGGTGTGTATGTACCTTCAAGTAAGAGTAAATACTCAGTTACCGTGGAGTGTAGCTGCATGAAACCCATGGTAATTGAACAATTAAGCTAAACTATAGTTATACTCACTTTTTAATTATATAAACTAAAATCAAATTACACTATTGCAGAAAGGTGGACTTTCATTGGTCTGTGGTGGGCACTACAGTGTTGTCTGCTAAGCTTGCTGTCTTCCCATCTGGGCTCCCACTTTGTTTCTGGAGCTAGAGGGGGTCCTGCACCCCCTGCAGCATGATGCTCTTTTTGTCACAACTGTTTAATTCAAGAGTAGACTATGACCTAAGCTAAGCTACTCTGGGACTTTCCATGGAGTGTCTCATACTATAATTGAGTAAGAATCAGCATCTTTTGGGGAGAGATTTGTAAGATATAAAATGTGTGGGGTGCAACTGTCACATGAAAGCAGTTGTCTATAGTGCTAGAGAATGAAGGTGGAACAGAGAGAGAGAGGAGAGAAACAAAGAGGAGGAAAGGAAGCTGCCAGAATTTTATCCCTGGTTTCATGATTTTCTGAAGAACAGTTGTCTCCTTGTTTTTACCACTTTCTTAGTCTTTAGCCCTCTCTTGATCTTAGTGATCCAGTGAAGCTCCTCCTCTTGCCTTAACTATTTTGAGTTAGAATCTTGATAAATAAAGTACCTTCTTGAACCCAGCTACAGTTTGCATGATATAAAAAATACTCATTCTAAGACAACTTAGTGGCAGAAGTGTATTTTTGTCACAGTAAGGATTGATAACTAAAGAAAAGTCAATTCTGTGTTCTATTGAAAAGCAGGAGAATGAATTAAGAGAGAAGGAAGGAAAACCCAGAAGTAGTCCTTGTTACCAGGACAAGAGCAAAGGATAGATGCTTCTTGGTTTTGTGCTGAAAAGAAATCTCTAAGAGTGAATGAGGGTAATGGATTTGTTTGAAAAGTAGAGGGAATGTTAAGGTATCAGAGAGGAAATTTAAAAATTTGTTTATGTGAATTAATGATAATTAATGTTTATAAAGGCTACATTTTAGATGTGTGCCATACTTGGGGCCCATAAATTATATGCAGAGTATATCATGAGAAATGCTGGGCTGGAAGAAGCACAAGCTGGAATCAAGATTGCCAGGAGAAATATCAATACCCTCAGATATGGAGATGACACCACCCTTATGGCAGAAAGTGAAGAGGAACTCAAAAGCCTCTTGATGAAGGTGAAAGAGGAGAGTGAAAAAGTTGGCTTAAAACTCAACATTCAGAAAACGAAGTTCATGGCGTCTGGTCCCATCACTTCATGGGAAATAGATGGGGAAACAGTGGAAACAGTGTCAGACTTTATTTTTGGGGGCTCCAAAATCACTGCAGATGTTGACTGCAGCCATGAAATTTAAAAAAGCTTACTTCTTGGAAGAAAAGTTATGACCAACCTAGATAGCATATTGAAAAGCAGAGACACTACTTTGCCAACAAAGGTCCGTCTAGTCAAGGCTATGGTTTTTCCAGTGGTCATGTATGGATGTGAGAGTTGGACTGTAAAGAAAGCTGAGCACTGAAGAATTGATGCATTTGAACTGTGGTGCTGGAGAAGACTCTTGAGAGTCCCGTGGACTGCAAGGAGATCCAGCCAGTCTATTCTGAAGGAGATCAGCCCTGGGATTTCTTTGGAAGGAATGATGCTAAAGCTGAAACTCCAGTACTTTGGCCACCTCATGTGAAGAGCTGACTCATTGGAAAAGACTCTGATGCTAGGAGGGATTGGGGGCAGGAGGAGAAGGGAACGACAGAGGATGAGATTGCTGGATGGCATCACCAACTCGATGGACGTGGGTCTGTGTGAACTCTGGGAGTTGGTGATGGACAGGGAGGCCTGGCGTGCTGGGATTCATGGAGTCGCAAAGAGTCGGACATGACTGAGCGACTGAACTGACCTTGAAGATTTTAGGTGTTGAAAATAGCCCAAGAATGGGTTATGTCAGGCTATTGTGATATATAATTAAACATCTCAGAGACTTGACACAAGCAACGATTAGTCCTTGCTGCCATAGAATGGCTCACTGTAGCACACAAATGTGAACACGTGCTGGGAAGATAGGGCCAGATTTTTGCTTTGGCCATTAAATGCTTTTGCCAAGATATAAGCGACTTAGCATGCCAGAATATAACATCATTTTCACCCGTGTTTCTTTGATCAAACAAACAAGTTACATGGCCATGTTAAGCTATGAAAAGTGAATTAAAAATGTAATCCTTCCATATCCTTGAAACGGAAGGATTTTCATAAGCTGAAAATGTCTTTGAGCAGCAGTAATATCTACCTCAATACAATTATAAACAGAAAATCTGAAACCTTGGATCAGAATCTCAATTTTCCCACATCATAGCTCAGTCCACTGGTCTTCATACTCAGAAACTTTTGCTTTCATTTGCTTTGATTTTATCTTACCTCCAATCTACATGGGTTCTTTAAGCTCAGTCTGCATAAAGGATATAATAATGCTTCCCAGGTATTATTGCAAGGGTTAAATGCAAGCAATAGTATATAAAATTTGAGAAGGAAATGGCAACCCACTCCAGTGTTCTTGCCTGGAGAATCCCAAGGATGGCGGATCCTGGCAGGCTGCCATCTATTGGATCACACAGAGTCAGACACGACTGAAGTGACTTAGCAAAAAAATAGTATATAAAAAGAACTTTGGAAACTTGGAAGGACTTTTCAAATATGAAATATGTAGTAGTCATAATATCTGGTTTTTTATCTTCTAATTTTTCATGAAACACTATTTATGTAATTCATTATTCATATGATGCTACTTTTAAGTATGTAAACCTCTTGTTATAAAGAGAATATATTCTATACATTAAGAAGTAATAAATGACCTTAAACCACATTTAAAACCATAAACTTTATTAGTTATGACCCTTTATATCAAAATATATTTTTCTTCTCATTCAAGCAGCTTAGAATTGTGCCCCTCTTTGTATACTCAGGTTTTAAACAAGTTTCACTCCCATTAATTACAAAGCATGAAATATGTTGTCAGAAAAAATGTGTGCTGTGTTCCTTTTTCTACATGCACACAATTCTTCAACCCCACTTTTTCAGTAAGAGAAAAAGTTAGTTCATTCTTTTAGAAAGATTATTGACTAGTTTCCTAAAGAAACTTAAGTATTCATTCCTTTAGCTCCACAAATGTCAGAAGTATAGGATAAAAGTATTACTTACCTAAAATGTATTTTAATCTTAAACTGTTCTTTCAAAGTTTGTTTTGCTTAGGATAGAGATACAAATGAGGCAAGCTATTATGTCTTTGAATTCCCAACAGGAAACTTTTGCTTAGTTTCAGGTTGTTATATTTTGCTATGAATCACTGAAAATTTCCACTGATCTGTGACATAATATTTTAATCCCATGGAGCTTTACAACTGCAACTTACAATATTTAGGTTAAAAGACTAATTTCAACAGAGCATCAAAATTGCATATAGATATTCTGTTAATTTTTTTAAAAAGCATACAAACTTATATCAAGCATTTTGTATATACAAGAGAAATTATGTAGGGGAAGTGACTTTCCTGTAGATTATTTAGATATATGCAGAGAAATAGATAATGTAGATCATAGACTCAAAAAATATTTCTTCTCCACCCCAGAGTATGTCTTTTTCTATCATTGCCACTTTATAACTTACTTTTGAAACTTACCTAAAGTATATTTTTTATTGCTACTTTTCTTTTGTTTGCTAATTCACATTTATCTAGCTTATTGATTTTGCTTCTCCTTTAGTGGTCTTTCCCCCTACTCCTGATCTCCTATCCTGTCTTCCTTACTTCTTCATTATCAATGAGTATGTTTTCCTTCCTCAAAAAGCTGTGAAAGGTAGACTTCCTAAGACAGTTTCAATTTATTTTTTTATTTTATTTAAGGTAACTTTTTTGAAAATTAAAAGAATTACATTCTTCAACATTTAAAATTATATAATGTAGCCAGTGGTACTTTAGTTATTTTTCTAGGTCTCCATCATCTTAATAGTATTTGTATCTAATTTAAATACAATTTATGACATTTCATAATTGTTCAGCTGGAGCTACCTGAACATCACTTGAAATTTGTGTAGTACAACTGAAGAACTGAATTTTAAACTAAATTTAATTTTAATTAATTTGAATATGAAAAACCACATATGGCTTGTAGCTACCATAATGAACAGTGAAGTTAAAAGATTAGCAAGGACTTTTCTAGCTTAGTTTAATTATACCTCTATGAAGGAATGCTGACCTATTTTCTAACACTGCACTATACTGATGAAACCTATAATCTGCATTTATCTACCTTTACCTGAGAAGACTTCCAGAACAACCTGGAAAAGAATGTTAAAACATTTATTAATAAATCAACCAGTAAATTTTCATATTTATAAAATGCCATCTCCTCCATGAGGCCATCTCTGACCTTTCTCATATTGTTCTCCTTTAGCTCAGCTCGGTGGTTCCTTCCCTTTTTTCAATTCATACAGCAATGTATTCCTCTTTCATAATTCTTATCAGAGTCTACCGTGTATTACTGTTATTTATGTACCTGTATTATCTCCTCTCCTAGGCATGATGAGGGTAAGAATCAAAACAGAAATCTGGTTGATCTCATGTCTCAGAGCACCTAGCAGAGTAATTGCTACAATCAGTACTGCTCAATGACTAGATGTATGCAATCTCTGTCTTCCTGTGGAGGCAACAACCTTATTGTGACCATCAGTTGGAGGTCTCCAGGAGTCTCCACTGTGAGGCCAGTGTTTGGATGAGGGACATGACCTCAGTCTGGAAACTGGACTTCTGTTCACAAGTGGTTCTGTTGGCTCTGACCGCACACTCATTTGACATTTCTGTTCTCTGTATCCAGTTTGAATGTTTCCTCTGCTTTGTTCTATTCCCCCCTTTGGCCATTTTTGTCTCTAAAACTCATAGCACTGTGGTGAGCCCTTGGCTTCTGAAGCAAATTACTTTTTGTGGGATAGCTGTTGTCTTCAAATTTATTTCTACAGAAGGTTATAGTAAACTGGTAGTGACCACAAGGACTCACTATAGGAAACTAAAGGAAAACCCATTACATTCTCTTTACTATTAAACCTTCAGCTAATTCTTTTTTGAACTGATACTTCAGTGTCTATTAAAGAATCTGTAGCAGTCATAAATTACATCACACTTGGGGAAAACAACCACACAGTGAATATAAAAGTTGCAGGCCGGGTGAGCATTGTTTAATGGCTTCTCTGTTGTGAATAGCCATAGTATAGTAAGATTACAAATGCAGCGATATTTCCATGTTCTAAATTGTCTCTGTGGAACATCTGGTGCTGAGAATTATCCATGCTCTGTTCCTCTGACCTGTTTCATTTGATCTGCTCTAATGGGAATTTTTTTAGCCACTAAATCTAAGTTCAGGGTGTGAATCACAGCAGGGTGATGATAGATAATTGGACAGGGAACTTACCAGGGGCATGAGAGCATCAGAGATCCCATGTTCTCAAAGGAAATCAGTTTTTAAAAAAGAGAAAGTAATATTGGGAAGGAATTTTTTTTCCTGGAGAATGTAAGTAGATTTTTCAAAGAAATTATCTTTTAAAAATGAGTCAAATGTTTTAACAAACTGCTTAAGATTATGGAACCAAATAGTAAATCTTAGTATTTTCTTAACACTTAAATTAATAAGTCTTTTAAAAATACATATTAGGGAATTGAATGTGTGAAGGCTATGCCTGTCCTTCACCATGAGACACATTCTTGTGATGGAAATCACAGCACCCAGTAGCTACATTCTTACATGCACAATGGCTCTGTACAATTTTATTTTATCTTAATATCAGTACAATTTTAGAAAATAAAATTGATTAAACTGAAATTTTCCAATATTGTGGCACTGTCTTTTGGAACTATTACTTTTAAGTTTATAACTGTAATATGTAATCTCTTGATTGTGAAAAGCAGAAACAATGATTTTCTTTTTTTTTTTTTGGCCCAACTGCAGAAAAGACTTTTTTTTCTCATCCATATTATCAAAGTGTATGCATTTAAAGAACATGCTTAACGTAAAAACCCTAGTAGCTCAGTCGGTAAAGAATCTGCCTGAAATTCAGGGGACCCAGGTTTGATCCTTGGGTCAGGAAGATCTCCTGGAGTAGGAAATGGAAACCCACTCTGGTAGTCTTGCTTGGAGAATTCCATGGACAGAGTAGCCTGGTAGGGTTGCTAAGTTAGCACAACTGTGGGACTAACACTTTCACTTTAAAGTAAAATGTGTATTTGTCCCGCAAAGAGCACACTCCAAACATGGTGAGACATGAATGGTTTTTTACAGTGTGCTGATGAACTTTTTACAGCAGAGTGGACAGAAAGTACTCTCTTAGATTCATTCAACAACTTGTTCAGCCTTGGCCCTGGTCCTGATATAGTAATATTGAACCCAGCAAAATAAACAGCATATTGGAAGATATCAGAGTGCTTCACATGTGTTTCAGTTTTATTTAGTAAATATTTGTGTAACTATTTGCAATTAAAAGTTCTGATAAAGATTATTAAAAAATTAAAGATTTTTAGCACTGTTAGCTATAGATTTACGATATGTATTATAATGTCAGTTAGAACTCAAAATATTTTACATAATACTATCTTACTCAATTTCATGATGTTGCCAAGTGGGAAAAAATAAACTGCCTTAAAAATGGGGAATTTCAAATGGAAATATATTTCTCTGAAATTTGCTGAATCTTGTCTAGACTAGCTAATTCCTTTCCAGTCCTTTAGCCTCCTTTCTTGTTACTAGGAGAAATAATTAACATATGGCTTAAGGGCAGAGTTTGGTAAAATAATGACCTAAAGGGTTTCATTTGGCCCAACATTTAAAATGAGTCAACAGTGTGACACAGATGTTGAAAAAAATGAATCTTACATAGCATTAACAGAAGTATCATCTCCAGATGTTCTCACAGTACTATACTATGGAAACACTAAAACGGCATTGACAAAATGATGTTTCTACAAGAGGAGTGACCAAGAGGGTGGGATATTTATGTGCCTTATTATATGAACAATGGTTGATGGAACAGGACATATAAAACTCAGAAAAGCATAAATGTAAGTGGTTATAATTATGTATTCCAAATATGTATCTATATAATATCTATACTTACATCTTATCATATCTACATCTACATCTATGTCTTATGAATGGGAGAGTAGACTTACTCAACGTGGCTCCAGCACAGAGAACAGGATCAGTGATTCACCTGAAGACAGGTATTTCAGCTGCATAGCTAGGGTTCTCTTACCCATTAGAGGTAGTAAATGAAAAGAAGCTCTTTAACTAGAAGTGAACTGCTGTTATGTTAGTGTTCTGGCAGAAACTTAGAAATTACCAGTTAGTTCCTTTATAGTAGGTATTCATATATTGGAAAACAGGTCATGCTTGATGATCTCTACTCTCTCAATTCTAAGATTTTACTAGGTTCTTTAATAATCTTATATTCATTATTTATTTCAGGTAAGTCTATTCCATTCATTTTATTAAGCTAAGAAAAACAAAATATCTAGACAGTCATTATTTATAATAGAGACTGAATATTCAGTAAAACAATTTAGAACAACTGAAAACATGCTAAATTTGATGTATTTGTGTCTTTAAGTGTTTTTACTTCAAATCATGCCACTAAAGATTCACTTTATAGAACTATTTTTATCTCTGAGCCACTTTAGTTTTTTGTGCCAGAACTCTGAATGACTCTAAATTGGAGGTCTGGGTTGCTGCTGCTGCTGCTAAATCGTTTCAGTCATGTCCCACTCTGTGGGACCCCATAGACGGCAGGCCACCAGGCTCCCCCATCCCTGGAATTCTCCAGGCAGGAACACTGGACTGGGTTGCCATTTCCTTCTCCAATGCATGAAAGTGAAAAACAAAAGTGAAGTCACTCAGTCATATCCGACCCCTAGTGACCCCATGGACTGCAGCCCACCAGGCTCCTCCGTCCATGGGATTTTCCAGGCAAGATACTGGAAGTGGGGGTGCCATTGCCTTCTCCGAGGTCTGGGCTAAGTGGTTACAAATGAGACAGCAGGAATGGGGAGGGTAGGTATTCTGACCAGGTGTGGTCTGGTTAGAATCCTGGAATGAAAGTTAGTCAGGCAAGCAATAGACTGAGCAAAATCACCAGAGAATAGGTACAAGGGCAGGGTCCCAGAGTCCTAAATCAGGAAGGAATCCTTTTGTCTCCATGAAAAAATTTCCTTGTTGCAACCCACAAGTGGAAGCAGGAAGTGCAGGAGCAGAGGCAGCAACCCTGGGAGCTACCAGCCCATCTTCCTCCATCAGTGCTGGCTGCCAGGTATTTGACAAATTATTTAAAACCAGGAATTCATAGGACTGCATCTTTATTCATACAATTCACAGTACCAAAGTCCTGCTGCTTTTTCCACAAGCAGCCGGACTACCCATGGTTTTCTGTGACACAGTCTTTTCCTTCAAGCATCCCAAATTGCAGTTAACAGCAGGTCTTGAGCAAAAACATTGCAGACAACTGGGATGTCAATGTGCTAAATGCTTTTAAACATTTCTAAACATGTCTAGTTCTTTTACTTGAACCTTGGGTAACTTTATCTTACATTTTATCAGTAGAGTCAATCCTGGATATCTACAGATCTGCATCTGTGGATATAACCAAAAGCAGATCAAAGATTTGGTTGAGTCCACAGATGCAGAACCTGAAGGCATGGAGAGCTGACTTATATGTAGAACCAGAGAGAAAACAGAAATCATGGGCTCAAGATGAAAGGAGATTAAGCCCTCATTTGACCCTTATTAATCAATTTTATTCACTGATATTATTTAGAATTAATCAATACTTTTTGTATAGTTTGTTTTCTCATTGGGTATCTATAGAGCTTTTTCCTCTTATTTCCTTTTTCAGTCCATCCTTTGCCATACAATTAAAGTTAATATTATAAAGGACAGATATAACTATGCCACTCTTTTGCTAAAAATCATCCATGGTTCCTCACTCTTGGAGTCAAGTGAAGCAACACTTTTCTTCCACTTATCCCATGCTTCATGTCATCTACATTTTACTCTTGTTACACAAATACAGCATGTAGGTTAACAACCCTGTGTTTATTTTGTTCATGCTATTTTCTAGTCTTGGAATACCTTTTCCCTCTGGCTTTCTTCCCCAGAGGGAAGAAAGTAGAAAATCTTTCTACTCCACCTTTCTGCAGGATGCCTGACTAACACTTCATTCCAAAACATATCTTATCCTTGTTAACTGAACAAAAATTTGCCTTCTCTAGGAAGCCAGAACTGACTTTAAAAGATTATTACCTCCTTCCTGTGCCTATGTCTATTCCTCTATCAGTGAATATGGTCATATTTTAGTATAATTTTGTTCCCTGTTAATCTTTCTTCCTCCCAGGATGTGAAATCCCTAAAAGTAGGGATAATGCCATTTACTTTTTTAGTTTCAATGTCTGGCACATAATACACAAAGTAACTTTTGAATGCCTACAACTTTTCAATTGTATCTTTCAATATTACCATTTCTTTGGTCCCCTTTGACTCTAAAATTCTGTGGTTTTCATTGGTACTTTGGAGAGATAAATATTATTATACATAGGTTTCAGATGGAATTTGTACCAGTGAATGAAGTCTTATATATAAATGGCAAGTTAAATTGCCTTGTGGCTTGCAAAATAGGAAAAGCCAAGTCTGGAAACTACATGATTTTGGGTCAGTTTAACTTTGACTGGCTGCCAGAGTCTATGTGGCTTTTGTTAACAGGAGCTACCAGTCTTGTCCTTCTATGTAGGATCAGCTATGGCCTTTGTGGAGATATTTTGATAGGAATAACCATGAAGGCATATAAGGAGAATGAATGTACATTGTTTTGTGTGTGAGATTTTCCTCCTTGTTGCCTCCCTGACACATACTAGTGATACAAAAGCTGAGTATAAGCGTGGAAGGTATAGGAAGTCATTTGTCCCTTTTAGCAAAATGAATTCACTGTGAGTGGATATAGCGTCACAGCCATATGAATGAGCTTAGCTAATGTTGACAAATGTCTGATGTTTCATAATTTCATATATTTATTAGTATTAAAAAAAAAACATTCTTGACACTAGAATAACTCTGGATAGCAGCCTGGAAATGAACGTCACCATTAAAGTAAACATCAGAAAAAGATCATCTTGTGGCAGTTGGGAGTAGCCAGGGAAAATAAGAACCATTCTGACAGTCAGCATATATACATTAAGTCTCAAACACACAGGTATTTACTCTTTCCAGCATCCACGTTCTCTCAAAACAATAGGAAGGTCATATCTGACATCAAGTGTTTCCTCTCAGCTTTTGCTTAAGCTCCAACTTATTATTTCTGGCACTTCTCTCAGTGCCCAGTGGTTAGAAGAGCATGGTTTGGCCAACAGTGATTCTGGCCAATGGGTGTAGCTGGAATCAGGCACATAGGAAAGGGTTCATCTGTTTATCACAGTAGCACCCAACACTGGGCCTGTTAACATTTCCTTTCAAAACTGTCTTGCTGAGAGTTTTGAGGTTTGATCTTTTCAGTTTTCACTGGTTTAAAATTTGTCACCAGAGGTTTTTTTTTTTTTTTTTAATGCAAACTTGTCCAATGGAGAGGGCAAAAGAAACCCACTCCAGTACTCTTGCCTGGAAAATCCCATGGACAGAGGAGCCTGGTGGGCTGCAGTCCATGAGGTCGCTAGGGGTCAGATATGACTGAGTGACTTCACCTTCGCTTTTCACTTTCATGCATTGGAGAAGGAAATGGCAACCCAGTCCAGTGTTCCTGCCTGGAGAATCCCAGGGACGGCGGAGCCTGGTGGGCTGCCGTCTATGGGGTCACACAGGGTCATACATGACTGAAATGACTTAGCAGCAGCAGCAGCACACTTGTCCAAATTTTCAGAAACACTGTTTGGTAAATAATTCTTCAGTTGAGGTTTCAGGTAGGAAAAAGAAATAAGATATACTTAGACTTCATGCTTCTCTTTTGTGTGATTAAGATTATTACATTTATAAACATTCTGTCATTGTGTTACTTGGAAGGAATGAGTAGTGACCTAAGAAGAAGGTCAATTTTCTTAAAAGTTTATACCAAAGCCATTCTACATTCTGCTGGATAAAAGCTTTAAAATATATTCCTTGGTTATAATCTTGACTGTATAACCCTTAATTGACAACAGATCTGTTTCTTATTGCCTAAGGACCAGCACTTTTATGAGGCCTAATGTTTTCATTGATATTAAAAAAAGAGATTTATAATGGTATTTCTCATTAAATTCTACAGGAATTTGACAGGCATCTTACACTTTTGCATGAGTCTAAGAGTAAATCCTGGTGTGTTCATTTCCAACAGGATTCATCAGTGTGGCTTTTGTTCTATGAAGAGAATATAAGATTCAGAAATAAGCAGCCCAGGTTCCAAAGTGAAAGTATTAGTCCTCAGTCATATCTGACTCTTTGTGCCCCCATGGACTGTAGCCCACCAGGCTCCTCTGTCCATGGAATTCTCCAGACAAGAATACTGGAGTGGGTAACTGTTCCCTTCTCCACGTGAATCTTCCTGACCCAGGGATCAAACCCAGGTCTCCTGCATTGCAGGCAGATTCTCTGCCATCTGAGCTACCAGAGAAGCTCTCTAGATTCAAAACATCCACCAAAGAGTTCCTGTGTCTCGCTGAGTCCCAAAATCTTACATTTCTTTTGTTAAGAATGTCCTACTTGTGCACCTTATTTTATGAAATGGAAACATTCCTAAAACAGTTAATTTAAATTAAAAAAGCAAGAACTACCATTTATTGAGCACACTCACATGCATGGCATGGTATTAGACATTCACTTTTATTACTTTTTTCATCCTCATAGCACCCTTTAAGATGCTGATATTATCCACATTTAGCAAATAAGTAATGTGAGAGGCCCAGAAACTACTGATGTGACTCAAGGTCATGGAGGGAATAAAATGAAGTCCTAAAATCAGAATCTCAGTGTGCTTGACTCGAAGTCCTGTGCTTCATCTTCCATAGCCACTGCACATTGTAATATTTCAAATATGCCTGAGAAATTGACCATTTTCAGAAAGCCTAGCCCATTTTTCCTGAATAATAACCAAAATATTTTTGTATTAAAATGTTGCTTATTTATTTTAATCATTAAAATGTTGTACACTATCACTTCATGGCAAATAGATGGGGGAAAGTGGAAACAGTGACAGATTTTATTTTGGGGGGCTCCAAAATCACAGCAGATGGTGACTGTAGCCATGAAATTAAAAGACATTTGCTCTTTGGAAGGAAAGCTATGATAAACCTAGTCAGAGTATTAAAAAGCAGAGACATCATTTTCCCAACAAAGGTCCGTGTACAAAGCTATGGTTTTTCCAGTAGTCATGTATGGATGTGAGAGTTGGACTATAAAAAAACTGAGCACCAAAGAATTGATGCTTTAAAATTGTGGTGCTTGAGAAGACTCTTGGGAGTCCCTTGAACTACAAGAGATCAAACCAGCCAATCCTAAAGGAAATCAATCCTGCATATTCATTGGAAGGACTGATGCTGAAGCTGAAATTCCAACATTTTGGCCACCTGATGTGAAGTGCCAACTTACTGGAAAGGACCCTGATGCTGGAAAAGACTGAGGGCAAGAGGAGAAGGAGTCAACAGAGGGTGAGATGGTTGGATAGCATGCATCTCAATGGGCCTGAGTTTGAGCAAACTTCAGGAGATGGTGAAGGACAGGGAAGCCTGGTGTCCTGCAGTCCGTGGGGTCCCAAAAAGTCAGACACGACTTAGCAGCTGAACAACAACAACACGTTCTAACAGATAATCTGTCTCCAGTATTCCTACTGTGCTTCCAAAAGAGTTTCTTAACTGGAGATGGATGGGCTTCATAGAATCAATGACATCCTCTGCAGTTGAAGGCACACTTTACATGTATTTGCAGAAATGCATTTTCTTATGAAGACAAATGCCCACCTTTCATCATATTCCTTGAGAAAACAAGTTTAAGTGTTATTGCTCTAAATAGTTAGAAAATAGTTAGAAGAAAGATACTTCAGGAAGATTTACACTACTTCAGAGTATCCCTTTTCCTGTTGAAACAGATGGGGATTTGGGAAAGAAAAAAGAGAAACTAGTAAAAGATGTGGAAGGAATTTTAAGATTACAATAGATGATGAGACCACCAAATTTAACCTGTAAGTTCTAGACATTAGGCTTTGTTACTGTGACCAACAAAGTTAAATTTCTGTATACTTATTTGTTCATTAGAAAGTTAGTTCCATACTTCATATACAGGCATACCTGGGTAAGCAGTAAACACTTAGTAAAAGTGCTGTGTGCAACATTCACACTCAAGGATAAGTGAGGTTCTTTACTGCCTGTAAAGAAAGAACTGGGAGGGCGGTGGCTCAGCTGTGGGCTGTGGTTCAGATCAGGGCCATTCCAGCTCCACGATTCTATTGAGTGTATAGAACGAAGCTCTCAGGGCCATGAGAGCATCAATAGTGTTATGGATGTCAATTTTGAAGACTTCAGTGTCCGTATTTGATCATATTCTTAATATGAGTCAGTCTGAAGATTCACCTTCTAAGGAGACTCTCCTTTATCATCTCCCTTTTCAAAGTTAGCTTTTCTACACTTTAACAAAAAGGAAAAGAGGACACAGTTTTCACTTATTCTTGCCAAGAAAGGAAGAAACAGAAATATTGCAGTTGGTAGTGAGAAAAGGAATGACCGACTATTATGGGGAATTTCTTTGAATTTAATTGTTTCCCAAGTATGTGCTTGCAATACAACTTGAGGAGAACCTAACTCAATTATTACATTACATCAAATAATTATTTTTGATAATTAGGTCATCCTGATTTTTTTGGCCTGTATCTGAGAAGAAATTTAGAGAATTGAAGAGTTCTACTGCAGCATTATTTTTCAGCCCTATCTATCTTTTAAATAAACTTTTTACCCCAGTGTTTCCATTAAATAAAGGAAAAAAAAGTAATAAAGTTCAGGCTGGGGTCAGTCCCCTTCTAGCTGTAAATAATATTTATCCTTGAACATATAAACTAATCTTAACAGCCCCATCTATTGTATAAAAAGATGCATTTCCAAATCATACATGTTTTGCATCAGAAGATGTTGTTTATAAATAATAATTATTTATATGTGTTATTTTGATCAACTGTCAACTACAAATAATAGTGGTGATAACCTAACCCAGAAAAAAATTCATTTAAAACTTAGAACCTTAAGATAATAGGAAAAAGTTAGATCTCTAATTTTAATTTTGATATATATTCTAGGACAGAAAAAAAATGTGATAGAAGGAATATAAAAAGAATTTCAAGCTTCAAACATTATATTTGAATAAAATTCTCTGATGATATCAAAGAAAATATGAGTTCAGGAAGAAAATGGGATAATGTAAAACTTTTGTGTTTTAAAGAAGAGATTGTCTTGCATTTTTCAAGTGGTTAATAGTTGATGGGGTATCAATATTCTTAGTATAAGATTTAATTAAATGAAACAGTATTGTATAAAATGTTTATGTTTATAATACTTGATTTCTTCGTTTCTCCACAGTCAGTGGGTAGGTGGTAAATTAGCAGCAAGTCTCCTAGAGGAGAAAAATATCCTGATTTGCAGTATTTTTTTCAAATTCCATACTGTAAATTTTTCTCACGTACAATACAGTTTGATACAATACAGGCTACAACACACGTCGGTTCAATCCCTGGGTCAAGGAGATTCCCTGGAGAAGGAAATGGCAACTCTCTCCAGTATTCTTGCTTGGAAAAATCCCATGGACAGAGGAACCTGGTGGGCTACAGTCCATAGGGTTGCAAGAACCCAGGTCTCCTGCACTGCAGGTGGATTCTTTACCAACTGAGCTATAAGGGAAGCCCAAAAGTCAGACACTCCTTAGCAAATAGCAACAAAAAAACTACCCATGGAACTTTAAAAATAACTAGATTCTACGGCTGTAACTCACCCTCTAAAGTTAGAATCCCCAGTGATGGCGTCAGCCAGCTTTGCTTCAGTAAGCACCATGGGTGACCCTGAGGCAGCCCGTCCAGTACTCTTGCTCCACCAGGAAGTCCTGGCCAACGTTGTTTAGCTGCTAAGTCATGTCCATCTCTTTTGTGACCTCATGGGCTCTAGCCCCATAGGCTCCTCTGTCCATAGAATTTCCCAGACAAGAATACTGGAGTGGGTTTCCATTTCCTTCTTGAGGGAATCGTCCCAGTCTAGACCCAGGGATCAAACCTGCGTCTCCTGCATTGGTAGGATTGTTTACCAGAGAAGTCCGTGGCTGCCCAACAGGATCAGGATAAGGGGAAAAGGAACTGCCATGAAAGTCTTCTCTCAATTTAAGTGTACAGCAGTCAGAAAACTTCAACGAACCTAACAGTATTGTTCTCTTACTAGAGAATTTGGGTAAAGTTTTGGCCCCTTTATTACTTTCCCCACTGCACACGGCCAATCACATTAGGCAGCTATAAAAATTAAATGAAATCACATACCTGAAAGAGGTGCATAAAAGAACTGTATTTTACATATAAAAAGAACACAGTGTTATTTCAAATCCAAACTGAGATCAAAGAACAACAGTAAATGTCCAAGCCTACATGTGTGCTGTGAGTTCCAGGCCTAGCTATCTCTGGAACCATGCTGTGGTCATTGGCTGATTGGCAAGAGCAGAGCTGTTCTAAAGGACCATGGGGTTGAAAGGTTGTTGTTGAATCTGGTTCCATAGCTGGGACCATCTGATTTTCAGTGGGGAGGATGGTTATCTCATCCTTTTTCTTTGCTACTGATTTATTACCAAGCCATTTATCTCTATCAGTTCAGTTCAGTTCAGTCGCTCAGTCATGTCCGACTCTTTGTGACCCCATGAATCGCAGCACACCAGGCCTCCCTGTCCATCACCAACTCCCAGAGTTCACTCAAACTCACGTCCATCAAGTCAGTGATGCCATCCAGCCATCTCATCTTCTGTCGTCCCCTTCTCTTCCTGCCCCCAATCCCTCCCAGCATCAGAGGCTTTTCCAATGAATCAACTCTTCGCATGAGGTGGCCAAAGTACTGGAGTTTCAGCTTTTACATCATTCCTTCCAAAGAACACCCAGGGATGATCTCCTTCAGAATGGACTGGTTGGATCTCCTTGCAGTCCAAGGGACTCTCAAGAGTCTTCTCCAACACCACAGTTCAAAAGCATCAATTCTTCGGTGCTCAGCTTTCTTCACAGTCCAACTCTCACATCCATACATGACCACTGGAAAAACCATAGCCTTGACTAGATGGACCTTTGTTGGCAAAGTAATGTCTCTGCTTTTCAATATGCTATCTATGTTGGTCATAACTTTCCTTCCAAGGAATAAGCGTAAGCAACTGCTTTTCCCAAAACTCAAGTCTTTGAGTCAGGAGTCAGTGTTTGTCCCAAGATATACATCACATGCTTCCAAGTAAGGTCATAAAGCAGAGTAACACCTTTAAAAGCTCTAACATATTTTTTGGGGTCTTCTAAATAGTCTCTCAGATCCTCCTTGATTTTTTGTATTTCTTGATAAGAAAAAGGCTTACTAACTCTCATAGACTGATTATTTTTCCCGGTGGGTATTTTATGAAGAGGCAACAGCTTGTGTGGCTGTTCCTCAGTTTTTTCGGCTGTTCTGTGCATGTGTTCTCAGGGGTAGATTGGAGAAACCTGCTTTTTTTAAATCTCTTTGTTTTTTGTCTTTCAGTGGGTACTGCAGCCATGTAGTATCACATAGGAAGACCAGGTGTGTCTTCTTTAAGCCATGAGTATCAAATCTATCTCAGTTTTTCAGGATACAGTTCAAAGGAGTGAGGCTGGAATTGTTAGCTCCCAGGAGAAAAAAAGCGACCAGCACCATCTTTTTACCAGAGGCATCTTTCCCTGCTCTAGATCGGGGTGTAGACTTTACACCAAAATATTTTCTTTCCTGGTTGGACTTAGTCCGTCCCTTACAGACACAGGCATCATACTCGTCCCTCCCAGTTCTACCACCAAGATGGGGTAGGGATGCACCAGGGGTAGACCTGATGGCATCCCTGACTGACGTCCAGCTTCACCATTAAAACCTTGCTTGTCTCTGATGCCACCCGGGGTGCAATCAGAGTAACCTTCCAGAATGTCTCCCAAGCTAAGACCGGTGGGGGAAACATTCGTCACCTGAGTGCCTGTGCATGGCCCTGAGTATATTCCTGACCACAATAAGACCGATACAAACATAAAACTGAGATGTTCCTTCTAACCGTCACCATACCAGTATAAGAGCCTCCTCTGGTCCACTAAGAGCCAGTGGTACCAAAGGAAAGAACCCATTGTAGTTCCAATCTGAGTAATCTTTAACCTCAGAGATGCTCTTGGAGCTAGAGCTCCATCTAGCTTTCAAACTTCTGATTCCTAGTGAGGCTAGGTGCTTCCTGACTACCAATCCAAGTTAGGGACCTAAGTCACAGTACACAGTAACAGCATAGATCAGAAGTCCCTTGAAAGTCTATGACCAAACAGATTAGGTTAGTACTTCTAATTCCCAAGGAGTTATGAAATGGTCAAAGAGACCAAAAAGTTTGACTGAGAAAGGAGAGTTCGGTCCACGTGCTTTGCCCATTTCTAGTCAGTCTCCAAAGGAGACATTGTGTGCCTCCTGGCATTGGAAGGTCAGTATAAACCCCTGATAGGTTTCTGCCATAAGCCATATGAGATCACTGCAGAACCACAGAGCAGGGCTCCTCACTTGCTTCATGCAGGGCATTTCATTCATTTACACTAGCACACCATAGAGTTAGTAAAGTACAGCAGAAAACGTGTTCGCTAGGAGAACAAAGAACTAGAGCTCCAAGCATCTTTACCTTGTCCTGAAGGATCCTGGGACAAGCCCCCAAGATGAAAGGTTGTTGCTGAATGAAAAGACGTCAGGATTCTTGGACTCCAGAGGAGAAGAATTCAATCTGGGGCCAGAGACGAGGCTTGATCTCTCAGAGCTTTTGTGTAATAAAGTTTTATTAAAGTACAAAGGAGATAGAGAAAGCTTCTGACATAGGCATCAGAAGGGGGCAGTAAGAGTACCCCCCTGCTAGTCTTCAGCTGGATGATATACAGTCACTAGCAGTCTGTTAATGAAAGAAAGGAATGTCTTAAAACCCAGAATGGCACCAGGCCCCTCATCCATAAGATGTATTTTGGGATAATCTCAGCACCAGGCGATTCATCCTAGGCCATAAAACAATTGACTTGAATCATGTAGAAGAGCAGGTTACCATACAAATAGTTTCATTTACATAGATTAGGGGAACAATATCTGAGTATAACATAATGGTTTGTCAAGTAGGTTCTGATCCATTAGGGGGAACCGACTTGAAGACAGAGTCTGGGATAAATGCATAGTACATTAACATAGCTTAAGACAATGATTTCCATAAGAAAAATGTATTGGTTAACTCAAGGTTTGAGAATAGTTAACTTCAGGTGAGACCAGGTGTCATTATGGCAACACAGTATTTTAAGAGAAACCTTCTTTTAAATTGTATAGAGAAGGAAAAAAAATATCACTAGTTTGTTTCCTCCTGCTGCTTAAGAGAGATACAAATGTCTGATATTTGCAGCATATTTCCTCCATTTGGAGACCCCTGGGCTTCCTGCCTGTTACCTTCTCAAGGTCCTTCGGGTTTATTTTCCATGGGTTCTGTGCAACTCATTTAAAGGTCTTATCCTGGGCTATCTTGGGCTTTACTGGACATCCATGTTGTTCACTCACCATTTGGGACCTTAGTTTTGTGTCCTCAGTTATAATCTCTATCAAGTTATAATCTAGTCATGATGATGACTCCATTTCATTTACTATATTGTTGGAAGAGAAACATTAAATTTTAAACAAAACCCTGCTCTCTCCTTCTCCCACTTTCTTCACTAATCTCTGATCACTAGAGTAGGTTTCTAAACATATAGTTCCATTAATTAACCCAAACACAGGATGAAAAGCTCTAAATTGTTCCTGAGAGCATGAGAATGGTTCTTCCAAGACTTGCTCAGAGTGGCCACAGCCTTAGAGAATGGGAACCTGACAAATGGATAGGGCTTTCCACTCAAATTTCTTTTCTCAATCTCAGGAGGTCCTTGAAATATAAAATGCTTACTCATAATCACTATAGGAGGTTATATCCTTATTTCAGTCAGTTCAGTTAAGTTCAGTCACTCAGTCATGTCCGACTCTTTGTGACCCCATGAATTGCAGCACACCAGGCCTCCCTGTCCATCACCAACTCCTGGAGTTCACTCAGACTCACGTCCATCAAGTCAGTGATGCCATCCAGCCATCTCATCCTCTGTCGTCCCCTTTTCCTCCTTCCCCCAATCCCTCCCAGCATCAGAGTCTTTTCCAATGAGTCAACTCTTCGCATGAGGTGGCCAAAGTACTGGAGTTTCAGCTTTACCATCATTCCTTCCAAAGAACACCCAGGGATGATTTTCTTTTGAATGGACTGGTTGGATTTCCTTGCAGTCCAAGGGACTCTCAAGAGTCTTCTCCAACACCACAGTTCAAAAACATCAATTCTTTGGCACTCAGCTTTCTTCACAGTCCAACTCTCACATCCATACATGACCACTGGAAAAACCATAACCTTGACTAGACGGACCTTTGTTGGCAAAGTAATGTCTCTGCTTTTCAATGTGCTATCTAGGTTGGTCATAACTTTCCTTCCAAGGAGTAAGTGTCTTTTAATTTCATGGCTGCAGTCACCATCTGCAGTGATTTTGGAGCCCCCCAAAATAAAGTCTGACACTGTTTACACTGTTTCTCCATCTATTTCCCATGAAGTGATGAGAGAGTGCACATTAAAACATTTGTGTGGGCAATTACTATTATATATTTCCTGCTGAGATGTTCCCAGGTGCTGAAAAAGTTGTTTGCTGTGAGAAAGCATAATGTTCATTTTAATGTTTAGTGTCTTTTGTCTTAATAACTCAATGTCTCACAGCATAGTATAAACATACACAAAAGCACGGCCAATAACATAATACCCATATGTTTGTGGATACAGTAAAACATTACAGATTTTATTGAAGGTCTGGTTTCACTTCTCACTCCCACAGAGGGAGTGACTCTCATGAAGTTGGTTCTTCTTATGTATGATTTTATATTTTCACTATGTATATATTTCTATAAATAATATTATGAAGTAATGAATGATTTAAAGTTTTATATGCATTAATTGAGTACACCAATATGAATTTTTTCATATTGTTTAAAATATCTGTAAGTAACTGGTTTTATATAGTTTAATGTTATTTTTCTTTTTAGTTTTTTTTTCTTTTTTCATATAGGTAGGTATATATTTCAATGTATTTATTTTCAATTTTTTCCCAAGTTTTTCACTACTACAAGAGTTTGTAAAATGAGTATTTTTGTACACATCTCCTTGTGTTCATATGTGCAGATTCTTCTAAGTTTCATACCTAGAAATGATATTCCTTGATACAGTCAACTTTACTGTATCAAAAAGATCTTTCAATATGTTACTTTGTTACTTTCTAAAAGCCTTACAGTTCCCTTGGCATTCTGACTTTTAATCGATCTAAAATTAATTTTCAGTGTTGTGTGAGGCAAGGACCATTATTTGTTCAACTCGGAAAATAATTTGTCCTTGAAAAATGCATTAACTAGTTTATCTTTTCCCCACTGATTTTTCCCTGGTTTTGTAGTATAAGGGGTTTCCACATTCCTGGATTCTCTACTCTGTCCCATTGGTGGTCCACTTCTGTGCCAGCACCATGTGGTGTTGCCTGTTCCACTTGTGTATGAATCTTGATAACTGATAGGCAACTCATTCTTCTTCAAAATCATCTTAGCTATTCTTTGTCTTTTATTCTTCTATTTGAATTTTATCACCAATTTTTGAAGTTTTGTCTGTATTGCTACTAGGATTTTTATTAAAATTGTGTTAAATTGTAGAACAATTTTAGGGAAAACAAAACCTTCAGGTAAATTTTCTATTGTGTAGGATTATTTTTATATCCTTCAAAATTATTTTATTATAGTTTGTGCAGTAGATGTTTGGATGTATTCCTGTGCATCTCAAGGTTATTTTGTTATTGTCATTGTCTTTTCCTCCACCATCAAAATTGATTTTACTTTTCAGCATCTGATAAACTTTTTCAATCTGAATCTTGTGCCTTAACCTTTAGTTCTTAGAGTTCTTTGTTTATTTTTCACTATGTTTTAGAAGATTTTCTTGAATTTATCTTCAAGATAATTAATCTAGTCTTGAGGGATGACTATTATAGAATTTAATCAATGGAGGAACTGAATATTTTATTTCTGTAATCATGTATTTATTTTCCAAGAAGTTGTTCTCCTTTTATAAGTGATCTTTTATATTAGCATACTTTTTTTTTTCTTTTATAGATTGAGTATTCTCTTGTAATCCCTAAGGGTACTATTAAGAATATTTAAACATTTTCTCTGTACTCTATATTTCTTTTCCTTCAAAGCTGGGTATTCTGTTTGTTGATCTTTGCTTTTCCCTTTGATTTTTCTCAGGTATCTGATATCCCTTATTTGCTGTATTTTTGCATGAAGAATTTGGCTGATTGGGGTAGGTAGAGGGTATGAATTTTCTCAGCTATTTTGAATGTATAACTGGACAAAACATTACCTCATACAATTACCAAAATAAAAAGGTTCATTCAGTATAGAATCTCATGCACTTCCTTCATCGTTTTAGCTGTTTTGCTTTTTTCCCCTTCTTCAATTGCTGTCAAGACATAGAGTTGGATATTGACTAGACATGCAGAGCTTTGTAGCTACCTGAACTTGTATGAAAACTTTACCATGAATTAGCTGTGTGACCCCCAGGTCACTTGATCTCTCTGTTTCTCATTGAAATGGGGAAAGTAGCAGAATCTACCTTGTAAAGTTAAGGTGAAGATTAAATGATCCAGTACATAGAACAGGGCCTGGCACATAGTAATGCTTTATTAATGTTAGGAGTTTTCAGTAATTATATCATTATCTCAATGTTAACATAAATTAGGCCCTGATAGTCTTTTTATTGAGGTATAATTGACACACAATATATTTGTTTCAGGTATATAATACAATGATTCAGTGTTTGTATACATCATGAAATAATCTCTGCAAGTAAGCTCAGTTAACATCATCACTGCACATAGTTGCACATTTTTTCTTGTGATGAGACCCATTATTCTTAAAAGAACAGTCTTCTGTGAAATTAAATGGATTTTTGGAACTAGGAGTTGGAATAGGAGCTTGCTCTGTCCACTCCATGCATCAACCTGGTATTGCAGTACTTCCAGGAATGGTGCACCTCCTTTGGGGGAAAAGTACTGTTTGAAAAATAATACTGAGTATTGACATTTCTACAGATAAGCTTGGAGAAGGAAATGGCAACCCATCCAGTATTCTTGCCTGGAGAATCCCATGAATAAAGAAGCCTGGTGGGCTACGGTCCATAGGGTCTCAAAGAGTCAGACACGACTGAGTGACTGAGTGCACACATGTGCACACAAGCACACACACACACACACACACACACACACACACACACACACTCCTGAGAAAATTAGCTTCATGTTTTAGAGAGCAGCTCTCAGGGATTCACCTGTATGTAAACAGTGCTGATTTGCTTAGTGGGAGAGGAGGAGGGACAACAGAGACAAAGCTGTTAGAACACCTTTTCAATTCTTTACCTTGAAATATCATTGAAATCTCTAGTAGTTCTTCTGTGTAGATTTTGACCCCTTTTTATTTATATCTATTATTTTTCTGTTCCACCAATTTGCTCTTAACCTTTCAGAAATTTTTCAAACTTACCAATTTATTTCACCCTTTCTCATTTCTTTTTTTTAATATACATTTATTTATTTTAATTGGAGGTTAATTACAATATTGTATTGGTTTTGCCATATATCAAAAGAGACACAGATGTATAGAACAGTCCTTTCTCATTTCTTAATTGGAGAAGGAGATGGCAACCCATTCCAATACTCTTGTCTGGAAAATCCCATGGACAGAGGAGCCTGATAGGCTACAGTCCATAGGGTTGCAAAGAGTTGGACACGACTGAGCAATTTCACTTTAACTTTTTCATTTCTTAATGAAGGTGTAGAGTTATCCTTTATGAAATGTTTTTATGTCATCTCAAGAATTATGTTTCAGGAAGGGAGTGAGAAAAATGTTTGTTCCATAACCTTAACTCAAATGCTGTTCTTTGGATTTTGCAAGAAAAATTGTGTGATCTTGGCTAGAGTATGTTTAATGATTCGATGGAAGGGATGCAGATTTTAGAAGGTTCAAAGGTGAGTAGTGGATGCAGATGTCACAGGGTAAGTATAGATGATTGCCTACACAGTGGTAACATTTCAAAATTGGATTATTATTTGCTATTTGACATGTGGCATGCATACCTGTACAATAAATGTGACAGAAATATTACACAATATTTCAGAGGAGCTGATAGCATAAAGGGCAGCATGTGCTTCTTAATGCTGGAAGTGCAGATCTTGAGCAGACAGTATAGATCTCAAGAGGCCAGAGGCTCTAGTTCCAACAGCTGTTCAAACACAAGTTTGTTAAGTCACTTTGAGTCAATTACTTTAGTTTTTCCAGAGTATTATTTCCTGTCCCCTACCCATCTCAGAATTGCTCTGTGAGTATTTGTAAGCAAAGCACTTAAGACTTTTTAGCTCATATATGTATGCCTGTCAAGGCTATACATTGATAGGCCTGTAATTGCTCAGTTACCCTTTGAGAACACATTCTCTAAGTCAGGGTTTCTGAGACCATGGCTCACCTACATTAAAATTACTTTATTTCATTATTTAAAAGATTCCTAGTAGCAGCCCAAGCCTACTGAACCAGAATTTCTATGGATGAGCCTGATAATCAGCATTTTCTCAGGCCAAGGTTATCAACTAAAGAGTTGGTTAATGTAAAATAAGTTACAGCTATTTTTATGTGAAAGAACAACCACAGTTTAAAATTTTTATAATTTTTAAATCAGCATAATTAAGATGTTCTTAATGATAGTAAACTTTTAAGGGAAAAATTGATTTGATCTGAAGTATCTATTTTGGATGAAAATATAAATATCTGCAAGACTGTCATACATTCCTTTCATCATCATTTTGGAATGTATTGCTACTACCTCAAATACAGTTGCTGAGGTAAAATTGGGTAGTTATAGGAGTCATACATGAGTTTTCTTTTTCCTTTGGATCCACTCTGCAGGAGGTCAGGGTGAGAAGGAAGTGAAGTCTCCAGGTCCTTCCATCTGTCACTGAAGACAAATGATAGGAAAGAGGGAAACTACTCCAGCCAAACAAAACTTGTAAAAGAGGCCCAGCCTTAGAAATCTCTGCGGTGATGGCCAATGTTCTAATTCATTGTAAGAAGCCTGGAGACTGGGACTCTGCAGACACGCAGAGGAAATCCTGTTTACCGTCCTGGGGTCATTCCCTGGAGCCAGGTCTCTAAGAGCTTGCCACTGCAGGCTGCACCCAGAGTCGACTTGGGTACTTGATTCCCTGAGTGGTGGTCAGAGGCACAGAAATCCCTCTGCCTGGCTGACTCCCTCACTGGCTGCCAGGAGGCTCTACATACTTGGAAGTTCTATCAATCTCAATATTTAAAAAAGCAGTAAATTGAGCATCCATATCCTTTGCTAAATATTTTCTCTGTCATATACATTATAATTTTGGTTCTAACACAATTCATTTCATGATAGCAAACAACTGCAAAAAGATCTCTTTTTTATTGAATAGGAAGTTTCTTTGAAATAATTATATTTAATTTACTGTTTTTATACCTTTTGAAATCCCTCATAGGAATAGTTTTACTTACTTTTCCTTTCTGTTTCTGTAATCAAGAGGATTAATACCATCTTGAAAGAAAAACCTTAGTCTAGCCTTGTCTCTTTAGCTCTCTGTCAAAATCTTTTCAAATATGCTAATTAGGTCATTGGTATTTTTGAAATCACTATTTAATTCTGAACCAAAGCTAAACTCTACCATATATGAAACTGTTGGAGCTGCTGAAAGCGTCAGTGAGCCAGTGTACAAACAGAAGTTAAGTGTAATTCTTAGCCATCCAGGAGCATCTGCATTTGGTGTTTTCCTGAGAACACATCATTGGAACCTCTAAATAGTTAAATATTTATTAAGTGTCAACTCTGATTTTAATATTTAGGACTACTATTTTTTTTTTTACTTTACAATATTGTATTGGTTTTGCCATACATCAACAACTCTTATCTAATCAGATACTTTATTTCAACATTTTCCCAGGAATTATTCAGAAGTACTAATGAAGAAAGCAGATATTTTCATTCAAAGTAAAGCAGAGAGTTGAAGAGACTTAATATTTCAAAAGAACTTCCCCAGTGGGAAGTGGCTCAGTGGGTAAAGAATCCACCTGCAATGCACGAGACACAGGAGATTCGAGGTGGATCCTTAGCTTAGTAAAATCCACTGGAGGAAGAAATGGGGACCCACTCCAGTGTTCTTGCCTGGAAAATCCCATGGACAGAGAAGCCTGGTGGTCTACAGTCCGAAGGGTCACAAAGAGTTGGATGACTAAAAGATTAAGCACTCAGTAATTCAGAAAGAGTTGTTTATTTCAATGCTGAATACTAGCTTGTAACAATTAGCAAAATTTAACATCTGAATAAGTCAATCACATCTTTATTCTCATTTTCAGTAAAGGCAATAGACCTTAATGAGTATAAATAGATTAATTTTTTCCCCCAGCCTTCACTGTTCTTTCCAAACATTCATTAATGGTCTAGGTTTTATCCTCTTTCAGATAATGGACAACTAAGAGGGGGAAAAGGTACAAAATCAAATTATCAGGATGCTTGCTGAATCATAAAAATGTTTCATCTTTTTTTTGTGACAAATTACATTATATATTTGATAATAATACTATTAGCATTTTAATTCTATATGTTAAAGAATCTGCCTGCCGATGCAGGAGACACAGGAGATGTGGGTTCAATCCCTGGGTTGGGAAGATTCCTTGGAGAAGGAAATGGCACCTCACTCTAGTATTTTTGCCTGGAAAATTCCACGGGCAGAGGATCCTGGTGGGCTACAGTCCATGCTGCTGCTGCTAAGTCACTTCAGTCCTGTCCGACTCTGTGCAGCCCCATAGATGGCAGCCCACTAGACTCCCCCGTCCCTGGGATTCTCCAGGCAAGAATACTAGCGTGGGTTGCCATTTCCTTCTCCAATGCATGAAAGTGAAAAGTGAAACTGAAGTCTCTCAGTTGTGTCAGACTCCTAGCGACCCCATGGACTGCAGCCTACCAGGCTGCTCCATCCATGGGATTTTCCAGGCAAGAGTACTGGAATGGGTTGCCATTGCCTTCTCTGGCTACAGTGCATGGGGTTACACAAAATTGGACACGACTGAGCACACACAAATGAAATGTGAGCTCCTTCAGTGCACAAATCAAATTATATTTCTTCACTCTCTTCATACAGACTTGCTTTTTGCCCAACCTGGGGAGAAGGAGAACTCATGTCCAGAGACCAACTCCAAAGATTCTGCCCTGCCATGACAGTTTTTAAAGGGAAAAAAGGAAGTGGAGGGAAGAACCTCAGTGAATCATTGAGGCAGGAGGTAAGGTTCTGCATATTTCTCCATCACTGATTTGTTCTTCAGATATTATCTTGCCTACATGACCTGTCTGCAGAATTGCTAAGTGGGCTGTTGGGAAAGAGACCTAGTCATTTTTTAACAGCTTAATTCTGCATGCTTCTTCTCATCTGGAAAAAGAATGAACAGGTTAGACAATGGTGTGCATTTAGAGAGCATGTCAGGAATTAATTTCAGTTACTTTGTGATCTCATTGTTACAATTAGGTCCTTTTAAATTTAGAGGGGAACAGAAATGGGGCAAAAGAGCTGCTTTCATAGGTGCTGCAGAAGAGGATGGATGAAGCCCTCGAGGAACAAGAATTTGAAAGTGAGTTTTCTTCTCAACACAAGATTCATGATTAGTTCCTGGAGATTAAAGGAGCCTTACCTTTGAATGACTTGGCAAGCTAAATTAGAAAAAGTAGAGGATTAATATTAATAAATCTAAAAATCTACAGAACCCATCTGGGGATTGGGAGCCAAGAGGCTTGAGAGATATGATGCACAGATAACAGGTGTTTCCTTGAATAACAAAATATTTTTATATTAGGAAAATTTTTCATGAAAGTCTAGAGTTTTAACTTCTCTTAGACTTCAATAGATTGGTCAACCATTGATAATAAATTCTTTGGAGCTGATATGAGATTACTGTCTTGTTGCAACCTCCGTTCTCCAGTCTAATATGCTAATCTGTAGTGTTTTATTTTCTTTAGATACTTGGGTTTGTAACCTCTCCGCTACTATAGACACTTAAAATTTGAAGTTAACCAGAACAAGTTGGATATTCTTGGCATTTAACAACATTTGCAAAGAGTTTCTGGTGAATTAAACTTGTTCTTTATTGGTACACCCACCAGGAACCTCAGGCCTATCTTGAGACCCCAACCAACAACCATCCCCAACAGTGAAATTCAAATATCACTCAGGAGCATCTGGTAAATAACCATCTTGACAGTGAGTCCCAACATTGTGTGAAAATATTAGGGTTCATCTTCTAATCATTTGTAGCTTCAAAGATATGATCCATAGTGTCAATGATATCATGAGAGTTATTGGTGAAGTGTGATGAGGTAGAGATGATATGTCTTTTACTGCCCTGATCCACAACAAGACTGTTGGCTTTATATCCCACATTCGAGTAATTTTTTAAAAGACAGAAAAATCATTTTATGCATTATTTTAATTGTGGATAAAACATTTTAACATAGTTTTTGAGTGATCCTAAAGATTCACAGAATATAGTTATTTATAATTATGTAGAGGCTAGTCTTTGAAGACTGGTAGGAGCCATACAGGCCATATACACTCATATCACCATGTAGCATTGTTGTCCCATTTTTCTTTTTAGTATGTAATTTATGGCATATATCTTCATGACCAAGATAATCACGATGGTATGATCACTCACCTAGAGCCAGACATCCTGGAATGTGAAGTCAAGTGGGCCTTAGAAAGCATCACTACGAACAAAGCTAGTGGAAGTGATGGAATTCCAGTGGAGCTCTTTCAAATCCTAAAAGATGATGCTATTAAAGTGCTGCACTCAATATGTCAGCAAATTTGGAAAACTCAGCTGTAGCCACAGGACTGGAAAATGTCAGTTTTCATTCCAATACCAAAGAAAGGCAATGCCAAAGAATGCTCAAACTACTGCACAATTGCACTCATCTCACACGCTGGTAAAGTAATGCTCAAAATTCTCCAAGCCCGGCTTCAGCAATATGTGAACCGTGAACTTCCAGATGTTCAAGCTGGTTTTAGAAAAGGAGAAGAACCAGAGATCAAATTGCCAACATCCTCTGGATCATCGAAAAAGCAAGAGAGTTCTAGAAAAACATCAATTTCTGCTTTATTGACTATGCCAAAGCCTTTGACTGTGTGGATCACAATAAACTGTGGAAAATTCTGAAAGAGATGGGAATGCCAGACCACCTGACCTGCCTCTTGAGAAACCTATATTCAGGTCAGGAAGCAACAGTTAGAACTGGACATGGAACAACAGATTGGTTCCAAATAGGAAAAGGAGTACATCAAGGCTGTGTATTGTCACCCTGCTTATTTAACTTCTAAGCAGAGTACATCATGAGAAACGCTGGATTGGAAGAAGCACAAGCTGGAATCAAGATTGCCGGGAGGAATATCAATAACCTCAGATATGCAGATGACACCATCCTTATGGCAGAAAGTGAAGAGGAACTAAAAAGCCTCTTGATGAACGTGAAAGAGGAGAGTGAAAAAGTTGGCTTAAAGCTCAACATTCAGAAAACGAAGATCAGGGCATCTGGTCCCATCACTTCATGGGAAATAGATGGGGAAACAGTGGAAACAGTGTCAGACTTTACTTTTGGGGGCTCCAAAATCACTGCAGATGGTGACTGCAGCTATGAAATTTAAAGACGCTTACTCCTTGGAAGGAAATTTAAAACCAAGCTAGATAGCATATTCAAAAGCAGAGACATTACTTTGCCAACAAAGGTTCGTCTAGTAAAGGTTATGGTTTTTCCAGTGGTCATGTATGGATTTGAGAGTTGGACTGTGAAGAAAGCTGAGTGCCGAAGAATTGATGCTTTTGAACTGTGGTGTTGGAGAAGACTCTTGAGAGTTCTTTGGACTGCAAGGAGATCCAACCAGTCCATTCTAAAGGAAATCAGCCCTGGGATTTCTTTGGAATGAATGATGCTAAAGCTGAAACTCCAGTACTTTGGCTACCTCATGCGAAGAGTTGACTCATTGGAAAAGACTCTGATGCTGGGAGGGATTAGTGGCAGGAGGAAAAGGGGACAACAGAGGATGAGATGGCTGGATGGCATCACTGACTCAATGGACATGGGTTTGGGTAAACTCCGGAAGTTGGTGATGGACAGGGAAGCCTGGTCTGCTGCGATTCATGGGGTCGCAAAGAATCGGACATGACTGAGCAACAGAACTGACTGAAACAACTGATTCTAAGAAGTCACTGACTAACAAGCTGAGCAAGGCCAGAAGTCCTAAGTCCTTGAGGAGCAGTGTCCACCATGGGGCCCTAGGAATGGGACTTCAAGGGCAAGTGACAGAATCAAAGCATCTCCAAACAGTATTGAAAGTGGGGCAAATGATTTGAAATGGTTCATTTTCCCAGCCTCACTCTCTCAAAAGTGCTGGTTGCTCAGTTGTGCCTGACTCTTTGCAACCCCATGGACTGACTGGACTCTGTTCATGGGGTTCTCCAAATAATAATCCTGGAGTGAGTTGACATTTCTTTCTCCAGGGGATCTTCTCTCTCAGGTTAGTGTCTGTTCTGATTTGGTAGTGAGACTACAGGTGAAGCTAAGGAAAACCAACTGAGCAGTAATGGGAGAAAAATCATATTCCTTGAGACATTTTTCTAAAAATTCAAAGGAGGAAATACACACTTAGTGTCATTTGTAATTCCTCCCTTAAGTCATGCTTATTTCCAGTCTAGGAAGTAACTTATCTCTGTACTTTGTGATCAATAGCCAAGAATCTTTCTTTTACTTATAAAGAAAACAATCAGAGATCAAATGGAAAATGGAAAAAGGTTGTGGGGCCAGAAAACCGTAATCATGCCCACTAAACCATTCCCAGTGTTCCACCCCATTCCCAAAGAGTAACCTTCCTTGATCCCAGATCCCATGGGACTGTGGCTCCACATGAAAGCAGGTCTTTGGGAAGAATGAATTTCTTTTCTTTCACACAACTCTGGTTATAATCCAATCATTTCTCTTGCTCTCCTCATTCCCTTTAGATTTTTAGCTTTTTCTGCTATCTCGATCAAACACAATTTAAGCTTAGCATCTTCAATTTTAAAGGATCAGCATTGACCCTTCACAAGAATAGTACTAAGAATGCTGCTGCTCTCCTCCATTCACTCAATTCTGACCTCTCATCTCATATTCCCCTGAAATACTAGTAGAAATTGAATGTGCTGATTTTTAACACTGTGTCTGATCCAAATATAGAGCTAATTCCAAAGATTATCTCTTATGTGTTAATTACTGTTGTATAGCAAAGTAATTCAGTTAAATATACACATATATGTAATATTTATATGTTCTTTTTCATATTCTTTTCAATTATGGTTTACCACAGGTTACTGAACATAGCTCCCTGTGCTATACAGTAGGAACTTGTTCTTTATCCAGTCTATATATATATCAGTTTGCATCTGCTAATCCAAAATGCCCAATACAACCCTGTCCAACCTCACTTCCCCTTGACAACCACTAGTCTACTGTCTATGTCCATGATACTGTTTATGTTTCATAGATAGATATATTGTAGTTATCTTTTAGATTCCACATATGAGATATCATATGGTATTTGTCTTTTTCTGATTTCCTTCACTTAGTATGAGACTCTCTAGTTGCATCCATGTTACTGTAAATGGTATTAATTTGTTCTTTTCTTGACTGAGTAGTATTCCATTTTATATATGGTTTTGATATCATATTAATGTGCAGGTGATTTCCTACCTCTATTTAAGTTTGCCTTTACTGGTGAGCTTCTCCATTTGTAATTTTCTTGTTTCTAGTAGTGGGAATTTTTTACTGCTTAGAGAAATTTCTTTGTCAAATCTGGTCTGATGGTTCTGAGTTTTCTTAGCTTTTACTTGTCTGTAAAGCTTTTGATTTCTCTATCAAATATGAATAAAAGTCTCACTGAGTAGAGTATTCTTGGTTGTAGGTTGTTCCATTTCATCACTTTAAATATACCCTGCCCTCTGACTTGCAAAGTTTCTATTGAGAAATCAGCTTATAATCTAATGGCAGTTCCCTTACATATTAGTTGCCTTTGCTTTTCTGATTTTAATTTTTTTTTGTCTTTAATTTTTGTCAATTTGATTACTATATGTCTTTGTGTGTTCCTCCTTGGGTTTATCCTGCCTAGGACTCTGTGCTTCCTGATCTTAAGAGACTATTTCCTTTCCCATGTTAAGAAAGCTTTAAGCTATCATCTCTTCAAATAGAATTTTTTAGATTCTTTCTCTCCTTCTTCTGGGACACCTATACTGTAAATGGTGGTGCATTTAATGTTTTCTCAAATACCTCTTAGATTGTCTTCTTTCATTTTTATTCTTTTTTCTTTATTTTGTTCCATGGCAGTGATTTCCACCATTCTGTCTTTCAGGTCACTTCTCTGTTCTTCCTGTTACTCTGTTACTGATTCTTTCTAGTGTATTTTTCATTTTAATTATTGCATTGTTCATCTCTCTTTATTTGTTCATTAGTTCTTCTAGGGCTTTGTTAAACATTTCTTGTATCTTCTCAATTTATGCTTTCATTCTTTTTTCCAAGATATTAAGTCATTTTCAAAATGTCATTATTTTGAATTCTTTCTGATAGTTTGCCAATCTCCACTTCATTTAGTTGTTCTTCTGGAGTTTTATGTTGTTCCTTCATCTGGGACATATTCCTCTGCCATCTCATGTTGTCTAACTTACTGTGATTTCAGTGCTGTTCCATATGCTGCAAGATTGTAGTTCTGGCTTCTGATTTCTTCCCTCTAGTGGGTGAGGCTGTCTAAGAGGCTTGTATATGCTTCTTGAAGTGAAGGACTGGCTCCTGTCTGCTAATATGTATAGCTGATTTTTTTCCCTCTGGTGGACAGGACCATGCTCAGGAACATTTTAAGCAGCCCATCTGCTGATGAGTTGGTCTGTGTTCCCACTCTGTTGGCTATTTGGCTTGAGGTATCCCAGCTTCGAAGCCTACAGGTTGTTGGTTGGGGTTAGGTCTCAATGGGAAATAGTATCCTCCACGAAAGCTCACACCAATCATCTGAGGTGCCACTGCAAATGTCTTTGTCTCTGAAGTGAGGCATAGCCAACCCTTGCTTCTGCAGGAGATCCTCTAATACCAGCAGGTAGATTCTGGTCCAATCTCTTATTAGGTCACTGATTTTTTCTTTGGGTCTTGGTGTGCATTAGATCTTGTGTGGACTCTCCAAGAGTGGAGTTTTTTTTTTTTCCCCCCCACAGTCTTGTGGAATTCCTGTGACAAACCCCTCTGGTTTTCAAAGAAATGTTTCTAGGGTCTTCTGTTTCAGGTTCCAGTTGCCAGACCCTTAGGCTGGGGTGCCCAATGTGGGGCTTATGACTTTCACACCTGTGGGAGAACTGTAGTATAATTGTTTTTCAGTTTGTGGTTCACCCACCTGGCAGATATGTGATTGGACTTTATCAAAATTGCATCTCTCCTATCACCTCATTGTGGTTTCATCTTTGTCTTTGGCTGTGGGGTAGCTTTGTTGTAGTTTCCAGTGGTTTTATTTATTTATTTATTTATTTGGTTGATGGTTGTTCAGTAGTTAATTGTGACTTTGGTGTTTTTGTAAGAAGAGGTGAGCTTATGTCCATCTACTCTGCCATCTTGCCAGCAAGTCCTTTACATTCTCTTTATGATATTTCATTATTGATATAAAGGAATGCAATAAATTCCTGTATGTTGATCTTGTATCCTGCTATTTTACTGAGTATCAGTTCCATTAGTTTTTGTGTGGAGTCTTTAGGGTTTTCTATATATAGTATCATATCATTTTCATGTAATGACAACTTTATCTATTCCCTTCCAATTTGGATAATTTTTATTTCTTTTTTTGTCTGACTGCTATAAGTAGGATTTCCAACACTATGTTGAAGAGAAATGGTGAGAATGGGCATCCTTGTCTTGTTCCAGATTTTCGCAGGAAAGATTTCAACTTTTCTCCATTCAGTATTATATTGCAATGCATTTACCATAAATAGCTTTCACTAATTTGAGATCTGTTCCCTGTATACCACTTTGGTAAGAGTTTTTATTATGAATGGATGCTGAATTTTGTCAAATGCATTTTCTGCATCTATTGAGAGGATCAAGTGTTTTTTGTCTTTTCTTTTGTTTATGTGGTGCAACATTTTGGTTTGTGTATGTTGTACTGTTTTTGTGAACTTGGAAGGAATCCCACTTTGTCATGGCATATGATCTTTTTTCATGTGCTGTTAGATTTAGTTTATTAATATTTGGCTGAGAATTTTTACATCTGTATTCATATTGGCCTTCAGTTTTCTTTTTTAGTGTTGTCTTTTGTCTAGTTTTGGTATGCAGATCATGGTGGCTTCACAGAATGTCCTTGGGAGTGTTTCTTCCTCTTCAGTTTTTTGGAAGAGCTTTTTTTTTTTTTTTTTTCCTTGATTCAGTTTTGGTGAACTGTATGTTTCTGTCCATTTCTTCTAAGCTGTCAAATTTGTTGGTATATATTTGTTCATAGAATTTCTTTATAGCCTTTGTATGTCTGTGGTGTCAATTGTTATGTCTCTTTTTTCATTTCTTATTTTGTTTATTTGTGTTCTTTTTGGTGAGCCTGGTCAGATGGTTGTCAAATTTGTTTATTCTTTAAGTGAAGTAGCTTTTGATCTTATTCAGTTTTTCTACTATTTCTTAAAACTCTATTTTCTCTCTGATCTTTGTTATTTCCTTTCTTCCTCGGACTTTAGGTTTTGTTTGTTCTGCTTTTTCTATATCATTTTAAAAGGAAGATAAGAATTTTTATTTGATAATTATTTTCTTTTGTTTCTTGAGGAAGATCCATGTTACTAAAACTCCCTGCTAATAATTGGTTTTGCTACATCTCACAGACTATTTTTTTTTGAACTCTGTTTTCATTGTAATTTGTCTCAACTTATTTTTAATTTCCTCTTTGATTTCATTGTTTACAATTGGTTTTTCAGTAGCATGTTGTTTAGTCTCCATGTAATCTTTTTTTCCCCCCTTATTTCTTTTTCTGTGGCTAATTTCTAGTTTCTTGCCTCATTAGTCTGAAAAAATGCTTGAGATAATATCTATACTCTTCAATTTGTTGAGACTTGTTTTGTGTCCTAGTATGTAATTAATCCTGGACAATGTTGCCTGTACATTTGAAAAGATAATGTATTTTGGGGGGGGGGGGAGGGATGTAATATCTTTAAAATATAAATTTAACTCTTCTTTTGCATCATTTAGCATCTCTGTTGCTTTATTGATCTTTGAAAGATCTATCAATTGATGTTAGTGGGGAATTAAACTTTCCTATTATTGTTTCCTGCCAATTTCACCCTTCATGTCTGTTCAGTTCAGTTAAGTTCAGTTCAGTCACTCAGTCGTGTCCGACTCTTTGCAACCCCATGAATCGCAGCATGCCAGGCCTCCCTATCCATCACTAACTCCAAGAGTTCACTCAGACTCACGTCCATTGAGTCAGTGATGCCATCCAGCCATCTCATCCTCTGTCATCCCCTTCTGCTCCTGCCCCCAATCCCTCCCAGCATCAGAGTTTTTTCCAATGAGTCAACTCTTCGCATGAGGTGGCCAAAGGACTGGAGTTTCAGCTTTAGCATCATTCCTTCCAAAGAACACCCACAGCTGATCTCCTTTAGAATGGACTGGTTGGATGTCCTTGCAGTCCAAGGGACTCTCAAGAGTCTTCTCCAACACCACAGTTCAAAAGCATCAATTCTTCGGCGCTCAGCCTTCTTCACAGTCCAACTCTCACATCCATACATGACCACAGGAAAAACCATAGCCTTGATAGTATTTGTTATATATATTTGGGTGCTCCTACGTTAAGTGCATACATGTTGACAAGTGTAAAATCTTCTTATACTGATCTTTGCAACAGTATATAGTGCCCTTCACCTTTATTTATGACCTTTGTTTTAAAGTATGCTTTCTAATATAAGCATTGCAACACCCACTTTCTTGTCACTTTTGCTTGCGTACAGTATCTTTTTCCATTCCTTTACTTTCAATCCTTTGCCCTGAAGTGGTTCTCTTTCAGGCAGGATAAGGTAGGTTCCTGTTTTGCTTTTGTTTTTTAATCTAATCTTCCACCCTATGTCTTTTGATTGGAGTATTTCTTTCAACAACATTTAAGATAATTATTGATCAGTTCAGTTCAGTTCAGTTGCTCAATCATGTCCGACTTTTTGTAACCCCATGAATTGCAGCCCGCCAGGCCTCCCTGTCCATCACCAACTCCCGGAGTTCACTCAGACTCATATCCATCGAGTCAGTGATACCATCCAGCCATCTTATCCTCTGTCATCCCCTTCTCCTCTTGTCCCCAATCCCTCCCAGCATCAGAGTCTTTTCCAATGAGTCAACTCTTCACATGAGGTGGCCAAAGGACTGGAGTTTCAGCTTTAGCATCATTCCTTCCAAAGAAATCCCAGGGCTGATCTCCTTCAGAATGGACTGGTTGGATCTCCTTGCAGTCCAAGGGACTCTCAAGAGTCTTCTCCAACACCACAGTTCAAAAGCATCAATTCTTTGGTGCTCAGCTTTCTTCACAGTCCAACTCTCACATCCATACATGACTACTGGAAAAACCATACCCTTGACTAGATGGACCTTTGTTGGCAAAGTAATGCCTCTGCTTTTGAATATGCTATCTAGGTTGGTCATAACTTTCCTTTCAAGGAGTAAGCGTCTTTCAGTTTCATGGCTGCAGTCACCATCTGCAGTGATTTTGGAGACCAGAAAAATAAAGTCTGACACTGTTTCCACTGTTTCACCATCTATTTCCCATGAAGTGATGGGACTGGATGCCATGATCTTTGTGTTCTGAATGTTGAGCTTTAAGCCAACTTTTTCACTCTCCACTTTCACTTTCATCAAGAGGCTTTTGAGTTGCTCTTCACTTTCTGCCATAAGGGTGGTGTCATCTGCATATCTGAGAATATCGATATTTCTCCCAGCCATCTTGATTCCAGCTTGTGTTTCTTCCAATCCAGCGTTTCTCATGATGTACTCTGCATATAAGTTAAATAAGCAGAGTGATAATATACAGCCTTGACATACTCCTTTTCCTATTTGGAACAAGTCTGTTGTTCAATGTCCAGTTCTAACTGTTGCTTCCTGACCTGCATACAGGTTTCTCAAGAGGCAGGTCAGGTGGTCTGGTATCCCCATATCTTTCAGAATTTTCCACAGTTTATTGTGATCCACACAGTCAAAGACTTTGGCATAGTCAATAAAGCAGAAATAGATGTTTTTCTGGAACTCTCTTGCTTTTTCCATGATCCAGGGGATGTTGGCAATTTGATCTCTGGTTCCTCTGCCTTTTCTAAAACCAGCTTGAACATCAGGAAGTTCATGGTTCACGTATTGCTGAAGCCTGACTTGGAGAATTTTAAGCATTACTTTACTAGCGTGTGAGATGAGTACAATTGTGCGGTAGTTTGAGCATTTTTTGGCATTGCCTTTCTTTGGGATTGGAATGAAAACTGACCTTTTCCAGTCCTGTGGCCACTGCTGAGTTTTCCAAATTTGCTGGCATATTGAGTGCAGCACTTTCACAGCATCATCGTTCAGGATTTGAAAGAGCTCCACTGGAATTCCATCACTTCCACTAGTTTTGTTCGTAGTGATGCTTTCTAAGGCCCACTTGACTTCACATTCCAGGATGTTTGGCTCTAGGTGAGTGATCACACCATCGTGATTATCTGTGTCGTGAAGATCTTTTTTGTACAGTTCTTCTGTGTTTCTTGCCACCTCTTCTTAATTATTGATAAAAATTTACTTACTACATTTTAAACCTTGGTTTCCTATTCGATTTTATATTTCTTCTTTTTTCTTTTCTTTTTCTTATTTTCCTTTTGTGGCTTGATGAACATTTTTTGTATATACTTATATTCTCTTCTTTTGGATTTATAAATAAATTCCATTTTTTAATTTGTAGGGACCTTGTTTTTTGAGTACATTAATGCCTTCTTATATTTACTATCTTTTAGACTGGTAGTCTTATAGGCTCAAACAGATTCTAAGGGAAATTTTATATATTTTTTTACTTTCCTACCCCACATTTTATGATTTTTATATCCTGTTTTACATCTTCATCTTCATCCTATTGGTTTTAATTATGGTCATTATTAAATCCACACTTAAAATTTTTTAAAAATCTGTGTACTATGTGATTTATTTTCCAAATGTAATTTTTTTCTCTTCTATGGATTCTTTCTTCCTTTCTATTTAGAGAAGAGTTTTCAGTCATTTTTGTGGTTGTTTTAGTTCACTTGCTAGGTAATGTACGACTCTGCCACCTCATGGACTGCAGCACCAGGGTTCCCTGTCCTTCACTATCTTCCAGAGTCTGGCCAAACTCATTCCATTGAGTTGGTGATGCCATCCAACCATCTTATCCTCTGTTGCTCCCTTCCCCTCTTGAATTCAATCTTTTCCAGCATCAGGGTCTTTTCCAATGAGTTGGCTCTTGCATCACAAGGCCAAAGTACTGGAATTTCAGCATCTGCATCAGTCCTTTCAATGAATATTCAAGGTTGATTTCTTTGAGAATTAACTGGTTTGATCTCCTGGCTGTCAAGACTCTTGTCTGAAACACAATTCAAAAGCATCAATTCTTTAGTGGTCAGCTGTCTTTATCATCCAACTCTCACATCCATATATGACTACTAGAAAAACCATAGCTTTGACTATACAGACAATTGTTGGCAAAGTGATATCTCTGCTTTCAATACTCTGTCTAGGTTTGTCATTGCTTTCCTTTCAAGGAGCAAACATCTCTTAATTTCATGGCTACAGTGACCATCTGCAGTGATTTTGGAGCATAAGAAAATAAAACCTGCCACTGTTTCCACTTTTCCCTCATCTTTTTGACATGAAGTAATGGGCTCAGATGGCCATGATTTTAGTTTGCTGACTGTTGACTTTTAAACCAGCTTATTAACTCTCCTCTTCCACCTGCTTTAAGAAGCTCTTTAGTTCCTCTTTACTTTCTGTCATTAGAGTGGTATCATCTGCTTATCTGAGGTTGTTGATATTCCTGCCATCAATCTAGATTCCAGTTTGTGATTTATCCAGCCCAGCATTTCACATTAAGTATTCTGCATATACATTAAATAAGCAGAGTACAATATAGAGCCTTGATGTACTTTTTTTCACATTTTTGAGCCAGTACATTGTTCCAGAGATCAAATTGCAAACATCTGTTAGATCATAAAAAAAACAAGAGAGTTTCATAAAAACATACACTTCTGCTTTATTGACTACACCATAGCCTTTGACTGTGTGGATCACAACAAACTGAGAAAATTCTTAAAGAGATGGGAATACAAGACCACTTTACCTGCCTCCTGAAAAATCTGTAACCAACAGTTAGAACTGGACATGGAACAATGGACTGGTTCCAAATTGGGAAAGGAGTATGTCAAGGCTGTATATTGTCACCCTGCTTATTTAACTTATATGCAGAGTACATCATGAGAAATGCTTGGCTGGAAGAAGCACAAGCTGGAATCAAGATTGCCAGGAGAAATATTGATAACCTCAGATATGCAGATGACAAGACCCTAATGGCAGAAAGCAAAGAACTAAAGAGCCTCTTGATAAAAGTGAAGGAGGGGAATGAAAAACGTGGCTTAAAACTCAACATTCAGAAAATGAAGATCATGGCATCCGATCCCATCATTTCATGGCAAATAGATGGGGAAACAATGGAAACAGTGACAAACTTTATTTTCTTGGCCTCCAAAATGACTGCAAATAGTGAGTGCAGCCATGAAATTAAAAGATGCTTGCTCCTTGGAAGAAAAACCATGGCAAACATAGATAGCTTATTAAAAAACAGAGACATTACTTTGCCGACAAAGGTCCATCTGGTCAATGGACTAGTAGTCATATATGGATGTGAAAATTGGACCATAAAGAAAGCTGAGTGCCAATGAACTGTCGTGTTACAGAAGATTCTTGGGAGTTCCTTGGACTGCAAGGAGATCCTAAAGGAAATAAGTACTGAATATTCATTGGAAGGACTGATGCTGAAGCTGAAGCTCCAATACTTTGGCCACCTAATGTGAAAAATTAAATCATTTGAAAAGACTCTGATGTTGGGAAATATTGAAGGCAGGAGGAGAAGGGGCTGACAGAGGATAAGATGGTTGGATGGCCTCACCAACTCCCTGGACATGAGTTTGAGCAAACTCTGGGTATTGGTGATGGACAGGGAAGCCCGGCATGCTGTAGTCCATGGGATCAAAAAGAATCAGACACAACTGAGGGACTGAAGTGAAATTAATTGATTGTTCCATTTCTTGTTCTACCTCTTGCTTCTTGTCTTGTATACAGGTTTCTCAGGAGACAGTTAAGGTGGTCTGGTATTCCTGTCTCTTTAAGAACTTCCCACAATTTATTGTGACCACACACAGTCAATTGCTTTAGCATACTCAATGAAATAGAAATAGAGATTTGCCTGAAATTTCCTTGTTTCCTCTATTATCTGATGGATGTTGGCAATTTGATCTCTTGTTCCTCTGCCATTTCTAAATCAAGCTTGAACATCTGGAAGTTTTTGATTCACATACTATTAAAGTCTAGCTTGAAGGATTTTGAGCATTACCTTGGTAGCACTTGAAATGAGCATAATTGTGCAGTAGTTTTAGTGCTCTTTGACATTGCCTTTCTTTGAGATTGGAATGAAAGCTGACCTTTTCCAGTCCTGCAGCCATTGCTGAGTTTTCCTAATTTGCTGACATATTGCCTGCAGCACTTTAACAGCATCATCTTTTAGGTTTGAATTGCCTCAGCTGGAATTCCATCCCCTCCACTACATTTGTTCATAGTAATGCTTCCTAATACCTTTCTATTTCACATTCCAGGATGTCCAGCTCTAGGTAAGTGACCACACCATCATGATTATCCAGGTCATTAAGACCTTTTTTATAAAGTTCTTCTATGTATTCTTGCCACCTCTTCTTTATCTCTTCTGCTTCTCTTAGGTCCTTGCTGTTTTTGTCCTTATTTCTGCCCATCTTTGCATGAAGTTTTCCCTTGATATCTCCAATTTTCTTGAAGAGTTTTCTCTTATGTTGTTGGAAAAGGGTGTTTGCTTTGGCCAGAGTATTGTCTTCACAAAACTCTGTTAATCTTTTCCTTGCTTCATTTTGTACTCCAAACCAAACTTGCCTATTACTCCAGGTATCTGTTAACTTTGTACTTTTGTATTGCAACCTGCTATGATAGAAAGGACCTCCTTTTTTGGTGCTAATTCTAGAAAGTCTTGTAGGTCTTCACAGAACTCTTTGACTTCAGCTTCTTTGGCATTAGTGTTTGGGGCATAGACTTGGATTACTGTTATGTTGAATGGTTTGTCTAAAAAAAACTGAGATCATTTCTTTGTTTTTAAGACTGCACCAAAACACTGCATTTGGACTCCTTTGTTCATTATGAGGGCTACTCCTTTCCTTCTAAGGGATTCTTGCCCACAGTAGTAGGTATAATGGTCAGCTGAATTAAATTTACCCATTCTCATCCATATTAGTTTAATAGTTCCAAAGATGTCAATGTTCACACTTGCCATGTCCTACTTGAAGGTCTCAGTTCAGTTCAGTCATGTAGTCGTGTCTAACTCTGCGACCCCATAAATCACAGCACACCAGGCTTCCCTGTCCATCACCAACTCCCGGAGTCTACTCAAAGTCAATTTATGTTAATTGACTTAATTCCTTCAGTATTTTCATTACCTCTTTATTGAAACCAGTGTCAATTAGACTGAAGAGGTCTGAGTCATTTTTTTTTTTTTTTAACCATTTTTGGTGCTAAGGTTTGCCCTAGATAACTCATTAGGTTTTCCTCAACTTGACCTACAAACAGAGAAGTGAGAAAAGATACATGTGTTCTTTCCTTTTCACTGAATCTTGCTACTACATTGCTGTGTTCATACTGGTTTTCCATTTGAACAGAAGCTAATCTTTTAAGTGGTACATGAACTGTATCTATTTTCACTTAGAGGAAAAAAGAAAAAAAAAAAGTTTGCTGAGGCTGTGTGACCTATGGACCAATTCCCCATGAAGATGTTGGCTCCACCCTAAGGCTGGCTGCTCAGGTTTTAATCCCTCCAGTAACATGTAAATTAAGGTGTTAGTTTACTTTGGTTATTTGTCTATTCTTCAGTCATCTTGTCCAGGAAAAACTATTAATTAATTCTCTACACAATTTTGGTGTAAATAAATATGTATTTTGACATACTTATTGACGACTAACTATCATTTAATCTGCAGTATTTTGGAAAAATTGGGTTCTTTTCCCAAGATACTTTTCTGGACTCTAGGCCTTGAATGGGGTGCCTTATTCTGAGCTTTCTGGCTACTGATAGACAAGAGCAAATAGAAAGCTGTTATGTGTGCAAATGCCCCAGCTTTAAAACTGAACAGAATGAGTATCAACTGAATTAAAATTCTTGTCTTTAAACAGGAAATGTTTCATTCCAGATAAGTCTCTCCATGAACACCCAGGATCCTTCCTGGGTGGAAAAGGCCTGAAGCTTTCTATGGTGGGTGCAGGCATCCTGAGTCAGAGGGTTTGGAGGAAGGGTCCTCTTGGCTCAGAGAAGATGAGCATGCTCTTCTCTGGTCATGAGAAGGCACCCTACAGAGTGCTTAGACAAAGTTGAATATTTTTAAGGATGCTTTTCTTTCCCCCATTAGTGCAACTTCTGCAGAGAATTGCAGACTATTATAATGTCAGTTCAGTTTAGTTCAGTTCAGTCTCTTAATCGTATCTGACTCTTTGTGATCCCATGAATTGCAGCACGCCAGGCTTCCCTGTCCATCACAAACTCCTGGAGTTCACTCAAACTCACGTCCATGGAGTGGGTGATGCCATTCAGCCATCTCATTCTCTGTCATCCCCTTTTCCTCCTGCTCCCAATCCCTCCCAGCATCAGAGTCTTTTCCAATGAGTCAATTCTTTGCATGAGGTGGCCAAAGTACTGGAGTTTCAGCTTTAGCATCATTCCTTCCAAAGAAATCCCAGGGCTGATCTCCTTCAGAATGGACTGGTTGGATTTCCTTGCAGTCCAAGGGACTCTCAAGAGTCTTCTCCAACACCACAGTTCAAAAGCATCAGTTCTTCGGTGCTCAGCTTTCTTTACAGTCCAACTCTCACATCCATACATGACCACAGGAAAAACCATAGCCTTGACTAGACGGACCTTTGTTGGCAAAGTAATGCCTCTGCTTTTGAGTATGCTATCTAGGTTGGTCATAACTTTCCTTCCAAGGAGTAAGCATCTTTTAATTTCATGGCTGCGTTCACCATCTGCAGTGATTTTGGAGCCCCCAAAAATAAAGTCTGACACTGTTTCCACTGTTTCACCATCTATTTCCCATGGGACCGGATGCCATGATCTTCGTTTTCTGAATGTTGAGCTTTAAGCCACTTTTTCACTCTCCACTTTCACTTTCATCAAGAGGCTTTTGAGTTCCTCTTCACTTTCTGCCCTAAGGGTGGTGTCTTCTACATATCTGAGGTTATTGATATTTCTCCTGGCAATCTTGACTCCAGCTTGTGCTTTTTCCAGCCCAGCATTTCTCATGATGTATTCTTCATATAAGTTAAATAAACAGGGTGACAATATACAGCCTTGACATACTCCTTTTCCTATTTGGAACCAGTCTGTTGTTCCATGTCCAGTTCTAATTGTTGCTTCCTGACCTGAATATAGGTTTCTCAAGAGGCAGGTCAGGTGGTCTGGCATTCCCATCTCTTTCAGAATTTTCCACAGTTTAATGTGATCCACACAGTCAAAGGTTTTGGCATAGTCAATAAGGTAGAAATAGATGTTTTCCTGGAACTCTCTTGCTTTTTCGATGATCCAGCAGATGTTGGCAATTTGATGTCTGGTTCCTCTGCCTTTTCTAAAACCAGCTTGAACATTTGGAAGTTCACAGTTCATGTATTGCGAAGTCTGGCTTGGAGAATTTTGAGCATTACTTTACTAGCATGTGAGATGAGTGCAATTGTGTGGTAGTTTGAGCATTCTTTGGCATTGCCTTTCTTTGGGATTGGAATGAAAACTGACCTTTTCCAGTCCTGTGGCCACTGCTGAGTTTTCCCAATTTGCTGTCATATTGAGTGCAGCACTTTCACAGCATCATCGTTCAGGATTTGAAAGAGCTCCACTGGAATTCCATCACTTCCACTAGCTTTGTTCGTAGTGATGCTTTCTAAGGCCCACTTGACTTCACATTCCAGGATGTTTGGCTCTAGGTGAGTCATCACACCATCATGATTATCTAGGTCATGAAGATCTTTTTTGTACAGTTCTTCTGTGTATTCTTGCCACGTCTTCTTAATATCTTCTACCTCTGTTAGGTCCATACCATTTCTGTCCTTTATCTAGCCCATCTTTGCATGAAATGTTCCCTTGGTATCTCTAATTTTCTTGAAGAGATCTCTAGTCTTTCCCATTCTGTTGTTTTCCTCTATTTCTTTGCATTGATCACTGAGGAAGGCTTTCTTATCTCTTCTTGCTATTCTTTGGAACTCTGCATTCAGATTCTTATATCTTCCCTTTTCTCCTTTGCTTCTTTTCTTTTCACAGCTATTTGTAAGGCTTCCCCAGACAGCCATTTTGCTCTTTTGTATTTCTTTTCCATGGGCATGGTCTTGATCCCTGTCTCCTGTACAATGTCATGAACCTCCATCCATAGTTCATCAGGCACTCTATCTATCAGATCTAGTATATAATATATAAAGAAGTTTATTATAGTCTTCTTTTCTTCTGGGCCTAGCCCTGCACCTATGATATCCCCCAAATATATTTTTTTGAATTAGTAAGCAATGTTGCTGATTCTGCTCATTGTGCCAAGTGTATCACTGTTCATACTGTTCACTGAATTCATGGTAGGCAAGGCACAAGCTAAGAGGCTGGATATTCCCTTGGCAAGTAACACTGAACCTTGGATTTACATCTTGCAACAGCAGTAGCTACAACGTCAATAAACCCTATGCCAGGTATCTCCTGGAACTCATGTTGCAGCCCTCACTGGGCTAGAAGAGCCACCCATCTCATATGGAGTGCCATTATCTTCCATGGCCAAATCCAGTCCACAGTCTGTCCTTGTGAGTTTGCAGGAAGTCCTCCACAGGGGCAACTCCATTGCTATAGAGTTTCTCCTTGAGGACCTACAAAAATCCCCTATAGGCACCGGGCCCACCCCTTTAAGGGGGGAATTTCTGTAGCATTCACAGCCCACCCATGTGATTCCAAATGCTTTCACACAGTTCTAAGTATGCAAGAGAGTCAGAGGGTAGTATCACATCATAGAACAGCCATTATACACTGCTGCTAAATCTACATCACAGGAAAGGCCTTCACACAGATCAGCCCATATTTGCATCCATGTAACCCAGATGGGACCCTGCAAGTTTGGGCTCCCTTTGGGGTAATCTTCACACTTTCAAAATGGTATCTTGCATGCCATCCCTCTACTTCTCTCAGTAAGGACCCGCAAAAACCCCACAGGTGCTGGGCCCACCCCTGTGTCCCAGAGTTGCAAAAGCCAAGCTAGCAAGGGTCCCCCTTGCATTTGCTGAAACTGCTTACCCAAGTCAACCAACTCCATCTGAGTATATGGTCGACATGTCATGAACTCAGTCATGTTGAGGGCCTTTGAGGATGTCCCTCCTGGGCCATAGGCTGCTCATGCTTCACTTTCTGCTGCACAATGTACCTTGCTGCCAAGTAGGGACCCACAGTCTCATAATGTTCATCATCACTGTCACTTAGTGCCTTGCTGTCAGAGATGCTGGGTTCTTCAGGGCCACAAGGCTCTTGCTCTAACGTCAGTACACATTGCTCTAGTTCTTCCAAGCATCTCTGCACTTTGCACCCCAGTGCAGCATCTCATAGAGCACTAAATATATTCACCTTCAGGTAAGTCAGGAAAATCTGCCCCATGGTGCCAGTGGCAGTCTATGCTACTCTGTTCGGCAAATGGGAACTCACCACATGTAATGTCTTTTCAATGCTATCCAGTGACCCATCCATCACCTCCCAGTCTTCCACCAGAGCCTGTGTGGAGAGGATGGCAGCCATGTGGTATCACATGTTATATGGTGGCCACTGGCTTCCTCTATCCAGTGGATCCTCAGGCTCCTCTATCTGTTGGATATCCTGCCAACTATGCCAATTGTATTTCTTCTCATCGTGCTTATGACAGCAGTGATGCCACCACTTTTTTCAGGTGGAGCTCATACAGGTGCATTGCACACAGTGACCCGTGACCAAGCAACCACCTTGTGATGTGCATGCACAGTACTATAAATAATATCAGCTGTTACATAGTCATTATTTACAAAACATGATGGCAAGAGAGCCTGAAAATGCCATCTTGGCTAATTTGCTGTCTCCCCACATAAGCAAAATATCCAAATTATGTAAATTTCCATTGTGTGTACCATGAGAATAATGTTGAAAGATACATTTTCAGTTAATACAGGGTGGGGAATTCACTGGCCCACCTAAAGAGTTATTAGCTGAACAATTGTAAAATTATTGCAATATTTTCAAAAAAGTTTGGAAACAAGCTCCCCTGCTTCCACTGCTCCAGTCCCTGCCCCATCACTCAACCTCTCAGATGCATTCATTTAAGAATGAAGAACAGGTCAAGCAGGAGGTCTGCACTAGCCATTTCTTCTAAATGGGCAGGTCTGGCGAGCAGTACCTGGACTAACATATTCTGAGTATACTCCTCAACCGTGTATGGGGGCGGGGGGTGGGGAAGAAAACATTGGAAAGGCGTATGATGTGAAGTATCTTATAATATATTTATTAATGTTTTTAAGATTTTGTTGTTTTCATAAGATTCAAGAGTACGTTCTGAAAGAAAATAACTGAAAATAGGACTATCTGTGAAAATAAATCCTCTTGAGAAACCTATATGCAGGTCAGGAAGCAACAGTTAGAACTGGACATGGAACAACAGACTGGTTCCAAATAGGAAAAGGAGTACATCAAGGCTGTATATTGTCACCCTGCTTATTTAACTTCTATGCAGACTACATCATGAGAAACGCTGGGCTGGAAGAAGCACAAGCTGGAATCAAGATTGCCAGGAGAAATATCAATAACCTCAGATATGCAGATGACACTACCCTTATGGCAGAAAGTGAAGAGGAACTAAAAAGCCTCTTGATGAAAGTGAAAGTGGAGAGTGAAAAAGTTGGCTTAAACCTCAACATTCAGAGTACAAAGATCATGGCATCTGGTCCCATCACTTCATGGGAAATAGATGGGGAAACAGTGGAAACAGTGTCAGACTTTATTTTTGGGGGCTCCAAAATCACTGCAGATGGTGATTGCGGCCATAAAATTAAATGATGCTTACTCCTTGGAAGAAAAGTTATGACCAACCTAGATAGCATATTGAAAAGCAGAGATGTTACTTTGCCAACAAAGGTCCGTCTAGTCAAGGCTATGTTTTTTCCAGTGGTCATGTATGGATGCGAGAGTTGGACTGTGAAGAAGGCTGAGTGCCGAAGAATAGATGCTTTTGAACTGTGGTGTTGGATAAGACTCTTGAGAGTCCCTTGGACTGCAAGGAAATCCAACCAATCATTCTGAAGGAGATTCAGGGAAATCCCTGGGATTACTTTGGAAGGAATGATGCTAAAGCTGAAACTCCAGTACTTTGGCCACCTCATGAGAAGAGTTGACTCATTGGAAAAGCCTCTGATGCTGGGAGGGATTAGGGGCAGGAGGAAAAGGGGACGACAGAGGATGAGATGGCTGGATGGCATCACTGACTCGATGGAGGTGAGTTTGAGTGAACTCCGGGAGTTGGTGATGGACAGAGAGGCCTGGCATGCTGCGATTCATGGTGTTGCAAAGAGTCAGACACGACTGAGTGACTGAACTGAACTGATGTTCTTTTTAAAAGTTCATGTTTTCCTGTGTTGTTGCAAGGTTTTCTATATGGATCTGGCATTGCATTAGTAGTGTTTCAAACAGTATGAGAAAAACAAATTATCAGATTTTATCAGAGGTGGGGAATATTTACAAATCCTTAATTAAATTTGCAGTAGTTTGTTACATGGAGACAAAAACATGAAATGCCTGAGAAAAATATTTGAGACAAGGAGAAAAAAATGAAAACTGTTAGTCATGGGCACTTCTGATGCATTTTGTACAGGTGTGACTTTCTCTACTACATTGTATTATTAATTATCTTGAAGTTTAAATCTTAACTTGTATTTTTTGTTTGGGAAGATGAAGAATGGACAAATTAGGAACAAGCTTAATAAGTCAACTAAAGAAGAAAGACACTCAAAGAATACTTAGAACCTGATTATGTAGTTTTGAGCTGTCTTTGAAGTATTGATACAACTAAATGAATAATCATTTTAAATCCTATTTTATACCATTGGTAAGAACTTATTTTATTGTAGAGTATTTCTTTTATAGACTGAAGCTTCAATATGTAACAGAACACTGAGTTTTATTAGGCAGCTAAAACCATAAAAAGAACACATGAGGTTATTTTTAGAGAATTGGGTGATGGAGTTCTTGTGAAGGTTTTATTAGCAACTGTCAGCTGAACGTGACAAATAATTTTGGCTAAGCATAGTAGGAAACTGGCCTGTTTTATCACAGGCAAAATGCTTTCAATAAAAAGTATCAGAGTACAAACAAATATATACATCCAAAACTGCTTTGCCTTGGGACAGGTCCAACCTTATTACTGTTAGTATTATGAATTTCAATCCTCCAAAATAAGCTTATAAAAACACAAAAAATAAATTTAAAAAGTAGGGTACTTACTAAAGGCATGAAACTTTGTGGGATCCTTATCATGTTGATTAAATGTGTTAGAAAAATCAGAGTTTTTTTTTTGTAGTCATGATTTTTCTTAGACTCAGTCTGTGTTTTACCAAATGTTTTCTACATTTGCTACTTTTTTTCCCCAAATCTTGTCCTTTCTCTCTCTCTCTTCAAAATCTTCCTTAAATGTTTTACTAAAAAATTATTTCTATTAAAAATCAGTGTTAAGCATGCAATAGATTCTTAAAGATAACAAAAATTTTTGGAAGTCTAAATATATTCCACCATTAACAGTGTAACTTTATTTTCTTTTTAACTATTTTTTACCATATTTACAGAGCATCATTTGAGAAAGATATTTTGGAAGTAATTACAAAACAAATTTCCATGTCAAGGATGAAGATATATTAGTCAATGCATTCTTCTTATTTCAAAACTACTGTGTAATGAGCCATAAAATGATTAAAATTTCACCTTTAAGAATCACAGTGGAAGGAGGTACCTTACTTATTAGAATTGGAAAAGACTTTAGAAATCATCTAGTCTATGCTCCTCATTTTATAAATGTGGAAACTGAAGTGCAGAGAGGATCAATGACTACTATAACAGCATGAAGCTGGGTAATGGCAAAACTAAAATATTTACCAAGCATTCCTGGCCCCAGCTCCACCAGGGTATATTACACCACGTTGCTTCTTCTATATCAGCAAGAATGTAAGTATCATTACGGAACAACATATGTGCACACAAAACCACTACCCCTGTGTACAAACATCCTTAAAAAAGAGTATTTCTTAGAACATACCAATTAATAATGTGTAGATTTTTCAGATAATTTTTCTTTAGGTAGTCTCCATCTCCTCAGAAAAACATAAATATTTTAATGAAAACCTTTGACTTTGGGGGAAAAATCATCTCATAACTAATCCCAAATAAATTTTTAAAGGAAAGTAAGTTTTTGATAATGAGTAAGGCACATGATTATATAAACTCTCTGAAGAATAGACTGCAACTTTGATCACACTCAGACATGTCAGAGGACACAGTAGCTCCTCTGCACCCTTACAGGCTGGTTCTTTTTCTACTAGCATAGCATATCTTCATGTTAAATACTGATTTGGATGTGAGGGACCATCTTAAAGCCAATAAAGTATAACCTTGTGCTTTTCTACTGCAGACAAACTCCTTCATCTCTTCCAGCTTTCCCATCAGACCCTTCTAAAAATTCCTTGTTATTACTCTGCAAAACTCAAAGCTTGTATATTAGACATATGACAGTAATGTATACTTTATTTTCCAGATGGAGAAAGTCTTTGTCATATATATATATATATATATATATAACAGAGAGAGATAATATATATGTTAGCAGTGATTTGGAAATGATTCAAAGGAGAAACAAAGTTCTTTTCAACCTGAGTAAATACAAGTGATTCATAACATTTTCATTGGTGTTTGGATCAAAATATATAATTTACCTTCAGTTAATTGAAGTCACATAAGAGTGTAAGATAACTTTACTATTTGAAAGTTCGTAAAATATTTTATATTGTTATGTATTCAGTTCAGTTCAGTGTCCAACTCTTTGTAACCCCATGGACTGCAGCATGCCAGGCCTCCCTGTCCATCACCAACTCCCAGAGTTTACTAGACTCATGTCCATTGAGTTGGTGATGTCATCCAACCATCTCAACCTCTGTCATCCCCTTCTCCTTCTGCCTTCAATCTTTCCCAGAATCAGGGTCTTTTCAAATGAGTCAGTTCTTCGCATCAGGTGGCCAAAGTACTGGAGTTTCAGCTTCAGCATCAGTCCTTCCAATGAATATTCAAGACTGATTTCCTTTAGGATTGACTGGTTGAATCTCCTTGCAGACCAAGGGACTCTCAAGAGTCTTCTCCAAAACCACAGTTCAAAGGCATCAATTCTTGAGTGCTCAGTTTTTTTTATAGTCCAACTCTCACATCCATACATGACCACTGGAAAAACCATAGCCTTGACTAGACAGATATTTGTTGGCAAAGTAATGTCTCCGCTTTTTAATATGCTGTCTACGTTGGTCATAACTTTTCTTTCAAGGAGAAGGCATCTTTTAATATCATGGCTGCAGTTACCATCTGCAGTGATTTTGGAGCTCCAAAAAATAAAGTCTCTCACTTTTTATGTATTGCCTAAGCTTATATTTCTATGTAGAACTAAAATGGTCAAGCTGTATTTTTTAATCTAGTTACATATTCAGAAAAACATTTCTCTCCAAATATCAATAGCCAAGTATGTTAATTTCAGATATCTTAAACTTGAAAATATTTTAAGGCATTTAGTGGTTCTATTTAACTCTCTAGGTGAGTGATCCATCATCTGTTGGATTATAGAAAAAGCAAGAGAGTTCCAGAAAAACATCTACTTCTGCTTTAATGACTATACCAAAGCCTTTGTGTGGATCACAACAAACTGCGGAAAATTCTTTAAAAGATGGGAATACCAGACCACCTTACCTGCCTCCTGAGAAATCTGTATGCTGGTCAAGAAGCAAGAGTTAAAACTGGACATGGAACAACAGACTGGTTCCAAATGGGGAAAGGAGTATGTCAAGGCTGTTATTGTCACCCTGCTTATTTCACTTGTATGCAGAATACATCATGCAAAATGCCAGGCTGGATGAAGCACAAGCTAGAATCAAGATTGCCAGGAGAAATATCAATAACCTCAGATATGCAGATAACATTGCCTTTATGGCAGAAAGCAAAGAAGAAGTGAAGAACATTTTGATGAAAGTGAAAGAGCAAAGTGAAAAAGCTGGCTTAAACTCAACATTCAGAAAATTAAGATCATGGCATCTCGTCCCATCACTTCATGGCAAATAGAGGGGGAAACAATGACAGACTTTATTTTCTTGGGCTCCAAAATCACTGTAGATGGTGACTGCAGTCATGAAATTAAAAGATGTTTGCTCCCTGGAAGAAAACCTATAATCAATCTGACAGCATATTAAAAAGCAGACATTACTTTGCCAACAAAGGTCCATCTAGTCAAAGCTATGGTTTTTCCAGCAGTTATGTATGGATGAGAGATTGGGATCATAAAGAAAACTGAGTGCTGAGGAATTGATGCTTTTGAACTGTGGTGTTGGAGAAGACTCTTGAGAGCACCTTGGACTGACTGCAAGGAGATCCAACCACTCAGTCCTAAAGGATTCAGTCCTGAATATTCATTGGAAGTACTGATGCTGAAGCTGAAACTCCAATATTTTGGCCACCTTGTGAAGAACTGACTCATTAGAAAAGACCCTGATGCTGGAAAATACTGAATCAGGAGAAGGGGATGATAGAGGATGAGATGGTTGTATGGCATCACTGACTCGATGGGCATGAGTTTGAGCTAACCCTGGGAGTTGGTGATGGACAGGGGAGCCTGGTGTACTGCAATCCATGGGGTTACAAAGAGTGAAAAATGGCAGAGACTGAACTGAACTCATTTAACTCTCATGTCAAGCTAACATATGTTTAAAGTGTTTTTATATTTTAGGTCACAACTTTGACATCTTAAAATCTAAAAAGAATAACTTTTAAAAATCCAGTAGAAAAATTTCTGGGAAATAATTTCAGTGGAAGATAAAATATTCTAAGCCATTCAGATATACAGGAAAGGATATTTCAGTGCTTGGATTAAGAGTTGACTTAAAAATATGTATTTTATATATAAAATCTATTTCAGAATGTTATTCAGTTTCATTATATAATAACTTTGCTTTCAAAGCAAAACCAATTGTTTAATTATTTACTGTGCAAAAATATTAAAACAGTATAAATAAAAAATGTAATGAAATAAAATATGTAAGTGTTGGCTGATTTGTTTTTTCCAGTCTTTTAGCTATTTCAGATGGCTTACAGTTTAATAATTTAGCTTAAAAGTACCAATTAAACTCTTTCTCTATGTATCCAGTTTCTTTCTGACCAGTCACTTCTTGTGTTCTCTTAGATACAAGTTAACAAGACAAACCAGTGGAGAAACTGTGAGTTTCCACAGGCAGAAGGAAAAATACTCTAGAACATCTGCTTTGGGTAAAGCAACTTAATTGCAAAGCTCACTGTACTATTTTCAAAATTTGTTCAAGAGAAGTATAAGAAGCAAAAGAGGGCAGTGCAAACTCCTGACAATGTTCTTCCTTGTGGAATTTTATCATCAGCAATGAAGGCGCCAAGGAAATTCTATCCTCCTTTTTTTACCTTTGTATCAATTTCCTCTTCTGAAAAAGGAAGTCTAAAGTGCACTGGCTTTTGAAATTATATACATGTACATACATATATAGATATAGACATAGATTTCCTGGCTGTCCAGTTGTTAGGACTCCATGCTCTCACTGCTGGGGGCCTGGATTCAATCCCTTAGTTGGGGAACAAAGATCCTTTAATGTACTCAGTGCTGAAAAAAAAACAGAGAAAATAAGCATCCTCAAATCTGCTCTCCTCTGAATTAAAAAAAAAAAAAAAAATGAAGGGCTTCCCTGGTTAAGACTCTATAACTCTGAGGCCCACTCACTCCCACTGCATGGGGCACAGGTTTGATCCCTGGGGTGCCAACAGAGTGCTGCCAGAACCAGGATTTTTTGGAAGAGTCTGCTTGGTTTAAAAAAAAAAAAAACAAACTTCAAAATATTTCAACCAAGACACAACTTTAAAAGAGTTCAGTTGTAGAATGTACTTCTACACTTTCCTTTAAAAAAGGGTTAACCTGGTGGCATTAAAAGTGTCCCACATATGCATTGCTATATTTATCTAAATTACAATTAGAAAATGAAAGGAGGCTTGTTAATTTTATTAACAATTAGTTAATGAAAAGAGGAAAAAGAAAATGATCAACTCCATTTGGGCTCTTAATTTGACTTAATTCTCCTATTCTGCATGAGTGTCTGATTCTGTGAGTCTGACTCTGTGCAACTCCATGGACTATAGCCCACCAGGCTCCTCTGTCCATGGGATTTGTCAGGCAAGAATATGGAGTGGGTTGCTGTTTCTTACTCTAGGGATCTTTCTGACTGAGGGATTGAACCTGTTGTCCTGCATCTCCTGCATTGGCAGGCAGATTCTTTACCATTAGCACCACCTTGAAATCCAACTCAGCCCATGTGCTCAGTTATATTGACTCTTTGCAACCCCATGGACTATAGCTGGCCAGGGTCCTCTGTCCACGGGATTTCTCAGGCAAGATTACTGGAGTGGGTTGCCATTTCCTACTCCAGGGGATCTTCGCAACCCTGAGACTGAACTGCATCTCTTGCATTCCTGCATTGGCTGGTGGATTCTTTACCACTCAGTCACCTGAGAAGCCAATTAATTTTTAATTAATATATTTGTCTGTTTCTTGTTTTCCATGTATTTCTACCATAGGGGATATACATATACACACACACATATATATACATATATATACACACATACACATATATACATATATCTAATATATTTACATATCATATATAATATATACATGTATATAAATATAAATGCATAGATACATACCTACATATACATAATAAGCACACATTCCAGTTTCAGGTATATTTACATGTATTCTCTGAATTATGGTGGTGGTGGTTTAATCACTCAGTTGTGTCTGACTCTTGCAACCCTCTGGACTGTAGCCCACTAGGTTCCTCTGCCCTTGGGATTCTCCTTGCCTGTCCAGGCAAGAGTAATGGAGTGGGTTGCCATTTCCTTCTCCATCTCTGAATTATAGAAGCCGCCAATTTGACATTTTCAAGACTATATCAATTTACAGAATGACCAAGCATCATCATTATGAATGTCTAGGCTCAGGAACAGTGGTTCAGCTATATGTCTCTAAGGCCAACAATGAAAAGCCTTCCAAATAAGGCTTATGTTGAGTCATGGCTGATTGAGGAAGTAACACAGAACAGATTGTGATTTATGAAGAAATGGTGATTTATGTTACAAATTTACACGAGAAATCAACTGTTTTACATCAGTTTAGATACTCAGCATTACTAAATCTTTGAGAGAATAATGTTTACTGTGTGGCTAATTCATGAACATATTTCTTTAGCGATGGTGTTTGAAATACTAAATATTATGAACTGAGGGCACTGGCCATACTCACTGGGGCAGGCAGATAGGAACATGCAGTGGTGTCACAGCAAGTCCCCAGGGCTGCCCGTGTTGACCCTTCTCTTTCTCTATGCCCGTCTCCTTTCCTTTCAGATCCAGATATGAAACAAGAACAATGCTTTAAGTCAGAGATGAAGAAGCAAGGGAAATTTTATGATGCCATCTTCAGCAAAATTAAAACAGTAGACTATATGACAAGTTAAGCACATTCAAAACATGGATTAACAATGAGTCACATGTAAAGAATACTTCTCAACATGTATTCGAAGACACAGCTGAAGAGTTTTGAAGTCCATCTGAAGGGTTGCTGCTACTGCTGCTGCTAAGTCGCTTCAGTCGTGTCTGACTCTGTGCGACCCCAGAGACGGCAGCCCACCAGGCTCCCCCATCCTTGGGATTCTCCAGTCAAGAACACTGGAATGGGTTGCCATTTCCTTCTCCAATGCATGAAAGTGAGAGTGAAGTCGCTCAGTCGTGTCCGACTCTTCGCGACCCCATGGACTGCAGCCTACCAGGCTCCTCCACCCATGGGATTTTCCAGCCAAGAGTACCCGAGTGGGGTACCATTGCCTTCTCCTCTGAAGGGTTAAAAGGGGTTAAAATGCATCCAGATATTCAAGTTTCTTCTTTTGTTCTTATAGGTCTGAAAGTCCTTGGACTTTTTTTTTGTATTTTGTATAACTGATGGTTACTTACTAAAACTGAAGTGCATTTATATATATATATATATATATTTTTTTTTGGCTGACCTGGATCTTCTAAAGTTTCTGCACATAGGCTTTCCCTAGTTGTGGTGAGGGTCTACTCTTTGTTGCAGTGCGTGGGCTTCTCATTGAAGTGGTTTCTCTTGTTGTAGAGCACAGGTTATAGGAATGCAGGCTTCAGTAGTTATGGCATATGGGCTCAGTAGCTGTGGTGCATGGGTTTAGTTGTTCTGCAGCATGTGGGATCTTTCCAAACCAGGGATTGAACCTGTATCTTCTGCAATGACAAGAAGACTCTTAATCACTAGACCACCAGGGAACTCTGGAAATGCATTTTTGATAGTTGCTAACATTTGGTGAGAATAAACTAAAATTAGCATGATGCTAAAGTTTGTTGCACACTTTAACTTCATAACCTTAATAGAATTCCGTGATTCAGTAATGTTTAAAGCTCTTCCTGTACACTAGAGCTATTAAGTGGTGAAAGTTATAATTTGAAAATATCTCTCACACTAGTAGAAGGCCCTATAGTTCATTTAGCTGAATGGTGGAACCACAGAACAGAGTTTCAAATACCTCAAAGTCTGGAACAAGAGATTAAATCTAAGAAGAGGACATTTACTTAAGAGTAAAAATTGCATGATGTTAGACATAATTTTTAGATGCTATCTGTAAAATTTAGAATTAGATAGTCTTTGCTTTATAGATACTCATGAGGAACAATATCAAACTTTAGGAGAAACACTGATGAAGTTGAGTTTATGAAGGCAAGGGTGAATGGTCTGAGAAACATGTAGCGTTAAAAGAAGTAGCAATGTGCAGCTTAGTGGAGAAAGGCATTTAGAATAAATGAAATAGTTGTCAGAGAAGTCTGCGTTCTGTAGAGTTCTGTGACTTCATTGTTAGACAGTTACATAAAAGAGTCTTCTGCATCTCAGTTTCCTAGTCTGAAAGAGGATATAATAATGATCTTTGTTCCAGGTACAATGAGGAAACTAATTAGCATCTGAAATTTCTGAAGAATGCAGTGGTTGCTGGGATGTACTTCCTAGATCCCCATTTTGAACAAAGAACCAGTTTTCTTAGCTGCGGGGGGTGCTGCTAACAGTTTCCATCTTTTGTGAGGTTGTGAAAGTGGTACATCTGGGAATCGGCACTTGTAGGCCTGGGAGACACAAGGAAGTTGCACGAGCAGGTAGCCCAGAACTCTGGGAACCTCATGGCAACTACCACTGGTGTCCCAGGGCCTCTGCCTCCACTCACTCCTATAGGCATGTGAGGGGGACCCTCTTAACAGCAAAGGAAGTGAGGCAACGGGCATATGACCATGAGATCTAGTGACTGTATCCTATCCTATACCCCCAGAAGTTATCAGACTGAGAGAGTAATCAGACTTGTTAAAGACATAGCTGAGGCAGCAGGTTGGTACCCCTCCAACCTAATCATTTAGAATGCAGTATACATACTAAATCAATGATTGTTATATTGTGGTGTGTCCTCCGTGAACAGAATTCAGGCCTAGTCTAAGAAACTAATGTCTTTCACCTGATACTGCCTCTACCTTGTCTCTTTGCATCTACTCCTAGGTGCTACATAATCTACTACATAAAGAGCTACGTGAATTTTTAATAACAGAAGTCAATCATGTTATTTCTCTGCTGAAAAGTCTTCAAAGATTTCCCATTGTCCTCACGTCCCCAAGCTACACACACCTCTGCTGTCAAACTGACTTTGGTAAAAGTGTTTGATATGCCTGGCCCAGATTTTAATTATGAACTTCCAGATGAGTCATTATTTTGTTGGGAACATTTATCCTACCTGTTTCTACCACTTCCTCTGGGGAGTTTAATCTAAATTCTGATAAGACCAAAAAGGGCAGAACTTGTTTTGTTCTTGTTATAAGTTAGCTTAAATGAGTTCATTTGAAGGTTTTCTTTTATTTGGAACACATTAATTCTGATTTTTAAAATTAAAGTAAGCTGTCAATACATAATTCAGTATTCACATCACAGTTCTTTCTCAATGGTACAAAGCACTGCTATTAACAGTGAAGTTCATGAGCATCCAAGCCTAACTATATGTGACTATAGACACTGTCCTGCCATTTGTATGTAGGAGAACTCATTGATTTACATTTTATTTAAGCAAAAGGATTTGATGAAATGTACAGCTAATCAACCTGTTGTTCAGTAGCCCAGTCGTGTCTGACTCTTTGTGGCACCTTAGACTGTAGCACGTCAGGCCTCTCTGTTCCTTACCATCTCCTGAAGTTTGCCCAAGTTCATGTCCATTGCATCAGGGATGCCATCCAGCCATCTCATCCTCTGATGCCCTCTTCTCCTTCTGCCCTCAATCTTTCCCAGCATCAGGGACTTTTCCAATGAATAAGCTGTTTGCATTAGGTGACCAAAACACTGGAGCTTCAACTTCAGCATCAGTCTTTCCAATGAGTATTCAGGGTTGATTTTCCTTAAGATTGACTGGGATCAACCCGAGAGTTCCTTTATTTTTTGTTTTGTAAGAATTCAGGTTTACTGTACATTCAATATCAAATGACCTTTCTCAGGAAATTCATAATTATAGAGAATTGCAAAAATAATTGGAAATTAGCCTGCAGATCCCTCAGTCAGAGAGTTCTGGGCATGGTATATATCAAGCATTGTCTTGAGGGGACTCAAGTGACCTGGGTCAAGTCAGTATTCTTTGCATAGTTTCTTTGCATTTTTCCTCCCTCAAGGCAAGATGCTCTCTCAAGCACAGGAAGGCCTGGAGAAACTTCACCTCGGAGCTCACTGAGGTAGATAGAATAGTGGCCCACAAAGATGTCCATGCCCTGATGCCCTGAGTCTGTGAATATGTTAACTCATATGGCCAAAGGCACTTTGCTTATAAAATTAAGAACCTTGATTACCCAGGCAAGCCCAGTGTAATCATAAGGATCCTAACAAGAAAGGAATCAGGAGAAGTCAGATCAGGTGCTACACCACAAGCAGAGGTTGAAGTGATGTGACCATATGCCAAGGAATGACAGCAACTCTGGAAGTTGGAAAAGGTGAGAAAGTTATTCTTGGAAGCGTTCAGAAGTAACAGCATTCCAGACACCTTGATCTTAGCCTCCGGTAAGACTCATTCCAGACTTCAGGCCCCCAAAGTGGTGACGGGATGAATTTAGTTGTTTTAATCTACAACATTTTTGATAGTTTGTTACAGAAGCAACAATAAACTACTATACTCACATTATCTTGACCAAAACTAGGGTGGAGCATGTAGCAGTTTCCTGAAAGCTACTTTGCTTGTGTTGGTTGCCAGAAAAAGCCTCCTTGTTGTGGTATAAATGTCATGTTTACAAATAGAGACTATGTTAATAACAAATGGTTATTGAAAAATTTAGTTCCTGAGTACCTAGCGTACCACAGGAACCATTGCAGGTGCAGCAGTTACTGCAGCAAAAGAAATCATAATTACAGGGAGTCCTACTGTTAAATATGTGCCTGCAACCCATCCTCTAGGTTTTGGCAAAATAAGTTCTTCATACTGTGGTTTTGTGGCAAGTTGATAAAGGTGAATAAATAGTGCAGCATGTAAATTTAGTTTAAGCCTAAACATCTCTATATGTTAATACTTTTCTTTATTCAAATCTAACCTGTATCTAGTACAGTGATTCCTAGCAAAAAGAATAATCCTAAAGGAGATATGGGCTTCCCTAGTAAAATATCAATAAACATGTGTGTAATTTGGGTAAGAAAGGTGCCATTGCTTTAACGTTTGTTATATTATTTCATACTTCAATTTTCAAAGAAATGAAATGAGGACATGAAATTTAAGTTTGATAAACACTGATTTAGAGTCACTGAAATGTATCAACTTTTCCTGGACAATTTTTAGCATATATTTTTTTCCTACTTGTATTACTGTGACAGCTTTTCATTGCATTACATTTGGTTCCTCAATTATGCTATTTGAATCTTCCATGATTAAGACCATGCTTTAATCATCCATGTACTCCACAACTAGTACACTACGTACACTACTTACTGTTAAGTATACACTAGATACATGGTTAATGAATTTGAATTCCTCTTTTGAAATTTTAAAGATTTTTTTGCCTAATATTTTATAATTCTCAGAATAATTGTCATAATGCTACTGCCGGCAAAAGCACTCAGTACTCTGGTCAACCAATAAATTAAATTTGGCTAAATTATAGTTTAAGCCTTTGACTGTGTGGATCACAATAAACTGGAAAATTCTGAAAGAGATGGGAATATCAGACCACCTGACCTGCCTCTTGAGAAACATATATGCAGGTCAGGAAGCAACAGTTAGAACTGGACATGGAACAACAGACTGGTTCCAAATAGGAAAAGGAGTACATCAAGGCTGTATATTGTCACCCTGCTTATTTAACGTATATGCAGAGTACATCATGAGAAACGCCGGGCTGGATGAAGCACAAGCTGGAATCAAGATTGCTGGGAGAAATATCAATAATCTCAGATATGCAGATGACATCACCCTTATGGCAGAAAATGAAGAGGAACTAAAAAACTAAAAAGCCTCTTGATGAAAGTGAAAGAGGAGAGTAAAAACGCTGGCTTAAAGTTCAACATTCAGAAAACTAAGATCATGAAATCTGGTCCCATCATTCATGGGAAATAGGTAAACAGTGGAAACAGTGTCAGACTTTATTTTGGGAGGCTCCAAAATCACTGCAGATGGTGACTGCAGCCATGATATTAAAAGATGCTTACTCCTTGGAAGGAAAGTTATGACCAACCTAGAGAGCATATTCAAAAGCAGAGATATTACTTTGCCAACAAAGGTCCTTCTAGTCAAGGCTATGGTTTTTCCAGTGGTCATGTATGGATGTGAGAGTGGGACTGTGAAGAAAACTGAGTGCTTAAAAATTGATGCTTTTGAACTGTGGTATTGGAGAAGACTCTTGAGAGTCCCTTGGACTGCAAGGAGATCCAACCAGTCCATTTTGAAGATCAGCCGTGGGTGTTCTTTGGAAGGAATGATGCTAAAGCTGAAACTCCAGTCCTTTGGCCACCTCATGCGAAGAATTGACTCAGTGGAAAAGACTCTGATGCTAGGAGGGATTGGGGCAGGAGGAGAAGGGGACGAAAGAGGATGAGATGGTTGGATGGCATCACCGACTCGATGGACGTGAGTCTGAGTGAACTCCGGGAGTTGGTGATGGACAGGGAGGCCTGGTGTGCTGCAATTCATGGGGTCGCAGAGTCGGACACGACTGAGCGACAGAACTGAACTGAAATTATAGTTGTATCTTTGTATCATATATCAATTTTATCTTCAGATTATATGATCAATCAGTTCAGTTCAGTTCAGTCGCTCAGTCGTGTCCGACTCTTTGTGACCCCGTGAATCGCAGCACACCAGGCCTCCCTGTCCATCACCAACTCCCGGAGTTCACTCAGACTCACGTCCATCGAGTCTGTGATGCCATCCAGCCATCTCATCCTCTGTCGTCGCCTTCTCCTCCTGCCCCCAATCCCTCCCAGCATCAGAGTCTTTTCCAATGAGTCAGCTCTTCGCATGAGGTGGCCAAAGGACTGGAGTTTCAGCTTTAGCATCATTCCTTCCAAAGAACACCCACAGCTGATCTCCTTTAGAATGGACTGGTTGGATGTCCTTGCAGTCCAAGGGACTCTCAAGAGTCTTCTCCAACACCACAGTTCAAAAACATCAATTCTTCGGCGCTCAGCCTTCTTTACAGTCCAACTCTCACACCCATACATGATCACAGGAAAAAGCCTTAACTAGACGGGCTTTGTTGGCAAAGTAACGTCTCTGCTTTTGAATATGCTGTCTAGTTTGATCATAACTTTCCTTCCGAGGAGTAAGCGTCTTTTAATTTCATGGCTGCAGTCACCATCTGCAGTGATTTTGGAGCTCTAAAAAAAATAATGTCTGACAGTGTTTCCACTGTTTCCCCAACTATTTCCCATGAAGTGATGGGACCGGATGCCATGATCTTCGTTTTCTGAATGTTGAACTTTAAGCCAACTTTTTCACTCTCCACTTTCACTTTCATCAAGAGCCTTTTGAGTTCCTCTTCACTTTCTGCCATAAGGGTGGTGTCATCTGCATATCTGAGGTTATTAATATTTCTCCCAGCAATCTTGATTCCAGTTTGCGTTTCTTCCAGTCTAGCGTTTCTCATGATGTACTCTGCATATAAGTTAAATAAGCAGGGCTGCAAAGCTAACTGAAGGATATTTAGAAATTATTAAATTATGTTTTTACAAATTAATTGATTTCTTATCTTCTTGGCTAGCTAGTTAGGGATCATTTGTATTTTGTACTCTATAAATCATTAAATTAATATAAACATATTTGTTTGTCTGTTCTTTGACTTCTTCATTCTATATTTTTTTTCTTTTAGCTCTTCCAAATGATAATTCTCTTTTTAATGTTCTTCATTTATAAAGTACACTTTCCTAAAATGAATGTGTATTTTATTCTATTTATAAACTATTTGTAATTTGAAACCTATACTCTTCCAGGTGACTTAACACTTGCAATCCTATAGAAATTATTATACGGATGAGAAAATTTTAATCTAATTTAACCTAGAACATTAATTTTCTTTAAATTGCTAATTGTTCCACCACTGACACCCTCAGTACTCCAGTACAAAGAGGACAGGAACCAGAAAGAGCTCATTGTCTCTTCCTTATATATCTAAAAAGTTCTGTTGTTATCTTTTTTTAATAGACAACTTTGAGATAGTACAATGTAATATTTTTAAAAGAGACTTTCCTATCTGCTGAGGGGAGATTTCCCAAATACTTAAAGCTAAATATATCTGGAAATGCATTTACTTCTTAGAGTATTACTCTGATCACACAGAAAATTTTGTTGATGATGATTTTGAGACATGTCTCTTCTTCTTGTAGTTCATAGCACATAGCAACAAAATAATTTTATTTCTTTTACTCATGAAATAATTTCTGAGTGGGAAAAGATAATTCCACCAAGAAAAATAAGAGGAAAGAAAATTTTCAGTAGTTCTATGATGTCAGGAAGATAATGGAATAGGAAGACTCAGCACTTGTCCCTTCTGACAGAAGCAGTAATGAAACATTTGATAAATATATTTTATGAGGTAACCAAAATCCAGTCAAGAAGTTGCAGTACCTCAGATGAGAATAAAATTGAGAGAAGCCACTTTGAAATGGTACAGTAGAGCAGTTTCACTTTACCCATGTCACCCCCTTCCCTAAGCCAGTATTAGCTCAGTACTTAGAGAAATCCACTTTGCTCATGATTTCTTTATCAGAACAAAGAGTGAATAAGTCATGCATTTGACATCCCCAGTCTTTCAAGGTGCTGCCCAAGAAGCCTACTTTTATCCTACTTCTCTCAGAGTGCTGAGGAAGCACCATCGTAAGAACTGCTGGGAAGCTAACAAAGAAAAGGGGCAGGGGCACTCAGCAAATTCATGTATTGAGAGAAGGACCAGAGAGCTGAGGCTTCAGGGAAATATGTGGAACACACATGCAGCCTCTTGGCGTTCCAGTTCCAAGGCCCCAGGAAAGAGGGGCAGTCAGCTCTCAGCAACCTGAACTCCTTCACAGGATTGAGGCAAGGTGTACAATCCTGAAAGTTTTCATTCAGGAGAAAGAGAGAGAAGTAGAACTTATACCCACATCTGGGAATTTTAGTGCACTGCCTTATGCAAAAGGGGTAAGTATTTCTCAGTAGCCAGAACAACTCTGTGGAATAAAGAAAAGGCACATACTCCATAATTTTCTCCTTCAGGAGGAAGGGACAGAAGTGGAGATTGTGTCCAACGTCCCAGCATTTCAGTGCACTATCCTAAGAAAAGGATCAGAGTGTTAAAATGTCCTGCATGGCTCTGTGAGATTGGGAGAAAGCACACAAACCTGAAACCTCTCACCCAGAAGGGGAGAAGAGCGGAAAATGTCTGAGAGGTTCCCAGAATCTCTAGCCAGGCTTAGTAATAAAGGTCTTTGCCTGCTGAAACCAGCTCATAAAGATTGGAAGAGGTGGCTGCTTCTTTAAAAAGGCAGACACAAGTGCAAACACAAGTGTTTGCTACCACAAACAGAAAGAATCAGGGAAATGTGACCCCATCATAGGAACAAAAGAAATATCTAGTAACTCATCACAAAGAAATGGAGATCTATAAATTGCCTGACAAAGAATCCTAAATAATCGTCTTAGAGAAGCCCAGAGACATAGATAAGAAAATAAAAATCAGGAGTATAATGCATGGAAAAAATTAGAACTATCAACAAAGAAATAGAAACCATAAAAAGCACCAAACAGAAATCCTGGAGCTGAAAAAAATAATGACTGCATTGGAAAACTTAAAAGAAAGTTCTGATGTCAGACTCTATCAAGCAGAAGAAAGACACAGTGAATTCAAAGATGTCATTAAAGAGTCTGACATCAAAATTCTCCATTAAATTTATCAATAGTTATTATTTTCTTCAGTTCCAGGATTTCTGTTTGGTATTTTTTTTATGGTTTCTATTTCTTTATTTCTTTTTTGATAGTCTTATGTTTTTCATATATTGTATCCCTGACTTTGTTTTTCCTATATCAAATCAGAGAAGTAAAAGAATAGCAAATTAAAAGAATAAACAAAGTCTATGAGACTTACAGAATAAAACAAATTGATATATGCATCATGGGACTCCTAGCAAAAGAAGTGAGAAAAGGGCAATAAAACTGACTTAAAGAAATAATGTTATAATCTTCCCAATTTTGGGGAGGGAAAAGGACATCCAGATTCGTGAAGCCCATAAGATACAAACAGGAAGAAACTTAAGAACTTTAAAAAGTCTATACTGAGACACATTATAATCAAATTGTCAAAAGCTGCAGGAGAAAAATAACTCATCAGGTACAAGAAGAGCCTTTACCACATAAGACTATCAGAAGATTTCTTAACAATAACCTATCTGGCAGGACAGAAGAGAGGGATGATATATTCAAAGTGAGGAAAGAAAATAAAAACCAATCAAAAATAATGTCCTCAGCCAAACTCTCCTTCAAAAATGATGACAAAATACATTTCCAGACAAACAAACCTGAGAAAATATGTAACCACTAGATCTTGTTTGCAATAATGCCATAGGGAATTTTTCAAGCTGAAATGAAAGGATACTAAAACAGAAACATTAAGAATGTTTGTTAATGGATTCACATTATAAATTTTTTAATGGATTCACAATATAAAAATGTAAATTTTGTTATCAATAACATGAAATATATAGGGAAAGAAATAAAAGTAAAGAGTTTATATTTGTAATTGTCACTGAATTTTTATCAGTTTAAAATAGACTATTATAACTATACTACCTTTTATGTAATCCTCATGGTATATATGAGGCATCCCTGATGTCTCAGATGGTAAAGAATCTGCCTGCAATGTAGGAGACCTGGGTTCTATCCCTGGGTCAGGAAAACCCTTTGGAGAAGGAAATAGAAACCCACTCCAGTATTCTTGCCTGGAGAATTCCGTGGACAGAGGAGCCTGGTGGGCTATGGTCCATGGGATCACAAAGAGTCAGGCATGATTGAGCAACTAACACAACACTTTCATGATATATATGTGTTCAATCACTCAGTTGTGCCTGATTCTGGAATTGGTTGCCATTTCTCCTCTAGGTTATCTTCCCCACCCAGGGATTGAACCTGTGACACTTGCATCTCTTGCATTGGCAGGCAGATTCTGTACCTTTGAGGCACCTGGGAAGCCCCTTAATCCTCATGGTAGCCACCATATAAATGATACAAAGAACATTGACAGAAAAAAATTAACAAAGCACATAGGAAGACAAAAGAGGGAAAGAGGAGCAAAAGAACTACAATACAGACAGGACAATTAAAAATATGGCAATAGTAAATCTTTTCCAATCAATACTCACTGTAAACAAATGAACTAAACTATTCAACCAAAAGTCATTGGGTTATTCACTTCATTTTGCAGCAGAAATTAATACAATATTGTAAAGCAATTATACTTCAATAATTTAAAAAACATTAAGAAACAAAGTGGATAGATGAATAATAAAACAAGACCACATTATATGCTGTCTATAAGAAATTCACTTTAAAGTTAAGGACATATATGCATTTAAAGTGGATGGATGGAAAAATATTTTCCATGTAAATGATAACCAAAAGACTGTGGGAGTGGCTATATTTATAAAAGACAAAATAGACTTTAAGTCTAACATTGTCATATGGTACAATAAAGAATATTACATTATGATAAAATATATAAAAGATATATATATATATATATATATATATATATATATATATATATCAGAGAAGGCAACGGCACTTCACTCCAGTGCTTTTGCCTGGAAAATCCCATGGATGGAGGAGCCTGGTGGGCTGCAGTCCATGGGGTTGCTAGAGTCGGACATGACTGAGCAACTTCACTTTCACTTTTCACTTTCATGCATTGGAGAAGGAAACGGCAACCCACTCCAGTGTTCTTGCCTGGAGAATCCCAAGAACAGGGGAGCCTGGTAGGCTGCTGTCTATGGGGTCGCACAGAGTTGGACACGACTGAAGCGACTTAGCAGCAGCATATATATATATATACACACACACACAAATGTATCTTCCAGTTCATCAGAAAGATATAATAATTATAAATATATATGTACCCAACATCAGAGCACATAAATATACAAAGCAAATATTAACAAAACTGACAAAACTAAAAGGAGAAATAGCAATACATTAATAGCAGATTACTTAAATACCTCAATTTAAACAATGGATAAAATATCCAGACAGAAAAATCAATATGGAAACACCATACTTGAACAACACTATAAACCAAATGGCCTAACAGACAAATACAGGACATTCCACTCAACAGCAACAAAGTACATGTTTTCCCCAAGTACAAATGGGATATTTTCCAGAATAGACACATGTCAGACCACAAAACAACCATTATCAAATGTAAGGTTGAAATTACACCAAATTTTTTTTCTGATTGCAATGGTATGAAACTATAAGTCAATAACAGAAGGAAGATTGGAAAACTAATAAATATGTGGAAGTTAAGTAACATACTCTAAACAACCAATGGGTCTAAGAAGAAATCAAAAGGAAAATCAGAAAATGTCTTGAGAGAAATGAAAATAAAACCATAATAAATCAAAACTTATGGGATTTGGCAAAGGCAGTGCTAAGAGGGAAATTTATAGCAACAAATGATTACATTAAAAAAAAGAGAATAGGGACTTCCCTGGTGATTCAGCAGTTAAGAACCCAATTTTCAATGCAGGGGATGAAGGTTTGATCCCTGGTCAGGGAAATACGATCACATATGTTAACAATGAAGCTCATGCATCACAATTACAGAGCCCAAAGGTTTGGAGCCCACATGTACTGCAACTAATGAGCCCACATGCTCTGGGCCTACACAGCATGACTAGAGAGAAGCCTGTGCACCACAATAAAAGATCTTGTGGCACCACAAGGAAAACCCCACGTGCCGCAACTAAGACCCGAAACAGTAATAAATAAATAAATATTTTTTAAAAAAAGAAAATAAATCTCAAATTAACAACCTAAACTTATACCTCAAGGAACTAGAAAAAAGCAAAATAAGCTCAAAGTTAGCATAAATAAATAAATAATAAATAAAAGATTAGAAATAAAACAGAAACTAAGAAAACAATAGGAAAAGACAATATAACTAAGACTGTCTTTTGAAAAGATTAAACAATGGACAAACCTTCAGTTAGACTAAGAAAAACAAAGAGGAGATTCAAATTAACAAAATCAGAAATGAAATAGGAGACAGAAAAACCGAGACACAGAAATTTAAAAATGATGTTAAGAAACCACATGATTAATTAGAACCCCAAATTGGATTACCTAGAAGAAATGGATAAATTCCTAAATACATCTAACTTATAAAGATTTAATCATGAAGAAATAAAAACTCTGAAAAGAGTAAGAACACTGAGTTAGTAATCCCAACAAAGGAAAGGTCAGGACCAGATGGCTTCACTGGTGGCTAATGGTTTAAAGAAGAATTTATGTCACTCCTACTCTGCTGCTGCTAAATTTCTTCAGTCGTGTCTGACTCTTTGTGACCCCATAGACTGTAGCCTGTGTCAAGTACAAATTGGCACTTACCTGGAACATTGCCAACAACTGAGCAACAATGGCATTTGCCATCTGCCTCTAATGGAGATTGAACCCTGTGCTGCTATAGCTGTTGAGCTTCAACTGCCCCTGAGGGAGCTCAGGGTGGAGTGAGGCACTCTATGTTCCAGGGGTTCTGGTGGGACAAGTCTTTAGATAGTTGGATGTTTTTAGGAGCAGATTTTATGATCTCAACCCTTGCATCTCCTTACATCTAGAGAAGCACTAAATTCCTTCATGGTGACATCAGATCTTCATGAGCAACAAGAAACCTTTTGTAAAATGAGTGTTTAATAGTACTGAACATCCCCTTCACCAAAACCTTATATATTGACCTTCCCCCCCTGCCCCGCATCACTTTGGAGCAGTCTCTCAGAGATATCTGAGATGCTGTCACACAGGCTGCAGTCCCCATTTTGCCCCAAATAAAACTTAATTCTCAACTCTCATGTTGTGTAAATTTTCAGTCTTCATCTGCCATGCTCCTCTGTCCATGGATTCCTCAGGCAGGAATATCAGAGTAGGTTGCCATTTTCTCCTCCAGGGGATCTTCCCAAGCCAGGAGTCAAACCTGCATCTCCTGCATTGCAGGCAGATTCATTACTGCTGAGTCACCAGGGAAGCCTGTCAATCCTATGCAAACTCCTCCAAATATTTGAAGAGGAGGGAACAGGTTAAGCTCATTTTATGAGGCCAGCATTCAGTCAAGTTCAGTGCAGTTGCTCAGTCGTGCCCGACTCTTTGCAACCCCATGAATCACAGCACGCCAGGCCCCCCTGTCCATCACCAACTCCCGGAGTTCACTCAGACTCACGTCCATTGAGTTGGTAATGCCATCCAACCATCTCATCCTCTGTTGTCCCCTTCTCCTCCTGCCCCCAATCCCTCCCAGCATCAGAGTCTTTTCCAATGAGTCAACTCTTCACATGGGGTGGCCAAAGGACTGGACTTTCAGCTTTAGCATCATTCCTTCCAAAGAACTCCTAGGGCTGATCTCCTTCAGAATGGACTGGTTGGATGTCCTTGCAGTCCAAGGGATGCTCAAGAATCTTCTCCAACACCACAGTTCAAAAGCATCAATTCTTCAGTGCTCAGTCTTCTTCATAGTCCAACTCTCAAATCCATACGTGACCACAGGAAAAACCATAGCCTTGACTAGAGGGACCGTTGTGGGAAAGCAATGTCTCTGCATTTGAATGATGAACTATAGAATGAGATTCGTGACATTGTACAGGAGACAGGGATTAAGACCATCCCCATGGAAAAGAAATGCAAAAAAGCAAAATGGCTGTCTGGGGAGGCCTTACAAATAGCTGTGAAAAGAAGAGAAGCAAAAAGCAAATGAGAATAGAAAAGATATAAGCATCTGAATGCAGAGTTTCAAAGAATAACAAGAAGAGATAAGAAAGCCTTCTTCAGCGATCAATGCAAAGAAATAGAGGAAAACAACAGAATGGGAAAAACTAGAGATCTCTTCAAGAAAATTAGAGATACCAAGGGAACATTTCATGCAAAGATGGGCTCGATAAAGGACAGAAATGGTATGGACCTAAGAGAGGCAGAAGATATTAAGAAGAGGTGGCAAGAATACACAGAAGAACTGTACAAAAAAGATCTTCACGACCCAGATAATCACGATGGTGTGATCACTGACCTAGAGCTAGACATCCTGGAATGTGAAGTCAAGTGGGCCTTAGAAAGCATCACTACGAACAAAGCTAGTGGAGGTGATGAAATTCCAGTGGAGCTATTTCAAATCCTGAAAGATGATGCTGTGAAAGTGCTGCACTCAATGTGCCAGCAAATTTGGAAAACTCAGCAGTGGCCACAGGACTGGAAAAGGTCAGTTTTCATTCCAATCCCAAAGAAAGGCAATGCCAAAAAATGCTCAAACTACTGCACAGTTGCACTCATCTCACATGCTAGTAAAGTAATGCTCAAAATTCTCCAAGCCAGGCTTCAGCAATACATGAACCGTGAACTTCCTGATGTTCAAGCTGGTTTTAGAAAAGGCAGAGGAACCAGAGATCAAATTGCCAGCATCCACTGGATCATCGAACTAGCAAGAGAGTTCCAGAAAAATATCTATTTCTGCTTTCTTGACTATGCCAAAACCTTTGACTGTGTGGATCACAATAAACTGTGGAAAATTCTGAAAGAGATGGGCATACCAGACCCCCTGACCTGCCTCTTGAGAAATCTGTATGCAGATCAGGAAGCAACAGTTAGAACTGGACATGGAACAACAGACTGGTTCCAAATAGGAAAAGGAGTACATCAAGGTTGTATACTGTAACCTTGCTTATTTAACTTCTAAGCAGAGTACATCATGAGAAACGCTGGACTGGAAGAAGCACAAGCTGGAATCAAGATTGCCGGGAGAAATATCAATAACCTCAGATATGCAGATGACACCACCCTTATGGCAGAAAGTGAAAAGAAACTAAAAAGCCTCTTGATGAAAGTGAAAGTGCAGAGTGAAAAAGTTGGCTTAAAGCTCAACATTCAGAAAACTAAGATCATGGCATCTGGTCCCATCACTTCATGGGAAGTAGATGGGGAAACAGTGTCAGACTTTATTTTGGGCGGCTCCAAAATCACTGCAGATGATGACTTAAAAGATGCTTACTCCTTGGAAGGAAAGTTATGACCAACCTAGATAGCATATTCAAAAGCAGAGGCCAGCATTACCCTGATGCAAATTCCAGATAGAGACACTATAGGAAAAATATTATAGGCCAGTATATCCCTGATAAATGTAGATGCAATGTTCTCAAAAGAAAAACTAGTAAACTTAACTCAACAGCACATATACCATGATCAAGTAGGATAAATTCCTGGAATGTAAGGACAGTTTAACATAAAAAAAAAAATCAATATATGTGCTACACCAGAAGACAGAATGGTAGGGAAAAAACATATGATCATCTCGATAGATGCAGAAAAAGCTTTTGACAACATTTGGCATACTTTTGGGAGAAATACCTCAACAAATTTTGTATAGAAATAATGTACCACAACATAATAAAGGCCACACACTTTAAGCCCATAGTTGACATCATACTCAATGATAAAAAGCTGAAACCTTTTTCATTAAGATTAGGGATAAGGTTAAGGATACCCTCTCTTGCCACTTCTATTCAATATAGTACTGTGAAACCTAGCCAAAACAGTAAAAATAAGTAAAAGGCATCCAAGTCGAAAAGAAAGTGCAAATGATCTGTTTGCACACGACATGATCCTATATGTAGATAACTCTAAAGTAGTTTTTTATGGAGACAAAAACCCAACTGTTAGAATTAACAAGCAAATTCAATAAAGTTTTATTTTATTTATTTTTTTTTAATTTTATTTTATTTTTAAACTTTACATAACTGTATTAATTTTGCCAAATATCAGAATGAATCTGCCACAGGTATACATGTGTTCCCCATCCTGAACCCTCCTCCCTCCTCCCTCCCCATACCATCCCTCTGGGTCGTCCCAGTGCACTAGCCCCAAGCATCCAGTATCGTGCATCAAACCTGGACTGGCAACTCGTTTCTTACATGATATTTTACATGTTTCAATGTCATTCTCCCAAATCTTCCCACCCTCTCCCTCTCCCACAGAGTCCATAAGACTGTTCTATACATCAGTGTCTCTTTTGCTGTCTCGTACACTGGGTTATTGTTACCATCTTTCTAAATTCCATATATATGCGTTAATATATCGTATTGATGTTTTTCCTTCTGGCTTTCCTTCTGTATAATAGGCTCCAATTTCATCCACCTCATTAGAACTGATTCAAATGTATTCTTTTTAATGGCTGAGTAATACTCCATTGTGTATATGTACCACAGCTTGCTTATCCATTCATCTGCTGATGGACATCTAGGTTGCTTCCATGTCCTGGCTATTATAAACAGTGCTGCGATGAACATTGGGGTACACGTGTCTCTTTCCCTTCTGGTTTCCTCAGTGTGTATGCCCAGCAGTGGGATTGCTGGATCATAAGGCAGTTCTATTTCCAGTTTTTTAAGGAATCTCCACACTGTTCTCCATAGTGGCTGTACTAGTTTGCATTCCCACCAACAGTGTAAGAGGGTTCCCTTTTCTCCACACCCTCTCCAGCATTTATTATTTGTAGACTTTTAGATCACAGCCATTCTGACTGGTGTGAAATGGTACCTCATAGTGGTTTTGATTTGCATTTCTCTGATAATGAGTGATGTTGAGCATCTTTTCATGTGTTTGTTAGCCATCTGTATGTCTTCTTTGGAGAAATGTCTATTTAGTTCTTTGGCCCATTTTTTGATTGGGTCATTTATTTTTCTGGAGTTGAGCTGTAGGAGTTGCTTGCATATTTTTGTGATTAGTTGTTTGTCAGTTGCTTCATTTGCTATTATTTTCTCCCATTCTGAAGGCTGTCTTCAATAAAGTTTTATAGACTACAAATAATGTACAATGTACAAAAAACAGTTGTATTTCTATACAGCAACAGTGAATCATGCAAAAAAGAAAATTTTTAGGAAACTAATCTTATTTACAGTAGCACAAAAAGGAAAAATTTTTAGGAACAAAGCTAACCAAAGAAGTGAAAGACTTGGACACTGAAAACTGCAAAACGTTGATGAAAGAAAATAAAGAAGACACAAGCAAATGTAAAGACACCCCCTCTTCATGGATTGGAAGACATAATATTATTAAAATGCCCACATGACCAAAACCATCTATAGACTTAAAGCAATTCAACTTCCAAATGTCATTTTTTAAAACAGAAACAGAGAAAAAAATTCCTAAAACTTATACAGAATCACAAAAACAACCTTGAGAAAGAACAAAGTTGGAAATGTCCCACTTCCTAATTGCAAAATGTATTACCAAGCTACACTATTTAGAACAGTATAGCACTGGCATAAAGGCATACATAATAGATCAATAGAACAGAGAGCCCAGAAATCAATCCCCACACATACAGTCAACTGATTATTGACAAGGGTGCCAAGAATACATAATGGAGAAGGGATAATCTCTTCAACAACTGGGGTTACAAAAACTGGATATTCCCATTGCAAAGCAATAACTTGGATTTTTATTTTACACCATACATAAAAATCAACTGAAAATGGATTAAACACTTATATTTAACATCTAAAACTATAAATTGCCTAAAAGAAAACAGAGGAATTTTTGACATTGATCTCGACAATGATTTCTTGGATATAACACCAAAAGCACAGACAATAAAAGACAAAATAGAAAAGCGGGACCACATCAAACTAAAAAGCTTATGTCATAGCAAAGGAAACAATGAACAGAGTGAAAAGGTGGGAGCATCATGGGAGAAAATATTTTCGTATCATGTATCTGATACAGGATTAGTTTTTAAATATATTAGGAACTAGTACAATTCAATAGCAAAACAAAAACAAAAACAAAAAAAACCAAATAACCTTATTACAAAATGGGCAATGGACCTGAACATATTTTTTTTTAAGAAAACATACAAATGGCCAAAAGATGCTCAACATCACTAATTTTTAGGGAAATGCAAATAAAAACAATGAGTTATTGCACACCTGTTAGGATGGCTATTATAGAAATAAAAGATAACAAGAGTTGGCAAAGACATAGAGAAATTGGAACCTTTGTACACTCTTCCTGGAAATGTATGATAAAATAGTACAACAGTTGTGGAAATAGTATGGACATTCCTCAAAAAAATAAAATTAGAATTACCATGTGATCTGGAATTCCACTTCTGGTATATCTAAAGAATTGAAATAAGGATATTGAATAGATGTCTTCATGTCCATGTTTATTGCAGCATTATTTACAAACAACTAAGATATGGAAATGACCCAGTTGTCTATTCACATATGAATAGGCAAAGAAAATAGTATATATATACAAATGAAAGAATATTGTTCAACCTTTAAAAAGAAGAAATTTCTGCTGTTTGTGACAGGATGAATGGACCTGGAGGACATTAAGCTAAGTGAAAAAACCTGCTTAGAGAATGACAATTCATTACTTCACATATATGAGGTTTCTAAAGTAGTCAAATTCATAGTAGTAGAGAATAAAATAGCAATTGCCAAGACTGCAGGTGGAAGAAATGAGTTGTCCAATGGGCATAAACTTTTAGTTATACTAAGTGAAAAAATTCTAGTGATCTGCTTTGCAGAATAACACCAAGAGCTAACAATACAGTATTGTGCACTTAAAAAAAAATGTGTTGAGAGTAAAACTCAAATTAAGTATTTTTACCATCCAAAACAAAAATAAACACAGGGGTCCAAGAAAACTTTGGGGAAATGTTGGATATATCTATTATCTTGATTGTGGTGATGCATGGGTGTTTGCATATGTCCAAACTCAAAAAATTGAATACATTGAATATGAACAATTCTCTGTATCTTAATCATATTTCAATAAAAAATGTTAAAAAAAGAAATTCTATCTAAAATAATGAAATGTTTAACAGTGGAAATGTATACAAAGTAGTTGTGATATTTCTTTAAATTTAATGCTGACCACAATACTTTGTAATTTTCCTTACAAAAACTGGATTTTCCCAGCATGACACCCAGTACTGGCATCAGTAACAGACACTTGAAAATGCTCATGCCAAGGAGTTAACAGGAAATATCTTGGCAAATTCAGAGTCAAAAGGAAAGCACAGAATTGTCAGAACACATATCGTGTTTCTCAGAATTATCTGTGTCATGTTGGAAGTTTTTATACGGAAGTGTGTGTTGACACTAATGATTAAGGCCAGGATTCCTACAATTGACAGGAAAATGACCTATAAATAATGACCCGTGATGGACTTGTCATACAGTCATTAAGTGAAATATTCTAGTACCAGTTTCCTCCCTTTGGTATCCCAGTTTCCGGCTTCTGTGAAGTACTTTTCCTTTGTAAAGATCACTCATTTTATCTGAGACCATCAAGTTTTCTTTGGGCTTTATCAAATGATAATTTCATTCTCTCTTTTAGTAGATAACAATATCAAATGGAGTTTCTTGAGCCTTTCTGGAACACATTTTGCTTGCACAGAAATTTTCTCTGGAGAGCTTCTTGTTTCTCTGTTTATAAAAAGCAAAATAAATTCTTCAAATGTTGAAAGTTTATTTTTTTAAGTTTAAGATAAAAGCTAATTGTTATGCATTATTAAGCAATCAGTTTGCCAATTATTTCATGTAACACAAATATTTTTCTAATAAATTAATTTTAGTGTAACTTCTTAGAAAATGGTATTCAAAAATTCCATTATTTTACCATGTATGTTGCATGTGTGTGTTTGTGTGTTAATGAAATATAAATTTCTGGAAAAATCATTTTATTAAGTAAACACTAGGTCAGAGTTTCTCCAACTGAGGACTGCAACTGTCAAGGGTCATAGGGCAGTAACATTAGGGAAATGAAGGAAGATGTCATTCTCTTTGAGTCCTTAGGAAGTGCAACAGGCTTCTCCTCTCCTTTGTCATTGCTCCCTTTCATCCCAAAAGGCACTTTTGTGGACCAGTGGTATACTCTTTTTCCTTCCTTCTTTCCTTCCTCCTTCATCCTTTTCTTCCTTCCCTGTCTTCATGTTTATGTTTGGGGGATTAAGTGGAAAACTAAGTGATAAGCACTATCTTCTAAGTCCACAAGCAAGATGCTATGTATTTAGGCATGGGGAAAAAATGGGGAATTGTAAATCATCTCACTATGACCACATTATGTTAATTCAGAGTATGATGTGATAAGAAGTGGCATGTAATTAAGCCTGAGAAATGCTTACAGAAATCACTCTAATACCAGAGAATTAATAGCCTATAAATTCTACATTCAATAATTTATTTGCTGTTCATTCTAAATGATAATATTGAGATAATTCCTTTTTAAAGAACACAAAATGACCAGTTTTAAGACTCCTTTGTGAAAAGGAAAAGTGAAAGTCGTTCATTCATGTCCAACTCTTTATGACCCCATGGAATTCTCCAGGCCAGAATGCTGGAGAGAGTAGTCTTTCCCTTCTTCAGGGGATCTTCCCAACCCAGCGATTGAACCCAGGTCTCCCACATTGCAGGAGGATTCTTTACCAGCTGAGCCACAAGGGAAGCCCCCTCTGCAAATAACCTCATATTAAGTGATATCTAAGAAAGAAAGAACATGCTGGTTTTGTGTCAGTATTTAGAAGTTCAGAGGTTAAAGTCACCTTAGAAACATTTCACTTTCAGTGAAATTTGTGAGAGTGAATTTGAGAGAATTTAAGGCAAATAAGACTTGATTATGTTTGCATGGCCAAAACTAAAACTAATCTCTAAATGAGTGAGATTCTGATGCAACATGTGTGTCCCATAAGATAATATGAATGATGAAGTTAGGGTTGATATTTCCCTGGTATTGGCCATTTCTGTTCTCTTTCTGCCATCTCTCTACATTCTCTTTGGACTACTTGTATATAGATGGATATTGCTAGGTGATTTAGCCTAGAGGCTGGAAAACATGAAAAGAGGAATAAGTCATAGCCCATCATTTTAAAAAATAGTTATTTTTTTAAATTTTATTTTTAAACTTTACATAATTGTATTAGTTTTGCCAAATATCAAAATGAATCTGCCACAGGTATACATGTGTTCCCCATCCTGAACCCTCCTCCCTCCTCCCTCCCCATACCATCCCTCTGGGTCGTCCCAGTGCACCAGCCCCAAGCATCCAGTATCGTGCATCGAACCTGGACTGGTAACTCATTTCTTACATGATATTTTACATGTTTCAATGTCATTCTCCCAAATCTTTCCACCCTCTCCCTCTCCCACAGAGTCCATAAGACTGTTCTATACATCAGTGTCACTTTTGCTGTCTTGTACACTGGGTTATTGTTACCATCTTTCTAAATTCCATATATATGCATTAGTATACTGTATTTATGTTTTTCCTTCTGGCTTACTTCACTCTGTATAATAGGCTCCAGTTTCATCCACCTCATTAGAACTGATTCAAATGTATTCTTTTTAATGGCTGAGTAATACTCCATTGTGTATATGTACCACAGCTTTCTTATCCATTCATCTGCTGATGGGCATCTAGGTTGCTTCCATGTCCTGGCTATTATAAACAGTGCTGCGATGAACATTGGGGTACACGTGTCTCTTTCCCTTCTGGTTTCCTCAGTGTGTATGCCCAGCAGTGGGATTGCTGGATCATAAGGCAGTTCTATTTCCAGTTTTTTAAGGAATCGCCACACTGTTCTCCTTAGTGGCTGTACTAGTTTGCATTCCCACCAACAGTGGAAGAGGGTTCCCTTTTCTCCACACCCTCTCCAGCATTTATTATTTGTAGACTTTTGGATTGCAGCCATAAAAAATACAGTTATGATGAAGAGACAACATGAGTGAACTGGAAAAAGAAGACACAATACCAGGTGGTGAAGTCCAGTCCCTTCCAGCTGAGTTCCAATTGGTGTCTCTCTCTCCTGTACCTTTTTGTCTTGAACCATTCTCGTCAAGGTTGAATAAAAAACATATAGAGCACCTCTTTGAACTATACTTTTTCACTACTTGAAATTATCAATATGTATCCGTTCAGAAAGAGTCTAGAGGCACTTAGTCAGGTAAGCAGCACTAAACTAAAGTAAAATATGAGCCTTCCTTTCGCCCATCCTCCAAATTTTTTTTCCAGCTTTATGTCTCACTGTTCATCTATATTCAGTTAAACTACATGGCCCACTACTGCCTGAACATGATTATTTTAAAAAATTTGCCTCATGCTCCTGATTATGCCATGCTATGTTGGATGACTTCTCTTTATCTCTGTCTATAAAAATTTTGCCATGAACCACAATGTAGGTTAAATGGTGCCCTTTTTTATACAGCTTTATTGTTAAGTCAGGAGTGATCTTATGGTTCCCAGAACATCTTTAGAGTTATAGTTACATATTTTGAAGCACTTGGCATATTTCCCCCTTAACTATATTTCTTTTATTTCTCCTAATGTAATGTATGCTCACTAAGAACTGGAAATATCAATCTCTCATTCACTTATATTATTTGGAAAAATACCTAGTATAGGTTTCATCATAGAAAACTTGGAAACTAATTTTTAGAGTATTAGTTAAGAAGTTAATACTTATCTGGTCAAACTTCTTATTCAATAAATTCAGTAAAAAAGCAAGAGGATAGTTGGTTTCATTTTTGAGCAGTTATAATCAAAGAAAATCTTTAGGTAAGCAGCATTAGGTAAGCAAAAATTTTTCAGAATGAAAAAATGAAATATGAGCCATACAAATTTCTTTCTTTTTTTTTACAGTTGGTTGTCTTTTTTTTAATTAATTTATTCTTTTATTGAAGGATAATTGCTTTATAGAATTTTACTGTTTTCTGTCAAACCTCAACATGAATAATCCATAGGCATACATGTAGTTTTAGTTGGATATAATTTTTTAAAAAAATTACTCTGCAAAGGAGCAAATGAAATGTCAAGCTACAGCCTGGGAGGTGGTCCTAAGATGGTGAAGGAATAGGACAGAGAGACCACATTCTCCCCTACAAATTCATCGAAATATCATTTGAATACTGAGCAAATTCCACAAAACAATTTCTGAACACTGGCAGAGGACACCAGGCACCCAGAAAGGCAGCCCGTTGTCTTTGAAAGGAGGTTGTCTTAGAAAATATAAAAGATAAAAAGAAAGACAAAAGAATTAGGGATGGAGACCCGTCCTGGGGAGGGAGTAGTGAAGGAGGAGAAGGTTCCAAACACCAGGAAACCCTGTCACTGGCGGGTCTGTGGGGAGTTTTGGAATCTCAGAGGGCAACATAACTGGGAGCAAAAAATAAATAAATAAAACCCACAGATTACATGTCTAACCACAACTCCCAGTGGAGAAGTAACCCAGATGCTTGCATCTGTCACCAACAAGTGGGGGCTGAATAGGGGGGCATAGGCTGCATTGCTTAGGGTAAGGACCAGGCCTGAATGCCCTGAGGACAATCTGAGGGAGCTAACATGTAGCAACCCAAACCGTGGGATAGACAGAAAATAAATAAATAAATAAATAAAAAATAGGGAGAGAGAGAGAGAACTTTCCTGTGAAAACCTCTAACCTAAGGCACTGCTAGGCATGCTCACAGAACAAAGAAATGAACGAATACCAGAAGAGAGCTAGCCAGCTGTGGATCGGCCCATCCCCCGCCAGAGACAGGAAGGCAGCCAAAAGCCAGTGAGAGGCATCCTCTACCAAACTGCAAGCAGGCTCTCAGTTGCTAACCAAGTCTTCCTGGGATCCTGGACTGTTGACATCTACCAGGAGAGTTGCAGTCAGAGATCATCTCCCTAGAGGAGACATACGGCACATCTGAGACAGTGCTCTCACTGCATACCCAGGAAACCGAGTGGCTGGGACCAGGGCGGTGATAAGATGCACTGCACCTAAGGAAAGTGTGCTCACCAAGCACCTGGTCGCCTAACCTGCTCAGACCTGGGAAGGGCACAAAGTGCAGGCCCAACCAACTGTGCCTTTGTGAAGTACCTGAGAACCTGAACCCGAGTGGTTTAGACCTGGGAAGTGCATGCAACCCAGGGCCCACTGTAGACAGTTCTCCTGCAGAGCAACCTGGAGCTTGAGCAGTGCAGACTGAGTAAGCACACATGCCGTGAGTGGGGGCAAACCCACTGTGGCCCAGACACTGCGAGCACTCCCCACACATGCCAGTGATATTTGTTTGCAGTGTTCTTCCCCACAAGACAACTGAACAAGTGAGCCCAAATAAGTGACCACCTCCAACCCTTTGTGTCAGGGTGGAAATTAGACACTGAAGAGACTTGCAAACAGAAGAATCCAAAGTAAACAGAGGGAACTGCTTGGGAAGTGACAGGTGCAACAGATTTAAACCCTGTAGTTAGCATCAACTACTTTGGAAGGGGCCTATAGACCTCGAGAAGAAGTATAAGAAGTATAAGCTGGAACAAGGAACTATCTGAGACAACTGACCCCCACACTGCATACAACAGCTCCAGAGAAATTCCTAGATATATTTTACTATATACACACATATATGTATTATTTACTACTCCACTAATTTTCACTTTTATAACCTACTATTACCTTGCAAAAAAAAGAAAAAAAGAAAAAGACCTCATTTTTAAAGCAAATTTCATATATTTTTTTTATATTTTTGTGAGTTTTTTATTATTGTATTTTTGAGAGTCTAACCTCTACTCTAGATTTTTAATATTGAATTTTGGTATTTGTTATCAATTTTGTACCTTTAAGAATCCAATCTTCAGTACTAATTTTTACTTAGGAGTGTGATTACTGGCTTGATTGCCCTCTACCCCTTTTGACTTTCCTTTTTCTCCCTCAGGTCACCTCTATCTCCTCCCTCCCCTTCTCTTCTCTACCCAATTGTGTGAATCTCTTTGGGTATTTTGGGCTTTGGGGAACACTTAGGGAACTGATTATTAGCTAGATCTATCTCTCTCTTTTTGACTTCCCCCTTCTCCTCCTGCTCACCTCTATCTCCTTCCTCTGTCTTCTTTTCTCTATGTAACTCTGTAAACCTCTCTGGGTGTTCCAGGCAGTGGAGAGCACATAGGGAATTGATTACTGGCTAGACTGATCTCTCCCCTTTTGATTCCCCCTCTTCTCTTCTTGGTCACCTCTATCTCCCGCCTCCCTCTTTTCTTCTCCATGTAACTCCGTGAACCTCTCTGGGTGTCCCTCACTGTGGAGAATCTTTTCTCAATTAACCTAGAGGTTTTATCATCAGTGCTGTATGGATGGAGAAGTCTTGAGGCTACTGTAAGAATAAGACTGAAAACCAGAGACAGGAGGCTTAAATCCAAAACTTGAGAACACCAGAACACTCCTGACTCCAGGGAACATTAATTGACAAGAGCTCATCCGAAAGCCTCCATACCTACACTGAAACCAAGGTCCACCCAAGAGCCAACAAGTTCCAGATCAAGAAATACCATGTTAATTCTCCAGCAGTGCTGGAACATAGCCCTGAACATTAATATACAGGCTGCCCAAAGTCACACCGAACCCATAGACACCTCAAAACTCACTACTGGACACTTCAATGCATTCCAAAGAGAAGAGATCCAACTCCACCCACCAGAATATTGACACAAGCTTCCCTAACCAGGAAACCTTGACAACCCACACTTGTAACCCCAACGCACAGGGAGAAACCTCCACAATAAAGAGGAACCACAAACTTCCAGCATACAGTAAGGCCATCCCAAACACAGCAATCAAAACAAGATGAAAAGGCAGAGAAATATTCATCAGGTAAAGGAATATGATAAATGCACACCAAACCAAACAAAAGAGGAGGAGATAGGGAGTCTATCTGAAAAAGCATTCAGAAAAATTATTGTAAAAATGACCCAAAATGTTGAAAACAAAATGGAGTTACAGATAAATAGTCTGGAGACAAGGATTCAGATAATGCAAGAAATGTTTAAAAAAGACATAGAAGAAATAAAAAAGAGTGAATCAATAATGAATAATGCAATAACTGAGATCAAAAACTCTGGAGGGAACCAACAGTAGAATAACTGAGGCAGAAGATAGGATAAGAGAGGTGGAAGATAGAATGGTGGAAACAAATTAAGCAGATAGGAAGAAAGAAAAAAGGAATTAAAAGAAGTGAGGACAACCTCAGAAACCTGTGGGACAATGTTAAACGCCCTAACATTCGAATCATAGGAGTCCCAGAAGAAGAAGACAAAAAGAACGGCTATGAAAAAATACTTGAGAAAATAATAGTTGAAAACGTCCCTAAAATGGGGAAGGAAATAGTCATCCACTTCCAAGAAATCCAGAGAGTCCCAGACAAGATAAACCCAAGGCAAAATACACCAAGACACATTTTAATCAAATTAATGTAGATCAAACACAAAGAAAAAAATATTAAAAGCAGCAAGGGAAAAACAACAAATAACATACAAGGGGATTCACATAAAGATAACAGCTGATCTTTCACTAGAAACTCTTCAGGCCAGAAGGGAATGGCAGGGCATACTTAAGGTGAAGAAAGAGAAAAATCTACAGCCCAGATTACTGTACCCAGCAAGGATCTCATTCAAATATGAAGGAGAAATCAAAAGCTTTACAGACAAGCAAAAGCTGAGAGAATTCAGCACCTCCAAACCAACACTTCAACAAATGCTAAAGGATCTTCTCTAGACAGGAAACACAAAAAGGGTGTATAAACTCAAACCCAAAACAATGACGTAAATGGCAACGGGATCATGCTTATCAATAATCACCTAAATGTAAACGGGTTGAATGCCCCAACCAAAAGACAAAGACTGACTGAATGGATACAAAAACAAGACCCCTCTATATGTTGTCTATAAGAGACCCACCCTGAAACAAGGGACACAAACAGACTGAAAGTGAAGGACTGGAAAAAGATATTTCACGCAAATGGAGACCAAAAGAAAGCAGCAATAGCAATACTCATATCAGATAAAATAGACTTTGAAATAAAGGCCATGAAAAGAGACAAAGGACACTACATAATGAACAAAGGGTCAACCCAAGAAGAAGATTTAACAATTATAAATATATATGCACCCAACATAGGAGCACCACAATATGTAAGACAAATCCTAACAAGTATGAAAGGGGAAATTAACAGTAACACAGTAATACTGGGAGACTTTAATATTCCATTCACACCTATGGATAGATCAACTAAACAGAAAATTAGCAAGGAAACACAAACTTTAAATGACAAAATGGACTAGTTATACCTACTTGATATCTATAGGACATTTCACCCAAAACAATGAATTTCACCTTTTTCTCAAGTGTACAGGGAACCTTCTCCAGGATAGATCACATCCTGGGCCATAAATCTGGCCTTGGTAAATTAAAAAAAAAAAAAATTGAAATCATTCCAAGCATCTTTTCTAATCACTGTGCGATGATTAGATGTCAACTACAGGGGGAAAAAGCTATTAAAAATACAAACATTTGGAGGCTAAACAGCAAACTTCTGAATAACCAATAAATCACAGAAGAAATCAAAATATGCATAGAAATGAATGAAAATTAAAATACAATAACCCAAAACCTATGGAACTCAGTAAAAGCAGTGCTAAGGGGAAGATTCATAGCAATACAAGCTTATCTCAAGAAACAAGAGAAAAGTCATATAAATAACCTAACTTTATACCTAAAGCAACTAAAAAAGGAAAAAATGAAAAACCCTAGGGTTAGTAGAAGGAAAGAAATCATAAAAATTAGGGCAGAAATAAATGAAAAAGAAACAAAGGAGACCATAGCAAAAATCAACAAAGCTAAAAGCTGGTTCTTTGAGAAGATAAATAAAATAGACAAACCATTAGCCAGTCTCATCAAGAAAAAAAGGGAGAAGAATCAAATCAACAAAATTAGAAATGAAAATGGAGAAATCACAACAGACAACACAGAAATACAAAGGATCACGAGACTACTATCAGCAATTATACGCCAATAAAATGGACAACTTGGAAGAAATGGACAAATTCTTAGAAAAGTATAAATTTCCAAACTGAACCAGGAAGACATAAAAAATCTTAACAGACCCATCACAAGCACAGAAATCTAAACTGTAATCAGAAATTTTCCAGCAAGCAAAAGCCCAGGACGAGATGGCTTCACAGATAAACTACCAAAACCAGAGAAGAGCTAACACCTATCCTGCTCAAACTCTTCCAGAAAATTGCAGAGGAAGGTAAACTTCCAAAGTCATTCTATGAGGCCACCACCACCCTAATACCAAAACCAGACAAAGATGCCACAAAAAAAGAAAACTACAGGCCAATATCACTGATGAACATAGATGCAAAAATCCTTAACAAAATCCTAGCAAGCAGAATCCAACAAGATATTAAAAAGATCATACATCATGACCAAGTACACTTATTCCCAGGGATGCAAGGATTCTTTAATACCCACAAATCAATGAATGTGATACACCACATTAACAAATTGAAATATAAAAAACATATGATTGTCTCAATAGATGTAGAGAAAGCCTTTGACAAAATTCAACATCCATTTATGATGAAAACCCTCTAGAAAGCAGGCAGAAAAGGAACATACCTCAACGTAATAAAAGCCATATATGATAAACCTACAGCAAACATTATCCTCAATGGTGAAAAATTGAAAGCATTTACACTAAAGTCGGGAATAAGACAAGGTTGCCCACTCTCATCACTACTATTCAAGTTTAACCACAGAAATCAGAGAAGGAAAAGAAATAAAAAGAATCCAGATTGGAAAAGAAGAAGTAAAGCTCTCACTGTTTGCAGATCGTCTACATAGAAAACCATAATGACTCCACCAGAAAATTACTAGAGCTTATCAATGAATATAGTAAAGTTTCAGGATATAAAATTAACACACAGAAATCCCTTGCATTCCTATACACTAACAATGAGAAAACAGAAAGAGAAATTAAGTAAACAATTCCATTCACCATTGCAACGAAAAGAATAAAATACTTAGGAATAAATCTACCTAAAGAAAGAAAAGACCTATATACAGAAAACTATAAAACACTGACAATAGAAATCAAAGAGGACACAAAGAGATGGAAAAATATACCATGTTCATGAATCAGAAGAATCAATATGTGAAAATGAGTATACTACCCAAAGCAATCTATAGAGTCAATAAAATCCCTATCAAGCTACCAATGGAATTTTTCAGAGAACTAAAACAAATAATTTCACAATTTGTATGGAAATACAAAAAACCTTGAATAGCCAAAGCAAACTTGAGAAAGAATGGAACTGGAGTAATCAACCTGCCTGACTTCAGGCAGGTTATACTACAAAGCTTATAGTTTATACCATACTTCAAAGCTACAGTCATCAAGACAGTGTGGTACTGGCACAAAGACAGAAATATAGATCAGTGGAAAAAATAGAAAGGCCAGAGATAAATCTATGCACCTATGGACGCCTTATCTTTGACAAAAGAGGCAAGAATATACAATGGAGAAAAGACAATCTCTTTAACAAGTGGTGCTGGAAAGACTGGTCAACCACTTGTAAAAGAATGAAACTAGAACACTTTCTAACACCATACACACACCCAAAAAAACCTCAAAATGGATTAAACGATCTAAACGTTAAGACCAGAAACTATAAAACTCCTAGAGGAGAACATAGGCAAAACACTCTCTGACATAAATCACAGCAGGCTCCTCTATGACCCACCTCAGAGAGCAATGGAAATGAAAGCAAAAATAAACAATGGAACTTAATTAAACTTAAAAGCTTTTGAACAACGAAGGAAACTCTAAGCAAGGTGAAAAGACAGCCTTCAGAATGGGAGAAATAATAGCAAACGAAGCAACTGACAAAGAATTAATCTCAAAAATATACAAGCAGCACCTGCACCTCAATTCCAAAAAATAAATGACCCAATCAAAAAATGGGCCAAAGAGCTAAATAGACATTTCTCCAAAGAAGACATACAGATGGCTAACAAACACACGAAAAGATGCTCAACATCACTCATTATCAGAGAAATGCAAATCAAAACTACAATAAGGTACCATCTCACGCTGGTCAGAATGGTTGTTATCAAAAAGTCTACAAACAATAAATTCTGAAGAGGGTGCAGAGAAAAAGGAACCCTCTTACACTATTGGTGGGAATGCAAACTAGTACAGCCACTACGGAGAAGAGAGTGGAGATTCCTTAAAAAAACTGGAACTAGAACTGCCACATGACCCAGCAATCCCACTGCTGGGCATACACACTGAGGAAACCAGAATTGAAAGAGACATATGTACCCCAACGTTCATCACAGCACTGTTTACAATAGCCAGGACATGGAAGCAACCTAGATGTCCACCTGCAGAGGAATGGATAAGAAAGCTGTGGTACATATACACAATGGAACATTAGTCAGCTATTAAAAAGAATGCATTTGAATCAGTTCTAATGAGGTGGATGAAACTGGAGCCTATTATACAGAGTGAAGTAAGCCAGAAAGAAAAACACCAATACAGTATACTAAAGCATATATATGGAATTTAGAAAGATGGTAATGATGATGCTATATGCGAGACAGCAAGAAAAGACACAGATGTAAAGAACAGTCTTTTGGACTCTGTGGAAGAAGGTGAGGGTGTGATGATTTGAGAGGGTAGTGTTGAAACGTGTATATTATCATATGTGAAGTGGATCCCCAGCCCAGATTCGATGCATGAGATAGGGTGCTTGGGGCGGGTGCACTGGGATGACCCTGGGGGATGGGATGGGGAAGGCAGGTGGGAGTGGGGTTCTGGATGGGGAACAGATGTGAGCCTTTGGCTGATTCATGTCAATGTATGCAAAAAGCCACTACAATATTGTAAGGTGATTAGCCTCCAATTAAAATAAATTATTATTATTATTTTTTAAAGCTACATCCTGAAAGAAACATTCACGGCACACATCTGATAAAAGACTTGAGTCCAGAATATAGTAAGAACTCTCACAATTCAGCAAGATCACCCCAAAAAGGGGAAAGGGATACTTGAACAAACATCTCACAAATAGCTAATATCCTCAGTGACAGATGTTAAACTTCATTAGTCATCAGGAAAATGCAAATTAGAATCACATAAGATACTACTGTATACCTGCTTATTGTTGTTTAGTTGCTCTGTCTTGTCCAACTCTTTGCAACTCATGGACTGAAGTATACCAGGCTTCCCTGTTCTTCACAACCTCCTGGAGTTTTCTCAATGTCATCCAACTACCTCATCCTCTGTTGTCCTCTTCTCCTCCTGCCTTCAATCTTTCCCAGCAATTAGGGTCTTTTAAAATGAGTCAGCTCTTCACATCACGTGGCCAAAATGTTGGTGCTTCAACTTCAGCATCAGTCCTTCTAATGAATATTCAAGGTTGATTTCCTTTAGTGTTGATTGATTTGATCTCCTTGCTGTCCAAGAGACTCTCAGGAGTCTTCTCCAACACCACAGTTTGAAGGCATCAGTTCTTCCATGCTCAGTCTTTTTTATTGTCCAGCTCTCACCTCCATACATGACTACTAGAAAAATCACAGCTTTGACTATTTCGACACTTGTAGACAAAGTAATGTCTCTGCTTTTGAATATGCTGTATAGGTTTGTCATAGCTTTTCTTCCAAGGAGCAAGCATCTTTTAATTTCATGTCTTCAGTCACTGGCCATAGTGATTTTGGAGCCCAAGAAAATAAATTCTGTCACTGTTTCCATTGTTTCCCCATCTATTTGCCATGAAGTGATAGGACTGGATACCATGATCTTAGTTTTCTGAATGTTAGGTTTTAAGCCAGATTTTTCACTCTCCTTTTTCATCTTCATCAAGAGGCTTTTAAATTACATTTTGCTTTCTGACATAGCAGTGATGTCATATGCATATCTGAGATTATCAATATTTTTCCCCACAATCTTCATTTCAGGTTGTGCTTCATCCAGCCCAGCATTTCGTATAATGTACACTGCATAGAAGTTAAATAGGCAGGGTGACAATATATAGCCTTGATGGACTGCTTTCCCAATTTGAACCAGCTAGACAAGCTAAAATTATTTAAAAGACAAACAAAACAAAAGCTTAACAATACCATGTGTGTTGAGTATGTGGAGCCATGAGAACTTTCATATACTATTTGTGGGAGTGTAAATTGGTAAACTAGCTTAGAAAACAGTTTGGCAGTTTCTTATAGTTAAATGTACACTTTCTGCTTGAGCTCATTTATATCACTTCTAGATATTTACTAAAAAAAAAAAGATGAAAATATATACCTAGAAAAATAATTGTACAACAATCTTTACAGAAAATTTACTCATCATAGCCCAATGTGAAAAGAAACCAAGTGCCCATAAACAGAGAAATAGATAAACTGAAATATTCATATAACGGCATATTACTCAACAACTTAAAAAACTAATAGATGCAACTTCTTACTAATACATGTAAGAAGTAGAGGAAATCCCCAAATCATGAACCTGAGTTAAAGAAACCAGAAAGAAAACACATATCACATAATTCTATTCTATTGTGTCAGAAATGGTTGTCATTCTGAGGCATAAAGGGGATCAACTGCCAAAAGGCCTGAAGAAACTTTCTGGTGTGATGGGGATGCCCTTCATTTTGATTGTTGAACTCGTATGACTTTATAGTATAAAAGACCACATTTGCCCCCATAAAGGCTAAATGCTCTTTCCTTCAAGTCTAATTATTTATATGTACATAAATAAATAATTAAATGTCTCCTTATTTCTAGTTAACTTTAAATATATTGAAATAGTGAAAATTTACTATATAAGCTGAGGATAGCTTTGGTATTACTGCAACAGTACTGAACATGAAAGAGAAATACATAGTTTTAAAGTTCATTTTCTAAAACTCTTTGAACAGATGTACTTGGTATTCAGAAATTTTAGGATAAGAATGTGATGCATGTACCATATATTACACAGCAGCTGCATTATCCCTTTAATTAAAGTATTAAGTTTTCTGTAGTGAAATACAAAAATTCATACAAAGTAAATTAAAAACTATTTATAGCCTCTTTTCAATTCAGGTTTGCTTTTAAGCCAAAATCAGTTTTAGTATGATGAAATTTCAGTTTCTAAGGATTTTTGGATTTTGATGCTGTAAATAAGATACTGTGTACCTGAAGTTCAATTTACCAATAATTATTAAAATGATTTAACAAAGAACATGCCTGCTGTTTTTCCAGGTTATAGAAGTGGTTGTAATGAACTGGGGGTACTTTTGTCACTTTAAGGAATCTAGGCCAACATTAAATTTCTGGCACTGTTCTTTGAGTGAGGAAATAAAATCCCAGTCAAAAATAAAGTTTCTGTTTTTAGTGGCTTTACTATGAGGATGAAGTAACATTTTTTACTTAAATGTAATATCTTTCTGCTATTAATTTTCTTCTTTATATTTGTACCATTTCACAAAACTGCAAATGAATGAAGAATCTTTCTGCAGAAAATACAGCTTTCTTTGCTAAAATGAACAAACAAAAAGTTCAACATAAATTGAACGCAAAAAAAAATTAAAATTTTCATTAGAATCATTTCTAAGTTCTCATTCAACTGGGTCTGATTTCTTCTATATTCTGCCCATTGCTTATTGTCATGTGTGTGTTAGCGTGTGTGTATGCATACACATTTGACTTCCATCCCTAAGAAAACACTAGCAAATATGGTATTGTACAGAGGCAATGTGATATAGTATCAAGAGCATGGGGATGTGGTTTAGTAAAACTGCTCTTGTATTCCAGGTGCTTCTTTAAAACCTTGTGACAGAAGATAATTTAGTTTTTGTGAATCTAGGTTTTATTATCTATAATTTGAGAGCTGTAAATTAAACTTCAGGATTATTTTTAGGATAACATGAGATACACTGTCAATCATCCAATTAATAATAAGTGGCATCTATAATAATAAGTTCACTACTTTATTATTAAAACCTTGACAGAGAAATCTATGTTTTATTGAAAAGGGAAGTATAATTGTGTTAGAGATAAGCTTAAAACCTTACCTTATGAAAATATTACTCTGCTCTTCTTTACAAGACTATTATTTGTTTTTACCACTAGAATTTGGCAAGAGCTTATTTGATAATGTTTGATGAAACCATACACTCTCTACTATTTTACAATATCTACTACAAAGCCTATGGTCAGGAATTACAATTCTACTAGTGTAAAAAAGGTTCAGAATTCTAGGGACAGAAGAAAATTTTCTCACTCAGCAGGAAACAGGTAAATTGCAAATGGAAGTCATTAAAAATTAAGTCTCTGATTGAACTTTGGCCTAGTGAATGAAATTTAACTTTTTCTAAGAAAGTTTGGCTATATTATCTGACAATGCAGATGAGGAAGGGTATCTTATATCAAAATATCAACTACCTACAATCAACTAGAGTCTATTAAGCCATTTATTATTTAAATAATTATTTCAGATTGATTACTTAAGTATCAAGGGCAGTTAAGCAACAGACTTAATTCTCTTTTACTTACTAATTTTTTTTTCACTACTTAGTTCTTATGGGAAATCCTATCCAGGTCATCATATCACAATTGAAAACAACTGATAATGAAAAGAATGCTAATTGGTTTCCTCTCTCTTATCACTGATTCATACACAAACTATTATTTCCACATTCTTCCTCTTGTTTGTACTCAACTTCTATATCTAGACTTTAAAGTTTTTTGGAGTAATTAGGAACTAGCATAGCATTGGTAAACTATATTGAGTCTTAGGATGATGAATGGGAACTAGGAATAATGTATTTAAAGCTACTGATCAAATATTTATTTAACAACCATTGAACAAAGTGCTAATGACAAAAAGACAAGTTTCAGTTTTTGCCCTTTGGAAACTCAGAGTTTAGTAAAGATTTGTAAACAAATTCAACACAGAATGATATGTTCAATAACAGATTGTAGCCAAAGTAATAAACATTTAGACAAATAATAAGCATGCTGGCCAGCAGAAAGGGGGACATTACATCACTCAAAGTCCTGTGTTCTGTTCTGAACCTTCTGAGGCCAAAGCAACATTGCCTCAAGTTGGGTGGTGAGCCAAGAATTATAGGTCAGTCTTTCAACTCTACTTTCTTCAAAGAGAATGTCAGGACTAAATTCATGAATTCTCAGGCTTTTACTTTCTGTTTAATTTCACCAATATCTGAAGTCTCAGTGCTCTCTTTAAAAAATAGCATTAGTTCAGTTCAGTTGCTCAGTTATGTCCAATTCTTTGCAACCCCATGAATTACAGCACAGGCCTCCTTGACTATCACCAATTCCCAGAGTTTACTCAAACTCCTGTCCATTGAGTCCGTGATGCCATCCAACTATCTCATCTTCTGTCATCCCCTTCTCCCCCTGCCTTCAGTCTTTCCCAGCATCAGGGTCTTTTCCAGTCAATTCTTCTCATTAGGTGGCCAAAGTGTTGGAGTTTCAGCTTCAACATCAATCCTTCCAATGAACATTCAGGACTGATTTCCTTTAGGAGGGACTGGTTGGATCCCCTTTCAGTCCAAGGGACTCTCAAGAGTCTTCTCCAACACCACAGTTCAGAAGCATCAATTCTTTGCCACTCAGCTTTCTTTATAGTCCAACTCTCACATCCATACATGACTACTGGGGAAAAAAAATAGCATAATTTATTGCAAAAAATCTGCTTTCTACTGCATTATGCTGTTTACCTTCCTGAGACGACGCCCAGCACCTCTTCCTTCACCTTTTTTCCCACTTATGCCACAGTGTTCCCTAAAAGATCTATTCCATAACATAAGAATTCCTCTGTACCATCAACTTCTATTCAGGACGTTTTGCCTGCCTCTGCCTCAATTGGATCCTAACTTTCTTGAGAGCTTAGTTTTTACCTCTGGCCTTAGTATGTGGCTTTTATTTTCTGTCACCTCCATACTTTAATAATGAGCAGTAAGATGAGCAGATTTCACAAATTTCTTTCCCACTATCCACTGAGCATTCCCACTGTTGGGAAGCTTGCTTCTCAGTCCAGTCACTCACTCCCATCCGTTATGAGTGGCAGATACCAACCATTCACTAACTTCACCTCATTCACTGAACATCTTGACACTTGAGTCACAGATAGGCCTTTGCTTCAGCCAAGATTCCTGCTGCTGCTGCTGCTGCTAAGTCACTTCAGTAGTGTCGCACTCTGTGCAACCCCATAGATGGCAGCCCACCAGGCTCCCCCATCCCTGGTATTCTCCAGGCAAGAACACTGGAGTGGGTTGCCATTTCCATCATCCTATAAAATATCCAAGTCCATGATTTTCCAGTCCTATTCAAGACTCTAACCACTTGTTTCCAATGTTTTCCTCTGTTTCATTCTGATACATATTCTTAAAGCCATAATATGGACTGGCCATAATCTGAAGTGAATAAGTTTGAAATCATTTTTCAGATTTTTCATTTACTCTTACGTTGACTACCCTGCAACTTTTTCTTTGTCCCTTCCACACTCTCTACCTTTACTCTAACCCTAATATTGACCTAACCATAACCATAATCAAGACTATAAACATAAAGACAATCATAATCCTTCTTTCCTGCCTTCCTGTTCAATATAGATTTCATAGCTCATTTTTTTTTCCCCTGGTGAACTCCAATTTCTTCTGTTATTTCATTGCATTCATTTAACAAAATCAAATTCTGAAGGAATCCATTTTCTATGTCTTGGGCAATGAATTATACTGGAAAAAATAACAAACAGAGCAAAGTAACACTATAAATTTATCATCACTGACCTCATGTAGATAATTAACAAATCTATCACTGGCATCAATATTTCAAATCATCTATACTTTTCGGGCTTCCCTGATAGCTTAGTTGGTAAAGAATTCTTCTGCAATGCAGGAGACCTGGGTTTGATCCCTGGGTTGGGAAGATTCCCTGGAGAAGGGAAAGGTTACTCACTCCAGTATTCTGGCTTAGAGAATTCCGTGGACTGTATAGTCCATGGGGTCGCAAACAGTCAGACACAACTGAACAACTTTCACGTTCACTATACTTTTCTCAACATCTATTTATACCACACCAAACCCAAAATTGTTCAGGCCCATTATTTCCTAAAAGAGAAAAATAGAAGCTATCATATGTGGTTTAGTTTAGACGCTAAGTCTTATCTGACTCTTTTGTGACCCCAGGGATTGCAGCCTGCCAGGCTCCTCTGTCCATGGCATTTTCTAGTCAAGAATACTTGAACACCCTTAATTTCCAGACACCCATTTTTATTCTTGCCATACTCTGATAAGCCTCGTGTTCTACTGCTCCAAAACAGCTCCCATTATCATCAACAATAACCTCCATATCAGTAATCAAAAAACCTATTTCATGGCTTACTTTTCTCTGAGTGGTGCTGACCACCTGTGGTTAGAAATTAGTATAAAGTAGTTGCTAAAACTGTGGGCTCTGGAGTCAGACACCCTAGGATAGATTCCTGGATCTGCCAGTTACTAGCTGGGACTTAAAGCAATTAATTGAAAATATCTCTATGCTTCAATTTCCTTCTCTATAAAATAGAAGTAAAAGTAGTACTTATCATGGAAATGTAAAAATAAGGTAAATGCATATTTTTACAGTTCTTGGGCTTCCCTGGTGGCTCACATAGTAAGGCGTCTGCCTGCAATGTGGGAGACCTGGGTTCAATCCCTGGATTGGGAAGATCCCCTGGAGAAGGAAATGGGAACCCACTCCAGTATTCTTACCTGGAAATTACATGGACAAAGGAGCCTTGTAGGCTACAGTTCATGGGATGGTAAAGAGTTACACAGGACTGAGCAACTTCACAGATCTTAGAGCATAACCTGACACCTAGTAAGCTCTCAATAAATGTTTCTATTAATTCTATTAACTACTCTTCCCTTCTTGAATATAAACTCTTTTTGACTCCTAAACTTCATACTCTTTTGGTTTTGGTAGAAGGGCTATTTAAGTGTGTCCTGGAGACCATACAAAAGGAAAATAACATGATCAGGAATTTAATAATTTCAACTCAAATTCTTGTCATCCCCCCCAAAAATCTTACTTTTGTATATTCATATTTATTTTTATCTGTTTGGGGGAGGGTAGAAATGGCTGACATTTAAATTATTTTAATACTTATATATTTATAAATATTTATATATTTAAATATTATAGAATAAAAATGTAAGGTCTTTTCATAGACTATTCAAATATCCTTAAGTGGAAACTAAGGCATTGATTAGGAGGAGTGAGGATATTTGGGAAGACATGAATAAAGATGAAATTTTTGAATCTACTTTAAGCCTTCTTTCAATGAGGTACTGATTGTCTTCAAGATTTATCCCTATCACCTTTATTGTGTCTAGACCTATAACTAGAAAGTTCTAAATATATCCCAACAGAGATAAGTAAAAATTCAACCTAGGAAGAAATAGGCTACACTCCAAAAGATTACAATATATTCGAAGTTATATTGGCGTAAACCAAAGGGATATATGTGAGAGTATATTATTTCAGTTTTAGACCAAGGGGATGGAATATTGGATCAGGAAATATTAATCAATATGAGGGTACTTATTCCTGAATTAATATATGATAGGTTGAACAAATAAAATTGCTCTCTTTGTGCTTAATTTTTTTTCTATATGTCTCAAGGCTCAGTTCTGTTTCCTAATAGTTCTCCAGATGATATTAACAATAAAGGGTTTTAAATACTGCTTATTTTCTTATGAGTCTCAAATATGCATTTCATGTCTGTTTTTTTCTCTAAGAACCTTAGATTTCAAGCAATCACCTCATAATGCCCATTTGGATATATGAGAGAGAAAAAATTTGAACTGTATATATCTAAAACTAAACTCATAATTTATCTCCTAAAGACATTTATTCTAAAATGTTTCTCTAATGTAAATGGATAGATTATTCATTCACTTACACAAGTGAGAAACCTGGGATTGACTCTTGACACCTATTTAAACTCCATTGCCAGTAGCCAATAATCAAGTCTTATCTTTTACCCTCTAAATAGCTTTCCAAATAATCCACTGCTCTTATTTTCACATTTCCTCATTCCTTAAAATATTTCAGCACCTGACTCACCGTTACTCTTTAACATTCCAATATCTATGTAAATCACCTGTCAATATGGTGACTGAATTCCTTAACTCTCTCTCAAAGATTTTTTTTTTTTCTTTTGCCCCCTATCTCAGATATTTACTTTCAGGATTCTGCTCTTATCTTTGCAAATGGAAGCACTGAAATACAACCATAATTTTCATTTCAATTTGCATTTCATCATATTCTCCAAGCAGCACTTCCTATCATGGCAACTCTAACAATCCTTTCACCATTCTGGCACATCAGCACATCAACTCTCACATCGTTGCTCTCCCTTTGTGCCCTTTCTCCTTATCCAGTTTAAATTCATGGTCAGTCATAATCATTCCTCACATATGTTCTGAATTCCTTTGATCTTCCCTCACTTTCGTGGTACTGTTACAAAATGATGACCCCAATTAAACTCTTTGTTTAGTCTCTGCTTACTTTGATAGACCAGGTCTTTCCCTTTCAAAGAAACTGGCTAACAGTTCACCAAACCTATTTTCCTTTCCCCCAGTACAAAGCTAGACAATATTCTCAGTCTTTGCCAATTTAAGGTGTAACTATGGGTTTGAATTTTAGCCAATAAATGTGAGTAGAAATGATTCATATCAATTCTAAGATTGGCATATATAAAATTTTGAGATCTTCCATTGTCTCCATTCTCTAACTTTCCAGCTGTGTATCAAAGTCCAGGATAATCTTGGAAAACCTGTGCTGAGCTTCTATTCACCAGGAGCACTGAAAGATACAGATGTATACCCTTGGATTTCACTTCTACTATGTCCCACTACCAACAAGACTTCAGGTTACTAATATATAAATTTCTACTGTGTTAGGCACTAAGATTTGAGGGTTAATCTGTTACAGCAGCTAGCATTGTGTTCAAATCACTATAGAAACGTGCCTGTAGAAAACACACAGCTACACCGACAGATGTCACTTTTAAATTCATGATCGCGAACCTTGTCATCTAACATTAACACGTGTACGACTCTTTGCGATCCCATGGACTGTATAGCCTAGCAGGTTCCTCCATCCATGGAATTTTCCAGGCAAGAGGACTGGAGTGGGGTGCCATTTCCTTCTCCAGGGGATTTTCCCGATCCAGGGATCGAACCCAGCTCTCCAGCACTGCAGGCAGATGCTTTACCTTCTGCGCCACCAGAGAAGTCCAACATTAACCCTAGATTTCCCTACTTTATTCAGTATCCTACTCTCCTAGATAATAATTCGAACTTTTCCTCAAAACTCATACCTGGTCTATCTACAATCTCATTACTAATACCTTCAAAATATATTCAGAATTTAACAGTTCTTCACTCTCAGGCCCAAGCTCTCTATTTCTGCTGACTATTAAAATTCAAAGCAAATTATTCCAGACCTCAAAACCCTGCAATGGCTTTGTATTTTTAGGGTATAGTCAAGAAACTAGAAACTATATTGGATATTTCAAATTGAGGGTCTTCTTACATAGGTGCTGGATGACTTTAAAGAGCAAAGGGAACTGTGGGCAAGAACGCCAGCACTGGATCAGAGAGCAAAAGGGAAAATGTAGGTTACCAGAACCTGGGAGCTTAGAAGAAGGAGTCCACCAGGCTAGTTCTCATACTTCTGAGGGAGGAGCCGGAGTGCTGCTTTTCCTCTAAGATTGTGCCCCAGAGCTGTGCTGGAAATATCATAAAACACTAGAGGTTAGAACTAACTGCTGCTTCTGAGCAGTGTTGGCAAAGAAAAGGAAAATAGAAGGAAGTCTCTTCCTCTGCCTTCTTCCTATGTATCCTGCAGGTAGAATCTACAAGGAAACCAGCTGGCAAACGGAACCGGAAATGTAATTTCCCAACTCTGAGCCTCAGTCTCACCATCATAAAGCCACCAGCTTTGGCTACTCAGCACTCATAAAACCCCTCTACACATATTTTTACTTCCACAGAACAATATTAACAAGCATCCTTCTACACAGCAGGGTCTGACTCTCTCCTTTATCCAAATGAAATCACTCTTACACTTTTTCCCTATAAAGCAGACTCAAAGTTCTAACATTTACCAAATCCCATCTCTAGAGAATGTTAAATCTTGTTCAGTCACAATTTAACTAAAATTGTTAGACAAAGTAATATGGATAAAATAAAAGATGAAGTAAGTTAGGAATTCCTCTGGGCTCAGATGGATTTACTCATCTGTCTGTGGTCAGTTGCTGGGATGGTTGTTCTGGTCTTTGGACTCTCTTATGTGTCTGAGGCTTTAACTATAATGCTTTGTCTCTGTTCCATGTGCTTTTTCATCTTCCAGATGGCAATGACAAGCTCTTTTATGTAGCAGTTGCAGGCTTCCAAAAGAAAGAGCAGAAGGATAAAAAGTTTCTTGAGACCTGGGCTTAGGATTCACTCAATATTACTTCTGCCCTATTTTATTGGCTAAAGCAAATCACAAGGGCAGCTCATTTCAATACATGGGAAAATAGATTTACCTCCTGAAGGGAGAAGCTGCAAGAATTTCTAGTTTGCAGTACACAACCTAAGAATTAAAGGAAGCACAGAGCTCTCTTTTTTCCCCACTACAAATCACCCTTTAACTGGCCCACTGTAACATGGATTTTCTAATTTAAATGCATTTCTGATTTAAATCCATTTTGCCTGGGCTTCCCAGGTGGCACACTGGTTAAAAATCCATCTGCCTATGCAAGAGATATGGGTTTGAGCCCTTTGTTGGGAAGATTCCCTGGAGCAGAAATGACAACCCACTCCAGTATTCTTGCCTGGGAAATCCCATGGAGAGAGGAGGCTGGTGGGCTACAGTCCATGCGATCACAGTCAGACATGACTGAGCACACATGCACCCATTTTGACCAGTAGCCCAAAATGATTTTTGAGTTTCTAGGATTAGAATCAACTCAAATCTAGTATGCAGATGTTTGCAAGCAGGTTTTAGGAAGACTTAGAAAAGTTTTGCAGTACATAATTGTGGCAATATTACAAAGTCATTTCTCAAAGATATACAGCCTCCATTTAAAAACATTTATTTAACATTTTTTATTTATTTACTTTTGGCTGTATTGGATCATCATTGCTGCTCAGACCTTTCTCTAGCTGTGGAGAGCAGGGGCTACTCTCTAGCTATGGTGTGCAGGCTTCTCAATGTGATGGTCTCTCTTGTTGCAGAGCACTGGGCTCTAGGGTGTGTGGACTTCAGTAGCTGTGGCATGTGGGTGGCTCCTTCAGTAGTTGTGGCTCCTGGGCTCCACAGCACTGGCTCAATAGTTTTGGTGCACCAGCTTAATTGCTCCACAGCCTGTAGGATGTTCCCAGAACAGAGATTAAATCCATGTCTCCTGCATTGGCAGGTGGATTCGTGACCACTGAGCCACCAGAGAAGCCCTGGCCTACTTTTAAATCAAAGAACTCTAAGTCAGTGAATTCATTTAGGTTCATAGAAGTTGGATAACAAACAATACTCAAGTCAGATGTTTGCCCACCACACTTAGAGTTTTCTTATTATATTGACTAAGCAACACTTTAGAAATCTGCTCATATATTTCACATCTAAGATATTTCACTCCTAGAAATCAAGTAACCATAGTCTAAGATTCTGGCAAGGCAGGATATTCTGATCAGCAACCCTTCCTTGCCATCCATTACAGCAATCGTACAAATCTTGGTTCTTGAGTTTAGTGTTGCTACTTCTGCTATTCTGTGATTCCATGATATTTATTAAGGATTCCTTTTCAATGACAGCATCTCTCATTACCAACTTTAGACTTCAGAGGACAGCTACTATAGAGCTTTACGAAGATACTGGTATATGCCTCAGTGAAAGGTATGCCCTCTGGGCCCTCTAAAGAGATATAGTAGTGGTGGTGCATATGCAAGTTTCACAAGTTAAGTTCACTCTTACATCCCTGTATCCTTAAGCTTCTTCTTTAGACTAGATTAGGAAATTCTCATCAGTTCTCACTGAAAGAGGGCCACCACGGAATCCAGTAGACCAAGAAAACTGTTAGAACAACTTTCATCTGCTCAGTTTACCATATTAACTCTGGAATAAGAATCCCTATGTTGATTACATTTTCCTGATCAAATATTATATTTCATCCTCCTTGGTCAAATATCCTTATAACATATTCCCACTTCTATCCCCAAATTCATGCCAGCATAATTTAGAAATACATTGTAATTCTTTTGGAGTAAAACCTTTTTTTCCTGGGCTGGGTTTTCACTTGTTTATGGAATGCACTCAGAATTTTCTAGCTATAGGACTAGATACAATAGGAGTGGGAGCTCTTGAGAAGCAACTCATTGAGAGGGAGGCTCAGAGTAGATTCCTGTTTTTAGCTTCATTTATATCCACCCAGATATCCCTCCTCCTTCTGAATCAATGTCCTAGATTTCACTTAGGACACTTGGGACACCTACAAATACACATTCATTTCAATTTTGTAACTAACTCAAACATTTAAATGTTGAGTTTAATTTTCAGTCATACCTGCCCTGCTGTATACAAACTAAAATAAATACATTCATGCAAAAATATGAGAGTCTTTTGGTGTTACCAGAGAAGTCTTGAGGTTATTAAAACCCTGAGCACATTTTCCTTTTGTATGGTCTCCAATGTAGTCAGAAATAGCTATTCTGCCACATAGTCATCAGAGTTATTATTACCACCATACCTGACAACTGCAGCAGCCACTTGGTCCTATAAGATATTGATTACAGTAAGCACTTTATCTCAAGCAATTGCAGGTAGTAATTTAGTTAAATATTTCTTGCCATGGCAATATCATTATCTTAGTTTCTACTGATAAGGAATTTAACATTACTTAAGTTCAAGGTAAAGGATATATTTAAAATAATTCCATAATCCTATCTTTTAGGTTACTTGGAATCACTCTTTGTCCCTGGCACTGTAACCATCAAGAAAACAGAAATCATACCAGGTGTTTTGAGTAAGGATATTTAAACAGAGAATTGGTAAATGGATATTTGAAGGTGATGGAACAAAAAAGAAACATTGCAGTAACCGAGTTACTAATAATTCAGGAGGAAGTTCCCAGCCCTAGTCCTAAGGACTGAGGGTAGGTGATAAAACTATCAGGACCTAAAAGGTTAAAGGAGGAGCCCCATCATTGTTCTTTAGACCTCAGAAAAGAGGATCCCAAATGACTGCTTCTGAAACCTGTGAGGAGGTACCACAAGGCTGGTTCAGGAAGTGCTCCAAGATGAAGATTGAAGCAATCAGCTTCAAAGAGAAATAGAAGAACAAAAAGGTGTCTTTTTTTTTTCCCCCCTTGCTTTGCTTTCTGATCTCCTTCTATTGACTTATGTTGGTAAAACTGAGCAGGAAGCCATTTGACTAACTGGGAAATATAATTTACAGACTCCCTGCCCCAATATCATATATAGGTGAATATTTTAGGGGACCTTTAGAACCAAAAGAAAATAAGTAAATCGCTGACACAGTCTTCTCTTTCATCCTGAGTAACTACTGATATGCATAATGTAGTTTCTTGTTACCTTCTGTTTCATTTTATTAGGTAGTTAGAATAGGAAAAAGGAGTCCAGAATGGCGGTGGCTAAAAGACAAGGAAGGGAAAAGCTTGCAAAAATAGAACAAAGGTAGGTCCGAGGACCATAGTGAGGATCTCAGGTAGAACAAACAGCACTCCTGGCTAGCCCAATTTACATAGGACAGGCCCACGGGGAGGAGAAAAAAACATCAAAAGAGGAGCCAAAGGGCTGGGGGTTCTCTCTCTGTTTCTCTCCTCTTTGCATCTTTTGGATTGGCATGCCCTCACAACTCGAGGATGTATTTTCCTTTATTTTCTAAATAAAACTGAAGTGTAACATGGAGCCGTGACACTGGTCCATTCAAGAGCCGTGACACTGGCCTGTCTGAAGGTTGTAACACTGGTCTGTTGCTTCAAATTACTGTTGTGATAAGACAGAACTGAGGAAATTACACACTCCCGCGATAGTTTCCTGCTCTTCTTCCCCTACTCTTCTGCCATATTACAGACTCCATGCCCAGGCATGTTCTTGTCTTACAGCCTCACATTTGCAGCTCACTCTTCATGAAATGCTCTCCTCAAGATAGATCTTCATGGATAGCTCCCTCATTTCTACTTGTTACTTTCTTAGAGAGACTTTCCCTGGACTTTCCACCTAAAAGTTAACTCATAGTGACATTCAAAGTTCTCTTCCTTAATTTCTTTGATTCCTACCCATTTATCACTCTGTAAAATACTAGGTATTTTCCATATTTATCTTTTTTTAATTTTTTTTTTAATTTACAATATTGTATTGGTTTTGCCATACATCAACATGAATCCACCACGGGTGTACACGTGTTCCCAATCCTGAACCCCCTCCCATCTCCATCCCCATACCATCCCTCTGGGTCATGCCAGTGCACCAGCCCCAAGCTTCCTATATCCTGTATCGAACCTGGACTGGTGATTCGTTTCTTATATGATATTATACATGTTTTAATGCCATTCTCCCAAATCATCCCCTCACCCTCTCCCACAGAGTCCAAAAGACTGTTCTATACATCTGTGTCTCTTTTGCTGTCTCGCATACAGGGTTGTCGTTACCATCTTCCTAAATTCCATATATATGTGCTGGTATAATGTATTGGTGTTTTTCTTTCTGGCTTACTTCACTCTGTATAATAGGCTCCAGTTTCATCCACCTCATTAGAACTGATTCAAATGTATTCTTTTTAATGGCTGAGTAATACTCCATTGTGTATATGTACCACAGCTTTCTTATCCCATTCATATTTATCTTATTATTTTTTTTTTTAACCTCGCGGCGGGGTGGGGTCCCGGGATGCTTGTCCGTCCCAGGCCCTGGGCTGGCGTCAGCTGTGCCTCGGCCGCACCGGCCTCGGGTCCAACACACCGGTCGGGACGCCAGGAACGGGTCTGAGCCGCGGGTCATATTTATCTTATTGTAAGTCTTCTCCAGTGGAATTTTTTTTCCATGGAGCAGAGACTTTTGTTTGATTGCTCATGGATGGATCCTCAGTGCAAGAATAGTGTCTGGCATATATTTAATATTCAATAAGTAATTTCTGAATTAATGAATATCTACTAACCTAGTCCTAGTATTCCCTGGTGGCTCAGATGGTAAAGCATCTGCCTGCAATGCAGGAGACCTGGGTTCGATCACTGGGTTGGGAAGATCCTCTGGAGAAGGGAATAGCAACCCACTCTAGTATTCTTGCCTGGAGAATTCCAGGTACAGAGAGGAGCCTGGTGGGCTACAGTGCATGAGGTTGCAAAGAGGTGGACATGAATGAGTGACTAACACACACAACCTAGTCCTAGTCATAGTTAACTCAAGGAAATATCCAATATTCTAACTGCTATCTCTTCATCCATTCTTAACCTCTGTTAATTCACTGTCAACAGTGCTGCTACTGTAATTTTTTTTTTTAATTAGTTATATGCTTGACTAGATTACAACAACTGGAGGATGAGCCCTGTACTATATATAATTACGTCTATTTATAATTACATCTACCCCAATCCCTATATCTAAAATTGGCTGACTTAGGTAAACTTTCGTCATTGGAATACCTTTATTCATTTAGATGATGCATATTTCTACAAATGGCAGCTTTATCAATAATTTTTCACTTGACATTTGGTCTTAATAATCTTGTTTATAAATCTTTGCAAAATCACTTTACCTAACTTGACTTTTCATACCACAGAAACTAAGCAGACAATTCTTAATATGATCTTTGTTAAATAGACACAGGATAGGAACATGTATACCTTATGAAACACAGAAGTTATGACTGTGAAAAGTTATCTATGAACCAACTTTAGGTTTTTACCTCAAAAAAGTTTATAATAAACTGAATATGCATTCTTTTGGAAAATCCTTTGGTAATGAGACATAACAAATATCTCATTTAAGATAAACACCCATGTAAAAGACAAAAGTGCTCTAAGTCACAAGTATGAATGTATATATGGCTTTTGGCATAGTTGTTTAAAGGTGTAAAGGTGCTAGTCATTTATCAGAAGGTCTATCAACTTTTCTCTTATTTCTAAAACAGAGCATGCCCTTTTTGGTATTGGACAATACCAAATACCAATATTTTTGTGCTCTCTGTAAAAGCTGCACACTTCGAAATGAACAAGTTGAGCTAGTTTGATGGAATGATAAGATGCAATGAGGAACTGGGTTCAGCATAACCACCTAGTTGTTTCTCTTTAAATTTAAATTTAAAAAGCTCAAATCCTTTGAGCTTTGCTTACACAACTCTGGTTGTCACCTGTGTATGCCTTCTCTTCATGGATTGCAAAGGCCCAAGTTTTATTCATTTCCTATTACACAGAAGTCTTTACAGGGTAGGTACTGAAATCGGGTGATATAATCAAGTAAAAAATCAGACACATAAAGAAGTAAATTTAGTAACTCTATACAACATCAATTGAACTTCTAAACTTAATATATGTTTTTAGATTCAATTCAAAGAATAAATGCCCAGTTTTATCAGTTATGTGAAATTTGGTGTTCCATGCAATGAACAAGGATCTTAGCTCTTGTAAGTGAATGAGTGTATATTTAACAGTTCAAGTTAAGTTGAAAAGAGGGTTTTGATTTTCAAAAAAATGCTGGCTTATTTTCTTATTGTATTTTTAAACGAATACAAATTGATGTTCTGCTTGAACTACTACGTCTGAATATAAATGCATGCATGGTCATTCCTACCTTTGTCTTACTCTCTGCAGATCTTGGTCTTAGGACTTTGTAGAGCTGTCTTTCCTGTGGGCTCAGATTTCTCCCTTGCTTCCATTGGAGCACATGCTATGCAACATCTTAAAAAGCAAATTCCCTATTTTGGTAAGAGTGATTTATTTATGTGACTGTCTTAATCTCCAAGGAAAATGTAGAGTCATATAAAAAATATAGACAAACAGTTGGAGTACAGGTTGACGTCAATGAAACAGAACTTTTTTTTTTTAATACTGGAAACTGTGAGTGGAGTTACCCTTTATAAAACTTCCTTGCTGTCAACACAGCACAGCATGCAGCCTGATGAGACTGCATAAGCTATATTTTCACAGAGACTATTGTTAAAATGAGCCAGTCTAATCTTTACAAAATAACAATGCCTCTAATGCAAAAAATAAATCCTCCCTATCTAATGATAGAGTTGCAAAAAAATTACCAGAGGAAATTTGTTTGAAATTCGGTGCTGCCAAAACATATAAGAATATACTTACTTCTTGTCTCAAAATTGCTTTCATTGATTTATCTTTACTGTAATTATTTTTTATTCTCATTATTTAACTTTGGCTTTTACAGGATCTATCTGGTTGGACAGCAGCTAATATTTATATGTTCCTTTAAAGTTTGCTGAGCCCTCAGATATATATTTTCTTACAAAGTAGGTATTCCTCTTATTCCCATTTCACAAATGTTTGATGATTGCTTTTGCAGATGTTACCCAAAGATGTTAAGATAAAATCTAAAGATCTAGAAATCTTAGAATATCTTGGGTAGTTTTAAATTAACAATCAGATGTTTGTATAATAAAATAAATACATTAAAATTTATTAGTGTAAACCAGCTAAAGAAGGAGAAATAATAAATCGAATTTATCTGTTACATGTAAAATCACTATTTTCATAATTGAAGAGATGTGGTTAAGAGTTATATTTGCCTACTAGTGATGGTAGTTTAAACAAGAGACATTGAGCTCTGTTTCATGTTAAAGGAATCTGAAGCTATAAAACAATGTGGCTGAGGGAAGTATATGTATGTATGTATGTATGTATGTATATGTCTATCTGTATACTCTCTCTCTTTCTCTTTATATATATATATATATATATATATATATATATATATATATCCCTGTATACAGGGAACTATGTTGCTTCTGCTTTGCTGTACTCAGCACATGTTTTCTGTTTTCATGGGCACAGGGTGGTTTCTGGAGCTCTAACCATCATATCGCTGTTTCTGTTAGGCTACAGGAGAAAGAGAAAGAAAAAAAAAAAAAAGCCTTTCCAAAAGTCCCATCAACCTGTCATCCTAGTCGCCAGAGGGCATGGGAAAGGTGGAGTCTTGGTCAGCTCATCACTACAGGGATAAAACTAAAATTTGTTACTACAAAGAAAGAGAGAAAGGATTACAGCACATTCTTTCTGTTTTTGTTGTTCATCGATAAAAGAACAGTTTTCCTACTTTTAAGGATGATATATTTCAATCACTCCACATGTAAAAGAAATGCTCCACTAATGGGTTAAAAGGGTCCTTAATAATTCAATCCTTTGATCAAATCCTTTGCAATCAGAGGAAACAAATTGAGTTTAGTAAGTGAAGGTGACAGTTGAAAATGTAAAATTATCTACACTGGTTCAAAGGATTACATGATGGCAGTAAAAAAATTAACTAGAAATAGAAAATGTGAAATTATTAGCAGTCATGAGTGCATGGTGATTTACATGTAAGTTCCAGTACTCTTGCCTGGCAAATCCCATGGACGGAGCAGCCTGGTAGGCTGCAGTCCATGAGGTCGCTAAGAGTCGGACACGACTGAGCGACTTCACTTTCACTTTTCACTTTCATGCAGTGGAGAAGAAAATGGCAATCCACTCCAGTGTTCTTGCCTGGAGAATCCCATGGATGGCGGAGCCTGGTGGGCTGCATCTATGGAGTCACACAGAGTCGGACACTACTGAAGTGACTTAGCAGCAGCAGCCTAGTGAAGAACAGTTTTGTTAAATGCAATTTTCTCTATTAAGGAGTTTGCAGTACTATTAACAAATAGCTGTTCCAATGAAAAACATATTATTTTTAAAGAAAATAAGTAGCTATAACTTATAGCTCATTAATAAACTTTTTTAAAAAAACTATACTATTTTTCACTATATTTCCTGAAAGTATCTTGGGACCATTAAGGAACCATATTTAAATTACACCTATTTCTTTTTTTTTTTTTTTCTGAAATTCTAAAAGCTAGAAAAAGTAACATCACTTCCTAGAGCCTTATTTAAGACTTAAATTGAAGAAAGCAGTGAAAACCACAAAACCATACAAGTATGATATAAATAAAATTCCTTATGATTATACAGAGGAAGTGACAAACAGATTCAAGGAATGAGCTCTGATAGACAGAGTGCCTAAAGAACTACAGACGGAGGTTCATGAATTTGTATAGGAGGTAGTGATCAAGACCATCCCAAAGACAAAGAAATGCAAAAAGGCAAAGTGATTGAGGAGGCCTTACAAATAGCTGAGGAAAGAAGAGAAGTGAAAGGCAAAGGAGAAAAGGAAAGATATACCCGTTTGAACGCACAGTTTCAAAGAAAAGCTAGGAGAGACAAGAAAGCCTTCTTCAGTGATCAATACAAAGAAATAGAGGAAAACAATAGAATGGGAGAGACTAGAGATCTCTTCAAGAACATTAGAGATACCAAGGGGATATTTCACGCAAAGATAGTCACAATAAGGTCCAGAAACGGTATGGACCTTACAGAAGCAGGAGATGATAAGAAGAGGTGGCAAGAATACAACAGACGAACTACACCAAAAAAGATCTTAATGACCCAGATAACCATGGTAGTGTGATCACTCACCTAGAGCTGTACATCTGGAATGTGAAGTCAAGTGGGTTTTAGGAAGCACCACTATGAACAAAGCTAGTGGAGGTGATGGAATTCCAGTTGAGCTATTTCAAATCCTAAAAAATGATGCTGTAAAAGTGCTGCACTCAATATGGCAGCAAATTTGGAAAACTCAGCAGTGGCCACAGGACTGGAAAAGTTCAGTTTTCATTCCAATCCCAAAGAAAGACAATGCCAAGGAATATTCAAACTACTGCACATTTACACTCATCTCAGTTCAGTTCAGTCACTCAGTCATGTCTGACTCTTTGCGACCCCATGAATCACAGCACGCCAGGCCTCCCTGTCCATCACCATCTCCCGGAGTTCATTCACACTCATGTCCACGAGTCGGTGATGCCATCCAGCCATCTCATCCTTTGTCGTCCCCTTCTCCTCCTGCCTCCAATCCCTTCCAGCATCAGGGTCTTTTCCAATGAGTCAACTCTTCGCATGAGGTGGCCAAAGTATTGGAGTTTCAGCTTCAACTTCAGTCCTTCCAATGAACACCCAGACTGATCTCCTTTAGGATGGACTGGTTGGATCTCCTTGCAGGTCAAAGGACTCTCAAGAGTCTTCTCCAACACCAAAATTCAAAAGCATCAGTTCTTCGGCGCTCAGCTTTCTTCACAGTCCAACTCTCACACCCATACATGACCACTCATCTCACATGCTAGCAAAGTAATGCTCAAAGTTCTCCAAACCAGGTTTGGAACCAGAAAAGGCAGAGGAACCAGAGATCAAATTGCCAACATCTGTTGGATCATCAAGAAAGCAAAAGAGTTCCAGAAAAACATCTCCTTCTGCTTTATTGACTATGCCAAAGCCTTTGACTGTGTGGCTTACCAGAAACTGTGGAAAATTCTTAAAGAAATGGGAATACCATACCTGACCTGCCTCCTGAAAGGTCTATATGCAGGTCAAGAAGCAACAGTTAGAACTGGGCATGAAACAACAGACTGGTTCCAAATTGGGAAAGGAGTACATCAAGGCTGTATTTTGTCACCCTGCTTATTTGACTTATAGGCAGGGTACATCATGAGAAATGCTGGACTGGATGAAGCACAAGCTGAAATCAAGACTGCATACACCCATGGCAGATGCATATTGATGTATGGCGAAACCAATAAAATATTGTAAAGTTAAATAATAATAATAATAGATAATAAAAAAATATATAAAATCCTTTAGACTACTGACATAAGACATTTAGAAAAATAGTAAATTACTGAAAATAACATTAACTCACAACCTCAAAATTTATGTAAGAAACATGAAAATATGCTTGGCCACACTGGCAATATAGTTACCAGCAGGTTAAACAATACATTTTACCAAGAACTGGTTAGCAGAAGAATATCAACACTCTCTTTCATTACTTGAAGAATAATTGACAAAATCTTTTGAAAAGATATATATGCATACACATATATGCACTTTAGCCATATATGAATGAGTATAAATATGCACAGAGAGTATTAAAATGACCATATTTAGCATAATTACATTTCTGTAAATCTATCTTAAAGAAATAATCCTAAATACTGAAGAAGAAAAACATTTCATCCACAATCTTCAAGGTATCAGTATTTAGAAGTGAGAAAATTCATCTATTACTTCTTCAGCTGGCTTCCCTTGTGGCTCAGTGGTAAAGAATTCTTCAGTGTGGGAGACTGGGATTTGATCCTTGGGTTGGGAACCACCTTTGGAGTAGGAAACGCAATCTACTCCAGTATCCTTGCCTGGAGGATCCCTTGCACAGAGGAGTTACAGTCCATGGGCTTTCAAAAGAGTAGGATACAAGTTAGTGACTAAACAACAACAACTGTTCAACATGGGATAATAACTAAGTAACTAATGGTACCTACTGAGGTACCACATTGTAGCTTAGTAATGGAAAAGGCTCCAAAAGGTAAGAAAAGAACTTTAAGACATCACAGGATACCCACTACTGGGAGGTGCCATCACACTCGTGGCTGGGATCACCAAGGGAAGAAATTAGATGTACTAATCTTAATATCTTAGTACTTCTGTTTTCCTTGAAGCCCAGAAAAGGCAGCCCAGCAAGTCCAAACTGATGCCTTTTTTAAAAAATTTATTTATTTTTTATTGAATGATAATTGTTTTACAGAATTTTGCTGTTTTCTCTCAAACCTCAACATGAATCAGCCGTAAGTATACATGTATCCACTCCCTTTTGAAACCCCCTCTCAACTCCCTCCCCATCCAACCCCTCTAGGTTGATACAGAGCCCCTGTTTGAGTTTCCTGAGCCATACAGCAATTTCCTGTTGGCTATCTATTTTACATATGGTAATGTAAGTTTCCATGTTACTCTTTCCATACATGTCACCCTCTCTTCCCCTCCCTCCGTGTCCATAAGTCTATTCTCTATGTCTGTTTCTCCATTGTTGCCCTGTAAGTAAATTCTTCAGTATCATTTTTCTAGATTCCATATATATATATGTGTGTTAGAATATGGTATTTATCCTCCTCTTTCTGACTTATTTCACTCTGTATAACAGGTTCTAGGTCCATCCACCTCATTAGAACTGACTCAAATGTGTTCCTTTTTATGGCTGAGTAATAGCTGACTCATTTGAAAAGACCCTGATCCTGGGAAAGAATGAAGGCAGGAGGAGAAGGGGACAACAGAGGATGAGCTGGTTGGATGGCATCACCGACTCAATGGACATGGGTTTGGGTGAACTCCAGGAGTTGGTGATGGACAGGTAGGCCTGGCTTGCTGAGGTTCAAGGGATCACAAAGAGTCAGACACGACTGAGCTGCTGGACTGAACTGAACTGAGTATTCCATTGTGTATATATACCACAACTTCTTTATCCATTCACCTGTCAATGGGCATCTAGGTTGCTTCCACGTTTTAGCTATTGTAAATAGTGCTGCAGTGACAATGGGATACGTGTGTCTCTTTCAATTTTGGTTTCCTCGGGGTATATGCCTAGGAGTGAGATTGCTGGGTCATATGGTGGTTTTCAGGCTGATGCTTTTGAGGTGGAACATTTTTCTTAATTGGCCCTCCACTCTTCCTAAGGCTCCCCTCTTAACAGAGGGTAACAGTATTCTCACATGCAGGAGGGCATCAGTTTTCTTTGCCTATCTCCATGGTCACCTTAGCACACTTAGCAGTTTCTAGGGCTCCTTGCTTCCATAAAATGGAGAGCAAGATGGGGTGGGGTAAGTTCGTGGTGCTCCCAGTCTGAAGAACTTAACAGAAGCCTGTGCCAACCACAGCTATCAGGTTCTACCTTGTATACTACATCAGACAGCAAGTACTCAGGGCTGGATGCAGAGGGGTGCACGTGCACCCCACCATCACAAAACTGAGTATAAGAGGGCAATTTGGAGATGAGAAATGGGATCCTAATAATTGACACACTTTGTTTACTGCTTGTTTTTCCATCTAGGAAATAAAATCTTTTTTTTTTTAATTTAATTTAATTTTTAAACTTTACAATATTGTATTGGTTTTGGCATATATCAAAATGAATCCGCCACAGGTATACATGTGTTCCCCATCCTGAACCCTCCTCCCTCCCCATACCATCCCTCTGGGTCGTCCCAGTGCACCAGCCCCAAGCATCTAGTATCATGCATCGAAACTGGACTGGCGACTCGTTTCATATATGATATTATTTAGAAAGATGGTAACAATAACCCTGTATACGAGACAGCAAAAGAGACACTGATGTATAGAACAGTTTTTTGGACTCTGTGGGAGAGGGAGAGGGTGGGATGATTTGGGAGAATGGCATTGGAAATAAACTTTTAAAGGATAAGGCAGTTCCAGTTCTTACAACAGTGCCTGGCCAGGACAGGTGCTCCATAAATAGTACTGAATTAACTCTGAATTATTGAAGAAAGGGGGAAATATGAGAAAAATTATCTATATCTGTGCCTTTTAGATTTTCCTGGTCCAAAAATTGCCCCTGCAAATGAAAGGCATACACCAAGGGGGCACCACCTTTCTCAGTCACCATATTCCATCTCTTTTTAATTATATGTGATGTCCTTAGGAAGTTACTTAACTTTAGCAACCCCATTTACATTATTTTAAAAGTAGAAACAACATTTATTTTAATATGTCCTTTTAAGGATTGATGCTGATCCAAAAAGGGTACATATTTGTCCAGTCAGTTCTATTATTGAAGCCACAATATACATTTCTACGCCCTGCAACTTTCAACCGCTGTGCATTTGTCATCATTTATAGGTAAGTATAGTTTCTGAATAATGATATAAACTAACATGGAACATTTATATTTGTGACATACACTAGTATAAGTGTTTTGCCTGTATTAACTTTAATGCTTCCAACAACTGAATAATTCAGGTCAGTTCAGTCATTCAGTCATGTCTGGCTCTTCACAACCCCATGGACTGCAGCATGCCAGGTTTCCCTGTCCGTCACCAAGTCCTGGAGCCTGTTCAAACTCATGTCCATCGAGTCGGTGATGCCATTCAGCCATCTCATCCTCTGGCATCCCCTCCCCCTCCCGCCTTCAATCTTTCCCAGCATCAAGGTCTTTTCTAATGAATCAGTTCTTCGAATCAGGTGGTCAAAGTATTGGAGCTTCAGCATCAGTCCTTCCAATGAATATTCAGAACTTATTTCCTTTAAAATTGACTGGTTTGATATCCTTGCAGTCCAAGGGACTCTCAAGAGTCTTCTCTAACACCACAGTTCAAAAACATCAATTCTTCAGTGCTCAGCTTTCCTTATGGACCAACTCTCATATTCATATATGACTACTGGAAAAACTATAGCTTTGAATAGATGGACATTTGTTGGCAAGGTAATGTCTCTGCTTTTTAACATGTTGTCTAGGTTAGTCATAGCTTTTCTTCCAAGTAGCAAGCAACTTAATTTCATGGCTGCAGTCACCATCTTCAGTGATTTTGGAGCCCAAGAAAATAAAATAAAACCTGTCATTGTTTCCATTGTTTCCCCATCTATTTGCCATAAAGTGATGCAACCAGATGCCATTCATTTTTTGAATATTGAGTTTTAAGCCAGATTTTTCACTCTCCTCTTTCACTTTCATCAAGAAGCTCTTTAATTCCTCTTTGCTTTCTGTCATAACGGTGGTGTCATCTGCATATCTGAGGTTATTGATATTTATCCCAGCAATCTTGATTCCAGGTTGTGCTTCATCCAGCCCAGCATTTCTCATGATGTACTCTGCATATAAGTTAAATCAGCAGGTTGACAATATACAGCCTTGATGTAATCCTTTCCCAATTAGGAACCAGTCCATTGTTCCATTTCTGGTTCTAACTGCTGCATCTCCCATCCAAGTACTAACGAGGTCTGACTCTGCTTAGCTTCTGAGATCAGGTATGTTAAGGGTGGCATGGCCATAGACTAACTGCTGCTTCTTGACCTGCATACAGATTTCTCAGGTAAGGTGGTCTGTTGTGATCCACACAGTGAAAGGCTTTAGCATAGTCAGTGAAGCAGAAGTAGATGATTTTTTAAAAATTCTTTTGCTTTTTCTATAATCCAATGGATGTTGGCAATTTGATCTCTGGTTCTTCTGCCTTTTCTGATTCCAGCTTGAACATTTGGAACTTCTCGGTTCATGTACTCTTGAAGCCTCATTTGGAGCGTTACTTTTAGAGCATGTGAGATGACTTCAAGTATGTGGTAGTTTGAGTATTGTTTGGCATTGCCTTTTTTGGGGATTGAAATGAAAACTGAACTTTTTCAGGTATGACACCAAAAGATGAACTCCCCAGGTTGGTAGGTGCCCAATATGCTACTGGAGAAAAGTGGGGAAATAATTCCAGAAATAAGGAAGAGATGGAGCCAAAGCGAAACAACATCCAGTTGTGGATGTGACTGGTGATGGAAGTAAAATCTGATGTTATAAAGAAAAATTTTGTATAGGAACCTGAAATATTAGGTCCCTGAATCAAGATAAATTGAAAGTGGCCAAACAGGAGATGGCAAGAGTGAACATTGACATTTTAGCAATCAGTGAACTAAAATAGACCAGAATGGGCAAATTTAATTCAAATGACCATTGTATCTACTACTGTGGGCAAGAATCCCTTAGAAGAAATGGAGTAACCCTCATAGTCAGCAAAAAAGTCTGATATGCAAATACTTCAATGCAGTCTCAAAAATGACAGAATGATCTCTGTTCATTTTCAAGGCAAATTATTCAATATCAGTAATCCAATTCTATACCTCAACCACTAATGCCAAAGAAGCTGAACAGTTCCATGATGAGCTACAAGACCTTCTAGAACTAACACCAAAAAAAGATGTCCTTTTCATCATAGGTGACTGGGATGCAAATGTAGGAATTTAAGAGTTACCTGGAGTAACAGTCAAGTTTGGTGTTGGAGTACAAAATGAAGCAAGGCAAAGGCTAACACAGTTTTACCAAGAGGACGCACTGCTCATAGAAAACACCCTCTTCCAACAACACAAGGGAAGACTCTACATTGGACATCACCAAATGGTCAATATTGAAATTAGACTGATTATATTGTTTGCACCCAAAGATGGAGAAGCTCTACACAGTCAGTAAAAAAAAAAAAAAAAAAAGACCGGGAGCTGACTGTAGCTCAGATCATGAACTCCTTATTGCAAAATTAAGACTTAAATTGAAGAAAGTAGGGAAAACCACTAGACCATTCATGTATGACATAAATAAATCCCTTAAGATTATACAGTAGAAGGACAATAGATTGAAGGGATTAGATCTGACAGATAGAATGCCTGAAGAACTATGTACAGAGGTTTGTAACCTCAGGAGGCTGTTATCAAAACCATCCCCAAGAAAAAGAAATGCAAAATGGCAAAATGGTTGTCTGAGGAGACCTTAAAAATAGCTGAGAAAGGAAGATAATTGAAAGACAAAGGAGAAAAGGAAAGATATATCCATCTGAATGCCGAGTTCCAAAGAATAGCAAGGAGAGATAAGAAAGCCTTCCTTAGTGATCAATGCAAAGAAATAGAGGAAAACAATAGAATGGGAAAGACTAGAGATCTCTTCAAGAAAGTTAGAGATAACGAGAGAACATTAAATGAAAGATGGGCATAAAGGATAGAAACAGTATGGGCCTAACAGAAGCAGAAGATATTAAGAAGAGGTGGCAAGAATACACAGAAGAACTATACAAAAAAGATCTTAGTAACTCAGACAACCACGATCACTCACCCAGAACCAGACATCCTGGAGTGTGAAGTCAATTGGGCCTTAGGAAGCATCACTGTGAACAAAGCTAGTGGAGTTGATGGAATTCCAGCTGAGCTATTTCAAATCCTGAAAGATGGTTCTGTGAATCTGCTGCACTCAATATGTCAACAAACTGACAGCTCAGCATTTGCCACAGGAGTGGAAAAGGTCAGTTTTCATTCCAATGCCAAAGAAAGGCAATCCCAAAGAATTTTCAAACTACCACACAATTTAAGAGGTAGATGCTCTTATTTTTCCAATTTTACTGAAGCGGAAATTAAGACACATAAAATTAAATGATTGATTCTAGGTTACAGAGCTAGAAGGGTTTCCCTGGTCTCTCAGCTGGTAAAGAATCCGCCTGTCATCCAGAAACCTGGGTTCAATCTCTGGGTTGGGAAGATCCCCTGGAGAAGGGAAAGACCACCCACTCCAGTATTCTGGCCTGGAGAATTCTAAGAACTGTATGGTCAGTGGGGTTGCAAAGAATCAGACAGGACTGGGCAACTTTCACTTTCACTTTATATAGCTAGAAAGTGGCTAAGCAACTAACCACTTTGGATTTGAATCCAAATAATCTGGATTTGAATCCAGATACTCTGGCTCTAGAGACTGTCTGCTTGGCCACTGTATTTCTTAAATTAGATTGCTAATTTTATTCTTAATGCTAATTCTGGATGTTTGCATGTCTGTCTTTTGTGATTATTAACAGGAACTTCACCTATTCAGTTAAAATTTCTTAGGAGAATCTTTGGCTTAGAAAAATCACATGTTAATGAATTGAAGACACCAAGAATAGGGAGAAGAAGTGTCTCCTTTTATCAGGCTGTCTGGACAAAGCTTAAATTCAGTCAGCCTAATTGTAAACTGTTATCACTCTCTTATGAAGAAAACCCTACAATTGGATACAGGAAAATCCTATGTGAAAGCTTGTTCCTAGGGCAGGTTTTACCACTGGTCTCAGAAGCCCAATTAAAATTGATCAAAACTGTGTGAAAAAGAAAATATAGCTTTAAAAAAAAAGATTGAAGGGAAATACATTAATGCAGTGGCCTTTGGATGATAATACAATGTTTTTTGTTTGTTTTCTGTTTATTTTAAAAAAAATTTTCGAAAATTTTCTAAATAAAAAATATTATTCTAAAAAGAATGTTTATTTTTAAGTTTGAGAAGAAACATTAAAAGCAGAAGACTTAGATAAACAAAAAGAATTATAATCATACTGCTGTATGTTAAATTTTTGCCATTTTCTTCTAAATAAATGCATACATATGTCATACTTTACAATATATTTATTTGTGTTATTTCCTCCATTGTTTGATATTTAGATGGGCTCTGTTTTATATTTTATTTAACTAATATAGCCCCAAACTTATACATTTGTTTTTTTATAGTCTGTCTGATTAGTTCCTCAGAATAAATTACAAAAATGTAAATACTGGGTTAGTGAGTATATACTCTCTAAGCGAATAATGACTGACTGTCCTCCAGAAAAGTGGCTCCAGACAATTCTTTTACCCAGTGGTATGTTAGAATACATACCTGTTTCCTTACAGACACATGATGCTCCTTGGCATCTTTCTCAGCAAGACAAGCTAGACAAAATCAATAGATATTGTTTATATTTCTTTGATAACTGCTGAGATTCATGTGCATTTGTCATTTGTGTTTCTTCTTATGTGAATTGCCTGTCTTTGTCCTTTGCCCATTTTATTCACTGAATTGCTATTTTTTTTAATTTCATTTTGTTTTGATTTTTATTTACTGATTAAAAGAGTTATCTTTATTTAATATCTTGCCAAAGCTTTTACTGGTTGGTGAATTAATAATGTATGAAAATTCCTATTCACATGTACTTCATACATTGCATTTTAAAGAAAAGAAAAATTGCATAACTGAAAGACTCCTGGGGTATACTAGATGCCAAGGAGAAATGTGAGCATGAAGAGACTCTCCCAGCTTAGCACCAAAGTTACAGGAAGAATCCTGGTCTCATGATAGACTCTCAGGAATAAAAGTCTAGAATTCATTCTGGATGAGAACTATTCCCTCAGCCAGAGGGAGATTTCTCACCACCAGTTTCTTCATGAAATAAACTAGAGCTTGAGATCAAGCTTCCTAGCATATGCTTTCCAGCTCCTCTCTGTTGGTCAGGGTTACTCACCTCCCAGATCTCAGCTCAAGCACCACTTCCTTAAGGAAGTTTTCTCTGACCTTGCCCGCTAGGTCAAACTTCCCTTTTTATGTTCATAAGACAGTGTACTATTTTACAGCTTTCCACATGGTTGTAATTTTATCTGATTTTAGTGACCTGATTATTTGATTCATGTCTCTGTCACCAGAATGCATACTCCCTGAGGGAAGAAACTGTCTAATTTTGCAACCTGTCATTTCTGTCCACTTAGCTTGTCACACAGGAGATGCATGACTAAGATTTGTTGGGTAAATTGATCGCATATAAATATGCATTGTAAAGTATAATTAACATCCCTAGAGAGTGAATACTTTGACATTTTCATGAAGTATTGACTGTAAGAGACACTTCAGATATTATTAAATAGAAAAATATAAACTGGGAAGATCAAATTTACCAGCAAAATGTACATTCTGATGCCCTAACTGAGCAAAACAATTTTTTTCTCTCTATAGTTCTTAAGTAAACAAGGTTATTTTACATAGAATGTGTGTGTGTGTGCTCAGTTGCTAAGTCATGTCAGACTGTTTGCCACTCCATGGCCCATAGCCTCTCTGTCCATAGGATTTCCCAGGTAAGAATACAAGAGTGGGTTAAGTAGATGACTTTCCATTAAATTCACTGTAACTTTTTTAAAAGGCCATAGATTAGACACACAGAGGCCTAAGGTTTAAGAAAAAAAAAATCTGTATCTATGCAGTCCAATATGATAATTACCAGCTACATATGACTATTGAACAATTTAAAGACAACTAGTCAAAGTTGAGGCTCTATGTGCAAACTATCCACAGGATTTCAGAGACTTGGTATGAATAAAACAGTGAAAAAATTTAAATAATTTTATACATTGAAATTGTATTTTATTGTATTGGCTTATATAAAACATATTATTAAAATTGATTTCTTTTTAATTAATTAGGTCTAGCTTTTATTCGGTCTAGTAGGAGACTTACAGTTAAGCATGTGACACAATATATTTCCATTGGATGGTGCTGTTCTTTACTATAAATCACAGGTACAAAACAACTTGAGCTAACTAAAGTAAGCTTTATACTTATTTACTACTTATTTCGGCTTCCCTGTGGCTCAGCTGGTAAAGAATCCACCTGCAATGCAGGATACCTGGGTTAACTACATATAATAATTGAGAAACTAGAATTCTACAAAAGATGTTTGAGTAATAGAATCTGTTTTAAAAATTGAAGACTAAAATTTGCTCAATGAAAATCTTCAAATTTCCACCCAATATTCTGTTGTCTCTTATTTTACCCACAATTTTTAACAAATACAAAGGGGTTGTATTCCCTTTCTGAGGTCAAAGAAATAATCAAGTGTTGAGAAAGGTAACCAATAGCAAGCACATTTTTTTCTAACGATTCAAACTCTTACTACTTCACATCTTGTTAGGCTGCAATCTGTTAACAATGACATTATATAAAATGATACTATGAAAAGCAGATAGACCTCAAACCTACATTGTGGGGGAGCCACGTAGTGTGCTTTGTGCAGGAATAAGTGTTATACCCTCTATAGTCTCTGAGGACTTTCTAATATAGCTCAGTATAGTTATTGATGCTAGGAAAAGTTCAATGGGCATGCTGCATTTAAAAAAATACAGGATGAGTTCTATCCAAAATTATGAAAATAAAATATTAACTTTTGGTGATTTTCTCTACTAAGAACAGCTATTCTCTAACATAAAGGGGAAAATAACAGATGGAGAAAAGTAGCAGAGATGAGAAGAAAAGGGATTATATTCTGGTTAGTCCAAGTTTTATTATAAAGGAAATTTCTTTTAAAATTTGCCATCTTTTATTATATAACATAAAAAACTTTAGGACAAATACATGTCAGGTAAACAGAATGTTGTGAAATGCCAATATAATATTGATATCAGTTATTGTAACCAAACTATTAGGAAAATGTTCTGCCTTTCCTCCTGTGCCAAATGCCATCCTCTGTGTACTTTTATGACAAGACTTTAATGGCACCTTTGGATTATTATATGCTTTGGCCTAAGCTGGTGAATGACTGTTAGGTCCGTTCACTGACTTCAAATCACATGTTATCAGTGAAACCTTCACTGCTGAGTTTCCTTTCATTGTATCTCCAGGCTGACCATTTCCTGTCAATGTCCCTTAGAACAGAGAATATACTGAAAACTGGGGTCAGCCACTGTGCTGCTAACTCTACACTTCTGGCTTAGGAAGATAAAGCAGTTTTTATTTTGTTTTGTTTCAAAATATTATTTCTTTCTTTTTTTAAAAAAAATAGATTTTTTTTGTGATTTGTTTCTTGTTTAAAAACAACAAGGTATGTTTTCAAAAGTATATGGTAATGTTCAAAGATTCACTCACTGCAAAATGAATTAATTCCTTTTGTGCACATTATGCTTCATTCAGGGATTTGTATGCTGTGTCCAGCTCACAGCCTTTGAGACTGTACAGTAGGAACAATTAATATCTGAATATATACTTGTAATATGGGAACTCATGAAAACCTAGCAAACAATCTATAATGATAATCTCATAGAAACCAGCTTTTTCTTAAACCTCACTGTATATTGGTTAGAACTGTAATGAATATCTTTCAGATATCCATCTAAAACTTTGTGTTCCAATCTTGTGCTCTTTAAGAATAAATTTCACAGGCTACTTTTCTTATTTCTTCATCATTTTATCTTTGAAAACATAATCTAGTCATTATTTTGACCATGTTGAGGAAAATGAGTACATCAAAATATAAAAGGTAAGTAACCCCCCCAAATATAAATATCAGAATAAGAAGATTTTATTGTGCCAGGTGACCAGAGGACAAGAGTACAGCTGCTTGGAAGTGTGACAATGATCTTTGCCCTTTGGATTTTTCACATTATTATTAGACTGGCTAATGACCAAGGTGTGAAGGCTTAGAATTCTGAGCCCTTAGTAATTAGCAACATGTAACATATTTTGATTGAAATTACAGAGGGAGGTGGAGGCCACTTCTGTGTGGGTAGAAATAAGATGGAGCAGGTAGTTAACTGCATATTCCTGAAAAGGCTAATTATTGTGCTATTCTCATTGCTGCTATTTGAGTTTCTTGTCAGCCCCAGACCATGTTTCCCCAGCAGAAAGCTATCCTCATGAACAATACAATCAACTGATAGTTGTATAAAGGGGAAAGAAATCACTTAAATCAAGAGGTAAAATTATTTAATCATTTTGTGCAGTCACAGGACAAAAGATATCCTTAGTCGATATCTTCAATGTAATCGTTTGGCAAAAATCAGGGCTGGGTTCTCACATGGATAGGATAATGTAATTTTGAGAGATATAAGGGAGGGCTGTCCCCTGCAGAGATGGCCTTGACAGGAAAGGCAAATCTCACCCAAGGGAACAGTGTACTTACAATAAAGGAAGAGAGAAGAGGATAACAGACAGTCAGTGAGGACCTGAAAAAAAGATGTCTTGTGGTTTGTTTTAGTTTTGATTAAACCTTTGAGCAGGAGTGAGATAGGGAGGAAAATATATCAGTGAGTAGTTATCTTCAATTTTTTTTATATATTAGTATTTTTTTTTCATTTTGATGGTTCACTATTTTTTTGTTGGTTGATGTTTTAAACTAAGCCATGACTCAGCTTCCTCACTGGTTGAATGCCAGTTGAACCACTTTTAGCTTCTAAATGGAAAGTTCTGATTTTCTTTCAAATATTCACACTAGTGTGATTTCTCTTTCTTTTTTCCAAATCCCAGGGACAGATGGCAATGAAGATACCACCTGTCTGACATAAGACACCACCTGGTTGGTGCTGTGCTGGGAAACAGTGGCTGTCCCCAAGGAAGCATTAACTGTTACCTTATTGGAGATTCCAGCACTTGATGGTGCTTGGCTTTGCTGTTGATTGTGTACTGTCTTATATTTTTATATTTGATGTATATGTCTCTACAAACTGTTAACCCCTAGAGGACAAAGACAGTGCTTTTATAACTTCCAAATAACAAGAAACACAGGAAAATTAAACAAATATTTGACAAATTATATTCAACACTGGACAGGAGCTATAACAGGCTGAGCAAAACATGTTACAGAGATAGAGGGTTTTTTTTTTCCCTTCGAATTTAAAGTATAAAATGATCAAAACTGTATGCTGTGAATTTCACAAGGGATAATATTACTTGACCAGAAAATAGAAGCTAATCTTCTAAACAAAACACAGGGATGTGTCTATTCCTTCTATCCTTTGGTGAGACAATTGGGAATTGTGAATGGGTTTGTGGAACGGTCACATATATCATGTCTCTAAAGATTTAAAAGTATAACTAGGTCTATCTGAATTTCTCTGACTGCCAGTATTTTTGATCACAGGCCAATGAGATAGAGGAAGCCTTTGAGAGGATATGCCTTCAGGGGACCTCAGCAGCACATGTCCAGAGCAGTTTTTCCACTCCATTCCTCTTGCCCTTCACTGCAGCCTCAACCTCAGCTGACAAGACAATTCATGATTTTTTTAAATTAATTTATTCATCTACTGAACAAATATTTGCAAAGCACTTAACTATATGTCAGGAGCTGTGTTAAGCATTGGAGATATAATGGTGAACAACATGGTCATAGCCCTGGCACCTGGAGCACTGGACTCACACAAAGCTCACAGGTTTCACCCACAACCTGTTACACACATGATCCTTTCTGTTCTCTTTATACACACACTGAATTCAAAGTTAGGTGTATTGCTTAGGCATTCTTGTATCTCCTGCTTGGCACATGACATGTTCATTAGTATTTGCTGAATGACTGGCTGAATGAATGTTCATCATATGTTCTTCTTTTCCTTGAGGGGGCTTACTATTTCTCAGGATGTATCCATTGCTCCTCTAATTCATGTTCATGTCCTGTATTTTAAGACCTCTTGCTGGAAAACCATAGTTTCCTATGCCATAAGGTTACTTTGACTACTCATAATCTTCTTTACCATTGTTTGGTACTGCAAGTTCCCAGCATTCTAATTCAAGATAGCTTTATTAAAATCAGAAAAAATACACAGAAGGAACAGCTTTCCTACATTTCTTAAGATATATATTTTTTCATCTCTGTCTCTCTGCCCACTATTTGTAACTATAGCTAGAAACTTGTATCACTCCTCTATGGTACATAATAAAGTTGTTAAGAGAGTAGATCCTAAGAGTTATTATCATAGGCGGAAATCAAGTAGATCCTAAGAGTTTTTTCTTTTTCTTGTATCTGTATAAGATGATATATGTTAACTAAACCTATTGTGGTAATCATTGCACAATATATGTAAATTAATACATCATGCTATACACCTTAAACTTATACAGGGATTTATGTAATTATTTCTCAATAAAACTGAAATTAAAATTCCTTTTAACCTATAAGTTTACAACTTAGGTCTCCTATCACAATGATTTTCCATTAATAGAAATATAACAGTTAAATGAATGTGCCTTTAAAAATTTTCAATCTTTCTTTTCTGAAGGCCATCAAGCCAGTATGGGATACTTTTTTCTTCATCTTTAGAAGCAATTACAACCAATCAATTGATCTGGAGAGTTTTCAACTTTAAAAGTTCTGATTCTATTATTATCCCCTCTAAGATTCTGAAGACTATCCTATGAAATGCCTGAAATATTTTTCTTTTAAACATGCTTTTCACCCTAATCTACAAATCTGACTTCCTGAAATAGTTTGTGAATACATTTCTTATTGTTTCCCAGTTAATTACAAAAGAAGATAAAATAATTTATCTTGGAGTAACTTTGAGAACTTTCACAAAATTACAACATAGGTTGCAACTTGACTTCAGTCCCATCCTTCTGCCTAATCCATCTGTTTGGCCCCAGCCCTCTAGGCCTATCTGGAGCCCAAACATCTTATTCTGAGCTATTATTAAATAGCTGGAGAAGGTGTTGGCTGGTAACTTAAATTCTATGGTGCCTAGTAATATATTTTATCACAGGATTTTATTAACATAATACCCTTGAATATGGAGCAGAATTATTGCTGGTGATGATGCTTCTTGGGGCAATATTTTAAAGTCACCTATGGTGGCCACATAGATGGCCTTCTTCCTTGGAGAAGGAAATGACAACCCACTCCAGTATTCTTGCCTGGAGAATCCCATGGATGGAGGAGCTTGGGATTGGGCTACAGTCCACAGGTCGCAAAGAGTCAGACACGACTGAGCGACTTCACTTCATTATGGCGGCCACATGTTCCAGTCAGACACATGAACAGACAGTTTAGGGACTGCACTGTTGATAGGATTGGATAGATTTTGTAACAAAAGAAGGCACAAAGCAGGTAAAATCAGATAAATTTCTTTGTTATTTCCCCAAAAGTTTTTTAAAAAACAAAAACGTCCCCTGCAAATTGCCTTCATATATGCCTCGAGATCTTTAGAGGGTTTGTTGTTGTTGTTCAGTTGCTCAGTCCTGTCTGACTCTTTGTGAGCCCATGGACTGCAGCACTCCAGGCTTCCCTGACCTTCACCATCTCCTGGAGATTGCTCAAACTCATGTCCATCAAGTCAGTTGATGCCATCCAACCATCTCATCCTCTGTCATTTCCTTCTCCTTCTGCCTTCAATCTTTGTCAGCATCAAGGTCTTTTCTAATGAGTTCTTCGAATCAGGTGGCTAAAGTATTGGAGCTTCAGCATCAGTCCTTCTAATGAATATTCAGGACTGATTTCTTTAGGGTTGACTGGTTTGATCTACTTGCAGTCCAAGGGACTCTCAAGAGTCTTCTCCACTTACACAGCTCAAAAGTATCTATTCTTTGGCATTCAGCCTTCTTTATGGTCCAAATCTCATATTCATGTATGACTACTGGAAAAACCATAGCTTTGACTATACAGACCTTTGTTGGCAAAGTAATGTCTCTACTTTCTAATATGCTGTCTAGGTTTGTCATAGCTTTTCTTTCAAGGAGAAAATGTCTTTTAATTTCATGGTTGCAGTCACCATCTGCAGTGATTTTGGAGCCCAAGAAAATAAAGTCTGTCACTGTTTCCATTGTTTCCCCATCTATTTGCCATGAAGTGATGGGACTGGATGCCATGATCTTCATTTTTCGAATATTGAGTTTTAAGCCCGCTTTTTCACTCTCCTCTTTCACATTCATCAAGTGGCTCTTTAATTCCTCTTTGCTTTCTGTCCTTAGGGTGGTATCATCTGCATATCTGAGATTTTTGACTTTTATCCTGGCAATCTTGATTCCAGGTTGTGCTTCATCCAGCCTGGCATTTTGGATGATGTACTCTGCCTGTAAGTTAAATAAAAGCAGAGTGACAATATACAGCCTTGATGTACTCCTTTCCCAATTTGGAACCAGTCCATTGTTTTGTGTCTGGTTTTAGCTGTTGCCTCTTGACCTGCATACAGGTTTCTCAGGAGGCAGGTCAGGTGGTCTGGTCTTTCCATCTCCTTAAGAATTTTCCACAGTTTATTGTGATCCACACAGTCAAAGGCTTTAGTGTAATCAATGAAGTTGAAGTAGATATTTTTCTGGAATTCTCTTGCTTTTTTGGTGATCCAATGGATGTTGGCAATGTAATCTCTCATTCCTCTGCCTTTTCTAAATCCAGTTTGAACATCTGGAACTTCTTAGTTCATGTACTGTTGAAGCTTAGTTTGGAGAATTTTGAGAATTACTTTGCTAGCATTTGAAAAGAGTGGTTGTGTACATAAATAGGATAGGTTATAAAACCACCCTTCAGAGGTTGGTTATGTACATAAATAGAGTAGGTGGGTTATAAAAGAAGCAAAAATAAGGAAGCGTTCGCTGATATGTGTCCAACAACAGTGAGAACAACTACCAGACTGTAGAAGTTCAACCAATATTCTGATGGAGAGACTTCATGTAGCAAGGCCCCTAAACATTTTATAAGTCTACAGTTTGCTGACTCACCAGCTGTACAATAATGTCTTGGACCAAATGACCTAGACTTTACATTTCAAGTCTTCAACTTTTCTAGTTGAAAATTGAAGAATGCCTTTGTAATTTTTAAATAATTTGTGTCATATTATGAGGCAGTTTCTTAAAATATTTTATACATATATTTTACTAATACAGTTATTCTTAATTTGTGTGTTTGCACATTTGCAATTTTCATGTGTACTCACTATGATTACTGCCTTTTTAATCATAAAAGTTTTAAAACACTTCTACTATATATATATATATATATATATATATATATATATATATATATATATATATATTGACTTCATAGATCACAGCCTTCTCTTGCTGAAGGGGCTTGCATAACTCAATGAAGCTATGAGCCATGCCATGCAGGGCCACCCAAGATGGATGCGTCCTAGTAAAGAGTTCTGAAAAACCATGATCCACAGGAGGAGTAAATGGCAACTCATTTCAGAATACTTGCTTGGAGAACCCCATTGACTGCATCAAAAGACAAAAATATATGACACCAGACTATGAGTCCCTCCAGGTCAGAAAATGTCCAATATGCTCCTGGGGAAGAGCAGAGAGCAGTAACTAATAACTCCAGTGAGAATGAAGCAGCTAGGCCAAAGCTGAAATGATGCTCACCTGTGGATGCATCTGGTGGTGAAAGTAAAGTCTGATGCTGTCAAAACAATATTGCATAGGGACCTGGAATATTAGGTCTATGAATCAAGGTAAATTGGACATGGTCAAGGAGGAGATGGCAAGATTGAACATTGGCATCTTAGTAGTGAAGTAAAGTGAAGTAAAAATTACCAGAAATGTGTGACCATTATATTTACTAGTATGGGCAAGAATCCCTTAGAATAAATGCAGTAGTCCTCATAGTCAACAAAACAGTCCAAAATGCAGTGCTTAGGTGCAATCTCAAAATTAACAGAATAATCTAGGTTTGTTTCCAAGGCACACTATTCAATACCACAGTAATCCAAGTCTTTGCCCCAACCACTGGTGCCAAAGAAGCTAAGGTAACTCATTCTATGAAGACCTACAAGATCTTCAGGTCATCTAGAACTCACACACACACACACACACAAAATGTCCTGTCATCATAGGGGATTGGAATGCAAAAGTAGGAAGTCAAGAGATACCTTGAGTAACAGGTAAGTTTGGCCTTCAGTACAAAATGAAGCAAGGCAAAGGCTAACAGAGTTTTAGTAAGAGAACATGCTGGCTATAGCAAACACTCTTTTCCAACAACTAAGGAGACTACACATTAACATCACCAGATGGCCAATACCAAAATCAGATTGATTATATTATTTGCAGCAAAAGATGGAGAAGGTATGCAATCAATATAAACAAGACCTGGAGCTACTGTAGCTTAGATAATGACCTTCTTGTTGCAACATCCACTTTTTAAGTTGGCAAGAGTAGGGAAAACCAGGAGATCATTCAGTTCAGTTCAGTTCAGTCGCTCAGTCGTGTCTGACTCTTTGTGACCCCATGAATCGCAGCACGCCCGGCCTCCCTGTCAATCACAAACTCCCGGAGTTCACTCAAACTCACCTCCATCGAGTCGGTGATGCCATCTAGTCATCTCACCCTCCCTTGTCCCCTTCTCCTCCTGCCACCAATCCCTTCCAGCATCAGAGTCTTTTCCAATGAGTCAACTCTTCGTATGAGGTGGCCAAAGTACTGGAGTTTCAGCTTTAGCATCAGTCCTTTCAATGAACACCCAGGACTCATCTTCTTTAGAATGGACTGGTTGGATCTCCTTGCAGTCCAAGAGACTCTCAAGAGTCTTCTCCAACACCACAGTTCAAAAGCATCAATTCTTCAGTGCTCAGCTTTCTTCACAGTCCAAATCTCACATCCATATATGACCACTGGAAAAACCATAGACCTGACTAGACGGACCTTTGTTGGCAAAGTAATGTCTCTGTTTTTGAATATGGTATCTAGATTGGTCATAACTTTCCTTCAAAGGAATAAGCGTCTTTTAATTTCATGGCTGCAATCACCACCTGCAGTGATTTTGGAGCCCCCAAAAATAAAGTCTGACACTGTTTCTTCTGTTTCCCCATCTATTTCCCATGAAGTGGTGGGACCAGATGCCATGATCTTCGTTTTCTGAATGTTGAGCTTTAAGCCAACTTTTTCACTTTCCTCTTTCACTTTCATCAAGAGGCTTTTTAGTTCCTCTTCACTTTCTGCCATAAGGGTGATGTCATCTGCATATCTGAGGTTATTGATATTTCTCCCAGCAACCTTGATTCCAGCTTGTGCTTCTTCCAGCCCAGCGTTTCTCATGATGTATTCTGCATAGAAGTTAAATAAACAGGGTGACAATATACAGCCTTGACATACTCCTTTTCCAATTTGGAGCCAGTCTGTTGTTCCATGTCCAGTTCTAACTGTTGCTTCCTGATCTGCATATAGGTTTCTAATGAGGCAGGTCAGGTGGTCTGGTATTCCCATCTCTTTCAGAATTTCCCACAAGTTATTGTTATCCACACAGTCAAAGGCTTTGGCATAGTCAAGAAAGCAGAAATAGATATTTTTCTGGAACTCTCTTGTTTTTTGATGATCCAGTGGATGTTGGAAATTTGGTCTCTGGTTCCTCTGCCTTTTCTAAAACCAGCTTGAACATCTGGAAGCTCATGGTTCACATATTGCTGAAGCCTGGCTTGGAGAATTTTGTGCATTACTTTAGTAGCGTGTGAGATGAGTGAAATTGTGTGGTAGTTGGAGCATTCTTTGGCATTGCCTTTCTTTGGTATTGGAATGAAAACTGACCTTTTCCAGTCCTGTGGCCACTGCTGAATTGTCCAAATTTGCTGCCATATTGAGTGCAACACTTTCACAGCATCATCTTTCAGGATTTGAAATAGCTCCACTGGAATTCCATCAACTCCACTAGCTTTGTTCATAGTGATGCTTTCTAAGGCCCACTTGACTTCACATTCCAGGATGTCTGGCTCTAGGTGAGTGATCACACCATCGTGATTATCTGGGTCGTGAAGATCTTTTTTGTACAATTCTCCTGTGCATTCTTGCCACCTCTTCATAATATCTTCTGCTTCTGTTAGGTCCATACCATTTCTGCCCTTTATTGTGCCCATCTGTGCATAAAATGTTCCCCTGGTATCTGAAATTTTCTTGAAGAGATCTCTAATCTTTCCCATTCTGTTGTTTTCCTCTATTTCTTTGCATTGATTACTGAAGAAGGCTTTCTTATTTCTCCTTACTATTCTTTGTAACTCTGCATTCAGATGCTTATATCTTTCCTTTTCTCCTTTGCTTTTCACTTCTCTTCTTTTTCCAGCTATTTTTAAGGCCTCCTCAGACAGCTATTTTGCTTTTTTACATTTATTTTCCATGGGAATGGTCTTGATCCCTATCTCCTGTACAATGTCACGAAGTGTGCTGGCTATGAGGGACCACGCAGAAGCACATTGGCTGTGATCGGACGGCACAGAGGCACGCTGGCTGTGACGGACCACACAGAAGCATGGCTAAGAGGAGCTACCCCTCACCCTAAGTCAGGGGCGGCAGCTCAGAGGAGCAACCCCATGTCCAGGAGCGGTGGCTGCACAGGCACACACAGGAGGGCCAAGAAGAGGTACTCCACGTTCAAGGTCAGGAGGGATGGCTGTGAGGAGATACCCTTCATCCCAGGTAAGGAGCAGCAGCTGCACTTTGCAAGAGCAGCCATGAAGAGACACCCCATATCCGAGGTAAAAGAAACCCAAGTAAGATGGTAGGTGTTGCGAGAGAGCATCAAAGGGCAGACACACTGAAACCATGATCACAGAAAACTAGTTAATCTGATCACGCAGACCACAGCCTTGTCTAACTCAATGAAACTAAGCCATGCTGTATGGTGCCACCCAAGACAGGCGGGTCAAGGTGGAGAGGTCTGACAGAATGTGGTCCACTGGAGAAGGGAATGGCAAACCACTTCAGTATTCTTGCCTTGAGAACCCCATGAACAGTATGAAAAGGCAAAATGATAGGATACTGAAAGAGGAACTCCCCAGGTCAGTAGGTGCCCAATATGCTACAAGAGATCAGTGGAGAAATAACTCCAGAAAGAATGAAGGGATAGAACCAAAGCAAAAACAATACCCAGTTGTGGATATGACTGGTGATAGAAGCAAGGTCCAATGCTATAAAGAGCAATATTGCATAGGAACATGGAATGTTAGGTCCATGAATCAAGGCAAATTGGAAGTGGTCAAACAGGAGATGGCAAGAGTGAATGTCTACATTCTAGGAATCAGCGAACTTAAATGGACTGGAATGGGTGAATTTAATTCAGATGACCATTATATCAACTACTGCAGGCAGGAATCCCTTAGAAGAAATGGAGTAGCCATCATGGTCAACAAAAGAGTCCAAAATGCAGTACTTGGATGCAATCTCAAAAACTACAGAATGATCTCTATTTGTTTCCAAGGCAAACCGTTCAATATCACAATAATCCAAGCCTATGTCCCAACCAGTAAAGCTGAAGAAGCTGAGGTTGAACGGTTCTATGAAGACCTACAAGACCTTTTAGAACTAACACCCAAAAAAGATGTCCTTTTCATTATAGGTGACTGGAATGCAAAAGTAGGAAGTCAAGAAACACCTGGAGTAACAGGCAAATTTGGCCTTGGAATACACAATGAAGCAGGGCAAAGGCTAATAGAGTTTTGCCAAGAGAATGCAGTGGTCATAGCAAACACCTTCTTCCAACAACACAAGAGAAGACTCTGCACATAGACATCACCAGATGGTCAACACCGAAATCAAATTGATTGTATTCTGTAGCCAAAGATAGAGAAGCTCTATACAGTCAGCAAAAACAAGACTGGGAGCTGACTGTGGCTCAGATCTTGAACTCCTTATTGCCAAATTCAGACTGAAATTGAAGAAAGTAGGGAAAACCACTAGACCATTCAGAAGTCAAATCCTTTATGATTATACAGTGGAAATGAGAAATAGATTTAAGGGACTAGATTTGATAGAGTGCCTGATGAACCATGGACAGAGGTTCTAGGCCATTCAGGTATAACCTAAATAAAATCCCTTATGATTATACAGAATACATTCAAGTGGTTAGACCTGGTAGACAGAGTCCCTGACAAAGATTAGTAACATTTTACAGAAGCCAGTGATCAAAACCATCCTAAAGACAAAGAAAAGGAAGAAGGCAAATTTGTTGTCTGAGGAGGCTTTACAAATAGCTGGGGAAAGAAGAGACGTGAAAGGCAAGGGAGAAAGGGAAGATATACCCACCTGAGTACAGAGTTTTAGAGAATAGCAGGGAGAGATAAGAGGGCTTCCTTAAATAAACAATGCAAAGAAACAGAGAAAAATAATAGCATGGGGAATATGAGAAATATCTTCAAGAAAACTGGAGCTATATAATAGGGAATATTTCATGCAAGGATGGACATGATACAGGAGAGAAACATCAAAGACCTAACAGAAGCAGAAGAGGTAGCAAGAATACATAGAAGAACTATACAAAAAAGACCTTAAGTATCCAGCTAACCACAATGATGTGGTCAATCATCTAGAGCTGGACATCCTGGAGTGTGAAATTAAGTAGGTTTTAGAAAACATGACTATGAACAAAACTAGTGAAGGTAATGGAATTCCACCTATTTAAAATCCTAAAAGATGATGCTGTTAAAGTGAGGCACTCAATATGTCAGCAAATTTTAAAAACTCAGCAAGTCTGAAAAAGATCAGTTTTCATTCCAATCCTAAAGAAGGGTAATGCCAAAGAATGATCCAACTAATGTACAATTGTGCTCACTTCACATGCTAGCAAAATTATATTTAAAAACCTTCAAGTTAGGCTTCAACAGAGCGTGAAACAAGAATCTCCACATGTACAATCTGGGTTTAGAAAAGGCAGAATAACTAGAGATCAAATTGCCAACATCTTCTGCTTCATTAACTACAGGAAAGCCTTTGACTGTGTGGATCACAATGAGCTGTGGGAAATTCCCACAGCTAGGAGTCCCAGACAGTCTTACCTGTTTCCTGAGAAACCTGTATGTGTGTCAAGAAGCAACATTTAGAAAGACATGAAACAATAGACTGGATCAAAGTCAGGAAAGTAGTACAAGGCTGTGTATTGTCACCCTGCTTATTTAACTTATATGCCGAGTACATCATGTGAAACATCAGTCCTGATGACTCATGAGCTGGAATAAAGATTACCAGGAAAAATATCAACAACCTCAGGTACATAGATAATACAATTCTAATGGCAGAAAGTGACAAGGAACTAAAGAACCTCTTGATGAGGGTGAAAGAGGAGAGTGAAAAAGTTGGCTTGAAACTCAACATCATAAAACTAAGGTCATGACATCCAGCCCCATCACTTCATAATAAATAGAAGGGGAAAAAGTGGAAGCAATGATGGATTTTCTTATTTGGGCTACGAAATCACAAGGAAATCTATGACAAACCTAAGCAGAGAATTAAATAACAGACACATCATTTTGCCAATTAAGTATAGTCACAGCTATGGTTTTTCCAATAGTGATGTATGGATATGATAATTGAACCCTGAAGAAGGCTAAGCACTGAAGAATTGATGCTTTTGATTGTTAGTGCTAGAGAAGACACTTGGGAGTCCCATGGACTGAAAGGAGATCAAATCAGTTGATCCTAGAGGAAATTAACCCTAAGTATTCATTGGAAGGACTCTTGCTGAAGCTGAAGCTCCAATACTTCAGGTATCTGATTTGAAGAGCTGACTCACTGGAAAAGACTCTGATGCTAAAAGATTGAAGGCAAAAGGAGCAACAACAACTATCTATGTATACCTATATCTATACAAGTGAATATATATAATAAAGGAAATATTCATAAGTGTATATGATAAATACAAGTTCCATGAAAGTTTTGTTGTTGCTTAGTAGCTAAGTTGTGTCCAACTCTTTGGGACCCCAAGGATTGCAGTGCCAGGCTTCCCTGTCCTTCACTAACTCCCAGAGTTTGTTAAAACTCATATCCAAGGAGTTGGTGATGCTACTGAACATCTCATCCTCTCTGGCCTCCTTCTCTTCCCGCCTTCTATCTTTCCCAACATCAGGTCTTTGCCAATGAGTCAACTCTTCACATCAGGTGGTCAAAATATTGGAGCTAAGCTTCAGTTCTTCTCATGAATACTCAGGGCTGATTTCCTTTAGGACAGACTGATTTTATTTCCATGCAATCCAAGGGACTCTCACCAGTCTTCTCTATCACCGCAATTTAAAAACATCAGTTCTTCAGTGTTGAGCCTTCTTTATGGTCCAACTTGCCCATCCATACCAGACAACTGGGAAAAACATAGGTCTGACTCTATGGACCTTTGTCAGCAAAGTGATGCTTCTTAATATTCTGTCTGGGTGAATGGCATCACTAACTCAATGGACATGAGTCTGAGCAAACTCCAGGAGACAGTGAAGAACAGGGAAGCCTGGTATGCTGCAGTCCATGAAGTCATAGAGTCAGACGTGACTAAGTAACTGAACAACAAACAGCAACTAGCTTTGTCATGAGGTTTCCTTCCAAGGAGCAAATGTCTTTTAATTTCATGACTACAATCACCATCTGCAGTAATTTTGAAACCCAAGAAAATCTCTCACTCTTTCTACTTTTTCACCATCTATTTGCTATGAATTGATGGGACCAGATGCTATAATCTTAGTTTTTTAATGTTGAGCTTTTTAAAATTTTACTTATTTATTTTTATTGTAAGATAATTACAGTAGTGCACCCATGGCTGATTCATACTGATACATGATAAAATCCATCACAATATTATAATGTTGAGTTTTGAGCCAGCTTTTTCATGCTCCTCTTTCATCTTCATCAAGAGGCTCTTTAATTTCTTTGCTTTCTGCCATTAGAGTGGTATCATCTGCATATCTGAGGTTGTTGATGTTTCTCCCTGAAATCTTGTTTCCAGCTTGTGATTCATCCAGTCTGGCATTTTGCATGATGCACTCTGCATATAAGTTAAACAAGCAGAGTGACAATATACAGCCTTGTCATACTCCTTTTCCAATTCTGAACCAGTCAGTTGTTCCATGTCCAGTTCTGTTGCTTCTTGACCCACATGCAGGTTTCTTAAGAGACAGGTAGGGTGATGTGTTATTCCCATCTGCTTAAGAACTTTTCACAGTTTGTTGTGATCCACACAGTCAAAGACTATATCATAGTCATTGAAGCAAAATAAGATATTTTCCTGTAATTTCCTTGCTTTCTCTATGATTCAGTAACTTGTTGGCAACTTGATTTCTTTCCTCTGCTTTTTATAAATCCAGCCTGTACATCTGGAAGTTCTGGGTTCATGTTCTGCTGAAGCTTGAAAGATTTTGAACATTACCTTGCTAGCATATGAAATGACTACAATTGTATGGTAGTCTCAACATTCTTTGAAATTGCCCTTCTTTGGGATTGGAAAGAACAGAACTTTTCTAGCCCTTGGCCACTGCTGAGTTTTTTAAATTTGTTGACATATTGAGCACACTACTTTAACAGCATCATCCTTTAGGATTTTAAATACCTCAGCTGGAATTCCATCACCTTCACTAGTATTTTTCATAGTAATGATTCCTAAGGGCTGCTTGACTTCACACTCCAGGATGTCTGGCTCTAGGTGAGTGACCACACCTCGTGGTTATCCAGGTCATTAAGTTCTTATGTGTATTTTTTCCTTAATATATATGTATTTTATTGAAATATTGTTGACTTACAATGTTTCAGATGCACAGCAAGGTGATTCAGTTGTACATATACACATATATTATTTTTGAAATTATTTTCCATTTTAGGTTATTGCAAGATATTGACTATAGTTCCCTGTGTTACATAGTAAAGCTTTGTTGCCTATTTATATTTTTAACTAGAAATCTAGCATTCTATTCATACTAACTCAAACAAGCAGAATCAAAATGTCACAATATTTTTAGTTAAACAAAGATTCATAAGTTTTCTAAAATATGTTTTTTATACATATATGTAATATATACACATAAAAGCTTTTCTACTACACTTGGTAAAGGCTTGATAAAGAACTTTAAAAAAAGACCAGATGGAGATATTTGAAAACATAAACTAAATGAAATGGGAGCACTGAATATGAAATAGAAAAAAGAGAAACAAACTAGAGAAAAGTAAAAAATCATCATTAGTCTAGTTGTTTTAAAACCTCTTTTAAAGCTTCTCATTAGACACAATTTTATTTTCCAAAAAATTCCAAAATAATTCTGAAATGCATCTGGAATTTAAAAGTGATTACAGGTTTTTGTTTTTGTTTTTGTTTTTTTATTAAGTGATTGTTTGGTGATATAGAATTCTATAATTTTTCTGTTGACCTATCTTGATACAATGGTATTGTGAGTAATAGTTACATAATCACAATAGTAAAAGATGTCGATCAGTTTTCACAGACAAAAATAAAAGATAATTACAGTTGCAAGGGAACATGATTAACCTAACAATAAAAAATAATTACATACAATTTGGGGGTTCAGGTAGAGTGATATGATAACTGGAAATGCATACATGCACATGTTTTCATCCACTCAGTCAGACCATGTCTTTTGGTTGGTACGTTTAACACATTTACAATTGAGGTAATTATGTGGCTCAGATCGTAAAGAATCTGCTTGCAATGCTGGAGACCTGGGTTTGATCCCTGGGTTGGGAAGATCCCCTAGAGGAGGTCATGGCAACCCACTCCAGTATTCTTGCCTGGAGAATCCCTGTGGACAGAGGAGCTTTGTGGGCTGTAATCCACAGGGTCACAAAGAGTTGGACACGATGGAGTTAGCACAGCACAGCACATGATCCTCTTACCATTTTCTGAATTGTTTTGGGTTTATTTTCTGTAGGTCTTTTCCTTATCTTGAGTTCCATGCCTATAGAATTTCCTTTAGCATTTATTGTGAAGTAGATTTGGAGGTGTTGAATTCTCTTAATTTTTGCTTGTCTAGAAGACTTTTGATTTCTCCATAAAATCAGAATGAGAGTCTTGTTAGGTAGAGAATTCTTGGTTGTAGATTCTCCCTTTTCATCACTTTAAATTTATCATGTTGTTCCCTTATGGCGTAGAGTTTCTGTTGAGAAATTAGGTGATAACCTGATGGGACTTCCCTTGTAGGTTGTTTGTCACTTTTTCCTTGTCGCTTTTAATATTTTATCTTTGTCTTTAATTTTTGTCAGTTTGGTTGCTATGTGTCTCAGTGTGTTCTTTGGATTTATCCTGCCTTGGCTCTCTGTGTTTCCTGGACTTGATTGAGTTTTCAGCTATTATCTCTTCAATATTTTCTCAGGTCCTCTCTTCTTCTTCTGGTATCACTAGAAGGTGAATGTTGGTGCATTTAATGTCCCAGAGATCTTTTAGGCTGTCTCTTTTGTATATTCTGTTCTGTGCTAGTGATTCCATCATTATGTCCTCCAGATCATTTATTTGTTCTTCTGCCTCAGTTATTCTGCTATTGATTTCTTCCAGTATAGTATTCATCTCTGTTTGTTCTTTAGTTCTTCTAGGTCTTTGGTAAACATTTCTTGGATCTTCTCCATTGTTTTCCTGGATCATTCGTACTATCATTATTCTGAATTCTTTTTTCTGGTATGTCTGGAATATCTCCACTTCATTTAGTTGTTTTCATTGGGTTTTATCTTGTCCCTTCATCTGGGACATAAGTTTCTATTTTTTCACCCTGATAAGTTTTCTGTAATGTGGTTTTTGTTCTTCTTGCTTCTTGAGGCTAAAAGGCTTGAGTAAGCTTTCTGATGGGAGGCACTGGCAGTGAGAAAAACTGAGTCTTGCTCTGTTGAGCAAGATCTTGTTCAGTAAAGCTTGAATCTAATCATCTGCTGATGGGTGGGGTTGCACTCCCTCTGTTAATTGTTTGGCCTGAGGCAATTCAACCCTGTGGTCCTAAGGGCTCTATGGTGGGGTCAATGGTAAACTCTGAGTGAGTTTATACCAAAGGGGACCTTCCAGGACTGCTGCTGCCAGTGCCCCTATCCCTGTGGTGAGCATCTGCTGACCCACACCTCCACAGGAGGCCTTTCAACACTAGTAGGTAGTTTTGGTTCAGTCTCCTGTGGGGTCACCACTCCTTTCCTCTAGGTCTTGGTGCAATAATATTTTGTTTGTGCACTCCAAGACTGGAGCCTCTGTTCCTCCCAGTCCTGCGGAAGTCCTATAATCAAATCCCACAGCCTTCAGGGTCAGATTCCATAGGGATTCCCAGTCCACTTTTTGGATCCCCAGGCTGGGAAGCCTGTCATGGGATTCAGAACCTTCACAACAGTGGGAGAACTTCTTTGAAATTATTGTTCTCCAGTTTGTGGGTCACTGACCCAGCAGGTATAGGATTTGATTTTATCATGATGGCACCCTTCCTACCATCTCACTTCCCTGGTGGCTCAGACAGTAAAACAGTGTCCTCCTGTTGAAGGCTGTTCTACAACTAGTTGTGATTTTGGTGCTCTCACAGGAGGAGATGAGCATACATCCTGCTCCTCTGCTATATTGAACTGTAAGCCCTCTTCTGTGTATTCTTGTCACCTCTTCTTAATCTCTTCTGTTTCTGTTAGTTATTTAGCGGTTCTGTCCTTTATTGTGCCCATCCTTGCGTGAAATGTTCCCTTGATATCAACAATTATCTTGAGGAGATCTTTAGTGTTTCCCATTCTATTGTTTTCCTCTGTTTCCCTGCATTGTTCATTTAAGAAAGTTTTCTTATCTCTCCTTGCTATTTTCTGGAACTCTGCATTCAGGTGGATATATCTTCTTTTCCTTTCTTTGCCATTTGTAAAGCTTCCTCAGACAACAACTGTGCCTTCTAACATCTTTCTTTTCTTTGGGATGATGTTGGTCACTGCCTTTTGTACAATGTTACAAACCTCTGTCCATGGTTCTTCAGGCCCTTTGTCTACCATTTCTAATCCCTTGACTGCATTCCTCACCTCTACTGTATAACCACAAGGGATTTGATTTAGGTCATACCTGACAGACCTAGTGGTTTTCCCTACATTCATAGACTTAAGCCTGAATTTTGCAATAAGGAGCCGATGGTCTGAGCTCAGTCAGCTCCAGGCCTTGTTTTTACTGACTGTATACAGATTTTATTCCTCAAAGAAAATAATCAATATGATTTTGGCATTGACCATCTGGAGAGGTCCATGTGTAAGAGTGGTGTCTCGTGTTGTTGGAAGAGAGTGCTATGTCCAGCATGTTCTAGTGCAAAGCTTTGCTAACCTTTGCTGTCCTCATTTTGTACTACAAGGCCAAATTTGCTTGCTTCTCCAGATATCTCTTGACTTCCTATTTTTGCATTCCAATTCCCTATGAGGAAAAGAAGATCTTTTTTAACATGCAAGTTAAAAATACCTAATATTTAGAAATCTAGGTTATTATGTAAATAAATAATGACATCTCCATTTGTTTTCCCTGTCATTCAGTAAAAATACTCATTGTTGTTGATCAGTTGTTCAGTTGTGTCTGACTTTTTGCAATCCCATAGACTGCAGCATGACTGGCTTCCCTGTCCTTCACTATCTCCCAAGGCTTGCTCAAATTCATATCCATTGAGTCGATGATGCCATCCAACCATCTCACCCTCTGCCATCCCCTTCTCCATCTGCCTTCAACCCTTCCCAGCATCAAGGTCTTTTCTAATGAGTCCATTCTTTGCAACAGGTGGCCAAAGTATTGGAGCTTCAGCATCAGTTCTTCTAATGAATATTCAAGACTGATTTCTTTAGGATTGACTGGTTTGATCTTCCTGCAGTCCAAGGGACTCTCAAGAATCTCCTCCAACACCACAGTTCAAAAGCATCAATTCTTCCACACTCAGCTTTCTTTATGGTCCAGCTCTCACATCCATACATGACTACTGGAAAAACCACCACTTTGAGTAGATGGACCTTTGTTGGCAAAGTAATGTCTCTGCTTTTTAATATGCTGTCTAGGTTGGTCATAACTTCGCTTCCAAGGAGCAAGCATCTTTTAATTTCATGGCTCACCATCTGCAGTGATTTTGGAGCCCAAGAAAATAAAGTCTATCTTTGTTCCACTGTTTCCCCATCTATTTGCCATGAAGTGATGGGACCAGATGTCATGATCTTCATTTTTTGAATGTTGAGTTTTAAGCTAGCTTTTTCATTTTCCTCTTTCACCTTCATCAAGAGGCTCTTTAGTTCATCTTTGCTTTCTACCATATGAGTGGTGTCATCTGCATATCTGAGGTTATTGATATTTCTCCTGGCACTCTTGATTCCAGCTTGTGCTTCACCCAGCCTGACATTTTGCATGATGTATTCTGCATATAAGCTAAATAAGCAGAGTAACAATATACAGTCTTGACATACTCCTTTCCCAGTTTGGAACCAGTTCGTTGTTCCATGTCCCATGAAATCCCAAAATAGAAAAGCAAAGACTCAAAATTATTTCTGTCCTCTCAGGTTTAAATTCTGCTTTTTCATCCACTTAAGTAACTCTTACTATGTTTTATTTTTTTCTTTTTCATCTTGAAGTTATATTTAGTATTCCAAAGAAAACATGTGAGATAGATTTAATTTACAAGGCATTATTAACTTAGTGAATGACCATGTACCCAAAACATCTGGGCTTTTTTCTATCCAGTCTTCCTTCCTCACCTTCTAAGCATAACCACTACTCTGGATTTATGTTTGCATTCTCCCTCAATTTTTATTTTTTTTTAAATTTTTTACTTTACAATATTGTAAATTTTACTGTGTATGTATACAGTGCTAAATGCTTTATTGTTTTTTCTTCAGCTCAAAGAATATTATCATACAATATGGAATTTGCTTTTTTCATTCAACATTAGATCTTTAAGATTCTTTTTGTACATAAAGGATTTATAGTGTTTTTTACATGCTGATACCATAATATATTTTTATATTGTTCTGTTGGTGAACATTTGGGATTTCCAAGTTTTTTGATACTATGAACTGGTGCTGTGAACATTCTTTTACGTCTAGTGCCTATGTATAAGCATTTTTTAAAAAATAAGTATTGGGGAGAATTGCTGATTGTAGTGTATGAACACTGTATATTGTCACCCTGTTTATTTAACTTGCAGAGTACATCATGAGAAACACTGGACTGCAAGAAGCACTAGCTAAAATCAAGATTGCTGGGAGAAATATCAATAACCAAGGATATGCAGATGACACCACCCTTATGGCAGAAAATGAAGAACTAAATAGCCTCTTGATGAAAGTGAAAGAGGAGAGTGAGAAAGTTGGCTTAAAGCTCAACATTCAGAAAACTAAGATCATGGCATCCAGTCCCATCACTTCATGGCAAATAGATGGGGAAACAGTGGCTGACTATTTTTCTGGGCTCCAAAATCACTGGAGATGGTGATTGCAGCCATAAAATTAAAAGATGCTAACTCCTTGGAAGGAAAGTTATGACCAACCTAGACAGCATATTAAAAAGCAGAGACATTGCTTTGTCTAGTCAAGGCTATGGTTTTTGGTCATGTATGGATGTAAGAGTTGAAAGAAAACTATAAAGAAAAGCTATAAAGCTTTCTATAAAGAAAGCTGAGCACCTAAGAATTGATGCTTTTGAACTGTGGTGTTGGAGAAGACTCTTGAGAGTCCCTTGGTCTGCAAGGATATCCAACCAGTTCATTCTAAGGCAGATTGGTCCTGGGTGTTCATTGGAAGGACTGATGCTGAAGCTGAAACTCCAATACTTTGGCCACCTGATATGAAGAGCTGATTCATTTGAAAAGACCCTGATGTTGGGAAAGATTGAAGGCAGGAGGAGAAGGTGACAACAGAGGGTAAGATGGTTGGATGGCATCACCAACTCAATGGACACGAGTTTGGGTAGGCTCTAGGAGTTGGTGGTGAACAGGCCTGGCATGCTGCAGTCCATGGGGTCACAAAGAGTCAGACACGACTGAGCGACTGAATTGAACCGAGTGTATTGAACATCTTGTTTAGTAGAAAATGCTAATTATTCATTAATTTTATTATTTAAAATGATAATAAAATTAACCTTCATTTTCTAAGTTTCTTACATTATATGTCTTTACCAATATTTGGTATCATCATACTTCATAATATTTTCCAACTTAAAGAATAAAAGAGAGTATCACTATGTTCTTAATTTGCATTTCTCTGATCATTAATGATATTGATTCCTTTTCATGTGGCATCCCAGGTGGCTCAGTGGTAAGAACCTGCCTGCCAAGCAGGAGACACAGGAGATGCAATTTTGATCCTAGGGTTTGGAAGATCCCCTGGTGCCGGGGATCAGCCCCGGCTGATCCAGGGTATTCGAAGGAGAGACGGCGTAGGCGAAGATCAGGAGACAATTGCTTAATTAAATGTTAATTAAGGATATAAAGAGTAATAGAATGAGGATAGCTCAGTGAGGAAATTTAGTGGAGAAAAGCGGCTGATATAAGGATAGCTCAGTAGGAAAATTCAGTGAAGAAAAGAGGCTGAATAAAATTCCAAAGCAGGGAATTAATGTCACCTACGAAGGCCGCAGGCGTCCTCCCGTTCTCCCGAAGGAGAGGAGACACTAAGGCCTCCCCGGTCGGATCTTAGAAGCCCAGGCAAAATTAGTAGGCTTGACGAGCTTCCCCGCCTCAGAGGAAAAATTCAGCCAGAAGGTGAAAGAAAGAACAACATGGGGAGACCAAATTCCGGTGAACAAAAGGACATACTTTATTTTCCAAAGCAGTTTTATACCTTAAGTTGTGCATAGAGGATAATGGGGGAAGGGGTAGAGGCATGCAAAGACAGCAGTTCCTGATCCTTATCGAAGTCAGGCTTTCAAACTTATCATATGCAAAAGTTTAGGTGATTTACATCATCTTCTGGCCAGGAAGCCTGTTAACATTTTAAGAAACTTATTTTTCTCTAAAGGTGATTATTCTAAAGTCAGGCGCCAGCCTCCAAAAAGCATTGGAGAAAGTTGCATTCTTATAGGGCAAAGGTGAGGTGGGCTCAATCAAGAAAAGAATTAACTCAGGGGTCCAAGGTTACAAATATTGAGGCTACTACTTACATTTCTATACACCCATTATATCAATCAATACACCGCCAAGGACACAGTAGGTAAGGGATATGGAGACTTAGCAGCAAACATTGGCCCAACAAGTGAAAAACCCTTCACCAATACAATTTCTAATCAATCTTTTAACTACTCAAAGGAATCTGTGTTTAGACAGTTTAGAACATCTCCTGCCTCTCACAGTTGGGAGGCTCTGAACAATCACATGTTGCCGGAAAAAACCTATTCAGGCAGGCTAGAGGACTTCCAAAGGAGTTTGTAGGTTGAAACACTGTCACACCCAAGAATTATTAACTGGAGCTGTAAGCTAACTCTTTTTCAGAGAGAGGTAGTGGGGGACAGCCCCCCATAAAGTCAGAGGTGTAGGTGAAAGCACAAAGCAGAAAGTAGGCAGACTCTGGTTTTGGGGGTAGATTGCTCGAGAATTTCCAGGGAGACTCCTGAGGCTTGATCCCGCCTTTGCGTATGCCGAGCCTCCTTCCTCATGACCTTTGCCAGGGACGGAGCTAGCTCCCCGCACCCTGGAGGAGGAAATGACAACCCACTCCAATATTCTTGACTGAAAAATAATATGGACAGAGGAGCCTAGCTGGATACAGTCCATGGTCTCACAAAGGGTCAGACATGACTGAGTATGCACACATCTTTTCACTATTCTTGTTTCTGTTCTGAAAAAATGCTAGTAGATATGGTTTTCTTATTTTTTAATTGCATTATCTATATTTTACTGATTTATAGGATTTCCTTACATATTTTGCACACTGTTTATTGGTTGTGTGTTACAAATGCATTCTTATAAAATTTGGCTTGTTTTTCACTTTATTTATGGTATTTTCTTTTGAATACAAATTCTTAATTTTTAATATAGCATATGTTATCAGTCTTTACTTTTGTAGTAGCATTTTTTCTAGCTTCTTGAAGAAATACTTCACTAAGATAATTGAATTTTCCCATAGTGAAATTTACCTATTTTTGCTCTAAAAGTTTTAAGTTTGTCTTTCACAATTAAATCCTAATTTAATCTATCTGATAATTATTTGCATATGTATTGTGAGATTGAGATCCAATTTCATTTTCTCTGCATATGTAAACCTAACTGTCCCAGCACCATTTATTGACTATCTTTCAACAGTTATTAAAAATGCTCCTTGTACTGTATAGCAAATGTCCAAATAAGCTTGTGTATGGTAATGGGTTATCTAGTGTTTCACTGGTTAGTGTTTATACTCCTGTGTCACATAATATTTTTTAAATTAGTGTAGCTTAAGAGTAAATCTTGGTAATCATAATGCAGAGGCCTCATATTATTTTTATGCTCAGGACTGTTTTCCTTGTTATTTGTTTTTATACATAAATTTTAGAATCATCCTGTCGAATTCTACAGAAAACTCTAAGGATTTTGATGAAATTTACATTAAATTATCAATAAATTTGACTAATAATATAAATTTCATGATATTGAATTCCACTGGCAATAAAAATATTTATTTCCCATTTGTTTAGATCTACTTTAAATCCTTTCCTAAAGTTTTATAATTTTCTTGATAAAATATTTTCATAACTTTAATTAGAATTATTCTTAGGTATATAATATATTTTCCTACTGTATATTGCAGTAGTCTTAAAGTCTGGTTTTCTTAGTATATAAAGAAATATAATGATATTTTATTATTGATCATATCTCCAACCAGCTTACTAAATTTGTGTTTCTAATAAACTGTAAATTTGTGGGTAAGCTTTGTAAACAATTATAATTTGAGAAAAATAATTTCATTTCTTCAAGTGTGGACAACTTTTATTTCTTCTTCTTGTATTACAATGTTGGCAAAGACTGCCAATACCATGTTTAATAGTGTAGCAAGATTATATGTCCTTAACTTGTTCATGATTTTCAAAGGAAATTTCCAACTGTTTCACCTTGTTTCCTTTAGCCTTTTGGTGGAAACCTCTTATCAGATTAGAGGATACCCCTTTTAGTTTGCTAATCTTTTTTTATCTTTTGCAGTGCTTCATTTTGTCAAATTTTGTTTTGCAAGTAGTTAATATTTGATGTGGTGAATGATCTTTATGGATTTTAACATGTTAAACCATTTTTGGATTCCTGGGATAGCTACAATTTGATCATTTGTTAATTTTTTTTTTATCCACTGCTGTGTATTAATTCCAGAGAAGGCACTGGTGACCCACTCCAGTACTCTTGCCTGGAAAATCCCATGGATGGAGGAGCCTGGTAGGCTGCAGTCCACAGGGTCGCTAAGAGTCGGAAGCGACTGAGCGACTTCACTTTCACTTTTCACTTTCATGCATTGGAGAAGGAAATGGCAACCCACTCCAGTGTTTTTGCCTGGAGAATCCCAAGGACGGGGGAGCCTGGTGGGCTGCCGGGTGCACAGAGTTGGACACAACTGACTCAACTTAGCAGCAGCAGCAGTGTATTAATTCAGGCCTATTGAATTTTTTTTTGTTACTGAAAATGGCCTGTGACTTTCCTTTCTAATATAAACCTGATGCTGGCATCAAGGTTGTTTTGACTTGAAAAGAGGAATTGGAAAGTGTTTTTTCTTCTTGAACTATTTAAAAACATGTATATAAGATCAAAACATTCGGTATATTGAATGTTTTGTGAAACTACTAATGGCCCATGTTTATTGTATGCATATTTTAACTACTGATTCAATGATTAGCATATATTTAGATTATTTCTCTTTTTCAAATCAGTTTTATAAGTGTTATTTTTCTCAGAATCTGCTCATTTTAGATACATTTTCAATAATATTGTTTTTCTTGGTATTTCTTTACAGTATTTTAATCTTTGTTGTAACTCTAGTCTTTTTAATTGCTATGATTGGTTTTTTGTGTTTTCTTTCCTTTTTCTTTTTTTTTTAAGTCTTATTCAAAGAAAGTAGATTTTATTAAAAAATGGTTAGTCAGATATTCCCATTATGCTGTCAATATCACTCTCCTCCAAACACAAAATTGCTTTCAAAGACAGAAAATAAAAGATACATATTATTAAGAATAAATCCATATATATGAAGAACACTTTTCTTTATCATAAGAGCATCCTTTCAAGGTTTGCTCTTGTTATTTTACAAGCTTCAGGAAATTCCAGTGAACAATGAAAATCTAGTTTTTATTAGTCATTTTCTCCCTGAGGCTATTTCTCCACATCTATAATAGAACAGCAGGTAAGGAAATCTCAAATTCCATGATTCAGTACAACTCTTTTATACTGTCTGTTCAACATGATTGGAAAAATGTACAGACCCCTGCTGATGGATTTAAACTTAAATTTATGATTGCTAACTTCAGTGATCCAGTAGTGCTCCATTCAGTTTTATTATATTTACCCAGTCTTTTGACACACTCCCATACTTTTTTGCCCTTAATTAGATCATTTCCATCATTATTCAAGTATGCTGTAGCTGCATTTTAAATAGCTTCTCATTACCATTGAAGATGGGGAAACAGTGTCAGACTTTATTTTGGGGGGCTCCAAAATCACTCCAGATGGTGATTGCAGCCAGGAAATTAAAAGACACTTACTCCTTGGAAGGAAAGTTATGATCAATCTAGATAGCATATTCAAAAGCAGAGACATTACTTTGCCAACAAAGGTCCGTCTAGTCAAGGTTATGGTTTTTCCAATGGTCATGTATGGATGTGAGAGTTGGACTGTGAAGAAAGCTGAGTGCTGAAGAATTGATGCTTTTGAACTGTGGTGTTAGAGAAGACTCTTTAGAGTCCCTTGGCCTGCAAGGAGATCCAACCAGTCCATTCTAAAGGAGATGAGTCCTGGGTGCTCATTGGAAGGACTGATGCTAAAGCTGAAACTCCAATACTTGGACCACCTCATGCGAAGAGTTGACTCATTGGAAAAGACTCTGATGCTGGGAGGGATTGGGGGTAGAAGGAGAAGGGGATGACAGAGGATGAGATGCCTGGATGGCATCACTGACTCGATGGATGTGAGTTTGAGTGAACTCCGGGAGTTGGAGATGGACAGGGAGGCCTGGCATGCTGTGGTTCATGGGGTCGCAAAGAGTCAGACATGACTGAGCAACTGAACTGAACTGAACCATAGAAGACTTCTCTTGTTGTTGTTCAGTCACCCAGTTGTGTCCTGACCCTGTGGACTCCAGCACACCAGGCCTCCCTGTCCCTCAGCATCTCCCTAAGTTTGGCAAGTTCAAGTCCAATGCATACAATCCAGCCATCTCATCATCGGACACCCTCTTCTTAAAGCCCTCAATCTTTCCAAGCATCAGGGACTTTTCCAATGAGTCAGCTGCTCACATCAGATGACCAAAATACTGGAGCTTCGGCTTCAGCATCAGTCCTTCAAACCAGTATTCTATTACCACAGACTTCTCTAGATATTGCTTAATATCACTATTCTTTTTACAACAAAACCTATTATAAGAATTGTCAATGTTTGTCTTCATTTGATTTATTTCTATTTTCTAACCAAATGCAACAAAATTTACTCTCACTGTTAATTCTCTCTTCCAGGTTGTTTTGACTGTGAAAACCAAAGGTAATTTTTAGCCTCCTTACTCTATCAGCATTTGATAGAGTTAATTATGCCTTGTTAGATGGTTTCTTCACATGGCCTCCAGGAATCACTCTCTCCTAATCCTCCTCTTACTTTACTGACCTCACTCACCTGAATTTTGTAGGTCAAAGAAGACCATGGCTCAGTCCTGGATTCCTATCCTAGTCAACTCATTGTAAACAACCTCTATGTCTCATGATTTTATATTCCATCTATTTCTGAGGATGAAAAATTAACAGACAGAGTTTTGGCTTAAAACTTAACATGCAAACATCTTCAAAGACCATTGGATTTCTAAGCAGTATTTAAAAATTCACATGTAAAACACACAAAAGGTTATTGTAAAGATGGTAACAATAACCCTGTATGCGAGACAGCAAAAGAGACTGATGTATAGAACAGTCTTTTGGACTCTGTGGGAGAGGGAGAGGGTGGGATGATTTGGGATAAGGGCATTGAAACATGTATAATATCATATATGAAATGAGTCGCCAGTCCAGGTTCGATGCACGATACTGGATGCTTGGGGCTGGTGCACTGGGACAACCCAGAGGAATGGTATGGAGAGGGAGGAGGGAGGAGGGTTCAGGATGGGTAACACATGTATACCTGTGGTGGATTCATTTTGATGTATGGCAAAACCAATACAATATTGTAAAGTTAAAAAATAAAAGAAAAGAAAAAATAAATAAATAAAACGCACAAAAGGAACTACTTGGTTTGGATTCCCACTGACCCAGAAAGTAACTGCTTTGTTTGTCTTCCCCATCTCCAAAAACAAAAACTTCGTTCTGCCATTTGCCTTGACAAAATTGTTTACAATGCACTGATTCTTATTTCTTTAATTTTTTATTGGTGTGCAGTTGATTTAAAATGTTGTATTAGAGTCTGCTATACAGAAAAGTGAATCAGTTATACATATACATACACTCTCTTTAAAATTCTTTTCTAATATAGGTTATAAGAGAGTATTGAGAACAGATCCCTGTGCTAAACAGTAGGTACTTATTAGCTATCTATTTTATATATATAATAGTGTGTTTATTTCAACCCGTCTCCCAATTTATCCCTTCCCAACTTTCAACCCTGGTAACCATAAGTTTATGTTCTACATCTGTGAGTCTATTTCTGTTTTGTAAGTGATATCATGTATTTTTCTTTCTGACTTACTTTACCCAGTATGATAATCTCTAGGTCTATCAGTGTTGCTGCAAATGACATTATTTCATTATTTTTTTTAGATAGCTGAATAATATCCCCTTGTATATATGTCCCACTTCTTTATCCATTCCTCTGTTGATCGACATTTATGTTACTTATATTTCCTAGCTATTATAAATAGTGCTGCAATGAACATTGGGGTGCAAGATGTTTTTTTTTCAAAATATGGTTTTCTCTGGGTAGATGCCCAGGAATGGGATTACAGGATCATATAATAGCTCTATGTTTAGTTTTTCAGAGGAACCTCCGTACTGTTCTCCACAGTGGCTGTATCAATTTACATTCCCACTAACATTGTAAGGGTTTCCATTTTCTCCACACTCTCTCCAGCATTTATTCTTTGTAGATTTTTTGATGATGGATATTCTAACTAGTGTGAGATAATACCTAATTGTATTTCTGATTTTCATTTCTCTGATAATTTATGATGTTGAGGATCTTTTCATGTATTTTTTTGGCCATCTGTATGTCTTCTTTGCAGAAATGTCTATTTATGTTTGCCCATTTTTTATTGATTTTTTAAATTTTTGTTATTGAAATGAACTGTTTGTATATTTTGAAGATTAACCCCTTGTTGGCCGCTTTATTTGCCAATATTTTCTCCAATTCTATGGATTGTCTTTTTGTTTTGTTTCTGGCTTCCACTATTGTACAAAAAGCCTTTGAGTCTCTAGAAAATGGATCAAAAAAGATCTTCCACTATTTATAGCAGAGACTGGTCTGTTTATGCTTCCCCCTAAGAATTTTAGTGTCTAACCTTATATGTAGCTCTTAATCCATTTGTTAAGTTTTATTTTAATCTATTTTTCAGTTTATTTTTTGTATGGTGTTAGAGAATGTTCTAATTAGAGAATGTTCTAATTATACTTTTTTACAAGTAGCTGAAGACTTTACCCAGCACCACTTATTAAAGAGACTGTCTTTTCTCCATTGTCAGTTTTTGCCTACTTTGTCATAATTAAGTGACAATAGGTGCTTGGATTTATCTCTAGATTTTCTAACCTGTTGCATTTATCTGTGTTGCTGTTTCTGTGCCAGTACCACCCTGTTTTGAAGACTATCGATTTCTAGTATAGTCTGAAGTTAGAGAATCTGATTTCTTCAGTTCATTTTCTTTTCTCAAGATCACTTTGGATATTTGGGATTTTTGTGTGTCCATTCAAATTATAAATTTTTTGTTCTAATTGTGTGAAAAATGCCTTTGGTAATTTGATAGGGAATGCATTAAATCTGTAGATTGCTTTGAGTAGTATAGCCATTTTCACAGTATTGATTCTCACAATCCAAGAACATGATATATCTCTCCATCTCTTTTGTCATCTTTGATTTCTTTCTTTGGTATCTTACAGTTTTTGAAGTAATGATCTTTTTCCTCTTTAGGTAGGTTTATCCTGATATAATTTTAAATTGTTGATGTCATGGTAAATGGGATTATTTCCTTAATTTCTGTGTCTGATCTTTCATTGTTAGTGTATAGAAACGCAACAGATTTCTATGTATTAATTTTGCATCCTGCAACTTTACCAAAATTATGATAAGTTCTGGTAACTTTCTGGTAACATGTTTAGGATTTTCTATGTATACATATTGTGTCATCTGCAAAAAAAAAAAAAGTGGCAGCTTTGCTTCTTTTCCAATCTAAATTCTTTTTATTTCATTTTCTTCTCTGATTGTCATGGCAAGTCATAATTTTTGACTTCAAAAACTATGTTGAATAAAAGTGGTGAGAGTGGACACCCTTGTTGTGTTCCTGGTCTTAGAGGAAATATTTTCAGATTTTCACCAATGAGAGTTATGTTTGTGCTGGATTTGTCATATATGGCCTTTAATATGTTGAGATAAGTTTCCTCTATATCCACTTTCTTGAGTTTTTTTAATATATTTTTTATCATAAATGGATGTTGAATTTTGTCAAGAGTTTTTTATGTATCTCCTGAGATGATTGGTTTTTGTTATTCTTCAATTTGTTAATGTGGTGTATAACATCAATTGATTTGCATATATTGAAGAATCCTTGCATCCCTAGAATAAATCCTTCTTTCTCAGGGTATATAATCTTTTTAATGTGGCATTGGATTCTGTCTGCTAGAATTTTGTTGAGATTTTTTGTACGTATGTTCATTCCTGATATTTGCCTGAATTTTGTTTTTTCTGTGTGATCTCTTTGTCTGGTTTTGGTATCAGGGTGATAGTGGCCTTGTACAATGAACTTAGAAGTGTTTCTTCCTTTGCAATTATTTGGAAGAGTTTCAGAAGCAGCACTGTTAACTCTATGAATGTTTGATAAAATTTGTCTTTGAAACCATCTGGTCCTGACCTTTTGCTTGCTTTGCTTTTTTCAAATCACAGTTTCAATCTTATTACTTGTGATTTGTCTGTTCATTTTTTTCTTTCTGCTTCAGTCTTTAAAAGTTGTAGCTTTAAAAAAAATTTCCATTTATTCTAGGTCGTCTCTTTTATTGGCATATAATTGCTAGTAGTAGTCTCATTTGATCCTTTGTATTTCTGGGATTTAAGTTGTAACTGCTTCTTTTTAATTTCTAATTTTATTGACATGAGTTTTCTCTGTTTTTTCCTTGATGAGTCTAGCTAAAGGTTTAGTAATTTTGTTTATCTTCTCAGAGAATTAGCTTTTCATTTCATTGTTCTTTGGTATTGTCTTTTTCATCTCTTTTTTATTTATTTCTGCTCTGATTTTTATAATTTCATTCCTTTTATTGACTTTGGATTTTCCTTGTTCTTCTTTTTATAGTCTTTCTCTAGTTGCTTTAGATATACGGTTAGATTGGTTATTTGAGATTTCTCTTGTGTCCTGAGATAAGATTATAATGCTATAAACTTCCCTCTTAGAACTATTTTTGCTGTATCCCAAAGGTTATGTATCATCATGTTTTTGTTGTCATTTATTTCCAGATATTTTTTGGTTTCTTCTTTGATTTCTTCTGTAATCCATTGATTGTTTAGTAACATTGTTTAGTCTTTATGTGTCTGTGTTTTCTTTCTTTTTTAATAGTTTTTTCCTTATAATAGATTTCTAATCTCATAGCCTTGTGGTTGGAAAAAATGCTTGATATGATTTCAATTTTCTTTAATTTATCAAGGCTTGATTGTGGCAATATGTGATCTATCCTTTCAAATATTCTTTGTATACTTGAGAAGAACATGTGTTCTGTTGTTGTGAGATGAAATATTTTTAAAGTGTTAAGACTATGGGTTGTCTTGTGTCACTTCAAGTTTGTGTTTCCTTATTAATTTTCTGTCTAGATGATCTGCCCCTTGGTGTAAATAGAGTTTTAAGGTCTGCCACTATTATTGTGTTAGTGTTGACTTCCCTTTTTTATGGCTATTAGCATTTAGCTTACATATTAAAGTGTTCCTATTTTGGTAGCATATATATTTACAATTGTTCAGTCTTCTTGGAGTCATCCTGTCATTATTATGTATTGTCCTTCTTTGTCTATTAAAAGTCTCTATTTTAAAGTTTACTTGTCTGATATGAGTATTGCTAGCCCAGTTTTTCTTTGACTCTCATTTTAATGGAATCTTTTTTTCCATCCCCTCACATTCAGTCTGTATGTTTCCCTAGGTCTGAAGTAGGTCTCTATGGCCAGCATATGTGCTGGTCTTGGTTTTGTATCCATTCATGTAGTCTATGACTTTTGGTTGGAGCATTTAATCCATTTACATTTAAGGTAATTATTGACATTTTTGTTCTTATTGTCATTTTCTTAATTGTCTTGTGTTTACTTTTCTAGGTCTTTTTCTGTTTCCTTACTCTTTTTTTTTTTCTCTCTTCTCCTGTGGTTTGACTATCATTTCTAGTGTTTTCCTTTTTTATTTGTATCTATTATAGTTTTTTTGATTTGCATTTCCAATGAGATTTGATATAGCAGTCTAGGTATATATATAAGATTTTATAAAAAAAACTTGGTCTTTTAATTTTAAGCACAATTTCCATTTCCTACATTTGTACTCTCCTCTTCTCAAGGTTGCTGGTTTTTATATCACATTTGTGGTGAATAATTTCCTATATTAACTCTTTTTTTTTTTTTTGCCTTTAAAAGTGAGGTTTTCCATTTGTTAATTTCTTGTTTCTAGTTGTGGCCTCTTTTTTTACCTTGGAATAGAGAATTTCTTTTACATTTGTTATAAAGCTGGTTTGTTTGTGATGAATTACCTTTTCTTATTTATAAAGCTTTTCATTTCTTCATCAAATATAAATGAGAGTCTTTCTGGGTAGAGCAGACATGGTTGTAGATGTTTCCCTTTCATCACTTTAAATATACTGTGCCACTCCCTTCTGGCCTGCAGAATTTCTGCTGAAAAATCAGTTGATAACCTTATGGGTTTTCCCTTCTATGTTGTTTTGCTTTTCCCTTGTTGTTTTATTATTTTTTTTCTTTGTATTTAATTTTTGTTATTAATATGTGTCTCTTGTGTTCCTCCTTCAGTTCACTTCAGTCACTTAGTCCTGTTCAAATCTTTGCAACTCTGTTGACTGCAGCACTCCAGAATTCCCTGTTCATCACCAACTCCCAGAGCTTGTGCAAACTCGTGTCCATTGAGTTGATGATGTCATCCAACCATCTAATCCTCTCTACCCACCTTCTCCTCCTGCTTTCAATCTTTCCCAGCATCAGGGTCTTTTCAAATAAGTTAGCTTTTGCATCAGAGGGCCAAAATATTAGAGATTCAGCTTCAGCATCAGTCCTTCCAATGAATATTCAGGACTGATTTCCTTTAGGATGGACTGGCTGGATCTCCTTCCAGTCCAAGGGACTCTCAAGAGTCGTCTCCAACACCACAGTTCAAAAGTATCAATTCTTCAGTGCTCAGCTTTCTTTATAGTCCAACTCTCACATCCATACATGACTACTGGAAAAAACAAAGCTTTGATTAAATGGACCATTGTTGGCAAAGTATCATCTCTGCTTTTTAATATGCTATCTAAGTTTGTCATAGCTTTTCTTCCAGGGAGCAAATGTGTTTTAATTTCATGACTAAACTCACCATCTGCAGTGATTTTGGAGCCCCCCAAAATAAAATCTCACTGTTTCTGTTGTTTGCCCGTCTATTTGCCATAAAGTGATAGGAAAGGATGCCATGATCTAGTTTTTTGAATGCTAAGTTTTAAGCCAGCTTTTTCACTCTCCTCTTTCAGTTTTTAAAGAGGCTGTTCAGTTCCTCTTTGCTTTCTGCCATAAGGGTGGTGTCATCTGCATATCTGAGATTATTGATATTTCTCCTGGCAATTTTGATTTCAGCTTGTGCTTCATCCATCCAGGCGTTTCCCATGATGTATTTTGTATATAATTTAATTAAACAGGGTGACAATATACAGCCTTAATGCACTCCTTTCCCAATTTTAAACCAGTCTGTTGTTCCGTGTTCGGTTCTTATTGTTGCTTCTTAACTGCATACAGATTTCTCAGGAAGCAGATAAGGTGATCTGATATTGCCATCTCTTGAAGAATTTTCCACAGTTTGTGTTGATGCACACAGTCAAAGGCTTCAGAGTAGGCAACAAAGCAGAAGTAGGTGTTTTTCTGGAATTCTTGTGCTTTTTTGATGATTCAACCAATGTTGGCAATTTCATCTCTGAGTCCTCAGTTCAGTTCAGCTCAGTTGCTCAGTCATGTCTGACTCTTTGCAACCCCATGGACTGCAGTACACCAGGCCTCCAATTCCTCTGCCTTTCTAAATACAGCTTGAACATCTGGAAGTTCTCGGTTCATGTACTGTTGAAGCCTGGCTTGAAGAATTTTGAGCATTACTTTGCTAGCCTATGAGATTACTACAAATGTGTGGTAGTTTGAACATTGTTTGGCATTACTTTTCTTTGGGACTGGAGTGAAAATAGACCTTTTACAGTCCTGTGGAAACTGCTGAGTTTTCCAAATTTGCTGATATATTGAGTGCAGCACTTTCAGAACATTATCTGAATTTGAATTAGAATTTGAAATTGGATTTGAAATAGCTCAACTGGAATTCCATCACCTCCACTAGCTTTTTCCATACTGATGCTTCCTAAGGCCCACTTGACTTCGAAATCCAAGATGTCTGACTTTAGGTGAGTGATCACACCATTGTTGTTGTCTGGGTCATTAAGATCTTTTATTTATTTTTTTAAAATTTTTTTGCATAGTTCCTCTGTGTATTCTGCCACTTCTTCTTAATATCTTCTGCTTCTGTTAGGCCCATACTGTGTCTGTCCTTTATTGTGCCTATCTTTGCATGAAATGTTCTCTTGATATCTCTAATTTTCTTGAAGAGATATCTAGTCTTCCCCATTCTATTGTTTTGTCTGTTTTGTTGCATTAATCCCTGAGGAAGGCTTTCTTATCTCTCCTTGCTATTCTCTGTGACTATCAAATCGGTTTATCTTTCCTTTTCTCCTTTGCCTTTCACTTCTCTTCTTAAATATTACAAAATAATCACCACAATGAGTCTAATTACCTTCTGTCACCATACAAAGCTATTTTATAATTAAGTTTGTATCTCTTAATATACCTCACCAATTTCATTCATTCCCCTGGCTCCCTTCCCTCTGGCAACCACCAGTTTGTTCTCTGTATCTTTCTCTGTTGTGTGTCATGTTAATTCATTTGTTTTGTATTTTAGATTCCACGTATAAGTGAAATCATGGAACATTTGTTTTTCTCTGCTTGAATTTCTTCATTTAGCATAGTATTTTCAAGGTCATCCATGTTGCTGCAAATGGCAATATTTCATCTTTTATGGCTAAGTAATATTCCATCAAGGTATATCTTTATTCATTTATTTACTGATGCTTACACTCAGACTCACGTCCATCGAGTCAGTGATGCCATCCAGCCATCTCATCCTCTGTCATCTTCTTCTCCTCCTGCCCCCAATCCCTCCCAGCATCAGAGTTTTTTCCAATGAATCAACTCTTCGCATGAGGTGGCCAAAGTACTGGAGTTTCAGCTTTAGCATCATTCCTTCCAAAGAAATCCCAGGGCTGATCTCCTTCAGAATGGACTGGTTGGATCTCCTTGTAGTCCAAGGGACTCTCAAGAGTCTTCCCCAACACCACAGTAGGTGATGGACAAGGAGGCCTGGCATTCATGGGGTCGCAAAGAGTTGGACACGACTGAGAGACTCAACTGAACTGAACTGAGGTTGCTTCTGTATCTTGGCTATTGCAAATAATACTGAAATGAACTGAAAGGTTCATATACCTCTTAAAATTAGAATTTTTGTTTTCCTTGGACAAATACCCAAAAAATATAAGTGATGGATTTTACTGTAGTTCTATTTTTAATTTTTTGAGGAATCTCAATATTGTTTTCACTATTGAATATATCTATTTACAATTCCACTCACAAGGCATGAGGATTCTTTTTTCTTCAGTCCTCCTAATAATTTTTGTTGTTGTTGTCTTTTTTGATAATAGCCATTCTGACAGGTGAGAGGTGATATCTCACTGTGGGTTGATTTGCATTTCCCTAATGATTAGCAATGTTGAGTGTCTTTTCAGGTATTTGTTGGCCATATGTATGTCTTCTTTGAGAAACTGTCTTTTCAGGACTTCTCTGTTATTTAACCAGGTTGTTTGTGGGTTTTTTATTTGTTCTTGTTTGTTTTGGGTGTTGAAATGTGTGAGTTATTTATATATATTAATCCCTTATTGGATGTACAATTTGTAAATATCTTTTATTCAGTATGCTGCCTTTTTGTTTTGTTGATAGTTTCCTTCACTCTGTGAAAGCTTTTTAGTTTGATGTAGTCCCATTTGTTTATTTTTGCTATTGTTTCCTTAGCTTGAGAAGATTTAAAAAAAATGTTTAGAATGTCAGAGAGCATGTCTATGTTTTCTTCTAGGAGTTTTATGGTTTTGTGTTTTATATTTACGTCTTTAATCTATTTGGCATTTGTTTTTGCACATACTGTAAAAAGATATTCTAATTTGATTCTTTTGCTTTCCCAATACCATTTATTGACGAGATGACATTCTTGCCTTCTTTGTCCTAGATGAATTGACCATATAAGTGTGGGTTTATTTCTAGATTTTCTTTACTATTCCATTGTTCTATGTCTCTGTGATGACCTTAAGCTGATGATCTCTTAAGTTGAACTCATTCTAACAGCTCTGCAATTTCACTTCCCATTGCCACATACAGTTTTTTGATGTGTTTTACATCTTTTTGTACCTCTTAATTATCTATTGTTGGTATAGATAATTTTACTACTTTTGTCTTTTAAATTTCTTTACTAGTTTTACAAGGGGTTTGATCATCTACCTTTATTATGTGCTTGCCTTTACCATTTGAGACATTTTCTCTTGCAATTTACATATTTCTAGTCATGATCTTTTCTACTTAAAGAAGTTCCTTTAAGTAGAATTTATAGGAACTTATAAGGTCAGGATAGTGGTGCTGAACTCTTGCTGCTCTTACTTGTGTGTCAGTTCAGTTCAGTCACCCAGTCATGTCCAACCCTTTGCGACCTTATGGACTGCAGTACGCCAGGCTTCCCTGTCCATCACCAACTTCCAAGGCTTGTCAGACTCATGTCCATCAAATCAGTGATACCATCCAGCCATCTCATCCTCTGTTGTCCCCTTCTCCTCCTGCCTTCAAACTTTCCCAGCAGCAGGGTCTTTTCCAATGATGATTTTTGCATCAAGGCGAAAGTATTGAAATTTCAGCTTCAGCATCAGCCTTTCCAATGAGTATTCAGGACTGATTATCTTTCGAATTTCTAGTTTGATTTCCTTGCTATCCAAGGAACTCTTCAACACCATAGTTCAAAAGCATCAGTCCTTCAGTGCTTTGCTTTTTTTATACTCCAACTCTCACATGCATACATGACTACTGGAAAAACCATAGCTTTGACTAGATGGACCTTTGTTGGAGTAATGTATCTGCTTTTTAATATACTTGTGTATAAAACTATTTCTTCTTTAAATCTGAGTGAGAACTTCATGGGTAAAGTATTCCTTTTTTTTTTTTTTTTTTAAGCTGGTATGTTTTATTTATTGATTGATTTGAGTACAACATTTAGCCTCTATTTTTCATGGTTCAAGTATTCTTGATTTGTAGGTTTTTTACTTTTATCATTTAAAATATGTTATGTAAGTCCCTTCAGACCTATAAAGTCTCTGCTAAAAAGTCAGCTGATAATCTTAGAAGATTTCTATTGTATATACCTATTGCTTTTCTCTAACTGCTTTTAAAAGTCTTCCTTTATATTTAATTTAATTTTTTTAATTACAATATGTCTTTGTGTGGACCTCTGTGCATTCAACATTTTTGGAAATTTCTTTCCTACCTGAACTTGGATATCTGTCTCCTTTCCCAGTTTTTAAGGAGGTTTTCAACTATTTTGTCTTCAAGTAAGTTCTCTGCCTCTTTTCCTGACTCCTCCTGGTATATCTATAATGTGAATGCCTGTTATGATTCAGAGTTTTCTTAAACATACTTTTTTTTTCATTATTATTTCTTTTTTTTCTATTCAGCTTGAGTATTTTCCACAATATTGTCTTCCAATTTGTGGATTTATTCCTACGTATAATCTAGTCTACTCTTGATTCCTTCTAGTGTACGTACATATATTTTTCAGCTATTGCATTCCTCAATTCTGTTTGGTTCTTCTTTATGTGTTCTAACTCTTTGCTAAAATTCTCCCTGTGTTCACCCATTCTTTTCCCAAGTTTGTTGAGCATCTTTATGATCATTTTTTGTACTCCTTATCAAGTAGATCATTTATCTCCACTTTGTTTTGTTCTTCTTCTAAAGTCTGTCTTATTCTTGTGTTTAGAACATGTTCCTCTATCTCCACATTTTCCCTAATTCTCTGTGTTTATTTCAATGCGTTGGGTAATTTGATTATATCATTCGATCTTAGAGAAGAGATGTTATATAATAGGAAATAGTCTATGGGGCCCAGCAGCACACTACCCTCTTGTCAGCAGGATTATATGCTTTAGGCATGCCCCCTATATAGTCTGTGTGGGTTCTTCTGTTGTGACAGGGCTGATAAGTGCTGTGAGTCTGGCCCCTGGCCCTGTGAGCATGTGAGGTTTCTGCATGAACCCCTTAGAAGCAGTATCTCTGCTTCCCATAGCGTTATGGTTTCTCATAAACAACCCGTCTGGCCTTTAAAGCCAGATGTTCTGCAGGCCCATCTTCCTAGCACAGGACCCCATGGCTGGAGAGCTCACTGTGGGTCTCACACCCCTCACTCCTTATGACTATCCTTCTGCTTGTGGATTGCCCACTTGGGAATGTGGGCATCTCCACCCTTCCTATTCATTTTATTTTATTTCTTCCTTCATACCTTTAAGTTGTGGAAATTTTTTTCTCCTAGTCTTTCTCCTATATCTTCTCTATTCTTAGATATAGTTGTTTTCTAAATAGTTTTAATTTTGGTGTGCTTATGGCAGGAGGTGAGCTCAGGGTCTTCCTACTCTTCTATCTATAGAGTATCAAAGGTTACACTTGTCTTTTGAGGCCAGGCATTGGTTTCTCTCCTCTAGCTATGAAAGTCATAGGTGGCATCTTCTTCCAACATAAAAAATCTTTTATCTATATCAAAAATTTGTTTTGTGTAGCCACCTTCATTTGTATCTGAAATAGATCTGGATAGCAGATCTATTGCAGCTTCTATATCAGCAATTGCTTCTTCATCTTGTACTTCTTTGTTTTAAAGGTGGTTTCTTTCCTTAAGCCTCCTAAGTCAAATTCTACTAGGTTCATTTTTTGGGGGAGGGAGAGTGGTCGAAATTTCCTCACCTCACTAAACCTTCATGGAATTGAAGGCAGTTAGGGCTGTTCTGGATTAAACTTTGACTTAAGAGAATTTTGTGCCTGGTTTCATCTTCTACTCATAGCACTCAAACTTTCTCATATCATCAATAAGGTGTTTTGCTTTCTTATCATTCATGTAGTAGTACTTTTAATTTCCATCAAGAACTTTTATTTTGCACTCATGACTTGACTATTTGACATATGAAGTCTAGCTTTTAGCCTAGCTCAGCTTTCAACATGCCTTCCTCACCACACTTACCCTTTTCTAGCTTTTGAATTAAAGTACAGAGATATGCTGCTCTTTCTTTCACTTTATAAAGGCTATTATAGAGTTTTTAATTGGGCTTATTTCAATATTGTTGTGTCCCACAAAATAGAGTGGCCTGAGCAGAAGGAGAGAGACAGGGAACAACTGATTGGTGGAACAGTCAGAATACACACAACATTTACTGATTAAGTTCACCTTATTATATGGGCATATAATAGCTCAGTTGGTAAAGAATCTGCCTGAAATGTGGGAGATCTGGGTTCAGTCCCTGGGTTGGGAAGATCCTCCAGAGAAGGGAAAGGTTAGCTACTCCAGTATTTTGGCCTGGAGAATTCCATGGACTCTATGGTCCATGGGGTCTCAAAGAGTCAGACACAGATATGACTGAGCAACTTTCACTTTCACTTCATTATATGGGCAGGGTTCTGGGCAACCCAAAACGGTTACAACATGCATGCTTAGTTGCATGCTCAGTCATGTCTGACTGTGATGCATTTGACTGTAGACCACCAGGATCTGTCCTATCTGTCCTTAGGATTTTTCAGGCAAGAATACTGGAGCGGGTTGCTATTTTCTTCTCCAGAGGATCTTCCTGATGCAGGAATAGTGCTCACATCTCCTGTGTCTCCTGCATTTCAGACAGATTATTTACCAGCTGAGCCATCAGGGAAGCCCTTAAAAAATTACAGCAGTGACATCAAAGGTCACATTACAGATCACCATGTAATAGTTGGAACATTTAAAATACTGGGAAAATTATCAAAATGTGGCACAGAGACATAAATTGAGTAAAAGCTGTTGGAAAATGACTCTACTTCCTCAATGTTGGTTTTCCACAAACCTTCAATTTGTAAAAAATGAAATATCTGCAAAGCATGATAAAGTAAGGTATGGCTGTATTTAGGAATGTGTGTTTGGATTGCAAGGATACATTGTTATTGTTGCTTTTAAATCATGTTTTAGTTTCAGTGTCTAGAGTACATGGTCTCATAAAATGATTTTTAAAATTTCCTTGTGTGATGGTGATTTAGTCACTAAGTTATGACAGGCTCTTGCAACCCCATGGACTGTAGCCCGCCAGGCTCCTCTGTCCATGGGATTTTCCAGGCAAGAATATTAGCGTGGGTTGTCATTTCCTTCCCCAGGGTATCTTCTTGACCCAGGAACTGAAGCCACATTTCCTGCACTGCAGGCAGATTCTTTACCACTGAGCCTCCAGGGAGGCCCAAAATTACTTTAGACTGGACTTTTGCTTAATATATGGTTAATTCTCTCTTTTTCTAAACTTTGTTAAAATATTTTCAAGATAATTTTATTTTTTCATGAAATCATTGAAGCAAAAACTAGACTTTGCTGCAGTAAACCAGAAATAGGTTTTTTACATGAGTCTGGTTAATTCTTAAAAATGCTTTATGTATACATTAGATAATGTGTATTCTCTAATTGTTGCACACAGAAACAAACCTCCATTGCTATCTTATAAATAAATTCTTCAATATCATTTTTCTAGATTCCATATATATGTATTAGAATACAATATTTCTCTTTCTCTTTCTGACTTATTTCAGTCTGTATAATAGGCTCTGGGTTCACTCACCTCATTAGAGCTGTCTCAAATGTGTTCTTTTTTATGGTTGAGTAATATTCCATCATGTATATGTACCACCACTTCTTTATTCATTCATCTGTCAATGGACATCGATGTTGCTTCCCTGTTCTAGCTATTGTAAATGGTGCTGCAATGAACAGTGGGATACATGTGTCTTTTTCAGTTTTGGTTTCCTCAGGATATATGCCTAGGAGTGGGATTGCTGGGTCTTATGATGGTTTTATTCTTATTTTTTTTAAGGAATCTCCATACCGTCTTCAATAGTGGCTGTTGTATCAATTTAGACTCCCACCAGCAGTGCAAGAGTGTCCTCTTTTCTCCACACCCTCTCCAGTGTTTATTGTTTGTAGACTTTTTGATGCTGGCCATTCTGGCTGATGTGAGGTGACATCTCATTGTAGTTTTGATTTGCACTTCTCTAATAAGGAGTGATCCTGAACATCTTTTCATGTGTGTGCTAGCCATCCATATGTCTTCTTTTGAGAAATGTCTGCTTAGGTCTTTTCCCCACCTTTTGATTAGGTTGTTTGCTTTTCTGGTATTGAATAGTATGAGCTGCTTATATATTTTTGAAATTAATCCTTTGTCAGTTGTTTCATTTGCTATTATTTTCTCCCATTCTGAGGGTTGTCTTTTCACCTTGCTTATAGTTTCCTTCACTGTGAAAAAACTTTTAAGTTTAATCAGGTCCCACTTGTTTACTTTTGTTTTTATTTCTGTTCCTCCAAGTGGTGGACCATAGAGGATCTTGATTTGATTTATGTCATTGAGTGTTCTGCCTATGTTTTACTCTAAGAGTTTTATAGTTTCTGGTCTTACATTTAGGTCTTTAATCCATTTTGAGTTTATCTTTGTGTGTGGTGGTAGGAAGTGTTCTAATTTCATTCTTTTATATAGCTGTCCAGTTTTCCCAGCACAATTTATTGAAGAGGCTTTCTTTGCCCTCATTGTATATTCTTTGTCAAAAATAAAGTACCCATAGGTGCATGGGTTTATTTCTGGGCTTTCTACCTTGTTCCATTGGTCTATATTTCTGTTTTTGTACCAGTACCATACTGCCTTAATGTATGTAGCTTTGTAGTATAATCTGAAGTCAGGGAAGGTTGATTCCTCCAGCTCCATTCTTCTTTCTCAAGACTGCTTTGGCTATGGAGGGTCTTCTGTGTTTCCACATGAACTGTGAAATTTTTTTTCTAGTTCTGCAAAAAATGACATTAGTAATTTGATAGGGACCAATCACATTGAATCTTTAGATTTCACTTGGTAGTATAGTCATTTTCATAATATTGACTCTTCCTACCCAGGAACATGGGTATCCATTCAGCCAGTCTGTGTCCTTTTGGTTTCTGCCCTTTAAGGTTGGTCCAGTGGTTTGTGTAAGCTTTGTATAGGGTGAAATTTGTGCTTAGTCTTTTTGTTGTTGTTGTTGTTGTTTGTTTGTTTTTGTTTTTCTTCTGATAGGCAAGCCTGAGTGAGATGGTAATCCTGTCTGTTGATGATTGGGTTTGTATTTTTGTTTTGTTTGTTCTTTAAATGGGGCATTCTGCATAGTGTGCTACTGGTGGTTGGATGATGCTGGCTCTTGTATTCAAGTGGTTTCCTTTGTTTGAGTTCTCACCATTTGATACTCCCTAGGGTTAGTTCTCTGATCATCTAGGGTCTTGGAATCAGTGCTCTTACTCCCATGGTTCAGGGCTTGATCTCTGGTCAGGAACAAAGATTCCATAAGTGGTTTTTTATGGCATTAAGTGAGATTAAAACAAATAACCCCAAACAAGAAACCAAAGATACATCCCAGACAAATGGCAGTTACAAAATCAGGCAAATATTAACTAAAATAATGGAATATACACATATACACCTATAAGCAAGATCAAAACACTCCAACAAAATTAAGTACAGTAGATTGACAAGATGGACAAAGGAAATAAAAAAGTATATCTACCAGTTAAGAATAAAACTAACTAAAGCACAAACTACAGCCCAAAGTTTTGTTTAGAAAACAGAACTAAAGCAAGGTGTCAAATGGGAATTAAAGCAATGAAAATAAAACCAACTAATATGGTGAGAGGAAAAGAAAAAAAGAATAGATATGCAAAGTTAAATACAGGTATATAAAGAAGATTTATATGCATTAAAGATTAACTACAAGGGGAAAAGAACAGTAGGAAAAGCAAACAAATGAATAAAGGTAGAAAAATAATAATAAGCTTTAAAAATTAAAATTAAAAAAGAGAAAAGAAAAAAAAAAGGAGTAAGGAAGAAGAAATAGAAAGAAAAAAAGAGGAAAACTCCACAGAATTGCAAAAGCCCAACATAGAAGCAGAGGTTTATAACAACAATAAATTTGTGACTGAAATACACATATACATATACACACATAAGGAAAATCAAAACAGTCCAACAAAAATAAACTATAATAGACTGACCTGGCAAACAAAGCAAGCCAAAAATTATGTCTACCAGCTAAGAACAAAACTAACTAAAGCACAAACTGGAAAACAAAACTAAAGTAAGGTGGGAAGTGGGAAATAAGGCAATGAAAACAAAACTAGCAAATATTTTAAGAGGAAAGGAAAGAAAGAAAAGAAAGAAAGTATAGATATGCAAAGTTAAATAGAGGTAGATGAAGAAGATTTATATACATTAAAAATTAACTGCAAGGGAAAATAACAGTAGGAAAGGCAAACAAAGGAATAAATATAGAAAAAATAATAACAGGTTTAAAAAAATTAGAAATTAAAAAATTTAAAAAAGAGAATAAAAAGGAAGAAGAATAAGAAGAAAAAAAGGAAAATTCCACAGAACTGCAAAAGCCCAGCACAGAGGCAGAGATTTATAACAACAATAAAAAAAGTGACAGAAAAAAATAAAACTCAAAAGCTTAATTAGATTTCATAGTGCCAATAAAATCAAGAACTGCAATGGGGTGTTGGGGGGGAGGAAAAAAGAAATAAGTAAAAAAAATTTCAAAAGAATCTACAGAACAAGTCAAAGTATAAGAATAATAAATGTTTTTCTTGAGTCACTGCTGTCAGAGTCCTTTCCCTTGCTGAGAGTCACAGTCCACCTCACCTCCCTAGGATGCCCTCCAACACTGTGCTGGACTCTGGACCTGCTGTGGGGGCAGCTCAGATTCTAATCTGATCCTACTCCTGTGTGTCCTTGCCTCCAATGCCCACAGCTGTTAGAACTAGTGCGTTTTATTTTGTGGGAGCTCTCAATGTCCTTGTATATAGTCACAGAGTCTTCCTAGTTGATTGTGTGGATTTAATCTGCAGCTTGTACAGCTGGTAGGAGGGCTTTAGGTCTTTCTTAGCCATCTGCCCTGGGGTTCAATTGTGGTTTTATTTCCACCTCTGCATGTGGGTCGTCCACTGGGGTTTGCTCTTGAGGCTGCCCTGGAGGACTTGTGTCTGCCCCAGTGAGGGCCAGGTGTGGAGGTGGTGCAACTGCTTGGCTCGCAGGGGTTCTGGAGGCACCAGGTACTCAAGGGAGTTTGTGGCTAGGGCAGCAGGAAATATAGTGCTCTAGAAGGGCATGGCAAGCAATATTGGTCAATACACTCCAGTATTCTTGCCTGGAGAATCCCCCTCCCTGACAGAGAAGCCTGGCAGGCTAAAGTCCACATGGTCGCAAAAAGTTGGACATGACCAAAGCAACCCTGCGTGCATAGATGCAAGACTTTCTTGTCTGTGGCAGCTCTGCCACGGTGATGATTGAGTATGAAAGTGGCATAGCTGCTTGGCTTGTGGGGACTTTGGTGGCCCTAAGTGTGCAGGGACATGGACGGCCTCCACTGCAGAAGTTATGGCCCTGTCAGAAGTTTTGTTTGTTTGTTTGTTTTTAAGCCTCTTGTAACCTGGAGAATCCCAGGAAGGGGGAAGCCTGGTGGGCTGCTGTCTCTGGGGTCGCACAGAGTCGGTCACGACTGAAGTGACTTAGCAGCAGCAGCAGCAGCTCGTGATCAGAAGGCCTCTTTGGCCAGTTTTCTCTGTTGGGCAGCCCATTCAGGTATTTAGAGAGCTCCGTTGCCTGGAGTCCTTTTCTGTTGTCTGGCACATCAAGCACATAGAGGGTCCTCCCTGGCTGGGGTCCTACTCTGTAGGTCAGCCACTTAGAGGAGCACCCTGGGTGGGGTCCTACTCTGAATTTCAGTGCCTCAAGCATTTGATAGGCCAGCCTCTCTAATGTTCAGCTGCCAATGTTCGCCTGTGGGGAGAGGCTATATGGTGATGGCTTCACCCCCTACACATGACTCAGTAGTATCACCTTGCTTCCATGACTGCCTGGCTTTCCTCCACAGGCATTTCCCACCACAATCTCCTCCCTCACATCACCTTGATCCATCTCTCCACAGTCGACAGCAGCCCTCACCCTAAGATTGTTCCACAGTCCCTAAACTCCAGTTCCCAGCTGGTGCGCCTTCTAGGGGACCTGCATTTCTGTCTGGGCTGCAGCAAGGACTGTCTGATTCTCATTCCATTCAGGCTGCCACGGATCAGTTCTTTCACTCTCAGCCTTAAGTGTTTTTCCTCTGACTCAGACGACTGTCCTGATGTGGGGACCAGAGCCCTGCTTCAGTTCCCCCATCCGGCAGGTCCATTCCTACTAACACTCCTGTTTTTTTCCCTAGTTTCTTCATCGTACCGAGTTTTGCAGGGGTCTATATATTTTTTTCTGCTTGTCAGGTACTCCTGTCTGTTCTCAGCTGGTGTTCTGCATGTACTTCTGTGTCTGAAGGTGTGTTCCTGATGTATCTGTGGAGAGAGATGTACTCCACATCCACCTACTCCTCCACCATCTTGTTCCTGATCCTTTTCTCATCCTTAATGATGATTTTGTTTTAAAGTCAATTTTTTCTGATATAAACCTAGATAGCCTCATCCTTCTTTTGACCATATTCTTTTGATATATCTTTGCTGTAACCAGCTTTCACAATGCCCCTCAATGGTCCCTGTTGTCTAGTAATCACATCCTTGAATAGTTCCCTCTCATAATAAATAGGACTAACCTGCATAATCACCAGCATGTTGCTTAAATGGCACTGTGTTGCTTCAGACCCAGGTTACAAAAGGCACCATGGCTTCTTGGATCACCTATTCTGAGAGAAGCTAGATACATTGTTAGGGTACCAGGCCTACAAGAGGTCCTTCAGCCCCACACAGGCGTTGAGGTGACTGCAGTTCTAGCCTGCATCTTGACTGAAATCTCTTGGGAAATATTGGGTCAGAAAGGCAGTTAAGCACTTCTAAATTGCTGATCTATAAAAAAAATATGAAATAATGATTGTTCATTATAAGCCATTAAATTTTGAGGGAATTTTCTATGTAGCAACAAATGCATATTGATAGATACATAGATAGATAATAGATAGAAAGTACAAAATAAGTGTATCATTTTACTTAGCTTTCCTATGTTCTTGTACTAGGCATAAATAGTGTATAGAAATATTTTAAAATTCAATCCTTTGTTCTGTTTTTTTTTAATTAGGAAGTTTATTGATTTGCTATGATTATTATTTCTACCATTTGGTTTTAAAAAAATTACCCCACGTTTTAATGCTTCTTTTCTTTTTCCTCCATTTAAAATAATTGGCTAAATTATTTCTTATTTCATTTTTCTTTCTATAGTGTTAACATTTAGATTATGTTACTTTTTAGTGTTTTTATAGACAATGTTTTCATTTATGACTAATTTATAATGTATAAAGGTATCTGAAGTCCTGTCAAAATATTATCCAGCTATAAAAATTTGACTATAGCTACACTAGTTCAGCACTTCCTGAGTATTCTCCCATTCACTTAATTTCCAAAACTTATTAAGTAATAGGTCTTCATTCTCTTGACACATTTAAAAGTTTCTCTTTGTTTTAGGTTTTCTGCAGTTTTGCCAAAACACATCTAAGTGTGAATTTCTTTTTTACCTATCTTGCTTTAATTTATTTATTGTTTTCTGGATCTGCAAATTTACTTCTTACAATTTATTTTGCAAATCTTCAGCTATTAGCTATTCACATAGTTCCACCCTCCATTATCTCCATTCTGTCCAGCTATATATGTTGTAGAGCTTCTCAGTAAATCTGATTTTATATATATATATATATATCAATCTCTTAATTTTTTTATATTTACTATTTTTTCTATATACATATAGAAATAAATATATTCTATCTATATTTTGTATTTCTCTATTTCTTCCTACTGGTTAAATAATTCTAGTTAATTTCATCAGATATATCATCAACTCACTAATTAGTTACTCTCTTTGTCTAAAGTGAAAGTGAAGTTGCACAGTCGTGTTCGACTCTTTGCAACCCCATGGACGGAGCAGCCTGATAGGCTGATAGCCTGGTAGCTGATAGCCTGATAGGGATTTACCAGGCAAAAGTACTGGGATGGGTTGCCATTTCCTTCTCCAGGGGATCTTCCCAACTCAGGGATCGAACCCTGGTCTCCCGCATTATAGGCAGATGCTTTTTCCGCCTGCTCCACCAGGGAAGTCTGTGTCTAAAAAGCTATTTAACTGGTTTAAGGAGATTTTTTAAATTTCAAAAATTATATTTTTAATTTCAAAAAAATTCAGCTTTTTTTATAGTCTTTCTGACCACTACTGAAGGTTGTGTATTGCTTCCTCATATTTGTAGTTATATATTTTATTTTCTTAAGAATTTATGATATAGTTTGTAGTAGGTATAATAATGTCCACATTTTAATCACCAAAGCTTGTGATTATGTTAAGGTACAGGGAAAAGAAAATGAACCAGTCTGATCATATGGACCACAGCTGAAACTAATTCAATGACATATGAGCCATTCCATGTAGGGCCAGCCAAGATGAATGGGTCATGTTGGAGTTCAGACAAAACGTGGTCTACTGGAGAATGGAATGACAAACCACTTCAGTATTCTTTCCTTGAGAACCCCATGAACAGTATGAAAAGGCAAAAAGATAGGATACTGAAAGATGAACTCCCAAGGTCGGTAGGTGCCCAATATGCTATTGGAGATCACTGGAGAAACAATTCCAGAAAAAATAAGAAGACGGAGCCAAAGCAACAACAATACCCAGGTGTGGATGTGACTGGTGATGGAAGTAAAGACCCATGCTGTAAAGAGAAATGAGGCACAGGAACCTGGAATGTTAGGTCCATGAATCAAGGCAAATTAGAAGTTGTCAAACAGGAAATGGTGAGAGTGAACATCAACATTTTAGGAATCACCAAACTAAAATGGACTGGAATGAGTGAATTTAACTCAGATGACCATTATATCTACTACTGTGGGCAAGAATCCCTTAGAAGAAATGGAGTAGCCCTCATAGTCATCAAAAAAGTACAAAATGCATACTTGGATGCAACCTCAAAAACGACAGTATTATCTCTGTTCGTTTCCAAAGCAAACCATTCAATATCACAATAATCTAAGTCTATGCCCAAACCAGTAATTCTGAAGAAGCTGAAGTGGAACAGTTCTATGAAGAACTTAAAGTTGTGCTAGAATGAACACTCCTAAAAATTGTCCTTCTCATTATAAGGGGACTAGAATGCAAAAGTAAGAAGTCAAGAAATACCTGCGGTAACAAGCAAACTTGGCCTTGGAGTACAGAATGAAGCAGGGAAAAGGCTCATAGAGTTTTGCAAGGAGAACGTAGTGGTCATAGCAAACACCCTCTGCCAATAACACAAGAGAAGACTCTACACTTGGACATCACCAGATGGTCAATACCAAAAACAGATTGACTATATTTTTTGCAGCCAAAGATGGAGAAGCTCTATACAGTCAGCAAAAACAAGATTAAGTGTTGACTGTGGCTCAGATTATGAACTTATTGCAAAATTCAGACTTAAATTGAAGAAAGTAGGGAACACCACTAGACCATTCAGGTATGACCTAAATCAAATCCCTTACGATTATATAGTGGAATTGAGAAATAGATTCAAAGGATTAGATCTGATAAACAGAGTCCCTGAAGAAACTGTGGATGGAGTTTTATGACATTGTACAGGAGGCAGGGATCAAGACGATCCCCAAGAAAAAGAAATGCAAAAAAGCAAAACAATTGTCTGAGGAGATCTTACAAATAGCTGTGAAAAGAAGAGATGCAAAAGGCAAAGGAGTAAACAAAAGATATACCCAATTGAATACAGAGTTCCAACGAATAGCAAGGAGAGACAAGGATGCCTTCCTCAGTGATCAATGCAAAGAAATAGAGGAAAACAAAAGAATGGGAAAGACTAGAGATCTCTTCAAGAAAACTAGAGATACCAAAGGAACATTTCATGCAAAGATGGGCACAATAAAGGACAGAAATTGTATGGACCTAACACAAGCAGAAGATATTAAGAAGAGGTGGCAAGAATACACAGAAGAACTATACAAAAAAGAGCTTCATGACCCAGATAATCATGATGGTATGATCACTCACTTAGAGCCAGATATCCCAGAAAGCAAAGTCAAGTGGGCCTTAGGAAGCATCACTATGAACAAAGCTAGTGGAGATGATGGAATTCCAGTTGAGCTATTTCAAATCCTAAAAGATGAGGCTATGAAAGTGCCACACTCAATATGCCAGGAAACTTGGAAAACTCAGCGATGGCCACAGGATTGGAAAAGGTCAGTTTTCATTGCAATCCCAAAGAAAGGCAATCCCAAAGAATGTTCAAACTACTGCACAATTGCACTCATCTCACACACTATCAAAGTAATGCTCAAAATTCTCCAAGCCAGGCTTTAACAGTATGTTAACCATGAACTTCCAGATGTTCAAGCTGGATTTAGAAAAGGCAGAGGAACCAGAGATCAAATAGCCAACTCCATTAAATCATCTAAAAAGCAAGAGAGTTTCAGAAAAACATCTACTTCTGTTTTATTGACTATACCAAATCCTTTGACTGTGTGGATCACAACAACCTGTGGAAAATTCTTAAAGAGATGCAAATACCAGACCACCTGACCTGCCTCTTGAGAAATCTGTATGCAGGTCAGGAAGCAACAGTTAAAACTGGACATGGAACAACAGACTGGCTCCAAATTGGGAAAGAGTACATCAAGGCTGTATATTGTTATCCTGCTTATTTAACTTCTATGCAGAATGCACATCATGAGAAACACTGGGCTGGATGAAGCACAAGCTGAAATTAAAATTGTGGGGAAAAATATCATTAACCTCAGATATGCAGATGACATCACCCTTATCATCCTTATGGCAAAAAATGAAGAACTAAAGAGCCTCTTTATGAAAGTGAAAGAGGAGAGTGAAAAAGTTGGTTTGAAGCTCAACATTCAGAAAACTAAGATCATGGCATCTGGTCTCATCACTTCATGGCGAATAGATGGGAAAACAGTGGAAACAGTGAAAGACTTTATTTTGGGTACTCCAAAATCACTGCAGATGGTGACTGCACCCATGAAATTAAAAGATGCTTTTATGACCAACCTAGACAGCATATTAAAAAGCAGAGACATTACTTTGCCAACTGAGGTCTGTATAGTCGAAGCTATGGTTTCTCTATAGTCATATATGGATGTGAGAGTTGGACTATAAAGAAAGCTGAGCATCAAAGAGTTGATGGTTTTGAACTGTGGTGTTGGAGAAGACTCTTGAGAGTCCCTTGGCCTGCAAAGAAATCCAACCAGTCCATCCTAAAATCTGTCCTGAATACTCTTTGGAAGGACTGATGCTGACATTGAAACTCCAATATTTTGTCCACCTGATGTGAAGAACTGACTCATTAGAAAAGAACCTGGTGCTGGGAAACTGAAGGCGGGAGGAGAAGGGGATGACAGAGGATGGGATGGTTGGATGGCATCACTGACTCAATGAACATGAGTTTGAATAAACTCTGGGGGGTTGTGATGGACAGGGAGGCCTGGTGTGCTGCAGTCCATGGGGTCACAAAGAGTTGGACGCAACTGAGAGACTGAACTAAACTGAACAGGGGAAAGTAGAATTTAAAATGCATATGTAGTTAAAATTAGTAACCAGCAGATAGGGAAATTATCCTGATTATGTGAGCCCAATATTATCACAAGGATCACCAAACGTGGGAAAGAGAGGCAGAAAAAATGTCAGAGGAAGAGATGTGACAATAAAAGCAGGATCAGATACATGCGACATGATTGGCTCTAAAGATGGAAAGACAATCATGATCTAAGGAATTTAGTTGGTCTCTAGAATCTGGAAAAGGAAACATGTAGATTCACTTCTTGAAGTCCTAGAAAGGAAGAGCCCTGCCAGCAGCTTAATTTTATGACGCCTAAACTCTCCGAGTTTGTGTTGTTTCAAGATACTAGTTTTGTGGTTATTTGTTATGGCAGCATTAGAAAACTAACACATAACTATTTATTAATATATTCTACATCTGACTATTTCAATATCTGAAGTCCCTAAAAATGAGGCAATTGTTTCCCATATATGGCCTTATTCTTCATGATACTTATATTTTCAATTACATTTTTTAATATTAATTTGCATGAATTCTCTAGACCTCAGTGAAAATGTTTTCCTCTACTTCTACCAGAGAACTAGGGGCAATAAAATCCAGGAAATAAATTTAATTTTCAGGATAAGTGATTTTTTTATATACAGATGCAGTTTTCAAATATTTCTTTAAAGGAAAAACAGTATGTTATACATGTACATCATTTGAAAAAAAAAAAAAAACTTTTAAACTCCTTATTCTGGTTTTCACATTAAAAGGGTCAGAGGTAAAATTGAAAACAAAAAATATTTTTTCTCTTCAATTGAAAAGTATATGCAACAAGATTAAGGACTGTAATACTTATCTATAACATGTTTACATATGCCAAAAGGAAAACTTGATTAAGTTGAAAATCAGAGTAATTTGACCCTGTATATATTATTTACTTCAAGGCTTTTGTGTGTGCTTATATTTCTTTCTTAGTTAGGACTTAATTCTGTAGCACTTGGTTGTATAAACTATAGATACCAATTTCTTCAACTTTAGCCAGTTGTTTTCATTTATACTTCCATGAGATTTAAAGAGTGGAAAGTAAAACTTGAAAAGCAATATGAAGAGATAAATTTTGCCATGACAGTCAAAACCACTTTCTAACACCATACACAAAAATAAACTCAAACTGGATTAAAGATCTAAACGTAAGACCAGAAACTATAAAACTCCTAGAGGAGAACATAGGCAAAACACTCTCTGACATACATCACAGCAGGATCCTCTATGACCCACCTCCCAGAATATTGGAAATAAAAGCAAAAATAAACAAATGGGACCTAATTAATCTTAAAAGCTTCTGCACATCAAAGGAAACTATTAGCAAGGTGAAAAGACAGCCTTCAGAATGGGAGAAAATAATAGCAAATGAAGCAACTGACAAACAACTAATCTCAAAAATATACAAGCAACTCCTACAGCTCAACTCCAGAAAAATAAATGACCCAATCAAAAAATGGGCCAAAGAACTAAATAGACATTTCTCCAAAGAAGACATACAGATGGCTAACAAACACATGAAAAGATGCTCAACATCACTCATTATCAGAGAAATGCAAATCAAAACCACTATGAGGTACCATTTCACACCAGTCAGAATGGCTGCGATCCAAAAGTCTACAAATAATAAATGCTGGAGAGGGTGTGGAGAAAAGGGAACCCTCTTACACTGTTGGTGGGAATGCAAACTAGTACAGCCACTATGGAGAACAGTGTGGAGATTCCTTTAAAAACTGGAAATAGAACTGCCTTATGATCCAGCAATCCCACTGCTGGGCATACACACTGAGGAAACCAGAAGGGAAAGAGACACGTGTACCCCAAGGTTCATCGCAGCACTGTTTATAATAGCCAGGACATGGAAGCAACCTAGATGTCCATCAGCAGATGAATGGATAAGCAAGCTGTGGTACATATACACAATGGAGTATTACTCAGCCATTAAAAAGAATACATTTGAATCAGTTCTAATGAGGTGGATGAAACTGGAGCCTATTATACAGAGTGAAGTAAGCCAGAAGGAAAAACATAAATACAGTATACTAACGCATATATATGGAATTTAGAAAGATGGTAACAATAACCTGGTGTACGAGACAGCAAAAGAGACACTGATGTATAGAACAGTCTTATGGACTCTGTGGGAGAGGGAGAGGGTGGGAAGATTTGGGAGAGTGACATTGAAACATGTAGAATATCATGTAAGAAATGAGTTGCCAGTCCAGGTTCAATGTGCGATACTGGATGCTTGAGGCTGGTGCACTGGGACGACCCAGAGGGATGGTGTGGGGAGGGAGGAGGGAGGAGGGTTCAGGATGGGGAACACAGTATGCCTGTGGCGGATTCATTTTGATATTTGGCAAAACTAATACAATTATGTAAAGTTTAAAAATAAAATAAAATTTTAAAAAAAATGAAAAAAGACCAAATGGTTGTCTGGGGAGGCCTTACAAACAGCTGAGAAAAGAAAAGCAAAAGGCAAAGGAGAAAAAGAAAGATATACCCATCTGAATGGAAAGGTCTAAAGAATAGCAAGGCAAGATAAGAAAACTTTCCTAAGTGATCAAAGCAAAGAAATAGAGGAAAACAATAGAATGGGAAAAACTGGAGATCTCTTCAAGAAATCAGAGAAACCAAGGGGAGATTTCATGCAAAGATGGGCACAATAAAGGACAGAAATGGTATGGACCTAACAGAAGCAAAAGATATTAAGAAGAGTTGACAAAAATACACAAAAGAACTATACAAAACATCTTAATGACCCAGATTACCACAATGGTGTGATCACTCACCTAGCGCCAGATATCCTGGAGTGTGAAGTCAAGCAGGTCTTTGGAAATGTCACTATGAAGAAAGCTAGTGGAGGTGATGGAATTCCAGTTGAGCTATTTCAAATCCTAAAAGATGATGCTGTGAAAATGCTTCAGTCAATATGCCAGCAAATTTGGAAAACTCAGCAGTGGCCACAGGACTAGAAAAGGTGAGTTTTCATTTCAATCCCAAAGAAAAGCAATGCCAAAGAATGTTAAAACTACCACACAATTGCACTCAGTTCACAAACTAGCAAAGTAATTCTCAAAATTCTCCAAGCTAGAATTCAACAGTACATGACACGAGAACTTCCAGATGTTCAAGCTGTACTTAGAAAAGGCAGAGGAACCAGAGATCAAATTGTCAACATCCATTGGATCATAGAAAAAGCAAGCTAGTTCCAGAAGAACATCTACTTCTGCTTCTTTGATTTTGCCTTTGTGTGAATCACAACAAGCTGTGGAAAATTCTTCAAGAGATGGAAATAGCCGACCACCCCGCCAGCCTCCTGAGAAATCTATATGCATGTCAAGAAGTAACAGAACCAGACTTGAAACTGTGGATTTGTTCCAAATTGAGAAAGGAGTGCATCAAGGCTGTATGCTGAACTGAACTGAACCATAAACTTGGATAAAAAACTTGAAAGGAAGAATTTTAATTTCAGTGATGTACATCAGATTATTTTATCTCTGGTTTTCACCAATCCAAGTTATTCATATACCTTTTCTTCACAAATAAGTAGAATTATTTGCATTTCATATCAACTCATCTTCTAACTCTGCCCCAAGAGAAACACATTAAAATTGTCAGGACTATATCTTTTGTTTAGACCATGATTTACTATGAGTTCAAATTGTGGGAATCTCTGAGAAATAATTTACAAGTGCATGAGATAGGACTTATTTATTTTAAAGTACATGAATTTATTCTAAGGTCAACATTAGTCTCCTCACCAATGACTAATTCAGTAATGGGCAGGTTAACTCTATCTTGCCTATAAGACAGGAAAACGTAGGAGAAAGTCACACGAAAAGCCATTCCTCTGACATTTTTCTTTTCAGCAGAGATACTTGGAATAGCTCCAGGCTCTTTTCCAGAACTTTATGGTGAAGCTAAGGGTCAGGGTGTCAGAACCAAGAATTGAAAAAGCTGTGATCTTTGATGACCTTTGTTGTTGCTCAGTCACTAAGTCATGTTCAACTCTTTACAGCCAACTTCATCTTCTTGGTTTTTCTTAGCTCTTGACTAAGGTGTGCGTCCCTGTCCTTCCTGAAATTTTCCTTCAGTTTGTTCATGGGCAGTGTGGTTTTTTTTTTTTTTCCACTCCTTATACTGCTGAGATTGCTCCTTTCTCTTCGGTTGGAATTTCCTGATCTTTCCTTCTCATACAGACATGGATGCCTTAAGTCCTCTCTTTATCCCTCTTTTGTCTTAGTTTTCTGACAGTATCTTCTTTGTCACACACATTCTTTTATTTCAGAGATGTATAGAGAAACAAGCAATACATCTGTGAGTCTTTGATCTATTTCCTGTGAAATAGTGGCAATGGCTATTGATACATGAATCCTTCAGAAGACTGTAGAGTTTTGCCAAGAAAATGCACTGGTCATAGCAAACACCCTCTTCCAACAACACAAGAGAAGACTCTACACATGGACATCACCAGATGGCTAATATAAAATTACACCAGAGGAGTTAAACCTACCTAAATTCATTAGTGAACACTATTCTGATGGATGGAATTTTCTAAAAAACTAAACTGTCACATGATAGTCTTAAAATCTAATTTTATTTTCTGGGACCTTTTCTGGTATAATGCATTACTCAGTCAGTTCAGTCACTCAGTTGTGTCTGACTCTTTGTGACCAATGGACTGCAGCATGCCAGGCTTCCCTGTCCATCACCAACTCCTGGACCATACTCAAGCTCATCTCTATCAATTAAGCGATGTCATCCAACCATCTCATCCTCTATCATCCCCTTCTCCTCCTGCCTTCAATCCTTCCCAGCATCAAAGTCTTTTCCAATGCATCAGCTCTTAACATCAGGTGACCAAAGTATTTGAGTTTCAGTTTCAGCATCAGTCCTTCCAATGAATATTCAGGACTGATTTCCTTTAGGATTGACTGGTTTGGTCTCCTTGCAGTCCAAGGGACTCTCAAGAATCTTCTCCAACACCACAGTCCAAAAGCACCAATTCTTTGGGGCTCAGCTTTCTTTATAGCCCAACTCTCACATGCATACATGACTACTGGAAAATAACAGAGCTTTGACTAGATGGACCTTTGTTGACAAAGTTATGTCTCTTCTTTTGAATGTGCTATCTAGGTTGGTCATAGATTTTCTTCCAAGGAGCAAGCATCTTTTAATTTCCTAGTTTCATTCACCATCTGCAGTGATTTTTGAGCCTACAAAAATAAAGTCTCTCATTGTTTCAATTGTTTCTGCATCTATTTACCATAAAGTGATGGGACCAGATGCCATGATCTTAGTTTTCATTGAATATTGAGTTTTAAGCCAACTTTTTCACTATCATCTTTCATTTTCATCAAGAGGCTCTTTAGTTCTTCTTCGCTTTCTGCCATTAGGGTGGTGTCACCTGTGTATAGGAGGTTATTGATATTTTCCCAACAACCTTGTTGGCTTCCCTTGTGGTTCAGTTGGTAAAGAATCTGCCTGTAATGCAAGAAACCCAAGTTTGATTCCTGGGTCGAGAAGATCCCGTGGAGAAGAAAATGGAAACACGTTTCAGTATTCTTGCGTGGAGAATCCCATGGGCAGAGAAGCCTGGCAGGCTATAGATGATGGGGTTGCAAGAGTCAGACACGATTTAGCAACAAAGCCACTACAACCACTGTTGATTTCATCTTGTGCTTTATCCAGTCCAGCATTTCACATGATGTTCTCTGCATATAACTTAAATAAGCAGGGTGACAATATGTATCCTTGACATTCTCCTTTCCCAATTTGGAACCAGTCTGTTATACCATGTCCAGTTCTATGTGTTGGTTCTTGACCTGTATATAGATTTCTCAGGAGGCAGGTAAGGTGGTCTGGTATTCTCATCTCATGGAGAAATTCCCACAGTTTGTTGTGATCCACAGAGTCAAAGGCTTTGACAGAGACAATACATCAGAAATAGATGTTTTTTCTGAAGCTCTTGTCCTTTTTTGATGATCCAACGGATGTTGGTAATTTGATCTCTGGTTCCTCTGCCTTTTCTAAATCCAGCTTGAACATCTGGAAATTCATGGTTAACGTACTGTTGAAGCCTGGCTTGGAGAAATTTGAGCATTACTTGGAAAGCATGTGAGATGAGTGCAGTTGTGTGATAGTTTGAACATTCTTTGGCAATGCCTTTCTTTGGGATTGGAATGAAAACTGACCTTTTCCAGTCCTGTGGCCACTGCTGAGTTTTCCGTTTCCTGGTATATTGAGTGTGGCACTTTCACAGCAATGTCTTTTAGGATTTGAAATAGTTCAACTGGTATTCCATCATCTCCACTAGCTTTGTTCATGGAGATGCTTTCTAAGGCCCACTTTATTTCGCTTTCCAGGATGTCTGGCTCTAGGAGGGTGATCAGACCATAGTGGTTATCTGGGTCATGAAGATCTTTTTTGTATAGGTCTTCTGTGTATTCTTGCCACCTCTTCTTAATACCCTCTGCTTCTGTTATGTCCATACCATTTCGGTCCTTTATTGTGCCCATCTTTGCATGAAATGTTCCCTTGGTATCTCTAGTTTTCTTGAAGAGATCTCTAGTCTTTCCCATTCTTTTGTTTTCCTCTATTTCTTTGCCCTGTTCACTGAGGAAACCTTTCTTGTCTCTCCTTGCTATTCTTTGGAACTCTGCATTCAAATGGGTATATCTTTTGCTTACTCCTTTGCCTTTTGCTTTTCTTCCTTTCCCAGCTGTTTGTAAGGTCTCCTCAGACAATCATTTTGCCTTTTTGCATTTATTTTTCTTGGGAATGATCTTGATCCCTGTCTCCTGTACAATATCATCAACCTCTGTCCAAAGTTCTTTAGGGACACTGTCTGTCAGATCTAATCCCTTGAATCTATTTTCACGTCCACTCTATAATCATAAGGGATTTTTATTTAGGTCATAACTGAATTGTCTATTGGCTTTCCCTACTTTCTTTAAGTCTGAATTTTGCAATAAGTAGCTCATGATCTGAACCACAGTCAGCTCCTGGTCTTGTTTTTGCTTACTGTATAGAGCTTCTCTATTTTTTTTTTTTTTTTTTTGCAAAGAATATGATCAATCTGATTTTTGTATTGATCATCTGGTGATGTCCATGTGTAGAGTCTTCTCTTGTGTTGTTGGAAGTGGCTGTTGGCTATGACCAGTGCATTCTCTTGGCAAATTCTATTAGCCTTTGCTCAGCTTCATTTTGTACTCCAAGGTCATATTTGCCTGTTAATCCAGGTATCTCTTGACTTGTTACTTTTGCATTCCAGTCCCCTATAATGAAATGGACATCTTTTTTGGATGTTAGTTCTAGAAGGTCTTGTAGGTCTTCATGAAACTGTTCAACTTCAGTTTCTTCAACATTACTGTTCAAGGCACAGACTTGGATAGACTTGGATTATTGTGATATTGAATGGTTTGCTTCGGAAATGAACAGAGATCATACTGTTGTTTTTGAGATTGCATCCAAGTATACATTTCAAACTCTTTTGCTAACTATGAGGGCTACTCCATTTCTTCTAAGGGATTCTTGCCCACAGTAGTAGATATAATGGTCATCTGAGTTAAATTCACCATTCTAGTCCATTTTAGTTTACTGATCACTAAAATATTGATATTTACTCTTGCCATCTCCTATTTAACCACTTCCAATTCGCCTTGATTCATGGACCTAACATTCTAGGTTCCTATGCAGTATTTTTCTTTACAGCATCAGACTTCACTTCCATCACCAGTCACATCAACAACTGGGTGTTTTTTTTGCTTTGGCTCTGTCTCTTCATTCTTTCTGGAGTTATTTCTCAACCTGGGGATTTCATCTTTCAGTGCCATATCTTTTTGCCTTTTCATACTGTTCATGGGGTTCTCAAGGCAAGAACACTGAAGTGGTTTGCCATTCCTTTCTGCAGTGGACCACATTGTGTCAGAACTCTCCACCATGACCCGTCCATCTTGGGTGGCCCTATGTGGCATGGCTCATAGTTTCCTGAGTTATACAAGGCTGTGGTCATGTGATCAGTTTCATTTGTTTTATGGGATTGTGGTTTTATCCCTCTGATGGATAAGGATAAGAGGTTTATGGAAGCTTCCTGATGGGAAAGACTGTCTGTGGAGAAATGATCTTTTCACTTCTCTGGTAGCTCTGTTGGTAATGATACATGATTAGTAATTTTCATAAACATTATATTCAACAGTAAGAAATAGCATTGATATTGGCAAAATTTAATATGTATTATTATAGTACTTTGAGATTTAAACATACTGTTACATGTTTGAGATTAGATATGAATTCAGGGACTATTAGGTTCATATAGAAAAGGAGCCAAAATCTAAGCTAACAATTTTATAGTGCTTGCAGCAACAACATGCATCCTGGGAGATGTTTATTTTCTGTGAAACAATGAAAGCTTCTATAAAACTTTGCTTGTTTTCTGTTTCTCTATTGGAATCCAATTAACTTTTTTTTTTTTTTACATATTAAGTATTTTAGATGAAATAAAATCCTACTCATAGAACAATTTCTATTTTTTGAAATCACTTATTGTGATTCACCATATTCACACACACACTGTCCAGACAAGATGATCTTTTAAAGACCCCTAGAGAAAAATATTTTAGAACTTACTTTTGATGACTTATTCCCCACAGAGAATAATTTCTCATCTAATCTGAATATTTCATGCTAGGCTTAAATGTTCTATTTTACTCTGTCTTCACTGACAATATCTATTAATGAACTTTAAAATGCAAAACCATTTTTAAAAATTATTCCTTGACAAGTTTATTTATTCTAACTCATCTTTAAAGAATTAATCATAAATCATTTCTGAGATACTGAGAATGTTTTCCAATTTAAGTTCACATTTCATCTAAATTTTAAAAATTATGTTATATGGAATTCACTTTTACTGATATACAGTTCAGAACATCCTATATTGTATTTATTTAAATATACATGATTATGAAATATATGCATTTAGTTACACTTACAAAAAATACTTTTTGAGCATACCCTCCATCAAATTTACACTAGTAACAACAAAAAAAGATTGTCTACATTTTTTTTTTCTTTAAATTTTTTTTCAGTTCTTTTCAACTTCCTGACTTTTGTGGCTATTGTAACTCTTAAGCAAGATTATCACAGCGTAACATAAATAAGAGATTAACTTTACAATCACCCTCCATTCACCATAAAACTCCTTGGCCTACTCAAGTCCAGTAGGGTCAGCGTTTTCTTTGGACAGCTTGAGTCTTTGGCTGTAGTAACATGGGGCTCATGCCATAGAATACTGTCAGCACAAGGGATATCCTTTGGAAAACAAGGCAAACTCACCCTCTTTTTTGCATACAAAAGTAGGGAAACTATCATTCCTTAATTCATTAGTGTCAAAGAGTCTAAAAAAGTTTGTAAGGACCCAGCTAATTAACCATTGTGTTGTAATCATAATCAAGATTTCCAAAGTACTTTTTGTGCCAGGTAGTACATAGATCGCACAAAAGACAATTTCTGCTGACAAATTTTCTGCCAGCCCTGTGTCTCAGGTCTCAACAGTTGATCTCTTTGTGCCAAAGACTTCTGATTAATTAGGAAAATTCAACAAGCCGTTATGAAAATAACTCTCCAAGTCATTTAGCCACAAGGTAGTGTTTTCCTGTTATATTTCAAGTAAACAAAAGGATATTGGTTGATTGTTGGAAGGGAGTTGATTATAACCTTTTGGCTTTAAATAATGAGCCTGTATCTTAATTCCATTTAGTGGTTTGGAATTCCAAAACTATAGAGTTCATTAGGGAAGCAGAGGAAGTAAACACATGAAAAATAGGGAAGGAGGCCCAATGAATCTCTATCCACTTCCTTTCCCTAACATTAACTTGCAGGTGGACTAAATCCATAGCCACTTCTAAATAGCACAAACTAACTTTTAGATGTCCCCATGCTATTTTTCAGCAAAGAATCTGGCTGTGCTTAAATAAATTGACAAGGGGAGCGGTCCTGAGAGATTTTGAACTACTCATGAATAGAATTACCAAGAAGTTGATAGAGATGGATGTTTTCAGTTACAGTTTTAACTGGACATAATGGCTCCCCCACAGGAAAGCTCATGGATCCATAAACCTAGTTCTGCCCCCTTACAGGAAAAGAACTGTTTATTACTGCAGCTCATGCCACCTGCTCAGTCACCAAATGTACATTTGTTCTTTTGGGAACAGTAGGGTGGGATAGTTACTAGAAACAGGGCTAAGAGCCAGCAGTATCCCACTTCCAAATTCTGGCTGACTCCTCTAGCGAACTCTGTCTAGTCCCCTCAATAAAGCTAACTACTGCTTATTTAAAACCAGAGCCAGATATGCTGTGCCTTAGGAAATAGCCACACCCCACTGGGATTTCTTTGGCACAGAATGCATTCAAAATTGCCCCATCACCAGCAACTATTTATTGGACATTTTCTATTAATGCATAATAAATGAGTCAAAGAGCTTAGAGTACACCTGGCTTTATACGATGTGCTTCTGAAAGCCAAGTGTGTAATAAAAGGGATTATTTTATACATGATTTTATAAAGCACTGGATTTAAACATATAGAATTCTTGTAAGTTTATCCATCTAAGATATCTGTAAATTGAATCAGCTCAGCAGCAGCTGATTGTTAGATGTTATCCTAACTACATAAAATTAATTTTAAAGATAACCATCTGTGACAAAACAGAACACAAATTTCCCCATACAAAAAATCAGAATGCTAATATACAAAATAAATCATTCTATTATTTTTGGATTAGAATAAAAGAACTTACTCTCCTTGGGACTATGCATTTGTACAACTAGAATCATAAGGGTATATAATGACAAAATATTCTTTCTGCCCTCTAACGTAGGTGACAACTCCTGATACCCCATAAACAGCCCAAGTGACAGAATACCCATAGCAGTAGAATTCACTGGCAGCTGACCAACTTGACTGTTTTTGTACTATCCTTGATTGCTATAATTGACAAAGAGAGGAAAAAGTTCAAGAAATTTGGTATCTAGAAATGGAAGATGAGGGAAAAGAAATACTTCTCTCACACACTATTAAGCATTGGAAACAATTTAGTGATTATGCCACAGATCCCAGATGTTTTAGAACTACAAAAGCTAGAAAAATCTCTTGGTGTTTTAAAATGCAGACCACTTAGCATAGTCTCTTTTTGAGAACTTTGGTGTTAGTTTACAGTATTAGAAAAACAAACAGCAATTGTCACAGTGAAATACACTTACAAGTTCATGAAAAGGTCACTCATGAAACCAACCTGGGTCCTGCTAAGGTAGCTCTGGACAGTAGCACACAGCCAAGCACCTACCTACTGCTATTGGAGTTCTTTTTTTTTTCATCCAAATTTTTATGAAATTATTTAGCTGGAATCGAAGGTGGAAGAGAACAAAGAGGTAGAAGCACAAAACATTAGGATCTTGGCTTCTGAGCAACTAGTTTTTCTATAACTCAGTCGCCCTTTTGAGAACAAGACCACTATATATACATTTATAGTACATTTGTGTCATATATATATATAATATTTTATATTATATTTATATATTATAAATATTTACATATTATAAAAATATTTATATATTATATATAAGCAAAATATTAAGCAATGCATATACATATATAGACCATGTATATATGCTTCCCTGGTGGCTCAGATGGTAAAGAATCCCCTGCAGTGTGGGAGACCTGGGTTTGATCCCTGGATTGGGAAGATCCCCTGGAGGAGGGCATGGCTCCCCACACCAGTATTCTTGCCTGAGAATCCCCATGGACTGAGGAGCCTGGTGGACTACAGTCCCTGAGGTCTCAAAGAGTCAGACACGACCTAGTGACTAAGCACACAATACACAGATATATATGTATATATCAGTTCAGTTCAATACACATATATAAATATACACTATTTATTTATCACAGATAACTTGCTATTGATAGTCTTGGCTTTCTTTTCCAATTTGGGTTACTTGTATTTCTTTTTCTTCTCAGATATCCATGGATAGGATTTCCAAAGTTGTGTTGAATAAAAGAGGCAAGGGTGAACATCCTTGGCTTGTTCTTGATCTTAGAGGAAATGTTTTCCATTTTTTACCATTGAGAATAATATTTGTTGTGGGGTTTGTCATATATGGCATTTATTATGTTGAGGTTGGTTGCCTATAAGCTTAATTTCTGGTAGGCTTAACTTTGGAGAGTTTTTACCATCAATGAATGTTGAATTTTGTGCATCTATTGAGATGATCATACGGTTTTGTTTTTCTGTTTCTTAATGTATTATATCACATTGGTTGATTTATGCATATTGAAGAGTTATTGTATCCCTGGGTTAAATCCCACTTGATCATGGTATATGATTATTTTAATGAGTTGTTGGATTGTTTGTTAGCATTTTGTTGAGGATTTTTGTGTCTATGTTCATCAGAAATATTGGCCTGTAATTTTCTTTTTTTGTGATAACTTTGATTTTGGTATCAGGGTGATAGAGGCCTCACAGAATGAGTTTGAGAGTACTCCCTCCTCTGAAAGTTTTTGGAATAGTTTCAAAAGCATAGCTATTAACTCTTCTCTAAATGTCTGCTTAATCATCCCTGTAAAATCATCTGGTCCTGGACTTTGTCGGAAGATGTTTAATAAGAGTTTCAATCTTACTACTTGTGATTGGTCTGTCAATATATTTTTTCTATTTCTTCCTGGTTCAGTATAGGAAGTTTGTATCTAAGAACTTTTCCATATTTTTGTAGGTTGTCCATTTTATTGGCATATAGTTTCTTGTAGCAGTTTTTTATTATTATTATTTTATTTTTTTCCCTTTTTTTCTAAATTTTATTTTATTTTTTAACTTTACAATATTGTATTGGCTTTGCCATATATCAACATGAATCCGCCACAGGTATACATGTGTTCCCCATCCTGAACCCTCCTCCCTCCTCCCTCCCTGTACCATCCCTCTGGGTCGTCCCAATGCACCAGCCCCAAACATCCAGTATCGTGCATCAAACCTGGACTGGCGACTCATTTCATATATGATATTATACATGTTTAAATGCCATTCTCCCAAATCATCCCACCCTCTTCCTCTCCTACAGAGTCCAAAAGACTGTTCTATACATCAGTGTCTCTTTTGCTGTCTCATATACAGGGTTATTGTTACCATCTTTCTAAATTCCATATATATGCATTAGTATACTGTATTGGTGTTTTTCTTCCTGGCTTACTTCATTCTGTATAATAGGCTCCAGTTTCATCCACCTCATTAGAACTGATTCAAATGTATTCTTTTTAATGGCTGAGTAATACTCCATTGTGTAGAAGTTTTTTAAGATCCTTTCTATACCTGTTGTGTCCCTTTGTAACTTACCTATTTTCATTTCTAATTTTATTGATTTGAATTTAATCCCTCTTTTCTTGATGTGTCTGACTAAATGTTTATCAGTTTTATCTTCTCAAGGACAACCTTTGATTTCACTGATATTTGCTATTGTTTTCTACATTTCTATTTTATTTATTCCTACTCTTATCTTTATGATTTCTTTCCTTCTTATAACTTTGGGTTTTGTTTGTCCTTCTTTCTCTAGCTGCTTTAGCTTAAGGATAGGTTGTTTGAGATTTTTCTTGTTTCCTGAGGTAGAATTATACTGCTGTGAATTTCCCTCTTAAAAGTGTTTTGCTATGTCCTATTGGTTTTGGATCATCATGCTTCTGTTGTCATTTTTCCTATGCATATTTTATTTCCTCTTTGATTTCATCAGTGATCCATTGATTATTTAGTGGCACATTGTTTACAGAGTTTGTGTTTTCTACACTTTTTTTTTGCTGCAATTGATTTTTAATCTCACAGATGTTTGATATTATTTCTTTCTTTCTTTTTTTTTTAATTAGCAATCCTTAATTTGTGACCCAAGATGTGGGCTATCCTGGAAAATGTTCTCTATGCACTTGAGAGGAGAAGGAAATGGCAACCCACTCCAGTACTCTTGCCTGGAAAATCCGATGGACGGAGGAGCCTGGTAGGCTGCAGTCCATGGGTCACTAAGAGTCGGACACCACTGAGCGACTTCACTTTCACTTTTCACTTTCATGCATTGGAGAAGGAAATGGCAACCCACTCCAGTGTTCTTGCCTGGAGAATCCCAGGGATGGGGGACCCTGATGGGCTGCCGTCTATGGGGTCGCACAGAGTCAGACACGACTGAAGGAACATAGTAGCAGCAGCAACAGCATGCACTTGAGAAGAAAGTGTATTCTGCTGGTTTGGGATGCAATGTCCTATGTTGTTGTTGTTGTTTAGTTGCTAAAACGTGTCCAACTCTTTTGCAAACCCATGTACTATAGCCTGCCAGACTTCTCTGTTCATGGGATTTTCCAGGCAAGAATACTGGAGTGGGTTGCCATTTCCTTTTTCAGGGGATCTTCTTGATTCCTAAATTAAGCCGTGTTTCCTGCATTTCACAAGGGCTTCCCTTGTAACTCAGTTGGTAAAGAATCTGCCTGCAGTGCAGGAGACCTGGGTCCTATCCTTGGGTTGGGAAGATCCCCTGGAGAAGGAAATGGCAACCCACTACAGTATCCTTGCCTGGAAAATCTCATGGACAAAGGAGCCTTGTGGGCTGCAGTCCATGGGGTCGCAAAGAGTCTGGCACAACTGAATGACTAACACATCCTTACTTACTTCCTGCTTTGCAGGTGGATTCTTTACCACTGAGCCACGCCACCTGGGAAGCCCATGAATGTCCTATAATTGCGAATTAAGTATATCTGGTTTAATGTGTTATTTAAGTCTTGTGTTTCCTTATTCAGAGAAGGCAATGGCACCCCACTCCACTACTCTTGCCTGGAAAATCCCATGGATGGAGGAGCCTTATTAATTTTCTGTTTGGCTGATCTATCCTTTAGTAGAAGTGAGTGTTAAAGTCCCCCACTATTATTGTGGTACTGTTGATTTCACCTTTTAAAACCATTAACATTTGTCTTATACATTGAAGTGCACCTATGTTGAGTGCATATATATTTACAGATTTTACATATTCTTCTTGGATTGATCCATTGATCATTATGCAAGTGTTATTCCTTGTCTCTTCTATCAGTTTTTATTTTAAACTCTGTTTTGTTTGATATGAGTACTGCTACTACAGCTTTTCCTTTTTTATTTTTTTTAATTTTATTTTTTAACTTTACAATATTGTATTGGTTTTGCCATATATCAACATGAATCCACCACAGGTATACACGTGTTCCCCATCCTGAACCCTCCTCCCTCATCCCTCCCTGTACCATCCCTCTGGGTCGTCCTAGTGCACCAGCCCCAAGCATCCAGTATCGTGCATCGAACCTGGACTGGCGACTCGTTTCATATATATTATACGTGTTTAAATGCCATTCTCCCAAATCATCCCACCCTCTTCCTCTCCCACAGAGTCCAAAAGACTGTTCTATACATCAGTGTCTCTTTTGCTTAATTTATTTATTATAATTGGAAACTAGTCACTTTATAATATTGTAGTGGTTTTTGCCATACATTGACATGAATGGCAATGCACATGTGTCCCCCTGTCTCCAGGCCCCCTCCGTATTGGCACCCCCAACCTCCTTCCCCGTTCCATCCTTCTGGGTTGTCCCAGTGGACTAGCTTTGAGTGCCCTGTTTCATGCATCGAACTTGGACTGGTCATCTATTTCATTTATGATAATATACATATTTCAATGCTATTCTCTCAAATAATCCCGCCCTCACCCTCTCCCACAGAGTCCAAAAGTCTGTGTCTATTTTGCTGTCTCGCATATAGGGTCATCGTTACCATCTTTCTAAATTCCATATACATGCGTTAATATACTGTATTGGTATTTTTCTTTCTGACTTACTTCACTCTGTATAATAGGCTCCAGTTTCATCCATCTTAGAACTGACTCAAATGCAGATTTATGTTTACATGGAATATGTTTTTCCTTCTCTTGTTTTCAGTCTGTTTGTGTCTTTAGGTCTGAAGTGGATATCTTGTAGACAGCATATCCATAGGTCTTATTTTTGTATCCATTCAGCCAATTTGCGTCTTTTGTTTGGAACATTTAATGTTTACATTTAAGGTAATTATCGATATATATGTTTCCTATTGCCATTTTCTTCACTTCTTTGGGTTTGTTTTTGTAGGCCTTTTATTCTTTCTTCTTGTGTTTTCTGCCTAGAGAAGTTCCTCTAGCATTTGTTATAAAGCTAGTTTGATGGTGCTGAATTCTCCTAGTTTTTCCTTGTCAGTCAAGCTTTTCATTTCTCTGACAAATCTGAAAGAGATCCTTGCTGAATAGAGTAATCTTCACTGTAGATTTTTTTCCCTTTCATCGCTTTAAATATATCCTGACATTCCTTTCTGGTATGCATGCTGACTTTTTCTGAAAAATAAGCTAATAACTTCCCTTGTGTGCTATTTGTTACTTTCCCTTTGCCGCTTTTAATACTTTGTATTTAATTTTTGTTAGTTTGATTAATATGTGTCTTGGTATTTTTCTCTTTAGATTTATCCTGTATGGGACTTTTTGTGCTTCCTGAACTTTGGTGGTTATTTTCTTGCCCATGTTAATGAAGTTTTCAACTATAATCTCTTCAAATATTTTCCCAGACCCTTTCTCTTCTTCTCAGACTACTATATTTCAAATGTTGCTGTATTTGATGTTTTCCCAAAAGTCTGAGACTGTTCTCATTTCTTTTCATTCTTTTTTTCCTTTCTGTTCCACAACACTTATTTTCACTATTGAATCTTCCAGCTCACTTACCCATTCTTCTGCATCAGTTATTCTGTTATTGATTCTTTCTAGAGTAAAAAATACTTTTAATATCTTATTTTTAGTATTTTATATTTTACTATTTTACTTCTTTCAGTCATTTTACTTTTTATCACTATTTGCTTTATTTAGTTCTTTAAGTCTTTGTTAAACACTTCTTGTATCTTCTCAGCTTAGACCTCCATTCCATTTCAAGTATCTTGGATCACATTTATTGTCATTACTCTGAATTGTTTATCAGATAGATTGCCTGTTTCCTCTTCATTTATTTGATCTTAGGTTTTGTCTTGCTTCAAGTGCATTCTTGAGGCTGTTCTATGAAGGAAAAGTACTGGTCAGTGGGCAGCATAGAGCTAGCAATTGATGCATTGCTGATACTGTTGCCAAAAATCACATGTAAAATCAGACGTTTAGGTTGATACATTGGCTTAGTGTTTGCTTGCAAGTGTAAGTGATTTTCAGAAATAAATCTATTTTTTGTTACATTGACTTTAGAATATCACAAATCTTATAAGCAAAGCAGTAGAAGATTTATTGTGATTATTTTTAAGTTACTATTCCCCCTACAGCTTTTGACATTTATAAGAAACTCAATTCTTTCCTAAGAATATCTAGGTTTGGCATTGCACTTCTTCTTGGCATAGCATCATGTCACTATTTTTTTTTTAATGAACATGATAATGTAGATATGGAAATGGGAGCTTAGAACCAAATCAAAATTCAGAATCAATTGGAAGAACAAACAGGCTGACAGGGAAGCTTGGCATGCTGCAGTCCAGAGGGTCGCAAAGAGTTGGACATAAATAAGCAACTGAACTGAACTGAACTGAATTGAACAGGCTGGCACTCAAATATTAATGGATCCCTTATTCACATTTTCTCATTGCAGTATTTATTATAAAAATCTAAGTTACTGTCACATTAAGCAATATCAGTTTAATTCTCATTCAGGAAACATTCATAAATACTTTGATTTTAATTTTACTTACCTCCTAATAACTTTATCCTTGAACGTATCCTTTAAAATCAATGCTACTCAAATATTTATCATCACTCATCTTTCCTCTTCATTAAAAAATTTAAGACCAGGAGAGACTGTACAACTGTTAGATATCATTACATAAAGTTAACAAAAATATTTGAATTTCTGAGTTGCTCTTTTATTTATATATTTAATCCATTTTGAGTTTATTTTTGCATATAGAAGTGTTCTTTGTTGCTAAGTCACTTCAGTCGTGTCCGACTCTGTATGACCCCATATACAGCAGCCCACCAGGCTCCCCTGTCCCTGGGATTCTCCAGGCAAGAACACTGGAGTAGATTGCCATTTCCTTCTCCAATGCATGAAAGTGAAAAGTGAAAAGGAAGTCGCTCAGTCATGTCCGAATCTTCGCGACCCCATGGACTGCAGCCTACCAGGCTCCTCTGTCCGTGGGATTTTCCAGGCAAGAGTACTGGAGTGGGGTGCCATCGCCTTCTGCGAGAAGTGTTCTAGTTTCATTCTTTTACAAGTGGTTGACCAGTTTTCCCAGCACCACTTGTTAAAGAGACTGTCTTTTCTCCATTGTATATTCTTGCCTCCTTTGTCAAAGATAAGGTGTCCATAGATGCGAGGATTTTTCTCTGGGCTTTCTATATCTTTCCATTGATCTATATTTCTGTCTTTGTGCCAGTACCATACTGTCTTGATGACTGTGGCTTTGTAGTAGAGCCTGAAGTCAGGCAGGTTGATTCCTCCAGCTCCATTCTTCTTTCTCAAGATTGCTTTGGCTATTCAAGGTTTTTTGTATTTCCATGCAAATTGTGAAATTATTTGTTCTAGCTCTGTGAAAAATACCGTTGGTAGCTTGATAGGGATTGAACTGAATCGATAGATTGCTTTGGGTAGTATGCTCATTTTCACTGTATTGATTCTTCCAATCCATGAAATATGGTGTATTTTTCCATCTATTTGTGTCATCTTTGATTTCTTTCATCAGTGTTTTATAGTTTTCTATGTATAGGTCTTTTGTTTCTTTAAGCAGATTTATTCCTAAGTATTTTATTTTCATTTCAATGGTGAATGGAATTGTTTCCTTAACTTCTCTTTCTCCTAGAGGAAAACATAGGCAAAACAGTCTCTGACATAAATCATAGCAGGATCTTCTATGACCCACCTCCCAGAGTAATGGAAATAAAAACAAAAATAAACAAATTGGACCTAATTAAACTTAAAAGCTTTTTCACAATGAAGAACACTATAAGCAAGGTAAAAAGACAGCCTTCAGAATGGGAGAAAATAATAGCAAATGAAGCAACTGACAAAGAATTAATCTCAAAAATACACAAGCAACTCCTGCAGCTTAATTTCAGAAAAATAAATGACCCAATCAAAAATGGGCCAAAGAACTAAACAGACATTTCTCCAAAGAAGATATACAGATGGCTAACAAACACATGAAAGGATGCTCAGCATCACTCATTATCAGAGAAATGCAAATCAAAATCACAATGAGGTACCATCTCACACCAGTCAGAATGGCTGCTATCAAAAAGTCTGCAAACAATAAATGCTGGAGAGAGTGTGGAAAAAAGGGAACCCTCTTACACTGTTGGTGGGAATGCAAACTATTACAGCCACTATAGAGAATATGATTCAGCAATCCCACTGCTGGGCATACACACCAAGGAAACTAGAATTGAAAGAGACACGTGTACCCCAGTGTTCATCAAAGCACTGTTTATAATAGCCAGAACATATAAGCAACCTAGATGTCCATCTGCAGAGGAATGGATAAGAAAGCTGTGGTACATATACACAATGGAACATTAGTCAGCTATTAAAAATAATGCATTTGAATCAATTCTAATAAGGTGGATGAAACTGGAGCCTATTATACAGAGCGAAGTAAGTCAGAAAGAAAATACCAGCACAGTATATTAACGCATATATATGGAATTTAGAGGGCTTCCCTGGTGGCTCAGACGGTAAAGCGTCTGCCTGCAATACAGGAGGCCCAGGTTTGATCCCTGGGTTGGGAAGATCCCCTGGAGAAGGAAATGGCAATCCACTCCAGCATTCTTGCCTGGAAAATCCCATGGACAGAGGAGCCTGATAGGCTACAGTCCATGGGGTCGCAAAGAATCAGACACGAATGAGTGACTTCACTTTCACTTTCATGGAATTTAGAAAGATGGTAATGATGACCTCATATACAAGACAGCAAAAGAGACACAGATGTAAAGAACAGAGTTTTGGACTCTGTGGGAGAAGACAAGGGTAGGATGATTTGAGAGAATAGCATTTAAATATGTATATTATCATATGTGAAATAGATTGGCAGTCTAGGTTTGATTCATGAGACAGGGTGCCCAGGGCTGGTGCACTGGGATGACCCAGAGGGATGGGATGGAGAGGGAGGTGGGAGGGAGGGTAAGGATGGAGAACACATATACACCCATGGCTGATTCATGTGAATGTATGGCAAAAACCACCACAATATTGTAAAGTAATTAGCCTCCAATTAAAATTTTTAAAAAATACCAAAAAAAAAAAAAAAAAGATTCTAAGTTTATATTACAGTCTAGATATCCATACTTGATTTTTCTCAAGCTAAGCTACTTATTCCATCCAAGTGGAACAGTTATTTTAACATGTAACTGGAAAAACCGTTCTGATCAAGTTTTCAGGGAAAGACATGGACTCAGACAAGTTAAATCGATCCCAATTGTTAGCTAATTTAGGACTCTTTTCATTGTACCATAGTACATCTTCCCTGAAACAGGTTGTTTAAAATTTCAGGTTGACAAAGATCATTGACAAAGATCGTCAACAATATGTGGATATTTATATTTGTTTCTTACACCTAGCCTTTTGTGTTCTGAAACTAATGGTTGAAAACAAAAGTTACTCCTCACAAATCCAGAGATTTTAGTTTTTAAGAAGGGGTTATTTTGTAAGGGAAGACATTTTGTTTTCCTTAACACCCAGAGGGAGGCCTAGATTTGAAGAATCAGATACCATCTCCATTAACACTCCCTGACACAATCACACTGGAAATCAGGAAAGCACATGCTGAGTCCTGTTTCTTCCAGTTCATGCATGGCAAAGAGGATGACATGGGAACAATAACCTCTAAACAGAAGATACAGTTTTTCAAGTAATTTTTCATGAATAGTGTGATAATTCATTTTATTCAGTACTTTACACAGTTTCAGCAATTTAACAACCCATGACCATTTTCATCCAGAAATTGAGTAAATTGCCTTATATCATATAGTTATTGAAGATAGGAGTCAGAAATTAAAACCCAAGAAGGTCACTTTCTGAGCACAAGTGTTTAAATCTTACTCTACTTTTTGTCTCCTACTCCAGAATTGGTGATATCAAAGGTCATAGTCTCAGTGACCTTATTTAATATCTTTTATGTTTTAACATCTCTATATATGTTCTATATATTTACATCATAATTATGACAACATATTTTAAGATAAACCAACTACTTCTTTTATAAATTTATGGAATTTAGGCAAATAAATTAATTAATTACAATCTTCGATTAATAACACATTAGAATTATTGGTTGATGTTTTTGTTATTCAGTCATTATTTCAGGTCCGACTCTTTGTGACCCCATGATCTACAGCAGGCCAGGTTCCCCTGTTCTCCATTATATCTGGGCATGACTCAAGTTCATGTTCACTGAGTCAGTGATGTTTCCTAACCATCTCATCCTCTGCTACCTCATTCCCCTTTTGCCTTCAATTTTTCCCTGCATCAATGTCTTTTCCAATGAGTTGGCTCTTTGTGTCAGGTGGCTAAAGTATCGGAGCTTAAGCTTCAGCATCAGTCCTTCCAATTAATATTCAGGGTTGATTTACTTTAGGATTGATTAATTTTATCTCCTTTTCATCCAAGCAACTCTCAAGAGTCTTCTCAGCACCATAATTAAAAAGCATCAATTCTTCCATGCTCAGCCTTCTTGATGGTACAACTCTCACATCGGTACATAACTACTGGAAAAAACACAGATTTGACTATAAGGACCTTTGTCAGGAAAGTGATGTCTCTACTTTTAAATATTCTGTCTAGGTTTTTCAGAGTTTACTCTCATCACTGCAGCCATCATCTGCAGTGATTTTGAAGCCCAAGAAAATAAAATCTGCTTTTCCTCCCTCTATTGGCAATGAAGAGATCATGGAGAAGAGAATGGCAAACCACTTCAGTATTCTTTCCTTGAGAACCCCATGAACAGTATGAAAAGGCAAAATGTTAGGATACTGAAAGAGGAACACCCAGGTCGGCAGGTGCCCAATATGTTACTGGAGATCAGTGGAGAAATAATTCCAGAAAGATTGAAGGGATGGAGCCAAAGCAAAAACAATACCCATTTGTGGATATGACTGGTGATAGAAGCAAGGTCCAATGCTGTAAAGAGCAATATTGCATAGGAACCTGGAATGTCAGGTCCATGAATCAAGGCAAATTGGAAGTGGTCAAACAAGAGATGGCAAGAGTGAACATCAACATTCTAGGAATCAGCGAACTAAAATAGACTAGAATGGGTGAATTTAACTCAGATAACCATTATATCTACTACTGCGGGCAGGAATCCCTCAGAAGAAATGGAATAGCCATCATGGTCAACAAAAGAGTCCGAAATGCAGTACTTGGGTGCAGTCTCAAAAAAGATAGAATGATCTCTGTTCGCTTCCAAGGCAAACCATTCAATATCACAGTAATCCAAGTCTATGCCCCAACCAGTAATGCTGGAGAAGCTGAAGTTGAACAGTTCGATGAAGACCTACCAGACCTTTTAGAACTAACACCCCCAAAAGATGTCCTTTTCATTATAGGGGACTGGAATGCAAAAGTAGAAAGTCAAGAAACACCTGGAGTAGCAGGCAAATTTGGCCTTGGAATATGGAATGAAGCAGGGCAAAGTATAATAGAGTTTTGCCCAGAAAATGCACTGGTCATAACAAACACCCTCTTCCAACAACACAAGAGAAGACTCTGCACATGGACATCACCAGATGGTCAACACCAAAATCAGATTGATTATATTCTTTGCAGCCAAAGATGGAGAAGCTCTATACAGTCAACAAAAACAAGATCAGGAGCTGACTGTGGCTCAGATCATGAACTCCTTATTACCAAATACAAACTGAAATTGAAGAAAGTAGGGAAAACCACTAGACCATTCAGGTATGACCTAAATCAAATCCCTTATGATTATACAGTGGAAGTGAGAAATAGATTTAAGGGACTAGATCTGATAGAGTGCCTGATGAACTATGGACTGAGGTTCGTGACATTGCACAGGAGACAGGGATCAAGACCATCCCCAAGGAAAAGAAATTCAAAAAAGCAAAATGGCTGTCTGGGGAGGCCTTTTAAATAGCTGTGAAAAGAAAAGTGAAAAGCAAAGGAGAAAAGGAAAGATATAAGCATCTGAATACAGAGTTCCAAATAATAGCAAGAAGAGATAAGAAAGCCTTCCTCAGTAATCAATGCAAAGAAATAGAGGAAAACAACAGAATGGGAAAGACTAGAGATCTCTTCAAGAAAATTAGAGATACCAAGGGAACATTTCATGCAAAGATGGGCTTGATAAAGTGCAGAAATGGTATGGACCTAACAGAAGCAGGAGATATTAAGAAGAGGTGTCAAGAATACACAGAAGAACTATACAAAAAAGATCTTAACGACCCAGATAATCACGATGGTGTGATGACTGACCTAGAGCCAGACATCCTGGAATGTGAAGTCAAGTGGGCCTTAGAAAGTATCACTACGAACAAAGCTAGTGGAGGTGATGGAATTCCAGTTGAGCTCTTACAAATTCTGAAAGATGATGCTCTGAAAGTGCTGCACTCAATATGCCAGCAAATTTGGAAAACTCAGCAGTGGCCACGGGACTGGAAAAGGTCAGTTTTCATTCCAATTCCAAAGAAAGGCAGTGCCAAAGACTGCTTGACCTACTGCACAATTGCACTCATCTCACACACTAGTAAAGTAATGCTCAAAATTCTCCAAGCCAGGCTTCAGCAATACATGAACCGTGAACTTCCAGATGTTCAAGCTGGTTTTAGAAAAGGTAGAGGAACCAGAGACCAAATTGCCAACATCTGCTGGATCATCAAAAAAGCAAGAGAGTTCCAGAAAAACATCTATTTCTGCTTTATTGAATATGCCAAAGCTTTTGACTGTGTGGATCACAATAAACTGTGAAAAATTCTGAAAGAGATGGGAATACCAGACCACCTGACCTGCCTCTTGAGAAATTTGTATGCAGGTCAGGAAGCAACAGTTAGAACTGGACATGGAACAACAGACTGGTTCCAAATAGGAAAAAGTACATCAAGGCTGTATATTGTCACCCTGCTTATTTAACGTATGTGCAGAGTACATCATAAGAAATGCTGGACTGGAAGAAACACAAGCTGGAATCAAGATTGCCGGGAGAAATATCAATAACCTCAGATATGCAGATGACACCACCCTTATGGCAGAAAATGAAGAGGAACTAAAAAGCCTCTTTATGAAAGTGAAAGAGGAGAGTGAAAAAGTTGCCTTAAAACTCAACATTCAGAAAACGAAGATCATGGCATCTGGTCCCATCACTTCATGGGAAATAGATGGGGAAACAGTTGAAACAGTGTCAGACTTTTTATTTTCTGGGGTCCAAAATCACTGCAGATTGTGACAGCAGCCATGAAATTAAAAGACGCTTACTCCTTGGAAGGAAAGTTATGACCAACCTAGATAGCATATTCAAAAGCAGAGACATTACTTTGCCAACAAAGGTCCGTCTAGTCAAGGCTATGATTTTTCCAGTGGTCATGTATGGATGTGAGAGTTGGACTGTGAAGAAAGCTGAGTGCCAAAGAATCGATGCTTTTGAACTGTGGTGTTGGAGAAGACTCTTGAGAGTCCCTTGGACTGCAAGGAGATCCAACCAGTCCATTCTGAAGGAGATCAGCCCTGGGATTTCTTTGGAAGGAATGATGCTAAAGCTGAAATTCCAGTTATTTGGCCACCTCATGCGAAGAATTGACTCATTGGAAAAGACTGATGCTGCGAGGGATTGGGGGCAGGAGGAGAAAGAGATGACAGATGATGAGATGGCTGGATGGCATCACTGAATCGATGGACATGAGTCTAAGTGAACTCCCGGAGTTGGTGATGGACAGGGAGGTCTGGCGTGCTGCGATTCATGGGGTCGCAAACAGTCGGACATGACTGAGCAACTGAACTGAACTCTACTAAACTGATGGAACCAGATGCCATGATCCTCATTTTTTAGTGTTGAGTTTCAAGATAGCTCTTTCACTGTCCTCTTTCACCATCATTAAGAGGGTCTTTAGTTCCTCTTCACTTTCTGCCATTAGAGTTGTGTCACCTGCGTATCTTAGGTTGCTGATATTTCTCCTGGCAGTCTTGATTCCAACTTGTGATTCATTCATCCCTGCATGTCACATAAATAAAATAAGCAGGTGACCATCTTATTGTATGCCTTTCCCAGTTTTGAGCCAGTCAGTTGTTCCATGTCTGTATTCTAACTGTTGCTTCTTGACCTGCATACAGGTTTCTCAGGAGACAGGTAAGGTGGTCTGGTATTCCCATATCTTTAAGAATTGTCCACAGTTTGTTATGATCCACACTGTCAAAGGCTTTAGCTTAGTCAATGAAGCAGAAGTACATGTTTTTTTCCTGGAATTCTCTTGCTTTCTCTATGACCCCATGGATGCTGACAATTTGATCACTGATTCCTCTGACTTTTCTAAACCCAGCTTGTATATCTGTAAGTTTTTGTTTTGCATACTGCTGAAGGCTAGCTTGAAGGATTTTTGAGCATAAACTTACTAGCATGTGAAATGAGCACAATTGTATGGTAGCTAGAACATGTTTTGGCATTGCCCTTCTTTTTTTTTAATTTTTTTTAGTTGTAATTTTATTTATTTTTTTAAATTTTATTTTATTTTTAAACTTTACAATATTGTATTAGTTTTGCCAAATATCGAAATGAATCTGCCACAGGTATACCCGCATTCCCCATCCTGAACCCTCCTCCCTCCTCCCTCCCCTACCCTCCCTCTGGGTCATCCCAGTGCACCAGCCCCAAGCATCCAGTACCGTGCATCGAACCTGGACTGGCGACTCGTTTCATACATGATATTATACATGTTTCAATGCTATTCTCCCAAATCTCCCCACCCTCTCCCTCTCCCACAGAGTCCATAAGACAGATGTATACTTTGGTGTCTCTTTTGCTGTCTCGTACACAGGGTTATTGTTACCATCTTTCTAAATTCCATATATATGCGTTAGTATACTGTATTGGTGTTTTTCTTTCTGGCTTGCTTCACTCTGTATAATAGGTTCCAGTTTCATCCATCTCATTAAAACTGATTCAAATGTATTCTTTTTAATGGCTGAGTAATACTCCATTGTGTATATGTACCACAGCTTTCTTATCCATTCATCTGCTGCTTCTTTGGTATTGGAATGAAAACTTACTTTTTCCAGTTCTATGGCCACTGCTGAGCTTCCAAATTTGCTAACACATTGAGTGCAGCACTTTCACAGTATCATCTTTTAGGATGGAATTTCATCACCTCCACTAGGTTTGTTCGTATAATGCTTCCTAAGGTCCACTTGACTTCTCACTCCAGAAATGTCTGACTCTAGGTGAATGACCACACCATCCATTGTGGTTATCTGGGTCACTAAGACATTTTTTTGTATAATTCTCAGTATTTTTGTCACCTCTTTTAATCTCTTCTGCTTTGCTAGGTCCTTACCACTCTGTCTTTTATTGTGCCCATCTTTGCATAAAATATTCCATTGATATCTCCAATTTTTTAAAGATATTGCTAGTCTTTCCCATTCTATCATTTTCCTCTATTTCTTTGTAATGTTTGTTTAAGAAGACCTTCTTATCCCTCCTTGCTATTCTCTGGAGATCTGCATTTTCTTGGGTATATCTTTCCCTTTCTCCCTTGCTTTTTGCTTCTCTTCTTTCCTCAACTATTTATAAAGTCTCCTCAAACAGCCACTTTGCCTTCTTTGGTGTAGGGCTCTTTTTTTCACATGTTATGTAGTAACAAATTGTTTTTCTTCACAATAAAATAATATGTATTAAATGTGCTAATCTTGTGAGAAATCTTTATAGATTATCTAAAATTTAACTGTTCATTCTAGGTATATTAATTTGTGTTATGTTACATGAGGTTATATGAATCTAAGTTTATTATCTTCCCCTTTGCTGGTTTCAGATTACTATTATTTTCCTAAGCTTTTTTCCAACAATTTTTGTAAGTAAAATGGGCTTGCAAATTTCCTTTTTATTTCTCACCCTATTGAATGCATGGGAAAGTATTCCTAGTTTGCTCTTTAGACAGTTTACATAAGATTAACATAATTTGTTCCTTGAAAGGCTAATAAAACCATCTTATAAAGAATCTTGATCCTTGTGCTTTTTTTACATGTAGAAAGGTTTTAATTACTGCCACAAGTTCATTAATAATTATAGCAATATTCAAATTTGTTATTTATTATTGTCAATTTTTATGTCATATTTTTCTATAAATTTACTCACTTAATCTAAGCTTTCAAATTTATTTGCCAAGTTATTGACTATATCCTAATATTGTCTTTTTATTCTCTTGTATCTGTATGCCTCTCTTTTAACTGTAATCTTACTCATTTATACTTTTGGTCTAGAGCTTAGCTAAGCTATTCCATGGTACTAATTTTGTGTGGTCAAGTAGACTACAGGTCCTTAAACTGATACCAGTCCCTCATGCAAATGAATCACATGTCCTGGATAGCAATGCAACTTCACAAACAAATGGAATTCTTGACATGACTCCCCAACTGTCCTTGTCATCAACAGTCTCCCTGCCTCCCAGGGCTTGTTTACCTTATGCATTTCTTAGATATGACCCCTTGGGACTTAACAAAACCAGGCTCTTTTTTCAATTGATCAAATCATAATAAAGGCATGCACCCTAGGTCCTGTCTTTATGTCTGCATCCTGTTTAACTTCCCTATATGGCCGCTCCAGGGATATCTGGACTTCCTCCAAGACCCATTACTAATAGACTTCTGTTTTGGATCTTCTCATGATCTATTGTTGAACCCTGGCTTCCCATCCATCACACTGTGCTCCACTTAACAGGTATTGAGTTAACAAAGTCTTAACTCCTTTTTAAAATTTGTCCTTACTAGTCTTATGAAGATTTAATTAAAAAAAAAATACATTCAACTTTGTTATCTATGTATTCCTGTTTTTTTCTTCTATTAATTTCACATAATATATTTATTTCAGTCCTTCAAATTCTTTTGGATTTACTCATGGCTTTTCTCCCCTAACTTAAACTGGACACCTTATTAATTTTCAGTCTTTTTTTAAATTTAAGTACTTAAGGCTATAATTTTCCTTTATATCATAAATTTCACTGCCCTCCAAACATTTATATATATATGTAGTCTATTTTTGCAGTTATAAGTATGTTTAACTATCTATTGTATTTTCTTTAACAGGTGGGTTATTTAAACATATTTTTTAATTTTTAGGAATTTTGAGGTAGACAAGATATTTTTGTTTATTTTTTATTTTTATTTGTTCTTTCAATAGCGTATTACACTTTTCTGCATACAATTCTTTTGTCTGTTTATGTAGGCTTGCTGCTGCTGCTGCTAAGCCGCTTCAGTCCTTTCCGACTCTGTGCGACACCATAGATGGTAGCCCACCAGGCTCCCCTCTCCCTGGGATTCTCCAGGCAAGAACACTTGCCTGGAGTGGGTTGCCATTTCCTTCTCCAATGCATGAAAGTGAAAAGTGAAAGTGAAGTCGCTCAGTCGTGTCCGACTCTTAGCGACCCCATGGACTGCAGCCCACCAGGCTCCTCCGTCCATGGGGATTTTCCGGGCAAGAGTACTGGAGTGGGGTGTCATTGCCTTCTCCATATGTAGGCTTACAGCTATTTATTTTAATCTTTTTGTTGCATTGGTAAATGGGATTGTTTCCTTAATTTCTCTTCTGATTTTTCATTATTAATGTATAGAAATGCTGGGGGTTACTGTGTATTAATTTTATATCCTCTGACTTTACTGTATTCATTGATTACCTCTAGTAATTTTCTGGTGGCATCTCTAGGGTTTTCAATGTATGTTGTCTGCAGACAGTGAGACTTTTACTTCTTTTCCAATCTAGATTCCTTTCATTTCCTTTTGTACTCTAATTATTAGTGCTGCTTCTGCTGCTAAGTCTCTTCAGTCGTGTCCAACTCTGTGCAACCCCATAGATGGCAGCCCACCAGGCTCCCCTGTCCCTGGGGTTCTCCAGGCAAGAAAACTGGAGTGAGTTGCCATTTCCTTCTCCAATGCATGAAAGTGAAAAGTGAAAGTGAAGTTGCTCAGTCTTGTCCGACTCTTTGTGACCCCCATGGACTGCAGCCCACCAGGCTCCTCCATCCATGGGATTTTCCAGGCAAGAGTACTGGAGTGGGGTACCATTGCCTTCTCCGAATGATTACTGCTAGGACTTCAAAAACTACTGAATAATAGTGGCAAGAGTGGACACACTTGTCTTGTTCCTGATCTTAGAGGAGATTCTTTCAGTTTTTCACTGCTGTCAGTAATGTTTGCTATGGACTTGTCATATATGGCCTTTATTATGTTGACATATGTTTTTTTATGCTTACTTCCTGTAGAGTTTTTACCATAAATGGGTATTGAATTTTGTCAAAATCTTTTTCTCCATCTATTCAGATGATTTTGTGTTTTTATGTTTCAATTGCTAGCATGCTGTGTCACATTGATTGATTACATATATTGAATAAACTTTGAATTCCTGTGATAAAACTCACTTGATCATGGTGCATGATTCTTTAAATGTGTTGTTGGATTCTGTTTGCTAGAAGTTTGTTGAAGATTTTGTGTCTATGTTCATCAGAGACATTGGCCTGTACTTTTCTTTTTTTGTGATATCTTCATGTGGTTTTGGTATCAGAGTGATAGTGGCCTCAAGGAATCAGTCTGGGAGTTTTCCTTCCATTGTGATTTTCTGAAAGAGTTTGAGCAAGATAGGTGTTATTTCTTCTCTAAACACTTGTTAGAATTCACCTGTAAAGCCATCTGACCCTGGGATTTTGTTTTCTGTAAGAATTTTGGTCACAGTTTCTATTTTAATTTTGGTTCAGTTGAAAGGCTATACTTTTTCAAAGAATTTGTCTATTTCTTCCAAGTTGTCCATTTTTAAAAGTTGGTCTTAGCAGTCTCTTTTATCTCTGTCTCATCTATTGTAACTTCTCCATTCTCATTTCTAATTCTTCTGATTTGAGTCTTCTCCCTTTTGTTTTTGATGAGTCTAGCTGATAGTAGGTCAATTTTGCTTATTTTTTCAAATAACCAGCTTTTAGTTTTATTTATCTTTGCTCTTCTCTCCTTCATTTCTTTTTCACTTATTTCTGCTCTGATTCTTATGATTGCTTCTACTAATGTCGAATATTTTTTGATCTTTTTAATTGTTTTAGGTGTAAGGTTAGGTTGCTTATTTGATGCTTTCCTTGTTTTTTGAAGTAGGATTTTATTACTATAAACTTAGTTCTTAGTTCTTGCCACTGCTTTTATGACATCTCATATGTTTTGAGTTATCATGTTTTCATTATCATTTGTTTTTAGGTGTTCTTTTATTTCCTCTTCAATTTCTTCAGTGATTTCTTGATTATTCTGAAGCATATTGGTTAGCCTCCATGTGCTTGTGTTTTTTACAGGTTTTTTTCTTGTAGAAAAATGCTTAATACAATTTCAATTTATAAAAATCTGCAAAGTTTTGATATGTGACCCAATATGTCATCTATTCTCAAGAATATTTCAAGTGCATTTGAAAAAAAAAAAAAAACTGGATTCCATTGTTTTTGGATGAAATGTCCTGCATATATCAATTAGGTGCATTGGGTCCAATTTAAGCCTGGTGTTTCCTTATTAATTTTCTATCTGGATGATCTGTGATCTATCTATTGGGGTGAAGTGAGTGGAGTGTTTACATTTCTCACTATTATTGGGCTATTGTCAATTTCCTCTTTTATAGATTTTAGCATTTGGCTTATGTATGTAGGTGCTCCTATGTTGGGTACATATATATTTATAATTGTTATGTCTTCTTGTATTGATTCCTTGATCATTATAGAGTGTCCTTCCTTGTCTCTTGTAATTATCTTTATGTTAAACTCTATTTTATCTGATGTCAGTATTGCCTCTCCTGCTTTCTTTTGATTTCCAATTGCATGGAATATCTTTACATAGCCTCTTACTCTCAGTCTGTATGTATCCCTAGATTTGAAATGGGTCTCTTGTAGACAGCATATAGAGGGATATATTTTTGTATCTGTTTTACCAGCTTCTCTCTTTTCGTTGGAGATTTTAATCCATTCACATTTGCTGTAATTGTATGATTCTACTACAATTTACTTTACTGATCTGGGCTTGTTTTTGTAGGTTTTCTCTTGCAAGTTTTCAGTTCAGTTCAGTCGCTCAGTCGTGTCCGACTCTTTGTGACCCCATAAATTGCAGCACCCCAGGCCTCCCTGTCCGTCACCAACTCCTGAAGTTCACTCAAATTCACATCCATTGAGTCAGTGATGCCATCCAGCCATCTCATCCTCTGTTGTCCCCTTCTCCTCCTGCCCTCAATCTTTCCCAGAATCAGGGTCTTTTCCAATGAGTCAGCTCTTCGCATCAGGTGGCCAAAGTATTGGAGTTTCAGCTTCAACATCAGTCCTTCCAATGAACACCCAGGACTGATCTCCTTTAGGATGGACTGGTTGTATCTCCTTGCAGTCCAAGGAACTCTCAAGAGTCTTCTCTAACACCACACTTCAAAAGCATCAATTCTTAGGTGCTCAGCTTTCTTTATAGTCCAGCTCTCACATCCATACATGATTACTGAAAAAGCCATAGCCTTGACTAGATGTACCTTTGTTGGCAAAGTAATGTCTCTGCTTTTGAATATGCTATCTAGGTTGGTCATAACTTTCCTTCCAAGGAGTAAGCATCTTTTAATTTCATGGCTGCAGTCACCATCTGCAGTGATTTTGGAGCCCCCCAAAATAAAGTGTGGCACTGTTTCCACTGTTACCCCATCTATGTGCCATGAAGTGATGGGACCAGATGCCATGATCTTCGTTTTCTGAATGTTGAGTTTTAAGCCAACTTTTACACTCTCCTCTTTCACTTTCATCAAGAGGCTCTTTAGTTCTTCTTTGCTTTTTGCTATAAGGGTGGTATCATCTGCATATATGAGGTTATTGTTATTTCTCCCAGCAATATTGATTCCAGCTTGTACTTAATCCAGCCCAGCTTTTCTCATGATGTTCTGTGTATATAAGTTAAATAAGCAGAGTGACAGTATACACCCTTGACATACTCCTTTCCCTATTTGGAACCAGTCTGTTGTTCCATGTCCAGTTCTAACTGTTGCTTCTTGACCTGCATATTTCTTGAAATACACATTTCTCAAGAGGCAGGTCAGGTGGTCTGGTATTCCCATCTCTTTAAGAATTTTCCATAGTTTGTGGTAATCCACTGTCAAAAGATTTGGCATGGTCAATAAAGCAAAAATAGATGTTTTTCTGAAACTCTCTTGCTTTTTCAATAATCCAACAGATGTTTACAATTTAATCTCTGGTTCCTCTGCTTTTTATAAATCCAGGTTGAACATGTGGAATTTCATGGTTCACATACTGTTGAAGCCTGGCTTGGATAATTTTGAGCATTACTTTACTAGTGTGTGAGATGAGTGCAATTGTGCAGTAGTTTGAGCATTCTTTGGCATTGCTTTTCTTTGGGATTGGAATGAAAACTGACCTTTTCCAGCCCTGTGGACACTGCTGAGTTTTCCATTACTGGCATATTGAGTGCAGCACTTTAACAACATCAACTTTTAGGATTTACACTAGCTCAGGTGGAATTCCATCACCTCCACTAGCTTTGTTTGTAGTGATGCTTCCTAAGGCCCACTTGATTTCGCTTTCCAGGATGTCTGGCTCTAGGTGAGTGATCCCACCATCGTGATCATCTGGGATTATCTGTGAAGATATTTTTTGTATAGTTATTCTGTGTATTCTTGCCACCTCTTCCTAATATCTTCTGCGTCTGTTAGGTCCATACCATTTCTGTCCTTTATTGAGCCCATCTTTGCATGAAATGTTCCCTTGGTATCTCTAATTTTCTTGAAGAGATCTCTAGTCTTTCCCATTCTGTTGTTTTCCTCTATTTCTTTGCACTGATCACTGAGGAAGGCTTTCTTAACTCTCCTTGCTATTCGTTGGAACTCTGCATTCAAATGGGAATATCTTTCCTTTTCTCCTTTGCTTTTCACTTCTCTTCTTTTCACAGCTATTTGTAAGTCCTCCTCTAACAGTAATTTTTCTTTTTTGCATTTGTTTTTCTTGGGGTTGGTCTTGTTTCTTGTCTCCTGTACAATGTCACAAACCTTCATCCATAGTTCATCAAGCACTCTGATACTCAGAGTGCTCAAACAAACATTGTGCCCACCAGTACCCAGGGACCCCACACAGACTGAGACCGTAGTGTGTTTGAGCATCTCCTGTGAAAGTATGGGTCAGCAGTGGAGTGCCACAGGGATGGGCTCTGGGTGCAGCAGACTTGGTTATGGCATAAGCTCTTCTGGAAGAAGTCGCCATTAACCCCACCAAAGAGCTGCCAGAACTTACACAGGACTGGGAAATAGACTTTTGGGGGGCACAAACAGAACCTAGTGCACACCAGGACCCAGAAGAAAGGAGCAGTGACCCCACAAGAAACTGACCCAGATCTGCCCGGTTGTGTCCAGAATCTCCAGTGGAGGCATGGGTTGGTGGTGGCCTGCTGCAGGGTTGAGGGCAGTGAGTGTAGCAGTACATTAATGGAATCCTTTGAAGGAGGTCCTCATTATCTTCATTACCTCCACCATAGTTTGGCCCCAGGTAAATAGTGAGGAGGGAACATAGCTTCCCCCATCAACAGAAAATTGAATTAAAGATTTAATGAGCAGGGCCCCGCCCATCAGAACAAGACCCAGTTTCCCCTTCATGAGTCTCTCCCATCAGGAAGCTTCCATAAGCCTCTTATCCTTCTCCATCAGAGGGCAGACAGACTGAAAGCTACAATTACAGAAAACTAACCAATCTGATTACATGTACCACAGCCTTGTCTAACTTAATGTAATGATGAGCCATGCCGTGTAGGGCCACCCAAGGTGGATGTGTCATGGTGGAGACATCTGACAAAATGTGGTCCACTGGAGAAGGGAATGGCAAAGCACTTCAGTATTCTTGCCTTGAGAACCCCATGAACAGTACGAAAAGTCAAAAAAGATAGGACATTGAAAGATGAGCTCCCCAGGTTTGTAGGTGCCCAATATGCTAATGGAGATCAATGGAGAACTAACTCCAGAAAGAATGAAGAGATGGAGCCATGCAGAAACAACACACAGTTGTTGATTTGACTGGTGATGTAAGTAAAGTCTGATGCTGTAAAGAGAAATATTGCACAGGAACCTGGAATGTTAAATCCATGAATCAAGGCAAACTGGAAGTGGTCAAACAGGAAGTGGCAAGAGTGAATGTCGACATTTTAGGAATCAGCAAAATAAAATGGACAGGAATGAGTGAATTTAACTCAGATGACCAATGTATCTACTACTATGGGCAAGAATCCCTTAGAAGAAATGGAGTAGCCCTCATAGTCAACAAAAGAGTCCGAAATGCACTACTTGGATGCAATCTCAAAAACAACAGAATGATCTCTGTTCTTTTCCAAGGCAAACCATTCACACATCATGGTAATCCAAGTCTATACCCCGACAAGTAATGCTGAAGAAGCTGAAGTTGAATGGTTCTATGAAGACCTACAAGAACTTCTAGAGCTAACACCCACAATAGATGTTCTTTTCATTATAGGGGACTGGAATGTAAAAGTAGGACGTCCAGAAACACCTGGAGTAATGGGCAAATTTGGCCTTGGAATACAGAATGAAGAAGAGCAAAGGCTAATAGAGTTTTGCCAAGAGAACTCATTAGTCATAGGAAACACCCTCTTCCAAAAACACAAGAGAAGACTCTACACATGGACATTACCAGATGGTCAATACCAAAATCAGATTGATTATATTCTTTGCAGCCAAAGATGAAGAAGCTCTATACAGTCAGCAAAGACTAGGAGCTGACTGTGGCTTAGATCATGAACTCCTTATTGCCAAAATCAGACTTAAAGAAAGTAGGGAAAACCACTAGACCATTCAGGTGGGACTTAAATCAAATCCTTTGCAATTAGACTGTGGATGTGACAAATAGATTCATGGGATTTGATCTGATAGACAGCTAGTGCTGCTGCTAAGTCGTTTCAGTTGTGTCCGACTCTGTGTGACCCCATAGACGGCAACCCACCAGGTTCTGCCGTCCTTGCGATTCTCCAGGCAAGAACACTGGAGTGGGTTGCCATTTCCTTCTCCAATGCATGAAAGTGAAAAGTGAAAGTGAAGTCGCTCAGTCGTGTCCGACTCTTAGTAACCTCATGGACTGCAGCCTACCAAGCTCCTCCATCCATGGGACTTTCCAGGCAAGAGTACTGGAGTGGGTTGTCATTGCCTTCTCCGATGAATTATGGGGCCATACTCAATAAATCTTTAGTCCAATTTTCTGTTGATTGGCAGGGCTGTGTTCCCTCCCTGTTGCTTGACCTGGGGCCAAACTCTGGTGGAGGTGATGAAGATAATGGTGACCTCCTTCAGTAGTGCATGCATACTGCACTCAGTGTCACCACTCAATCCTGAAGCAAGCCACCTCCTACCCACATCTCCACCAGAGACTCTAGGACAGTCACAGGCAAGTCTAGGCCAGTCTCCTGTGGGATAACTGCTCCTTTCTCCTGAGTCCTGGTGCACACAAGATTCTGTTTGTGCCTTCTCAGAGTCTGTTTCACCAGTCCTCTGTAAGTTCTGGTGGCTCTATGGTGGGTTAATGGTGACCTCCTTCAAGAGGGCTTATCCTATATCCAAGTCTACAGCACCCAGAGCCTCTGCTCCTGCAGCAGTCCACTGCTGACCTGTACCTCCTCAGGAGGCATTCAAACACAGTTCTGTCTCAGTCTCTGTGGTATCTCTGGGTCCTGATATCAAGGGTGGTGTTAAGATATGTTTGAGCCCTCTGAGCGTCACTGGAGGGTATGGGGTTTGATTCAAAATGTGACTTCTCCCCTCCTACCATGTTTCTGGGGCTTCTTTGTCCTTGGATGTGGGATATCTCCTCAAAATTGATCCAGCACCATGTAGCCACCACTCCAACACCGTGCAGCCGCCACTCCAGTGCCTACCGTCTTGTTGGAGGGCGTCTCTGCCCTTGGGCATGGGGTATCTCCTCACAGTCACTCCAGCACTGCACATCTATATTTCTTTAGATACTCTTTATATCATAAGGATATTAGCCCTATGCCTCTATTATAATTTGCAAACACTTCTGTGTATCATTTGTCATTTTATTTTGCTTATTTTTTGCCATGCACAGATTTTAAGAAGTCTTCTAGGTAATCAAATTATACAGTTTTTCTTTATTGCTTCTAGATTTGGGGTCTAGAAGTCAGGAAAATCCGACTCACTCTGAGACGATCGAGGAGCATAACCATGCTTCCTCTGGGATTTGTGTGCCTTTTCCTTTCTCATTTATTTCTCTAATTGACTTGGAATTCATTCTTGTGTATGCTTTAAAGAATTTTGTCATTTTCCTCATGGTTATCTGTTTAATTTAATAGTTTCACATGTCATATTTAGTAGGTCATCTTACATTTACTTCCATTAAAAATAGTTTCCTGAAATACTTTCTCTTTGTACTGCCCAACTGATAGGTTTTAATTTGCTTTTGCTGTATATTTTACTTACAATTCTTTGTCACCTATCCACTTTCCATTTTCTTTTCATCCTATAATCTTTTCCTTTTTTTTTTTTTTAGTCATATCAGCCTTTCCTCAGCTTTTGTTATTTTCCTATCTCAAGACTGCATCTTCTTGCATTGTCTGAAGTTGCCTAACAGTTGACTAAAATTTTTGATGTATAAAAGTTATTTTCATATATATGTTCTTTATTTGAGTTTCATAATGCAATTTCTTTTCCTTCTTTTGGCTATTTCTCAGTACCATTTCATAGGTTCTAAGGAGTTTCATTGGTGATGGACAGGGAGGCCTGGCATGCTGCAGTCCATGGGGTCACAAAGAGTCAGACACCACTGAACTGAACTGAAGGAGTTTCATGTTTTTTATCTGTATTCTAAGGTTAATTTTATACAGCTTAAGTATTCATCAGCAGTCAGAGATGTGAATTATGATTAGTTTTTATGACAGCCAAATTCCTTCCTCAAATCTTTAACTGGAGAAGGGACGTATGTGCATAGTTCTCAGTGTAGACATTAGTCATTGCTATGAATATCTACAATCTGCTATGTTTTGCTGGTCTCATTATACTGCAGTATGTTCCTCTGACTGTTCAAACAAAACTATATGTAAACCACTGGGACCCCCAGCATGCATTTCCAGGGTTCTTTCTATCGCCTGTGTGTGTGTGCTTAGTCACTCAGTCATGTCCAACTCTCTGTGATCCTTTGGATCATAACCTGCCAGGCTACTCTCTCCATGGGATTTTTCAGTCAAGAATACTAGTGAGTTATTATTTCCTCCTTCAGGGGATCTTTCAGACCCAGGGATCAAACTGGCATCTCCTATATCTCCTGCACTGCAGGCAGATTCTTTCCCTGCTGAGCAATCAAGGAAGCCTTATCTCCTACCTCACTGAAATTATCTCCCTACTAATACCAGACTTCTCCAGAAGTAGAGTGTCCAGAAGGGACTGTTCTGTTCAGAACCTTTACTGGAGTTTTGTTCACATTGTGCAGAAGTGCAAAACTGAAGCAGAGAAGTGGAAATAGAATGGGTAGGTTTTGATACAACTTTCTAGCTGCCTCAGAATTTAGTTCTTACAGAGTAGTGAAACAGACATGGTTTCTGTGGTGGAAGATGTGTCATATTTTCATGAATTAAAATGTAGGTGATCTGTGAGGTAAAATCTGGGAAATATTTTCTTAATTCACCTCTATTTACTGTATTATTGGATTGGTCAAAAATTTGTTTGGGTTTTTCCAGTTGATGTTGAAAAACCAGAACGAATTTTTGGCCAACCCATTAGATTATGAATCTAATTTTGAATGTTGTTCTAAATTCTTTTTTCCCCTCTGCTTTGCTTGACATTTATGGTACTAGTATTTCCAGCTAGATACAACGGAAAATGAAAACCTCCTTTTGTGGAAAGATGTGTAAAACAATGTTCACTTTTTTCACCTAAAATTGGCCAAGACTATATAGCCAAGCTATGACATGTTTCCCCAAGTGCAAAAATCAGGTGAAATGCTGTAAGAGCTTTTGCAGGTTTGATTGAAAGCAGTTAACTTAAGCCAATATGTCTGAGAAAATTCCTATTTGGCGCCAGTAGCAACACATTCATGTTAATTTGTACCAAGAGGATATTGGAAGGTCGAAAAAAACAACTGTGTAAGTTTCTACATAGACTCATTCAAACAATCGTTACTGAATTCCAGGTGTGATGTTGAAAAGAATTCATAGACATTTTAAAATTTCATTATGCATAGCTTTCATTGTACATTTGAATTAATTATGGATTTATAATCTAATAAACATCCTCTTATTCTTAAACCTTTATTCAAATACTATGTTGTTTTGTTGTTGTTGCTAATGTTATTACTTCCTCATCTGAACCTTCAATGTGGAGAAAACATCAATGTAAATCAAATGATAAATAAATATGCTTGGCCTCATTTGAGAGGCTATAAAACCACGTTTCTGAAGATCAGACATTATGAAAAAAGCAGATGGAAGATAGTAGAGTTTCATAAAAGAGAGGACACAGGTAGCTTCCAACTCTGATACTAGCTGCATGACTTAACCTTAATTTTCCTCATTTGCAAAGCACTTTGAGTGTTGTCTTGACAATTATAGGAGAAAATTCATAGAAAACGATCAACACTTGACCAGAACATAGTAAGTACTCAACAAAGCACCTCTGTATAACTGAGATGTGGAGGTAGCTTAGAATTAGTATTACCTTAAAGAACAAACATCAGTCAAACCTTGCCTCTCATAAATTAACAATTTTCTGAAATAATTATGAAAAGTACTGTAGGTCTTCTCTGTTCATTCATTATCTATTTTGGAATAATTAGGTATTTAGTTCTAGAGATGAGGTGCAGAAGAAAGAAGAAAGAGTCTGAAATAGACTGAGAGGCAAATTATATTGGGGGAGGGCAATATCTAGCATAGTATGAATCACAGTTATGAAGTGACTCAGAAGACAATAAGTTGACTCTGCGACATAACCAGACATATGGTGCCCACAGTGTAACAGCTGCCAACTTATTGTCTGAATCATTTCAAGGTGACAGGGCTATATGACATCTAATGTGATTTGGGTGTTTTCAAATATTTTTCTTATCATGTAATTTATAGAGATTATTGTTATTATGCTGCAGTTAATTGTATCCCACAATATTTTGTCAATTCCTCATGCCACCAAAACTTTATCATCTCCACTGCAAACTGCCCATGAAACAAGCATCATAGTGATTTGTCTAGAGATTTAAATAGAAGTGATCTGTAGCTTTCTTCTAAACTGTTTGGGTCATTCTAGCCATTTTGGTGGAACAGAGCCCAATAAACCAAGCCACAGAGCAAAGTTAGACTTTGAGGTCGAATTTTAGCAGGTATTTACTATACCTCAAGTTCTTTTGGCATTTAAGGATAATTTAATTAATAATATACAAAATGGTTGTAAGATATGTGAGTTCAAAATGGTCAGTTAATTGAAAATCCAAAGTTTTTATTAAAAATAAAAGTTTAATAAGGTTATAAAACATGATCACGAAATCTGAAGGCCAACTTGTTCATTATCTCAATACTATTTATGTTAATTTCTGAGATATGGGATATTCAATGCTTGGGATATGGAAATTTAAGTGGCAAATATCTGCCTGGTGTGCTGCTATTCATGGGGTCACAGAGAGTCAGACACGACTGAGAGACCGAACTGAACTGAACTAAACTGTTAGTTTAAAATATGGAATTTTTAATGTTAATAATCAACACAACAGTGTATTCATAAAACTTAGAATAACAGAATTTTAGAAATCATTTACAGCACTGATTCCCAAAATATGTCTCTTAGTACTTTAACAGATACAATGTTTCATGGTCAAATAAAATTCAGAAATACTGAGTTATGTGGTTTCTTTACTGTTGGATCTCTAAAAGTCTTTCAAATGCAAATTTATTCACGAATTGCTAAATGTGACGGAATTACAATATTTATGTTTCTTTAACTTATATGATCATGAAACTCTTCACTATGGATCTTGAAGTGCTAGGAAATAGGAAATGTACATTGAACTCTTTATTTTATGTGACAGAACTAAAATCCATGGTAATTATATGGCTAGGTAATGGCAGAGACAGTATTAGAAATAGTAGATTTCTTGTCCAGTGACTTCTTCTTTTATTTTTTAAAAAACTAATATATAATAGAATGACAAGTTTTCTTCTAATTTTGTCACGACACTTTTCTAACTCACAAATTATTAGTGGCATAGCTAGAAGATTATTAACTCTTATGCTATTTGGACTAAAATCTTCCCTACCCCCAACACATATAAGAGCAAAATATAACTTGATTTCATTTATTTAGCATTAATTAGCTTATCCTAAAGAAGGAATATGGGATTTCTCTGATGATCCAAAAATTTAGAGCACAACTCATTGCATCACATTTTATTTTTAAATATACTTGAAATTGCTGCTGAAAAGTCCAGAATGCCCATTGACATGGAAATAGATTATACATGACAATGCACATGACCATCTGCCCAGGCAAAGTTGCCCTTTTTGTTGAGTTGAGTGGAAAGGTTAATTTCAACTTAGCTCTGTGTGTGGTTGAGCAGTTCCCAAGTGAAAACCAAAACACATTTTTAAAATGTTTATTTAAAAAGAAAGAGTACTCAGTTAGTGTATGAGTGTGAGTGTGTGTGGCCAGTGTGTGTTGAAGTAAGTTCCCATATGAGTGAATTCTCCACATGGATAGGCTCAGATGGCTGGGAGATAAGTGGGGCTCCCTCTTAGGTCTATAGAGGGATCCTTAATAAGAAATAATCCATTGTTTACACACTAGGAAAAGTTAACAAAGGAATAGTGAACAGTTTGCAATGAAAAACAATGAGGCATTTCATCTGCTATGGAAGTCAATCTAAACTGAAATCCAAAACAATCTTAAAGAGACATGTCAAATAGAACAGTGTAACATTTTCAACTATGTATAAAGAGAACCAATCTGGATACTGACAACATCAGAAATTGGTATGTCTTTAAATAGTTTATTTTTGTCAGTGGAAACACAGGCCATAGCACTAAATGTCTACAGAATATTCATATGGCATTTGCTAGCCTGCTAGTAAAAAACATCATCTAAAACCAGAGCTAAATTTCTAACAGTTCTTAGAGAGAAATGAGAATTTCACAGTCTGGTGATAGATATAGAACATGGAATTATGGCATCTGTTCAAGTAACAAAATTCACTATTTGTTTATTTTTAGTTTAAGAAAAGGCATACAATGCATATGTCTCTGGGCACATGTTCAATAATAAAAGTGTTTTGCAATGAATTAGGAAAGATATGAGCTTTGGATGAGTTGATGTGAAAACTTGATTAAGATAAACACTTTTCAATGTACCCTAAGTACATAATTCACATACTGTAAATGAAAATGAAAAATACATTTTTCTAAGAATGCCTAACTTCCATGTCGAAAGAGTGAAAGAAACCTTTTTCTAAAGAATGTCTGGTTTTCCAGCTTACAAACAGATCAGACAGCACAAATTTTTACTAAATGTTCACAATTCTGGGTGCTGATTGACAGTCAGACAGCTAGTCAGTAGTACAAGGATATAAAGAATAGTAACAACAAAGACATAGACAGAGTAAAACGAGATGTACGTGTTTTGTTTTTTATATACAACCTTACAGTTTCCATCACATCATTCTAAATGCAAAGTAATTGCAATTATCTATTACAAGAGATATGTAACTGTAAATTTTATTGATTTGAGAAAGACTAAAGAGATATATGAAAGGAAGAGGAAGATCTGAGGGCTCAGTGCTGTGGAAAATACTCTAGATTAGTGGTTTCAACGACTGATCTGGTAAGATTTCAAGAATATTTTATGACCTCCATTATCTTGTACCTTGTATGGAGTACATCTTGATATTGTATAAGTCAACTGTAAAATTTCAAGCAGGTGTAGAGAATGTTTATTTTTTAATATAGCTGAAGAAAGTAAAGAAAAACAGTGAAATAATATAGTGTTTAAAGGAGATTTCAGGTTTTTCAGATATATTACAAACACAGAGTAGCACCTTTATGTATCTTTCTCTAGAAAATCAGGTTAATACAGGATGGTATTACTGTGACTATCAAATGAGATAGTATAAGAATATGCCTACATATAGTTATATAACATAATATAGCATAAATAATAATATACAGTATACATAATCCATATATGTATATATTATAAACTCTGTATATATATGTACTATTTTGTATATAATAGTATAACATTTATATATATACAATATATGTATAACATATACATCATATATAATGTGTTTATGTTTTATGTACATTGTATAATAGCTCTGTGTAATATGTATAATTTATTCAAGCTAATGACAGTGAATTAATGCATATTTTTCACTTTACATTAATTTTTTAGTGCTTAAGCAAATATTAAAATAAATTACCAACATGGGATTATTACATTGCTTTGTCTACATAGCAGTCCTATTAAATAAAATCTAAAATCAAATAAAAAAGCCCTATGGAATTCTCTGAGTGTGTGTGCTAAGTCGCTTCAGTCGTGTCCAACTCTTTGCGACCCCACGGACTGTAGCCCACCAGGCTCCTTTGTCCATGGGATTCTCCAGGCAAGAATACTGAAGTGGGTAGTCATTCCCTTCTCCAGGGGTTTTTTCCAACCTAGGGATCGAACCCAGGTCTCTCGCATTGCAGGCAGATTCTTTACCAGCTGAGCCACTCAGGATGCCCTGGTATTATCTACTGGAGCTTAGTATATTCAATAAATTTTTCATCATTTTCATTAATTCATTTAACAATATTTTAAGTACCTACTCTTTGCCAAGTTTGTGTTGGTTACACCTTATTTTAGGCAAATTAAATGCAGTATACATTGAATCTATAAATTGCTTTGGATAGTATACTCATTTTCACTATATTTATTCTTCCAATCCATGAACATGGTATATTTCTCCATCTATTAGTGTCCTCTTTGATTTCTTTCACCAGTGTTTTATAGTTTTCTATATATAGGTCTTTAGTTTCTTTAGGTAGATATATTCCTAAGTATTTTATTCTTTTCGTTACAATGGTGAATGGAATTGTTTCCTTAATTTCTCTTTCTATTTTCTCATTATTAGTGTATAGGAATGCAAGGGATTTCTGTGTGTTGATTTTATATCCTGCAACTTTACTATATTCATTGATAAGCTCTAGTAATTTTCTGGTGGAGTCTTTAGGGTTTTCTATGTAGAGGATCATGTTATCTGCAAAGAGTGAGTTTTACTTCTTCTTTCCCAATTTGGATTCCTTTTATTTCTTTTTCTGCTCTGACTGCTGTGGCAAAAACTTCCAAAACTATGTTGAATAGTAATGGTGAAAGTGGGCACTCTTCTCTTGCTCCTGACTTTAGAGGAAATGCTTTCAATTTTTTACCATTGAGGATAACGTTTGCTGTGGGTTTGTCATATATAGCTTTTGTTATGTTGAGATATGTTCCTTCTATTCCTGCTTTCTGGAGAATTTTTATCATAAATGGATGTTGAATTTTGTCAAAGGCTTTCTCTGCATCTATTGAGATAATCATATGGTTTTTATTTTTCAATTTGTTAATGTGGTGTATTACATTGATTGATTTGCGGATATTGAAGAATCCTTGCATCCCTGGGATAAAGCCCACTTGGTCATGGTGTATGATCTTTTTAATGTGTTGTTGGATTCTGATTGCTAGAATTTTGTTAAGGATTTTTGCATCTATGTTCATCAGTGATATTGGTCTATAGTTTTCTTTTTTTGTGGCATCTTTGTCAGGTTTTGGTATTAGGGTGATGGTGGCCTCATAGAATGAGTTTGGAAGTTTACCTTCCTCTGCAATTTTCTGGAAGAGTTTGAGTAGGATAGGTGTTAGTTCTTCTCTAAATTTTTGGTAGAATTCAGCTGTGAAGCCGTCTGGACCTGGGCATTTGTTTGCTGGAAGATTTCTGATTACAGTTTCAATTTCCGTGCTTGTGATGGGTATGTTAAGATTTTCAATTTCTTCCTGGTCCTGTTTTGGAAAGTTGTACTTTTCTAAGAATTTGTCCATTTCTTCCGCGTTGTCCATTTTATTGGCATGTAATTGCTGATAGTAGTCTCTTATGATCCTTTGTATTTCTGTGTTGTCTGTTGTGATCTCTCCATTTTCATTTCTAATTTTATTGATTTGATTTTTCTCCCTTTGTTTCTTGATGAGTCTGGCTAATGGTTTGCCAATTTTATTTATCCTTTCAAAGAACCAGCTTTTGGCTTTGTTGATTTTTTTCTATGGCCTCTTTTGTTACTTTTGCATTTATTTCTGCCCTAATTTTTAAGATTTCTTTCCTTCTACTAACCCTAATCCCTATCAAGCTACCAAAGGTATTCTTCACAGAACTAGAACAAATAATTTCACAATTTGTATGGAAATACAAAAAACCTCGAATAGCCAAAGCTATCTTGAGAAAGAAGAATGGAACTGGAGGAATCAACCTGCCTGACTTCAGGCTCTACTACAAAGCCACAGTCACCAAGACAGTATGGTACTGGCACAAAGACAGAAATATAGATCAATGGAACAAAATAGAAAACCCAGAGATAAATCCAGGCACATATGGACACCTTATCTTTGACAAAAGAGGCAAGAATATACAATGGATTAAAGACAATCTCTTTAACAAGTGGTGCTGGGAAAACTGGTCAACCACTTGTAAAAGAATGAAACTAGAACACTTTCTAACACCATACACAAAAATAAACTCAAAATGGATTAAAGATCTCAAGGTAAGACCAGAAACTATAAAACTCCTAGAGGAGAACATAGGCAAAACACTCTCTGACATACAAGACAGCAGGATCCTCTATGACACACCTCCCAGAATATTGGAAATAAAAGCAAAAATAAACAAATGGGACCTAATTAAAATTAAAAGCTTCTGCACAACAAAGGAAACTATAAGCAAGGGGAAAAGATAGCCTTCATAATGGGAGAAAATAATAGCAAATGAAGCAACAGACAAACAACTAATCTCAAAAATATACAAGCAACTCCTACAGCTCAACTCCAGAAAATAAATGACCCAATCAAAAAATGGGCCAAAGAACTAAATAGACATTTCTCCAAAGAAGACATACAGATGGCTAACAAACACATGAAAAGATGCTCAACATCACTCATTATCAGAGAAATGCAAATCAAAACCACTATGAGGTACCATTTCACACCAGTCAGAATGGCTGCGATCCAAAAGTCTACAAGCAATAAATGCTGGAGAGTGTGTGGAGAAAAGGGAACCCTCTCACACTGTTGGTGGGAATGCAAACTAGTATAGCCACTATGGAGAACAGTGTGGAGATTCCTTAAAAAACTGGGAATAGAACTGCCTTATGATCCAGCAATCCCATTGCTGGGCATACACACTGAGGAAACCAGAATTGAAAGAGACACATGTACCCCAATGTTCATCGCAGCACTGTTTATAATAGCCAGGACATGGTAGCAACCTAGATGTCCATCAGCAGATGAATGGATAAGAAAGCTGTGGTACATATACACAATGGAGTATTACTCAGCCATTAAAAAGAATACATTTGAATCAGTCCTAATGAGGTGGATGAAACTGGAGCCTATTATACAGAGTGAAGTAAGCCAGAAAGAAAAACACCAATACAGTATACTAACGCATATATATGGAACTTAGAAAGATGGTAACAATAACCCTGTGTACGAGACAGCAAAAGAGACACTGATGTATAGAACATTCTTTTGGACTCTGAGGGAGAGGGAGAGGGAGAGTGTGGGATGATTTGGGAGAATGGCATTGAAATATGTAGAATATCATATATGAAACAAGTTACCAGTCCAGGTTCGATGCATGATACTGGATGCTTGGGGCTGGTGCACTGGGATGACCCAGAGGGATGGTATGGGGAGGGAGGAGGGAGGAGGGTTCAGGATGGGGAACACATTCCATTCACCATTGCAATGGAAAGAATAAAATACTTAGGAATATATCTACCTAAAGAAACTAAAGACCTATATATAGAAAACTATAAAACACTGGTGAAAGAAATCAAAGAGGACACTAATAGATGGAGAAATATACCTTGTTCATGGATTGGAAGAATCAATATAGTGAAAATGAGTATACTACCCAAAGCAATTTATAGATTCAATGCAATCCCTATCAAGCTACCAACAGTACTCTTCACAGAGCTAGAACAAATAATTTCACAATTTGTATGGAAATACAAAAAACATCGAATAACCAAAGCGATCTTGAGAAAGAAGAATGGAACTGGAGGAATCAACCTACCTGACTTCAGGCTCTATTACAAAGCCACACTTATCAAGACAGTATGGTACTGGCACAAAGACAGAAATATTGATCAATGGAACAAAATAGAAAGCCCAGAGATAAATCCACGCACATATGGACACCTTATCTTTCACAAAAGAGGCAAGAATATACAATGGATTAAAGACAATCTCTCTAACAAGTGGTGCTGGGAAATCTGGTCAACCACTTGTAAAAGAATGAAACTAGAACACTTTCTAACACCATACACAAAAATAAACTCAAAATAGATTAAAGATCTAAACGTAAGACCAGAAACTATAAAACTCCTAGAGGAGAACATAGGATAAAAACACTATCTGACATACATCACAGCAGGATCCTCTATGACCCACCTCCCAGAATATTGGAAATAAAAGCAAAAATAAACAAATGGGACCTAATTAACCTTAAAAGCTTCTGCACATCAAAGGAAACTATTAGCAAGGTGAAAAGACAGCCTTCAGAATGGGAGAAAATAATAGCAAATGAAGCAACAGACAAACAACTAATCTCAAAAATATACAAGCAACTCCTACAGCTCAACTCCAGAAAAATAAATGACCCAATCAAAAAATGGACCAAAGAACTAAATAGACATTTCTCCAAAGAAGACATACAGATGGCTAACAAACACATGAAAAGATGCTCAACATCACTCATTATCAGAGAAATGCAAATCAAAACCACTATGAGGTACCATTTCACACCAGTCAGAATGGCTGCGATCCAAAAGTCTACAAGCAATAAATGCTGGAGAGTGTGTGGAGAAAAGGGAACCCTCTCACACTGTTGGTGGGAATGCAAACTAGTATAGCCACTATGGAGAACAGTGTGGAGATTCCTTAAAAAACTGGGAATAGAACTGCCTTATGATCCAGCAATCCCATTGCTGGGCATACACACTGAGGAAACCAGAATTGAAAGAGACACGTGTACCCCAATGTTCATCGCAGCACTGTTTATAATAGCCAGGACATGGAAGAAACCTAGATGTCCATCAGCAGATGAATGGATAAGAAAGCTGTGGTACATATACACAATGGAGTATTACTCAGCCATTAAAAAGAATACATTTGAATCAGTCCTAATGAGGTGGATGAAACTGGAGCTTATTATACAGAGTGAAGTAAGCCAGAAAGAAAAACACCAATACAGTATACTAACGCATATATATGGAATTTAGAAAGATGGTAACAATAACCCTGTGTACGAGACAGCAAAAGAGACACTGATGTATAGAACAGTCTTATGGACTCTGAGGGAGAGGGAGAGGGAGAGGGTGGGATGATTTGGCAGAATGGCATTGAAACATGTAAAATATCATGTATGAAACGAGTTGCAAGTCCAGGTTCGATGCACGATACTGGATGCTTGGGGCTAGTGCACTGGGACGACCCAGAGGGATGATATGGGGAGGGAGGAGGGAGGAGGGTTCAGCATGGGGAACACATGTATACCTGTGGCAGATCCATTTTGATATGTGGCAAAACTAATACAATTATGTAAAGTTTAAAAATAAAATAAATTTAAAAAATTAAATTAAATTTAAAAAAATGAGTATACAAAATAGTGATTTAGTAAATATTTAAGCCCTGTTTTAAGTTGCCAATGAAAATGAGTATTACACAAAGTTAGAAGATGATTTTATTACTAGACTTCTTAATTTTCTTTTACTAATGATAATTCAGCCTTCCAAAATGATTTTTTAAATAATAAGGAAACATTTCATGTTATACACCATTAGAAACAAGTAAAACATTGTAAATCTTGAGTTTTACAAATGGTTTCAAATACTATTTGTTTAACAAAGGTGAAATTCTTTTAGAGAATTAAAAAATACACAAATAAACATTATGAAATGGCTTATCCAACTTCTTGAACATCATACAATTTTTACTTAGCAAAAACTTTACTGAGTTAATTGTAAATGAGTCAGAAACATATGGATTAGATTTTCTTTGCTGTATATGGGTCTAAAATTTACATAGAACAAGTCCTTGATAAATGCATTTTAGATGTTACTTTATCCAAAATGTTTGAATAATGTTTAAATATATTTAATAAAATCAAAACACAGCTGAGTTCCTCTATCATTAGTAATTATATAATTACTGGGCGTGAGATGAAACCATATCCTTAGCAAGCATTCACCAAATACCCAGTGAAAATAAAAATACTCAGATAATAGCTAGATTAATAAATTTTTAGTGAAAACTGCATTATTTTCATGCTTAAAGTAACATGAAATGAAATTAATTTCAAAATATCAATGACAAAATATTTGGGAAACTTAGTTAAGGTATTATATTTCATATTTATGCAATAATGTATTCAAATTGACCCAATGTTTATAAGAACTTATAACAATTAAACTTTTATTAAGTTCTATTAATTTTAGTGAGAACTTTGAGAAAATGAAGCCACCATGGCCTCTCTTCCATGAAATCCTGTTCATACTTCAAAACAAACATTTCAGTTGCTGGGGAAAAGATTCTCTGTTATTGATATACTTGACACTAGTTTTGTTTGAAATATATCCCTTTTTCTAAAAGTTTTCATATTATTAACCTTAATTATTCCTAAATTAGTACTATAGAGTCACAGAAAACAAGATTTTGGCTAGAATTGCTTATCTTTCAATAAGTATCCAAATTCCCAGTGGACATAAATTCCCTTACTTTTGTATCCTTCACATACTTAGGCACAGAGAAATTGCTTAGATGATATAATTGCTTAGACAACACTGTCCAGTAGAAATATAATGTGAGAAGCAATGTAATTTAAAATTTCCTACTATTAGCATTTAAAATAGCATTCAAAATCAGATGAAATTAAGGTGTACAGGATGGTAAATATGAAAACTCAGAGATCACTTTTAACCAGCATACCAAAATCACAACTATTTACAGTGTAATTATCTATGAGAACAATCTGAATATTGGGAGAAAATATTTTCATAACTAAAGATTTTACTCCGTGGATTACCACAAATTGTGGAAAATTCTTAAAGAGATGGGAATACCAGACCACCTGACCTGCCTCTTGAGAAATCTGTATGCAGGTCAGAAAGCAACAGTTAGAACTGGACATGGAACAACAGACAGGTTCCAAATAGGGAAAGGAGTATGACAAGGCTGCATACTGTCACCCTACTTGTTTAACTTCTATACAGAATACATCATGAGAAATGCTGGGTCAGATGAAACACAAGCTGGAATCAAGATTGTCAGGATAAATATCAATAACCTCAGATAAGCAAGATGACACCACCATTATGGCAGAAAGTAAAGAAGAACTAAAGAGCCTCTTGATGAAAGTGAAAGAGGAAAGTGAAAAAGTTGGCTTAAAGTTCAAAATTCAGAAAACTAAGATCATGGCATCTGGTCCCATCACTTCATGGCAAATATATGGGAAATAATGACAGGCTTTATTTTTTGGGCTCCAAAATCACTGCAGATGGTGACTGCAGCCATGAAATAGCTTACTGTTATTATTTTACTAAATGAAAAAATGCTTACCCCTTGGAAGAAAAGTTATGAACAACCTAGGTAACATATTAAAATGCAGAGACATTACTTTGCCAACAAAGGTCCATCTAGTCAAGGCTATAGTTTTTCCAGTAGTCATGTATGGATATGAAAGTTGGACTATAAGAAAGCTGAGTGCTGAAGAATTGATGCTTTTGAACTGTGGTGTTGGAAACGACTCTTGAGAGTGTTGAGAGTCCCTTGGACTTCAAGTCCATCCTAAAGGAAATCAATCCTGAATATTCATTGGAAGGACTGATGTTGAAGCTGAAGCTCTAATACTTTGGCCACTTGATGGGAAGAACTAACTCATTTGAAAACACCCTGATGCTGGGAAAGATTGAAAGCAGGAAGAGAAGGGGGCAACAGAAGCTGAGACGGTTGGATGGCATCATCGACTGAATGGACATGAGTTTGAATAAACTCTGGGAGTTGGTAATGGACAGGGAGTCCTGGAGTGCTACAGCCCATGGGGTCACAAAGAGTGAGTGACTGAGCAACTGAACTGAACTGAAATGAGCATTGCCCCACCCATCAGAACAAGACCCAGTTTCCCTTCTGTCAATCTCTTCCATCCAGAAGCTTCCATAAACCTCTTATCTTTCTCCATCAGAGAGTAGACAGACTGAAAATCACAATCACAGAAAACTAACTTAAACACAGTCTTGTCTAACTCACTGAAACTATGAACCATGCCGTGTAGGGCCACCCAAGACAGATAGGTCATGGTGGAGACTTCTGACAAAATGTGGCCCAAGTGGAGAAGGGAATGGCTAACCATGTCAGTATTCTTCCCTTGAGAACACCATGAACAGTATAAAAAGGCAAAAATATAGGACACTGAAATATGAAATCCCCAGGTCGGTAGGAGATCTCCAGTATGCTATGGAGATCAGTGCTAAACTAACTCCAGAAAGAATTAAGAACGGAGCCAAAGAAAAGACAAAACCCAACTGTGGATGTGACTGGTGATGGAAGTAAAATAAAGTCTGATGCTGTAAAGAGAAATATTGCACAGGAACCTGGAAAGTTAGGTCCATGAATCAAGGCAAATTGGAAGTGGTCAAACAGGAGATAGCAAGAGTGAATGTTGACATTTTAGGAATCAGCAAAATAAAATGGACAAGAATGGGTGAATTTAACTCAGATGACCATAATATCTACTACTGTGGACAAGAATCCCTTAGAAGAAATGGAGTCGCCATCATAGTAAACAAAAGTGTCTAAAATGCAGTACGTGGATGCAATCTCAAAAACGACAAAATGATCTCTGTTCCTTTCCAAAGCAAATCATTCAATATCATGGTAATCCAAGTCTATGTTCCGACCAATTATGCTGACAAAGCTGAAGTTGAATGGTTCTATGAAGATGTAGAGGACCTTCTAGAACTAACACCCAGAATAGATGCCCTTTTCATTATAGGGGAATGGAATGCAAAAGTAGGACGTCAAGAAATACCTGGAGTCACAGGCAAACTTGGCCTTGGAATAGAGAAAGAAGCAGGAAAAAGTCTAATAGAGTTTTGCCAAGAGAATCCACTGGTCAAAGGAAACACCCTCTTCCAAAAACACAAGCGAAGGCTTTACACATAGACATCACCAGATGGTCAATACTGAAATCAGTTGATTATATTCTTTGCAGCCAAAGATGGAGAAGCTCTATACAGTGAGCAAAAACAAGACCGGGAGCTGACTATGGCTCAGATCATGAATTCCTTATTGCCAAATTCAGACTTAAATTGAAGAAAGTAGGGAAAACCACTAGACCATTCAGGTATGACCTAAATCAAATCCCTTATGACTATACAGTGGAAGTGACAATAGATTCATGGGGTTAGATCTGATAGACAGAGTGCCTGAAGATCTATGGACAGAGGTTTGTAACATTGTATATGATGGAGTGATCAAGACCATCCCAAAGAAAAAGACATGCAAAAAGGCAAAATGATTGTCTGAGGAGGGCTGACAAATGGCTAGGAAAAGAAGAGAAGCAAAAGGCAAAGGAGAAAAGGAAAGATATACCCATGTGAATGCAGAGTTCCAGTGAATAGCAAGGAGAGTTAAGAAAGCATTCCTCAGTGATCAATGCAAAGAAATAGAAGAAAACAATAGAATGGGAAAGACTAAAGACCTCTTCAAGAAAATTAAATATACCAAGGGAACTTTTCATGCAAAAATGGCTCAATAAAGGACAGATATGGTGTGGACCTAACAGAAGCAGAAAGTATTAAGAAGAGTCGGCAAAAATACACAGAAGAACTATATAAAAGAGATCTTCACTAACCAGATAATCACAATGGTGTGATCACTCATCTAGAGCCAGACATCCTGGAATGTGAAGTCAAATGGGCCTTAGGAAGCATCACTATGAACAAAGCTAATGGAGTTGATGGAATTCCACCTGAGCTATTTCAAATCTTAAAAGATGATGCTGTGAAAGTGCTGCACTCAATATGTCAGCAAATTTGGAAAACTCAGCAGTGTCCACAGAGCTAGAAAAGGTCAATTTTCATTCTAATCCCAAAGAAAGGCAATGCCAAACAATGTTCAAACTACCGCACAATTGCACACATCTCACATGCTAGCAAAGTAATGCTCAAAATTCTCCAAGCCAGGCTTCAACAGTATGTTAACCATGAACTTCCAGATGTTCAAGCTGGATTTAGAAAAAGCAGAGGATCCAGACATCAAATTGCCAACATCCATGGGATCATGAAAAACAAGAGATTTCCAGAAAAATATCTATTTCTGCTTTATTGACTATGCCAATGCCTTTGACTGGGGGATCACAACAGACTGTGGGAAAATTCTTAAGGAGATGAGAATATCAGACCACCTTACCTTCCTGAAATCTGTATGCAGGTCAAGAAACAGCAGTTAAAACTGGACATGGAACAACAGACTGGTTCCAAATAGGAAAAGGAATATGTCAAGGCTGTATATTGTCACCCTGCTTATTCAACTTCTATGCAGAGTACATCATGAGAAACGCTGGGCTGGAAGAAACACAAGCTGGAATCAAGATTGCCAGGAGAAATATCAGTAACCACAGATATGCAGATGACACCACCCTTATGGCAGAAAGTGAAGAAGAACTAAAAAGCCTCTTGATGAAAGTGAAAGAGGAGAGTGAAAAAGTTGGCTTAAAGCTCAACATTCAGTACACAAAGATCATGGCATCTGGTCCCATCAGTTCATGGGATATAGACGGGGAAACAGTGGAAACAGTGTCAGACTTTATTTTCTGGGGCTCCAAAAACACTGCAGATGGTGACTGCAGCCATGAAATTAAAAGACGCTTACTCCTTGGAAGGAAAGTTATGACCAACCTAGATAGCATATTCAAAAGCAGAGACATTACTTTGCCAACAAAGGTCCTTCTAGTCAAGGCTATGGTTTTTCCAGTAGTCATGTACGGATGTGAGAGTTGGACTGTGAAGAAAGCTGAGCGCCAAAAGATTGATGCTTTTGAACTGTGGTGTTGGAGAAGACTCTTGATAGTCCCTTGGACTGCAAGGAGATCCAACCAGTCCATTCTACAGGAGATCAGTCTTGGGTATTCTTTGGAAGGACTGATGCTAAAGCTGAAACTCCAGTACTTTGGCCACCTCATGCGAAGAGTTGACTCATTGGAAAAGACCCTGATGTTGGGAGGGAATGGGGACAGGAGGAGAAGGGGACAACAGAGGTTGAGATGGCTGGATGGCGTCACTGACTCGATGGACGTGAGTCTGAGTGAACCCCGGGAGTTGGTGATGGACAGGGAGGCCTGATGTGCTGCAGTTCATGGGTTTGCAAAGAGTCAGACACGACTGAGCGACTGAACTGAACTGAACTGATAATGAGTGATGCTGAGCATCTTTTCATGTGTTTGTTAGCCATCTGTATGTCTTCTTTCAAGAAATGTCTGTTTAGATCTTTGGCCCATTTTTTTATTGGGTCACTTATTTTTCTGGAATTGAGCTGCATTGACTGCTTGTATTTTTTGAGGTTAATTCTTCATCAGTTCCTTCATTTGCTATTATTTTCTCCCATTCTGAAGGCTGTCTTTTCATCTTTCTTATAGTTTCCTTCATTTTTTAAAAGCTTTTAAGTTTAATTAGGCCCCATTTGTTTCTTTTTGCTTTTATTTCTATTACTCTGGGAGGGGGGTCATAGAGGATTCTGCTCTATTTATGTCAGAGAGTTTTTGCCTGTTTTCCTCTAGGAGTTTTATAGTTTCTGGTCTTATATTTAGATCTTTAATCCATTTTGAGTTTATTTTTGTGTGTGGTGTTAGAAAGTGTTCTAGTTTCATTCTTTTACAAGTGGTTGATCAGTTTTCCCAGCAAAACTTGTTAAAGAGATTGTCTTTTGTCCGTTGTATATTCTTGCCTCCTTTGTCAAAGGTAAGGTGTCCACAGGTGCATGGATTTATGCCTAGGCTTTCTATTTTGTTCCATTGATCTATATTTCTGTCTTTGTGCCAGTACCATACTGTCCTGATGACTGTTAATGATGCTTTATTGTCTTAAGTCAACTTTTCACAGTGATAGATGAGTGGGAAAGAGTTCAAAATCCAACATTTTAGAGGTGAGAAAATGAAAGTCAGAGAAAGTGGACCGTTTGCCCTGGTCATGGAAGGTATTATGTAAAGTAGCTATGATTCTAACTTGAAACTGTTTGATACCAAACTTCATGCTCTAAAAGACCATCTATAATAAATGAGACAAATATGGCACTGGAAATTAGCATTTTTTAAATACTTGTGAAATATGTTTATATATAACCAGTTTGACCAGACCAAGAATTGGGTCTAGGAAACACTGGTCAATTTACAACTTAGTTGCACTTTACTTAGTTCCAGCATGTAGTGGTTCCTTGTATGTGCTCAGTGCCAGGATCCACCATTTACATTGTATTCTATGTCATATGGATCCCTGAGAGTATAACTCTAAGCAGTGCCAATGACCTTATGGAAGAGACAGAAAATTAGAGTAGATGTTTGCTTAAAGATGCTTCTAATCTTTATTTGTATATAGTTCTTCCATAAACAGTTAACCTGCAGAACAATACCAAAATTAAAATAATGTTATAACAAATTAAATACGTGGTAAAAGCATAGCTTTAGCAAATTGTAGAGCATTTGACTGTGTGGATCACAATAAACTGTGCAAAATTCTGAAGGAGATGGGAATACCAGACCACCTGACCTGCCTCTTGAGAAACCTATAGGCAGGTCAGGAAGCAACAGTTAGAACTGGACATGGAACAACAGACTGGTTCCAAATAGGAAAAGGAGTATGTCAAGGCTATGTGTTGTCACCCTGTTTATTTGACTGATATGCAGAGTACATCATGAGAAACGCTGGGCTGGATGATGCACAATAACCTAAGATATGAAGATGACACCACCATTATGTCAGAAAGTGAAGAAGAACTAAAGAGCCTCTTGATGAAAGTGAAAGAGGAGAGTGAAAAAGTTGACTTAAAGCTCAACATTCAGAAAACTAAGATCATGGCATCCAGTACCATCAGTTCAGTTCAGTTTAGTCACTCAGTCGTGTCCGACTCTTTGCAAGTCTATAAACCACAGCACAGCAGGCCTTCCTGTCCATCACCAACTCCCAGAGTCCACCCAAACCCATGTGCATTGAGTCAGTGATGCCATCCAACCATCTCATTCTCTGTCTTCCCTTTCTCCTCCTAGCCTCAATCTTTCCCAGCATCAGGGTCTTTTCAAATGAGTCAGCTCTTCTCATCAGGTGGCCAAAGTATTGCAGTTTCAGCTTTAACATCAGTCCTACCAATGACCACCCAGGACTGATCTCCTTTAGAATGAATTGGTTGGATCTCCTTGCAGTCCAAGTGACTCTCAAGAGTTTTCTCCAACACCACAGTTCAAAAGCATCAATTCTTTGGCACTCAGCTTCCTTTATAGTTCAACTCTCACATCGGTCCTATCACTTCATGGCAAATAGATGGGGAAACAGTGGAAACAGTGGCTGACTTTACTTTTTTAGGCTCCCAAATCACTGCAGGAGGTGATTGCAGCCATGAAATTAGAAGACGCTTACTCCTTGGAAGGAAAGTTATGAGCAACCTAGACAGCATGTTAAAAAGCAGAGACATTACTTTGTCAACAAAGGTCCATCTAGTCAAGGCTATAGTTTTTCCAGTAGTCATATATGGATGTGAGAGTTGGACTATAAAGAAAGTTAATTGCAGAATTGATGCTTTTGAACTGTAGTATTGGAGAAGACTCTTTAGAGTCCCTTGGACTGCAAGGAGATCCAACCAGTCCATCCTAAAGGAGATCAGTCCTGGGTGTTCATTGGAAACACTGATGTTGAAGCTGAAACTCCAATATTTTGGCCACCTGATGCAAAGAACTGACTCATTTGAAAAGACTCTGATGTTGGGAAAGATTGAAGGCAGGAGGAGAAGGGGACGACAGAGGGTGAGATGGTTGGATGGCATCACCGACTCAATGGACGTGAGTTTGGGTAACCTCCGGGAGTTGATGATGTATAGGGAGCCCTGACGTGCTACATTCCACGGGGTCACAAAGAGTCAGACATGACTATGCGACTGAACTGAACTAAACTGAATGATGCTGAGCATTTAAAGTTTTATGTTTGTTTGTTGGTTGGTTTTTTGTACCTTTCCATTCTTCCTTTTCTTTACCTGCCCTGCAGGGACACTTGTTATGTGTCACCACACTGGCCTCCACAGTGGCTCATCAGTACAGTCATGTCTTAGCCTCTAAAGTCATTCCTTTTGCCTACAAAATTCCTTTAAAATTTGTTTTATTCATCTAGCTTTTCTTAGGGGAAGGTCTATATTTGCAGGAGGGAATAATATCTGATTTACTCAAAAGACTGGAAAATTCATCCTTTTCTGAAGTGTCTTAACATCAGGAAGCATGATCCAAAGGAATGAATATCCAAGAGCTGAACCACAAGTGACTTGATTTCTGAATTGATAGGACAGTTTCTTTGTAGGGCATCCTTTCCTTCGGCCCTCAGATCATTATAAAGACCAAGCCTAGTCTAGATTTCCAAAAGTGTGATGGCACATCTTTGCTATACATTAGCTCAGTACTTTTGTGTGCTCAGAGAGACTAGAAGTCTTGTGTGTCTGTAAAGTCAGACTAGTGAACTTCTATTAACAACAAGTTTCATCTAGTTTAATTCATTGAGCAATATAAACATATTCAATATATTTCTCAATTCTAATTTTTACAGAATATACATAACATAAAAATTACCATTTTAACTACATTTAAGTGTACAATTCATTTGCATTAATTGCATTCACATTATTAAATGTACTTATTCTTTTCTCCCCTAGCTTCTGGAAGCTATCATTCTGCTTTCTATCTCTATGAACTTGAATTTGAGTATTCGAGGTATCTCAGATGGACTTCCCAGTTGGCTCAGTGGTAAAGAATCCACCTGCAATACAGCATACTTGGATTTGATTCCTGGATCAGGAAGATGCCCTGGAGGAGGGCATGGTAACCCACTTCAGTATTCTTGCCTGGAGAATCCCATGGACAGAGGAGCCTGGTGGGCTACAGTACATAGGGTTGCAAAGGATCAGACATAACTGAAGCAACTGAATACAGATGCATGCAGGTACCTTAGAGAAGTTGAATATTTGTCTTTTTGTGTCTGGCTTATTTCATTTGTGGAGAAGGCAATGGCACCCCACTCCAGTACTCTTGCCTGGAAAATCCCATGGATGGAGGAGCCTGGTAGGCTGCAGTCCATGGGGTCACTAAGAGTCAGACACGACTGAGCGACTTCACTTTGACTTTTCACTTTCATACATTGGAGAAGGAAATGGCAACCCACTCTAGTATTCTTGCCTAGAGAATCCCAGGGATGGGGGAGCCTGGTGGGCTGCCGTCTATGGGGTCACACAGAGTTGGAGTATTTCATTTGACTTAATGTCTTCTACGTTTATTCATTTCATGGCATGTATTAGAATTTCATTCCTTTTTAGGGTTGAATAACACTCCATCACATGTTTATGCCACATTTTGTTTATCCTTCTATAGACACTTTGTTTGTTCTCACCTTGTAGAAGTAGTGAGTAATCTGTCTGAGTATTGGTATAAAAATACCTGTTCAAGTTTCTGCTTTGTATCTTTTTTTTTTTTTTAGTTATATACCCTAAAGAGGAATTATTGGCAATTCTTTGTTTACTTTCTTTTTTGAGGAATCACCATACTATTTTTAATAGTGACTGCATCATTTTGCATTTTCATCAGCAATATACAGGCTTCTAATTTATCCATATGTTCACCAACACTTCTTTTCTTTTTTTTTTTTTAATTAAGGTATAATTGGTATACAAAAAAAAAAGCTGTATGTAATTAGTGTGCACTATTGTCTAAGTTTGGACTTAAGTATACACTTGTATTATTAGGCGAGTTGTGAATCATAAAATAGTTGGAAAGCACTGGCTTATTCTAGTCATCTATTTAAAGGCCAAGCTAAAATATGTGTTAATGGGCAAGGAGAAGAAAAAGGATTTTAGTTCTGATAAAGCTTCAAAAAAGAACTTTGAGTTTGATCTTAAAGACTAAGTTGAGTCTCAGACACAGGGAGGCAGAAACTGTCTTCCAGGAATTGTGAAAAAATAGGTTGGCAAACTTCTTAAATAGACCAATAGTAAATATTGTAAGCTTAACAAGCAATAATGTCACAACTTCTCAACTACAAATTGAATTGTCTGGATTTCCCAAAAGGAAACTAGAAAATGCACAAATGATGAGGTGTTAAACAAAATTCTTCTTTATTCCAAAGTTATAGCAATATTCTCCTATACTACTTTGAATTTTTTCTTAGATTTATCTTTTTAATTTAGGCCTTGAATTCACCTGAGACTTATTTCTCTGTATAATGAAAAGAACAGAAACATCAAACATATATTTCCAACCAAAGTTGGAGGAAGCAAATTTTTAATGAAACCATAAGTCAATATAACATAATTTTTTTTATTTAAATTATACCTAGAGCTAATTATTTGAAACCTTTCCCAGATGGCTCAGTATTAAAGAATCTACAGTGTTAAAGAATCTAAAGTGTTAATGCATCTGAGTGTCTGACATGTCTTAACAAATCTCTCTCTCTCTCTTTTTTTTTTTTTGGTTTAAGAATTACTGAGGGAGATTTTTGAAATTTCATTATGATGGTTGTTTTACAAATTTTCCACTTATGTTAATTTATGCTTTGAATATTTGGTCCTATAGCATTTATTAAAAGGTCTAGAATAGCTTTATAACTATTAATTAAATATTTTAGATGGTTATATGTGTCTAGTAGTGTTTTTGACTTGAAGTTCAGTTAATATTATATTAATGTAATTTCAAGAGTTTTTTTTTCAATATTTGCTTATTCCACAATTTTTAATGTTTAAACAGTAATTTAAAGCAAAACATAAAAGATAATAGGCAAACATATTCTTTAGGTTTTAATCTTATATATGTCCTTTTAAATTTTTTTCACAATTTTATTGAGGTATAACAGTCAAAAATATATGCATTTGAGATATATAACATGATTTACGTGTACATTGTGTAGTACATGTATGTTATGAAATTATTACCACAAACAAGTAAATGAGCACATCCAATATTTCATATAGTTACCATTGGGGGGAAAAAAAACAACATTTTTTTCTCATTTTTTGTCTTTGATTTTTCTTTCCCTGTTCAGTTTGAATAGTTCTTTCAATGAAAGAACTAATGTAATACATTATGCTTACTTAAATAATTGAATTTATTTCTACCATTTTTATTTTTCAAACATTGTATTTGTCCTAGTTTTTATGTTTATTTTAATTTCTCCTTATTTACCCTCTTTTGGATTTTTCCCCCCATTGGTACTTTTTATTCCTATATTCCTCCTGATGAGGGTTAAAGAGGAAAGTGAAAAAGCTGGCTTAAAACTCAATATTCAAAATCTAAAATCATGGCATCTGGTCCCATCACTTCATGGCAAATAAAAGGGGGAAAAGTGGAAACAGTAGCAAATTTTGTTTTCTTGGGCTCCAAAATTAAAAATTAAAAATTACTGCAGATGATGACTGCAGCCATGTAATTAAAAGACACTTGTTCCTTGGAAGTAAAGTTATGACAAAACAAGACTGTGAATTAAAAGGCAGAGACATCATTTTGCCAACAAAAGTCTATATAGTCAAAGCCCTGGTTTCTCCAATAGTCACGCATGGATGTGAGAGTTAGACAATAAAGAAGACGGAGCATGAAGAATTGATGTTTCAAATTGTGCTGAAGAAGACTCTTGTGAGTCCCTTAGATTGCAAGGAGATCAAATAACAATCCTATAGGGAATCAACCCGAATATTCACTGGAAAGACTGATGAGGAGCTGAAGCTGAAGCTCCAATATTTTTGCCACCTGATGCAAAGAGCTGACTAATTGGAAAAGTCCCTGATGGTGGGAAAGATTGAAGGCAGGAGAAGGGGGCAGTAGAGATGAGATGGTTGGATAACGTCACTGACTCAATGGACACAAGTTTGAGAAAACTCTGGGAGATAATGGAAAACAGGGAAGCCTGGTGTGTTTCAGTCTATGGGATCAAAAAGAGTTGGACAAAACTTAGTGACTGAACAAGAACAACAAAGAAATTTGAAAGTTTAAGAGTTTATTTTTTAACTCTTTCAGCATTTATTATAAAATTTAGCATTCATTCTTTTTAAAAGTTTAATGTTACTAATTTATCATAATCTTAGATATTATAAGGAAATTAGAAATTTGACTCTCATTATTCCCGTCTATCATGCATGTTAGTCTTATCTATATTTAATTTTATATTTAAGTCATTAAATTAAACATTATGTCATGTTTTTATAGAAATTTTCAACTTACAATTTACCCCCATATTTACCAAACTCTGATTACCATTCTTTTATGAATTTCAGGCTATCTCCTTGGGATTACATTTGCTTTCTTAGAGTCATTCTTAAAGCTTCCTCTTAATAAGGAAGGCATCCAATGTTCTGTTCATTTGAAGCGGTTTTATTATGACTGAAAGGCAATTTCACTATTTGATCAACAATTGAACTACCTCTGTCCTTTGAGGAGATTAGTACATTATCTTCTGTTTTCAATAGTTGTTGATACAAATATCAGTCAATACATTATTATTTTGCAGCAAATTTACTATTTGTCTCTGGCACATCTTTAGATCTTTTCTTAGTCTTTGATATTTTGCAGTTCACCATGATATGCTTATGTAAGGATTTGTTTAACTTTGCTGTTTAACAGATTTCTGAGTGTGAATCTGTTGTCTTTCAACAATTTAGGAAACCCCTCCATCATTATATTTTCAAAATTGTGGCAGAGGGGCCAAGTCAAAATGGCAGAATAAAAGGACATGGAGTTTACCTCTTTTCAGAAGTACATCAAGAATATATCCACAAGGTGGGAGGGAGACTCAAGAGGTGGGGAATATATGCATACATATAGACGATTCACTGTGTTGTGCAGCAGAAACCAGCACAACATTGTAAAGCAATTATACTCCAATTAAAAAAGGAATAGAATAGAATCAAACCCCACATCTGCCAGAGATGCTCAGAGGACTCAGATAAAACCTTGTGGGCACCAGGATCCAAAGACTGACCCCAGGATCCAGACCCCACAAAGACTGAGCCAGACCTGCCTGTGAGTGTTTGAGTGTCTCCTGTGGAGGCACAGGTCAGCAATGGCCTGCCTTCGGGACATGGGCTCTTGCTGTAGCAGACCTGGGACATGACGCATGTGGCATAAGCTCTCTTGGGAGGAGGTTTCCTTTAGCCCCACCACAGAGCCACCAAGCAGACAACCCACAAACTGTAGAACAGTTATACCAAATGAATTCTCACACTGTTAAGAAAGTTCTAGGACCCAAGCAGATTTCCTAACCTGAGGATGCGGGAAAGGGACTGAGAACCCCCAGGAATTTGCCTTTGGAGGCCATTGGGAATTGATTACAAAACTTCCACAAAACTGGGGAAACAGACTCTTGGAGGGCACAAAGAAAACCTTGTGCACACCAGGACCCAGGAGAAAGGAGCAGTGTTTTCACAAAAGACTGAACCAGATTTGCCTGTGAGAGTCCAGGAGTCTCTGGTGGACGCATGTGTCGACAGTGGACTGGTGCGATGTCAGGGACATCGAATACAACAGTTCTGGCAAAAATCCTTTTGAAGGAGGTTGCTATTACCACCATTATCCTTACCATAGTTTGGCCTCAGGCCAAACTAGAGAGAGGGAACACAGATCTGCCCATCAACAGAAATTGGATTAAAGGTTTATAAGCATGCCAACCCCCTTCAGAACAAGACCCAGATTCCCCCATAGTCAGTCTCTTTCATCAGGAAGTTTCCACAGCCTCTTATCTTTATCCATCAGAGAGCAAATAGAATGAAATACACAATCATATAAAACTAACCAAACTGATCACATGGATCACAGCTTTTTCTAACTCAAAGAAACTATAAGCCATGCCATGTAGGGCCTCCCAAGACAGACAGGTCATCGTGGAAAGTTTTGACAAAACAAAATGTGGTCCACTGGAGAAGGGAATGGCAAACAACTTCAGTATTCTTGCCTTGAGAATGCCATGAACGGTATGAAAAGGCAAAAAGATATGACACTGAAAGATGAACTCCCCAGCTCAGTAGGTGCCCAATACACTACTGGAGAAAAGTGGAAGAATAATTCCAGAAAGAACTAAGAGATGGAACCAAAGTGAAAACAACAGCCAGTTGTGGATATGATGGGATGGAAGTAAAGTCTGATAGTATAAGGAACATTATTGCATAGGAACCTGTAATGTTAGGCCCATGAATCAAGGTAAATTGGAAGTGGTCAAACAGGAGATAGCAAGAGTGAACATAGATATTTTAGGAATCATTGAAAAAAAAAAATGGACCAGAATGGGAAAATTTAATGTACATGACTATTATATCTACTACTGTGGGGAAGAATCCCTTAGGAAAAATGGAGTAACCTTCATAGTCAACAAAACAGACCAAAATGCAGAAATTGGGTGCAATCTCCAAAATGACAGAATGATCTTTGTTTCCAAGGCAAACCATTCAATATCACAGTAATCCAAGTCTATGCTCCAACCTCTAATGCCACAGAAGCTGAAGTTGAATGGTTCTATGATGACCTACATGACCTCCTAGAACTAACACAAAAAAAAAAAAAAAAAGCCCTTTTCATCACAGGGATTGGAATTCAAAAGTAGGAAGTCAAGAGATACCTGGAGTAACAGGCAAGTTTGGCCTTGGAGTACAAAATGAAGCAGGGCAAAAGCTAACACAGTTTTGCCAAGAGAACTCATTGGTCATAGCAAACACCCTCTTCCAACAACACACAAGATGACTCTAAACATGGGCATCACCATCACCAGATGGTCAATATGGAAATCAGATTGATTATATTCTTTGCAACCAAAGATGAAGAAGCTCTTTACAGTGAACAAGAACAAGACAGGAACTGACTGTGGCTCAGATCATGAACTCCTTATTGCAAAATTCAATGAATTTCATTCATTGAAAAAAGTAAGAAACCCACTAGAACATTCAAGTATGACCTAAATAAAATCCCTTAAATTATACTGTGGAAGTAACAAATAGATTTAAAGGGTTAGATCTGATAGAGTGCCTGAAGAATTATGGACAGAGATTTGTGACGTTATACAGGAAGCAGTGCCCAAGACCATCTCCGGGAAAAAGAAATGCAAAAAGACAAAATGGTTGTCTGAGCAGGCCTTACAAATAGCTGAGAAAAAAAGAGAAGTGAAAGTCAAAGAAGGAAAGTAGAGACATACCCATCTGAATACAGAGTTCCAAGCATACCAAGGAGAGATAAGAAAACCTTCCTCAGCGATCAGTCCAAAGAAATAGAGGGAAACAATAGAATGGGAAAGACTAGAGATCTCAGGAAAATTAGAGATACTGAGGGTAAATTCATGCAAAAATGGGCACAATAAAGGACAGAAGTGGTATGGACCTAACAGAAGCAGAAGATATTAAGAAGAGGTGGCAGGAATATACAGAAAAGAGCTTAATGACCCTGTAGCCATGATGATGTGATCACTAACCTAGAGCCAGACATCATGGAACGAAAAGTCAAGTGGGCTTTAGGAAGGATCACTATGAACAAAGCTAATGGAGGTGATGGAATTCCAGTCGAGCTATTTCAAATGCTAAAAGATGATGTCATTAAAGTGCTGCACTCAATATGCCAGTAAATTTGGAAATGGCCACAGGACTGGAAAAGATCAGTTTTCATTCCAGTCCCAAAGAAAGGCAATGCCAAAGAATGTTCAAACTTCCACACATTCACACTCATCTCACATGCTAGCAAAGAAATGCTCAAAATTCTCCAAACTAGAATTCAACAGTACATGAACTGAGAACATCCAGATGTTCAAGTTGGATTTAGAAAAGGTAGAGAAACCAGAGATCAAATTGCCAAATCCATTGGATTATAGAAAAAGCAAGGGAGTTCCAGAAAAACATCTACTTCTTATTTATTGACTATGCCAAAACCTTTAACTGTGTGGATCACAACAAACTGTGGAAAATTTTTTAAGAGATGAGAAAAAGTGGAAAATTCTTCAAGAGATAAGAATAGCAGACCCCATTAGAACTGATTCAAATGTATTCTTTTTAATGGCTGAGTAATACTCCATTGTGTATATGTACCATAGCTTTCTTATCCATTCATCTGCTGATGGACATCTAGGTTGCTTCCATGTCCTGGCTATTATAAACAGTGCTGCGATGAACATTGGTTCTAATGAGGTGGGTGAAACTGGAGCCTATTATACAGAGTGAAGTAAGCCAGAAAGAAAAACACCAATACAGTATACTAACACATATATATGGAATTTAGAAAGATGGTAACAATAACCCTGTATACGAGACAGCAAAAGAGACACTGATGTATAGAACAGTCTTATGGACTCTGTGGGAGAGGGAGAACGTGGGAAGATTTGGGAGAATGGCATTGAAACATGTATAATATCATGTATGAAACGAGTCGCCAGTCCAAGTTCAATGCACGATACTGGATGCTTGGGGCTGGTGCACTGGGACGACCCAGAGGGATGGTATGGGGAGGGAGGAGGGTTCAGGATGGGGAGCACATGTATACCTGTGGTAGATTCATTTCGATATTTGGCAAAACCAACACAATATTGTAAAGTTTAAAAATAAAATTAAAAAAAAAGAAAAAAGAATAGCAGACCCCTTACCTGCCTTTTGAGAAATCTGTATCCAAGTCAAGAAGCAAGAGTTAGAACCAGACATGGAGCAACACACTGGTTCTAAATTGGGAAAGTACATCAAGGCTGTGTATTGTCACCCTGCTTATTTAACTTATATGCAGAGTACCTCATGCAAAATACCGCCCTGGATGAAGCACAAGCTGGAATCAAAACTGTCAGGAGAAATATCAGTAAGTTCAGATATTCAGATGACACCATTCTTATGGCAGAGGGTGAAGAGGAACGAAAGAGCCTCTTTACGAAAGTGAAAGAGGAGAGTGAAAAAGCTAGCTTAAAACTCAGCATTCAATTTTGTTTTCCTCAGGTATATGCCTAGGAGTGAGATTATTGGGTTATATGATGGTTTTATTCCTTCTTTTTTAAGGAATCTCCATGCGTCTTCCATAGTGGCTGTATCAATTTACATTTCCACCAATAGTGCAAGAGTGTTCCCTTTTCTCCACACTCTTTCCAGCATTTATTGTTTGTAGACTTTTTTGACGATGGCAATTCTGACAGGTGTGTGGGCTCCAAAATCACTGCAGATGGTGACTGCAATCATGAAATTAAGAGAGGCTTTCTCCTTGGAAGATAAGCTATGACCATTCTAGACAGCATATTACAAAGCAGAGACATCACTTTGCCAACACAGGTCCATCTAGTCAAGGCTATGGTTTTTCCAGTAGTCATGCATGGATGTGAAAGTTGGACTATAAAGAAAGCTGAGTGCCAAAGAATTGATGGTTTTGAACTGTGGTGCTGGAGAAGACTCTTGAGAGTCCCTTGAGCTGCAAGAAGATCCAACAAGGCAATCCTACAGGAAATCATTCCTGAATATTAATTGGAAGGACTGATGTTGAAGCTGAAACTCCAATACTTTGGCCACCTGAAGAGAAGAACTGACTCATTAGAGAAGACCCTTACTGGGGAAAGATTGAAGGCAGGAGAAGAAGGGGATGACAAAGGATGAGATATTTGGATCACATTACTGACTTGGTGGACATTAGTTTGAGCAAATTCTGGGAGTTTGTGATGGACAGGTAAGCCTGGCATACTGCATCAATTTGGTCACAAAGAGTCAGAGACGACTGATTGACTGACCTGAACTGAACTACAAAAAAAGAATATATCACAAATGGGACAGTTCTTACCGAGAACCTACTGAACACTAGCAGACGACTACAAATACTTAAAAGGGAAAGAAAAATCCCTACACCACTGGGCAGGATGAAAGAAATGAAGAAAAAGAGGAAACAGGGTGGGACCTATGCCTCTAGTGGGGAGATGTAACAGAGGAGAGGTCTCAGCACTAAGTGAAGCCCCCTCACAGGTGGACAGACCAGCTTGCACAGAAAGGGAGCTTAAGGCTTGGAGGGGAGTGCAACTGGTTTGTGAAATGCAAAAGGTGATGGTCCACACTTCAGCCCTGTATGCCCCAGCCTGAGATGTGTGTCTTTTGGTACTGAGGGGGGCTGGGTGCTGGAACATAGGGTTTGGAGAGCAGACCCAGAGAAACAACAGCTGATGGCTGCAAAGAGACTATCTGAAGGAATGGTAACGAGGAGCTTCACAAGTGGGAAAATTTGTGAAAGAACTCTGGACCACCATCAAAGCAGCACACCATTGTTAAGTGGTGCAGAAGGGGCAGGACCACCATTGCAGACTCATTCCCCATGTACTAGTGCCTGCCTCCATGGGCCTAAGAGTGATGCCCACCTGAATAGGCTCACCCATCCCTCCCACCCAGGCCTGCAACAGTCCCACCAATGCTGGTAGGCTTTCTTGCCAGTCCTGCCAAACTGCATCATGTTCATCACCACATCTGTCCCTGCCCACCAAGGTGGAAATATATCCTCTGGGGCAGCCTTGGAAGCAGATACAGGTGGGAAAAATACACACAAAGATGGTGCTAAAACCACAGTGGGTGGCTATGCAACTAAGGAAGAAAAGATAAAAGCTCTCCCCGTGACTGCAGGAACCTTGAATTCAAACCTCATTCTGCAGGCTTTGTAAACTCAATGCCTGTCGAAAGTCTGAAACAATGTGCTCCTGCAGCTGAGATGGGTCTACTTTAGCAGCTGTGGACTCTGTGGAAATCACACACAGATAGTGGACCAAGTAAGAATCTGAGCTGCCTCCATAGTTACCACAATAGGTGCAGTATATGATTACTGCAGTCCTAAGACTTGACTTTGTCGGATCTATGCTGGTAGCCTTGTGAAAACAGTGCTTGGGTGATACCAGGGCCTACTGCTGGCATACCCATTATTAAGGTGGTGGGTGCTGAGTGCATTTCCAAGAAAGGTGTAATTTGTGAGCCAGCATGATGGGTAAAAAGTGACACAGCAAATTACACTTACAGGTGAACAATTCCAGAAGTAGAAAAGGCCATGGCTTCTCTCCTAGTGGGAATGATCCAATCCTGCCTATCTCACAGCTCAGAAACAGATTCAGAAGTGTCTACTCCAAACAACTAGGGAGAAAATCCTGCCCCTGACAGGGCAATAAGAAGCACAGAGCAAAGGGGAGACCCTACTCAATATCCAGGCATGTGCATGTTATCACAATACCAATCAATTTCCCTATCAAGAAGATAACAACCAGCATACATTGAGGAAAGAGGTGGCAGATATTCATGCTAAAAACATCCTTGCACAAAAAAAACATTAAACATACAGAAATTACACAGGGACATTCCCACATAAAAATAGTCTTTCAAGACAGTCTGAGGGTCAGTCATTGGGAGGAAGAATCCTTAGAGCATTTGGCTTTAAAGTCCAGTGGGGCCTAAGTGCAGAGTCTCCACAAGGCATGGAGAAAAAGAGACTCCACTTTTGGAAGGTGCATAAAAGACATCACATGCTTTGGGACCCAGAACAAAGCTGACCTCCATAAAAACAACTTGGAGTTTGGGAGAGTCTTCTGGGGAGGCAGAGGTTAGCTGTAGCTCACTGTAAGGGCAAGAGCACTGGTGACAAAGGACCGATAGAATATTGATCAGTGTGAGCTCTCCTGGAGGCTCCCTATTTCAGCACCTAGACCTGGCCTCACCCAAAAGTGTACAGTCACCAGAGTTGGAACATATAGGAAGAACAACCAGCAAGCTAGGAATATAGCCCCACTCTTCAGCAGACAGGCTACCTAAAGTTGTATTGTACTCACTGTTTCCTCAAAACACATCTTTTGATATTAGAGGGACAAGACCCACCTACACCTACCAGAGGGTAGGGACCCTCCCACAAGGAACCCTGCAAGAACCCCAAGATCAACCACTCACACTAGGGCAGACATCGTGTAGGCAAAAGGACCTACAATCTTGCAGCCTGTGGAAAGAAGACCAAAAATACACAAAGGTAGACAAGAGGAAATGATAGAGAAATATGTTATACATGAAGGAACAATATAAAAAAGTACAAGAACAACTAAATGAAGTGGAGATAGGCAATCTATCTGGAAAAGAATTCAGAGTAATGATAGTAAAGATGATCTAAAATCTCAGAAAATGAATAGAGGCAAAGATTGAGAAGATATAAGAAATGTTTAACAAGGAGCTAGAAGATTTAAAGAACAAACAGAGTTGAACAATGAAATAATTGAAATGAAAAATACACTAGAAACAAGCAGTAGTAGAAGAACTGAAGCAGAGGAGCAAATAACTGACCTGGAAGAAAGAGTGGTGAAAATCATTGCCACAGAACAGAATAAAGAAAAAAGAAACAAAAGAAATGAGGACAGTTTCAGAGCCATCTGGGGAAAACATTAAATGCACAAACATTTGAATTATGAGAAGTCCAGAAGAAAGAAGAAAAACAGGAAAAAAGAAGAAAAGAAAAACCCAAAAACATTTCTAACTTGAGAAATAAAACAGTCACTCAAGTACAGGAAGTGCAGAGAATTCCACAGAAGATTAAACACAAGGAGGAATATGCAGAGACTAATACTAATCAAACTAACAAAAACTAAATACAAAGAAAAAATATTAAAAACATTAAGGGAAAAAGCAACAAGAAATATATACAGGCAACTCATAAGGTTATCAATTGATTTTTCAGCAGAAATTCTGCAGGCCACGTGAGTGCATGATATATTTAAAGTGATGAAAGGGAAAAATCTACAATCAAGAATACACAGAAAGGCTCTAATAGAGATGCTAGGGAGATGTCAAAAGCTTTAAGACATATAAAAGCTAAGAGAATTCAGTATCAGGAAACCAGATTTACATGAAATGTTAAAGGAACTTGCATGGGAGAGAAAAAACCAGCAAGTGAAAACAATGTTGTACACATATAGACTACTTAGTTCAGTTTAGTTGCTCAGTAGTGTCTGACTCTTTGCAAGCCCGTGGATTGCAGCACTCCAGGCTTCCCTGTCCATCACAAACTCCTGGAACTTGCTCAAACTCATGTCCATCAAGTCAGGGATGCCATCCAACCATCTCATTCTCTGTCGTCCCCTTCTATCCCTGCCTTCAATCTTACCCAGCATCAGGGTATTTTCCAATAAGTCAGTCCTTAGCATCAGATGGCCAAAGTATTGGAGCCTCAGCTTCAGCAGCCATCCTTCCCATGAATATTCAGGACTGATTTCCTTTAGGATTGCCTGGTTGGATCTCCTTGCAGTCCAAGGGACTCTCAAGAGTCTTCTCCCACAACGCAGTTCAAAAACATCAATTCTTTGACCCTCAGTTTTCTTTATGCTCCAACTCTCTTTATGGTCCAACTGTATGCTCCAATTCCCATACATAACTATTGGAAAAACCATAGCTTTGACTAGATGGGCCTTTGTTGGCAAAGTGATGTCTCTGCTTTTTAATATGCTATCTAGGTTGATCATAGCTTTTCTTCCAAGGAGCATGCATCTTTTCATTTCATGGCTGCAGTCACCATTTTCAGTTATTTTAGAGCCCCACAAAATAAAGTGTGCCACTGTTTCCATTGTTTCCCCATCTATTTGTCATGAAGTGATGGGACCAGATGCCATGATCTTAGTTTTTTGAATGTTGAGTTTTAAGGCAGCTTTTTCAGTCTCCTCTTTCTGTTGCATAAAGAGGCTCTTTAGTTTCTCCTTGCCTTCTGCCATAAGGGTGATGCCATCTGCATATCTGAGGTTACTGATAATTCTCCTGGCAATCTTGACTCCACCTTGTGCTTCATCCAGCCCAGCATTTCACATGACATATCCTGCATATAAATTAAATAAGCAGGGTGACAATATACAGCCTTGACATACTCCTTTCCCAATTTGGAACCAGTCTGTTGTTTCATGTCCAGTTCTAACTGTTGCTTCTTGACCTGTATACAGATTTCTCATGAGGCAGGTAAGGTGGTCTGGTATTCTCATCTCTTGACAAATTTTCCACAATACATTGTCATCCACACAGTTAAAGGCTTTGGAGTAGTCAATAAAGCGGAAGTAGATGTTTTTCTGGAAGTCTCTTGCTTTTTTGATGATCCAGCGGATGTTGGCAATTTAATCTCTGGCTCCTCTTCCTTTTCTAAATCCAGTTTGAACATCTGGAAGGTCTCGGTTAATGTACTGTTGAAACCTCACTTGAAGAATTTTGAACATTGCTTTGCTAGCCTGTGAGATGAATGCAAATATGCAGTAGTTTGAACATTCTTTGGTATTGCCAATCTTTGGGATTGGAATGAAAACTGACCTTTTCCAGTCCTGTGGCCACTGCTGAGTTTTCCAAATTTGTTGGCATATTGAGCGTAGTGGTTTCACAGCATCATCTTTTAGGATTTGAAATAGCTCAGCTGGAATTCCGTCACCTCTATTAGTTTTGTTTGTAGTGATGCTTTCTAAGGCCCATCTGACTTCGGACTCCAGGATGTCTGACTCTAGTTTAGTAATCACATCATCATGGTTGTCTGGGTCATTAAGATCTTTCTTGCATAGTTCTGTATATTCTTGCCACGTCTTCTTAATATATTCTTCTTTTGTTGGTCCATACTGGTTTTGTCCTTTATTGTGCACATCTTTGCATTTAATGTTCCCTTGACATCTGTAATTTTCTTGAAGAGATCTCTAGTCTTTCCCATTCTGTTGTTTTCTTCAATTTCTTTGCATTGATCACTGAGGAAGGTTTTCTTATCTTTCCTTGGTAATCTTGGATCTCTGCTTTCAGATGGGTATATCTTTCCTTTTCCCCTTCGCCTTTCAATTCTCTTCTTTTCTTAGCTCTTTGTAAGCCCTCCTCAGACAACTATTTTGGCTTTTAGTATTTCTTTTTCTTAAGAATGTTCTTGATCACTACCTTTGTTCAATTTCTTGAACTTCCATCCATAGTTCTTAAGGCAATCTGTCTATCGGATGTAATCCCTTGGATCTATTTGTCACTTCCACTGTATAATCATAAGGGATTTAATTTAGGTCATACCTGAAAGGTCTATTGGTTTTCCCCACTTTCTTCAATTTAAGTCTGAATTTTGCCATGAGACGTTCATGATCTGAGCCACTGTCACTCCCGGTCTTGTTTTTGCTCACTGTATAAAGCGTCTTAATTTTTGGCTGCAAAGTATATAATCAGTCTGATTTCATTTGGTATTGACTATCTGGCGATGTCCATGTGTAGAATCTTCTCTTGTGTTGTTAGAAGAGGATGTTTGCTATGACCAGTGTGATTCATTGGCAAAACTGTGTTAGCCTTTGCCCTGTTTCAAGGCCAAACTTGCCTGATACTCCAGCTATCTGTCGATGTCTTACTTTTGTATTCCAATCCCCTATGATGAAAAGGACTTCTTTTCTTTTGGTGTTAGTTCTAGGAGGTCATGTAAGTCATCATAAAACTGTTCAACTTCAGTTTCTTTTGCTTTAGAGGTTGGGTCATAGACTTGGATTATTGTGATACTGAGTGGTTTGCTTTGGAAACCAAGATCATTCTATCATTTTGGAGATTGCACCCAAGTATTGCATTTCAGACTCTTTTGTTGATATAGACTACTAGTGGGTATAGACCTCAAGTAGTTGATATAGTCTACTATTTCATTGGAAATACAAACCAAAAAACTACAATATATACACACACACACAAACAGATAAAACAGCTCAAACACAACACCAAAGATAGTCATTAAATTACAAGAGAAGAAAAGTAGATTAAAAAAAAAAAATTCAAAAGCAAATCCAAAACAATTTTTAAAAATGTCCATAGGAACATACATACCAATAATCACCTTAAATATAAATGGATTTAATGCTCAAACCAAAAGAAATAAACTGCTTGAATGAATATAAAAATAATACCCAAATATATGCTATCTACAAGAGACCCACTTCAGATCTAGGTACATGTACTGAACGTAACAGAATGGAAAAAGCTATTCTATGTGAATGGAATCTAAAATAAAGCTGGAGTAGCAATACTCAAACCAGAAAAAGAAAAATAAGAAAAAATAAAAGTTAAAATAAAGGCTGTTACAAGAGTGAAGGAAGAACACTACATAATGATAATGATCAATGGATCAATTCAAAACTGGAAATATAATGCACCCAACACAGGAATACCACATATATAACACAACTGCTAACAGCCATAAAAGAGGAAATCAACAGTAACACAGAAGTATTGGAGGTGTTAAACATCCCATGTACTCCAATAGACAGATCATACAGATAGAAAATCAATACAGAAACACAAGGCTTAAATGACACATCAGACCAGATAGACTTAATTGATATTCATAAAGCATTCCATCCAAAAGCAGCAGAATACACTTCTTCTCAAGTGCATACAGGATATCATCAAGGAGAGATGACTTCTTGGGTCATAAATCAAGCCTCAATACGTTTAAGAAAATTTAAATGATAACAAGCAAACTTTTCTTACTACAACATTATCAGATTAGAAATCAATTACTGGGGAAATCCTGTTAAAAAAAAAGAAAAAAACACAAACATATAGATGCTAAAGAATATGTTATTAAAAGACCAAGGATCACTGAAGAAATAAAAGAAGAAATTTTAAAAAGTTAAAAACATAGAGGAAAACAACAACAACAACAAAAAAAAAAACAGTTCACAACCCATAAGATTCACTGAAAATAATTCTAAAAGGAAAGTTTATAGCAATATGAACTTAGAAAACAAACAGAAGAATCTCAAATTAAAAAACTATCCTTATAAATAAAACAATTAGAGAAAGAACAAACAAAACTCAAAGTTAGTAAAAGAAAAAAAAATCAGAAAGATCAAAGCAGAAATAAATGAAACAGAGGCAAAGAAAATTATAGCAAAAGTTAATGAAACTAAAAGCTGGTTCTTTGTGAGCATGAACAAAATTGATAAATCTTCAGCCAGACTCAGCAAGAAAAAAAAGAGGGACTGAGCTCAAATCAATGAAATTACGAACTAAAAGAGGAGAGGTTACAATGGACTCCACAGTAATACAAAGGATCATAAGATGCTACTAAGAAACTACACACCAATTAAAAGGAAAACCTAGAAGAAATGGAAAGATTGTTTGAAAAATACAAGCTTCCAAGACTAAACCAGGAAGAAATAGAAAATACTAACAGAACAATCACAAGTAATGAAATCTAAACTCTGATTAAACATCTTTCAGCAAACAAAGTCCAGGACCAGATGGATTCACAGGTGAATTCCATCAAATATTTAGAGAACAGTTAAGAATAGTCTTTCTGAAACTTTCCAGAAAATTTCAGAGGAAGAAACACTTCAAAGTTCATTCTAAAAGGCCATCATCACACTGATAACAAAACCAGACAAGGATATTACAAAAAAAGAAAATTATAGATCAATATTGCTGATGCACACAGATGCAAAAATCCTTAACAAAATACTAGCAAACCAAAGATAACAACTCATTAAAAGAATCGCACACCATGATCAAGTGGGGTTCATCCCAGTAAATTCTTCCATATAAGCAAGTCAATCAACGTGATACATGATACTAACAAGTTGAAGAAGAAAAATAATATGATCATCTCAATAGATGCAGAAAAAGCTTTTAACAAAATTGAACACCAATTTATGATAATTCTCCATAAAATGGGTGTAGAGTGCAGCAACCTCAACATAACAAAGACTATATATGACAAACCAATAGCTAAGATCATTCTCAATGCTGGAAAACTGAAAATATTTCCTTTAAAATCAGGAACAAGACAATGATTTCCACTCTTACCACTTTTATTATTTTTATTTTATTTTATTTTTTAACTTTACAATATTGTATTGGTTTTGCCATACATCAAAATGAATCCGCCACAGGTATACATGTGTTCCCCATCCTGAACCCTCCTCCCTCTTCCCTCCCCATGCCATCCCCCCCGGGTCGTCCCAGTGCACCAGCCCCAAGCATCCAGTATCGTGCATTGAACCTGGACTGGCGACTTGTTTCATATATGATATTATACATGTTTCAATGCCATTCTCCCAAATCATCCCACCCTCTCCCTCTCCCATAGACTCCAAAAGACTGTTCTATACATCAGTGTCTCTTTTGCTGTCTCGTATACAGGGTTATTGTTACCATCTTTCTAAATTCCATATATATGCATTAGTATACTGTATTGGTGTTTTTCTTTCTGGCTTGCTTTACTCTGTATAATAGGCTTCAGTTCCATCCACCTCATTATAACTTTTATTCAACATAGTTTTGGAAGTCTTATCCATGGCAATCAGAAAAGAAAAAGAAATCCAAATTTGAAAATAAGAACTCTCTGCTTGCAAATGGCAGTATACATTGAAAATTCTAAAGACTCTACCAGAAAACTATTCAATACTAGAGTTTATGAATTAATCTAGTAAAGTTTCAGGATACAAAATTAATACACAGAAATATCTTGCATTCCCATACACTAACAACAAAAGATCAGAAAGACAGATTAAGGAAACAATCACATTACAACCACATCAAAAATAATAAAATACCTAGGAATAAACCCCTACCTAAGGGGGAAATGCCTGCGCTTAGAAAACTTTAAGATGCTGATGAACAGAACCAAAGATGACACAAACAGATAGAGAGCTATATCATGTTCTTAGATTGGAAGAATCAATATTATCAAAACGACTATACTATGCAATGCAATCTACAGTTTCAATGAAATTCCTATCAAATTACCAGTGGTATTGTTCACAAAATTAGAAAAAAAAATCACAATTTGTATGGAAACACTAAAGACCACAAATAGCCAATGCAATCTTGAGAAAGAAAAACAGAGTTGGAGAAATCAATTTCCCTAACTTCAGACTACACTACAAAGCTACAGTAATCAGGACAGTATAGAACTGGCACGAAAAAACAGAAATATAGATAAATAGAATAGGATAGAAGCCCAGAGATAAATCCACACAACTACTGTCACCTACTCTATGACAAAGGAGGCAAGAATATACAATGGAAGAAATAAATAAGTGGTGCTTGGAAAACTGGACAGCTACATGTAAAAGAACCAAATTGGAACACTCCCTAACACTATACACAAAAATAAACTAAAAATAGATTAAAGACCTACATGTAAGGCCAGACACTATAAAACTCTTAGGGGAAAACATATGAAGAACATTTTCTGACATAAATCACAGCAAAATATTTTCTGACTCACCCCCTAGAGCAATGAAAATAAAAACAATAAGCAAATGAGAACTAATTAAACTTAAAGCTTTTGCACAGCAAAGGAAATCATAACAAAACAAAAAAAGAACCCACAGAATGAGAGAAAATATTTGCAAATGAAGCAACTAACAAGGAATTAATTTCCAAAATATACAAGCAGCTCATGCAACTCAAGAACAACAACCAATTAAAAACCCAATCAATAAATGAGCAGATTGTCTAAATAGATATTTCACTGAAGAAACCATACAGATGGCTATAAAGCACATGAAAAGGTGTTCAGCACCACTAATTATTAGTGAAATACAAATCAAATCTATAGTGAGTTATCACCTCATGTGATTCAGAATGACCATCACTAAAGGAGAGGAATTAGGTATACCTATGGCTGCTTCATGTTGATATTTGGTAGAAACCAACACAATATTGTGGAGAAGGCAATGGCACCCCACTCCAGTATTCTTGCCTGGAAAATCCCATGGTGGAGGAGCCTGGTAGGCTGTAGTCCATGGGTTCGCTAAGAGTCTGACATGACTGAGTGACTTCACTTTCACTTTTCACTTTTATGCATTAGAGAAGGAAATGGCAACCCACTCCAGTGTTCTTGCCTGGAGAATCCCAGGGACAGGGGAGCCTGGTGGGCTTCCGTCTATGGGGTCGCACAGAGTCGGACACGACTGAAGCGACTTAGCAGTAGCAGCAACACAATATTGTAAAGCAATTATCATTTAATTAAAATTAAATAAACTTAATTTAAAAAATCTACAAGCAATAAATATTGGATAGGGTGTGGAGAAAATGGAACCCTTCTATACTGTTGGTGGGAATGTAAATTAGTACAGACACTATGGAGGACAGTATGAATGTTCCTTTAAAAAAAATACCAAAAATAGAATTAACATATATATGTCCCAGCAATCCTTCTCTTGGGCATATATCGGAAGGAAAAGCATAATTCTAAAAGATACATGCAACTCAGTGTTCACTGTGGCACTATTTACAATAGCCAGGACATGTAAGCAATCACGATGTCCATCAATAGAGGAATGGATAAAGGAATATCCATTCCAGTGATAGAGAAATATCATTCAGCCATTAAAAAGAATGAAATAATTCCATATGCAGCAACATGGATGGATCTAGAGATTGCCATACTAAGTGAAGTCAGATAGAGAATGGAAGATGTCATATGATATTGCTTATATGTGGAATATAAAAAAGAGGTACAAATGATATTGTTTATAAAACAGAAAGGTTATAGATCTAGAAAATAGTCTTATAATTAATATGGGGAAAAGGGAGAGAGAGGATAAACTGGGATATTGGGATTGACATATTCACACTATTATATATAAAATAGACAACTAATAAGGACTGACAGCCTACTGTATAACACAGTAGTGGATATATGTCTATGTATAACTAAATCAATTTTCTGTATATCTAAATTAGCACAACATTGTAAATCAACTATACTTCAATAAAAATTGAAGTATCCCCCAAATCACTTTTCTCTTATTTTTTCTCTTCTCTTTTCACTTTGTGGCTTTTTAATCCACATTTCATATTTCATAATTCTTTGCCTCTCCATTTCACACAAGTTTTTTCTGAGAAGATTGTATTTATTTATACCAGGCATTTGAGGTCACTTTCAACTCAAGTCTGAGAAAATTCTCAAATTGAAGTTTTGAAGACTTGCTACTGATTTCTGGCCTCAAACGCAGGCAAAACTCAGTTTATAGCTTTTAACTATCAGAATACTTTTTTCTTTTTATTCAGACAACACAGGCATATATTCTTGCTGTATATTTCTGTTCTTAGCTTTATTTTGGGGTTTTCTTTATACTAAATGCATGAATTTTTACATTCCTCACTTTTGTTAAGTGTTTCTATTGGCCTTCCTGCCACCCGGGAAAGCCCGTAGATTTTGCTTTCTTAGCTTCTGACATATTCAACTGACTGAAAAAAATTGAAAATTTGGTGAATGCCCTCATGTTAGAAGCTACCTTCAGTACTAACTTACCTCTCTGGATTTCTGCTTTTATTGTGTTTTTGTCCTCTTAAATTTCTTTCTGTTAGCTCCACAATGAATTTAAAACATTTAAATGTAATTAATAGCAAGCCTAACTTAAACAAGAAAAAAAAGAAGAAAGAAAATAAAAGGGAAATACTAGAGGCAAATTTCCATTCCAAAGAAGAATTTATCCAGAGAAGGAAAATGAGAAAGTACTGAAGGAAAGAAAATGTGTTTGGTTACCATTACTATGACTTTACCTATGGCATCTCAGTTCTTGTGTTCTGTAATCTGTCCCACTTCACAGTCAAGGAATATTCTTCATAAGGGTGGCATTGATCTGCTTCTCCTAACATTCTTTTTTTCCACCGATACCACTTGGTTATCTGTCACTGCTTTCCTACTTGTACCTGGGACACATCTCTAGGAGCCATGACAAAGCCTGTATCCCTTCTACCACCCCACCATTCCCACCTACCTAGTCAGCCATGTACCACTGGATCTGCCAAGGTAGAGGAAGGATGGCGAGGGTAGGGGTGGAGATGGAGATGCTAATACAGGAGAAAACATTTCATGGAAGTTTTAAGCCTCTGTACTGTGTTTATAACTTTAATCTTCTCTTGCCTACCCTCACCCCATATACTTTCAGATGTGTAGCTCCAGGAATTACTCTCTTGCCTAGATTTCAATTTAAACCCATTTTACCAGATCTAATCCAGCTGGAAGAATACAGGCTGCTTAAAACAAACAAAGAAACAAAAAAATCTATCACAGTCTTTGTTTCTGTTTCTTATGATGTTTTATAACTTTGTAGTTGCAATTTATAATGAAATAAGAAAGGAATACAGTGACATCTGTACCAGTTTACATTACCTCTATACTTCTTTTCTCAGTTTTATTTATATAGATATGTACTGTTTAACAAATGGCTTCCCAGGTGGCACTAGTGGTAAAGAACCCACCTGCCAATGCAGGAGACATAAGAGAACTGGTTCAATCCCTGGACATCAGGGAGATTCCCAGGAGAAGGGAATGGCAACCCACTCCAGTATTCTTGCCTGGAAGATCTCATAGACAGAGGAGCTAGGTGGGCTACAGCCCATGGGTTCGCAAAGAGTTGGACACAACTGAAGTGACTTAGCATGTACCCTTTAACAAATATATGAACCATATTTATGCCTTTAAAAAAATTCTATGTATTAATTTTAGGTGTTTTGCTGACAAGATTTGCAGAAACTCTAATTCTGCCTATTGTGAAAATCAAAGGTCTCTTCTAAGTTTTTCTCAAAGTAACAGTTTTGATCTCCCTAAAGAATTGCCTCCCCGAAATGTGGTTTTGATAAACGATTTATATTACAAGGAGCCTGCTGCTGCTGCTGCTAAGTTGCTTCAGTCGTTTCCGACTCTGTGCGACCCCATAGACACCAGCCCACTAGGCTCCTCTTTCCCTAGGATTCTCCAGGCAAGAGTACTGGAGTGGGTTGCCATTTCCTTCTGCAATGCATGAAAGTGAAAAGTGAAAGTGAAGTCATTGAGTCGTGTCTGACTCTTCACGACCCCATGGACTGCAGCCCACCAGGCTCCTACATCCATGGGATTCTCCAGGCAAGATTACTGGAGTGAGGTGCCATTGCCTTCTCCATACAAGGAGCCTAGCAGTTGGCAAATAATAAAGATATCACTCCTGAAAACACTGATTCAAACAATTTAACTTGGCATTTTTTCTAATTACTTGGCAGTTGATCATGACTTAGAAAAGCCCATGATAGGTCCAGTTCTATGGAAGTCTTACTGTATATCTGAGTTTCCCATCAGAAACAAGAATGCCCTGAAACCAGTTGGGAGTTCTGAGGAGGCAGAACTGTATAATGACAAAAACAGTGGGCTAAGAAGCAGAGAAAGTTAAAAATCAGTTTACCTTTGTTTCTTCATTTGTATCACAGAGTTGTTATAGGGAGCAAACAAACAAACAAAAAAATAGATTAACAGCACACTGGGCAGGGGAAAAGTGACACAGACATGCAAAATTTGTCAGAACTGTAAGTGGGATCCCTTTGTTGTAGGAAAATGTAGGGCATAAGATGGTTGTGTGCCAGGTCTGCAGTGAGTTCCTGGGACAGGCTGCCAAATGTGGATCCTTGGCTTGGCACAGGAGAAAATTTAAGAGTGAGCTATAGTAAAGTGAAAGCAGGTTTACTAGAGAGATAAACATTACAGAGACAGAATAAAAAGCTCAGTTGTGTCTGACTCTGTGACCCCCATGGACTGTAGCCCACCAGGCTCCTCTGTCCATGGAATTCTCCAGGCAATAATAGTGGAGTGGGTTGCCATGCCCTTCTCCAGGGATCTTCCTGACTTAGGGATGGAACCCAAGTGTCCCACATTGCAGGCAGATTCTTTACTGTTTGAGCTACCCAGGAAAATACAGATAGAATGAAGACTGTCTCAAAAGGCAAGAGTGCCCTGAGGTGTGAGGCTAATTAGTTTTTATGGGCTGCACAATTTTATAGGCTTACAAGTGGAAGAAATGGAGAAGTGATTGAGATTTTCAGGAATTGGGACACAGCCCACTTTTTGTTTTTTTATGGTCAGCCTTGGAACTGTCATAGGGCCTGTGGGTGTGTCACTTAGCAAGCTGCTGTATTACAATGAGCATATAATGAGGTTCAAGGTCAAATGGAAGTCAAATCTTTCATCATTTTGGGCCTGAAAGTGAAAGCTGCTCAATTGTGTCCGATTCTTTGTGACCCCATGGACCCATACAGTCCACGGAATTCTCCAGGCCAGAATACTGGAGCGGGTAGCCTATTCCTTCTCCAGTAATCTTCCCAACCCAGGGATCAAACCCAGTTCTCCCTCATTGCAGGCAGATTCTTTACCAGCTAAGCCACAGGGAAGCCTAAGAATACTGGAGTCAGTAGCCTATCCATTATCCAGTGGATCTTCCTTACCCAGGAATCGAACCGGGGTCTCCTGCATTGCAGGGAGATTCTTTATCAACTGAGCTATGTAGTTTCTAAATGATATTTGTCATATCCTATTCATTAAGGTTGTGTCACTGGAAGAAACACAAACTGGAATCAAGATTGCTGGGAGAAATATCAATAACCTCAGATATGCAGATGACACCACCCTTATGGCAGAAAGTGAAGAGGAACTCAAAAGCCTCTTGATGAAAGTGAAAGTGGAGAGTGAAAAAGTTGGCTTAAAGCTCAACATTCAGAAAATGAAGATCGTGACATCTGGTCCCATCACTTCATGGGAAATATATGGGGAAACAGTGAAAACAGTGTCAGACTTTATTTTTCTGGGCTCCAAAATCACTACAGATGGTGACTACAGCAATGAAATTAAAAGATGCTTACTCCTTGGAAGGAAAGTTATGACCAACCTAGATAGCATATTCAAAAGCAGAGACATTACTTTGCCAACAAAGGTTCGTCTAGTCAAGGCTATGGTTTTTCCTGTGGTCATGTATGGATGTGAGAGTTGGACTGTGAAGAAGGCTGAGCACCGAAGAACTGATGCTTTTGAACTGTGGTGTTGGAGAAGACTCTTGAGAGTCCCTTGGACTGCAAAGAGTTCCAACCAGTCCATTCTGAAGGAGATCAGTCCTGGGTATTCTTTGGAAGGAATGATGCTAAAGCTGAAACTCCAGTCCTTTGGCCACCTGATTCGAAGAGTTGACTCACTGGAAAAGACTCTGATGCTGGGAGGGATTGGGGGCAGGAGGAGAAAGGGACGACAGAGGATGAGAAGGCTGGATGGCGTCGCTGACTGGATGGACGTGAGTCTGAGTGAACTCTGGGAGTTGGTGATGGACAGGGAGGCCTGGCCTGCTGGGATTCATGGGGTCGCAAAGAGTCAGACACCACTGAGTGACTGATCTAATCTGATCTGACTCTTTTAATATTTGTGTCCTGTCCCTTTCTTTCCTGTCTCACCTTGAGACTATTCTTTTTCCAGCTTCATTGTCCTTGAATTATGTAAGTCACTGTAGGAACCTGAAGAATTTGACTAGCACTAGAGTAACTGGGAACTTTGCTAGGGCAATAGTTCCCCTCAACAGTCTCCAGTGCTTCCAGTCTCCCTTGTTTTTGTTTGTTGTTGTTGTTATTGTTGACTTTTCTGGTGAACTGGAAATGTTAGGCTGAATAAGTTTGAGTTAATTCCTAAAAATGGTAAAAACAAAGGAATGACTACTATTTATTCTTCAACAAATGAAATAGTGCCATTTAATGTCTTTTTTCTCCATTCTTTTCCCATGATTGTCCAAGATGGCCCTCTAACAAGCACAATGTGACAAGAACATTTTCAGAGCACTTCCCAGAAGATACCCTTGTGTGACAATTGCCACTTAATGATTCTAGATTAAAAAAAAAAAAAGAAAAACTCTGATTTTCGAAAACATTCAACTAGCTAATAGTCCTGTTTATATTCAGTTACTGTGTGTATAGATATAGAAAGAATAAGAAAAAACATGGACTGAAGAAGGGGATGCTTTCCTAATAGTGAGGAAATTGCCAATAATTCACAAAGGTAGAGCCACAAAAAGTTGAAGAGGTCCCTCTCCCAGCTGTGACAACAGTAGGTATTTGTTTTATATAGGACTTATGTTTTTATTGTTACCTGTTTTATGCTATCTGTTTAAGTCATTTTCAGAGAAGGCAATGGCACCCAACTCCAGTAGTCTTGCCTGAAAAATCCCATGGATGGAGGAGCCTGGAAGGCTGCAGTCCATGTGGTCGCTGAGGGTCGAACATGACTGAGCGACTTCACTTTCACTTTTCACTTTCATGCATTGGAGAAGGAAATGGCAACCCACTCCAGTGTTCTTGCCTGGAGAATCGCAGGGATGGGGAAGCCTGGTGGGCTGCCATCTATGGGGTCACACAGAGTCGGACAGGACTGAAGTGACTTAGCAATAGCAATAAGTCACTTTAATCTGTGTTACTTCTTAAAGAAAATTATCTATTTTACACTCATTTCCTATTATGATGTCATCAATGTTTATATTTTTTATTATGTTAAAATTCCAGTGTAATTTTAATAGACCACTTTTGAAACTAGAATTTTTACTTGTGATATTCTGATATGATATATGAATCTTAAGGCAATGTTGAAAGTTTTGTGAAACCAGATTTTAAGAGTAGGGAAATTTAACTCTTATATGAATAAAACAGAAATAGCAACTTTTCATTGTGGTTACTGTTAAAGTATTAAATTATCAATTCAATTATGATTTAAACTGATAAAGGTAGCACAGTGGAATTTAACACCAAAAAAGCCTTAAATATCATGTCTGGCAAAAAGTCACTTACTGTGAAACACAGAATTCTTTATTATATGATGGTATCTATAAAGAGTTGTTATTAATTTAGAAAGTTTCTGATTTGAGGAGGGTCAAATAGCCCTTTGAAGAACAGTGTGTAATATGTAGATTTGATTATTTTCATTACCAAAAAGTGAAACTGAAAAAGAATACAAATGTATTCTTTTTAATGGCTTAGTAACACTCCATTGTGTATATGTAAAAATTAATATAAATAAATTTTAAAAAAAAGAATACAAGAGAGATGTAGCTCTCCTATAATAATTATTTTCTCTGGATGGGATCTATAAATCATTTCTAATGCATCATGAATGAAACATGTGTTACAAGGGCCACTTGACCAGGATTTACCACAATACGCAATCAGGCAGAGCTTCCCTGGTGGCTTAGAGGGTAAAGGATCTGCCTGTGATGCAGGAGACCAGTGTTCAATTCCTGGGTTGGGAAGATGCCCTGGAGAAGGAAATGGCAACCCATTCCAGTATTCTTGCCTGGAAAATCCCATGGACAGAGGAGCCTGGTAGGCTACAGTCCATGGAGCCGCAAAGAGTCAGACACGACTGAGCAACTTCACTTCACCTCACATTAAGGCAAGTACAAACACATTTCCTTTCTGGAAGTAGGAAGGTATTGCCTCAATTGCTTCTTTCAGAAACAGCTGATAGAAATTAGGTAGTCTCTTCATATGTTTTAAGAATAAATAAATCATAGGTAATGTTTTGTTATTCATACCATCTGTCTATTTCTGCCTATTCTCCACCTTCTTCTTCTTTGTATGTCAATTAATCTACTCGCCTGACTCTTATTGTGAATAATATTTCTCCAGCAAATATTCTGGCCAAGTACCACATTATTTGGCATCCTCTGACAAAGCATTTGAAAAATGCTTTCAGAGCTATCAATTCTTTTGAGTTGAATTAATTAGAATTATTGTTTAAATGCTCACTTTCTTTTCTTTGATAGAGCAGTCACAACATATTGTTCACTAGACCATGAGTGAAAAATCATGTGATTTCTGGTACAATTATGATTTTTTCACATACTATGTTTAATGGAAACAGTGACAGACTTTATTTTCTTGGACTCCAAAATCACTGCAGATGGTGACTGCAGCCATGAAATTAAAAGATGCTTGCTCCTTGGAAGAAAAGCTATGATCAACCTAGACAGTATATTAAAAAGCAGAGACATTACTTTGCAGACAACGGTCCATCTAGTCAAAGCTATGGTTTTTCCAGTAGTCACGTATGGATGTGAAAGTTGGACTATAGAGAAAGCTGAGTGCCAAAGAACTGATGATTTTGAATTGTGGTGTTGAAGACTCTTGAGAGTCCCTTGGACTGCAAGGAGATCCAACCAGTTCATCGTAAAGGAAATCAGTCCTAAATATTCTTTGGAAGGACTGATACTGCAGCTGAAACTCCAATAGTTTGGCCACCTGATTGGAAGAACTGACTCCTTCGAAAAGACCTTGATGCTGGAAAAGATTGAAGGCAGAAGGAGAAGGGGACACCAGAGGATGAGATGGTTGGATGGCATCACCAACTCGATGGACATGAGTTTGAGCAAGCTCTGGGAATTGGTGATGGACAGGGAAGCCTGGTGTGCTGCAGTCCATGGGGGTCACAAAGAGTCGGACACACTGAATGACTGAACTGAATCTGATGTTCAATTCTGTTTAAGGTTGGTGCAGCTTAATCAAGTGGTGCAGCTCCAAAAACTTTCTTTTCTTTCTTACCTTATTATATCTTAAAACTTTCTTCCAAGCAAACTATGAATATGCTGAAAATTTGGCCAAGTTTTAATAACACCCAGTGATAATAAGGTAGTATGATCATTATTATTATAGTTCTTTTTTGTGTGTTTTGAAATCCCTTGCCTTTATAAGTAGATTCTATTACAAAGTTTACAATATGTATGAATATATATGAGTAGATATATGTGCTTGAGAAAGAAATGAAGAGAAATGCTAATAGCATTTAAATACTCACTCTTTGAATTAAATCAATACAAGACACCCTAATAAGTCTGAAATAAAAATGAGAAGAAAAATAATATATTATAATGTTTTAACAGAATCTCTATTTACTTGTTAAAAATGAGTATTTACTTACTAAAAATGAGTATCACCTATCTTTGTCCTTCTTCATTGGCTTTGCTTAGTTTACTTTGTCCAGGCAAAATTCATACATGCAACTTGAAGTAAATTGTTTGACAAAAAAATACCAGAAGAAAGAAATTTGAATTACTGATTAGATACTATTAGCCAAACCTAAATCTAACAATATAAGTGATTGTTTCTGTTGGTATTACTTGTTCCAGGTCAGTTTGTGAGGGCAGACAAAACAGAAATGAAATATTTATTGATAATAATAATAAAGTGTTTTATCTGAAAAGCAGAGGCAAATGGAAGACTAAAAAGAGCACTCTATTTCAAGTGACTGGATTATCAGACCAAGTTACACTGCTGTGCTGTCATCCGCAAGAAGATAATGTCCCCACCATCTGTTCCCTGGAGGTTCTGAGTTTAAATCTCAGTGGGAGACTATTGAAGGATATCAGGGGAAACAGAAAGGTAATTTGTAAATTGGTCCTTACTTATTCCAATGAAATAATGGTTCTGCATATATTTGTTGTTGAGAAGGGATAGCATTTCACCCATACACTAATATTATAGTGACTACCATCAAATAAAAACTCAAAATCCTTTTCCACTTACCCTATATATTTCAATTTTAGCTTATAATGCTTGGGACATATGATACAAATAAAAAAGTTGTTAACAATATTACCTGTTGTTTGGTTTGTCTAATCATTAATGCTGTTGGATTTCAACATTGCTTAAATTGGAGTTGGCTGATGAAATTTAGAAGTATTTAAAAGTTTCATCAAATATAATCCTGTATTTTTATCTAATTCTGGAAATACAGTAAATTAAAAGTTTACTTCAGGTTGAAGTTGCTATAGTATTGAGAAGAAACAAAACAAGCATACTTTTAGATGTATGCTTGCATGTTTGAAGGGCTACCTTGGTGGCTCAGAGGTTAAAACGTCTGTCTCCAATGCAGGAGGCCCAGGTTCGATCCCTGAGTCAGGAAGATCCCCTGGAGAAGGAAACGGTAACCCACTCCAGTATTCTTGTCTGGAGAATCCCATGGACAGAGAAGCCTGGTAGGCTACAGTCCACGGGGTCGCAAAGAATCGGACATGACTGAGCAACTTCACTTTCTTTCTTTCTTTGCATTTTTGAAAACAACCCAGGAGATGTTGGCAATTGGTGCTAACTAAACTGGACTATAATACAGCTGAAGATAACCAGTTGACCAGTTGTTATAGGTACTCAAAAGAAGAAGGGTCATTCATATCTATAAATATATTAGAGTTTTTGTATCATGTCTACTTCAGTTTCCTGTAATTTCTCCTGATCTTCCAGATAGACAATAATTATAACTCAAAAAATCTTTAACATTGAAACCAAAACATTTATACAAAATGTAACATTTTATTTTCTTAAAACAGCTTATGTCCAAAGATACAAAAGCTACTTTTCCATTTCTTTCCTTTTCCTGCTCACATCCACCCACATGTTATTCTCTTTTCTCCATGTTACACATAGTAAAGAAATTATGTCCAGAAAAAAAAAACACATTGGGTATTTTAAAGGAAATATTTACTGTCTGTATAATCTAACACACAGTTTCACCCCTTACTTAAGGACTGTAAAGGAAAAGTCTGATCTTTACTTTCTTCTGGATGCTACAGCCAAAACAGGCTTGATATCACTCCAGTATATGACACCTTGGTCAGAGGCCTCCTTGCCCAATGCCTGCCTGAGGAAGTACAGACATTCAAAGACCTTCACAACTTGGCTTCTATTTCTTTTATTCTTTTTTTTCTTGATTTTTTTCATATACTTCCCTTCATCCAACCACCCACTATTATTGTACCAAATCACACCTTTTCCTGGCTTTGTGTTTTTGTTCAAATTTGTTCTTCCAAGAACATTTTTGGAAACTTTCTATCGTTCTATTAATTGATTTTCTAACCATTTTTCAAAATCCCTGGGCCAAATGTCTCCTCATTCATGAAGACTTTCTAGATACAACCAGTAAGAAATAATTTCTCTCTTCTCAGCATTTTGTAACTATCTTTTAACAAACATCTTATTTTAATGATATTAATGAAAACTATACATAACTAATTACATTAAAGCAGAAGCTATGTCATTCATCTTAACAAACCATTTTCTCCAAATTATCTTTCATACTCTCTGAAAGTACTTAATAACTACTGAATTGAATTTGGTATATGCCAAAAAGATGTTGCTTAATGAAGATCTAAATTCTAAAGTTGTATAGAGTAGTCCTGGTTGTTTCTTATCCTGGTTTTTACTCAAGTATTCATCTAATAAGTGTGTATCTAGTGCCTGTCTGCCACTTTGTAAAGTGGTATGGATGTAAGAAGTAACAAAACAGAGAGGTGATTTATCTCTCATGAGTCACTCTCTGATTTTATGGTGTTTATGAGATTTTAACTTTCTTATTTCTAAAATGAAAGGTTTGTGTGTGTGTATGTGTGTGTGTGGGGGGGTGTTGTTTAGTCATTCAGTCATGTCTGACTCTTTGGGACCCTACAGACTGTAGGCCACCAGGCTCCTCTGTCTATGGGATTTTTTCCGGGCAAGAATACTGGAGTGGGTTGCCATTTTACTCCTCCAGAGACTCTTTCCAACAGGGATGGAACCCATGTCTCCTGTGTCTTCTGCACTGCGGGTGGATTCTTTACCACTGAGCCATTGGGAAGCCCCATATAATCTCATAACCTCCTTCCAAATTTAAAACTATGAAGATTTATAAGCAGAATATGCGTGTAATTTTTTAATTTTTATTTTATATTGTTGTACAGTTGATTTACAATGTTGTGTTATTTCAGGTGTACAGCAAAGTGATTCAGTTATACAAATATCCACTCTTTTTTGGATTTTTTCCCAATTTAATTTATTACAATATATTGAGTAGAGTTCCCTGTGCTATACATTAGGTTCTTATTGATTATATATTTTATATATAGTAGTATGTATATGTCAATCCCAAATGCCTAATTTATCCTCTACACCCCACACCTTTTGCCTCTGGTAACAAGAAGTTTGTTTTCAAAGTCTGTGAGTCTGTGTCTGCTTTGTAAATAAATTGACTGGTATCATTGTTTTAGATTCCACATGTAAGTGATATCATATGATATTTGTCTTTCTCTAACTACTTCACTTAGTATGATAATCTCTAGGTCCATCCATATTGCTGCAAAAGGCATTATTTTATTTTTTATGTATATGCATTATATATTTTATAAGATTAAATATCTACTTTAGAAACATGAACAAACATGCATTATATATTTATAAATAGAATCCATATTTTTTTTCATAGATCCTATGTCATAAAAACATGATAGTCATATTATGAAATGTTGGATTTGGGGGAGGTAGAAAACTAATTATTTCTACTAATTGTTTCACTTGCTAATTAGATGTGATAATCAAAGAAGTTATCTGATAATTCCTCCAAATTTTTGAGATTTTAGATAAAAATATTGTCCTTCCTCATTTTAGGAATCAGGAATTAAGATGATGTTAGGAGACATGGATATTTGTAATTATATATATATTTTTGCTGTTATTTGTAACCTTTCTGCATATCAAATTTATCCATACTAAATTCTCACCTTTTCTAACATGTATTTTACAAGTAGCCCTGGAAATATTTCCAATAGAAAATATGGCAATATTCTTTACATAAAGGGGTCTGGATGAATTAGTTCTTAAATCATGTATTTTAGTTACATATGCAACCAAGTCTTCAATCTGAGGAAATTATAAATTTTCTTCAGATGCCCTTTTACAGAAAATAGTGACTACCATGAACATGGTTAGAAACAGCTTTGCAGCAATGAGATGTTCTTTAACCAATTAAATCTGACTGCATAATATAATGACAGTTAATCCTTTTAAATCTTTTAAAGCACTAATGAAAAGTCAGTGTATTTCCAGCTATGTACTAATGCTGATTATCCCTGATGTTCAAAACTTTTAGATGACTCCATTTTGTAAAAATGAGTAAAATACTCTTTTGTGAGGTCTGTATTCTTTGGGCCAGGTAAGATGAAGAACTAAAGTCCAGAAATGTGATATCCTGAACATTTGATCCTCTACTAGGGGATGTCTTTGGGGAAAACTATGCTTACTTTTGATGGGATAATCTGGACACAGCACATTCTCAGTAAAAGGGATAAAGTGAGTAGAGTAGAAAAGTGGAAAGGGTAAAGTGGAGGAGTAACTCAAAATCAAATAAGATCAAGATAATAATTACATTGTTTTCATTTAAACATAACTTTTATTCTGAGAAACTATTAGACTCAGTGTAAGAGGTGAATCTATGTGTTTACAGATGTGAAACTGATGTCCAGGTTCATTATTCCATCATGATTTGGTGAAATTATATTCTCAAAGGAGAGTGATTTGTATATTTGTGAACAGGTGGCAGCTTCAGAGACCAATTATGTAAAGCAGCATGAAAATAGCCAGGGTGCCAATGCTGACAGAGAGAGAGGCTGGAGAGACAGGGAAGAGCAAATTTGCAGCATGTTAAAAAGGAATGGATTTCACATGATTGAGGGAGTTATTTCCCTGGATAATTAAAAACAAATAAGCAAACAAAAGCCCTTTCTTGTTAAAAAAAAAAAAATTAATCCTTATTCCTTTTTGAAAGTGAGAGCGACTAACACTTTCATTTTCAAAAAGGAATAAAGATTAAAATTTTTTTTTAACTAGAAAGGGCTTTTGTTTGCTTATTTGTTTTTAATTATCCAGGGAAAACACTCCCTCGATCATATGAAATTCATCCAGATACGTGGTATTGATTCTATTAGTGCATGTATTAGGAACAAAACTTACCTCTATTATAACATATTTCAATGGTATTTTGCTTTAGAATATGCTGGATAGGCAGACTAAATGTTAGAATTTGAAAAATATTGAAAAATTTGAAAAATATCGCAACCCCAGAGAGCTGGCTGCAGATACCATCCTTTTGAGTTAAAACATTGCCTACCAAATCTACTATAAACATGCAAATATATCTGTTCAGTACAGATCTGCTTATTGAATTAACTAGTTATCTCCTGGAAATGTAGAGATAAGATCCTTAAAGAAATGGGGAAGGTTTGGTTAATTTTGAAAAAGGTTAAATGATCAGAAAAGTTGTTGGAAGATTGAAAGTTTCTAGAAACCAGAGATAGCATGAATGAATAGGACTTCTAGGGAGTAAAGCTGCCTCTAGGAGGAAATAGAAGCCAATTGTTTTTCAGAGTTACCAGTGACTGCGTCTGCCAACAATTTAAAAAATGTTTTTCTCCAATACTTCTTGGTAAAGACCTTCTGTACTAAAGCTTGCAAGTTTTGGTGGGGGATTAATTTATTTTATTGCTCAATGGCAATTCTCACAAGCCCAAGATGAGTTGAGGAAAACCCATTATTCCTTAAGCCTAGAAATGACTTAGATGATGGTAAGCATGTTAGGAATGTAAAGATTTTTAGATAATTGAGATTTAATCACATTTTTTGTTTTATGTATGGTGAAGTTTGTCTTCAAGAAATGAAAATATTATAATTAATCAAAAACTCTGTATTGGTTGCGAGCATTAGGGAAATAATGAAATCTCTGCTTCAAAATAAGAATTTTCTTCAATATTTATTTGGAATTCAACTCTTTTGCTAAATATATTGATTTGGTAGAATAAGCATCACTAGATTTTGGCCAACCAGATACAAGTATGTGAGATATTTAAAATGTATTGGGAACCACTCTGACTGAGCTCATCTTGATTTTATAACTATATTATATGAATAATGAATATCTTAGGTTTGGGGAAAATTGAGCTTCTGAAGATTTTCTTGTGAAATACTTTAAAGTCCTCTCAGATGGCATGCTGTTTATTTTGTTGTTTGGGAATGTGACACAGCTAAGAATAGGAATAAACTTCCAGCAGCACCTATCTAAATACATAATTATTCCACCTGAGAGACCTTTTCAGTGTAATCAGCATTAGATGGTTGTTTTGGGTTTATAGATGATGTTGACTCTCTTTTTAATGTCTTATGTAAATTTAAACTTAGGCTAATAAGTAACTAATAAAAGTTCCATTACTGTATAGATATTTACACATAATTTTGATTACAGCCTACACCCAGGTATAATATATATCTTTCTGAATGAATCAAAATTTCTATCTATAGTTGGGTTTAACTTAGATAAATTTTTGTATCTTCCTTTGTTTTAGATGTGTTTGTTTTTCTATAGTATTCTGATTGGCTATTTCTACATAATGGGATGAATTCCCAAGATCTATTAGAGATATGGGTGAGTAAATCTACAGAATTGAGAATGTAGTGGGAATAAAAGTTTCTCAGTTTTTAGAAATATGTTGAGTCAAATATGAATGATTAAAATAGCCCCTTTAATCTGTCTGCAGCAAGATTTGGAAAGGTAAAGTAGCAGCAAACCTTGAGAATTTCAACACTTCTTACTTAAGTATTATTTATGACTATTATTATGTTGTGTATCTTTTAAGCTAGATTTAAGTAAAATTAGGTTATTCTTATTCCTCTGGCCACACCTAATCATGTTTCATGCTTCATTCCTTCCCCTAAGTCTTTCATTCTGGTTTTATCCCATCATTGATATTCTAAATAATTTGCCTTCATTTTTTCCCAAGTCTCTTCATCTTTTCATTAAGTGTAATTTTAAATAATTAATGCTAATCTCCAGTCTTCCAGTTTGTTATTATAATTTATATAATTCTATTCACAATAGAAAATGATTCTGAATGTGAAAAAACCTAGAAACATACATGTTAGAGATATTTTGTGTCTATAATACCAGAGCAAAAGACTTATGCTTCTATAGAATATTTTTAAAGTAAAATGATCACAAGTATTAAAATATTTTAAATATTTTAAGTTTCTATTAGCTGCTAACTTTTCTTTTGCAGATACTTTGTGTGTGTGGATGAGCATTGTATATAAAGGGAAAAGGAGAGGAAATCTTTTAGGTACAACTATCGTTCCTGTATCTGGCTGACCCATTGAACCGTTTTAGTGTCTCATGAAGTGTGTTCAAGGCCACTTGGTTTCTAATAGTTGGGGTCTGTGATGGGCATAACTGCTTAGATTTAACAATTTTTTTTTTCCAGTAAATACAGAGAATGGTAACAGGCATGCTAATAAATGAAACACTTGCTTAGCTTTTCATGCACATTCATGATTGAATGGAGAGTATTTCAAACATTTTTAATTATCTTCAAATAAATTTATACATACACATGACATTTTCCTAGAATTCCCTAAATGAGAAGGATTTCTTTCCTAATATCATGATTCCTTTTCTCTATAAGAGTTACATAATTGCATGGAAAGCCTGTGAGCATGTTTGTTACTTATTTCATATGAATGGAATATAAAAATATATATAGGATTTTATATCAGGACAATTTCTACATTGGAAAACAACAAACTGAAGAATCTCAGTTATCAAACAACACAGAATCTAATCAAACATGAACTAAACATAGAGATGTCTACATATTCAGTAATTAAATCTACCTAGAAAGCACGTAGTATTTAAAATAACATTCTAGATGACATCTAGGATCATTCAGTACACGATAACTTCATAAAGATATGGACTAAAGTTCACTTTCCTGTTCAATCTCACATGTAAGCTGTCTTTCAAGTAGAAAGATTACCTGAATTTCATCATCAGCTCACTCCTAATTATCCATATCTGCAGATATGGCACGGCACTATTTCCAAAGTCCTATTTTCAGCAATTTATGTTCAGCCTATTCTTCAACTTCCATCTTTCCAGCAAAGTACTGTGGTTGTATTGTGGTTGTACACAAAGTATTGTGTAGTATTGTGGTTGCTGTTATTCAGTTGTGAAGTCATGTCTGACTCTTTGGCACCCCATGGACTGTAGCCCACCAGGCTCCTGTCTCCATTTGGTTTTTGAGGCAAAAATACTGCCCACTGGAGTGGGTTGCCATTTCCATCTCCAGGGGATTTTCCCAATCCAGGGATCAGACCTGTGTCTCCCTGTTTCCTGAATTAGCAGGCTGATTCTTTAGCACTGAACCACCAGGGAAGCCCAGTATAGTGGAATATATTGATATATATGTGTATGTGTGCCTATACACACATACCCCCCACACATGCACAATGTTCTAGGGTGCTTCTACTCAGTTTGTGTGTGTGTGTGTTTCTTGCCCTCTTTCTCAATAGACATCTAAAACTCTCCAGAAAACAAAATCTGATTAACAACTTACTATTTACTGTACACTGGAGAACCATCACATATGAAACCCACTTTCAGTTCCTTTAAATGAGAAAATTGCTTTACTCAGTCTGGAGAGGATGTACTGTAATGGCAGGCAGCCAGTTGATTCTGCCAGAGAATTCTATCTCTACAGTCATTGGAAATTTCTCACATAGTGGTACTAGTATCTCTAGTGAGGACAGTGATGACCTGGCCTTTAAAAAATGCTATCAATGATCAGTCAGATTTGGACTATATCAAGCTGTTTACAAATTGTTCTACTAATACATCTTCCATGAGTATAATTGGGAAGGAAGTTACGCAGGTTAATAGAAGTTTTCAGGATTTCCCTGTTCTCTTTGTTTGGCGTAAACCTCCATATTTATTTTTCTTTTGTTGCTCTGACACCTGCTTAGATTTCTTTTAAAGTTTATTTTTAAATTCTCAGTTTAAAAATATTAGATTGATAGATTTGCTTCTATTCACTTTTCTCTGTCAAATTACAATTATAGTTCACTGTATTTATGAAGTCTATTTCATTATCAACTTAGGATTTATCCTCATACAGTCTTCTGTAGTTTAAGATGATTTTATTTCTGATTTCCAAATTCTGCCACTTTTTTTGTCCCCAATATAGGCTTTTTCTTAAATTGCTCATGAAATAATCACTAACCCTTTAATATTATCACATTAATAGCAACAATTTATATTTCTGGAATATTTAATAGGTATAATGCTAAATGCTTTGAAGTTAGTTTATTAGATCTTATTAACAACACTTTCATGTGGGTAACATTTTGAAGATGAGAAAACTGAGGCATCAAGAACAAGTAATCCACTCCATATTTTCAGCTGCTCTCTAGTTCATCCATTCATTGATTAGATTAGTGTCAAAGTTTTCTTTTAAACAGTGATTCTTAACCTCTGCAGCCTTCAGCATTTCCTTTTCTTTTGCTGGCTCCCTTCTACATTTTTCTTGCACTGACTTTTCCTGATATGATTCTATATTTGGACTTGGTTCTTTCCCAATCATTTCATTTAAATTGTGAGGCCTTTTTCACCTCATAATTCCCTAAGCATTATCTGAGAGTCAGGAGTAAATCTGAGAGTACACAAGGCCCTTGTTACAGGTTTGCTCTTAGATGAAAATATAACTGGGAGCTAGGAGATTAGTCATAATGTGTTTTTGTTAGTAGAGGGCAGGAACACATACTCCCTCAGTCATGTGTATTAGCATTTTCACGATAATTGTCTGGAGTTCTTACTGGGATACATAACAAAAAATAATAACTTGATATTTGATTTATCTGCTTGGCAAACCAAAATTTTATTCCATTAAAAACGTTTGTTATATATGAGTCTTCTCTGTTTGACAAAGAATGGGAATGAGGTGAAGAGAGGGGAAATATATTCACTTTGCTAAATTTCTCTTTAAATCTGATGTGAAATTCCACTTGGCATACTTTCTAAAATTTGGCCTGAGTAGCACATAGAATGATACACAGTGTATACAGGAAACAACATTCAACAGAGTACCTTTGGCTACCACCCATGCTTACACAAAAGAGGAAGTGAGCCATTATCCCACTCTCTACTTGCTGAACTTTGGCTACCATTGCTTTTAGGACAATATTTATCTTCATCTCACTTCATTCAAACTACTGTATTGTTTTCAAGGCTCAGTATGAGGCAACAGGAAAAAAAATTCAAGCAAAACAAATTCTTACCTAACGTAGCCAGGCAGCTAATAAGTTAGAGAAAATAACTTTACAAAATTGGGTAGACTAAAAATTAGTGATATTTGGATATAAGTTAGTTTATAGTGTAGGAGTGGGTAAAATACCAAGATTTACTCTCTTGAGGGCCTTTAAAATTCTTGAAATCATAGAATTTATAAGTGGAAAGGACATTGGGGGCTGTTTAATTCATAGACAATTTACCAGTTTTTTTTTTTTTGAAAGATATTTCTTTTTGAAGGATGTTTTTATTGAAGAATAATTGCTTTACAGAATTTTGTTGTTTTCTGTCAAACCTCAACATGAATCAGCCATAGGTATACATATATCCCCTCCCTTTTGTTCCAGTTTTACAGATGTTCAAAATACAGATATACAAAAGTTCAAAATCAAAAGGAATAAACTCATTACTTGGTGTGAAATAGCTAATAACAGACAGTTTGAAGGCATCAGTTCTTTGGTGCTCCACTTTCTTTATGGTCCATCTCTCACAACCACACATGACAACTGGGAAAACCCATAGCCTTGAATATACTGACTTTTATTGACAGAATAATGTCTCTTCTTTTCAACTCACTCTTTAGGTTTGTCATAGCTTTCCTGCCTTGGTGGCTGAGACAGTAAAGACAATATATGATATTAGTTTGCAAATAATAATATATTATTAGTATTTTATTATAATATTATTTCAAAACTTTCAAAATAATGAGCCTCTTGAAAAGGATGAAAGAGGAGAGTGAAAAAGCTGGCTTAAAACTCAACATTCAAGAATTTAAGATCATGGCATCTGGTTCCATTATTTCATGATTAACAGAGAGGGAAGAAGTAAAAACAGTGGCAGATTTTATTTTCTTGGGCTCCAAAATCCTTGTGGCTAGTGACTGAAGCCGCAAAATTAAACTGTGCTTGCTCCTTGAAAGAAAAGCTGTGACAAACCTAGACATCATATTAAAAAGTAGAGACATAAGTTTGACGACAAAGGTCCAAAGAGTCAAAGTTCTTGACAAAGTACTTTTTCCAGTAGTCCAACTTTTTCATAGTAGTACTTTTTCCAATAATCCATACTTTTTCCAGTATGGACCAACTCCAGATGTGCGAGTTGGTCCATAAAAAAGCCTGAGCACCGAAGAATTGATGCTTTCAATTTGCGGTGCTGGAGAAGACTCTTGAGAGTCTCTTGGATAGCAAGGAGATCAAGCCAGTCAATCCTAAAGGAAGTCAATCCTGATTATTCATTGCAAGGACTGATGCTGAAGCTGAAGCTCCAATACTTTGGCCACCTGCTGCAAAGAGCTGACTCATTGGAAAAGACTCTGATGCTGGGAAAAATTGAAAGCAAAATAAGGGCCAACAGAGGATGAGATGGTTGGATGGTATCACTAACTCAATGGACATGAGTTTGAACAAACTCCAGGAGAGAGTGAAGAATGGGGGAAACCTGAAGTGCTGCAGGCCATGGGGCTGTAAAGAGTCAGGCACAACTTAGCAACTGAACATCACTATTACTTCATTGTAACTAAATGCTATAATTATTGTACCCCTTCAAACAAAGTACAGAGGGATTATTTCTGTTTGGAGAAATTAGGAAAGCTCTCACAGAGTGCTTTTAGCTCAGGATTCAAGAAGTGATGAAGTTTACTAGAATAGGAAAGATGGAAGCATGGCTTGAGTCAATAGTTTGTGTGCTTAGCACCTAGGACAATGTCTGGTTCATTGTAGGTGTTAAATGGGAAAAAGCAGGGCTGTAAAAAACTAACTCAGTGGAGAGATTGAGAGAGGAAAAAGAGGGAAATGGGGGAGATAGAGAAATAGACATAGATGTGAAAGGGAGAGTAGAGAGATGAAGATGTGGTGGTGGGAGGGAGAAGAAGAAAGAGGAGGAAAAGGTAGAGAGAAGGGGAAGGAGGAAGAAAGGGAGAGAGAAACAGAAAAGGAAATAAAAAGAAAACCCAGAACACTGTGACAGAAGGAAGAAAAAAGCTATTTAAATAATTGATGACAGAGTAATTCTTAGTGAGAAAATCTCTTTGTTTGTTAGTATATTTGTGTATTATTTAACATGTTTTTGTTTAAAAAAAATTTTTTTTTGGAGTATAGTTTCTTTACAATGTTCTCTTAGTTTCTGCTGTACAGCAAAGTGAATCAGTTTTATGTAAACAAATATCCCCTCTTTTTGGTACTTCCTTCCTATTTAGATAACCACAGTAAAGTTCCCTGAGCTCTACAAAAGTTTCTCATTAGTTATCTATTTTATAAATAGTAGTATATATATATGTCAATCCTAATTTCTCAATTCATCCCATGCTTCCTTTTCCCCCTTGGTGTTCATAAATCTATTCTCGCTGTCTGTATTTCTGCTTTGCAAATAGGTTCATCTGTACCATGTCTCTAGAATCTAAAAATAGGCATCAAAATACAATGTTTGTTATCTGACTTACTTCACTCTGTATGAAAGTCTCTCTAAGTCCATCTATATCTCTGCAAATCGCTCAGTTTCATTCTTTTTTATGGCTGACTAATATTTGATTGTATATATGTACCACATCATCATTATCCATTCCTCAGATGATGGATATTTAGGTTGCTTCCATGTCCTGGCTATTGTAAATAGTCCTGCAATGAACAATGAGTTGCATGTATATTTTGATATGGTTTCTTCCAGTTATATGCCCAGGAGTGGGATTGCTAGGTCATATAGTAATTCTATTTTTGTTTTGCAAGGAACTTCCATATTGTTTTCCACAGTGGCTACATCAATTTACTTTCCTACCAACAGCGTTAAGAGAATTAAATTTTCTCCGTACCCTGTCCATAATTTATTGCTTATTGATTTTTGATGAAGGCTATTTTGACTGGTGTGAATTGATACCTCATTGTAGTTTTATCTGCATTTCTCTAGTAATTGGTGATGTTGACTATCTTTTCATGTGCTATTTGGCCATATACATGTCTTCTTTCAAGAAACATCTATTTAGGACTTCTGCCCAATTTGTGATTAGGTTTTTTTGTTTTTCTTTTTGTTTTGTTTTGATATTTAGTTGCAGAAGCGGTTTATATATTTTGGAAATCAATTTACCTTTTTTGTCCTTTCACTTGAAAATATTTCTTCCCATTCTAAATGTTGTCTTTTCATCTTGCTTATGGTTTCCTTTGCTGTGCAAAATCTTTTAGGTTTGTTTGAATCTAAATTGTTTATTTTTGTTTTTATTTTCATTACTATAGGTTAAAAAAAAAAGATCTTGCTGTGATTCATGTCAAAGGTGTTCTCTCTATGTTTCCCTCTAAGAGTTTTATAGTATCTAGCCTTATATTTACTTCTTTAATCCATTTTAAGTTTATTTTTGTGTAAAGTGTTAGAGAGTGTTTTAATTTCTTTTACATGTAGTTTTCTAATTGTCTCAGCATCATTCATTTAAGGATTATCTTTTATCCATTGTATATCCATGCCTCCTTTGTCATAGATTAGGTGACAGTTGGTGACTAGATTTGTCTCTGGACTTTGTAACCTGTTCCATTAATCTATATTTGTTTTTATGTGCAAGTACCATACTGACTTGATTACTGTTACTTTGTAGTGGAGTCAAAAATCATGGAACATGATTCCTCTGGCTCCACTTTTCTTTCTCAAGGTTGCTCTGGCTATTTGTGGTCTTTTGAGATTTCATAAAAGTTGTAAGATTTCTAATACTGTAAAGAATGTCATTGGTAATTTTATAGGGATTGCACTGAATCTGTAGATTGCTTTGGGTAGTACAGTCATTGTTACAGTATTGATTCTTTCAATAAAGTTCAGTTCAGTCCTTCAGTCGTGGCCAACTCTTTGTGACCCCATGGACTGTGGCATCCAACACCAACTCCTGGAGCCTACTGAAAATCCTGTCGTCACAATGGTGATGCCATCCAACCATCTCATCCTCTGTCACCACCTCCTCCTGCCTTCAATATTTTCCAGTATCAGGGTCTTTTCCAATGTGTCAGTGCTTAGCATCAACTGGCCAAGTATTGGAGTTTCAGCTGCAGCATCAGCCCTTCCAGGGAATATTCAGGACTGATTTCCTTTAGGATGGACTGGTTGCATCTCCTTGCAGTCCAAGAGACTTTCAAAAGTCTTCTTCAACACCACAGTTCAAAAGCATCAATTCTTCAGTGTTCAGCTTTCTTTATAGTCCAACTCTCACATCCATACATGAGTACTGGAAAAACCACAACTTTGACAAGTTGGAACTTTGTTGATAATGTCTTTGCTTTTAAATAGCTGTTTAGTTTGGTCATAGCTTTTCTTCCAAGGAGAAAGCGTCTTTTAATTTCATGGCTGCAGTCACCATCATCATTGATTTTGGAGCCCCCAAATATAAAGTCTCTCACTATTTCCATTATTTCCCCATCTATTTGCCATGAAATGATGTGGCCAGATGCCATAATCTTAGTTTTCTGAATGTTGAGCTTTAAGTCAACTTTTTCACTCTTTTTTTTCACTTTTATCAAGATGCTCCTTAGTCTTCTTCACTTATGCCGTAAGTGCAGTGTCATCTGCGTATTTGAGGTTATGGATATTTATCCTGGCAATCTTTATTCCACCTTGTGCTTCATACAATACAGCATTTCACAATATGTACTCTGCATATAAGTTAAATAAGTAGGGTGACAATATACAGCCATGACAAACTCCTGTCCTGAGATGGAACCAGTCTATTGTTTCATGTCCAGTTCTAACTGTTGCTTCTTGACCTGCCTACAGATTTCTTAGGAGGCAGGTCAGGAGTTCTGGTGTTCCTATCTCTTTATGAATTTTCCACAGTTTATTATCATCCACACAGTCAAAAGCTTTGATGTAGTCAATAAAGCAGAAGTAGATGTTTTTCTGGCACACTCTTGCTTTTTCAATGACCCAGCAGATGTTGGCAATTTGATCTCTGGTTCCTCTGCCTTTTCTAAATCCACCTTAAAAATCTGGAAGTACATGGTTCACATACTGTTGAAGCCTGACTTGGAAAATTTTGAGTATTACTTTGCTAGTGTGTGAGATGAGTGCAATTGTGTGATACTTTGAATATTCTTTTGCATTGCCTTTCTTTGGGATTGGGACGAAAGCAGAACTTTCTCAGCCCTGTGGCCACTGCAGAGTTTTCCAAATTTGCTGGCATATTGAGTGCAGCACTTTCACAGCATCATCTTTTAGGATTTGAAATAGCTCAACTGGAATTCCATCACCTCCATTAGCTTTGTTTGTAGTGATGCTTCCTAAGGCCTACTTGATTTCAAATTCCAGGATTTCTGGCTCTAGGTAGGTTATCACACCATCATGGTTATCTGGGTCATGAAGGTCTTTTTTGTATAGTTCTTCTTTGTATTCTTGCCATCTCTTAATATTTTCTGCTTCTGTTAAGTCTATACATTTTCTGTCCTTTATTGTGATCATCTTTGCCTGAAATGTTCCCTTGGTATCTCTAATTTTCTTGAAGAGATCTCTAGTCTTTCTCATTCTATTGTTTTCCACTTTTTCCTCGCATCGATCGCTGAGAAAGGCTTTCTTATCTCTCTTTGCAATTCTTTGGAACTCTGCATTAAATGGGTATATCTCTCCTTTTCTGCTTTGACTTTAGTTTCTCTTATTTTCTCAGCAATTTTAAGGCCTCCTCAGCCAACACTTTTTCCTTTTTGCCTTTCTTTTTCTTTGTGATGGTCTTGATCACTTGATACAATGTCATGAACCTCCATCCATAGATCTTCAGGCACTCTATCAGATCTAATCCCCTGAATCTGTCACTTCCACTGTCTAGCCATAAGGGATTTGTTTTAGGTCATACCTGAATGGTCTAGTGGTTTTCCCTACTTTCTTCAATTTAAGTCTGAATTTGGTAATAAAGTGTTCAAGATCTGAGCCACAGTCAGTTTCCAGTCTTGTTTTTGCTGACTGTGTTGAGCTTCTGCATCTTTGGCTGCAAAGAATACATTCAATCTGATATCAGTATTAACCATCTGGTGATGTCCATGTATACAGTTTTCTCTTGTGTTGTTGGAAGAGAGTGTTTGCTATGACCAGCATGTTCTCTTGGCAAAACTCTGTTATCCTTTGACCTGCTTTGTTTTGTACTCCAAGAGCAAATTTGCCTGTTACTCCAGGTGTTTCTTGATTTCCTACTTTTGCATTCTAGTCCCCTATAATGAAGAGGACATATTTTGGGGCTGTTAGTTCTATAAGGTGTTTTAGGTCTTCACAGAACCCTTCAACTTCAGCTTCTTCAGCATTACTGGTTAGGGCCTAGATTTGGATTACTCTGATATTGAATGGATTGCCAATCCAAGAACATGGGTCTATCTCTCCATCCATTCTGTCTTGTTTTGATTTCTTTCATTTGTATCTTATTGTTTTCTTAGTACTGGTATTATCCCTCCTTAAGAAGTTTTATTCATAGGTATTTTATACTTTCTGTTGCAATGATCATTAGTGTATACAAGAGATTTTTGTGTATACATTTTAAATTCTGCACCTTTATCAAATTCATTCATTAGGACCAGTAATTTTCTGCTGAAATCTTAATTCCAGCTGAGCTATTTAAAACTCTAAATGCATTAGTATACTATATTGGTGTTTTTCTTTCTGGCTTACTTCGCTCTGTATAGAACAGTCTTTTGGACTCTGTGGGGGGGGGGGATGATTTGGGAGAATGACATTGAAACATGTATAATATCATATAAGGAATGAATCGCCAGTCTAGGTTCGATGCAGGATACAGGAAGCTTGGGGCTGGTGCACTGGGATGACCCAGAGAGATGGTATGGGGAGGGAGGTGGGAGAGGGGTTCAGGATTGGGAACACGTGTACACTCGTGGTGGATTCATGTTGATGTATGGCAAAACCAATATAATATTTAAAGTAATTAGCCTCTAATTAAAATAAATAAATTTTCAAAAAATAAAAGAAAATTCTAAATGATGATACTTTTATAGTGCTGCACTCAATATGCCAAACAAATTGGAAAGCCCAGGAGTGGCCAGAGGACTGGAAACAGTAGGCTTTTATTCCAATCCCAAAGAAAGGCAACACCAAAGAAAGATCAAACTACTGCACAATTGCACTCATTTCACATGTGAGCAAGATCATAATCAAAATCCTCCAAGATAGGCTTCAACAGTACGTGAACCAAGAACTACCAGATTTTCAAGCTGGATTTAGAAAAGGCAGAGGAACCAGAGATCAAATTGCCAACATTCACTGGATCATTGAAAAGGCAAAAGAATTCTGGGGGAAAAAAGTACAACATCTATTTCTGCTTCATTGACTATGCTAAAGCCTTTGACTGTGTGGATCACAACAAACTGGAAAATTCTTCAAGAGATTGGAATACTCGACCACCTGACCTGCCTCCTAAGAAATCTGTATGCAGATTAAGAAGCTACAATTAGAACCAAACATAGAACAACAGACTGATTTAAAATTGGGAAATGAGTGCATCAAGGCTGTATATTGTTGCCCTGTCTTATATAACTTATATGCAGAGTACATCATGTGAAATGTTGGGCTGGGTGAATGACAAGTTGGCATCAAGATTGCCAGGAGAAATATCAATAACTTCAGATATGTAGATAACACCACCTTTGTAGCAGTAAGCAAAGAGGATCTAAAGAGCCTCTTGATGAAAGTGAAAGGAGATTGAGAAAGTTAGCTTAAAACTCATCATTAAAAAAATGAGGATCATGGCATCTGGCCCCATCACTTCATGGCAAGTAGATGAGGAAACAATGGAAACAGTGACAGACTTTATTTTCTTGGGCTCCAAAATCAATGCTGATGGTGACTGCAGCCATGAAATTAAAAGATGCTTTTGGAAGAAAATTTATGACAAACCTAGATAGCATGTTAAAAAGCAGAGATATTACTCTGCCAACATAGTCCATATAGTCAAAGCTATGTTTTTTTCAGTAGTTATGTATGGATATGAGAGTTGGAACATAAAGAAGGCTAAGTGCCAAAGAATTTATTTTTTTGAACTGTGGTATTAGAACTTGAGAGTCCCTTGGACTGCAAGGAGATCCAACCATTCAATCCTAAAGGAAAGCAGTCTTGAATATTCATTGGAAGGACTGACGCTGAAGCTTCAATATTTTGGCACCTGATGTAAAGAACTGACTCATTGGAAAAGACCCTGATGCTGGGAAAGATTGAAAGCAGGGGGAGAAGTGGACGACAGAGGATGAGATGGTTACAAGGCATCACTGACTTAATGGACTTAAGTTTGAGGAGTCTCCATGATGTTGAAGAACAGGGAAGTCTGTCATGCTCAGTCCATGAGGTGGTAAAAAGTCAGACATGAATGACTAAATGAACAATCACGTGTCATCTGCAAACAGTGACAGTTTTACTTCTTTTCCAATTTGGATTTCTTTTTTTATTTCTTTTCTTCTCTGACTGCCATAAGTAGGACTTACAAAACTTTGTTCAATAATACTGGTTAGAGTGAACATTCTTGATGTTCCTGATCTCGGAAGAAATGCTTTCAGTGTTTCACCATTGAGAATGATATTTGTTGAGTATTTGTTTTATATGGTCTTTATTATGCTGGGGTAGGTTCCTCAGCAGAAGGAAATGGCAACCCACTCCAATGTTCTTGCCTGGAGAATCCCAGGGATGGGGGAGCCTGGTGGGCTGCCGTCTATGGGATCGCACAGAGTCGGGCATGACTGAAGTGACTTAGCAGCAGCAGAAGCAGCAGGTTCCTCTATGCTCAGTTTTTTGAGAGTTTTTGTCATAAATAGGTGTTGAATTTTGTGAAATGCTTTTTCTGCTTCTGTTGAGGGGATCATGTGGTTTTTGTTCTTCAGTTAATGTGTATCATTGCAATTGTTTCCTTCATTTCTCTTTCATTTATTTCTCCTATGATCTTTTTGATTTTTTTTTTCTTTCTGTAAACTCTGGGTTTGGGTTGTTCTTTTTTTCTCTAGTTGATTTAGATGTGAGGTTAGGTTGTTTATTTTAGATTTTGTGTATAGTGAAAAAAATCCTTGCACCCCTGGGATAAATCCCACTAGATCATGATCTATGGCCTTTTTAATGTGTTGTTGGATTAGGATCGCTTGTAATTTGTTCAGGATTTTTGCATCTGTGTTCATTATTGATATAGACCAGAAATATTATTTTTTTGTGATATCTTTGGTTTTGGTTTCAGTGTGATGATGACTTCATAGAATGAGTTTGGGAGTGTTCCTTCTTCTGTAATATTTTGGAAGAGTTTGAGAAGGATTGGTGGTAGCTCTTTGCTAGATGCTTGACAGAATTTACCTGTCAAGCCATCTGGTCCTGGACTTTTGTTTGAAGATGTTGAATCAGAGTTTCAATTTCATTATGTGTTATTGGTTTGTTCATATTTTCTATTTCTTCTTATTTAGTCTTGTAGGGCTTCCCTGGTGGCTCAGTGGATTAGGTTATTCTTTATTAAGAAGTTGTCCATTTCTTCCAGGTTGTCTTTTTTATTGGAATGAGGTTGCTTTTACTAGTCTCTTATGATCCTCTGTATTTCTGTAGTGTCAGCCTTAAATTCTTTTTCATTTCTAATTTTATTAACTCCTCTTTTTTGTTTCTTGATGAGTTTGGCAAAAGGCTTATCAAGTTTATTTATCTTTTCAAAGAAATAGCTTTTAGTTTCTCTAATCATTGCAATTGTTTCCTTCATTTATCTTTCACTCATTTCTTCTATGATCTTTGTGATTTTTTTCCTTTCTGCAAACTTTGGGTTTTTGTTGTTCTTTTTACCTCTAGCTGCTTTAGATGTGAAGTTAGGTTGTTTATTTTAGATTTTCCTTGTTTCTTGAGTAGGACTGTATTGCTAGAAACGTCCCTCTTAGTACTGCTTTTCCTACATTCCCTAAGTTTTCTGTGTATTTTTTTTATTTTCCCTTTGATTTCTTCAGTGACTTTTTGGTTATTAAGTGACATATTGTTTAATTTCCACATGTTTGTGTTTTTTACAGTTTTTATTGTATTTGATTCTAATCTCTAACATTGTTGTCAGAAAAGGTGATTGATATTATTTCAATTTTCTTTAATTTATTAAACCTTGATTTGTGACCCAAGATGTGATTTATCCTTGAGAATGTTCAGTGTGCACTTGAGAAGAAAGTATATTCTGCTCCTTTGGGATGCAATATCCTATAAATATCAATAAGTCTTTCTGGTCAAAATTGTCATTTAAAGCTTGCTTCCTTCTTAATTTTCTTCCTGGATGATCTGTCCATTTGCATAGTTGAATGTTAATGTCTTCCATTTTTATTGTGTTACTGTTGATTTACCCTTTTATGGCTGTTAGGATTTGCTTTATGTATTGATGTGTTTCTATGGTGGTTCTATAACTATTTACAATTGTTATATCTTCTTGGATTATTCCCTTGATCATTAGATAGTATCCTTCTTTGCCTCTTATAAGAGTCTTTATTTTAAAGTCTATTTTGTCTGATATGAGGATTACTACTCCAGATTTCCTTTAATTTCCATTTGCATGTAATGTCTTTTCTCACCACCCTCTTTTTCAGTCTGTGTCTCTAGGTCTGAAGTGGATCTCTTGTAGACAAGATATACATGGGTTTTGATTTCATATCCATTCAGCCAGTTTGTTTCTTCTGATTGGAACATTCAATCCACCTTCATTTAAGGTAGTTCCTGTTACCATTTTCTTCATTGTATTTTTAGATGTGTTTTGTAGGTCTTTTTTTTTTTCTCATGTTTTCTGCCTAGAGAAGTCCTCTAGCATTTGTTGTAAAACTAGTTTGATTGTATTGAATTCTCTGAGCTTTTGCTTGTCTGTACAGAATTTATTTTTTTGCCATTTTAAAAAGATGAATTTATATTCTTCTTTTACACATATATAAGAATAAATTTGAAATGGATCACATTTCTTTTTTTTATCAGTCCCATTTTTATTTTCTTTCTTTCTTTGTTATTATTGTTTTTACTTTACAATATTGTATTGGTTTTGCCATACATCAACATGCATCTGCCACTGGTGTACACATGTTCCCACATCTTAAACCCCCCTCCCACCTCCCTCCCCATACCATCCCTCTGGGTCATCCCAGTGCACCAGCCCCAAGCTTCCTGTATCCTGCATCAAACCTGGAGTGTACAGCATTTAAATTCTCCATTGAATCTGAATTTGATACTTGCTGGGTAGACTAATCTTGTTTATAGGTTTTTCCTTTTCATCACTTTATTTTTTTTTTCTACTTTCATCACTTTAAATATATCCTAACACTTCCTGCTACCTTCAGGTTTTCTGCTGAAAAATCCATTTATAACCTTATGAGACCTCCCATGTTTGTTAGTTTTTGCTTTTTCTTTGCTGCTATTAATATTTTTATTTGCATTTAATTTTTCTTAGATTGATTAATATATGTCTCTGTACACAAGCTGAAATCAAGATTGCTGGGAGAAATATCAATAACCTCAGATATGCAGATGACACCACCCTTATGGCAGAAAGTGAAGAGGAACTCAAAAGCCTCTTGATGAAAGTGAAAATGGAGAGTGAAAAAGTTGGCTTAAAGTTCAACATTCAGAAAATGAGGATCATGGCATTCAGTCCCATCACTTCATGGGAAATAGATGGGGAAACAGTGGAAACAGTGTCAGATTTTATTTTGGGGGGCTACAAAATCACTGCACATAGTGACTACAGCAATGAAATTAAAAGACACTTACTCCTTGGAAGGAAACGTATGTCCACCCTAGATAGCATATTCAAAAGCAGAGACATTACTTTGCCAACAAAAGTCCGTCTAGTCAAGGCTATGGTTTTTCCTATGGTCATGTATGGATGTGAGAGTTGGACTGTGAAGAAGGCTGAGCACCGAAGAATTGATGCCTTTGAACTGTGGTGTTGGAGAAGACTCTTGAGAGTCCCTTGGACTGCAAGGAGATCCAACCAGTCCATTCGGAAGGAGATCAGCCCTGGGATTTCTTTGGAAGGAATGATGCTAAAGCTGAAACTCCAGTACTTTGGCCACCTCATGCAAAGAGTTGACTCATTGGAAAAGACTCTGATGCTGGGAGGGATTGGGGGCAGGAGGAGAAGGGGAGGACAGAGGATGAGATGGCTGGATGGCATCACTGACTCGATGGGCGTGAGTCTGAGTGAACTCCGGGAGTTGGTGATGGACAGGGAGGCCTGGCGTGCTGCGATTCATGGGGTCGCAAAGATTTGGACACGACTGGGCGACTGAACTGAACTGAACTGTGCATTTCTTCTTGGGTTTATCCTGTATGGGATTCTCTGTGCTCCCTGGACATGAGTGGCTGCATCATTTCCCATAGTAGGGAAGTTTGCAGCAGAATCTCTTGAAATATTTTCTCAGATTGTTTCCATTTTCTTTCTCTAATACTCCTATAGTACAAATGCTGCTGCATTTAATGTTGTCAAAGAGGTGCTTGAGCCTGTCCTCATTTCTTTTTATTCTTGTTTTCTTTATTCTGTTCTGTGGCAATTACTTTCACCATTCTATCTTTCAACTGACTTATTCTTCTTCCTCTGTTATTCTGCTATTGATTCCTTGCAATGTATTTCTCATTTCACTTATTATGCTTGCCCTCACTATTTGTTTTTTCTTTAGTACTTCTAGGTCCTTGTTAAACTTCTTTTCTTGATCTGTGTGCATTCATTCTAGTTCTGAAATATTGGATCATCTTTACTATCATTTCTCTGAATTTTTTTTTCAGAAAGATTGTCTGTTTACTCCTCATTTATATGGTCTTTAGGTTTTTACCTTGTTCTTTAATCTATAACATATTTCTCTATCATCTCATTTTCACTGATAGTGGAAACTGTGTTTCTGTCTTGCTGGTTGCTTGGCCTGAGCCATACAGCACTGGATCTTGCAGGCAGTTGGGTGGAGTTAGGTCTTGGTGCCAAGATAACGACCAGTGGGGAAAGCTCACATTGATTAATATTACCTGGGGCCTGAAGTCCTTTGATTGCCCTGAAGCTTGGACCTGGCACTCCCACTACAGTGGCCTAGGCTCAACCCCCAGCCTGGGCCCCAAGACCCATGAAGATGTGCACAGTGGAAAAACAAAACAAAAAGCAAAAAATAAACAAAGCCCATGACAAAAAATTAAAAACAAGCACACAAATGTAAAATAATAATATAAAAGGAAACAGATGAATAAAACCCAGGAGAAATAACAGATAAGCAAATAAAAAACAAACCAACAAGGAAAAAACAAAGAAAGCAAAAACAGAAGATACCCAAACAAACAGAAGACCCCAAAAACCAAAACCAATAAAAAACAAAGTACCTAAACATGAAACAAAAAATTAAACTTAAAAAAAAAAAAAAGACTGAAAGAAACCCTAAGAGAACAAAGGACAAACACTGAAAAATAACAAAAAATAATAATAAATAAAAGAAGGAATAAACAAAACAAAATAAGTAGAAAGCAAAAATAATAAACTAACAATAACAACAAAAAAGAATAGAATAGTAACAACTAATAAAAATAAAATAAAATTATAGATATAAAAAATATATTTGAAAAGTGAAACAAAAAAAGCAAACAGCAGCAGCAAAAAATAAATAGAATAAATTAAAGATAAAAGTAAAAATAAAACAAAAATAATAATTCCCTGGTGCCTCTGCTATTAGTGTCCTTTCTCCATTATTGAGCTACAGCCATCTGCTGCCTCTTTAGGGGCATCTACATAGGTCTACATAAGACTAGACATCTCTTCAAGAAAATTAGAGATGGCAAGGGAACATTTCATGCAAAGATATGCTTAATAAAAGGCAGAAATTGTATGGACCTAACAGAAACAGAAGATATTAAGAAGAAGTGGCAAGAATACATAGAAGAACTGTACAAAAAACATCTTCATGACCCAGATAATCATGATGGTGTGATGACTTACCTAGAGCCAGACATACTGGAATGTGAAGTCAAGTGGGCCTTAGGAAGCATCACCACAAACAAAGCTAGTGGAGGTGATGGAATTCCAGTTGAGCTATTTCAAATCCTAAAAGATGATGCTGTGAAAGTGATGCACTCAATATGCCAGTAAATTTGGAAAACTCAGCAATAGCCACAGGCCTGGAAAAGGTTGGTTTTCATTCCAATCCCAAAGAAAGGTAATGACAAGGAATGCTCAAACTATCACACAATTGCACTCATCTCACACACTAGTTAAGTAATGCTCAAAATTCTCCAACCCAGGCTTCAACAATATGTGGACCGTGAACTTCCAGATGTTCAAGCTGGATTTAGAAAAGGCAGAGGAGCCAGAGATCAAATTGCCAACATCTGCTGGATCATCAAAAAAGCAAGAGAGTTCCAGAAAAACATCTATTTCTGCTTTATTGACTATGCCAAAGACTTTGTCTGTATGGATCACAATAAACTGTGGAAAAATCTGAAAGCGATGGGAATGCCAGACTGCTGACCTGCCCACTGAGAAATCTGTATGCAGGTCAGGAAGCAACAGTTAAAACTGGACATAGAACAGACTGGTTACAAATAGGAAAAGGAGTACATCAAGGCTGTATATTGTCACCCTACTTACTTAACTTATATTTTGAGTACATTATGAGAAACACTGGGCTGGAAGAAGCACAAGCTGGAATCAAGATTGCTGGGAGAAATACCAATAACCTCAGATATGCAGATGCCACTACCTTTATGGCATAAAGTGAAGAACTAAAGAGGCTCTTGATGAAAGTAAAAGAGGAGAGTGAAAAGTTGGCTTAAAGCTCAACATTCAGAAAAGTAAGAGCATGGCACCTGGTCCCATCACTTAATGGCAAATAGATGGGGAAACAGTGGAAACAGTAGCAGACTTTATTTTGGGGGGCTTCCAAATCACTGCAGATGGTGACTGCAGCCATGAAATTAAGACACTTAGTTCTTGGCAGGAAAGTTATGACCAACCTAGACAGCATATTAAAAGCAGAGACATTACTTTGTCAACTAAGGTCCATCTAGTAAAGGCTATTGTTTTTCCAGTAGTCATGTATGGATGTGGGAGTTGGATTATAAAGAAAGCTGAGCACTAAATAATTGATGCTTTTGAATTGTGGTGTTGGAGAAGACTCTTGAGAGTCCCTTGGACTGGAAGGAGATCCAACCAGTCCATCCTAAAGGAGATGAGTCCTGAGTGTTCATTGGAAGGACATATGTTGAAGCTGAAACTTCAATACTTTGGCCACCCGATGTGAAGAACTGACTCATTTGAAAAGACCCTGATGCTGGAAAGATTGAAGGCAGGAGGAGAAGGGGATGACAGAGGATGAGACGGTTGGATGGCATCACTGACTCAGTGGACATGAGTTGGATAAACTCTGGGAGTTAGTGATGGACAGAGAGGCCTGGTGGCTGCAATCCATGGGATTGCAAAGATTCAGACACGACTGAGCAACTGAACTGATCTGAACTGAACATAGGTCTTTTGATCTTCCATGTCAGCCCCACCTCTGCATGTGTTGCTTTTACCAACATGTGCTTTTGATGTTGACGCAGAGCTCACATGCTCATGTATACCAACTGGAGTGCAGGCTTCCATGGGTGTGTCCACAAGGGTGGGCACAATTGGAAGTGGCTTTGGAGGTGGGTTGCAGTCAGCTAGCTGGGACCTGTGCGAGCAGTGGAGGCATTAGGGTACAGTGCTTGGGTCTACAAGGACCCAAGGAGCCTTTTGGAGTGTTCAGGGCTCAGACCTGGGGCTGAAAGGTATAATGGATCATTTAAGCATGACATAGATTCTGGAAGAAGCTGGAATCACAATATATTAAAAGTAGTTGCAATTGATTTCATTTAAAAAGTGAAGAAACACAAAATGTATACAAAAAAAGACGAAACCTTGGAAGAATCTGATTTTTAATTTACACAATGTCAGCGGCTGAAATAGACATTTACAAAACAGTAGTTTTGCAGTGATATTTTAGTTCTGCTTATTAATCTAGCAAAATTACTTGATAAGTTAAAAACATTCTTATCCAATCAACCTTATTTAAATAACCATTTAGCCAAAAATATTGAAATCATCCATTTAAGTCAGATATTTAGCTTCCACCTAGCATTAGAATGTATAAAACTTTCTTCACATACTTAACACTTTTTCTGTTGAGTCATAATTAGAGCATGTCACTTCATGGTGGCCTGTAAACAGCAAACATTTATGTCTATGGGCTTGTACAATATGACACAGTGGAGAAAATCTTTGAAATTCATCAGGTGGATTTTCATAGAAAAAATTTTAATTTAAAACAGTGTGACACAGTACAAACAACTTAACCTTTTCTATAATAAGCCTTAGATTATTTGACTATAAAATGGAGATTATAATCCTCATAGCTTTCTTTTTTGTGGATCAAATAATTAAGATATGGGAAACATGTATCACAATGCTGATATACATAGGATGTACTTAAGTATAAGTTTTCTTTACACTTGCCTGTCTAGTCTAATAATTGATACTCATTTTTATCCTACAGGAAATCAATCCTGAATATTCATTGATAGGACTGATGCTGAAGCTGTAGCTCCTATACTTTGGTCACCTGATGTGAAGAGCCAACTCATTAGAAAAGACCCTGATGCTGGGTAAGATTGAAGGCAAAAGGAGAAGGGAATGATAAAGGATGAGGTGGTTGGATGGCATCACTGACTCAATGGGCATGAGTTTGAACAAGCTCTGGAAGATGGTGAAGGACAAGGAAGCGGGGTGCTGCAGTCCATGGGGTCGCAAAGAGTCAGACACAACTGAGTGACTGAACAACAACATACCTTAGGGAGGAAAACATAATTCAGAAGACAGGAAATTGAGTTAACTAGTAAATTTGGGCTGGAGAAGTTTATCTCAATTTTTAAGGTAATTTAATTTTTTCTGCTAATAGAAAAAATTAGCTGCCTAATACCCAGCCTCCTGAGAAATTTGTATGCAGGTCAGGAAGCAACAGTTAGAACTGGACATGGAACCACAGACTGGTTCTAAATAGGAAAAGGAGTTCGTCAAGGCTGTATATTGTCACCCTGTTTATTTAACTTCTATGCAGAGTACATCATGAGAAACACTGGACTGGAAGAAACACAAGCTGGAATCAAGATTGCCGGGAGAAATCTCAATAACCTCAGATATGCAGATGACACCACCCTTATGGCAGAAAGTGAAGAGAAACTCAAAAGCCTCTTGATGAAAGTGATAATGGAGAGTGAAAAAGTTGGCTTAAAGCTCAACATTCAGAAAACGAAGATCATGGCATCCGGTCACACCACTTCATGGGAAATAGGGAAACAGTGGAAACAGTGTCAGACTTTATTTTTCTGGGCTCCAAAATCACTGCAGATGGTGACTGCAGCCATGAAATTAAAAGACGCTTACTCCTTGGAAGGAAAGTTATGACCAACCTAGACAGCATATTTTTGACATTACTTTGCCAACAAAGGTTCGTCTAGTCAAGGCTATGGTTTTTCCTGTATGGATGTGAGAGTTGGACTGTGAAGAGGGCTGAGCACTGAAGAATTGATGCTTTTGAATGGTGGTGTTGGAGAAGACTCTTGAGAATCCCTTGAACTGCAAGGGGATCCAACCAGTCCATTCTGAAGGAGATCAGCCCTGGGATTTCTTTGGAAGAAATGATGCTAAAGCTGAAACTCCAGTCCTTTGGCCACCTCATGTGAAGAGTTGACTCATTGGAAAAGACTCTGATGCTGGGAGGGATTGGGGGCAGGAGGAGAAGGGGACGACAGAGGATGAGATGGCTGGATGGCATGAAATGCCATCCAGCAACTATGGACGTTGGACTGAGTCTGGACTGATGGACGTGAGTCTGAGTGAACTCCGGGAGCTGGTGATGGACAGGGAGGCCTGGCGTGCTGCGATTCATGGGGTCGTAAAGAGTCGGACACGACTGAGCAACTGATCTGATCTGATCTGATCTGATGGGTTTATTATGTATGGCCTTTATTATGTTAAAGTAATTTCCTTCTATGATCATTTTTTGAAGAGTTTTTATTTTAAATGGATGCTGAATTTTGTAAAAAGCTTTCTTTACAATATTGAGATTATTATATGACTTTCAGTCTTTCAATTTTTTAATATGGTGTATCACATTGATTGATTTGCATATAACAAAAAAGCCTTGCATTCCTGGGATAAAACCAATTTTATCATGGTGTAATGTGTTGTTGAATTCTGTTTGCTAGAATTTTGTTGAGGATTTTTGCATCTATCCTCATCAGTTATCTTGGTCAGTAACTTTCTTTTCTTGTGATGGCTTCATTTGGTTTTGGTATCGGGGTGATGGTGGCCTCATAATTAGAATTTGGAAGTATCTCTTCCGCTGCATTTTTTGGGGAAAAGTTTCAGAAGGATAGGCATTTTCTCTTCTCTAAATGTTTTATAGAATTTACCTGCAAAGCCATCTGGCCCTGGGATTTGTTTTTTTGCAAGATTTTTGATTGTGATTTCTGTGCTTGTGATTAGCTTATTCATAGTTTTTATTTCTTCCTGGTTCAGTCTCAAAAGGTTGAACTTTTTAAAGAATCTGTCCATTTCTTCCAGATTTTTTCAATTTATTAGCATACAGTTGCTTGTAATAATCTCTTATGATCATTTTTATTTCTGCATTATTTACTTTAACCTCTCCTTCTTCATTTCCAATTTTGTTGATTTGTTTCCTCTCTCGTTTTTTCTTGATGTGTTTGGCTAATAGTTTGTCAATTTTCTCAAAGAACCAGCTTTTAGTTTTATAAATCTTTACTACTGTTTACTTCATTTTTTATTCATTTATTTCTGCTCTGATTTTTATTATTTTTTTTCTTCAGCTAACTTTGGGGTTTTTGTTTTTCTTTTTACATCTGTTTTATGTGTAAATTTAGGTTTGATGTTTTTCTTGTTTCTTGAGGTAAGATTGTATTGCTATAAATTTTCATCTTAGATATGCTTCTGCTGCATCTCACAGGTTTTGAGTCATTGTGTCTTCATTATCATTTGTTCTAGGAATTTTTTGATTTCCCATTTGATTTATTCAGTAACCTGTTCATTATTTAGAAATGTGCTGTTTGATCTCCATGTGTTTATGGTTTTTACAGTTTTTTCCCACAACTCTCATAGCATTGTGGTCAAAAAAGATGCTTGATATGATTTCAATTTTCTTAAATTTATTGAGGCTTGATTTGTGATCCAAGATGTTGTCTGTCCTAGAGAATGCCCCATATGCACTTGAGAAGAAAATGTATTCTGAATTTTGATGGAAAATCCTGAAGATATCAATTAGGTCAATTTGGTATAGTGTGTCATGTAAGGCTCTTGTTTCCTTATTATTTTTCTGTTTTAATGATCTGTTCATTGGTGTAAGTGGGTGTTAAAGTTCCACACTATTATTGTGGTACTGTCAATTTACCCTTTTATGTTGTGTTTGCCTTATGTATTGAGGTGTTCCTATGTTGGATGCATAATTATTTATTATCATTATGTCTTCTTGGATTGATCACTTGATCATCATGTAGCTTTCTTCCTTATCTCTTATAATATTCTTTATTTTAAGGTCTATTTTGTCTGATATAAGAATTACTACTCCAGCTTTATTTTGATTTTCATTTGCATGGAATATCTTTTCCCATCCTCTCACTTTAGGTCAGTGTGTGTTTTGAAATCTAAATTTGGTCCCCTACAGACAGAGCATATATGGGTCTTGTTTTTGTATACATTCAGCCAGTCTGTGTTTTTTGGTTAATTCATTTAAAGTAATTGTTAGCATATATGTTCTTATTTGTATTTTCTTATTTGTTTTGTGTTTGTTGTGTAGGTCTTTTCTTCTCTTGTGTTTCCTGCCTATCAAAGTCCCTTTAATATTTGTCACAAAGGTGGTTTGGTGGTGCTAAATTCTCTTAACTTTTGCTTGTCTGTAAAGCTTTTGATTTTTCCATCAATTTTGAATGAGATCCTTGTGTGGTAGAGTAATCTTGATTATAGATTTTTCCTTTCAAGTCTTTAAATATATCCTGTCATTCCATTTTGGCCTGTAGAGATTCTGCTGAAAGATCAACTGTTACGGGGTTTCCCTTGTGTTACTTGTCGCTTTTCTGGTGCTCCTGTAATAGTTTTTTCTTTGTTTTTAACCTTTGTTAGCTTGATTACTATTGTCTAGGTGTGTTTCTCCTTGGGTTTATCCTTTATAGGACTCTCTATGCTTCTTGGACTTGATTGACTGTTTCCTCTCCCATGTTAGGGAAGTTTTCAACTATAACCTCTTCAAAAATTTTCTTATTTTCTTCTCCTTCTGAGACCCCTACAATTTTTATATTGGTGTGTTTAATGTTGTCCCAGAAGTCTCTGAGACTATTCTCAATATTTTTCATTCTTTTTTGTTTATTCTGCTCTTCAGCAGTTATTTCCACTATTCTATCTTCCAGCTTAGTTATTTGTTCTTCTGCCTAAGTTATTCTGTAATTGATTCCTGCAGGAGATATAAGAGATAAAGATTCAGTCCCTGGGTTGGGAAGATCGCCTGGAGAAGGGCATGGCTACCCACTCCAGTATTCTTGCTTGGAGAATCCCATGGACAGAGGAGCCTGGTGGGCTATAGTCCATAGGGTCACAAAGAGTCAGACATGACTGAAGTGATTTGCCAAAGCACACAGTATTTTTAATTTCAGTTATTTTGTTATTCATCTCTTGCTTATTTATTCTTTATTTCTCTTGGTCTTTGTTAAATGTATTAATTGATTCTTGTATTTTCTCCATTCTATTTTCAAGGTTTTGTATCATCTTTACTATTTGCCTATTCCTCTTCATTTATTTGGTTTTGTGAGTTTTTACCTTCTTTTTTCATTTGCACAATATTTTTCTCTCTCTCTCTCTTTTTTTCTAACTTACTGTTTTTGATATCTCCTTTTCCCAGGCTTTAGGGTCATATCCCTTCTTCCTTTTGGTTTCTGCCTTCTGTGGGTGAGGTTGGTTCTGTGGCTTGCGTAGGCTTTGTGTTGGGAGGGGCTTGTGTCTGAATTCTGGTGGGAGGAAGAGTTTTTTTTCCCCCCCTCTGATGGGCAGTGTTCCATGAAGTGGTATGTTTTGGGGTGTCAATGGGAAGCTTTTCTGCTGATGAATGAGTTTGTGTTTTTTCTTGCGTATTGTTTGGGCTTCCTTCATGGCTCAGACAGTAAAAAATCTGTTTGCAATGTGGGAGACCTAGGTTTGATCCCTGAGTTGGGAAGATGCCCTGGAGTAGGACATGGCAACCCACTCGAATATTCTTGTCTGGAGAATCCCCATGGACAGAGGAGCCTGGCAGGCTACAGTCCATGGGGTTACAAAGAGTCAGACATAACTGAGTGACTAAGCACAGCACATTGTTTGGGTCAGGAATCCTCCATAGTGTACTGCCAGCAGTTGGGTGATGCTGGGTCTTGCATGTAAGTTGAGGACTTCATGGGAGTTCTCACTAATTAATAGTCCCTGTGGTCAGGAATTCTCTGGGACTCTAGTGTCCTGGACTCAGCACTCCCACTCCAAAGGCTCAGGCCCAATCTCTGGCCAGGTATCTGAGATTCCACAACCTATTTATTTTGGCATTAAAGGGGATTAAAAAATAACAACAACAACATACAAAAGTATAAAACAAAATAAGTAACAAAAGGCAAACCCCAGACAAATGGTAAATACAAAATCAGACAAATAATAACAACAAAAAAGAGTATACACAAATATGCACACTAATGACCAAAATACCCCAAAGAAAACAAAGTACAAGACAGTGACCCAGAAAGCAAAGGAGGCCAAAAATGATACTGATCAATTAAAAACAAAGCTAACTAAAACACAAACAGTTAAAGAAAATCATCACAGAGTGCCAACAGGGGAATAAAGAAAAGAAAACAAAACAAACTAGCAAACATGGTGAAATAAAGAAAGAAAAGGAAGCAAAGAAAAATAAAATAGAAAAGCAAAGTTACATAGAAGCATATTAAAAATTATATATGTTAAATGATAACTACAGTAGGATAAGAACAAAAAGAAAAACAAAACAAAACAAAAATCAGAAAATCAAATTAAAAGGAAAACCACACAGAACCACAAAAAGCCAATGTAGATGTACAAATATATAAAGGAAATAAAAACTATGATAAAAAAATTTCTCAAAAGCTTAGTTAATAGTAATAATAAAATCAACAACTGCAGTAACAAAAAAATAAAAAATAAAAATCCAGAACCAACTACAGAACAAGTCAAAATATAAGAATAATAATAAATATTTTTCTCAGGTCTCAGCTGTCATCTTCCTTTCCCTAGCTGAGAGTCGCGGTCCACCTCTGATTCCCTAGGATGCCCTCAAATACTGGGTTGGTCTCTGGACTTTCTGTGAGGACAGGTCAGACTCTGATCTGGCCCTACTCCTGAATGTTCTTGCCTCCAATGCACACAGCTGCCTGAGCTAGTACCTTTTGTGGGAATTCTCATTGTCCTTTGATATATTTAATACACACAGAATCTTTCTAGATGTGTGAATTTAATCTGTAGCTTATAGAGCTGGTGGGAAGTTTTTTGATCCTCTTCCTTAGCCATATTGCCCCTGGGTTTCAATTGTGGTTTTATCCCCACCTCTTCATGTATGTCATCCGCAGGAATTTGCTCCTGAGGCTGTCCTTTAGGACTTGGGTCTGCTCCAGCAAGGACCATGTACAGAGGTGGTACAGTTCCTTGGATCACAGGGACCCTGGTAGCATCGGATATGCAGGGGAATCGGTGGCCACTGGAGCAGGAGATATGATGCTCTTATGGATTTTTCCTAGCCTCTGGCAGTTCTGCCCCAGCGGGGATCATGCATGGAAGTGGCACAGCTGCTTGGATTATGGGATTGGATTGGAGAGTCAGGTACATAGAGGAACCAGCTGTCATGGCCACAAGAGATATGATGCTATTAGGGTTTTTTCTAGCCTCTGGCATTTCTGCTTTAGTGAGGATCATGTGTGGAGTTGGCACTGCTATTTGGATCACAGGCACCCTGGTGGCATCAAGTGTGAAGGGATGTTGGCAGCCTCAGGCACAAGAAAACTGGCACTGCTAGAGTCCTGCATTGCAAGTGGATTCTTTACCAGCTGAACTATCAGGGAATCTCAGTCTTTTTCTATCCTCTGGCAATTGACATTGAAAGGGCTTCCCTGACTGGTCCTTCTCACTTGCTCTGGGTAGCAGGCATTCAAAGGCACCTTCAGCTGGGGTCTTTATTGCTCCAGGCATCATGCACTTAAAGGGCCACTCTCTCTGGAGTCTCACTATTGATCTATTGCCTGTGCCACTGTGTGGTTAGAGAGGCTGCATTGACGGCTCCACCCCCAACACATGACTCAGTAGTGTCACCTTGCTTCCATGGCTGCCAAGCTTTTCTCCAAAGGTATTCCCCACTGCAGTCTCCTCCCTCACATCTCCATGTGCCATCTCCCCATAGTCAACAGCAGACCTCACCTTGGGATTGCTTTCTAATCCCTTTGCTCCAGCTCCCAGGCACTGCATGTTCCAGGGGACTTGTGTCCCTATGCAGAGTACATAGGCCTGTGGCAAGGATGGTCTGTGTCGCTCTCATTCAATTCAGGCTCTCAAAGATCAGCTGCTGCATGCTCCAATAGCCTCAAATGTTTCCCCTCTGTCCAAATAATTGCCCCAATGTAGGGGTCTAGCCCTTGGTTCAGTAGCAGCTCCTGTCCTGCTCACTCTCCTCTTTTTCCCTTCCTTCCCTCATCCTACTGAATATCGTGTGGATCTATATATTTCTTTTCTGATGGTCAGACTCCTGCCCACTCTCAGCCAATGTTCTGTGAGATCTTCTGCATCTGAAGTTGTATTCCTGATGCATCCATGGAGATATGTATTCCACTTCCACCTACTCCTCTGCCATTTTGTCTGTCTGTTTCTTTTTTAATCTTCTCATTTTCATCTTTGAACTTAAGGAGGCTGGATCTCAACATTATTATTTTTTTTCCGGTGTCATTTTTTTATTTTATTTTTTAACTTTACAATATTGTATTGGTTTTGCCGTATATCAACATGAATCCACCACAGGTATACACGTGTTAAGCTGTGAAATCTAACAGGCTCATATCCTCATTTCATCTCTAATTTTCACTTATTCATGTGGTCTCTAGTGTTTGACATTTGCTCTAACTGGACAAAGAGTTGGTATTTTGCTTATAACACAGTTTTAATTACGAGGAATTTAATTTTATTATATTTCCAATTGAACTCTGAAAGCTGTGGCCCTCTAAATAATCCTTTTGGGTTGAATTAACTTCAATTCAGTTCAGTTCAGTAGCTCAGTCATGTCTGACTCTTTGCAACCCCATGAATCACAGCATGCCAGGCCCCCCTGTCCATCACCAACTCCTGGAGTTCACTCAGACTCACGTCCATCGAGTCAGTGATGCCATCCAGCCATCATATCCTCTGTCATCCCCTTCTCCTCTTGCCCCCAATCCCTCCCAGCATGAGTCTTTTCCAATGAGTCAACTCTTCGCATGAGGTGGCCAAAGGACTGGAGTTTCAGCTTTAGCATCATTCCTTCCAAAGAAATCCCAGGGCTGATCTCCTTCAGAATGGACTGGTTGGATGTCCTTGCAGTCCAAGGGACTCTCAAGAGTCTTCTCCAACACCACACTTCAAAAGCATCAATTCTTTGGTGCTCAGCCTTCTTCACAGTCCAACTCTCACACCCATACATGACCACAGGGAAAACCATAGCCTTGACTAGACAGACCTTTGTTGGCAAAGTAATGTCTCTGCTTTTGAATATGCTATCTAGGTTGGTCATAACTTTCCTTCCAAGGAATAAGAGTCTTTTAATTTCATGGCTGCAGTCACTATCTGTAGTGATTTTGGAGCCCCCAAAAATAAAGTCTGACCCTGTTTCCACTGTTTACCCATCTATTTCCCATGAAGTGATGGGACCGGATGCCATGATCTTCGTTTTCTGAATGTTGACCCTTAAGCCAACTTTTTCACTCTCCATTTTCACTTTCATCAAGAGGCTTTTGAGTTCCTCTTCACTTTCTGCCATAAGGGTGGTGTGATCTGCATATCTGAGGTTATTGATATTTTTCCTGGCAATCTTGATTCTGGCTTGTGCTTCTTCCAGCCCAGCATTTCTCATGATGTACTCTGCATAGAAGTTAAATAAGCAGGGTGACAATATACAGCCTTGACGTACTCCTTAACCAATCTGTTGTCCATGTCCAGTTCTAACTGTTGCTTCCTGACCTGCACACAGATTTCTTAAGAGGCAGGTCAGGTGGTCTGGTACATCTCTTTCAGAATTTTCCACAGTTTATTGTGATCCACACAGTCAAAGGCTTTGGCATAGTCAATAAAGCAGAAATAGATGTTTTTCTGGAACTCTCTTGCTTTTTTGATGATCCAGCGGATGTTGGCAATTTGATCTCTGGTTCCTCTGCCTTTTCCAAAACCAGATTGAACATCAGGAAGTTCACAGTTCACGTATTGCTGAAGCCTGGCTTGGAGAACTGAGCATTACTTTACTAGCATGTGAGATGAGTGCAATTGTGCGGTAGTTTGAGCATTCTTTGGCATTCTAGTCAAATGAAATGTTTTAATTTTTGAATTTTCTTAACATAAAAAATTACTCTTTGATTTTTTTTTTCTTAGCTAAGGATATATACCCAAGTATTGCTATATGTTACTTTAACAATTGAACTGGATTAATTTCTTCTGTCATAAGCTTTGTGTCTTCCCGTTTCAAAGGGATTTTTTTTTTTTCCTTTTAATTCATTCTTGCCTGTGAGCTGCCATGGTGGTTAAGTTAGCAAGAACCATTCCAGAGAGATGAATGTGGTTAAAAACTGCTTTTTCTTTCTCTCCCTTTCCCATATGCATATAACCACACACAGCCACAAACTAAACACACCCACCACACATCACACACACACAGAAAAACACTATTAATCTGTAATAATTCAAGGGAATTCTCAGTGTAAAAGTATTTGTTTTGCCCATAGAAAAATGAATTTTTATTCATGATCTTTTGTGCCAGGACTACTGTAAGTGCTAAAATGTGCAATGCCTCTTTGCCAGAACTCAGCAAGTTAATAAGAGTATCAGAAGTATTACCAGAAGTCATATAATATACAGGAGCAAGATTTCATTTTTTTCTCTCTTAAATTGAGAATAAACCAGTTTATGATTGTGTAAGTGATATAAGTTATTTTTAACCATCAACCTTGATTATCTCAAAACCACAAGTTAAATAATTCAAGATTGATTATAAGCTCAAGGAATTGGTTATGTAAAATTAAAATTTATTAATTTTTAAATATTCTTGACACAGAGGCTAATGAAGACAAAGTATTCTACCTCTGTACTGTCTGAAGGCTCTGGCCAAAGTTTGAAAGCTCTTTCAGCTCCAAACCTTCTTAGATGCTCTTTTATGACAAGAAAAAGGAGGAAGGAGGACAACTATGTTTTGTGTGATTAAAGAAGGTTAGAAATCATGGCATATAGATTTTTAGATAGAGTTACAACTTTTTAGAGAGAAAAGATAAGGATTCTTAGCAACATTGACCTTCCAAATATGAGAGTTGTTAAGGCAAAATTGAGGCCTTGTGGAGCAAATAACATGCTAACCCTCAAAACGGCTTCTTGTGACCATGAAAAATATGGACAATTGGACAGAGGACATGAGGGATTTAGTTTTAATTATAGCAGTAAATTCAGGTTCACATACCAAACTCTAAGCAGTTTCCCCAATATTTTATCATTTTTTTGTATACTAGGAGGACAGTTTTACTGTAGTTATTTTGCTTGTATCATTGCTATAGTAAGCATAAAAAATTGTCACCTAAACTAAGATAGTTTTGGAAGTGACAGGAATACTATTAGTATTTTGGAGCTACAGGCAAAAACTAGGACTGAGTGGGAGAAAGAAGGAAATGAGAATACATGGTCACCCTAGGAATATATTTGTGATGAAGAGATTTTAATTGTCAAAGAATATGCACTATGTGCACCTTTTAGAAACTTGATAGTAGCTTCTAACTATTTGTGACACAATCTAAAAAGAAAGTAATTCAACTTGTGAAATTTGGTCAGCAATGACATTTATTAGCAGAAAGAAAAAGTGATAGAGTTTCACCTAAGTTTTAAACACAACACTTTAAAAGATGCATTCAAAACACTATAATATTATGGACTAGTAAATATCAGAAATAGAGCCCAATGAATGAGTTGCAAATATGATAATGTTGTTATAAGTTGTTCTATCAATGGAATATTCCTAAAATATAGTTTTAGATTTAACTACCTGTAGAATAATAGGGAAATACAAATAAAAATACATGTATGGCTTATCAGACAGAAATTCCATTATGCTCTGTTTTATGAAAGGATGTTTATATTTAACATCTGGTCTACAGACTGGAGTAGTCACAACTAATAATACTGAGAAATTCATAGTATGACAATACACGTAGTACAAAGGATTAGACTATTTATTTCCCTCAATGGTGGTGGTGTTTAGTCACTAAGTCATGTCCAACTCTTTAAAACTCCAGGAACTGCAGCACACTAGGCTTCCCTGTCCTTCACTATCTCCCAGAGTTTGCTCAAATTCATGTCCATTGAGTCAGTGATGTCTCATCTCTGACCATCTCTGGTGTCTCATATCTAACCATCTCATCCACTTCTGACCTCATCTCTCTTGCCCTCAATCTTTCCCAGTATCAGGGTCTTTTCCAATGAGTTGGCTCTTCGCATCAGGTGGCCAAAGTATTGGAAATTCAGCTTCAGCATTAGTCCTTCCAATGAATATTCAGAGTTGATTTCCTTTAGGATTGACTGGTTTGGTCTCCTTGCTGTCCAAGGGACTCTCAAGTGTTTTCTCTGGAACCACAATTCAAAAGTATCAATTCTTTGGCGCTCAGGCTTCTTGATGGTCCAACTCTCACATCTGTACATGACTACTGAAAAAATCATAGCTTTAATTATATGGACCTTTGTTGGCAAACTGGTGTCTCTAATTTTTAACACACTGTTTAGGTTTGTCATAGCTTTCTTCCAAGGAGCAAGCATCTTCTGATTCTGTGGTTGTAATCATGTCCACAGTGATTTTGCAGCCCAAGAAAATAAAATCTGTCACTGTTTCCACTTTTTACTCATCTATTTGCCATGAAATGATGGGATCAGATGCCATGATCTTTGTTTTTGGAATGTTGAGTTTTGTTTTGTTTTGGTTTTAAGTCTTTTTATTTTTTTAAATTTATTTATTTTAATTAGAAGCTGATTACTTTACAATATTGTATTGGTTTTGCCATACATCAACATGAATCTGCCACGAGTGTACACGTGTTCCCAATCCTGAACCCCCTCCCTTTTTCACTCTCTCTCTTCACCTTCATCAAGAGGCTCTTTAGCTCCTCCTCTCTTTCTGCCACTAGAGTAGTATCATCTGCATAACTGAGGTTGTTGGTATTTCTCCCAGCAATCTTGATTCCAGCTTGTAATTCATCTAGCCAGGCTTTTCACACTATGTACTCTGTATATAAGTTAAATAAGCAGGTGACAATATACTGCCTAGACATAGTCCTTTCTCAATTTGGAACCAGTCAGTTGTTCCATGTCCATTTCTAATTGTTGCTTCTTGGCCTGCATATAGGTTTCTCAGGAGACAGGTAGGGTGGTCTGGAATTTCCATCTCTTTAAGAATTTTCCAATGTTTCTTGTGATCCTAGGACTTCCCTGGTGTATCAGCTGGTGGAGAATCCACGTGCCAATGCAGGAGACACAAGAGACCACAGGTTTGAACCCTGGGTTGGGAAGATTCCCTAAAGAAGGAAAAGATAGCATGCTTTAGTATCCTTGCCTAGAAAATCCTATGGACAGAGAAGCCTGGTCCATGGGGTCTCAAAGAGTTGGACATGACTGAGCATTTATGCACACACACACACACACACACACAGTCAAAGGCTTTAGCATAGTCAGTGAAACAGAAGTAGCTTTTTTTTTTTTTCTAATTACCTTGCTTTTTCAATGATCCAGTAGATGTTGGCAATTTAATTTCTGGCTCCTCTGCCTTTTCTAAACACAGCTTGTACATCTGGAGGGTCTCAGTCATATTCTGCTAAAGCCTAGCCAAAAGGATTTTGAGCATAACCTTACTAGCATGAGAAATGAGTTCAATTATCCACTGTTTGAATATTCTTTGGCATTGTCTTTCTTTGGGATGGAGTGAAAACTGACCTTTTACCATCTTGTGGCCACTTCTGAGTTTCCCAAATCTGCTGACATATGGAGTATAGCCCTTTAATGGCATCATGTTTTAGGATTTGAAATAGCTCAGCTAGAATTCCATCACCTCCACTAGCTTTATTCCTAGTAATGCTTCTTAAGATCCACTTGACTTCACATTCCAGGATGTCTGGGTCTAGGTGAGTGATCACACAACTGTGGTTATCTGAGTCATTAAGATCTTTTTTTTTTTTTTTTGTATAGTTCTTCCGTATATTCTTGCCAGCTCTTCTTAACCTCTTCTGCTTCTGTTAGGTCCTTGCTGTTTCTGTCCTTTATTATGCCCATCTTTATATCAAATATACCCTTGGTATCTCCAATTTTCTTGTAGAGATCTCTAGTTTCCCCATGCTATTGTTTTCCTCTATTTCTTTGCATTGTTCACTTAAGAAGGCTTTCTTATCTCTCCTTGCTATTCTCTGGAACTCTCCATTCAGATGGGTGTATCTTTCCTTTTCTCCTTTGCCTTTCACTTCTTTTCTTTACTCAGTAAGACCTCCTCAGATAATCATTTTACCTTGTTTCATTTATTTTTCTTGGGGATGGTTTTGATTATTGCCTCCTGTACAATGTTGCAAACCTCTGTCCATAGTTCTTCAGGCACTCTGTCTACTAGATCTAATCCCTTGAATCTATTGGTCACTTCCACTGTATAATCATAAGGGATTTTATTTAGGCCATGCTTAAATGGTCCAGTAGTGTTCCCTACTTTGTTCAATTTAAGTCTGAATTTGGTAATAAGAAGTTCATGATCTAAGCTAAAGTCAGCTCTGGTCTTGTTTTTGATGACTGTGTAGAGCCTCTCCATCTTCAGCTGCAAATATTAATCAACCTGATTTCGATATTGACCATATGGTGATGTCCATGTGTATACTTGTCTCTTGTGTTGTTGGAAGAGGGTGTCTGCCATGACCAGTGTGCTCTCTTAGCAAAACTCTGTTAGCTTTTGTCCTGTTTAATTTTGTACTCCAAGGTCAAACTTGCCTGTTACTCCAGGTATCTTTTGACTTCCTAGTTTTGCATTCCAATCCCCTATGATGAAAAGGAAATCTTTTTTGGGGATTAGTTCTAGAAGGTCATCATAAAATTGTTCAATTTTAACTTCTTCAGCATTAGTGGTGGGGGGCGTAGGCTTGGATTACTGTCATATTGAATGGTTTGCCTTGGAAACAAACAGATCATTCTGCTGGTTTTGAGATTACATCCAAGTTATGCATTTCAAACTCTTTTGTTGACTCTAATCCATTTCTTCTAAGGGATTCTTGCCCACAGTAGTAGATATAATGGTCACCTGAATTAAATTCTCCCATTCTCATACATTTTAGTTCACTGATTCCTAAAATGTTGATATTCACTCTTGCCGTCTCCCGCTTAACCATGTCAACTTACCCTGATTCATGGACCTAACATTCCAAGTTTCTATGCAATATTGCTCTTTAAAGCATTGGACTTTACCTTGATTACCAGGCACATTCACAACTAAGCATTGTTTCTACTTTGTCCCAGGCTTTTTATTCTTTCTGGAGTTATTTCTCACTTGTCTTCAGTGGCATATTGAACACCTACTGACCCTGGGGGTTCATCTTCCATTGACATATCTTTTCGCCCTTTCATACTGTTCATGAGGTTTTCAAGGCAAGAATATTGAAGTGGTTTGCCATTCTCTTATCCAGTGGACCACATTTTGTCAGAACTCTCCACCATGACTCATCTGTCTTGGGTGGCTCTCCACAGCATGGCTCATAGCTCCATTGAGTTACAGAAGGCTGTGATACATGTTATCATTTTGGTTATATTTCTGGGATTGGGGTTTTCATTTTGGAGATTGTGAGTCTTCTGCATTAGCCCATAGTAAAGTAGTGACAAAGTACATGGAGGATAAAAACCTGCCATTCCAGTCATTTTAAAGTGCACACCTCAGTGGCCCAAAGGGGACTCTGGCCCTCTAGCAACACTGCTGGCTCCACAGGATGAGCCACCCTCAGCTCTCCTGCTATGGGGCACCCATCCTTTCCCTCAACTGACCACCTTAATTTTTTAAGCCTGCTTTTATGTGAAATTATGGTATTTGACTGAGCGACTTCACTTTCACTTTTCACTTTCATGCATTGGAGAAGGAAATGGCAACCCACTCCATTGTTCTTGCCTGGAGACCCCCGGGGATGGGAGAGCCTGGTGGGCTGCCATCTATGGGGTCGCATAGAGTCGGACACGACTGAAGTGATTTAGCAGCAGCAGCATGGTATTTGAATTAAATGTAAAATTTTCCAAAGTCAGCTTATTTTACCTAAGACAACTATATTTATATAATAAACAAATATATTTATTTTGAATTATAATTAAATAAGTTCATTTAAAAACTTGAACAAGCTGTGGCACAATCAGATTCTGTTTAGACATTACAAGTGCAAAATCAATCTGTAGGTTTCATGGACGAAAGAAAGAATGCTGAGATCACAATGAGGAACTTTGGCTTGGTGGGACTGGTCCTGAGTGACTGGGTGAATGATGAAACCTTCCTGAACCTCAGTTTTCTCATCTATAATAATGAAACAACTGGATTAGATTGCACATATATTCCTTTCCAGCTCCAGCATTTTGAACTTTTGTCCCATATACTCAAACCATCAAAACCAATTTTGCTATCATTTGGTTATTAATTTTACTAACTTTGTAAGTATGTATGTATGGGAATGATTTCCACTGAAATCCATAAAAAATTAACTTTATTTAAATGAATAATGACAGGAAAAAATTACTTTGGATGTTTAATCTCTAAGAGGTATACTTTTCTATTGGTTTCCCTCTAAATATCTTCATGTTGGCAATAAGCTGCACATAGTGGTGCTCTCTAGGTAGTGTGTTTCAGATGGACTTTATTTCACTTTTACATGATAAAATAATCAACATTGGTTCATAAGGATTTACTTTCTGGAGAGATTTGGAGGAAATTTCTGATATTTCTGATATTTTTCTAAAGCTACAAGTGAGATTCTATATGTTGTGTAGAATTTAAAGAGAAACTGCTTTTGATTCTTTTTAACAACTGAACTGTCCTATTTGAGATGTTCTAAAAAATGTCTGCCTAAAAAGGAGCTGAAAAATGATTATAAAATTATTTTGGTATCATTTACTGGAGAAAAATGTATAACATTGACTAACATTAACATGCCAGCATATATTAAAAAAAACTTGCAAAATTGCTAGTTACTAGAATATCGTTTAAAGCAACTGATTTTAGAATCTAAAGAAAATAAAACAAATACACCATGACAGAAATAGACTTACAGAGAACACATTAGTGGTTACCAGAAGGGAGAGCAGTGGGGAGAGGGATTAAATACACAAACAGGATTAAGAGGTACAAATTACTATATATATAATAAATAAATTAAAAGGAATATATTGTACAGCACAGGGAATATAATCAATATTTTATAACTATGTATGGAATATTATTAATAAAATAATATTGAATCACTATGTTCTACACCTGACTAATATAATACTGTAAGTAACATAATTTCAATGAAAAATAAAAAGGTTATTATAAGATATTACTTTGCTGTACAAATGAAATGTTTTAAATTAATGTATAGTTAAATTTAAGAAAAATAAACCTGCAATAAATAAATAAAGCAAGCAATGAATGAATAGAAAGATTTGTCTTTTTCTTGCTTGAAATGACTTCCACACTGACTTCCACACCTGGCTATGTACTTTCTAAGATCCTGAGTTTTCTCTGGAATACATTACGGTTTACAATATGCAATCACTTACAATTATAAGTGCATGTAATCTCGGATTTGTGATCACAAACTTGAACATAATTCAAGTGATTTGGTCTCTTTTAAGTGTTACACTCTCCTTAGTAACACTAACAATGCAATAGAGAATGAGAACTGTGTAGACACTAAATAAGTCCCTACTGACAGAGGCTATGTGTAGCAGGACTGCTTGTGGGTGCAAGTTCAGATATACAAAGCATTTATTAGACCAGATTCCATCACTTCAAGATGTTACTGAATTTTCAAAGCTTTGAATATAGTAAGCATTAACAAAGTATAGATAGATAGAAGCATAGATAATGAGAACTGCCTCTAGAATAGATACCCTCTTGGTGTGAATGTGTACATCTCTCCTTTTAAAAATAATTGCTCTTGGATTGTCGACCTCATTAGAAATTACTCAAACACATTGCTTTTTATGGCTGAGTAATATTAATATTCCATTGTATTAATATATATGTATCACAGTTCTTTATCCATTCATCTGTTGATGGACATCTAGGTGGCTTCCATGTTCTAGCTATTGTAGACTGGTTCAATGAACACTGGGGTACGTGAGTCTATTATACAAAGTAAGTAAGTCAGAAAGAGAAAAACAGATATTGTATATTAATGCATATGTATGGAATCTAGAAAGGTGGTACTGATGAACCTATCTGCAGGACAGCAGTGGAGATGCAGACATAGAGAACGGATTTGTGGACACAGTAGAGGAAGGAGAGGGAAGGACAAATTGAAAGAGTAATACTGAGACATGTGCAAACGAGGCAGCCAGTGAAAATTTGCTGCATGATACAGGGAACTCAAACTTGGTGCTCTGTGACAACCTAGAGGGGTGGGATGGAGTGGGAGGTGAGTTGGAGGTTCAGGAGGGAGGGGACATATGTATACCTATGACTGATTCATGTGACATATGGCAGAAACTAACAAAATACTACAAAGCAATTTTCTTCCTATTTTTAAACGTAACAAGAAAAATATTCAAAATAAATTAGAAAACGTTTCTGAGCTGTATAAAAAAGTTTGTTTAAACACATTGAATTGTTGCATTTCAGGAAAGACTAATCAAGAGGTACATTTTTGGAAAAAACCTTGAATTACAAGAATAAAGAAAAATATTTTAAAAAATAAATAAAGTAAGTCCTCTTTAGACTGAATTCTAATAACCCAATCCAGTGAAAAAATCTTAACATAATTGGTCCACATTATTTCCTGCTATATAATTTTATATATATTTTCTTTAGTTGTGGCTATTTTTATACTACTAATGGAAAGGGCTTTGCTTGTTATAGCATCTTCTGCATCATATTCTAAGATCTTTTTTTTTTTCTGGAAACTTAAGGAAAACGAAATGTACATAATGATGCAGTCATATCTGCCATTTGAATCACTCTGAAGAATGCTACATTAACTGTTCTCTCCACAATAAATAATGGAATAGTTATTTCTAATAAAATATTTCACAATAAATTATTGTGCTAATAAATTACTTATAAATTATTTATAAAGTATCATGACAATAAATTACTTATGAATAAATTATATATTTCACAGTAAGTTATTTCTAAGTATTCCAAATACAATTAGGTTCTAAGAATATTACAGAATATATTTTCAAAGCATTTTTTTAAATTCAGAGAATGCCATTCAAAACTTTGAAAATACTCATTCTTGCCTAAAGCAGAAACATAAACATACTTTTTTTAAAAAAAAACTACCTGGAATTTAATCATTCAGTCACAATTCATTATGTTAAAAAATAAAGAATAGTTTGGGAGATGTTCTAAAGCCTTGGATTGACTCTTCTGAGTTTTTAGGTCTGAATTGAACATAAAAATTATATCCTGTGACATGATGAAAACACAGTTCTGTATGTGTAACTGTTATAAAGCAATGCTGACACCTACAGAGAATGTATGCAAATATCCAGGTTTAATTGCTGTGTACTTCATTGACTGGTATTAATACTTTGAATTCCAGTTATCCTGATATGCAAAAATGAAACATCTTAAGTTTGATTGTTGCCTTTAAAAAGGATATTTGATTTAAATTAAAAGGATATTTTATTGTCTGTTCAAGAAAGCTAATTGTTTAAACATTATTATTTGAGTGTCAAATCAAAATGATTTGGTTATTTTAACAGTCAAGGGTGCAATTTATCTTACCTGCCTCATTGCTGTGGGTCCATCTGCTGATGTCAGCTGATGACCTGTGTGAAATATACTCACAGTGAAAAATAAATAAACATGTTTATTCTTTTTCCTCCTGCATTTTGTGTAGTATTTCTAGGCGGGAGGAGAGCTAGTTTCCTCTTTCTGGGAGAATTAAGACAGGATGTTTCCAAATCTATTGCTGGAGGCCAGGGAGAAGTATAAACTACCTTTATCCAATATTTTTTCTATCAGCCCTTCAATTCTGTGTTGTAGAACTAGTCCCCACAAATTAAAGCACATATGAAGTCAATCCAAAGAATACTTTTTTTTTATGTAAACAAAACTCACTACTTTCTTTAATGAGCATTAATGAAAGGAAGGCAAAATAACAAATTCTTTATTAAACAAATATTTGAAAGCCTACTTGTCTTGGGGAAAAATCAGGCTCCTAGAGTGGGCTGGAGGAAGCACAAGTTGGAATCAAGATTGCCAGGAGAAATACCTCAGATATGCATATGACGCCACCCTTACGGCAGAAAGTGAAGAAGAACGAAAGAGCCTCTTGATGAAAGTGAAAGAGGAAAGTGAAAAAGTTGGCTTAAAGTTCAACATTCAGAAAACTAAGATCATAGCATCTGGTCCTATCACTTCATGGCAAATAGATGGGGAAAAAGTGGAAACAGTGGCTGACTTCATTTTTCTGGGCTCCAAAATCACTGCAGATGGTGACTGCAGCTATGAAATTAAAAGACGCTTGTTCCTCAGAAGGAAAGTTATGAGCAACTGGACAGCATGTTAAAAAGCAGAGACATTACTTTGCCAACAAAGGTCCGTCTAGTCAAGGTTATTGTTTTTCCAGTGGTCATGTATGGATGTGAGAGTTGGACTATAAACAAAGCTGAGCACAGAAGAATTGATGCTTTTGAACTGTGGTGTTGGAGAAGACTCTTGAGAGTCCCTTGGACTGCAAGGAGATCCAACCAGTCCATCCTAAAGGAGATAAGTCCTCTGTGTTCATTGGAGGGACTGATGTTGAAGCTGAAACTCCAATACTTTGGTCACCTGATGCAAAGAGCTAATTCATTTGAAAAGACCTTGATGCTGGGAAAGATTGGGGGCAGGAGGAGAAGGGGACGACAGAGGATGAGATGGTTGGATGGCATCACTGATACAATGGACAAGGGTTTGGGTGAACTCCAGGAGTTGGTGATGGCGAGGCCTGGTGTACTGCAGTTCATGGGGTTGCAGACAGTCAGACACAATTGAGCTACTAAACTGAACTGAACTGAAGAGTGATGACTAATCAGAGTCCACTGATTCTCATTTAAAGCTCAGTATCCAACTAGCTACTCTGATAGATAATGTCCTATTTATTTGCAATAAAAACAACAAAAAATGATTTTTTTTAATGAAAGTCCAGCAGCTTTATAAAGAAAATGTAGAAAACTTTATTGAGAGACAATAAAGTTGACTTAAATGAATGTGAGAAACATGTTCCTGAAAACTTAGATTAGTATAGAGATGTCAATTACCTCTTAATTAATTTGTAGATTTTATGTAATTATAAAAAAAATTTTGGTGGAGTTTTATTTGCTTAGATCTGTTAGAAATGGTGGAAATCAGGGTTTTCCAGAGAAGCCAAACTAATAGGAGACATATACATAAATCTCTGGGGCCCACCCACATTGGGGAAGGCAAATTCCTTACTCAGTCTGTTGATTCAGATGTTTATCTTATTCAGAAATAATCTCACAAACACACCCAGACTATGGTCCAGTCCATAAGATTAGCCACTACAGAAGTTCGTGGGTAAAACTAGCAAAGAGAATTTTGCTAACAAAGACTCAGGACACTGTTAGCAAATAATTATATGCCTAAAGAAATGTGTATTCCATAATATAAATTATATATCATAATAAATATCAGTCAGTTCAGTTGCTCAGTCATGTGCGATCTTTGCAACCCCATGAATCTCAGCACGCCAGGCCTCCCTGTCCATCACCAACTCCAGGAGTTACCCAACTCATGTCCATCGAGTCAGTGATGCCATCCAGTCATCTCATCCTCTGTTGTTCGCTTCTCCTCTGGCCCTCAATCCACCCCAGCATCAGGGTCTTTTCCAATGAGTCAACACTTCTCATGAGGTGGCCAAAGTATTGGAGTTTCAGCATCAGTCCTTCCAATGAACACCCAGGACTGATCTCCTTTAGGATGGACTGGGTGGATCTGCTTACAGTCGAAAGGACTCTCAAGAGTTGTCTCCAACGCCACAGTTCAAAAGCATCAATTCTTCAGTGCTCAGCTTTCTTCACAGTCCATCTCTCACATCCATACATGACCACTGGAAAAACCATAGCCTTGACTAGATGGACACTTGTTGCCAAAGTAATGTCTCTGCTTTTTAATATGCTGTCTAGGTTGGTCATAACTTGGCTTCCAAGGAGTAAGCATCTTTGAATTTTATGGCTACAATCACCATCTGCAGTGATTTTGGAGCCCCAAAAATAAAGCCTGACACTGTTACCACTGTTTCCCCATCTATTTGCCATGAAGTGATGAGACCAGATGCCATGATATAGTTTTCTGAATGTTGAGTTTTAAGCCAACTTTTTCACTCTCCTCTTTCACTTTCATCAAGAGGCTTTTTAGTTCCTCCTCACTTTCTGCCATAAGGGTGGTTTCATCTGCATATCTGAGGTTATTGCTATTTCTCCCAGCAATCTTAATTCCACCTTGTGGTTCTTCCAGGCCAGCGTTTCTCATGATGTACTCTGCATAGAAGCTAAATAAGCAGGATGACAATATACAGCCTTGATGTACTTTTTCCTATTTGGAACTAGTCTGTTGTTCCATGTCCAGTTCTAACTGTTGCTTCCTGACCTGCATATAGATTTCTCAAGAGGCAGGGCAGGTGGTCTGGTATTCCCATCTCTTTCAGAATTTTCCACAGTTTATTGTGATCCACACAGTCAAAGGCTTTACCAAGGTCAATAAAGCAGAAATAGATGTTTTTCTGGAACTCTCTTGCTGTTTTGATGATCCAGCGGATGTTGGCAATTTGATCTCTGGTTCCTTTGCCTTTTCTAAAACCAGCTTGAACATCTGGAAGTTCACGGTTCATGTATTGCTGAAGCCTGGCTTGGAGAATTTTGAGCATTACTTTACTAGCGTATGAGATGAGTGCAATTGTGCAGTAGGTCAAGCATTCTTTGGCATTACCTTTCTTTGGGATTGGAATGAAAACTGACCTTTTCCAGTCCTGTGGCCACTGCTGAGTTTCCAAATTTGCTGGCATATTGAATGCAGCACTTTCACAACATCATCTTTCAGGATTTGAAATAGCTCAACTGGAATTCCCTCACCTCCACTAGCTTTGTTCGTAATGATGGTTTCTAAGGCCCACTTGACTTCACATTCCAGGATGTCTGGCTCTAGGTGAGTGATCATACCATTGTGATTATCTGGGTGGTGAAGATCTTTTTTGTACAATTCTTCTGTGTATGCTTGCCACCTTTTCTTAATATCTTCTGCTTCTGTTAGGACCATACCATTTCTGTCCTTTATTGTGCCCATCTTTGCATGAAATATTCCCTTGGTATGTCTAGTTTTCTTGAAGAGACTCCAGTCTTTCCCATTCTGTTGTTTTCCTCTGTTTCCTTGCATTGATCACAGAGGAAGGATTTCTTATCTCTCCTTGCTATTCTTTGAAACTTTGCATTCAAATGCTTATATCTTTCCTTTTCTCCTTTGCTTTTTGCTTCTCTTCTTTTCACAGCTATTTGTAAGACCTCCTCAGACAGCCATTTTGCTCTTTTTCATTTCTTTTCCATGGGGGTGGTTTTATCCCTGTCTCCTCTACAATGTCATGAACCTCAGACCATAGTTTATTAAGCACTCTGTCTATCAGATCTAGTCCTTTAAATCTATTTCTCACTTCCACTGTATAATCATAAGGGATTTGACTTAGGGCATACCTGAATGGTCTAGTGGTTTTCCCTACTTTCTTCAACTTAAGTCTGATTTTTGCAATAAGGAGTTCATGATCTGAGCCACAGTCAGCTTCCGGTCTTGTTTTTGCATACTGTATAGAGCTTCTCCATCTTTGGCTGCAAAGAATATAATCAATCTGATTTCGGAGTTGACCATCTGGTGATGTCCATATGTAGAGTCTTCTCTTGTGTTGTTGAAAGAGGATGTTTGCTAAGACCTGTGTGTTCTCTTGGCAAAACTATTAGCCTTTGCCCTGCTTCATTCCGTATTCCAAGGCCAAATTTGCCTGTTACTCCAGGTGTTTCTTGATTTCCTACTTTTGCATTCCAGTCCCCTATAATGAAAAGGACATCTTTTTTGAGTGTTAGTTCTAAAAGGTCTTGTAAGTCTTCATAGAACCATTCACCTCCAGCTTCTTCAGCGTTACTGGTTTTGGCATAGGCTTGGATTACCGTGCTATTGAATGGTTTGCCTTGGAAACGAACAGAGATCATTCTGTCATTTTTGAGATTGCATCCAAGTACTGCATTTCAGACTCTTTTGTTGGCCATGATGGCTACTCCATTTCTTCTGAGGGATTCCTGCCCACAGTAGTCTATATAATGGTCATCTGAGTTAAATTCACCCATTCCAGTCCATTTTAGTTCACTGATTCCTAGAATGTCGACAATCACTCTTGCCATCTCCTGTTTCACCACTTCCAATTTACCTTGATTCATGGACCTGACATTCCATGTTCCTATGCAATATTGCTCTTTACAGCATTGGACCTTGCTTCTATCACCAGTCACATCCACAGCTGGGTATTCTTTTTGCTTTGGCTCCATCCCTTCATTCTTTCTGGAGTTATTTCTCCACTGATCTCCAGTAGCATATTGGGCACTTACCTACCTGGGGAGTTTCTCTTTCAGTATCCTATCATTTTGCCTTTTCATACTCTTCATGGGGTTCTCAAGGCAAGAATACTGAAGTGGTTTGCCATTCCCTTTTCCAATGGACCACATGAATTGAAAATAATAATTAGAATATTGTAGCACTATATAGGCAGACACTTAAAAAGAATAGAATCTATAGTTTGTGAGTAGATTCCCATATCACAAAATATTGTGAAAGGAAGAATCAGTCAGTAAAATGGTGTTAAAATTGATTTCCTAGTATATTAAACCAGGGAAAATACAGATAAAAATGCAGAACCTAAATTGCAGGTATCATCTTATCTTTGTATATGAATGTGTGTGCCATATGCTCAGTTGCATCCTACTATTTGTGACCCCATGGACTATAGTTCAACAGGCTCCTCTTTCCATGGAATTTTTTAGGCAAGAATACCTGAGTGGTTTGCCATTTCCTTCTCCAGGGGATCTTCCTAAGCCAGTCTGTGGCTCCTGTGTATCCATGATTGCAAGAAGATCCTTTACCTCTGAGCTATCATTAGATATGAATGATAATATTATAAAACAAAATGAAATTAAAAAGTAAAGAGTGATTGAATTAAGCCCCCACCTAAAGTGGAAATTTCTATGTATCATATATGCCATATATATTAAAAAGAAAATATCAAAATTTAGCAAAAGGTTTACAGTGATTATAAAAAAACAAAAACCTATAAGGAAAATACAAAATGGCCAATTGAAAACTAGGCAAGGATTATAAAAAGGTCATTTTCAAAAAAAATAATACAAATATTTAATAGATAAAAGAAAAATTGTTCAACATCACTAGTATATAATCAGATAAATTCTAGTTAATGTTATAGTTTTTTGGAAATTAAAGTTGTGAAAGATGAAAAATAGATTATATTCAGTACTGAGTCAGTATTGAGTAGGTATATGAGAGTGTACATGTTAAAAATACACAGTCTCATATATTGCTGATAGACTATTAACATAGTAAATCCCTCTGAAAACATAATGGATGAGATTAATTATCATACTTTTTGACATTAATTTCACTATATGCTTTTATCTTATGGAATTATGCTAAGAAACATATTCTAAGAAAATTACAAAAGTAGCCTAAGATATTAATACATTAGTACATTTACTGAAGCAACACAAAATTGGGCATTGTCTAAATGTTCAACAATTGAGGAGAACACGTGTACAACCATGGTGGATGCATGTTGATGTATGGCAAAACCAATACAATATTGTAAAGTAAAAAAAAAAAAAAAAAAATTAAAAAAAGAGAAATCAGGAAGGTGATTTTGCTACTTCCATGAGATAAAATATTATGTAGCTATTAAGAAAATATTTTCAAAGAAATTTTAATATATAAGAAAGAAAATTCACCAAGATAAGAAATATGGCTATCGTGTGGGGTAAAGCCAGGATGGAAAGACCAATTTGAGTAAAGAAATTAACTTGGATGTGTTGAATTTCAACTGAATAAGAAGTAGCCAAAGAATGGCAATTGAATACATGAGACTCGAGCACAGAGGAGATGTTGCTGTTGTTGTTGTTGTTGTTGTTGTTGTTGAGTCACTCAGTCATGTCCAATTCTTTGCAACTCCATGGACTGAAGCATCCAGGTTTGCCTGTTCTTCACCATGTCCTGGAGTTTGCTCAAATTCATGTCCATTGAGTCGGTGATGCCATTCAATCATCTTGTCCTCTGTTGTCCCCATTTTCTCCTGACTTCAATTTTTCCCAACATCAAGGTCTTTTCCAATGAATTGGCTTTTTGCATCAGATGGCCTAAGTGTTGGAGCTTCAGCTTCAGCATCAGTCCTTCCAGTGAATATTCAGGATTCATTTCCTTTAGGATTGACTGGTTTGATCTCCTTACAGTCCAAGGTACTCCCCAAAATTTTCTGCAACATCATGGTTTGAAACCATCTATTCTTCAGTTCTCAGCCTTCTTGATGGTCCAATTCTCACATCTGTACATGACTACTTGAAAAAAACCATAGCTTTGACTAGATGAATCTTTGTCAGCAAAGGAATGTCTCTGCTTTTTAATACTCTGTCTAGATTTGTCATATATTTTTGCTTTTTCATACTGTTTATGGGGTTCCCAAGGTAAGAGTGCTGAAGTGGTTTGTAATTCCCTTCTCCACTGGACCACGTTTTGTCAGACTCCACGATGACCCATCAACCTTGGGTGGCCCTACATGGCATAATTCACAGTTTAATTGAGTTAGACAAGGCTGTGGTCCCTGTGATCAGTTTCATTTGTTTTCTGTGATTGTGGTTTTCATTTGGTCTGCCCTCTGAGGGATAAGGATAAGAGGCTTATGGAAGCTTCCTGATGGAAGAGACTGACTGTGGAGGAAACTGGATCTTGTTCTGATGGGTGAGGCCATACTGAGTAAATCTTTAATTCAATTTTCTGTTGATGGGCAGGGCTGTGTTCCCTCTCCTTTGACCTGAGGCCAAACTATGGTGGAGGTAATGAAGATATTGGTGACCTCCTTCAAAAGGTCTCATGCAAGAGTACAGAAGAACTATACAAAAATGGTCTTCATAACTCAATAACCACAATGGTGTGATCACTCACCTAGAGCCAGAATCCTGGAACTGAAGTCAAGTGGGCCTTAGGAAGCATCATTACAAACAAAGCTAGTGGAAGTGATGGAATTTCAGTTGAGCTATTTTTCAAAACCTAAAAGTTGATGCTGTGAAAGTGCTACACTCAATATGCCAGCAAATTTGGAAAGCTCAGCAGTGGCCACAGGACTGGAGAAAGTCCATTTTCATTCCAATCCCAAAGAAAAGCAATGCCAAAGAATGTTCAAATTACTGCACAATTGCACTCATCTCACAGGCTAGCAAAGTAATGCTCAAAATTCTCAAGCCTGGCTTCAACAGTATGTGAATGGTGAACTTCCAGATGTTCAAGTTGGATTTAGAAAAGTCAGAATGAGAAATCAAATTGCCAACATACATGGACAACTGAAAGCACAAGAGAATTTCAGAAAAACATCTATTTCTGCTTTATTGGCTATGCCAGAGCCTTTGACCGTGTGCATCACAACAGACTGTGGAAAATTCTTAAAGAGTTGAAAACACCAGACCACCTAACTTGCCTCTGGAGAAATATATATGCTGGTCAAGAAGCAACAGTTAGAAATGAACATGAAAAAACAGACTGGTTCCAAATTGGGAAAAGAGCATATCAAGGCTGTGCATTGTCAACCTGCCTATTTATCTTATATGTTCAGTTCTGTTCAGTCACTCAATCGTGTCTGACTCTTTGTGATCCCATGGACTGGAGCACGCGAGGGCCTCCCTGTCCATCACCAACTCCTGGAGTTTACTCAAACTCATGCCCATTGAGTAAGTGATGCCATCCAACCATCTCATCCTCTGTCATCCCCTTCTCCTCCTTCCTTCGATCTTTCCAGCATCAGGGTCTTTTCAAATCAGTCAGTTCTTCCCATCAGGTGGCCAAAGTATTGGAGTTTCAGCTTCAGCATCAGTCCTTCCAATGAATATTCAGGACTGATTTCCTTTAGGATGGACTGGTTGGATCTTCTTACTGTCCAAGAGACTCTCAAGAGTCTTCTCCAACACCACAGTTCAAAAGCATCAATTCTTCAGTGCTCAGCTTTCTTTATAGTCCAACTCTCACATGCATACATGACAATTGAAAAACCATAGCCTTGAATAGACAGACTTTTGTTGGCAAAGTAATGTCTCTTATTTTTAATACACTGTCTAGTTTGGTCATAAGTTTTATTCCAAGGAACAAGCATCATTTAATTTCATGGGTGCAGTCACCATCTGCAGTGATTTTGAGCCCAGAAAAATAAAGTCAACCACTGTTTCCACTGTTTCCCCATGTATATGCCATAAACTGATGGGAACAGGTGCCATGATCTTAGTTTTGTGAATGTTTAGTTTTTTTTTTTTTTCTTTTTTTAAATATAAATTTCTTTATTTTAATTTGAGGCTAAATACTTTACAATATTGCATTGGTTTTGCCATACATCAACATGAATCTACCATGGGTGTACACGTGTTCCCCATCCTGAACCCCCTCCCACCTCCCTCCCCATACCATCCCTCTGGGTCATCCCAGTGTACCAGCCCCAAGCATACTGTATCATGCATGGAACCTAGACTTGCAATTCGTTTCATATATGATTTAAGCCTACTTTTTCACACTCCTCTTTCACTTTCATCAAGAGCCTCTTTAGTTCTTCTTTGTTTTCTGCCATAAGTGTAGTGTCATCTGCATTTCTGAGGTTATTGATATTTTGACTGGCAATCTTGATTCCACCTTGTGCTTCATACAGTCCAGTGTTTCTCATGATGTACTCTGTATATAAGTTAAATAATCAGTGTGACAATATACAGCCTTAACACACTCCTTTCCTGATTTGGAAACAGTCTTTTTTTTTTTTTTCCATGTCCAGTTCCAGCTGTTACTTCTTGACTTGTATACAGATTTCTCTGGAGGCAGGTCAGGTGGTCTGGTGTTCCCATATCTTTCAGAACTTTCTACAGTTTGTTGTGTGCACACAGTCAAAGACTTTGGCAGTCAATAAAGCAGAAGCAGATGATTTTCTGGAACTCTCTTGCTTTTTTAATGATCCAGCAGATGTTGGCAATTTGATCTCTGGTTCGTCTGCCTTTTCTAAATCCAGCTTGAACATCTGGCATTTCATGGTTCACATACTGTTGAAGCCTGGCTTGGAGAATTTTGAGCATTACCTTGCTAGCATGTGAGATGAGTGCAACTGTGTAGTAGTTTGAGCATTCTTTGGCATTACCTTTCTTTGGGATTGGAATGAAAACACCATTTCCAGTCCTGTGGCCACTGTTGAGTTTTCCAAATTTGTTAGTATATTGAGTGTAGCACTTTCACAGAATCATCTTTTAGGATTTGAAATAGCTCAACTGGAATTCCATCACCTTCACTAGCTTTGCTCATAATGATGCTTCCTAAGGCCCACTTGACTTTTCATTCCCAGATGTCTGGCTTTAGGTGAGTGATCACACCATCATGATTATCTGGGTCGTGAGGATCTTTTTTGTATAGTTCTTCTGTGTTTTCTTGCCACCTGTTCTTAATATTTTCTACTTCTGTTAGGTCCATACTATTTCTGTTTTTATTGTGTCCATCTTTGTATGAAAATTTCCCTTGGTATCTCTAATTTTCTTGAAGAGATCTCTAGTCTTTCCCATTCTATTATTTTCTTCTATTTCTTTGCATTGATATCTAAGGAAGGTTTCTTATCTCTCCTTGCTATTGTTTGGAACTCTGCATTCAAATGGGTATATCTTTCCTTCATGCCGGGCTAGATGAAGCAAAAGCTGGAATCAAGATTGCCGGGAGAAATATCAATAACCTCAGATACACAGATGACACCAGACTTATGGCAGAAAGTGAAGAAAAACTAAAAAGCCTCTTGATGAAAGTGAAAGAAGAGTGTGAAAAAGTAGGCTTAAAACTCAACACTCAGAAAACTAAGATCATGGCATCTGGTCCCATCACTCATGGCAAATAGATGTGGAAACAATGAAAACAGTGAGAGATTTTATTTTTTCTGGGCTCCAAAATCACTGCACATGGTGACAGCAGCCTTGAAATTAAAACATGCTTGCTCCTTGGAAGAAAAGTTATGACCAACCTAGACAGCATATTAAAAAGCAGAGACATCACTTTGCCAACAATGGTCCATCTAGTCAAAACTATGGTTTTTCCAGTAGTCATGTATGGATGTGAGGGACTTTAAAGATAGGTGAACGCTGAAGAATTAATGGTTTTGAACTGTGGTATTGGAGAAGACTCTTGAGAATCCCTTGGATGCAAGGAGATCCGATCAGTCAATCCTAAAGGAAACCAGTCCTGAATACTCATTGGAGGGACTGATGCTGAAGCTGAAACTCCAATACTTTGGCCACCTGATGGGAAGAACTGACTGATTTGAAAAGACCCTGATGCTGGGAAAGATTGAAGGCAGGAGGAGAAGGAGATGCCAGAGGATGAGATGGTTGGATGGCATCACTGACTCCATGGAGATGAGTTTGAGCAAGCTCTGGGGGTTGGTGATGGACAGGGAAGTCTTTGTGCTGCAGTCCATGGGGTCACAAAGAGTCAGACACGACTGAGCTACTAAACTGACTGACTCATTGTTGCCATTGCTTCCCCATCCCATGAAGTGATGGGACCAGATGCCATGATCTTAGTTTTTTGTATGTTAAATTTTAAGCCACCTTTTTCACTCTTTCACTTTCCTCAAGGGACTGTTTATTTCCTCTTCACTTTCTGCCATTAGGTGGTGTCATCTTCATATCCGAGGTTATTGATATTTTTCCTGGAAATCTTGACTCCAGCTTATGCCTGTGCTTCATCCAGCCTGGCATTTCGCATGATGTACTCTGCATATGAGTTAAATAAGCAGGGTGATGATATCAGCCTTGATATGCTCCTTTCCCGATTTTGAGGCAGTTAGTTCCATGCCTGATTCTGTTGCTTCCCGACCTGCATAGTTTTTTCAGGAGACAGGTAAGGTGGTCTGGTATTCCCATCTCTTGAAGAATTTTCCAATTTGTTGTGATCCAGTTTGTTGTGATCCACAGTCAACGGCTTTAGCAGTGAACGCATTAAAGGCATCAGCAATGAAACAAATGTTTTTCTCTGGAACTCTCTTGCTTCATCTATGATCCAATGAATATTGACAATTTGATATGTGGTTCCTCTGCCTTTTCTAAATCCAGCTTGTACATCTGGAAGTTCTCAGTTCATGTATTGTTGAAGCGTAGCTTGAAGGGTTTGAATATTACCTTGCTAGCATGTGAAATGAGTGCAATTACGTGGTAGTTTGAACATTCTTTGGCATTACCCTTCTTTGGGATTTGAATGAAAACTGACCTTTCCAGTCCTGTGACCACTGTGGAGTTTTCCAAATTTGCTGGTGTACTGAGTGTAGCACTTTCACAGCATCATATTTTGGGATTCGAAATAGCTCAGCTCGAATATCATCACCTCCACTAGCTAGTGATGCTTCCTAAGGCCCACGTGACTTTTCTCTCCAGGATGCCTGGTCTAGGTGAGTTATTACACCTCATGGTTATCCAGATCTTTAAGTCTTTTTTTGTTTGTTTTTGGTGTAGTTCTTCTCTGTATTCTTGCCACCTCTTCTTAATATCTTCTACTTCTGTTAGGTTCATACTGTTCTATCCTTTATTTTGCCCATCTTTGCATGAAATGTTCCCTTGGTATCTCTGATTTTCTTGAAGAAATCTCTAGTTTCCCCATTCTACTCTTTTCCTCTGTTTCTCTGCATTGATCCCTGAGGAAGGCTTTCTTATCTCTCCTTTCTATTCTTTGAAACCCTGCATTCACTACTGATATATTTTTCCTTTTCTCCTTTGCCTTTCACTTCTCTTCTTTTCTCAGCTATTTGTAAGGCCTACTCAGACAACCATTTTACCTTTTTGCATTTCTTTTTCTTGGGGATGATTTTGATCACCACCTCTTATACAATGTTACAAACCTCCATCCATAGTTCTTCAGGCACTCTATCAAATCTAATCCCTTGATATAAACTGGGGAGTTAATACATCTTTCCCTGTTTCTAACATCTCTGGTCATTCTGGTAAAACTCTTTGTGTAGGGATTGACTCTCCTTTTCCTTACATTGTCTTTTTCTCCTGAGAAAATTTCATCTCCTTCATCAGGTTCTATGAATATTTCCTTCATATTAATACATTTACTTAATGGAGTAATTTATATTCCATTTAGTGGGCTAACATTTTCTCTCTCATGACTGACACAAACTGTGGCAATATATTCCTCCACATCTCTAACAAAAACATAAACTTTATTATGTCTCTCTGTTTCTCAAAATCTTGAATGTTTCCTCATTGCTTATAATGTTAACAATCTCCCATTAGCTTTAACAAACATTTACTGTATCATCACACAACCAACCTCAGGTAGTTTGTTTCCATGGGATGTAATCTCTGTCTCTCTTCTATAACCCCAGTCCTATTCATATGTAAAGAGTCACATAAAGTGTCTTATTCTATATTATATCTTTCTTCAAAGTCCCAGGCAAAATGTTTACTCACACTGAACTTTCCATGGTTCCTGTTTTTACCTTTTAGATTACACATATCTTGTACTAGCCTATGTTTTTCTCTTTTGTTAAATGTTTTACTTCATCTATTAATTCTCTCAGTTTTAGCAAAATTGGGGACTTTTAAACATTCCCGTTTTACAATATCTGGGCTTAAAACAAAATACAACAACAATAATAAAACAAAATCAAGGGAGTGACATTTTAACTAATACAAATAAAGAGATTAACACATCCTAATTAGTGTCATGTTACAAAAGAGAAAACCTGATCCTTTTCCAAGTCTATGGGGCTTTTGCAAAGCAGTTTTATTTTGGCCACACACAAAAAAATCTTAACACATTCCTAACACCAAAAAGACCATAAAGAAGGTTGAGCACTGATTTGATACCTTCAAACTGTGGTACTGGAGAAAACTCCTGAGAGTCCCTTAGACAGCAAGGAGATAAAACTAGTCATCTTAAAGGAAGTCAATCCTGAACACTCATTGGAAGGACTGATGCAGAAGCTGATGCAAACAGCTGACTCATTGGAAAAGACCCTGATGCTGGAAAAGATTGAGGGCAGAAGGAGAAGAAGGCATCACAGGATGAGATGGCTGGATGGCATCTCCGGTGCAATGGCCGTGAACTTGGGCAAACCTGGGAGATGGTGAGGGACACAGAGGCCTAGCAGTCCATGGGGTTGCAAAGAGTAGGACAAGACTGGGCAACTGAACAACAAACAGCAAAAAAAAATGTGCAAGATCACTTTCTTGGATCACAATATTAAAAAATAAAAGGAAATAAAAATAAACTGGAAATTAAAGACATAAATTTTCTAATTAATTTTCAAGTGAAATTTAATGAAATTAGAATAAAGCTACATAGTATCTAAAAGCATTACAGTGAGAAAAATAAATTTTAAACTATGAGATATTGCCTAAGTTCTTCACTAAAAATACTTCATGTGAAAGATATAATGCCTTAACTTGCTGAATATACATTTCAACTTTCAATCAGGGTGGCTTTGAGAATGACAGGAACTGAGAAGCTAAAACCTACTTTTACATGACTTCCTCACAACTAGAATTTTGGATTTGAGATTGGTTCCTCCAAGAGCACACTCTTGTGAGTTTGTTTTCAACAGAAATTTAATCTGAGACACATATACTTTGCTAACTCTTCTAGTAGGCACATCACAAAAAGTAAAAAGAAACAAATGAAGTTAATTTTTAGTAATGCATTTGACTTTATCCAATATATTCAAAATATTGTTTTTGCAACATATAATCAATATTTAAAAGCTACAATGTTTTACATTGTAAAAATGTGCAAGATCCCATTTTAGTCTTCCCATTTAGTTTAGTTTTCCCATTTAGTCTTTGAAATCTTGTTTGTATTTTAAACTTAGAGCACATTTCCATGTGAATTAACTATGCGTCAAATATTTAGCAACAGAATTATCTAATAACTGCCATGTTGGATAGCAGAGCTCTAAATGGTGAAAATGGGGAGAAGAAGTTTCCTATTACAGTTTTTTTCTGGTAGACACTGTGGTAGAGAAGTTGGGTTTTCTGCATCAGAAATAGATGCAGTGGTGGTGACTTGCTGATTCCTAGATCAAAGTTAAGGAGTGCATTCATGAAGTCAACATTTCTAGCAATGACATCCATCCCAATTTTTCTCTTTCTGATTGTATCAAATATGAAACCTCCCCTACAGGCTGGTTCTATGGTTTTGTTGGGTCATTCCTGATGGATCAGAAACAAGCTTGCTTTTTCAAACTTCCAAGATCTCCGTAAGTGTGCAATTCCATCAAATTTATTTTTGCTTAAAACAGAATTTTGGACACACACACAATTTTGCTTAAAATAGAAAAATCAGCTTCAATATAATGAGTATGAAGTGTAAAAGAAATCAATAAGAAAAACATTAACTAAAAAACTTTTTTTAATTTAAATTTATTTATTTTAGTTAGAGGGTAATTACTTTACAATATGTATTGGTTTTGCCATACATCAACATGAATCCACCACGGATGTACACGTGTTCTCAATCCTGAACCCCCCTCCCACCTCCCTCCCCATACCATCCCTCTGGGTCATCCCAGTGCACCAGCCCCAAGCTTCCTGTATCCTGCACCAAACCTGGACTGGTGATTCATTTCTTATATGATATTATACAACCGAGGAAACCAGAATTGAAAGAGACACGTGTACCCCAATGTTCATCACAGCACTGTTTATAATAGCCAGGACATGGAAACAACCTAGATGTCCATCAGCAGATGAATGGATAAAAAAGCTTTGGTACATATACAGAATGGAATATTACTCAGCCATTAAAAAGAATACATTTGAATCAGTTCTAATGAGGTGGATGAAACTGGAGCCGATTATACAGAGTGAAGTAAGCCAGAAAGAAAAACACCAATACAGTATGCTGCTGCTGCTGCTAAGTCGCTTCAGTCGTGTCCAACTCTGTGAGACCCCATAGATGGCAGGCCACCAGGCTTCCCCGTCCCTGGGATTCTCCTGGCAAGAACACTGGAGTGAGTTGCCATTTCCTTCTCCAATGTATGAAAGTGGAAAGTGAAAGTGAAGTCGCTCAGTCGTGTCCGACTCCTAGCGACCCCATGGACTGCAGCCTACCAGGCTCCTCTGTCCATAGGATTTTCTAGGCAAGAGTACCGGAGTGGGGTGCCATTGCCTTCTCCGCCAATACAGTATAATAATGCATATATATGGAATTTAGAAAGATGGTAACGATAACCCTGTATGCTGTATGCGAGACAGCAAAAGAGACACAGATGTATAAAAGTCTTTTGGACTCTGTGGGAGAGGGAGGGGGAGGATGATTTGGGAGAATGGCATTAAAAAATATTTTTGATCAATCTAATAAATAAATAAAATCTAAACTGGAAAAGTATAAAATTGAAAATGAAAAGAACACTAACATGAAAACTATATAATAAAAATCTAGAAAATCATAATAAAACATTGTTTATATAGGTGTTTATAAATTTTAAAATCTTAAACAAATGAAATGGAGGTCATAATGTTCTAAGAATAATGAAATTGTCAAATTTGATTAAAGATACAGTAAAAATCTGAGTATCCATGAAAGAATCAAGTATCTCAGAAGATTGAATATCATCTTTCTAAAAAGGAACTACTAATGGAAAAGTCACTCTCATCTTTGTACCAATGCACCAGTTGGAAATTTTTTAAAAAAATGAAAAAGTCAGCTGAGTAGAATCTATATTTTTTAGTTTGTATGCTCCAAAGTTTAGAGCATGCAGCACTCAGAAATATTCTTTAATGCTAGTGGGGAAGGTCTGAACATATGATTTATCTTACAGCAGACTGAGTATTGGTACAGAAAACACAGTCAATGCTTATTGCAATGGATGACAGTTTCAGTTCAGTTGCTCGGTCATGTCCAACTCTTTGCTACCCCATGGACTGTAGCACCCCAGACTTTCCTTGTCCATCACCAACTCCCGGAGCTTGCTCAAACTCATGTCCATTGAGTCAGTAGTGCCATCCAACCATCTCATCCTCTGTCATCCCCTTCTCTTCCCACGTTCAATCTTTCCCAGCATCATGGTCTTTTCAAATGATTCAGTTCTTTCAGGTGGCCAAAGTATTGGAGCTTCATCATCAGTCCTTCCAGTGAATATTCAGGACTGATTTCCTTTAGAATTGACTGATTGAGTCTCCTCGCAGTCCAAGGGACTCTTTTTTTTTTTTTTTTTTTAAGCTTTTTTATTTTTTTTAATTTTATTTTATTTTTAAACTTTACATAATTGTATTAGTTTTGCCAAATATCAAAATGAATCCACCACAGGTATACATGTGTTCCCCATCCTGAACCCTCCTCCCTCCTCCCTCCCCATACCATCCCTCTGGGTCGTCCCAGTGCACTAGCCCCAAGCATCCAGTATCGTGCATCAAACCTGGACTGGCATCTCATTTCAGACATGATGTTTTACATGTTTCAATGCTATTCTCCCAAATCTTCCCACCCTCTCCCTCTCCCTCAGAGTCCATAAGACTGTTCTATACATCACTGTCTGTTTTGCTGTCTCGTACACAGGGTTATTGTTACCATCTTTCTAAATTCCATATATATGCGTTAGTATACTGTATTGGTGTTTTTCCTTCTGGCTTACTTCACTCTGTATAATAGGTTCCAGTTTCATCCACCTCATTAGAACTGATTCAAATGTATTCTTTTTAATGGCTGAGTAATGCTCCATTGTGTATATGTACCACTGCTTTCTTATCCATTCATCTTCTGATGGACATCTAGGTTGCTTCCATGTCCTGGCTATTATAAACAGTGCTGCGATGAACATTGGGGTACACGTGTCTCTTTCCCTTCTGGTTTCCTCAGTGTGTATGCCCAGCAGTGGGATTGCTGGATCATAAGGCAGTTCTATTCCCAGGTTTTTAAGGAATCTCCACACTGTTCTCCATAGTGGCTGTACTAGTTTGCATTCCCACCAACAGTGTAAGAGGGTTCCCTTTCCTCCACACCCTCTCCAGCATTTATTACTTGTAGACTTTTGGATCGCAGCCATTCTGACTGGTGTGAAATGGTACTTCATAGTGGTCTTGATTTGCATTTCTCTGATAATGAGTGATGTTGAGCATCTTTTCATGTGTTTGTTAGCCATCTGTATGTCTTCTTTGGAGAAATGTCTATTTAGTTCTTTGGCCCATTTTTTGATTGGTCATTTATTTTTCTGGAGTTGAGCTGTAGGAGTTGCTTGTATATTTTTGAGATTAGTTGTTTGTCGGTTGCTTCATTTGCTATTATTTTCTCCCATTCTGAAGGCTGTCTTTTCACCTTGCTGATAGTTTCCTTTGATGTGCAGAAGCTTTTAAGGTTAATTAGGTCCCATTTGTTTATTTTTGCTTTTATTTCCAATATTCTGGGAGGTGGGTCATAGAGGATCCTGCTGTGATGTATGTCAGAGAGTGTTTTGCCTATGTTCTCCTCTAAGAGTTTTATAGTTTCTGGTCTTACGTTTAGATCTTTAATCCATTTTGAGTTTATTTTTGTGTATGGTGTTAGAAAGTGTTCTAGTTTCATTCTTTTACAAGTGGTTGACCAGATTTCCCAGCACCACTTGTTAAAGAGATTGTCTTTAATCCATTGTATATTCTTGCCTCCTTTGTCAAAGATAAGGTGTCCATATGTGCGTGGATTTATCTCTGGGCTTTCTATTTTGTTCCATTGATCTATATTTCTGTCTTTGTGCCAGTACCATACTGTCTTGATAAGTGTGGCTTTGTAATAGAGCCTGAAGTCAGGTAGGTTGATTCCTCCAGTTCCATTCTTCTTTCTCAGGATCACTTTGGCTATTCGAGGTTTTTTGTATTTCCATACAAATTGTGAAATTATTTGTTCTAGCTCTGTGAAGAATACCCGTTGGTAGCTTGATAGGGATTGCATTGAATCTATAAATTGCTTTGGGTAGTGTACTCATTTTCACTATATTGATTCTTCCAATCCATGAACATGGTATATTTCTCCATCTATTAGTGTCCTCTTTGATTTCTTTCACCAGTGTTTTATAGTTTTCTATATATAGGTCTTCAGTTTCTTTAGGTAGATATATTCCTAAGTATTTTATTCTTTCCGTTGCAATGGTGAATGGAATTGTTTCCTTAATTTCTCTTTCTGTTTTCTCATTATTAGCGTATAGGAATGCAAGGGATTTCTGTGTGTTGATTTTATATCCTGCAACTTTACTATAGTCATTGATTAGTTCTAGTAATTTTCTGGTGGAGTCTTTAGGGTTTTCTATGTAGAGGATCATGTCATCTGCAAATAGTGAGAGTTTTACTTCTTCTTTTCCAATTTGGATTCCTTTTATTTCTTTTTCTGCTCTGATTGCTGTGGCCAAAACTTCCAAAACTATGTTGAACAATAATGGTGAAAGTGGGCACCCTTGTCTTGTTCCTGACTTTAGAGGAAATGCTTTCAATTTTTCACCATTGAGGATAACGTTTGCTGTGGGTTTGTCATATATAGCTTTTATTATGTTTAGGTATGTTCCTTCTATTCCTGCTTTCTGGAGAGTTTTTATCATAAATGGGTGTTGAATTTTGTCAAAGGCTTTCTCTGCATCTATTGAGATAATCATATGGTTTTTATTTTTCAATTTGTTAATGTGGTGTATTACATTGATTGATTTGCAGATATTGAAGAATCCTTGCATCCCTGGGATAAAGCCCACTTGGTCATGGTGTATGATCTTTTAAGAGTCTTCTCCAACAGCACAGTTCAAAACCATTAATTCTTCAGGGTTCAGCTTTCTTTATAGTCCAACTCTCACATCCATACATGACTATGGAAAAAACCATAACTTTGACTAGATGGACCTTTGTCAGCAAAGTAATGTCTCTGCTTTTAATATGCTGTCTAGTTTGGTTATAGCTTTTCTTCCAAGAAGCAAGCATCTTTTAATTTCATGGCTGCAGTCACCATCTGCAGTGATTTTGGAGCCCAGAAAAATAAAGTCTCATGCTGTTTCCATTGTTTTCCCATCTATTTGCCATGAAATGATGGGACCAAATGCCATGATCTTAGTTTTCTGAATTTTGAGTTTTAAGCCTACTTTTTCACTCTTCTTTTTGCTTTCATCAGGAGTCTCTTCAGTTCTTCTTCACTTTCTGCCATAAGTGTGGAGTCATCTGCATATCTGAGGTTACTGATATTTCTCCTGGCAATCTTGATTCCAGCTTGTGTGTCTTCTAACCTGGCATTTTGCATGATGTACTGCGCATATAAGTTAAATAAACAGGGTGACAATATACATCCTTGACATACTCCTTTCCCAAGAAAGAAGCAAATCTTCCTCCAATTTAACTGCCATCGTCAAAATGAGTGCACCTTTTAATTCAGCTAACCAACAAAGTAAATGATAAAAATATCACAAAGATAGATAGGCTATCTAGCATGTAGCTTATAAATTAAAAATTAATGTTTTACTCAACACCACCAGCAACAAATTCTAACATATATATTCTTTGAATATTCAATTAACTCATTACTAATTTATCTCTGAGTAATTTAGAGAGTTTCTGAGTGCCCCCACCTGTGGATGGTGTAAGATAATGGCCAAGAGAGTATAAGAAGAGTGATCCAAATGTTTTCAAGAAAGGTAAAAATGAAAGTTAAACCAAAAATAAAGATTTATGCAGTGTATGTGGAAGGCACTGGACTAATTGAGCATGCCAAAAATTATTTGTGAAGTTTTATGCTGGAGATTTCTCGCTGGATGATGCCCCATGTTTGGGTAGACCAGTTGAAGCTGACAGTGATCAAATCAAGACATTAATTGAGAACAATCAATGTTATACCATGCAGAAGATAACTGACATACTCAAAATATCCAAAGTACTGAAACTAATTTGTACTATCTTGGTTATGTTAATTGCTTTGATGTTTGGGTTCCATATAAAGTAAAGGAAAAAAAACCTTCTTGACCATATTTCCACGTGCAATTCTCTACTTAAATGTAATGAAAACATTTTACTTTTAAAACAAGTTGTGACAGGTGATGAAAAGTGGATACTGTACAATAATGTGGAGTGTTTGAGATCATGGAGCAAGTGAAATGAACCGCTACCCACAACACCAAACTTCATAATTCCATCTTCCCCAAACTTTTAATCTTTTTGAGCAAAGAAGGCTCGGTTGTTTTTCATCCAAAGAAGGTGATGTGTATATGGTGGGATTGGAAGGGAGTCCTCTATTTATGAGCTCCTTATGAGAAATCAAATGATTAATTTCAACAAGTACTGCTCCCAGTTTAACCAACTGAAACCAGCACTTGACAAAAAGTGTCTGGAATTAGTCAGCAGAAAATGCATAATCTTACATCAGGATAATACAAGACAGCATGTTTCATTGATGACCAGGCAACCAGTTTGAGAGGGAAGTTGATTCATCTGCCATATTCACTAGACATGGAACCTTTGAATTCCTATTTATTTTGATCTTCATAAAATTCTCTCTTTTTTTTTTAGTTTATTTTTATTTTTTTAATATAAATTTATTTATTTTAATTGGAGTTAATTACTTTACAATATTGTATTGGTTTTGCCATACATCAACATGAATCCACCACAGGTATACACGTGTTCCTCATCCTGAACCCCCCTCCCTTGTCCCTCTCCATACCATCCCTCTGGGTTGTCCCAGTGCACCAGCCCCAAGCATCCAGTATCATGCATCAAACCTGGACTGGTGATTCGTTTCATATATGATATTATACATGCTTCAATGCCATTCTCCCAAATCATCCCACCCTCTCCCTCTCCCACAGAGTCCAAAAGACGGTTCTTGACATCTGTGTCTCTTTTGCTGTCTCGCATACAGGGTTATCGTTACCATCTTTCTAAATTCCATATATAAGTGTTAGTATACTGTATTGGTATTTTTCTTTCTGGCTTACTTCACTGTATATAATAGGTTCCAGTTTCATCCACCTCATTAGAACTGATTCAAATGTATTCTTTTTAATGGCTGAATAATACTCCATTGTGTATATGTACCACAGCTTTCTTATCCATTCATCTGCTAGTGGACATATAGGTTGCTTCCATGTCCTGACTATTATAAACAGTGCTGTGATGAACACTGGGGTACACGTGTCTCTTTCAATTCTGGTTTCCTCGGTGTGTATGCCCAGCAGTGGAATTGCTGGATCATAAGGCAGTTCTATGTCCAGTTTTTTAAGGAATCTCCACACTGTTCTCCATAGTGGCTGTACTAGTTTGCATTCCCACCAACAGTGTAACTAATCTCAAAAATATACAAGCAACTCCTGCAGCTCAATTCCAGAAAAAATAAACGACCCAATCAAAAAATGGGCCAAAGAAATAAATAGACATTTCTCCAAAGAAAGCATACAGATGGCTAACAAACACATGAAAAGATGCTCAACAGCACTCATTATCAGAGAAATGCAAATCAAAACCACAATGAGGTACTATTTCATGCCAGTCAGAATGGCTGTGATCCAAAAGTCTACAAGCAATAAAAGCTGGAAAGGGTGTGAAGAAAAGGGAATCCTCTTATAAAATCCTCTTAATGAAAAAAAAAAAAATTCAATTCTGTGGAAGACTGTAAAAGGCACCTGGAACAGTGCCTTTTTTGCTCAAAAAGATTAAAAGTTTGGGGAAGATGGAATTATGAAGTTTTTTGAAAAACAAGGTAGAAAATGTTAGTGGAACAAAACAGTATGTTGCTCAATAAAGTTCTTTGTGAAAATGAAAATGGATATTTTATTTTTACTTGAAAACTGAAGGAATCATCTGGCCAACCCAATGGAAGAAATTGCCTTTATCCATATCCTTTTGACTGTGTAGACATAGCTAAGCAATGCTGCTCCCAATGGCTGACTTAAAAGAACCTCAGGTACTTTCTAAAGCACAGACACTCACAAACACTTCAAAGAATGTGAGCCAACTGAAAACTCAATCATCTGACTCAAAGCCTAAATCAGAAACTGAAAGAAATAATTCAGACTAAACCCAAATTAAATGAATAGAGCCAAGAGTCTCACTGGGTTTCCCTGGTGACTCAAATGGCAAAAAATCTGCTTGCAATGCAGGAAACCTGGGTTCAATGCCTAGGTTGGGAAGATTCCCTGGAGGAGGACACGGCAACCCACTCCATTATTCTTGTCTGAAGAATCCCCATGGACAGAGGATCCTGGCGGGCTACAGTCCACAGGGTCAGAAAGATTGGGACACAACTGAGCAGCTAAGCACAATAACAGCAAAGAATCTTACTGGCTACCTGATACTCATCATATCTCCAAGATAACAAGAACTTCAATTATTTTAAAAATGAAAAAGTTGTACATGACCTATGATCATTTTAATTGCTATGATTTGACAATCCATAACAACAAAACTTCATTAAAAGATTCTAAGAGCTGATGTCTTAAAAATTAAAATAAAGTTTCTGACTTTCACCTCATTCCATACATTTGTTTAGTTTAATTATCAATACATTGATTAATTAATTGAATTACATCCTCAAAATTACGTTTTCTAAGTTAGCAATCACAAAACTTGAAACTACCCCAGTATTACCAATTATGATGTGGAAAAATATCATGTAAGCCTCCTATTTTTTCTTATGATGTTTTTTAACTTGTAAACCAATTTATAAGAATTTTAGGAAGCTAGATTCATAAGAATAGATCTAGAACTAGTTAGACTAACATAATTAAACAGCTATTTCCTAAAAGAAAAGAAGAGAAAAAATAATCATAGCAAACACACAATATGGCCAAATATAATCAATTTTGTGCTCGATTGATTAAATGAGAAAATATTTTATAGTCAATTATCCAATATTTTTGTATAATAACAGATGGTAACTAGATTTATCATGACAATCATTTTGAAATGTATAGAAATATCAAATCACTGTATTGTGTAACAGGAACTAACATAGTGTTACAGGTCAATTATACCACAATAACAAATAAACAAACAGATAGAAAAAGAGATCAGATTTGTGGTTACCACAGCCAGTTGTGGGGTAGGGTAAATTGGATAAGGTAATCTAAAGGCACAAACTTTTAGTTGTAAGATAAGTAAATACTGGGGATATAACTTACAACATGATTAATATAATTAACACTGCTTTATGTTGTATATTAAAGTTGCCAAGAGAGTAAATCCTAAGAGTTCTCATCACTAGGGAGAAATGTTCTTTTCTATTTCTTTAAGTTTATATCCGTGTGAGTGATCACTGTTCCCTAAACTTATTGTGGTCATCATTTCATGATATGTAAGTCAAATCAGTATGCTGCACATTTCAAACTTACACAGTGCTGCATGTCAATTATGACTCAATAAAGCTGGGAAGAAAATAAAAAGCATTTTAAATGTTTTAAAAATAAAATACATCATTATTTTCTGGGTAGAGTTTATCCAATGGAATCTTTGGGACATAATGAGAATCATTCTTACACTCAAATCTCAGCAAACTTACATGTGAAAGAATAACTCTAAGTCTTAAGAGACTGTCCAAAAAAGTTTGGGTCCAAATAATATACTTATTTAGTCTACAGCATACAAATTTTATAAAATGGGTAAAACATAAATATATAAAATATATACCAAGAAAATATTTATTTGATCACAGAAACTTGCTCTTTTTTTGAAAAAGGATTTTTGATGTAATTTACATTTCTTGAAACATTTTTAAATGTTAGAGCACTAAGGAGGTACAGAGCACTCCAGTTTTTCTAAATGAGGATGAATTTTATAATTTCCAAAACAACTATAGTCCCAAAACATTGAATAACATATAAATGTTAAGTGTAAAACCCATTTGAAATGTGTTTTGTTTATACCAAATACTCTGGTGTAAACAATGCATTAATATATTCACTGTTATTAATAACAGAAAGATTAAAATATACAAAGTTATAACATATATGTGAAATATTTTAAAAAATAGAAGGTTATTACCCAATGTAAGATATAAAGAGATAATATTTTTATAAATAAGGCCAAGTAAGATAAACAGGATTTAGCACCAAAGAAAGCAGAGAGGTGCTTGATTTTTCCTCTTTCATTCTCCCTCATATTCTCTATTAAGGTCAAACACCCCCATGAACACTCTCCCTTCATTCCCTAAAGTGAAAGCAATCACTTTTTCTTTAATAATTATATTTATTTATCTTTAATTGATTGATGACTGATTTACAATGTTGGTTTAATTTCTGTTATACATAAACAAGAATTAACCATAGGTGTACATATGTCTGCTCCCTCTTGAAACTCCCTCCCACCTCTTACTCTTTCTCATTCCTCTGGGTTATTACAGAGCCTCAGTTTGAGTTCACTGAGTCATACAGAAAATTTCCATTGGCTAACTATTTTATATATGTTAGTGTATATGCTTCCATGCTACTGTCTCCATTCTCATCCTCTCCTTCCTATCCCCTGCCCTTGTCCATAAGTCTATTTTCTATGTCTGCATCTTCATTGCTTCCCTGTGAATAAGTTTATCAGTATCATCTTTCTAGATCCCATATATATGCATTAGTAAATGATATTTGTTTTTCTCTTTCTGACTTACTTCACTTTTTATATTAGGCTTTAGGTCATCCACCTCATTAGGACTGACTCAAATGTGTTCCTTTTTATGGTTGAGTAGATGGTGATTGCAGCCATGAAATTAAAAGATGCTTACTCCTTGGAAGGAAAGTTATGACCAACCTTGATAGCATATTCAAAAGCAGAGACATTACTTTGCCAACAAAGGTCCATCTAGTCAACAATATGGTTTTTCCAGTAGTCATGTATGGATGTGAGAGTTGGACTATAAAGAAGGCTGAGCGCCAAAGAATTGATGCTTTTGAACTGTGGTGTTGGAGAAGACTCTTGAGAGTCCCTTGGATTGCAAGGAGATCCAACCAGTCCATTCTAACTAAAGGAGATCAGTCCTGAGTGTTCATTGGAAGGACTGATGTTGAAGCTGAAACTCCAATACTTTGGCCACCTGAAGGGAAGAGCTGACTCATTGGAAAAGACCCTGACCCTGGGAAAAATTGAGAGCAGGAGGAGAAGGGGACGATAGAGGATAAGATGGTTAGATTGCATCACTGACTCGATGGACATGGGTTTGGGTGGACTCCTGGAGTTGGTGATGGACAGGGAAGTCTGGCGTGCTGCAGTTCATGGGGTTGCAAAGAGTCGGACATGACTGAGTGACTGAACTGAAACTGAACTAAGTATTCTATTGCATATATGTACCACAGCTTCTTTATCCATTCATCTGTTGATGGATATCTAGGTTGCTTCCATATCCAAGATATTATAAACAGTGCTGCAATGAACATCAGGGTACATGTGTCTTTTTCAGTTTTGGTTTCCTTGGGGTAAATGCCTAGAAGTGGTATTGCTGGGTCTTACGGTGGTTTTATTCTTAATTTTGTAAGGAACCTCCACACTGTCTTCCATAGTGACTGTATCAATTTACATTCCCACCAGCAGTGCAAGAGTGTTGCCTTTTCTCCACATCCTCTCCAGCACTAGTTATCTGTGGATTTTTGGATGCTGGTCATTCTGACTGGTGTGAGGTGGTACCTCATTGTAGTTTTGATTTGCATTTCTCTAATAATAAGTGATGTTAAGTATTTCTTCATGTGTTTGTTAGCCATCTGTATGTCTTCTTTGGAAAAATGCCTATTTAGTTATTTTGCCTGCTTGTGGATTGGATTGTTCATTTTTCTGGTATTGAGTTGTATGAGCTGCTTATATGTTTTGGAAATTAATCCTTTGTCAATTGTTTCATTTGCTATTATTTTCTCCCATTCTGAAGGTTGTCTTTTTACCTTATTTATAGTTTCCTTTGCTGTGCAAAAGCAAAATGATCACTTTTAATGGAACATCTATAAGCTTTCATTTGTTTATTATGCAAGGTATTTATCATATTTGATCATTATTCCTGACATCCACTGTACTAGATGAGACATCCACTCATTCAGAGTGTGACCATATGTCACTCATCCTTCTATGCCTATGTTATCCCATTAATATATAATAATCTTAATCAACTAGACATCATTATAAAAGTTATAGATGTTACAACTAAATTTATCAGAATATCAAGGGCTATGCTATGTGCTTTGAGAGTTAAGGCCATGATATTCTCATTCATGCCCTATGTATTTATTTATACATTTACATTTGGCATTGAAATACACTTAATTATTTAATATCTTAATTTCAGGAACTAACACTATGCTTTATAGGGTTAATTCAAAATATAGTAAAGTTGTATCATTCTAAACTTTGAACATATATTTTCTAAAAAAAGTTGTTGAAAACAAATAACTGTCCAGTTTTACTTGTAATATATAGAAAAGTCATTTTACTTTCTTTTTTTGTTTGATACTTAACTTATGTTATCATTAAGCTTTTCACACTTTTCCTGTTGTTTGTATAAATTTTAATTTTCTTAGAGTAGTAATTGACTGCAATGAAACTTCTAAAAAATTGAGGTCATTTTTCTAAAGATACATATATATGTATATGTATATATATTTAATATTTTCATCCTCTCAAGCTTGAATTTATGCTGTGATCTGAAAAAAAGAAAAAAACATTCTATTCTTACTGAGGTTCTTTTCTGTCTTTTTCCGTAGTTTCTATAGGGACTGCGATTGGACAAGGAAATTTATGTTGGCTAACAGCTTTTGGTTCTCACTAGAGGTTGCCAGATGTCAAATTAACTGACCAGCCAACAGGGATACAGTTGCTAAATGTAGTCTGCATAAGGCCTCCTCTTTGTACAATCTGGGTAATGCTTCGCACAGCATGCCAATTAGAACACCATACACTAAAACACATTAAGGCAATTAGTGCCTGACTCCTGTACTGTTTCTGTCTTTGAAACTAAGAATTTCAATGCTATGTGGCATTTGAACACTTGGCAGAAAAACAAGATCTGAAGGACTGGTATTACATTCTTCAGAGCAATACATCAATATAGTTAAGGCTATCTGATGACTTAGATTATTATTGTATTTTCTTTCTTTTATGAGGTGCCAGACACATTTAATTAAATCATAATCAATGTTATAAATTTGACTCTTACAAACTCAGTAATTCTTTAAGAGTTTTAGTCATGTTGCTAGGAAAGAATGTGATATCATCATGTCCTTTACTCAACACAGTTCCTCTTGTGATCTTAATTTTCAAATTTCATCATATATAGTACTTTCAATATTCAAATTCTGATGCAGAGCTTATAGTTTTGATTTTTTGCCCATTGTATTAACTAGAACACTAATTTTTTTAAAAATGCTTAAAATATATACAAAAATATCTCACAATTGTGGTACAAAAATATAAATTATAAATCCTCAGGAGAACTTTTAAATGGAGATATCATTCAAATAATGCACACAGAAATGAGTGACATGGTTGAAGGATTGATCTTATGGAAAACACATCATGACAACTGGAGAAAAGCAGATTTCATGTTTGAAATTCAAAATTAGCAATTTAAAAAATTAAAAATTAAAAAGCTACAGAAAATCTTTCAGATCAAAAAAGTCATCACTTCAGCCTATAGTACTAACTTGACATGTGAAAGAAACAACTAATTATGCAATAAGATTAGTTCTTTTGAGCTAAATGAAAACTTATCATCACATTATGCACTTTAATGTTTATTATTTTGGGGAAGTATTTTTTAAAAGTAACTCAAATAACAAGTCAAAACAGTAAATGTAGATTTAGCTAGGGGCAAGTAAGTTTTGTGGGTAAGAAGAACACAATTTAGTAACTGGTCTGCTCTGACGTTGTTTTTGTATAATAAAGATCATCAACTGAAAGAAAAATACAAAGAGCTATTGTTTTATGATCATTTTATTTATTCTTTGAGAGCATGTCCTGTGAACTGAGGCATTTATATACTGGGTTATTAGAATAAAATGGCTAATAAAAGATCTTACTACATATTGAATTAATTGCTCTTCTAATTGTTTTCTGGTTTTACTAATAATTAAGAGCAAACAGTTCAGGTTCTCTGCATGTGGCCTGATGATTTCAACAGAGAAAGTCATACGCTTTACACTGATTTTAAAGTCAAACACGTGGAAATTTCCATTTTTCATAGCAATTGTTTTCCGATATTAAGAAAATAAAGGAGAATAGCTCATTTTTACTGTTTTAAGAAATGTTTAAATCTGTTGTTATTTTAAAATTATTAAAGCAGTGTAATTACTTCTTTGTTTTTGAAATTATTAAAGCATTTTAATTACTTTTATTTTGATGTTGGAACCTATATGGATGAGGAGACTTTCCTTGTCCTTCTGAATAAAAGTGAAAAAGAGAAAATGGATAGCAATCCACTATATTTATTACTGCAGAGTACTTAAAAGGATTCAATACTAAGCACAGCCTTACAAATGAACTGTGACCTCAGTCGCCAATGGTGTTTTTAGAGCACTCATAGTAATTTGGAAGGCACTAAGTATAACCTTCTATCAAATACACTCCAACTAAAGTAGAAGGAGGAGGAAATTATGCAGAAATGTCAGCACTTTTCCAGTAGCAAAAAATGAAAGCACCACACCCATTTTCATCTGAAATAGCTAGATAATTGAGGGTAAGGGGTGCTTTCAAAAAACCTCGTCTGAGTGATTAGCTTTCGATAACTCAGCTCTCCTCAGTACCCTGGGAAAGCAATGTGATTAATTCAGTGCTCTACTGACCTGAAGAAACCAGAGTCCATGGTGCAGACATTTGATATTTTTGGCCCAGCTGTGCTCTGCTCTATTGAAAAAATTTTTTTTTCTTTTTAGTTTTGGTTGTCAGACATAGTGTAAGTCTGAATAAAAACTTTTTCTGGAAAGTGAGGAAGAGATAAAACTTGAAGGACGTTGTCCCCTCTGAGTTGTAGCCATTTCAGCATGTTATGGTTGTAGAGTTGGTGTTGCTAGTTTCAAACAAACCATGATCACTTATTTTAAGGACCATCAGTAAATGTCGTTAAAGGGCTTCAAAGATGAAAAGCAATAAATATATAAATAAACACACCTCAGATGCTTCATATTGATTGGGGGTTGGTTTTACAGTGCAAAACTATTGCTTTAGTGGTTGGAAAAGTGATCCAAAGTGAGTTATCATGCTTGAAGCTGAAGGCCAAGATCATTAATTATTGCCACCTGAGCAGTGCAGCTTAAAAAATATATCTGGCCTGGCCTCAAAACCAGACCCAGAGCATGATGGAGAGTTTAGAAATATTCACAGGAAAAACCAGTGTTCAAGTGCAGCTGCAAGTTGTGAATAGGGTTAAGTTATAAAATAACTTGGTGATTTTACAATGCATCGTAAAAACTGATGTCAAACAAGTCTTGGTGTATACCAGTCAACTACCCAGAAATGATTTTTCCAATTTTACTCAAAGATGTTTGCTTTGATAAATCTAGGATGTCAGAAATTTCTTGTGAGAAGGTAATTTAATCAAGTTAGTTGTGGGATATTACTGCTATTTAGACATTTAGTTGCTTACAGATAGAGATGAAAGGAGAGATAAAGCCTAAAGCCCCTGAGTGCTGTTATGAATATATGCATTCTTCCTTTCCAGACTCCCTTTGGATTCTCTTTTTACCTCTGTAGGAATATCTTGTATTTCCCAACCATTTTGTAAATACTTATTGCAAGTTTCTTTTCAGGGTGTCGGATTTGACTGTGATCTCACAGATATTTGTTCTTTGTGGGTGGGGGAAGGTGAGGACCCAAGTGCCTATTCTGTTCTTGGAGCAGCCATGGATGTCCTGTCAAATACCATGCTCCATGCCTAAGTAATTATACAGGATGTGTCTGCACCACAAGATAATGACATCAGGTAATCACTTCATTTTAAAGGTGAGAAAAATCAAGCTAAGAATGTGTCCAAAGATATTTAACAAGTAGAGCAAGGATTTAATGACACTTTCTAATCCTAAATTTTGTTTTTATATTAAATGTATAGATTTTAAAAATTAATTTTCACATTTATTTCAGTGTTAAATATTTCCAGTGATGACCTATATCACTTGGATTGCTATATTAATTGGATAGACTCAAATCTCTTTCTCAGCTAAAAATTTATTTTGCACTAGTACATATGTACATGCGCAACATATGCTTTATGGGATTCATGCCTAGAGACGATGTGGTCTCAATGAGAAACACTGACTTGGATGCAGGTAGAGTTGGCACTTTCGTCTAGGATATAATCTGGGGAGTCATGAAGGAATGTTGTAAAGTGAGGTTTCACCAAAGGCCAAAAGAATAATGGGCTCTCCCAGGGGCTAGAGGCTCTTGGCTCTTGGCTTCTGTCACGCATGCAGCTCTCCACTGCCCAGCACTAGTCCACTGGATCAGCAGAACTTCAGGCCCCCAAAGAACTGCCAGTTAAAGCACTCACTGGAGGGTCAGAGGTTATGTGAAAGTCATTCAGTCGTGTCCAGCTCTTTAAGACTCCATGGACAATGGAATTCTCCAGCCCAGAATACTGGAGCGGGTAGCCTTTCCCTTCTCCAGGGGATCTTCCCAACCCAGGGATTGAACCCAGGTCTCCGGCATTGCAGGAGGATTCTTTACCAGCTGAGCCACAAGGGGTTATGAGGTGACAGTAATATATTCACTCAGACATTCTAACTATTATTCCCTATCTTCAAAGGAGCAGAGGATCAGAAAAAAGTTTGTAAGTGATTGATCCAGATAATATGCCTTACAGTTTCTTTCTCACAAGAGCCTGGTACTACTTCATTATTTTATTTTTAAGTTATTCTCAGTGAGTTGACAGTATATAGTATGTTTTATGGAAAACTTCAATGTGTGGTTTCTAATCTTCATGAGAAAAGTAAGATGAAATGTGCAAATTTTATTTGTACTTCAAATAATGCTCACAATATCAAGATACAAACATATTAGACCATATGCTATATGCGTATTAGACCATTAGCATGTATGCTAAATCAAGGGGACAGAAAATGGCTAGATGAAAAACATTCAGTCACAGAAGTAAATATATTGACTGAGAGACTTATAAGCAACAGCAGCAACATCACCTAAATTTTTATTTCAATTTGATAGGTTTTATATTATTGGAATTTTTCAAATAAAACTGTCCTAGTTTATTTAATTTGTAACCAGGTTTGTGTGTGTGCTGAATTTCTTGTCTGACAGAGGAAATGATCTTCTTCCCCATAAATCACTAGGAAAGGGCTAACTAATAGTTATAACCACTCTTTATAATGTATTTACCCCTACTAGAAAGTACATTATATGTATAATCTTCCTTAATTCTTTAGTTCAAAGCTTTTGGGTATCTCATTCTTGTGTCAAAAATCAGGAAAGTGAAGCTAGAGAAGGAACTTGCCCAAGGCCAAACAGCTCCTCAGTGGCAAAGTCAGACTTAGAACTTCTGTTAATGAAGTTTATGTTTTTAATCAGCTAGTCCACTGCTTCTCTCCAACATAACTGTCAATGGGTCACTTTGTCTTTACAAATAATATGTTTAGAAGAGCTAGAAATAGTTTGACTTTTCTACAACTTATGTACAATGACTATAGTAAACATATACCAGAAGTGCACTCTATAGTAGTTAGCACAGCACATATATAAACTAATAATCCTTATAACAACTTTGTGAAATATTATGAAATAATAAGATTATCCATTTTATCATGAGGAAACTGAAGGCACATGAGATTAAAAATATGGGTCCAAGGTTATCAAGCTGTTAAGAAGAAAACTGGAATTTAGATTGAGAGACTAATTCTAAGTGACACTCTTGTACCTCCCCAGCTGGGTGCTCAGGGGACACAGTGAAGATACAGTACAGGCACAGATTTTACCAACTGAATATGCATGGTTGACAAACCGATCAGTCTCACGAGGTAGGAAGTGATATGACCCCTTCTTACTCCATTCCATTCCCTCTATTTCCTTTTGGCAAAGTGGATGCCTGAATAAAGAATACAATAATTTCTAGATCTCATTAGGTGACAATACATGGTTTCTGAACATACAAGTTAGTGGCTCTTCTTGAGATTTCTACAGCAAATAATGCCTAAATATGAGAACAAACCAAAAGTGCTGACAGCAAATATATGCCACTGCTGTGGCCAAACATAATCTTATTGCAATGTGTTACCAGAAATGAGGATGAGCCATAAGCAGGGCTTCCTCCGGGCGCCAGTGGTAAAGAACCCACGTGCCAGTGCAGGAGATGTACGGATGCTAGTTCGCTCCCTGGGTCAGGAAGATCCCCTGGAGGAGGGCATGGCAACGCACTCCAGTATTCTTTCCTGGAGAATCCCATGGACGGAGGACCCTGGCAGGCTACAGTCCATTGGGTCACAGAGTTGGACATGACTGAAGCCTCTTAACACACACACATGATAAGCAGGTAAGAGAAGGAATAAACTGCAGTTCAGGTGCAATTAATTTAGCTCCTATGTACCCCTATCCATAAACAGCATCCAGCTGGCAGACACAGGAACTGAATTAGATCAGCTAACTTTCATGGGCTGCCTATATCATTACTTAATTTCATAAAGCAGCTAACTTTTAAAATCTAAGCAGCATGTGTGTGTGCAGTTGCTGGCTCTTTGAGACCCTACAGACTGTGGCCCAACAGGCTCCTCTGTCCATGGAATTTTCCCAGCAACAATACAGGAGCAGGTTGCCATTTCATCCTCCAGGGTATCTTCCCCACCCAGGAATCGAACACTACATCTCCTGCATTGCAGGTGGATTCTTTACTGCTGAGCCACTGGGCAAGCCTATAAGACACGCATATGCCCCCACAAATTTGTTGGTAATTTTTTCTATTATACACACATGTGTAAATCTTAAAAATGTTTTATCATCCAAAATGATTTCACATAGCATCAATTGCATTTGGGACTCTGAATTAAAAATTAGAGATGCTTTGAAGAATTGCTCAAGGCTGAGAGAGAGAACCTTAGAAGAAAGAAGGTAAAATAAGTCTTACATGTGCTGTAGAGGGTCCCATAAGAATGGGGTGAAAAGGAGAGTTAAAAGGTCTAGAGTAGCTAAAAGCCATAAAAAACAGTGTCTCCCAATTTCATGGAGCCAAAATATATGCACACTATTTAATTAGAAGGTTGACACAGTTCCCAGGGGTGAAACCAAGGGAGAGAGGGAGACACATTTTCTTCCATATATGTCTGAGTTATCTTTTTGACAAGGAACATGAAGGGAAATATTCATGTATTACTTGGTTTCATAGCAAACAACAATCACAACTAGCTAATAATAAATTGACTTGATTAGAAAATAGACATTTCTAACCGATGTTGTCTACAAGACAAGTTTAACTACTGTGATATCAAACAAAATAGACAAGCAGCATAGAGAATACCTCTTGCTGCTGCTGCTGCTAAGTCGCTTCAGTCGTGTCCAACTCTGTGCGACCCCACAGACGGCAGTCCACCAGGCTCCCCCATCCCTGGGATTCTCCAGGCAAGAATACTGGAGTGGGTTGCCATTTCCTTCTCCAATGCATGAAAGTGAAAAGTGAAAGTGAAGTTGCTCAGTCGTGTCCGACTCTCAGCGACCGCATGGACTGCAGCCTACCAGGCTCCTCCATCCATGGGATTTTCCAGGCAAGAGTACTGGAGTGGGGTGCCATTGCCTTCTCCCAGAGAACACCTCTTACTTCAGTTATTTTGGGTGGCTTCCTCCCTAGGATTGCTGGGGCCAATGGGATTCTGCTGCAAGTGGCAAGGGTGGGTCAGAGGCACCTGCCAATTAGAAGCCAAGGTTTCTTTAGGATGTCTTACTAAAGGATCAACCTCATCTTTTATCTTCCCAGGAGACTGGATTCATATAAGGCGCATATATATGGCTAGTGCTTCTGACAGAACACTCAACTCCTTTCTCACATGCATATTCTTTTTTTTTTTATGTTTTCTTAGAAATTCTTACCAGTTTATATTTTTCAGGGGCAAGGCAAAATCTATTTTTGTTTACAATCATAGTAACTGTAGAAATAAAACTTAAAAGTAGGTATTTTATTATGAAAAACAGAATTAGATTTAATACATATTTAAAAATAAATCAGGGGTTTGAGGTCTAGGATATAGTGGTGTAAGTAAGAATTCTCTGCAAGTATTTTAGCTATAAAGAAACACTTCTATATTTTGATTTGAGCTTCTACTATGTCATTCATTGTAATTCCAGATTACAAATTTATAAAATTGTAAAACTGAGCAATGATATATTCTGTACAGAAAACATAATAGGCAGATGTCCCTATCTGATAATATTTTATTCAGGACAAATGAATGAAACAGTTATTACTGCAAAGTAAGTGATGTTTAGTCGAACTCCAGGTAGAAACTTTTACAAATTCACATATGATTAAATAGTCTAGGGAGATGTTTGTAAGTCATTTAGATTAACAAGGGACATTTTAAAGGTCTGGCAGTAGGGAGTAGGGAGTCAGCAGTTTAAGAGGATCCTCTAAAGGAAAGTTGTATTTCCTAGGCTTTCAAATAGGCTAAGCAAAATGCATTCTTCTTTAGCCTTGCACTAGAGGAATACCACTATTAATTATGCAAACATTTTTTGATGTAAAAGAATTTGAGAATGACTCAGCAAGAGATTTCAAAACCAAATACTTCTACTTGCTTATCGAACATGTTCTTTCCAGAACTGTTCTCTGTTCTATGACCTGGGGTGAGAAGATTGAGATCTACGGAGGAGAGGTTCCATCACTATAGCAGCTTTTGAGAAAACCCCAGTTTTGCCAGGAACATGGACTCATTCAGTTCTACCCAATCTTCCCATCATTTTTACTCTAAGTTGAAAGTAACTGATAGCTTTTCTAAGTTTAGCCTCTAATTTTTCTTTAATAAGCATAAAACAGAGTCCAATCTCCTAACCAAAGACTGGGTCTACCTGTCAAAAGTGTGTGTGTGTGTGTGTGTGCACATGGGTGTGGTTTTCTTCATATTTTCCTCTAGAGGAGTGTGTATGTTGATGGTAACTCAGAAAAGGGGGGACATTTAAATTTTAAGATATAAAGGCAACAGAAGATTTTTTATAAATCCCTGAGAAAGTAATAATTCAAGATTTAGTTGGAGAAGGCAAGGCTCCCAATCATGAGTCCTTTGGAAATTTGGGGAAGAAGTCCTCTCACCTATTTTGGAAACTACTTGCAGATGTAGGGATTGCTCACAACAGGGGCTTTGCAGAGATTTCCTCTGATTTTTTTTTTCTCCCCAATTTCCCACAGCCTGTGTTTGTCCTATGTCTGCTAGGCTGACATGTGGTTTACCTCGCTAATCCTGCTGCCAGGTTTTACACACTCTCCTCCGAAGTAAAACTGAAGCCAGAGGATACTGAGCAACTCTGGGCATGGGCGCCAGAGCTGTCACAGAAAATTTGCTTCCCAAGTGTTCCTTCCAACTTCCCTTCCTGAGCCCGCGTGAGCCACAGCGCAGCCCTTGGCTAGGTCTTCGCGTTTCCTGCTGCTGCAATCTGTAACTGGATTTTGGATTTTTTTTTAACTGCAGTTCTGAGGATCTCAGTTCTTAGGAAAACTTTGCTGGTTGTGGGACTTTGAAAGCAGTCAGTTTCTTTACCTCGGTCGCGGAGGCCCATTTTTCCTCCCCTCGGGCTGTACCGAGGCAAAGGCGGCAAAGGGGAGACGCAAACTGCTTGTGTTGGGGAGGAAGTGGAGGTTTGAGCCAAGTTGTCAGCATCCCTGGCCCACCCCCGGTCTGGCGCTCTCGGCTGGCACGTACATCATCTATTAACTGCTGTTCGTGGACGCAGTGCATGATATATTCATTTTTATCTTTAGTAAATTACAAATGGAATTCTCGGCGCACTCGTGTCTGTCTGCTCCTACAGGGCTACCGAAAGGAGGCGGAGAGGAGGCTGTGGCCCGGATCCTGACCCTGATTGTATGAATAAGTAAGCAGGATGCAAGTGATTGGGTTAGATGCCGTGAAGATTTTTTTTTTTTTTTTTTTTCAAGTTAGGAAGAGGGTAAAGAGACAGCCTTGGGGGGAAAGACAAACAGTGCATCCCCAAATCCTCCCACTTTAGCTCTTCTCGCAGTCTTCCTTTGCTGCTTCTGCGGCTTTTAAGGTCTGGCGGCAAAGGAATGTCTGCTCCCCACCCGCGACCACGGTCCCCCACTTTCAGCTCAGACGCGCTGATGTGAAGACTGGTCTTGTCTTTCCAGAGCGGCATCGGGTCCGGGTGCGGGGTGCACGCGGGATCTGAGCCCGAGAACCTGAGCCTGGGGCAGCCGAGCCGTTGAGTAGCTGAAAGGACGGCCGCCGGGAGACAGCCTGGCCGCGCGCCCGCCCGGACCCGCTCCCTACCTGCCCCCGCCCGCCACCTCGCCCGCGCCGGGGGACAGGTCGCCCTGCCCTCTCTCCGCCCGGCGGCGCCCCATGTCCCCGGACACCTGAGCGCCGGGCCGCGCCGAGGAGCCTTCCGCGGGGACAGGAACCGGTGCCCTTCCTCGAGAGGAAGATGGGGCTGGAGAGGCTTTCCCCGGGGATGCTCGCGTGGCTGGCGGCCACCGGGGCTGTCCTCTGCGCGGAACTACGGGTCTGCGCTGGCCTCGACTATGACTACACTTTTGGTGGCTACGGAGAGGATGAGGCGGAGGCGCTGGACTACAAGGACCCGTGCAAAGCCGGTGAGTGCCCTCTCAGGGCAGGACGGCGGGGGCAAGGCTGGCGCTGGGAGGGCGCCGGGTCTCACCTGTCTCCTTCCTACCCCCTCCCCACCCCGAGGGGCCGCGCGGCCCCCGCAGCCGCAGGTCTGCACCGGCGGGACTGGGTGCGGAGCGCGGTCTCCAAGTTTGGAACCTCCGGTAGTTCCTCCGCCCCACCCCCGCCCCGGCGCGGCGTGACGAGCTGCGGACGCAGCCGCTAGGGCTCAGAGCCCGGCGCCTGCGGCCCTGCGCTCCGCGGGCGGCGCCGCCCTGCTGCCCGGGCGGGCGGGCTTAGAGTCGGGACACCTTCGCCCCCTCTCGGCCAGGGTCCTGTGGGCGTTCCAGGAACAGAAGGCATGGGATGCCCTCGAAAGCTCCCCAGCTGGATGGATTTAACCGCGCGTTTGCCCATTTCAGGAAACCTTAAAAAACACTTCCAAGTTGCCGTCCCATTCAAGCTTGTTTCTCTCTCCCTCAATCCCGGTCCTGCGGTGGGACCCGGACACTCCGCCCGGCCCTGCTCCTCCAGCCTAAAGTCTGAGACACATGCCCTGTTCCCGGGCCCTGATCTGCTGAGTTGAGGCCAAGGTGACCAGGGGTTGGTGGACCAACCATTCTCTTGCGAGGAAAGTGGTCACGAGGTTGCTGGGCCCGATTCAGTGAAAGTCTGTGAGCAGACAGCACGTTTTGCCCCATCTCAAGAGGAAGGGGGAGGCAAAATCCCCAAAGTAGATTCTATGCGGGTGGTCTGCATGTGACTCCACACCTCTTTTGACCTCTCTTGAGCCTGAAGTTAAGAAAGATGTACGCAAATGAAGGAAAATGCTGGAAATTCCCCTGTTAATTTGCACCTTTGATGACACATTGTCCTAACAAGGAGAGTATGTTAATGACAAGCAGTATATGGGTTCAGGTTATCAGATCTTTCTCAGTTCACTCTTACTTCACGTACTTCTTCAAAACTTGGAGTAGCTTAGCAGAAACATGTCAGTCTGGAATTTCGAGTTCTGATTTAATTCAATTTTGCTTATGTTTCCTCATCACCTTTAACCCTCAGCCTATCCCACCAGAAGTTTCCTGGGCCTTCCTTGATGGTTTAGAGGACCAAGACACCTTTCGGCTGTGGTGGATTGCTAGAGGCTGGGCTGCCAGAACTCAGTACTATACATCTCCCTAAACCTACCTTTTATTGAGAAATTTGTTTTGAATAATGTTTGCGACTGGGTGAAAATTGAAAATTTTCTTGTTTTAGGTAAGGTAAAAGTGAAGTATATTATTTCTCAAACTTGTCTAGGAAAACATCTATTCGCTGATGCTCGGTTGTGTGAAAGATTCAGCCAATTTTGGTCTTATTTCAGGAAAGTAAATATAGTTTTCTCTGAATGTTAAAGTAAAAGCTTATGCTTTTAAAAATCATTAACTTAAAATATGAATATGCTGCTGCTGCTGCTAAGTCACTTCAGTCATGTCCAACTCTGTGCGACCCTATGGACAGCAGCCCTCCAGATTCCTCTGTCCACAGGATTCTCCAGGCAAGAACGCTGGAGTGGATTGCCATTTCCTTCTCCAAAATTTGAATATAAGACATGTCAAAAGTTAACTAATTCATTTTCAGAAGTTCCATTGTTTCAGACTTAACTTTAGAAATTGCTCAAATGAGTCTGTGAACCTGTGTTCTTTTTGTCTAAAGAGTGTTTGAAGTTTTACATTTTACTTGTACTAAGTATATTGAAACACATCTCAAGCATAAATGTACATTTTCCTCAGCACATAAACATTCAGGCAAGGAAAAAAAAAAAAACCAACTTTAAGAGTATTTACTTTTATTTTTCCTTTGCTGTTGCTGTTCAGTTGCTAAGTCGTGTCCAACTCTTTGCAACCACTTGGACTGCAGCATGCCAGACTTCCCTGTTCTTCACTGTCTTCTGGAGTTTGCTCAAACTCATGTCTACTGAGTCAATAATGCCATCCAGTCATCTCATCCTCTGTTGCTCCTTCTCCTCCTGCCTTCAATCCTTCCCAGCATCAGGGTCTTTTCCAGTGAGTTGGGCTCTTTGCATCAGGTGGCCAAAATATTGGAGCGTCAGCTTCAACATCACTCCTTCCAATGAATATTCAGAGTTGAGACTGACTGTTTTGAGCTCCTTGGAGTCCAAGGAACTCAAGAGTCTTCTCCAGCACCACAACTCGAAAGCATCAATTATTCTGCACTCAGCCTTCTCTATGGTCCAACTCTCATATTTGTACATGACTACTGGAAAAACCATAGCTTAGCCTCTACAGACCTTTTTCTGCAAAGTGAGGTCTCTGCTTTTTAATACGCTCTCCAGGTTTGTCATAGCTTTCCTTTCCAGGAGCAGGTATTTTTAATTTCATGGCTGCAGTCACTGTTTGCAGTGATTTTGGAGCCCAAGAAAATAAAATTTGTCACTGTTTCCACTTTTTCACCATCTATTAGCCATGGAGTAATGAGACCGGTTGCCATGATCTTAGTTCTTTGAGTATTGAGTTTTAGGCCAGCTTTTTCACTCTCTTCTTTCACCCTCAGCAAGATGCTCTTTAGTTCCTCTTCACTTTCTTCCGTTAGAGTGGCGTCATCTGCATATCTGAGGTTGTTCATTTTTCTCCTGGCAATCTTAATTCCAGTTTGTGAGTCATCCAGCCTGTCATTTTGCATGATGTACTCTGCATATAAGTTAAATAAGCAGGGTCACAATATACAGCCTTGACATATTCCTTTCCCAATTTGAACCAATCCATTGTTCCTTTACTAATGGTTTGTTTTTGAACAGAGCTATTGAAGATAAAACAAAAATAAAACTAAATTTGAATGGATTACTACTCTAACTTTATTTCTTCCCTATTTTTGTGTACAAGAGCTAAACCTATACATGTGTGCAGTAAAAGAGAAATAAGAATGGTCCAAGTGGAAGATTGAGAAACACAGCCACAAACTGAGATACTTTCAAATGATTATCATTGCTTTTTTAACTTGGTGAAGTGAAAGGCTTTAATTTATTATCTTGGCTAAAATGTAGCAAAATCTTAGTGCCACCTTTTGGTACTATATAAGAGAAATAAAAGTAATAACAGGGAAAATTCATAGTACATTGAAATCCCAGTCAAAGAAGGCCACTAAAATAAGAAAGATGAAGACAAATATGTGAAAGATAACCAAAAAGCAAGAGAGGATGCTCTCCAGATACCAGGATACCTTTGATCTGCCCTTCCCCAAGAGGTGAGTGGAGGTTATGGCCCATTGAAAAAAGTGCCCTTCTCTTTAGAAAGAAACAAGGGTCCTAAGTTTCCTGAAACTATGTGGTGGTTTGATGTCATAGTGATAGCATAGCTTTATAGTTTCAGAGCACTTGAGTACATTATTTCAGCTTAATACAACACTCCAAATGGTGGAATTTGTTAATGCCACCATTACCCAGATAGAAAAACAGATGCTCCATGAAGTCAAACAATTTGTTAAGATTACCCAGAACTTGATTTGAAGATTCCTGGCTGTAAAGTTCACTTGTTTTAAACAATTACACTCCATTCTTAATTGGCCTTTTGGAGAACTTCCTTGAAATGCGAAGAGTAGAACTTTGTCCAGGTTTATCTGAGTCTAGACTAATAGAAATGCATTTGCTTTATCTGACATTAATGAAATGACTAAGAACAGTTTCACTTTGCTAAATATAGTGAGAATATAAAGTCCTTGAGGACAGAGATCATAACTGATTTTTAATGTTTATCACAGGAATGGATTAACATTGTTAGATATCTGGAAAATTCTCAATACCTCCTCATATCTATAGACTATTAATATTGATCTTCATCCCTCATCTACATCTCATTCTAACAAGATCAAGTGGTATCTAAGAAGAAATATTCTTCACTATAACTTGTTAGAGTTGTGCCATTCTTAGTATATTTGTGAAGCAATATAACTTGTATACCTTTCAGAACTCTGATTTCAAGTTCATGAAACTATAGGACAGAAAGGAAGACTTTTGTTAATTTAACTTTGATTTAGAAATATATTTTTGATATAAGTAAAAGTAGATAGGGGCTTCCTTGGTGGCTCAGTGGTAAAGAATCTGCCTGCCAATGCAGGAAAAACTGGTTTAATCCCTGGATCTGGAAGATCCCAAGGAGAAGTAAATGGCAACATACTCCGGTATTCTTTTTTTTTTTTTTAATATAAATTTATTTATTTTAATTGAAGGTTAATTACTTTACAATATTGTATTGGTTTTCTTGCCTGGGAAATCCCATAGATAGAGGAGGCTACAGTCCATGGGGTCCCAAAAGGGTTGGACTCGATGTAGGGACTACATAACAGAATTAGGTAAGTCAGTGTAGCACAACCTCAGATGTATTTGTATAGCCAAATCTGTTAGTCCAGAAAAATAGATAATTTACCTCTCTATATAAACAGACACAAAGATGCAGATAATTCAAAAGAATGTCTATCTTTCACATTAAGATGTCAGCACAATACATAGTTATCTATATTTGCAATCAGATTTATCTTACTTTCTCTAGTTCAGAAGGGTCCTGAGAGATGCTGGAAAGCTGATACTGCAGGAAGTCATTCCAGAACAGAGACTAAGGTGTCCTGTTTCATGGTTGTGCGGTACCAATAGGTGTTAATCTGAGTGTCTGTGAATATCTGTGAAGAGTCTGGGCAAATCTGGGGTGCAAATTAATCTCTCATATTTGTCCAGAGATTACCTGGAAAAGATTACGTGCGAAACCAACTCTGTATTCTCTCTCTACCCTCTTCCTTCCTTCCTTCCTCCCTCCCTCCCCTACCCCCTCCATCCTTTCCTCCCTTTTCTCTTTTTGTATTTAAGGAGATGTCAGGAAATCACAGACAATTGAAAATATAACATCTAAAGAGGGAGACTGAAGAAATTAGAATTTTGAATGATGAGTGGAGGCTGATAAGACTAATTAGCAAGGTTATCTTTATCCTCTTAAACAAATGTGAATACCCTGAAAACAAGACTTTCCTACCTTTAATCTTCTGAGTAAATGGTTTCTTTTTCTTGAAAAAATCCGAGCATGATTAAAGGTCAGTGACTTGCAAGGCTGAATTTGTCCTTAGAGTGGCTTGTTTATTAGAAATAGGCATTTGGCATTTGGCATTGTAAAGGGTTATTCTTTTTTGCTTTTCTTCATAACCAGTGTTCTAGTATACTAATTCTAAGGGAAATTTTCATAAATTTATCTCCTCTCAGTAAGATCTTATCACTTTTTGGCTCTTAATATTATATTTTCCAGCTTCCTTGGCAGCCTCCTAAGTATGGCATTTTAGAATTTGATGTTCAACTCTATGCCTTAATATAATATTAAATATCCAAACATGTATTTATTGCTTGGCATCACTTTAGGTGGCCAAACTCTCATGTTAAAAATGCATTTTATAGAGCTGCTTCTCTTAAACAATCTCTTCTGTTTTAGTTTTCATTCCCCAGGTCTTGATTGTTTTTCTCCTCCTGCCTCTGCTGCCCACTCAGAAATGATCAAAATACAGTGTTTGCAAAAGGGATAGATAAGAATTCTATATAGTTGAATTCTATTCATCATTTGCCAGTAGTAGTTCTTTAGCTCTTGTCCTGAGGGCCACACTGATTTTTTTCTTTTTCTTTTTCTTTCGGCCCACCACTGGCAGTTACTGATAATAGTTAGGAATAAGATAGATTGTTTTATTCTTAAATATGTCCTCTCAGACTAATACAGCTCTAAAGCTCCTTTTTGCTTGCATTTCACAGTCTCCTGAGATCTTCCCACTTTTTATCTCTGAAGAGGGTAGTGTGCTTTGCAAATTTAAAATTTAACTTGCATCCATTCTCTGAGGTAGTTTGTGTAATAATTCATGGAACCTTTATGGTTTCCATTCAAGTAGATGGTCTTTGAGGCTTCCTTTCTCTGTTTGGGCCTCCTTAGCCCATAGTGGAATATTTAAAAGTGTGTAGGGTCCATAACTTTTACTCTTGCCCTCATAATGGCACATTTTTCTACAAATGTCTAATATATACCATGTATAATTTCTTCTACAAAAACCATATAACCCCCCATTGTATATGTATGAATACTATTTTGTATGTTTTAGCAACTTTCCCTGATTTAAAATTTAGACTAATTTGCCTGTAATTCCACCACCATATTCTTTGTATACTTTAAGGAGATTAGTCACATTAATGATCCTTTAGGTCTCTCAATCAGTGAATGTACTGGACAGAGATTAATCCTTAAATGTTCCTAGAACTCAGGTAGATAGTATCAAATGCTAGTGATTTACTATCATTAATATATATATTTTTTCTTTTTAAACTATTACCTATTGTTTCTAATAGCATATCAGCACATATGCTTAAAATATTTAAAACTAGGATCTTCCCTAAGCTTTTCTAAGAATGCTTAGAAAAGATAGAAGGGAATAATCCATTTAAAATGCAACCTTGCACATCCTGCTGGGAACATCTGGGACCATGCTGGGACCATTCTGGGGACGTGGAAGAAGGGGGTTGTTCTCCCCCAAACTGTAGGGACATCCTCTCCTGCCACAGCATTTTGAGCCCATGAGATATGCCTGGGGTAGGCTGGGGCTCAGGTGCCTGGCAAGATTCCTAGGGATGTGACATTTCCTATACTAGGGAAATTTTGAGGATTCTTACACTTCTTTCATATTCCAAGGTATGGAATTAATTAATTGTGGACTTATCATTCCCAAATTAAGGAGAAAGAGTCCTCTCCCCAACCCTGGATACAATAGAGTGATTTAGCAATGTGACTTCAGTGGTTTATTTCCTTTAGTTATCTATTAAAAAATGATATGAGAGGAACATTTTAAAAAAATACAGTGTCAAAGCTATGGAATGAATTGCATAAAATGTCTTCTTTCTCAGAAATCAGAAACAGGCCTCCTTGTTTATTTTAGTTCTTGTTATCATTAGCCCTGAAAATGGGATATTGACTACTAAATTTTGCGATATTATGAGCTGGCTAATGGAATACTTCTTTTGTCAGCTCCTTACAAAATGCATGCTAATCCAGTCAGGCTACATTTGTATTAAGAAGTATGGTAAATTAAGTGTTAATTGAAGAGACACGTGTACCCCAATGTTCATCGCAGCACTGTTTGTAATAGCCAAGACATGGAAGCAACCTAGATGTCCATCAGCAGATGAATGGATAAGAAAGCTGTGGTACATATACACAATGGAGTATTACTCAGCCATTAAAAAGAATACATTTGAATCAGTTCTAATGAGGTGGATGAAACTGGAGCCTATTATACAGAGTGAAGTAAGCCAGAAGGAAAAACATAAATACAGTATACTAACGCATATATATGGAATTTAGAAAGATGGTAACAATAACCCTGTGTACGAGACAGCAAAAGAGACACTGATGTATAGATCAGTCTTATGGACTCTGTGGGAGAGGGAGAGGGTGAGGAGATTTGGCAGAACGGCATTGAAACATGTATAATATCATGTAGGGAACGAGTTGCCAGTCCAGGTTCGATGCATGATGTTGGATGCTTGGGGCTGGTGCACTGGGACGGCCCAGAGGGATGGTATGGGGAGGGAGGAGGGAGGAGGGTTCGGGATGGGGAACACATGTATACCTGTGGCGGATTCATTTTGATATTTGGCAAAACTAATACAATTATGTAAAGTTTAAAAATAAAATAAAATTAGAGAGGAAAAAAAAACAAAAAACAGAAGTATGGTAAATTAAGTGTTAATTGAGATTCAGAAAGTGAGCCACTGAGGTGTTTGTCTTAATCAGCTCTTCTCCTGAAATTTATATTTATAGTTTAACCTAAAATATTTGCCATTGACCATATTAAAACAAAACAAAACAAAACTTCTCAAATGGTAGTAGTTCTAAAAAGTTGAAACCATGATGATCAGAAGTGCTTCCAAATATAGTATTTTTTTCAAAACAAAATCTAATTTTATGTATTAATATGCTACTAAAGCATTCATCTTAATGTTTAAGAATGACATTTCAACAATTTCTAACACACTGCACCATTTTACAAATCAGGGAGTTATTAAGGAGGTGGAGACACAAACCTTATATTTACTGTCATCATCTGGTGTTCTTCTGTGTTGACGAACTTCCTATGTTTAGTTTGTGTGATGGGTGAGGAAGAGGTAGAATAGTTTTTGTATTCCTTACATTTCTCACTTATGTTAAATTGTCAGCACTTGGATTGTGCGCCACAGCAGCAACTCGAGCGGACCCTGGCTTGGCAGCTGTTATGAGCAAGCTCAGAATTCTCTTTGGCCATGAATGTATTTGAAATGTTTATTAAGCAGCATTAGAATTACCTTGACATCAGTTCACTGGACTGACTATTCTGAAAGGATGGAGCTCCATCCCTCTTCCCATGATCTATCTGACCTAAGTGCCTCTAGTTGAAGTTTATAGTTTGTGTTTTGCACTCAGGTTATTGTGTTACTAAGTATCTTTCATTGCATAAAAGTTAAACCTTTAAGATACCCCAGGGAAAAGCACCAAACATAATTAGAAAAGAGCCAGATTGTTCTTTTGCTAGATAATAAATTGCTGCTGCTGCTGCTGCTAAGTCACTTCAGTCCTGTCCAACTCTGTGTGACCCGACCCCATGGACTGCAGCCTATCAGGCTTCTCCGTCCATGGGATTCTCCAGGCAAGAACACTGGAGTGGGTTGCCATTTCCTTCTCCAATGCATGAAAGTGGAAAGTGAAAGTGAAGTCCCTCAGTCGTGTCTGACTCTTAGCGACCCCATGGACTGCAGCCTATCAGACTCCTCCATCCATGGGATTTTCTGGGCAACAGTACTGGAGTGGGGTGCCATTGCCTTCTCCCAATAAATATTTGGACCCTATTATACCTCACATATCTAGGAATTGCCTTCATGACTCATGTCAAAGTAACACAGCTCATATTTTTACATTGTAAAATGTCTCTTCTCTTCACTATATCCCTATCAATTAACATGATTTTTAACCCTTTTGGACACATGAAGAAACTGAAACACAGAAGGATCCAGTGGCTGGGCTGTCATCCCAGTTGATAAGTAGTGAGAACTTGACCCTAGGTTTGATATTTGATGCCTTTCGTCTTAAGAATCCCCTTCACTGGCTCTCCCGTCAGCACAAAAGTATTAAGACTGACAATTGAAATGACAGTATTTGTGTCATGATTGTTCATCATAGCAATTTTTTTTCAGTGAGAATACATCTTGCCTTCAACATTCTTGCATTTGATAAGCCACATGAGTGAGTGACGTCGCTCAGTCATGTCCAACTTTTGCGACCCCATGGACTGTAGCCTACCACACTCCTCTGTCCAGGGGATTTTCCAGGCAAGAGTACTGGAGTGAGTTGCCATTTCCTTCTCCAGAGGATCTTCCCAACCCAGGGATTGAACCCTGTCTTCCTCGTTGTAGGCAGACGCTTTACCGTCTGAGCCACCAGGGAAGTCCATTAAACAACTATAAGCCAAATACTGCTGCTGCTACTGCTGCTAAGTCACTTCAGTCATGTCCGACTCTGCGACCCCATAGACGGCAGCCCACCAGGCTTCCCCGTCCCTGGGATTTTCCCAGGCAAGAACACTGGAGTGGGTTGCCATTTCCTTCTCCAATGCATGAAAGTGAAAAGTGAAAGTGAAGTTGCTCAGTGTGTCCGACTCTTCGCAATCCCATGGACTGCAGCCTACCAGGCTCCTCCATCCATGGGATTTTCTAGGCAAAAGTACTGGAGTGGGGTGCCCTTCTATACTGTTAAAGTCAGGCCAATACTTTCAATCGTGTGGAGTATTGGGCAGATGCTACTCCCTTTCAAGAGAGTATTTTCTAAGTGTAGAGTCACAAATGAAATACCCCAACTGTGTAAAAGACAAATGAAAATGAATATGACTAATTCTAATAGAGATATATTTGAGTGCAAAGTATTGTAGGGGAAAAACTACTATATGTTGCCCCAGGTATATAAATTGTGATAGCAGGCTTTCCATGTTGTTTAAGGGAGGAGTTGGATTTGAGTAGAATTCAGTCGTTAATGTCTGGTTCTTGGCACAGGACCTGCATTTTGTGTGGTACCATTAAATTGTTTCACGATTTAGATTGTTTTCTGAGTATTCATTGAACTCTTGCTTATGACCCCATAAAGAATGTGAAGAACATCCTTTCAAATGCAGGTTGTTCAGGAAAGTGGTTTACAGTGTACATTATGTATGTAAATAATGTGTGAATGCTTTTGAGAAAACAAACATGCTGTGAGAAAGAACTTTATCTTTTCAATCCCAACTTGGCTAAAAGCCCTCAGGTCAAAAACCTGAAAGCTTTGAAGGCTCATAGGGTTAACTAAACTTGACTCCAGTCTGGTTTACTAAGAGTAGGAAGTCAGTCACATTTAAAATACATACTATGTGTAATATTGACTACATAATAATTCTTATAAGAAAATAGATTGCTGTTAGCAAATTATCATGTTTTCTAGGAAGAAGATTTTCTGCTTGTACCTTTTCTCTAACGAAGGAGTGAGAACAACACTGATAAAACTTTTTTTAAACCTAAGAATGAGGGGAAGTTCTCCTTTCATGTTTATTTTTTAGTCCCAAGAGAAGAATGGAGTGTGGCCCACAGGCAGTCATCAAGGGAAGAATAATTAGGATTTGCCATCTGGAATGGGTAACAGAAGTAATGACCTAAAAATCAAGGGCCTCATGTTACATTATGTTTCTATGGGTAAAAAGATTGTGAGCAGTTTACTAGGGATATAAGGGAACAAGAGTTAAATACAGAAAGAAGATACTGATTATAGACTAAATATCCAGTGTGTTGCAGGATTTAAATGTTTACAAAAAGAAAAGATTTCTAGAGTATGTGAGGGTGGAATGGAGCGTCTTAAACAAAACCATATGCTTCATAAACAAGTACCCCTTAATACCCTTATTTCTGTGTTGAATGGTACCTGTAGCTTAGGGCATTATAATAACATGTGTTCTGTCACACAGTAATAGAATCAGATTTTGAATCTAGAATTCTGGATTCCATGTGTTGCCATGATGTTTCTTCCTTTTTCTTCTATCTCTTCTATCTCTTCCTTTCTTCCTCCTCCTTCTTCTTTTGGTATGAGTACGTTTTTGCAACTTGGGGCTAAGCTTCAAAAATTATATTCTTTAAAAGATTTCAGGGCAGCCAGAATAGTGCATCTATTAAAAACTTAGACTTTGGAGTGACATGGACATGAATTCTGATATTGTACCCACCACATGTAACTGTTTGTGGCTTTTGGCAAGTTATTTAACAGCTTTATGTTTCAGTTTTCTGATCTATAAAATGGGAATGACATTATGATTCTCATGGTTAGAATTAAATGAATGTGAAGTGAAAACCACTCTGGAACATAGTAAACTGTGTAATTTTTATTCATAGTAGCATAAATATGTAGGAGTAGAGAATTTTTTAAAAAATTGCAGCTGCTTACATGTAATAAAACAATCTTTATAAAAAACATTTGTGGGATAAAGTTCTTTTTTCTTGTCATATATGAAAAATGTATTCATATCTCAAGTCCTCTAAATGTAAAATTGAGAGGTTAATACCCCAGACAGACATTTTTCTTTGGTAAGGTATCAGAGATAAGCAATAGAAACATCCTTCATACTTTGTTCTCCTGGCTATTTGCTCAGATGCTTAAAACACTTAATCTATTGATAATTTTAAATTCTTTTTGCCTAATGTGTGAAGAGAATCCTGACTATATAGTCCTTCAGTAATTTCTAGTTCAGGTTTCATTTGTCATGTGAATTAACTTAAAGAGCTTACATACTCACAACCCTATGTTTACACAGAGCTAAGTTTACAGATGATTCTAAGCTACAAATATTCATCAATTCACCAAAACTTTATTGAACAGTTACTGTGAATACATACTTATAGAAATATGAAAAATGATGCAATGACTGACTGACCTAGTGTAGTCTTAATTTTATCATTTGTAAGTAAATGATAGTTAATGTATAGTTTTTTGTTTTGTTTTGTTTTTTAATTTTATTTTATTTTTAAACTTTACAATATTGTATTAGTTTTGCCAAATATCGAAATGAATCCGCCACAGGTATACCTGTGTTCCCCATCCTGAACCCTCCTCCCTCCTCCCTCCCCATACCCTCCCTCTGCGTTGTCCCAGTGCACTAGCCCCAAGCATCCAGTATCGTGCATCAAACCTGGACTGGCGACTCGTTTCATACATGATATTATACATGTTTCAATGCCGTTCTGCCAAATCTCCTCACCCTCTCCCTCTCCCACAGAGTCCATAAGACTGATCTATACATCAGTGTCTCTTTTGCTGTCTTGTACACAGGGTTATTGTTACCATCTTTCTAAATTCCATATATATGTGTTAGTATACTGTATTGGTGTTTTTCTTTCTGGCTTACTTCACTCTGTATAATAGGTTCCAGTTTCATCCATCTCATTAGAACTGATTCAAATGTATTCTTTTTAATGGCTGAGTAATACTCCATTGTGCATATGTACCACAGCTTTCTTATCCATTCCTCTGCTGATGGGCATCTAGGTTGCTTCCATGTCCTGGCTATTATAAACAGTGCTGCGATGAACATTGGGGTACACGTGTCTCTTTCCCTTCTGGTTTCCTCAGTTTTTATGTTTATTAATCATATGTTTGTATGTCAAAGTAATTTTAATTTACCATTTGAAAATGGATACTATTGTAAATTATGATAATCAGAATATATATTCTTGTAAATTTTTCCTGGAATTTTCTTTACTCATGATATATGAGGATAAAGCTTTGTGGAAAGCATAACAACTTTTAAGTAGTTTGTAGACTTTGTTATTTTCCAGTGTGCTAGGATGAAATATAAGCTATTAGGTTGGTACAAAAGTAATTGGCTTTAGAGACACGGATTTGATCCCTAGGTCAGGAAAATCCGCTGGAGTACGGCACGGCAACCACTCCAGGTTTCTTGCCTGAAGAATCCTATGGACAGAGGAGCCTAGTGAGCTAGAGTCCACAGGATCATGCAGAGTCGAGCACATCTGAAGCAATTTAGCACAACACACACAGCACAAAAATAATTGTGGTTTCAGAACATGAATTTTAAATCACTCTAAGTTCAAACAAACAAACAAAAAAGAGCCCTCTTGATGAAAGTGAAAGAGGAGAGTGAAAAGTTGGCTTAAAACTCTACATTCAAAAAACTAAGGTCATGGCATCCAGTCCCATCACTTCATGGCAAATAGATGGGAAAACAATGGAAACAGTGAGAGACTATTTTTTGGGGGGCTCCAAAATCACTACAGATGGTGACTGCAGCCATGAAATTAAAAGATGGTTGCTCCTTGGAAAAAAAGCTATGACCAACCTAGACAGCATATTAAAAAGCAGAGACATTACTTTGCTGACAAAGCTCCATCTAGTCCAAGCTATGGTTTTTCCATAGTCATGTATCGATGTGAGAGTTGGACACCAAAGAATTGATGCTTTTGAACTGTGGTGTTAGAGAAGATTCTTGAGAGTCCCTTGGACTGCAAGGAGATCCAATCAGTCAATTCTAAAGGAAATCAGTCCTGAATATTCATTCGAAGGACTGATGCCAAAGCTGAAACTCCAATATTTTGGTCACCTGATGTGAAGAACTGAATCACTGAAAAAGACCATGATGCTGGGAAAGATTGAAGGCACGGAGAGAAGGGGACACCAGAGGATTAGATGGTTGGATGGCATCATTGACTTGATGGACATGGGTTTGAGCAAGTTCCACGAGTTGGTAATGGACAGGGAAGCCTGGTGTGCTGCAGTCCATGGGGTCCCAAAGAATCAGACACGACTGAGCGGCTGAACTGAACTGATGCTCAAACACATCTTTATTAATTGAAATAGGAACAATTACAATCAACACATTTTTGCCAATGAAAAATGTGTTTGTTTATTCCTGTAGCATAAGAATCCATGCTTCAGGATTTGGCGAACTCTTGGAAGGCATGTTCTGCCTCCTGCTGGTTGTGGAAGCTTTTTACCTGCAAAAAGTTGTCAAGATGCTTGACGAAGTGATATTCAGTTGGTGAGAGGTCAGGTGAATATGGTGGATGAGGCAAAACTTTGTAGCACAATTTGTTCAACTTTGGAAGCATTGGTTGTAAAACATCTGATCAGTTGTTATGGAGAAAAATTGGGCTTATTCTGTTGACCAGTGCCAGCTCCAGGCATTACAGTTTTTGGTGCATCTCATTGACTTGCTGTTCATACTTCTCAGATGTAATGGTCTCACCAGGATTCAGAAAGCTGTAGCGGATCAGGGGGCAGCAGACCACCAACCAGTAACCATGACCTTTTTTTTTGGTGCAAGTTTGGTTTTAGGAAGTGCTTTGGAGCTTCTTTACCATTTAATCCACCAGGGAAGCAAAGAAAATTAAAAAAATAAAAAACATAGTCGCTCAGTCATGTCCAACTCTATGCAACCCTGTGGTCTGTAGTCTGCCAGGCTCCTCTGTCTGTGGAATTCTCCAGGCAAGAATACTGGAGTAGGTAGCCATTCCCTTCTCCAGGGATCTTCCTGACCCAGGGCTTCCTGACCGGAGTTTGATCCCTGGGTTGGGAAGATCCCCTGAAGAAAAGAATGGTCACCCACTCCAGTATTCTTGCCTGGAGAATTCCACATACAGAGGAGCCTGGCTGTCTACAGTCCATGGTGACAAAGAGTCAGACAAAACTGAGTGACTAGCACACTTTGGAGTTCCTTCTCGGTCCAACCCCTGAGATGGTCATCGCTGGTGGTTGTATAAAATCCACTTTTTGTCGCACATCACAATCAGATTGAGAAATGATTTGTTGTTATTGCATAAAGTAAGAGAATAGGACATTTCAAAATGACAGTTTTTTGATTTGTGATCAGCTCATGAGGCAGGCACTTATCGAGCTTCTTCACCTTTCCATGTTGGTTCAAATGCCAAATGATCATAGAATGGTCAATGTTCAGTTCTTCTGCAACTTCTCAAGTAGTTGTAAGAAGATCAGCTTTGATGATGGCTCTCAGTTGGTCATTGTCAATTTTGAATGGCCAACTACTAAGCTCCTTATCTTCAAGGGTCTCATCTTCTTTGCAGAACTTCTTGAACCACCACTGCACTGTACGTTCATTAGCAGTTCCTGGGCCAAATGCGTTGTTGATGTTGTGAGTTGTCTTCATTGCTTTATGACACATTTGAATTTGAATTAAAAAATTGCTTGAATTTTCTTTTTGTCTAATATCATTTCTACAGTCTAATATAAATATAAAATAAACAGCAAATAATAAGTCATTAACAAAAAAACACAAAGTGAGAAATGCACATTAAAATGATGTATAACATAACCACATTTATTTAAGACTATATTCTGCAATCAAATGGCAAAATTCAACAATGTAAAACCACAATTACTTTTACACCAACTTAATATTATTAGGAGGCAATCATGCTTTCCATTTATTCTTTTCTCAAATATCTTGATTTAGGATTTTCAACTTTTTTTGGTCATATTTTCCCACATTAGCTACCAGAGTACATTTCTCTCCCCCACACTATAACCTTATTCTTAAATACATTGAAATGTATGTAGTTAACTTTGTTTACAAATTAGGAGAAGCAAAAACAAATGATAAAATAGATAAAATAAATACATAGTCTTTTTACTTACACTATTCTACTGTGATTTCAAAAAGCAAATGTAAGTTTTACTTTCCTTATTTAATTATATGTGGGTAGTGGTATGGCCTTTCCCTGGTGGTTCAGAGGGTAAATTGTCTGCCTGCAATGCAAGAGACCTGGGTTCGATCCCTGGGTCAGGAAGATCCCCTGGAGAAGGAAATGGCAACCCACTCCAGTACTCTTGCCTGGAAAATCCCATGGACAGAGAAGCCTGGTAGACTACAGTCCATGGGATTGCAAAGAGTCAGACACTACTGAGCGACTTCACTTCATTCCTAGTGGTATGGCAACTGGAAAACAAATGGACTGGTAGACAAGAAATGTAATTTCTATTACTGGCTTTGCTGTTGTATTTCTGTGTAAATTTGAGGACATCCCTTGATTTTCCTTGCCCTCAGTCTCTGAGACAGAAACTCCGAGCCTGTTCAAGTCCAAGAGCTTACAGAACCCTGGTGTCTTTGACATCAGAGCAAGAGCTCCTTTTTATTCCAGGAAGTCACAGAGGCAATGACCCACACTGTACATGGAGAGGAAGGGAAAAAAATTTGCACCTCTTCAGTGGTCAGTCTTGATAAAGCCTGAGGTTTCTCATGGTTCCAATCAAATCATGGCAGCCACCAGGTTGCAGCTGTGATGGCCTGTGCAGTTCACTGACTTTGACTTGACTTTGCCAAAATTAGTGTTGGAATCAATTTATTAATAATTTCCCCTCCCTCTTTTCCAATCTCAATCAATCAGTAAAACTCTGCCAAAACAGTGACAAGTTATATGGGCATCACATACATACTTATCAGAGCACGTTAATCTCACATAAGCAACAGAATTGAGTGTTGTTCAGTCAGATTTTGTATGTTGGATGAGTGGAACAAGGTCACCGGATGGGAAAAGTCCAATTTTTTCAAGTTTGAGGTCAGTATTAATAATTGAAAGAACAAGAAATTCAGGCAAGGAAATGTCAGAAAAGTTTTTATGGTTTTAAGCATTTTACTGAATACATGACACATCAAAATATACATTCTATTAATCACATGTCTATCCTTGAAAACATTCTGCTTGGCATAAGAACATGATGATAATTATCTTTGCAAAATCAAACTTCATAAACTTCCAATTTACTGAATTGTCTAGTAAGGAACTATTCTCTTCATCATAAGTTAACTTATTTTATGCATAGTTCATTTATTTTTAACTGTGATGGGCCTTCATTGCTGTGGGGGCGACTCTGTAGTTGTGCATGGCTTCTCCTTGCGGTGGCTTCTGTTCTTCCAGAGCATGGGCTCCAGTGCACGTGGGCTTCAGCAGTTGTGGCTCACAGGCTGTTTCCTCATGACATGTGCAATCTTCCCAGGCCAAGGATTGAATCCATATCCCCTGCAGTGGCAGGTGGATTCTTTACTACTGGACAATCAGAGAGGTCCCTGTTTATAGTCTCCCCTCCCTCCCCTCCCCGCCCCCCCACTGCAATAAAGGGTTTCAAATTCTCAACCAAGTCTTTACCAAAGGAAGTTTTCATTCTTGAACTTTCATAATAGTAAATAGTGAAATATGATAGAAATTAATAACATGAATCTAGATAATGATGTTTAAAGAGCACTGGATATTGTGTCAGGAGGCCTAGACGTAAGTCTTAGCTCTTCTGTGTTTAAGTATGTTATCTCGGTCTACTTACTGAATATCTCTGAACTTAAATTCTCTCAATTGTAACATGGGGGTAGTGATACTTAGTCCATAAAACATGATAGGATAAAACACACAAGGTCTTGGTAAGCTCTGATGCCCTACACAGATGTAAGTTAACACAACGAGTATTTTGCACCTGATATGTTTCAAGAAGATGCTTGGGGTACATACATAAGATGTTTTCCTGTACTCTAAGGGTTTCATTATCTTCCAGGAAAAAAGCAACATATGTTTCAGTTATCAGTATGGAAGTGTGATAAAACAAAATACTGCAAACAAAATACTGTGTGGTATTCTGTTACTCTGTGGTAACACAGAGGATAGAATTATGTTTGGAATAGAGAAAGCTTGTAAGGGAAGGTGGCATTTGAGCTGAATCTTGAAGTGTCATAGTATTTTTCCTGGAGAATATGTGGTGCAAAACTTTAGAGTGAAATAACTAAGATAAAAACAAATTCTGAAGATTCATTGACTTTTATGAAAGTACAGGAAATTGTAAATAATCTACTGTGGGCAGATGACAAGGTATGTAAGGGTTTGGGCTTTGACAAGAAATGATTCTGTCAGGTGCAATGTTTAATGCCTAGCTGAGGCTGTGAATTTATTTGATCCTCTTGGCAGTGGGAAGGGGACTTACTGAAGTTTAAAACAGATCATTGGGTTGATAACAGCCATATTTTATAAAGAAAAGTGAGGATGTGAAAGATTGTCCGATATATTTGCTGTAGAAAGTAAGAAGCAAATAGGAGCAAGGAAACTTGTTAGAGGAAAGGTAGAGGCAGATGAATGCATAAGGAAGTTGTGGTACATATACACAATGGAATATTACTCAGCTATAAAAAGGAATGCATTTGAGTCAGTTCTCATAGGGTGGATGGATCTAGAGCCTATTATATAGAGTGAAGTAAGTAGAAAGAGAAAGACAAATATAGTATATTAATGCATCTATATGGAATCTAGAAAGATACTACTGACAATCCTACATGCAGGGCAGCAAAGGAGACATAGATACAAAGAACAGATTTTTGGACACAGTGGAAGAAGGAGAGGGTGGGATGATTTGAGAGAATAACATTGAAACATATATATATATATACACACACATACATATACATATATGTATGTATATGTAAAACAGATAGCCAGTTGGAGTTTGATATGTGACACAGGGAACCCAAAGCTGGTGACAACCTGGAGGGATGGGGTGGGGAGGAAGGTGTAAGGGGGGTGCAGGAGGAAGGAGTCACATGTATGCCTATGGCCAATCCATATTGGTGTATGGCAGAGGCCATCACAATACTGTAAAGTAATTATCCTCCAATTTAAATTAAACAAAAGAGTAGAAGGATATGTGCTTGCATCTGCACAGTGTCAGCAGCTGTAAAAAAGAGGAGTTCTATTTAAAAGACCAGTCAGTAACTGGAGGGCCTTGGGGTGGAGGTCGGGAGATACAGAAGAAAAGGAAGAGTTCAAGATGATGTCTCCATGGCTGGCTACTGAGTGGTGTGAGAAACTGGTACAGATAAACCAAGGATGAAACAGGATGAAAAGTACGTTTTGTTTTTTGTAAAGCAAAACAAGTTTGAATCTCTGAGTTGCATAAAATATTGGATGTTATGCAAGTCTTGGCATGGTTTTGTTCTTCAGGAGTACACTGGGCTTTTGTAATCTATATTAACTTTGAAATCAACTCATCATGTCCCACTGTATAAATTTAAGTTAGAATTTCATTGAATCTATAGGTTACTTTATAGAGAATTATTTTATGATATTGAGTCTTCTAACCCATGAACATGGTATGGATCTGAATTTTGGGGCCTTCTTTAAAACTGTTTTAATATTTTTTTATCTCTAAAGATTTTTCTGCATGTTTTGACAGATTTACTTGTATATATTTTCTATTTCTGATGACATTTTGATGTACCATTTTATAAAATTTCTCTTTTAAGTCATTTGATGTTGTTGTGTAGAAATGTATTTGATCTTTGATGTAGTTACTTTATATTCAACATCTTTTCCAATCTCTCATTAATTGTAATAATTTATTGTATATTTTTCACATAAGTAATTAAACCATCTGCAATAAAAATATAATTTTGTTTTTTCATGTATAATTCCTATGCTTTTACTTTTATCTTGTCTTATGTGCTGATATCTTCCAGTGGTTTATAGAAGTGATAACTGAGGACCGGCTTACTCTGTTCTCAGTTTTCAAGAGAATGTTTTCAATTATTTATCAATTATGCTACTGCTGCTAAGTCGCTTCGGTCATGTCCAACACTGTGGGACCCCATAGACGAAAGCCCACCAGGCTCCCCATCCCTGTGATTCTCCAGGCAAGAACACTGGAGTGGGTTGCCATTTCCTTCTCCAATGCATGAAAGTAAAAAGTGAAAGTGAAGTCGCTCAGTCGTGTCCAACTCTTAGCGACCCCATGGACTGCAGCCCAGCAGGCTCCTCCATCCATGGGATTTTCCAGGCAAGAGTACTGGAGTGAGTTGCCATTGCCTTCTCTGATCAATTATGCTACTTGGTGTCTATTTTACAGAATAGATGCTGTTTAATCAGATTAAGGAATTCTGCCTTTCCTGAGATGATATAATTATCTTTATTTCACCTTTTCAGTTCAGTTCAGTCACTCAGTCATGTCTGACTCTTTGCGACCCCATGAACCACAGCAAGCCAGGCCTCCCTGCCCATCACCAAATCCCGGAGTCCACCCAAACCTATGTCCATGAGGTCGGTCATGCCATCCAACCATCTCATCCTCTGTCGTCCCTTTCACCTCCTGCCCGCAATCTTTCCCAGAATCAGGGTCTTTTCAAATGAGTCAGCTCTTCGCATTAGGTGCCCAAAGTATTGGAGTTTCAGCTTCGGCATCAGTCCTTACAATGAATATTCAGGACTGATCTCCTTTAGGATGGACTGGTTGGATCTCCTTGCAGTCCAAGGGATTCTCAAGAATCTTTTCCAACACCACAGTTCAAAAGCATCAATTCTTCGGTGCTCAGATTTCTTTATAGTCCAACTCTCACATCCATACATGACCACTGGAAAAACCATAGCCTCGACTAGACAGGCCTTTGTTGACAAAGTAATGTCTCTGCTTTTCAATATGCTGTCTAGGTTGGTCATAACTTTCCTCCCAAGGAGTAAGTGTCTTTTAATTTCATAGCTGTAATCACCATCTGCAGTGATTTTGGAGCCCAGAAAAATAACGTCAGTCACGGTTTCCACTGTTTCTCCATCTATTTGCCATGAAGTGATGGGACCGCATGCCATGATCTTAGTTTTCTTTTCTGAATGGTGAGTTTAAGCCAATGTTTTCACTCTCCTCTTTCACTTTCATCAAGAGGCTTTTTAGTTCCTCTTCACTTTCTGCCATAAGGGTGGTGTCATCTGCATATCTGAGGTTATTGATATTTCTCCCGGCAATCTGGATTCCAGCTTGTGCTTCCTCCAGCCCAGTGTTTCTCATGTTGTTCACTGCATATAAGTTAAATAAGCAGGGTGATAATATACAGCCTTGACGTACTCCTTTTCCTATTTGGAACCAGTCTGTTGTTCCATGTCCAGTTCTAACTCTTGCTTCCTGACCTGCATACAGGTTTCTCAGGAGGCAGGTCAGGTGATCTAGTATTCCCATCTCTTTCAGAATTTTCCACAGTTTATTGTGATCCACACTGTCAAAGGTTTTGGTATAGTCAATAAAGCAGGAATAGATGTTTTTCTGGAACTCTTTTGCTTTTTCAGTGATCTAGAGGATGTTGGCAATTTGATCTCTGATCTTTTCTAAAACCAGCTTGAACATCTGGAAGTTTATGGTTCACGTATTGCTGAAGCCTGGCTTGGAGAATTTTGAGCGTTACTTTACTAGCATGTGAAATGAGTGCAATTGTACAGTAGTTTGAGCATCCTTTGGCATTGCCCTTCTTTGGGATTGGAATGAAAACTGAACTTTTCCAGTCCTGTGGCCACTGCTGGGTTTTCCACATTTGCTGGCATATTTAGTGCAGCACTTTCACAGCATCATCTTTCAGGATTTGAAATAGCTCAACTGGAATTCCATCACCTCCACTAGCTTTGTTCGTATTGATGCTTCCTAAGGCCCATTTGACTTCATATTCCAGGACGTCTGGCTCTAGGTGAGTGATCACACCATCATGATTATCTGGGACGTGAAGATCTTTTTTGCACAGTTATTCTGTGTATTCTTGCCACCTGTTCTTAACATCTTCTGCTTCTGTTAGGTCCCTACATTAGAATAACTGGTCTACTAATATTAACTGACTTTGTATTTTTGGGATGAACCCAATTTGAACACAATCTATTATTATTATTATATCCTTTTTTTTTTTTTTAAACCAGGAATGAAATGCATCTTTATTAAGTTATTCAACAATTTCAAAGTTTGCATTTGGAACCATTCAGAGAGCTCTTTTTAAGCTATTAAAAATTAATTTCACACGAGGCAAGGAAGACATGTCTAGACAAATGTTCTTTAAAGGAAATATCTTAAAATAAAGCCTTTTCTGAAATGGCTATATAATCTCGTGCCTGAACATTTTACTTTGAACTCACTGAGATATTTGCTTTCTTTTTTTTTTTTTCTTTGTTTTATTGTGTTCCCCATCCTGAACCCTCCTCCCTCCTCCCTCCCCACACCATCCCTCTGGGTCGTCCCAGTGCACCAGCCCCAAGCATCCAGCATCGTGCATTGAACCTTGACTGGCACCTCGTTTCATACATGACGTTTCACATGTTTCAATGTCATTCTCCCAAATCTTCCCACCCTCTCCCTCTCCCACAGAGTCCATAAGACTGTTCTATACATCAGTGTCTCTTTTGCTGTCTCGTATACAGGGTTATCATTACCATCTTTCTAAATTCCATATATATGCGTTAGTATACTGTATTGGTGTTTTTCCTTCTGGCTTACTTCACTCTGTATAATAGGCTCCAGTTTCATCCACCTCATTAGAACTGATTCAAATGTATTCTTTTTAATGGCTGAGTAATACTCCATTGTGTGTATGTACCACAGCTTTCTTATCCATTCATCTGCTGATGGACATCTAGGTTGCTTCCATGTCCTGGCTATTATAAACAGTGCTGCGATGAACATTGGGGTACACGTGTCTCTTTCCCTTCTGGTTTCCTCAGTGTATATGCCCAGCAGTGGGATTGCTGGATCATAAGGCAGTTCTATTTCCAGTTTTTTCAGGAATCTCCACACTGTTCTCCATAGTGGCTGTACTAGTTTGCATTCCCACCAACAGTGTAAGAGGGTTCCCTTATATCCTTATATTCAGTTTATTGGTAAGTAGTTTGAAATGTTTGTTTTTATGCTCAATAGTTAAGTTGGCTTCAAATTTTCTTCTTTTATTGTTCTTGTTTGTTTTTTTGCCTTATAAACACTCTGGAATAATTTGTGGAAGATTGGCATTATTTGTTCCTTTATTGAATCAAAGATTTTTTCTTTGTTTCTGTTGAGTGTCTTGGAGTAATAACAGTTATGAACAAGTTTAAACTAAATTTTCTGCTTAAGTTTATTGGACCACCATGGTAATATAAATTTATAATTCAGAGATACTTTAGAGAAAATTTTTGCTTATGAGACTTCAGAGGATATTAACTTTTTTCCCTTCTACTTAGGTTCAAGCTTTCTGAAAATCAGTTTTTGTGAAATTACCTGTGGTGGTATGAATCCCAAATTTGGGAATCTCAGATTTTTGAGGAGTTATTCTACTTTCCAGTTTGCCTAAACTTTGGATTGGGTCTTCTGTTCTCTGAGCTCTGCTTGACAACAAATTTCAGTAGCCATGTCAACCAAGCTTGGCACATGCCCTAAATTGAAGACTGGTTTTATTTAGACTCCTGCTTATCTGTCTAGATTCCTGCCTTTGCTCGGCAGTGAAAATGCTTTACTCATGCTTTCACAAGTTTAGGGAGATTTTGAATTGCATTTTATCTAGAATGTTTAGTTATGTAGGAAGCTCAATCCTACAGTACCTAGTCTGTCATTTTGGCAGAATGAGTAGTCTTTAAAATAGACTCTAAATGTTAAAAAGAACTATAAAGTGTTAAGTGTCATCAGGTCATTTCCTTCTAGATCTTAAAAATTATGATTAAATGACTTTATTTAAAACATTTATCATCATTTATTAAGTATAAACATAGGTCTTCTATTAGAATATAAGATATGCCTAATTTTGGTAGTTTTATATGAGCCACATTTGTTTTAGCTGACTTTTCAGGATAGCTATGCACAAGAACTCCAGAAGCTCCATGAATTTTGTGTGAAGACTTTATTGTAAATGGAAACATTTTTATACTCTTCACTTGAAAGGATTCAACTCAGATTTCATAGGGAGAAGAACATTCATGTGTAATTCAAACTAGCTGTTGTGATTTGTAAGGGAAAAATACACTGCTTGAATGAAGCGGAATATAAGTACCTGTACTGACTTGTTGCCTTTAGGCAAATTTGATTACTCTAACCTTGTATAAAGAGCTAGGATTATGTTTTTCTTAAACTTTCCAAGAAGGTAGACTGGGAATATGTTTCTACATCTTTTGACATTTAATGCATGTGTTTTATTAATTTTGAAACAATAGAGAAGCAACCCACCATCATTCAATATCTTCAATTTTTTCATTGTTTTTCTTTTTTCCTTATTTATTATAATAAGACTAATTTATTTAACCTCTTCTCACATGACTATTCAAACTTGTAATAATACCATTTTAACTTCAATTAACTTTTACATTTAGCCAAAAGTTTCTATATTACCTTTCAGTAACAGGACTTCAAAGGAAATCTTATTCTTTAAGTTATAGAAATATAACTCTAAATGTGCTTTTAGATGCTATAATCCTAAATTCCTAATATTTGAGGCACTATAAGGATATTTTGAAGTCCTAAACAATTCCAATTTTCATACTCAATGTATTTTGGAGCTGCTGCTGCTGCTGCTAAGTTGCTTCAGTCGTGTCCAACTCTGTGTGACCCCATAGACAGGAGCCCACCAGGCTTTCCCGTCCCTGGGATTCTCCAGACAAGAACACTGGAGTGGGTTGCCATTTCCTTCTCCAATGCATGAAAGTGAAAAGTGAAAGTGAAGTCGCTCAGTCGTGTCCAACTTAGCGATCCCATGGACTGCAACCTCCCAGGCTCCTCCATCCATGGAAGTTTCCAGGAAAGAGTACTGGAGTGGGTCGCCAGTGCCTTCTCCTTATTTTTGGAGCAGATTATGTAAAGAGATGGAGTTAGTGGTGGTGACTTGTGTATATGAATAGAGGTGGATTAGAAAGGTCACTACCATACAGTGTGTCATTCACTGATTCATTATAGTTTCCTGAAAATATGCCCTAATGACTTCTTTGAATTAAGCATTGCTCTCTCTGTGCCTCTTTTAAAACAAAAATACTCTTTGATGGGTAAATATTAAGTCATTGACGTGAAAATTATTAACGTGAGTGATCAGGCCTGTTTCATAAACGTACTAGGAACATAGAAAGTAAGAAGAAGGAGAAAGTAACTCTGAGGACAACCCTAGCCTATTTCATCAGTTAGCTTTGGCTAACTCCTAGTCTAGGACTCCAGTGACTCTCTTGCTGTTGAAATTTTTGCTTTCCTTAAATTGGTGTCTCTGCATTATGTTATGTTCAGTCCTTCTTAGTCAGCCTTGATCTGGGCTATGGTTGTAGAGACTTTTCTAAAAGAAAATTTTCCACCTCACTTTAGGAGATTACATCTTTAAAACAGTAGCCGTTTCCTTCAATTTCATTCTTGCTAATACTCCAAATTGTATTTGTCAGTTTGAATCATTAGTGAGTATGTATGCTCATACTAAGCTTTTGAATGAGACTATCACTTGAATAAACAGGGTGACAATATATATCCTTGTCATACTCCTTTCCCAATTTTGAACCAGTCAGTTGTTCCATATAAGGTTCTAACTGTTCCTTTCTTGACCCACATACAGGTTTCTCAGGAAACATGTAAGGTGATCTGATGGTTTTATCTCTTTAAGAACTTCCCACAGTTTGTTGTGATCCACATAGCCAAAGGCTTTTGTGCAATGAAGCAGAAGTAGATGTTTTTTGGAATTCCCTTCCTTTCCCTATGATCCAATGAATGTTTTCAATTTGATCTCTGGTTCCTCTGCCTTTTTAAAACCTAGCTTGTACATCTGGAAGTTCTTGGTTCATGTGCTGCCGAAGCATAGCTAGAAGGATCTTGAGTATATTACTAGCATGCAAAATGAGTGCAACTGTCCCGTAGTTTGAGCATTCTTTGGCACTGCCCTTCTTAGGGATTGGAATGAAATCTGACCATTTCCAGTCCTATGGGCACTGCTGAGTTATCAAATTTGTGGCATAGAGTGCAGCACTTGAACAGCATCATCTTTGAAGATCTGAAATAGCTCAGCTGGAATTGTATCACCTCCAGTAGCTTTGTTCCTAGTAATGCTTCCTAAGGCCCAGTTGACTTCACACTCCAGGATGTCTGGCGCTAGGTGAGTGACCATACCATTGTGGTTATCTGGGTCATTAAGACCTTTTTTGTATAGTTCTTCTGTATATTCTTCTTATTGTTTCCCTGGTGGCTCAGACGGTAAAGCGTCTGTGCTTGCAATGCGGGAGACCCGGCTTCGATCCCTGGGTTGGGAAGATCCCTTGGAGAAGAAAATGGCAATGCACTCCAGTGCTCTTGCCTGGAAAAATCCCATGAGCAGGGGAGCCTGGTAGGTTACAGTCCATGGGGTCACAAAGAGTCAGACACAAGTGAGAGACTTCACTTTCCTTTCCTTTTTCTGTATATTCTTGCCACCTCTTCTTAATCTCTTCTATTAGGTCCTTACAGTTTCTGTCCTTTATCATGCCCTTCTTTGCATGAAATGTTCCCTTGATATCTGTAACTTTCTTGAAGTGATCTCTAGTCTTTCCCATTCTATTGTTTTTCTCTACTTCCTTGCATTGTTCATTGAAGAAGGTCTTCTTATGTCCTTTCTATTCTTTGGAACTCTGTATTCAGTTGGGTATATCCTTCCCTTCTTCATTTGCTTTTTCCCTCTCTTCTTTCCTCAGTCATTTGTAAAGCCTCCTTAGACAACCATTTCGCCTTCTTGCATTTCTTTTTCTTGGGGATAGTTTTGGTCATCACCTCCTATACATTGTTATGAACCTCTCTCCATAGTTCTTCAGACACTCTATTAGATCTATTCTCTTTAATCTATTCATCATCTCCACTGTATAATCATAAGGAATTTGATTTAGGTCATACCTGAATGGTCTAGTGGTTTTCCCTACTTTCTTCAATTTAAGTCTGAATTTTACAATAAGGAGTTGATGATCTGAGCCACAATCAGCTCCTAGTCTTGTTTTTGCTGACTATATAGAGCTTCTCCATCTTCAACTCCAAAGAATATATTCAATTTGATTATATATGTAGAAGTATCTCTTTATGTTGTTAGAAAATGGTGTTTACTATGAACACTGTGTTCTCTTGACAAAACTCTATTAGCCTTTGCCCTGCTTCATTTTGTACTCCAAGGCCAAACTTGTCTGTAACTCCAGGTATCTCTTGACTTCCTAATTTTTTATTCAAATTCACCCATGATGAAGAGGACATCTTTTTTGTTTTTAGTTCTAGAAGGTCTTGTTGCTTTATTTAATGTATAAGTGGAGTATATCACAAGAAATGCTGGGATGAATGAATCACAAGCTGGAATCAAGTGTTGCTGGAAGAAATATCAACAACCTCAGATATGCAGATGATACCACTCTAATGGCAGAAAGTGAAGAGGAACTAAAGAGCCTCTTGAGGAAAGTGAAAGAGGAGAGTGAAAAAGTTGGCTTTAAACTCAACATTCAGAAAACTAAGATCATGGCATCCGGTCCCATCACTTCATGGCAAATAGATGGGGAAACAGTGGAAACCGTGGCTGACTTTATTTTTCTGGGCTCCAAAATCACTACAGATGGTGACTGCAGCCATGAAATTAAAAGACACTTACTCCTTGGGAGGAAAGTTATGACCAACCTAGACAGCATATTGAAAAGCAGAGACATTACTTTGCCAACAAAAGTCCATCTAGTCAAGGCTATGGTTTTTCCAGTGGTCATGTATGGATGTGAGAGTTGGACTGTAAAGAAGGCTGAGTGCCGAAGAATTGATGCTTTTGAACTGTGGTGTTGGAGAAGACTCTTTAGAGTCCCTTGGACTGCAAGAAGATCCAACCAGTCCATCCTAAAGGAGATCACTCCTGAATACTCATTGTAAGGACTGATGCTGAAGCGAAATGCCAATACTTTGGCCACCTGATGTGAAGAGCTGACTCATTTGAAAAGTCCCTGATGCTGGAAAAGATTGAGGGCAGGAGGTGAAGGGGATGACAAAGGATGGGATGGTTGGATGGCATCATCGACTCAATGGACTCCGGGATTTGGTGATGGACAGGGAGGCCTGGCATGCTGCAGTTCATGGGGTCACAAAAAGTCGGACATGACTGAGCGACTGAACTGAAATGAAGTGGAAGCAGTGATAAATTTTATTTTCTTGTCTCCAAAATCACTTGGATAGTGACTGCAGCCATGAAATTAAAAGACACTTCCTTCTTTGAAGGAAAGCTATGGAAAATCTAGACAGTGTAATAAAAAGCAGAGACATCACTTTGCTGACACAAGTCTGTATAGTCAAAACTATGGTTTTCCAGTAGTCATGTATGGATATGAGAGTTGGGCCATGAAAAAAAAAAAAAAAGGCTAAGCATCAAAGAATTGATGGTTTTGAATTGTGCTGAAGAAGACTCTTGAGAGTCCCTTGGTCTGCAAGATCAAACCAGTCAATCTTAAAGGAAATCAACACTGAATATTCACTGGAATGACTGATACTGAAGCTAAAGCTCCAATACTTTGGCCACCTGATGCAAAGAATCTACTTACTGGAAAATATCCTGATCTGGGAAAGATTGAAGGCAAAAGGAGAAGAGGGTGGCCAATAATGAGACTGTACGATATCATCAGCAACTTAATAGACATGAATTTGTGCAAACTCCAGGAGACAGTGAAGGTAGGAAGCCTGGTGTGTTGCAGTCCATGGGGTCTCAAAGAGCTGGACATGACATATAACTGAACATACACAGACATCACTTCATAGACTTACATTACAGATTTACATGAAATGATAATTTTTAAACTGTTTTTTAGTAAGGTTTTCTAAATGAGTCTTCACTACTTAATGAAAATTTGATCCAAATGATCATATTTCTTGATATGAGACTGAATAAAATCTTAATAAATTCAAGCTATGTGAACTTCTGATTCTAGCCAGAAGCAGAGTAACAGGAGCTAGATTATTATTGCACCTAAATCTATACAAAATATAAGGAATAATAGTTCCCAAGACATTGGGCATCAGGCAAGAAACGACATTGGCCTTTGGGAAATAGGAGACAATGGAGTGAGCCATATGACTGCTCCACTTTAATATTTATACAGTGGGGTTGGAGAATCCAGGCAGAGACCAGAAGTGTCCCTGTTGAAGAGAATGAGATGGGGGTCTAGAATACAACACAGGTAGATTTTATGGGACAAAGTACCAGAAAGAAGAAGCTGCTCAGAGAAAGAACTTTGGAAACCTGCAGCGAATTCCCAGCACTGTCCAATACATATGCTCAGCAGACTAGTGATTACTGTATAAATTTAAGAAGACTTTCCTTTTGGGCAGTTCAGGAAATTAATTGGCAAGGTTGGGAAGATGGCTCGGTCGTGTCCAACTCTTTGAAAACTCATGGACTGTAATCCATGGAATTCTGTAGACCAGAATACTGGACTGGGTAGCCTTTCCCTTCTCCAGGAGATCTTCCCCAACCCAGGGATCCAAAGCAGGTCTTTCACATTGTGGAAGAGAAGGTAAAGGAGAAAAGGAAAGATATACCCATTTGAATGCAGAGTTCCAAAGAATAGCAAGGAGAGATAAGAAAGTCTTCCTCAGTTATCAGTGCAAAGAAAAAGAGGAAAACAATAAAATGAGGAAGGCTATAGATCTCTTCAAGAAAATTAGAGATACCAAGGGAATATTTCATGCAAAGATGGGCACAATAAAGGACAGAAATGGTATGGACCTAACACAAGCAGAAGATATTAAGAAGAGATGGTAAGAATACACAGAAGAACTATACAAAAAAGATCTTCATGACCCAGGTAGCCACCATGGTGTGATCACTCACGTAGAGCCAGACATCCTGGAATGCGAAGTCAAATGGGTCTTGGGAAGCATCACTATGAATAAAGCTAGTGGAGGTGATGGAATTCCAGTTGAGCTATTTCAAATCCTAAAAGATGATGCTGTGAAAGTGCAGCAGTCAGTAGGCCAGCAAATTTGGAAAACTCAGAAGTGACCACAGGACTGGAAAAGGTCAGTTTTCATTCCAATCCCAACGAAGGGCAATGCCAAAAAATGTTCAAACTACTGCACAATTGCACTCATCTCACACGCTAGCAAAGTAATGCTCAAAATTCTCCAAGCCAGGCTTCAACAGTATGTGAACTGTGAACTTCCAGATGTTCAAGCTGGATTTAGAAAAGGCAGAGGAAGCAGAGATCAAATTGCAGACATCCGTTGGATTATCAAAAAAGCAAGAGTTCCAGAGAAGCATCTACTTCTGCTTTATTGATTATGCCAAAGCCTTTGACTGTGTAGATTACAACAAACTATGAACAATTCTTCAAGAGATGAGAATATCAGACCACCTTAAGTGCCTCCTGAGAAATCTGTATGGAGATCAAGAAACAACAGTTAGAACCAGACATGGAACAACAGATTGGTTACAAATTGGAAAAGGAGTACATCAAGGCTGTATATTATCATTCATGTCATTCATGCTTATTTAATTTCTATGCAGAGTACATCATATGAAATGCCAGGCTGGATGAAGCACAAGGTGGAATCAAGATTGCCGGGAGAAATAGCAATAACCTTAGACATGCAGATGATACCACCTTTATGGCAGAAAATGAGGAGGAACTAAAGAGCCTCTTGGCAAAACTAATACAATTTGTAAAGTTTAAAAATAAAATAAAATTTAAAAAAAAAAAAAACCAAAAAAACCAAAAAAAACAACAACATTCAGAAAACTAAGATCATGGCATCAGTCCCATCACTTATGGCAAATAGATGGGGAAACAATGGAAACAGTGACACGCTTTATTTTGGGGGGCTCCAAAATCACTGCAGATGGTGACTGCAGCCATGAAATGAAAAGACACTTGCTCCTTGGAAGAAAAGTTATGACCAACTTAGATAGCATGTTGTAAAGCAGAGACATTACTTTGCCGACAAAGGTCCATCTAGTCAAAGCTAGTTTTTCCAGTAGTCATGTTTGGATCTGAGTGTTGGACTATAAAGAAAGCTGAGCACTGAAGAATTGATACTTTTGAACTATGGTATTGGAGAAGACTCTTGAGAGTCCTTTGGACTGCAAAGAGTTCAAACCAGTCCATCCTAAAGGAGATCAGTCCTGAATATTCATTGGAAGGACGGATATTGAAGCTGAAACTCCAATACTTTGGCCACCTAATGCGAAGAACTTATTCATTGGAAAAGATCCTGATGCTGGAAAAGATTGAAGGCAGGAGGAGAAGGGGATGGCAGAGGATGAGATGGTTGGATGGCATCACTAACTCTATGGATGAGAGTTTGAGCAATTCCGAGAGCTGGTGATGGACAGGGATGCCTTTGTGCTGCAATCCATACGGTCACAAAGAGTCGGACATGACTGAACTGAACTGAGTTCAGGAAATAAAACTAACCAAAAGGATAAGAGGGAAAAGGCCTTGAAACTCACACAAAGTTGTTAAGATAGTTTTGTTCTCACCCACCAGAATGGAAAAGCCTCATAATTTGCTGGGCATCAGGAATTTAGGAGAGTTTCCACAATATTCGGAATAGCTCAAGCCTAAACACTGCTCTAGTCTTACCTAACACAGCTTGAAAAAATATCAGAAAGGATCTGAGTAATTTAACTGCTTCCAAGAATAAAACTCAAGAGTATTTATAGGAATATAAAGATATCCAGCACCAACAATTTAACATTTAATCAGCATTGCCTCTGGCACCAAATCAGTGTTTCAGCGTTGTTTTGAGAGGTAAAAAAGTTGGAAACAATGTAATACATACATTAGGAAAATGGCTGACTAGAATATGTTATATCCTTAGGAAAAAATAAAATGAAGATATTGGAAAGAATTAGTTAAGCATATATGTATTCATCTAGAGAGATATTCATGATTTAATGAATGGAAAATAAAAGCAAGTTTCAGAGAAACTAGAAAGTAAAAGTGTTAATTGCTCAGTTTTGTCCGACTCTTTGTGACGCCATAGAATGTAGCCTGCCAGGCTCTTCTGTCCAATGAACTCTCCAGGCTAGAATCCCTCTTCCATGGATTCTTCCTAACCCAGGGATGGAACCTAGGTCTCCCGCATTGCAAACAAATTCTTTACTGTCTGAGCCACCAGACAAAATAAAAATGATGTATTTTGTCTATATATTGTTTACTTATGAAAAATTGAGAAAAATAGAAAAAGAAATGGAAGACTATATAGCAGATTGTTAATATTTGTTGCCTGCGGAAATGTAATTTGAGTAGGTTGTACAGACGATAGGTTTTTTCTTTCATATAATTGAATTGTTTTATTTATAAAATAAGCATAATTTACCTTGTAGTTTCTCAAGTCTTAAAATATTTAATAGAAAAAATTAATGACACAGACTATAGAGGGATATTAAATATTTTTATAATACAAAATGACAGTAGGAAAATATTAGTTTGACTATATGTTTTGAGTACAACTGTAAAAATGAGATATTCATGTGAATAAAGACTAGTAAGAACTTCAGAGGCTTTTTTAAAGAATGCTAAATTTATGTATACTTCACCTCTTTGTTATGTCTGAATGTTTGTGGGCAATAACAATAATAGTTCTCTTATGTAAAGCATGTAAAATATAGATTGATGCAGACAAAGTGTAGATGAGAAAATATAAAAATGAAAGATATTAGCGTGGAGGGTTTTTTAAATTACTTTGCTTTTTCACTTTCCCCAAACTTTATGTAATATTGTACTGCCTTTATAAAAAAAAAAAAGTAAATAAAAATCCAACTTGGGTTGCAAAGGACTACAAAAATATAATTCATGATGGAAAGGAAAATCAATCAAAACTGCCTCAGAAATTATACAGATGATGAAACTAGTAGAAAAAATACAATGAAATAATTAGTATAATGTTACCTCCTATGTTCAATAAGCTAGAAAAAAATTTTAAGTGTATTATGTGGACATGAAGAATATAAAAAAGATACAAATCAAGCTTTTAGAGATCACATATTTAATATATGAAATTTAAAGTATACTGAATGGTATTGCTAACGGATTATACATTGCAGGAGAAAGATTAGTTAACTTGAACACAGTTGAAGAAAATATGGAAAATGGAACACAAAGGAAAAAAAATTTAAAGTGCAATAAATTGTCAGTGAGCTGTGGAACCACTTTAAGTGACTTAATGTGCAAATATGAAGTTGCTGAAGTAGAGGAGATAAATAAGGATGGGGTGAGGGAGAACAAAGCCTAGAAAACTATTGGAAGAAATACCAGTTGAAAAGTTCTAAATCTGACTAAAACAATAAATGTGTAAATGCAATAATTTCCATAAATCCCAAGTATAAGAAGTGTGATGAAAATTGTACTATGTCATACAATACTTCTTAAATCAAGTTGTAGAGAGAAAATATGAAAGAAGCTGGAGGAAAAAACACATGATAGAGGAACATACAAAAGAATCACAGTTGATCCTTGAACAACTTGAGGGTGGGGCACTGACCCCAAATAGTTGAACATCTGAGTATTCTATCTCTGCCTCAAAAACAAAGGAATTGTTTGACAAATAAATCACCCAAGGGAAGAAAGGTGAATCTTTGGATAGAATCAGGACTCAGATCCTAGTTTTTTGGGATTCCATATATTGAACAGAAACTTTCCCCCACACTTAGTTAAAGATCTATAAAATAAAAATACAAGTACAGTGTTTATTGAAAAAAAATCTATGCTTGAGTGGACCCTGACAGTTCAAACCTGTGCTGTCAAAGGGTCAACTGTATATATATATATATGAGGAACAAAGATAAGAATGATAGCAGACCTCTTATTTTAAGCTACATAAACTACTAGACAGTAGAAAAACATCTTCAAAATACTGAAAAGAAAGCAGTGTAATTAGTATTGAATTCTTTACCTAGTAAAAATATCTGTCAAGAAATGAAGGTGAAATGCTTTTTCAAACCTACAAAAGCTGAAAGAATTCATCCTTATCCAACTGACCATACAAGAAATGTTAAAAGAAGTCCTTCACATACAATGGAATGTTAGCCATAAAACGGAATGAAATCTTGCCATTTGTGACAAGGATGAACCTTGAAGGCATTATGCTAAGTGAAGTGTCAGATAATGACAGACAAATGATGTACGATTTCACTTATATGTGGAATCTAAAAAAAACAAAACAATGAACAAACAGTAAGATAGAAGTATGGTTATAGATACAGAGAACAAACAGGTGATTGCCAGAGGGAAGTAGGTGTGAGGGGAGGAAACAAATAGGTTAGGGAAATTAAGAGGTACACACTTCCATTTACAAAATAAATGAGTCATGGATATGAAATGTACAGTGTGAGATCTATATTCAATAACTACATAATATCTTTGTATAGTGATAACTTGTAAGCAGACTTATTTAGTGATTAATTTGAAACATATACCAATCACTGTGTTGTATACCAGGAATGAAAATAATATTATAGGTAAGTTATACCTTATACTTCAAAAACAAACAAATGTATAGTTAGTGAATTTGGGATGAACGTGTACATACTGCTGAATTTAGAATGGATAGCCAACAAAAACCTACTGTGTAGCATAAGGAGCTCTGCTCTATGTTATGTTGCAGCCTGGATGGGAGTGGGATTGGGGAGAATTGATGCATATATACATATGGCTGACTCTTTGCTGTTCACCTGAAACTATCACAGCATTGTTAATCAGCTATACCCCAATACAAGACAAAATGTTACAAAACAATAACAACAACACAGCCAGGAAAAAAAAAAAAAAAACCTTATAGAAAGAGAGCAGATTTGTGGTTATCAGAGGCAAAGTGTAGGGGGAAGGGTAATAGGATGAAGGCAGTCAAAAGTACATTTAATTCTACAAAATATTTAAGGAAAGAAAGTCCACAAATTTTACACAAAAATTTCAAAGGAATTGAAGAAAAATTATATGATCATTTCAATAGGTGAAAAAAATAATCATGACAAAAACTTAGCAAATTTAAGTTTCCCAAAAACATCAAATTATATAAATATAATTTGATATATATTACCTACAAAAAATCTATGGCTTTCCAAGTGGCACAGTGGTGAAGAATCTGCCTGCCAATATAGGAGACACAAGAGACATGGGTTCCATCCCTAAGTCAGGAAGATCCCTGGAGTAGGAAGTGGCAACCTGCCCCAGTATCCTTGCCTAGAAAACTCCATGGACAGAGGAGTCTGGTGGTCTATAGTCTGTGGGGTTGCAAAGAGTCAGACATGACTGAGAGACTGAATACACACACACACAACATTTATAGCAAATATCATACCCAATGGGGAAATGTTGAATGCTTCTCCTCTAGCATTGGGAATGAGTCAAGGATACCCACTATAATCACTTCTATTCAAATTGTACTGGAGGTCTTGGCTAGTATACCAGAGCAAGGGGAATAAATAAAAGACACAAGTTATTAAAAGGGAAGATATAAACATACAATGTCATTAGTAGCTAAGAAAATGCGAAATAAAACCACATTCACTAGAATGACTAAAAAGAAAAAAACAATCCTAGGACAATATGGAGCAACTGAAATTCTTATACAGTGGGAACTGATTATCCACTCTCTGGTTAATTGTGATTAATTGATTTCACTTTGGAAAACCACTAGACCATTCAGGTATGACCTAAATAAAATCCCTTACAATTATATATCAGAACTAGAAATAGATTTAAGGGACTAGATCTGATAGAATACCTGATGAATTATGGACAGAGGTTCGTGACATTGTACAGGACACAGGGATCAAGACCATCACCAAGAAAAAGAAATGCAAAAAGGCAAAATCGCTGTCTGAGGAGGCCTTACAAATAGCCGTGAAAACAAGAGAAGTGAAAAGCAAAGGAGAAAAGGAAAGATATACCCATTTGAATGAAGGGCTCCAAAGAATAGCAAGGAGAGATAAGAAAGCCTTCTTCAGTGATCAATGCAAAGAAATAGAGGAAAACAACAGAATGGGAAAGACTAGCGATCTCTTCAAGAAAATTAGAGATACCAACGGAACTTTTCAGGCAAAGATGGGCTCAATAACGGACAGAAACTGTATGGACCTAATGGATGTGAGAGTTGGACTGTGAAGAAGGCTGAGCACCGAAGAATTGATGCTTTTGAACTGTGGTGTTGGAGAAGACTCTTGAGAGTCCCTTGGACTGCAAGGAGATCCAACCAGTCCATTCTGAAGGAGATCAGCCCTGGGATTTCTTTGGAAGGAATGATGCTAAAACTGAAACTCCAGTACTTTGGCCACCTCATGCAAAGAGTTGACTCATTGGAAAAGACTCTGATGCTGGGAGGGATTGGGGGGCAGGAGGAGAAGGGGATGACAGAGGATGAGATGGCTGGATGGCATCACTGACTCAATGGACGTGAGTCTGAGTGAACTCCGGGAGTTGGTGATGGACAGGGAGGCCTGGCCTGCTGCGATTCATGGGGTCGCATAGAGTCAGACACGACTGAGCGATTGAACTGAACTGAACTGAACAGAAGCAGAAGATATTAAGAAGAGGTGGCAAGAATACACAGAATAACTGTACAAAAAAGATCTTCATGCCCCAGATAATCACGATGGTGTGATCACTCACCTAGAGCCAGACATCTTGGAATGTGAAGTCAAGTGTGCCTTAGGATGCATCACTACGAACAAAGCTAGTGGAGGTGATGGAATTCCAGTTGAGCTATTTCAAATCCTGAAAGATGATGCTGTGAAAGTGCTGCACTCAATGTGCTAGAAAATATGGAAAACTCAGCAGTGACCACAGAACTGGAAAAATTCAGTTTTCATTCCAATCCCAAAGAAGGGCAATGCCAATGAATGCTCAAACTACCGCAACAATTGCACTCATCTCACATGCTAGCAAAGTAATGCTCAAAATTCCCCAAGCCAAACTTCAGCAATATGTGAACCATAAACTTCTGGATGTTCAAGCTGGTTTTAGAAAAGATAGAGGAACTAGAGATCAAATTGCCAACATCATTGGATCATTGAAAAAGCAAGAGAGTTCCAGAAAAACATCTATTTCTGCTTTATTGACTATGCCAAAGCCTTTGACTGTGTGGATCACAATAAACTGTGGGAAATTCTGAAAGAGATGGGAATACCAGACCACCTGACCTGCCTCCTGAGAAATCTGTATGCAGGTCAGGAAGTCAACTGGTTCTAAACATGAAAAGGAGTACGTCAAGGCTGTATATTGTCACCCTGTTTATTTAACTTATACGCAGGGTACATCATGAGAAACACTGGGCTGGATGGAGCACAAGCTGGAATCAAGATTTCTGGGAGAATCAATAACCTCAAATATGCAGATGATACCACACTTATGACAGAAAGTGAAGAAGCACTAAAGAGCCTCTTGATGAAAGTGAAAGGAGAGTGAAAAAGTTGACTTAAAGCTCAACATTCAGAAAAATAAGATCATGGCATCTTGTCCCATCACTTCATGGCAAATAGATGGGGAAACAGTGAAACAGTGGCTGAGTTTATTTTTTGGGGCTCCAAAATCACTACAGATGGTGACTGCAGCCATGAAATTAAGAGGCTTACTCCTTGGAAGGAAAGTTATGACCAACCTAGACAACATATTAAAAAGCAGAGACATTACTTTGCCAACAAAGTAATGTCTAGTCAAGGCTATGGTTTTTCCAGTAGTCATGTATGGATGTGAGAGTTGGACTATAAGGAAAGCTGAGTGCTGAAGAATTGATGTGTTTGAAATGTGGTGTTGGGAAAGATTCTTGAGAATCCTTTGGACTCAAAGGAGATCCAACCAGTTCATCCTAAAGCAGGTCAGTCCTGGCTGTTCATTCGAACCACGATGTTGAAGCTGAAGCTCCAATACTTTGGCCACCTGAGGTGAAGAACTGACTCATTTGAAAAGACCCTGATGCTGGGAAAGATTGAAGGCAGGAGGACAAGGGGACACAGAGGATGAGATGGTTGGAGGCATCACCAACTCAATGGACATGAGTTTGAGCAAGCTCTGGGAGTTGGTGATGACCAGGAAGGCCTGGTGTGCTGCAGTCCATAGAGTCACAAAGAGTGACTGAACTGAACTGAACTGGGACCTGCTTAACAATATCTTAAGGGTGACCCATAGACATATCCCATAACTCAGCAATACTACTCCTAGGTATATGTCCAACAGAAATGCTCATGTATATACACCAAAAGGTGTATACAATAAAGTTCATTTCATAAAAGCATGATTTGTGATACTTCAAACTAGAGACAAAACAAATGACATTATAAGAAGAATGATAAATTGTAATATATTCATACATTGATGAGAAGAAATGCCTTACAACCACATGCAAAAATATGGATGATTTCCACAAATAGTATACTTAAATAAACTAGACACAAAAGACCAAAAATGTTAGAAATTTCCAGTTATAAGTTATAAGTAGTACTAGGATGCAATGTACAATAAGTAAGTGTAATTAATATTGCTGTATATTATATGTGAAAATTGTTAACAGAAGAGAGCTATAAAAAGGTCTCATCACAAGGAAAAATATATTTTTTCTATTTCTTTAATTTTCTATCTATATGAGATGATGGATATTCATATTGTGGTAAACATTTGATACATGTAAGTCGGATCATTTACTGCACACCTCAAACTTATACAGTGTTATGTGTCAATTGTACCTCAATAAAACTGGGTGAAAATAAAAGTCCCTCAAGTAGATAGCAAATGACAACAGAGAAGCTCTTAATCTATTCAAAAGAATAAAGAGGAGGGAGGAGGGTTCGGGATGGGGAACACATGTATACCTGTGGCGGATTCATTTTGATATTTGGCAAAACTAATACAATTATGTAAAGTTTAAAAATAAAATTAGAAAAAAAAAGAATAAAGAGCATGGAATGGTAACTACATAGGTAAACGAAGACTTTTTTTCATTATTTAAATCTTTCCTTCTGTCCTGTATTATATGTCTCATTTCACAAAGGCTTTGGTGTACTAAATTCTTCTATTTATTGTGACTTTTCATATTTCATTTAGTTCTTAGCTTCTGGGTCATATACACATTGCCATCTTCTCCCTGTTGTCTTCCTGTTCACTGACACATTCTGTGTGCACCCTCTCCCTCACTTTATTAAACACACACACACACACACCTACTTTAATAGAGATGAAAGGAGGTTAACATTAGCATCAAATACAACTTGGAAGAAGTTATGGAATAATTATAAGTGATAAATATTAGATATTTTTAGGATTAGGAGTTGAAGAGAGTATCCAAATGTATTAAAACCAATGTTATGCTTCCTAATCTGTTTTGTAAAAGCATCATCGGTTGCTTTTATGACTCATTCTTCAGTCATTCACCAATGAGATCCTGCAGGTGTCCAGTAAGGCAGGTACCCACGTTACATTCTAACAATAGAATGCTTATATTTTTAGAGTAATAATGCCACAGTCCATTCCTAAGATAGGAGAGGTTTTCTAAACAGTATGGTTTAGGAATCAGAAAACTCCTGACATGTTTTGATAAATAAAAGGTTTAAGAAAAAAAATGTTTTATTAGAACATAAGCCATGCCTGTTCTTTTATGTCTTGTCTATGGCTGCTTTCAAACTACAACAGCAAAGTTGAGTAGCTGCAGCCACTAGAGTTGCAAGCCTTCCTACAATCTATATTATGTACTTTCTTTAAGAAGATGTTTCTTGACCCCTATAGTTAATTAAAATTAATAACAGCAAACACAACACATTGCGTTAGGTTATTTAAAATACTAATAAAATATTAACTCCAATATACTTAAAAATCATATGAGATAGGCACTATTACAATACTTATTTAACTGACAAAACTGAGGCACAAAGCGGTTACATAATTTTCCTTAGTCACAAAGCTAACAAGTAGTAGGGCTAGGATTAGAACGAAGGTGGCTTGACTCCAAAGTCTGGGCTTTTAACAGTTTGTCTTATATTGCTGTTCCAATTGAAAAAATAAGGAAATATAGAATTTTTTCAAAATCCAGCATGCGGAATACATGGTGAATTTATCATGGACAGCCAGCCAATTTATTTTTTTAATGTATATATATATATATATATATATATTTAATTTTATTTTTTAACTTTACAATATTGTATTGGTTTTGCCATATATCAAAATGAATCCACCACAGGTATACATGTGTTCCCCATCCTGAACCCTCCTCTCTCCTCCCTCCCCATACCATCCCACTGGGTCGTCCCAGTGCACCAGCCCCAAGCATCCAGTATCGTGCATTGAACCTGGACTGGTGACTCGTTTCATACATGATATTATACATGTGTCAATGCCATTCTCCCAAATCATCCCACCCTCTCCCTCTCCCACAGAGTCCATAAGACTGTTCTATACACCAGTGTCTCTTTTGCTGTCTCGTATACAGGGTTATTATTACCTTCTTTCTAAATTCCATATATATGCATTAGTATACTGTATTGGTGTTTTCTTTCTGTCTTACTTCACTCTGTATAATAAGCTCCAGTTTCATCCACCTCATTAGAACTGATTCAAATGTATTCTTTGTAATGGCTGAGTAATACTCCATTGTGCATATGTACCACAGCTTTATTATCCATTCAACTGCTGATGGACATCTAGGTTGCTTCCATGTCCTGGCTATTATAAACAGTGCTGCGATGAACATTGGGGTACACGTGTCTCTTTCCCTTCTGGTTTCCTCAGTGTGTATGCCCAGCAGTGGGATTGCTGGATCATAAGGCAGTTCTATTTCTAGTTTTTAAGGAATCTCCACACTGTTTTCCATAGTGGCTTTACTAGTTTGCATTCCCTTTTCTCTACACCCTCTCCAGCATTTGTTGCTTGCAGACTTTTGGATCGCAGCCATTCTGACTGGCGTGAAATGGTACCTTATAGTGGTTTTGATTTGCATTTCTCTGATAATGAGTGATGTTGAGCATCTTTTCATGTGTTTGTTAGCCATCTGTATGTCTTCTTTGGAGAAATGTCTATTTAGTTCTTTGGCCCATTTTTTGATTGGGTCATTTATTTTTCTGGAATTGAGCTGTAGGAGTTGCTTGTATTTTTTGTGATTAGTTGTTTGTCAGTTGCTTCATTTGCTATTATTTTCTCCCATTCTGAAGGCTGTCTTTTCACCTTGCTAATGGTTTCTTTTGTTGTGCAGAAGCTTTTAAGTTTAATTAGGTCCCATTTGTTTATTTTTGCTTTTATTTCCAATATTCTGGGAGGTGTGTCATAGAGGATCCTGCTGTGATGTATGTCGGAGAGTGTTTTGCCCGTGTTCTCCTCTAGGAGTTTTATAGTTTCTGCTCTTACGCTTAGATCTTTAATCCATTTTGAATTTATTTTTGTGTATGGTGTTAGAAAGTGTTCTAGTTTCATTCTTTTACAAGTGGTTGACCAGATTTCCCAGCACCACTTGTTAAAGATATTGTCTTTAATCCATTGTATATTCTTGCCTCCTTTGTCAAAGATAAGATGTCCATATGTGCGTGGATTTATCTCTGGGCTTTCTATTTTGTTCCATTGATCTATATTTCTGTCTTTGTGCCAGTACCATACTGTCTTGATGACTGTGCCTTTGCAGTAGAGTCTGAAGTCAGGCAGGTTGATTCCTCCAGTTCCATTGTTGTTTCTCAAGATTGCTTTGGCTATTCGAGGTTTTTTGTATTTCCATACAAATTGTGAAATTATTTGTTCTAGCTCTGTGAAGAATACCCGTTGGTAGCTTGATAGGGATTGCATTGAATCTATAAATTGCTTTGGGTGGTATACTCATTTTCACTATATTGATTCTTCCAATCCATGAACATGGTATATTTCTCCATCTATTAGTGTCCTCTTTGATTTCTTTCACCAGTGTTTTATAGTTTTCTATATATAGGTCTTTAGTTTCTTTAGGTAGATATATTCCTAAGTATTTAATTCTTTCCATTGCAATGGTGAATGGAATTGTTTCCTTAATTTCTCTTTCTGTTTTCTCATTATTAGTGTATAGGAATGCAAGGGATTTCTGTGTGTTGATTTTATATCCTGCAACTTCACTATAATCATTAATTAGTTCTAGTAATTTTCTGGTGGAGTCTTTAGGGTTTTCTGTGTAGAGGATCATGTCATCTGCAAATAGTGAAAGTTTTACTTCTTTTCCAATTTGGATTCCTTTTATTTCTTTTTCTGATCTGATTGCTTTGGCCAAAACCTCCAAAACTATGTTGAATAGTAATGGTGAAAGTGAGCACCGTTGTCTTGTGCCTGACTTTAGAGGAAATGCTTTCAATTTTTCACCATTGAGGATAATGTTTGCTGTGAGTTTGTCATATATAGCTTTTATTATGTTGAGTTATGTTCCTTCTATTTCTGTTTTCTGGAGAGTTTTTATCATAAATGGATGTTGAATTTTGTCAAAGGCTTTCTCTGCATCTATTGAGATAATCATATGGTTTTTATTTTTCAATTTGTTAATGTGGTGTATTATACTGATTGATTTCTGGATATTGAAGAATCCTTGCATCCCTGGGACAAAGCCCACTTGGTCATGGTGTATGATCTTTTTAATGTGTTGTTGGATTCTGATTGCTAGAATTTTGTTAAGGACTTTTGCACCTATGTTCATCAGTGATATTGGCCTGTGGTTTTCTTTTTTCGTGGCATCTTTGTCAGGTTTTGGTATTAGGGTGATGGTGGCCTCATAGAATGAGTTTGGAAGTTTACCGTCCTCTGCAATTTTCTGGAAGAGTTTGAGTAGGATAGGTGTTAGCTCTTCTCTAAATTTTTGGTAGAATTCATCTGTGAAGCCGTCTGAACCTTGGCTTTTGTTTGCTGGAAGATTTCTGATTACAGTTTCAATTTCCGTGCTCGTGATGGGTCTGTTAAGATTTTCTATTTCTTCCTGGTCCAGTTTTGGAAAGTTGTACTTTTCTAAGAATTTGTCCATTTCTTCCACGTTGTCCATTTTATTGGCATATAATTGCTCATAGTAGTCTCTTATGATCCTTTGTATTTCTGTGTTGTCTGTTGTGATCTCTCCATTTTCATTTCTAATTTTATTGATTTGATTTTTCTCCCTTTGTTTCTTGATGAGTCTGGCTAATGGTTTGTCAATTTTATTTATCCTTTCAAAGAACCAGCTTTTGGCTTTGTTGATTTTTGCTATGGTCTCTTTTGTTTCTTTTGCATTTATTTCTGCCCTAATTTTTAAGATTTCTTTCCTTCTACTGACCCTGGGGTTCTTCCTTTTCTAGTTGCTTTGGTTGTAGAGTTAGGTTATTTATTTGACTTTTTTCTTGTTTCTTGAGGTATGCCTATATTGCTATGAACTTTCCCCTTAGGACTGCTTTTACAGTGTCCCACAGGTTTTGGCTTGTTGTGTTTTCATTTTCATTCATTTCTATGCAAATTTTGATTTCTTTTTTGATTCCTTCTGTGAATTGTTGGTTATTCAGCAGCGTGTTGTTTAGCCTCCATATGTTGGAATTTTTAATAGTTTTTCTCCTGTAATTGAGATCTAATCTTACTGCATTGTGGTCAGAAAAGATGCTTGGAATGATTTCAATTTTTTTGAATTTACCAAGGCTAGATTTATGGCCCAGGATGTGATCTATCCTGGAGAAGGTTCCATGTGTGCTTGAGAAAAAGGTGAAATTCATTGTTTTGGGAGGAAATGTCCTATAGATATCAATTAGGTCTAACTGGTCTATTGTATCGTTTAAAGTTTGTGTTTCCTTGTTAATTTTCTGTTTAGTTGATCTATCCATAGGTGTGAGTGGGGTATTAAAGTCTCCCACTATTATTGTGTTATTGTTAATTTCTCCTTTCATACTTGTTAGCATATGCCTTACATACTGCGGTGCTCCCGTGTTGGGTGTGTATATATTTATAATTGTTATATCTTCTTCTGGGATTGATCCTTTGATCATTATGTAGTGACCTTCTTTGTCTCTTTTCACAGCCTTTGTTTTAAAGTCTATTTTATCTGATATGAGTACTGCTACTCCTGCTTTCTTTTGTTCCCTATTTGCATGGAAAATCTTTTTCCAGCCCTTCACTTTCAGTCTGTATGTGTCCCGTTTTGAGGTGGGTCTTTTGTAGACAACATATGTAGGGGTCTTGTTTTTGTATCCATTCAGCCAGTCTTTATCTTTTGGTTGGGGCATTCAACCCATTTACGTTTAAGGTAATTATTGATAAATATGATCCCATTGCCATTTGCTTTATTGTTTGGGGTTCAAATTTATACACGCTTTTTGTGTTTCCTGTCTGGAGAATATCCTTTAGTATTTGTTGGAGAGCTGGTTTGGTGGTGCTGAATTCTCTCAGCTTTTGCTTGTCTGTAAAGCTTTTGATTTCTCCTTCATATTTGAATGAGATCCTTGCTGGGTACAATAATCTGGGCTGTAGGTTATTTTTTTTAATCACTTTAAGTATGTCTTGCCATTCCCTCCTGGCTTGAAGAGTTTCTATTGAAAGATCATCTGTTATCCTTATGGGAATCCCTTTGTGTGTTGTTTCTTGTTTTTCCCTTGCTGCTTTTAATGTTTGTTCTTTGTGTTTGATCTTTGTTAATTTGATTAATATGTGTCTTGGGTGTTTTGCCTTGGGTTTATCCTGTTTGGGACTCTCTGGGTTTCTTGGACTTGAGTGATTATTTCCTTCCCCATTTTAGGGAAGTTTTCAACTATTATCTCCTCAAGTATTTTCTCATGGTCTTTCTTTTTGTCTTCTTCTTCTGGGACTCCTATAATTCGAATGTTGTAGCGTTTAATATTGTCCTGGAGGTCTCTGAGATTGTCCTCATTTCTTTTAATTCGTTTTTCTTTTTTCCTCTTTGATTCATTTATCTCTACCATTCTATCTTCTAATTCACTAATGCTGTCTTCTGCCTTGTTATTCTACTATTTGTTGCCTCCAGAGTACAGCCAGACAATTTAAATCAAAAGTAGGAAATTAAATTATAAGAAAGAAAATAAGATTATATTTAATTAGTATTGGATTAATTATTGCAGTTCAGGATTATTTATGGAAGAATAACTGTGAGAAGCCAGTTTTTAAAAATTGTAAGTTACTTTTCAAATTAGGCCTGTATCTCAGTATAATAATTTCATAGGACGGTAGACTCAGGTGCTCCTTGTCAGCTTCTTCATTTCTCTATTTTGTCGTGTGTTTTTTTTGTTGTTGTTGTTCAGTGTCATATCTATGGAACCGTTCCACCAAAGAATCAAAATAGTTTCCAAAATTTAATTTCCTAAATTTGAGTTTTCTTTAAATCTGTTTTAGATCTTCTGCATCAGTAAGAATTTATTCCAGTAATTGTTTGCAACTAAAACATGTGAAACAAAATAGGCTGAAGAGATTCTGACAGCTTGTTTATTTTTCTTGAAACTATTTGAGTTTGGGTTCTTGACACAGTGGCCTCAAAAAAATTTAAAAATTATAAATATACAATTTAGTAACTGTTTCTCCTTATGGAGATTATGCCTGTGATCAGAGTTTAGAGTTACATTTTTATTAAAAGACCATTATGCCACAGCTTAATCTATTTTTAATCTCAAGCCATAATGCCATTTCCATTAGAGGATCATAAAAGATATTTCTTTCAATATGCTAAGCATGAGTTTTGTTCATCATGAGTTGTTAAAGTGATTCTGTTTATTCTGTCAAATAGCCACATCAGCTACAAAAATGTATTAATTTCCTTTTACCTGTGGAATATGTGAGGCATTAAAAAGTATTTTGTAGAGAGCATCATGTCCTACAAAGAAACAATAGTCTGGCTGGGAATAGTAGAAAAAGTATGCATATGATTGTAATAAATTCAGAAGTAAGGTCAACTTCACATAAGGGACTATAAACTTGTGACAAGTTAGACAGAATTAAATTATTGAAATACTTGTTCAGGACAAAAAATATATGTTGATATAAAATATAACAAATCTTTGAAACAAATAGTGCAATAGGACTTAAAAAGGAAGAATTTTTTTTTTTTTACTAGTTTGCCTTTGAACTAGAAAGAGGTTGTTGTTTTCATTCAGTCCGTCAATAGTGTCTGACTCTTTGTGACCCCAAGAATGGAAGCTCACGAGTATTCCCTATCCTTGACTCTTTTCGACCCCATTAGTGGCAGCACGCTAGGTTTTCCTGTCCTTCACTATCTCCCAGAGTTTGCTCAAACTAGTGTCCATTGAGTCGGTGATGCCATCCAATCATCTCATCCTCTGTTGCCCCCTTCTCCTCCTTCCCCTCAATCTTTCCCAGCATCAGGGTCTTTTCCAATGAGTCAGCTTTTCTCATCAGGTGGCCAAAGTACTGGAGCTTCAACTTCAGCATCAGGTCTTCCAAACAATCTTCAGGATTGACTGGTTAGATCTCCTTGCTGGCCAAGGGACTCCAAAGAGTCTTCTCCAACATCACAGTTCAGAAGCATCAGTTCTTCAGTGTTCAGCCTTCTGTATGGTCCAACTCTCACATCCGTACATGACTACTGGAAAAACCATAAATTTGACTAGATGGACCTTTGTTGGCAAAGTGATGTCTGTGCTTTTTAATACACTGTCTAGGTTTTTCATAGCTTTCCTTTCAAGGAACAAGGGTTATTAATTCATGGCTACAGTCACTGCCCACAGTGATTTTGGAGTCTCCCAAAATAAAATCTGTTACTGTTTCTATTTTTTCCCCATCTATTTGCTTGAAGTGATTAGACCAGATGCCATGATCTTAGTTTTTTGAATGTTGAGTTTTAAGCCAGCTTTTTCAATCTCTTCTTTCACCTTCTTCAAGAGGTTCCTTAGTTCCTCTTCGCTTTATGCCATTAGGATAGTGTCATCTGCATATCTGAGGTTATTGATGTTTCTCCCAGCAATCTTGATTGTTCTTCATCCAGCCCGACATTTTGCATGATACTCTGCAAATAAGTTAAATCAGCAAGGTGACAATAAACAGCCTTGATGAACTCCTTTCCCAATTTTAACCCATTCCATCGTTCCATGTCTGATTTTAACTGTTGGTTCTTGACTTGCATACAGGTTTCTCAGGCAGCAGGTAAGGTGGGCTGGAAGAAGCACAAGCTAGAATCAAGATTGCCAGGAAAAATATCAATAATCTCAGATTCGCAGATGACACCACCCTTATGGCAGAAAGTTGAAGAGGAACTAAAAAGCCTCTTGATGAAAGTGAAAGAGGAGAGTTAAAAAGGTGGTTTAAAGCTCAACATTCAGAAAACTAAGATCATGGCATCTGGTCCCATCACTTCATGGCAAATAGATGGGGAAACAGTGTAAACAGTGTCAGACTTTATTTTGGGGGGCTCCAAAATCACTGCAGATGGTGACTGCAGCCATGAAATTAAAAGACGCTTACTCCTTGGGAGGAAAGTTATGACCAACCTAGCTAGCATATTCAAAAGCAGAGACATTACTTTGCCAACAAAGGTCCGTCTAGTCAAGGCTATGGTTTTTCCAGTGGTCATGTATGGATGTGAGAGTTGGACTGTGAAGGAAGCTGAGTGCCAAAAAATTGATGCTTTTGAACTGTGGTGTTGAAGACTCTTGAGAGTTCCTTGGACTGTAAGGAGATGCAACTGTCCATCCTAAAGGAGATCAGTTCTGGGTGTTCATTGGAATGACTGATGCTGAAGCTGAAACTCCAATACTTTGGCCACCTCATGTGAAGAGTTGACTCATTGGAAAAGACTCTGATGCTGGGAGGGATTGGTGGCAGGAGGAGAAGGGGATGACAGAGGATGAGATGGCTGGATGGCATCACCGACTTGATGGACATGCATTTGGGTAAACTCCGGGAGTTGGTGATGCACAGGGAGTCCTGGCATGCTGCGATTCATGGGGTTGCAAAGAGTCGGACACGACTGAGCGACTGAACTGAACGAACTGAAGGCGGTCTAGTATTCACATCTCTTTAAGGATTTTCCACAGTTTGTTGTGATTCACACAGAATCAAAGACTTTCACGTAGTCAATGAGGCAGAAGTAGATGTTTTTCTGGCAGTTTGATCTCTGGTTCCTCTGTCTTCTGCACATTTGAAAGTTCTCAGTTCACATATTGTTGAAGTCTAGCTTGAAGGATTTTGAGCATTACCTTGCCAGCATGTGAATGAGTCACTTATGTGGTAGTTAGAACATTTTTTGGCACTGCATTTCTTTCTTTTTTTTAAATTATTATTATTATTATTATTATTTTACTTTACAATGTTGTATTGGTTTTGCCATACATCAACATGAATCCACCATGGGTGTACACGTGTTCCCCATCCTGAACCCTCCTCCCACCTCCCTCCCCATACCATCCCTCAAAAAATATACAAGCAACTCCTACAGCTCAATTCCAGAAAAATAAACGACCCAATCAAAAAATGGGCCAAAGAACTAAATAGACATTTCTCCAAAGAAGACATACAGATGGCTAACAAACACATGAAAAGATGCTCAACATCACTCATTATCAGAGAAATGCAAATCAAAACCACAATGAGGTACCATTTCACACCAGTCACAATGGCTGCAATCCAAAAGTCTACAAGCAATAAATGCTGGAGAGGATGTGGAGAAAAGGGAACTCTCTTACACTGTTGGTGGGAATGCAAACTAGTACAGCCACTATGGAGAACAGTGTGGAGATTCCTTAAAAAACTGGCACTGCATTTCTTTGGGATTTTAATGAAAACTGATCTTTTCCAGTCTTGTGGCCACTGCCCTGTTTTGCAAATTTACTGGCATATTGATTGCAGCACTTTAACTAGAATCATCTTTTAGGATTTGAAATAGCTCAACTGGAATTTCATTTCCTCCACTAACTTTGTTCATAGTAATGCTTCCTAAGGCCCATTTGACTTCGCAGACCAAGATGAAGCTTTTGCCCTGCTTCATTTTGTACTCCATGGACAAACTTACCTGTTACTCCAGGTATCTCTTGACTTCCTACTTTTGCATTTCAGTCCCTATGATAAAAAGGACATCTTTTTTGGTGGTAGTTCTAGCAGGTCTCATTGGTCTTTATAGAACTTTTCAAATTCATATTTTTTGGCACTAATTGTTGGGACATAGACTTGGATTACTGTGATGTTTAGTTGTTTGCCTTGAAAGGACTTAGAAGTAAAGAGGTGAGCCTGAGTTATAAGTAGATAGGAAGGATTCGATTTTAAGAATACTAAGTATTTCTATAGCAGTTAATGTTTTAAACACCATTGTATCTAATCTGATTTTATGGCAACCTAATAGAAAAAGTAAGGGCTTCTCTGTCAGCTCAGGGTAAAGTGTCTCCCTGCAGTGTGGGAGAGCAGTGTTCAATCCCTGGCTTGGGATGATCCCCTGGAGAAGGAAAAGGCAACCCACTCCAGTATTCTTGGCTGGAGAATTCCATGGACATAGGAGCCTTGTGGGCTACAGTCCATGGGGTGACAAAGAGTCGGACATGACTGAATGGCTAACACTCTCAACAGAAAAAATACTATTGCTATTTGTAATTTTTAAAGTAATTTTCAACTAAGAGGGATTCAATGGTTTGTGTGTACACAGCTGGTATGTGGCAGAGGTACTATCCACACCCTAAATCCTTTAACGCCTTCCAGCTCTGAATCCTCTAAGCTTTGTATTGTACCACCCCTTTAAGAGAAGAGTGGAAAGCACAGAGCTAGAGTCAACCTGCCTGGAATTCAGGGACAATTGGTTGGAAGATAGACTGGAAGGTAGCGAGGGTCTAGATTCTGAACCTCCTTAAATATTTGAGGACAGATTTGAGGTGGGAGCAGGGAAAGAGATGATAAATGAAACATTGCAACAATCCAGGTCAGACATGATTGTGGCATAGACCAGGGTATTAGTAATGAAGTTGGAGGGAAGTGTTTAGATTCTGGGTACATTTTGAAGATAGAGCCAACTGGATATGTGGTATCTTGAGAAGAGAGAGTCAAAAGTGATTCCAAAGTTTGTTTAAAACTTGAGCAACCAGAAGAATACAATTACGGAGAACACTGAGAAATGAGTGGGTCAGTTGAATTTTATTTTATTTTATTTTTTCTGGATTTCTTTTTTCTTTTCTTTTTTTTTTATTTTTAAACTTTACAATATTGTATTAGTTTTGCCAAATATCGAAATGAATCCGCCACAGGTATACCTGTGTTCCCCATCCTGAACCCTCCTCCCTTCTCCCTCCCCATACCATCCCTCTGGGTCGTCCCAGTGCACCAGCCCCAAGCATCCAGTATCGTGCATCAAACCTGGACTGGCGACTCGTTTCATACATGATATTATACATGTGTCAATGCCATTCTCCCAAATCTCCCCACCCTCTCCCTCTCCCACAAAGTCCACAAGACTGATCTATACATCAGTGTCTCTTTTGCTGTCTCGTATACAGGGTTATTGTTACCATCTTTCTAAATTCCATATATATGCGTTAGTATACTGTTTTGGTGTTTTTCTTTCTGGCTTACTTCACTCTGTATAAGAGGCTCCAGTTTCATCCACCTCATTAGAACTGATTCAAATGTATTCTTTTTAATGGCTGAGTAATACTCCATTGTGTATATGTACCACAGCTTTCTTATCCATTCCTCTGCTGATGGGCATCTAGGTTGCTTCCGTGTCCTGGCTATTATAAACAGTGCTGCGATGAACATTGGGGTACACGTGTCTCTTTCCCTTCTGGTTTCCTCAGTGTGTATGCCCAGCAGTGAGATTGCTGGATCATAAGGCAGTTCTATTCCCAGTTTTTAAAGGAATCTCCACACTGTTCTCCATAGTGGCTGTACTAGTTTGCATTCCCACCAACAGTGTAAGAGGGTTCCCTTTTCTCCACACCCTCTCCAGCATTTATTATTTGTAGACTTTTGGATCGCAGCCATTCTGACTGGCGTGAAATGGTACCTCATAGTGCTTTTGATTTGCATTTCTCTGATAATGAGTGATGTTGAGCATCTTTTCATGTGTTTGTTAGCCATCTGTATGTCTTCTTTGGAGAAATGTCTATTTAGTTCTTTGGCCCATTTTTTGATTGGGTCGTTTATTTTTCTGGAATTGAGCTGTAGGAGTTGCTTGTATATTTTTGTGATTAGTTGTTTGTCAGTTGCTTCATTTGCTATTATTTTCTCCCATTCTGAAGGCTGTCTTTTCACCTTGCTAATAGTTTCCTTTGATGTGCAGAAGCTTTTAAGTTTAATTAGGTCCCATTTGTTTATTTTTGCTTTTATTTCCAATATTCTGGGAGGTGGATCATAGAGGATCCTGCTGTGATGTATGTCGGAGAGTGTTTTGCCCGTGTTCTCCTCTAGGAGTTTTATAGTTTCTGGTCTTATGTTTAGATCTTTAATCCGTTTTGAATTTATTTTTGTGTATGGTGTTAGAAAGTGTTCTAGTTTCATTCTTTTACAAGTGGTTGACCAGTTTTCCCAGCACCACTTGTTAAAGATATTGTCTTTAATCTGTTGTATATTCTTGCCCCCTTTGTCAAAAATAAGGTGTCCATATGTGTGAGGATTTATCTCTGGGCTTTCTATTTTGTTTCATTGATCAATATTTCTGTCTTTGTGCCAGTACCATACTGTCTTGATAAGTGTGGCTTTGTAATAGAGCCTGAAGTCAGGTAGGTTGATTCCTCCAGTTCCATTCTTCTTTCTCAAGATAGCTTTGGCTATTCGAGGTTTTTTGTATTTCCATACAAATTGTGAAATTATTTGTTCTAGCTCTGTGAAGAATACCGTTGGTAGCTTGATAGGGATTGCATTGAATCTATAAATTGCTTTGGGTAGTATACTCATTTTCACTATATGATTCTTCCAATCCATGAACATGGTATATTTCTCCATCTATTAGTGTCCTCTTTGATTTCTTTCACCAGTGTTTTATAGTTTTCTATATATAGGTCTTTAGTTTCTTTAGGTAGATATATTCCTAAGTATTTAATTCTTTCCGTTGCAATGGTGAATGGAATTGTTTCCTTAATTTCTCTTTCTGTTTTCTCATTATTAGTGTATAGGAATGCAAGGGATTTCTGTGTGTTGATTTTATATCCTGCAACTTCACTATAGTCATTGATTAGTTCTAGTAATTTTCTGGTGGAGTCTTTAGGGTTTTCTGTGTAGAGGATCATGTCATCTGCAAATAGTGAGAGTTTTACTTCTTCTTTTCCAATTTGGAAAAGAAGAAGTAAAACTCTCAGTTGAATTTTAGACATGTGGAAGTGTGGAATAGAGAAGCCAATTAGATGTTGAAGTAATGGTGTCAAATAGGCAGTTGTAACAATTGAATCTGGAGTTTGTTGGAAAGTTGAGACTGGAGATACAAAGCCATCAGAATGTATATGGTGTTTATAGTGGTGAGACTGGGTGACATCACTAGGGGAATGATTGAGATAAGAGAAGAGATCTGAGAACTTAGTACTCAGGTGCTACTACATTCTGAATTTTTGGAGATAAGGAGAAATCAATTTGGAGTTTGAGACTAGTACAGTTGCTTTGGAATAACAACAGTAAAAGCAGAAACAAAGCTGCTGGTTTTGAGAAGAATCTGTGTAGGTATGTTTATCTGTAACTTAAGAGCAACTTGTACAAAATTTTTTCTAGGTCATGCTATGGGCCTAATGATAATGTCAGACAATGAACGCTTCAAGAAAAGTCCATCCTGAAATGCTATATTGATTAAATATTTTTTTTTGTTTTATGAAACAATGTTTATTTTGTTGTCACAATAAAAGAATAAGTAAGTAATAAGAATAATGATTCCCTATTATTCATTTTTATCATGAACAAACTATATCAGAGAAGATGAGTTACTTGTGGTTTTACAATTATTAATAGAACATTTTTTGATTATTAAAGTTAAGTCAGTTTTCAATACCTGTTATAGCTCCTACTGCCAAAGACCTTGCTAATATTCTAGAGTGGTATGTTTTATAAGAAGGAATCAATCAGAGACCAGAGCATAGTAGAGAAAAGTGATTGATGTTACAGAAAATAACTGAAGAACATTTAGAACAAGACGACATGATCTACAAAGACATGAAGAATCATGGTGTGGTGAAAAAGCACTAGGCTGAGAATCAGGAAATTTGGAGACCAGTCCTGAAAGCCTTGAAACCAATTTCTGAGGGTTCTGTATGTTGCTGAAGGCCTGACTTCCATGTAGGAAGTGATTTGTAGTCACATTAAAAAGGTCTGGGAGGACACACATATCTAGGAGTTACTTCTGGGGAGATGAGTGGGCTTGGAGGGGCCACAAACAGTACTGTCTGATTTGTTTACAATGAATATGTATTACTTGTGTGCTGTGCTAAGTCTCTTGTTGTGTTCGACTCTGTGCAATCCTATGGACTGTAGCCCACCAGGCTCCTCTGTCCATGGGGATTCTCCAGACAAGAATACTGGAGTGGGTTGCCATGCCCTCCTCCAGGGGATCTTCCCAACCCAGGGACAGAACCCAGGTCTTCCACATTGCAGGCGGATTCTTTACCATCTAAGCCACCAGGGAGGCACCACCTTAAGTTTCATCAAAAAATAAAAATAAAAAAAAACTGTAAGAGAAAATTCAGTTAAGCAATTTCTAGGCATCAGTAGAAAGATGTAGCTCACACCCATTTGATCTCTAAATTTCTCCTGTAAACTTAAGGAATTTGACTAAAATCTTGAAAATCAATTCCAACTCTGTCATCCTGGGATCCAATGGAAAGTCACAAATTTTAACATGTGAGGCCCTTTCCTCACTACTATATAAAAGGGAAACTTTGAATTAATATATTCATGAAATCAGGTAACCAAATGCACTGGCTCACTGAGATGCTGAATTCGTAATAAGGATCAGTACTAAGTAATTTAGTAAAATAACACATTATTTCACATAATCATAGTGATCACTTGAAAAAGTTACTGTTATTATCACCTATCATCTAATTTTACATATGAGGACATTGAGGCTCATCAAGACAGACGACATGCTCATGACCACAGAGCTAAGTGATGAAACACAAGCCTAAATCCTACAACTGAGATCTTAACTATGAAACTGTCTGATCTCAGTTTTTTAGAGGGTGTACACCTTTCATTAATGGGGAAGTAATGATTTATTTCATTTACAGAATGGGAAAACTAGTTAGCTTAATTTTTGTTGAGTGCCTCATTTCTGAAGTCCCTTTCTTTCAAGTTAATTTTTCAAGTTAACTCAGCTAACCACTTACATTTCCTTCATTTGCTTAACACTTCATAACTTTACTCTCATTCTTCAGTCATAAATTGTAATGCCCAAATTTTAATTGTGTTTCTGAAATACAAAGCCCTAAAATTTATGGGTCTGATTAATGTGACAGTATTTTTTCTGGAGAAAAATTAAGGTCAAAGATTTTCTTTAAAATAATATTGTCTCTGGATTTAGAACATGAGATAATAAATCTTATATTGGCAGCGCTGCTCCCTCTTTCAACAGCCTAGGGGCCCACACATCCCATTGACTGTCTTCTTAATCCTAAAACACTGTCCTCTTTGAGTCTGTGACTTAATTTCTCTCTTAACTGTCAGACATAAAGCCCTCCCAGATCTGACTCACTTCTCTGCTGCTTTCTAATTCTCATTCCAAAGCTTGATTTGGTTTGTCTACTATTCTGGTTTCCTGCTTTGTTTTCTGTGATGTGTGTGAACAGCTCTCAAACCTACCTGAGCACCATAATCACCCAAAAAAGTTTTTAAATTATGGCTTCTGAAGTGTGTACCAGTAGTTTTGATAGACTTGAGTTCGGAGCTAGAAATTTATATTGAAAAGGGTTGCTTTCATGCATAGCCAAACCAGGAATTCCTCCCCATGTGATATCTTTACCTGAAGCAGGTGTCCATGCCAGTTTTCTCCTAGTTTTTCACTAGGTATGGGAACTTAAAGAATTAGCTATCATTCTGTCATGGCACCTTACTTAGAAACTTTATATTTGAGAATTATAATAAGAAGGCATTCTAATCTCCAGAAAAATGTTGTGTAAGCATTTTTCTGGAGATTAGAAAAATAATTATTTTTAGAATTATATTCCCTATAGAAGTGTTCATTTTACCAAAAAATAAAAACAAAACTATTTAGATTAAATTATTTTTTCTTTTTTATTTCCTTTAATGAAATATAAAACACTTTATGCTTTGGAGTTTACAAGTAAAATTTTCTTTAAAAATCATCATCATACCATATAAACTGTGAGACTACAACGTGTTTATTTCAATGGATATTTTCCTTATTTGAATCAGTTCAGTTCAGTCGCTCAGTCATGTCCAACTCTTTAAAACCCCATGAATTGCAGCACTCCAGGACTCCCTGTCCATCACCAACTCCCGGAGTTCACACAAACTCATGTCCATGGAGTCGGTGATGCCATCCAGCCATCTCGTCTTGTCCCCTTCTCCTCCTGCCCCCAATCCCTCCCAGCATCAGAGTCATTTCCAATGAGTCAATACTTCGCATGAGGTGGCCAAAATATTGGAGTTTCAGCTTTAGCATCAGTCCTTCCAAAAAACACCCAGGATTGATCTCCTTTAGAATGAACTGGTTGGATCTCCTTGCAGTCCAAGTGACTCTCAAGAGTCTTCTCTAACACCACAGGTCAAAAGTATCAATTATTTGGTGCTCAGCTTTCTTCACAGTCCAACTCTCACATCCATACATGACCACTGGAAAAACCATAGCCTGACTAGACAGACCTTTGTTGGCAAAGTAATGTCTCTGCTTTTGAATATGCTATCTAGGTTGGTCATAACTTTTCTCCAAGGAGTAAGTGTCTTTTAATTTCATGGCTGCAATCACAATCTACAGTGATTTTGGAGCCCCCAAAAATAAAGTCTGACACTGTTTCCACTGTTTCCCCATCTATTCGCCATGAAGTGATGGGACCGGATGCCATGATCTTCGTTTTCTGAATGTTGAGCTTTAAATCAACTTTTTCACTCTCCTCTTTCACTTTCATCAAGAGGCTTTTTAGTTTCTCACTTTCTGCCATAAGGGTGGTGTCATCTGCATATCTGAGGTTATTGATATTTCTCCCAGCAATTTTGATTCCAGCTTGTGCTTCTTCCAGCCCAGCTTTTCTCATGATGTATTCTGCATATACGTTAAATAAGCAGGGTGACAATATACAGCCTTGACGTACTCCTTTTCCTATTTGGAACAAGTCTGTTGTTCCATGTCCAGTTCTAACTGTTGCTTCCTGACCTGCATACAGATTTCTCAAGAGGCAGGGCAGGTGGTCTGGTATTCCCATCTCTTTCAGAATTTTCCACAGTTTATTGTGATCCACACAGTCAAAGGTTTTGGCATAGTCAATAAAGCAGAAATAGATGTTTTTCTGGAATTCTTTTTCTTTTTCCATGATCCAGTGGATGTTGGCAAGACTGTAGGTGTTGCGAGAGGGCATCAGAGGGCAGACACAATGAAACCATAATCACAGAAAACTAGTCAATCTAATTACATGGACCACAGCCTTATCTAACTCAATGAAACTAAGCCATGCCATGTGGGGCCACCCAAAATGGGTGGGTCATAGTGGAAAGGTCTGATAGAATGTAGTCCACTGGAAAGGGGAATGGCAAACCACTGCAGTATTTTTGCCTTGTGAACCCAATGAACAGTATGAAAAGGCAAAATGATAGGATACTGAAAGAGGAACTCCTCAAGTCGGTAGGTGCCCAATATGCTACTAGAGATCTGTGGAGAAATAACTCCGGAAAGAATGAAGGGATACAGCCAAAGCAAAAACAATACCCAGCTGTGGATGTGACTGGTGATAGAAGCAAGGTCCAATGCTATAAAGAGCAATATTGCATAGGAACCTGGAATGTTAGGTCCATGAATCAAAGCAAATTGGAAGTGGTGAAACAGGAGATGGCAAGAGTGAACATCGACATTCTAGGAATCAGTGAACTAAAATAGACTAGAATGGGTGAATTTAACTCAGATGACCATTATATCTACTACTGTGGGTAGGAATCCCTCAGAAGAAATGGAGTAGCCATCATGGTCAACAAAAGAGTCTGAAATGCAGTACTTGGATGCAATCTCAAATACAACAGAATGATCTCTGTTCGTTTCCAAGGCAAAGCATTCAATATCACAGTAATCCAAGCTTATGCCCCAACCAGTAACGCTGAAGAAGCTGAAGTTGAACGGTTCTATGAAGACCTACCAGACCTTTTAGAACTAATATCCCCAAAAGATGTCCTTTTCATTATAGGGGACTGGAATGGGAAAGTAGGAAGTCAAGAAACACCTGGGGTAACAGGCAAATTTGGCCTTGAAATACAGAATGAAGCAGGGCAATGTCTCATAGTTTTGCCAAGAGAACACACAGGTCCTAGCAAACACCTTCTTCCAACAACACAAGAGAAGACTCTCCACATGGACATCACCAGATGGTCAACTCTGAAATCAGATTGATTATATTCTTTGCAGTCAAAGATGGAGAAGCTCTATGCTGCTGCTGCAGCTGCTACGTCGCTTCAGCCGTGTCCGACTCTGTGCGACCCCATAGACGGCAGCCCACCAGGCTCCGCCATCCCTGGGGTTCTCCAGGCAAGAACGCTGGAGTGGATTGCCATTTCCTTCTCCAATGCATGAAAGGGAAAAGTGAAAGTGAAGTTGCTAAATCATGTCCGACTTCCAGCAACCCATGGACTGCAGCCTACCAGGCTCCTCCGTCCATGGGATTTTCCAGGCAAGAGTACTGGAGTGGGGTGCCATTGCCTTCTCCAGGAGAAGCTCTACACAGTCTGCAAAAACAAGACCGGGAGCTGACTGTGGCTCAGATCATGAACACCTTATTGCCAAATTCAGACTTAAATTTAAGAAAGTAGGGAAAACCACTAGACCATTCAGGTATGACCTAAATCAAATCCCTTATGATTATACAGTGGAAGTGAGAAATAGATTTAAGGGACTAGATCTGATAGATAGAGGTCCTGATGAACTTTGGATGGAGGTTCATGACATTGTACATTACACAGGGATCAAGACCATCCCCATTGAAAAGAAATGCAAAAAAGCAAAATGGCTGTCTAGGGCGGCCTTACAAATAGCTGTGAAAATAAGAGAAGCAAAAAGTAAAGGAGAAAAGGAAAGATATAAGCATCTGAATGCAGAGTTCCAAAGAATAGCAAGAAGAGATAAGAAAGCCTTCCTCAGCAATCAATGCAAAGAAACAGAGGAAAACAACAGAATAGGAAAGACTAGAGATCTCTTCAAGAAAATTGGAGATACCAAGGGAACATTTCATGCAAAGATGGTCTCGATAAAGGACAGAAATGGTATGGACCTAACAGAAGCAGGAGATATTATGAAGAGGTGGTAAGAATATATAGAAGAACTGTACAAAAAAGATCTTCATGACCCAGATAATCACGATGGTGTAATCACTCACCTAGAGCCAGACATCCTGGAATGTGAAGTCAAGTGGGCCTTAGAAAGCATCACTATGATCAAAGCTAGTGGAGGTGATGGAATTTCAGTTGAGCTATTTCAAATCCTGAAAGATGATGCTGTGAAAGTGTTGCACTCGGTATGCCAGCAAATTTGGAAAACTCAGCAGTGGCCACTGGACTGGAAAAGGTCAGTTTACATTCCAATCCCAAAGAAAGACAATGCCAAAGCATCACTACGAACAAAGCTAGCGGAGGTGATGGAATTCCAGTTGAGCTATTTCAAATCCTGAAAGATGATGCTGTGAAAGTGTTGCACTCGATATGCCAGCAAATTTGGAAAACTCAGCAGTGGCCACTGGACTAGAAAAGGTCCGTTTTCATTCCAGTCCCCAAAACAGGCAATCCCCCAAAATGCTCAAACTACCGCACAGTTGCACTCATCTCACACGCTAGTAAAGTAATGCTCAAAATTCTGCAAGCCAGTCTTCAGCAATATGTCAACCGTGAACTTCTGGATGTTTAAGCTGGTTTTAGAAAAGGCAGAGGAACCAGAGATCAAATTGCCAACATCCCCTGGATCATGGAAAAAGGAAGAGAGTCCAGAAAAACATCTTATTTGAATAGCAATTCCAAATTACTGATGATTTAAATCCCTTATAATACAAGTCTTCTGTGATCAAAATAGTCAGTGGAATAAAGTTATTTATGTTCATTTACTTTAGTGAATATTTAATAAATGTCTACTAAATGCAAACAGTCTTATTAGTTACTAGAGAGAAACACAGTTTTTATCCTCATTTTGCCAACTATTGTCTATTTTTGTTGTACGATATGAAACTTTATGGAGCAGAGTCCCAGTGTTCTTGTTTGACACATCATGTTTCTTTTCTCTGAGACATCACAGGCAGATTACTTTTGAACTACAGTTTAATTACAAAGAACTGTTTAAAGCAAATAAAATGATATATAATTTATTCACCTGAGAAATTCAGGGCAAAGCCCTGCATGCATAAACATGGAAGTCTAGTTGAAACTATGTTAATACTGTCTTTCCAAAACAGAATTCCAAGTTATTGAGTCTTGTCTTCTGAATTTGACCCTTAATTTGCAGTTGTGCAAAACAATAGCTGTCTCACAGTACCACTTAAACTAAGGTGCTATGGAAAATACATTTAACTTTCTAACTTTTTACAGCATACACTAGGGACGTTCCAAAGCTATGAGAAGTTGATGTGTAAATCTTCATAATTCTCTCATTCTTTACCTTTTTAAGTTGCTTATAGAACTAGTGAGAGACAATGTTTAAACTCTTTTCAGGAATTTTTATTTTTTTATATATTCATTACCTTCATTTGATAGTATTTTGTATATAGCTTTCATTTTTCACCATGTGTGAAATGTTCATAGGTTTGTTTTTCCATTACTGCCTCTGGTAAAACAACATTCCCTGGAAAAAAAATTTGTGTTGTTTCAGATTTGGAGGTGTCTTAAACTTTTTCATGTTTTTTCCTCAGATTTTCTTATCTAAATAAACACATAATTTTTCATTCCATGAAATGTAATTTGTACTGCTATTCAAACTCAGAGTACTCTGAGTTCAGCAGAATTTTATTAAAGGCTTGATGTTCAAGCCAGTTCAATGTTACCTGAGGAGAAATTCAGTGACCCTCAGTTGGAACAGAAGGATGCACCGGATGAGAGCACAGACAGTGCTGATGCCCTTGTGAGAACTGTGAAGGTCTTGAGATTCCTGCAGGCTAGTTGCAGGCTGAGGGGTTAGTGGGCCACAGTTTCACAGATGCTGGCAGAAGCTTTTGTTTCAGAGACAGGTAATATCTAGTATAGCAAACAGTATGGACTTCATGTTTGTGGAAGGAGATATTTATGAACCCCAGATTCCGTGGGGATGTGGTGGAGGGGGTGGGTGAATGGTATTAACACAGAAAAGCTGAGCCACAACCAGGCACCCCGAGCTTAGGGACCTGAAATGGACTTCAGCCAAGCCCCTTCAAACTTTGCCGTAGAACGAGATGTTATACTGTTCAGAAAATAAATCAGCCCTCTACCCTATCTGCCTAGGCTGTCCTCTATAAAACTTCTTTGAAATGATAGTCTAGAATGAAGGGCATCAGTACATCCGATGTTCCCATAAAAGAACTTTGGAGAATTTTCTCTCAGCAGTCCTGAGCAATGATTACGCTTGGGATTTAAACTATTCCTATAAGAACTGTTTACCCATTCTACTAACTTGGGTTACCTGAGTTTACCTTGAGGTGTATCTTTTTATATCACCTGTATCATAGACAATATTGAAGGTTAACATTGTGGCTGGAGGATAATGCCTACAAGCACAGAGGGAAAAGTAGCTCATCCTAGACCAGCCCCTTTGATAAAAATGAACTCTGGGAAAGAAAAGTCTAGGAAACATGTAAAATGTTAACACCAGCCCACACTAGAACTGCCTATTAAAGAAGGTACTCTGAGAGACAAAAAGGAAATAAGAAAATATGTCAGAGAAATAAGGACCAGCTATTAAGACAGGACTATTGAAACAACCTCTTTCTGCAGTTGGAGTTAAAGTATGTAGATAGAATTGAGAGTTTAGGGAGATGCAGTGAAGTGATGAATTACAGGCTATCCTTTTTTTTTTTTTTTTTTGCCAGATACTTAATTGCCTGCAGGAAGATGTCTCTTTCAAAGTGAATTTTTGTGTTAACTAATCATATGATTGACGTTCTTAATGTTGCAGATTAATTAGTCTGCCCCTCTCAGATCAATATTACCAACTAGAATTGAGACCCAGGGACTCTGGGAGACTTGCTTAAAGATACTCAAGAGGGTAACCTTCCTGGAGGCATGCCTTCCTGGAGGTCAATTGTTTATTCAACAGTAGCACATTATGTTCAGGTCAAAAATAAGTGAGACAGAGAGATGGAGACTGATCTCAGCCTGACTTCAATCCTCTATGTATAGAAAACTTCACTTCTCACAGTAAATAACTACTCAAATTAGTACTGTATTTGGGAACTTGCCAAAATGTATGAAGGTACATTTCAGTTTATGATTAGAGCTTGGCCCTGGTTTGGAAAATATTAATTTTCTATTCAGAGTAATTTTTAAAAGGTGATTGTCTGAGACACAAATGCAGGATTGTCTTAAGCACAATAAACAAACAATTAAATCCATTATAATTTACCAGTAAAACTTTCAAGCGTTGAGATATTTGGCGAAAGGCAGAGAATGTCAGAGCAGTTTAACTACTTTCGTGTGTAGTCAGAGGCATTGGCCATACTGAGCTGGAAGGAATCTTCCATCTGTTGGGATGATTTTCTTCCCTTTGAGGAGTCCTAAGCTCTTGGAACTCTGAGGCAGGACAGAGAGATCTATTGAGGGTGAAGATCTTCCTCTCTACTTATTTCTAATAGAGACACTCTACTTTTACCTGTTTCACATCTTGGCTCCTGTTATTTAGAAAACAAACTAAAACAACTCACACTAACTCTGTTCTCCTTTAAAAGATTCTTTGTATTATTTTCAATTTACTTCATCAGTGTTTTATGATTTTCAGAATGTAAGTCTTTTACCTTGTAGATTACATTTATTCCTAGGAATTTTACTGTTTTTGATACAATTTTAAATAGATTTTTATTTTTCCTTTTCTTTCTGACAGTTCATTATTAGTGTATAGAAAAGCAACAGATATCTGTATATTAATCTTATATTCTACAACCTTTCTGAATTCATGTACTCAAGATTTTTTTTTTTTTTTTGTGGGGGGAGAGACTTTAGGGTTTTATATATAAAGTATCATGTCATCTGCAAATAGTGACAGTTTTACTTCTTCCTTCACAATTGGGATTCCTTTTCCTTTTCTGATTATTGTGGCTAGGACTTCTATTATTATGTTAAATAGAAGTGCCCAGAGTGAGGCTCCTTGTCTTGTTCTTGATTTTAGAGGAAAGGAAAGATTTTCAGCTTCTTATCATTGAGCATGATGTCAGCTATAACTTTGTCATAAATGACCTTTATAATGTTGAGATACCAACTTTGCCTAGTTGTTTTTTTTTTAATCATGAATGGATGTTGAATTTTGCCAAATGATTTTTCTGTGTCTATTGAAATGATCATGTGATTTTTATCCTACATTTTGTTAATGTGGCATAGCACACTGATTGGTTTGTGAATATTGAGCCATCTTTGCAACCTTGAAATAAATTTCACTTCACCGTGGTATTTGATTCTTTTTATGTATTGCTAGATTTGGTTTCTTAATATTTTGTTGAAAATTTTTGCATCAATGTTTATCAAAGATATTGGCCTGTGATTTTCCTTATTGTAGTGCCTTTGTCTGTTTTTGGTATGAGGGTAATGATGGCCCCATACAATGAATTTGGGAGTGCTTCACCTTCAATATTTTTGGGACAGTTTGAGAATATTTTATAACTTGATAGCAGTTTGGATGCATGCACTTGTGTGTTTTATCACATTTGAATTTTATGTAAAGTACTATAAACAGTTATTAATCTCAATCAGAGCATGCTGAAGTATTTATGAGGAAATATACTGATGTCTGTGATTTACTTAGAAATACATCAAAAATAAGGTAGATTGATGGGTTGATATAGGATGGATATACAATGAAGAAAATATACTTGCATGTTAATGGTAGAATATAGATGGAAGATATATTTGAATTTTATTGTACATGTAGAAAACTCCCCAATATAGTTTGACTCTCTCATATTTTAAATGAGGGAAGTGAGGCTTAGGGAAAAGGAAATTGAATCATTGACAGAGCAGCAATTAGAACCAAAAAGTCCTCAAAAACTGCTTCTGCAGCTTGTCTTTACAATCAAATTTGAGCATTTACCCCAAGATTTCTTTATTTAAATGTCAGAAAAAAATCATGAGTGTTATAAAAGATGGAAAAAGGACATTTCTATGGGATTACTGAGACTCCTAACATGGAGAAAATATCCCTTCTCTCTCCTTTTTTATTTTTCATTCAGGTAGCATTAAAGTAATTTTTATGCTTCTTTTAGTCTAGTACATTAGAATCAATTGTGAATTTATATATTCTATGGTATTTATGGGCCAGTTTTCCATTCTGTTTTATATTCACATACAAATGAATGCAGATGGCATTTCTTGATCAATGTATTCCTTTAAAGGTATAGAAGTGAAAGCAAATTTCTTTTTTTTTTTTTATTTTATTTAACTTTACAATATTGTATTGGTTTTGCCATATATCAAAATGAATCTGCCACAGGTATACATGTGTTCCCCATCCTGAACCCTCCTCCCTCCTCCCTCCCCATACCATCCCTCTGGGTCGTCCCAGTGCACCAGCCCCAAGCATCCAGTATCGTGCATCGAACCTGGACTGGCGACTCGTTTCATACATGATATTATACATGTTTCAATGCAATTCTCCCAAATCATCCCACCCTCTCCCTCTCCCACAGTCCAAAAGACTGTTCTATACATCAGTGTCTCTTGCTGTCTCGTATACAGGGTTATTGTTACCATCTTTCTAAATTCCATATATATGTATTAGTATACTGTATTGGTGTTTTTCTTTCTGGCTTACTTCACTCTGTATAATAGGCTCCAGTTTCATCCACCTCATTAGACCTGATTCAAATTTCTTTAGAAAAGCTTCATGAACATTACATAGATTCTCCTAATGTCCCTTTTGGAGAAAAAAAATTGCTTTGCCTCTGGTGGTTGACTGATACAAATCATAATGATGGACTTGCTTAAAAATGACTTCTCCTTTACTCATACTTTACTAGAACATTTAGAGGTAAGAATCTCTGAAGTCAACACTAGCTTAATTTTCATTGTGACATTTTAAAATGTGAGATGGTAGGAAAGTTAGTCAAAATTTCTGACTTTTTTCCCTCAGGTATAAAATAGGGATAATAATTATACCCTACAGATTATGCTATTTAATAAAATCTATTATTACAACTTTTATTGGTAGTAATCCTAGAATTTTCTGGTAAATAACTTATGCTTAACATTTTATGTTTTTATTTTGTTTTATTTTACTTTTTATTTATAGCTGACATTCACTTTCATAAGAGATTGTTCTTCTGAGTGTTTACAGTATTTAAATCTTTACTTGTCATGTCAATAAAACTTGCACTCTAATTCTTATAGCTCTTTACACAGAAACATGAGTCACCTATAAAGCACATTAAGATTGGCTTTACTTATTCCCTAACTCTATTCTCCTATAAAAGATTTTTTTGTTTGTTTCTTAGATTTTAGTGTTAATTACTGCTTTCTATTTTTCCACTTAAAATTTCAAAATGTAGGAATTATAAATTTATACAACTCAAAATGTAAAGAATATAAAATTTTAAAAGAGAATTAAAATTTCAATCATTAGTGTAACTTTTAAAAATTGCAGTGTAAAGATGCTACTTTTTTCATTTTAAGTGGGTAAAAATGTTCTTAATTGTAGTAAGCACCATTTCAGACTAATGAAAATGTTGGCTAGAATATATAAATAAATTTTATTCTAAAATGTAAAGTATTCATCCCAGCATACATATAAGATAATAGTATATCACTTGAAGGAGAAACAAATGTCATAGTTATATTTACTTCAGTTCACCAGTTGTATAATGCTTTCTTTGTGTATCATTTCAAATTCTTTTTTTAACACATGATATTTCATAGTTTTCAAGGTGACAAAATCAGTTTATGGTATAAAGTCATAAAATTTGGAGCAATGGGAGGAAGCTTTGAGATCTTCTGAAATTCTAAATTAGTGTTTTTTAATCTTTATTTTTCAGGGAGTTTTACAAAATTACTAATGTCAGACTCCAGATGCATTAAATTAGAATCTCTGTGTATTTGGCATGAATAGTCGTAGTTTTCAAAAGCTCCCCTGGTGATTCAACCAAGATGTCAGTGTCAGAATCATCCATCTGTTTTTGTGTTTTGGCTTTTGGCAACATTTAGAAAGGAAACAGAAGTGCTCTAGATCTTGGTGAAGTCATAGAGCTATTGGCCTTCAGAATTGAAAAAGAATCTTGGTCTCCTCTTAAACAAGCTCTTTTCCCACTCCCCCACATTACTTCCCTTTGGTTACTCTAGGTTGTTTTTCTTAATGAGTTTGTGTGGTCCCCAAACCCTTGGCAGAGACCTATCATGTGTAGTTGGGCCTTGCCTTGATAGATGAGTCTCACAGGTATTATGCATTTGTATTTTCTGCAGCACTGGGGAGTGAGTGAAGGTATTAGCTTAGCCTCTATATACCTGAACTGAGTTGGTCAAGCTGCTCCATAAATAGAAATATCTGTGGCTAGGAAAAAGTGCAGTGCACTTTAAGTTGGTTACTCTAAATTTTATGAACTACATGTTTATTATACTATGTTTGATTTTATTCAGTAATAATGTACTTTATGTGTAATAGACTAGTTTTAATTATGGGACATATAATAAGTTTAAAGATGGTACAATAAAAATAAATGTTTAAAATAATTGTACATATTATATATTAATTCTTATGATTGTCTTCTTATTTATAGACGATAATTCATATACTATCCACAGTTAATTGGCTTTCTATGTATTTCAGAATTTTTTAAAATATGGAGTTACAATATAGTCATGCCATTAAAGCTACTTTCCAAATGAATCACAATGTAGAAAATCTGTTTATAAACCTTTTATGATATATTCTTTGGAAAAATATAGTTTATTCTAGGTTTTCATCACTATTTTTTGCTGTGGTAGAATGGTACAGTCTTAAGTGACATGTGACCCAACATGGATGCAGGGATAGTGCCTATGAAGGCCTTGTTTAAAACACTCTGGGATACTATTGTGCTTCTTTACTTCCAGACTGACCATTCCTCTAAGCAGTGTTGGGGCAATGCCTCAGCTGCTCGACACCTTGAAGAATTCCAAGAATCACTTGGAATTCTCATGATGGGAGGTCAGAGTCAGTGACTTCCTAACAGAGACAGCTAAATCACTTCAGTGATTTTGGTCTGTATGAAGTCAGCCATATAAAAGATTATTTCCAGTGGGTGGTGTTTGTTATCATCATACCTCAAAATCTTGCCTTTGACCTGAAATAAAACTTTAGAAGTGTCTCTCAAGTATTAATTCTTATGTCTTTTTGCTGAAAGCATTATAGAAAGATATAATGTGTTTAATTGTTTGTTTGTTTTTTTTCCTTGGATCATCCATTGATATTTTTCATTTCATGAAAACACTACTTTAAGGAAACTGGAGTTACTTTGAAAATGTCCATCATTGGTAGTTTAGAGAAACTTAGAAAGTAAAAATTTTTGTGGTCTTTAAAGCTGATAATAAATGTACTCATAAATACATAAGTGCTTATTTTGTTTAGTCATGAAGCTGTGTCCAACTCTGTGACCCCATGGACTGCAGGATGCTAGGCTACCCTATCCTTCACTATTGCCTAGAGTTTGGTTAAACCCATGTCCACTGAGTCAGTGATGCTATCTAAACTTCTCATCCTCTGGTGCCACCTTCTCTGCTTGCCCTCAGTCTTTCCCAGCATCAAGGTCTTTTCCAGTGAGTCATCTCTTCACATCACATGGCCAAAGTATTGGAAATTCAGTTTCAGATCTGTCCCTCCAGTAAATATTCGGATTGGTTTCCTTTAGGATTGACTGGTTTGATCTCCTTGCTGTCCAAGGAACTCTCCAGCACAATTGAAAGCATCAGTTCTTCAATGCTCAGCCTTCTGTATTGTCCAACTGTCACATCCATATATGACTACTGGAAAAGCCATTACTTTCACTATACGGAACTTTGGTGCCAAAGTGATGTCTCTTCTTTTTAATATGATGTCTAAGTTTGTACCAGTTTTCTTCCAAGGAGCAAGCATATTTTACTATTGTAGCTGCAGTCACCGTCCATGGTGGTTTTTGGAGCCCAAGTATATAAAGTCTGTCACTGTTTCCACTTTTTCCCCATCTATTAGCCATGGAATGATGGGACTGGATGCTGTGAGCTTCATTTTTTGAATGTTGAGTTCTAAGCCCACTTTTTCACTCTCCTCTTTCACCTTCATTAAGAGGCTCTTTAGTTTCTCTTTGCTTTCTGCCATTGCTGCTGCTGCTAAGTTGCTTCAGTCATGTCTGACTGTGTGTGACCCCATAGATGGCAGCCCACCAGGTTCCCCGGTCCCTGGGATTATCCAGGCAAGAACACTGGAGTGGGTTGCCATTTCCTTCTCCAATGCATGAAAGTGAAAAGTGAAACTGAAGTCGCTCAGTCATGTCCGACTCTTCATGACCCATGGACTGCAGCCTACCAGGCTCCTCTGTCCATGGGATTTTCCAGGCAAGAGTACTGGAAATGGGGTGCCATCGCCTTCTCCTTTCTGCCACTAGGGTGGTGTTATCTGCATATCTGAGGTTATTGATATTGATATTTCTACTGTCAATCTTGATTCCAGCTTGTGGGTCATCCAGCCCAGGTTTCACATGATGTACTCTGCATACAAGTTGAATAAGCTGAATTAAAATATATGGACTTGATGTACTCCTTTCCCAATTTTGAACCGGTCTGTTGTTGTATGTCTGCTTCTAACTATTGCTTCTTGTTACAGGTTACAGGTTTCTCAGAAGACAAGTAAAGTGGTCTGGTATTTCCATTTTTTTAAGAATTTTCCACATAGTCAACGAAACAGAAGTAGATTTTTTTTTTTAAATTCCATTGCTGTTTCTATGATCAGACAGATGTTGGTAATTTGATCATTGTCAATTTGTTCCTCTGTCTTTTCTAAATCCAGCTTTTACATTTGGAAGTTCTTGGTTCACTTAATGTTGAAGCCTAGCTTGAAAGATTTTGAGCATTTCCTTGCTAACATGTTAAATGAATGCACTTTGGCGGTGAACATTCTTTGGCAATGTCCTGCGTGGGATAGGAATGAAAAGTGACCTTTACCAGTCGTGTGGCCACTGCTGACTTTTCCAAATTTGCTGGCATATTTGGTGCAGCAATTTAACAACATCATCTTTTAGGATTTGAAATAGCTCAGCTAGAATTCCATCACTTCCACTAGCTTTGTTTGTAGTAATACTTCCTAAGGCTCACTTAAATTTGCACTCCAGGTTGTCTGGATCTAGGTGAGGGACTGCATCATTGATTATCTGGGTCACTAAGGCCTGTTTTATATAGTTCTTCTGTGTATTCTTGTCACCTTGTCTAATCTCTTCTATTTTAATGGTCAAACCTGGAAAATTTCTGTCTTTGAGAAAAGTTTTAATTTTCTTGTAATTTGAACATTATTGTTGAGCATTGTTGTTCAGGAGAGACATCTAAGTGATGTTATTTGATGGACATGGGTTTGGGTAGACTCCAGGAGTTGGTGATGGACAGGGAGGCCTGGCGTGCTGCAGTTCATGGAGTCGCAAAGAGTCGGACACGACTGAGAGACAGAACTCAACTGAACTTCATGAAATATCAACCATGTAGGAATTCCCAAAGATATCTGAGTAAAGTGTATCAGAAAACACTTGATGTGTACAAATGGGTAATATGAATAGTAAAAATACTGTTCATTTTTGATAAATTATAGGAGACCTGGATTGGATTTTACATTTAGGACAAAATAAAGAAGTTGTATTATGATGCTTCTTTGTTTTATTATTCAGTCGCTCAGCCATGTCAGAATCTATGTGACCCCATGGACTGCATGGAGTACACCAGGCTTCCCGGACCCTCACCATCTCCCAGAGCTTACACAAACTCATCCATTAAGTCAGCAATCTCATCCAACCCTAGCATCCTCTGTCATCTCTTCTCCTCCTGCCTTCAATCTTGCCCAGCATCAGAGTCTTTTCTAATGAATTGAGTCTTTGCATTAGTTGGCCAAAATATTGGAGCTTCAGCTTCAGCATCAGTCCTTCTAATGAATATTCAGGACTGATTTCCTTTAGAATTGATAGGCTTGATCTCCTTGCAGTCCTAGGCACTCTCAAGAGTTTTCTTCAACACCACAGTTCAAAAATATCAATTCTTCAGCATTAAGCCTTCTTTATGGTCCAAGTCTCACATCCATACATGACTACTGGAAAAACCATCGCTTTGACTAGATGGATCAATGTCAGCAAAGCAGTGTCTTTGCTTTGTGTGTGTGTGTGTGTGTGTGTGTGTGTGTCTTTGCTTTTTAATACACTATCTAGGTTTGCCACAGCTTTTCTTCCAAGGAGCAAGCATCTTTTAATTCATTGCTGCAGTCATCATCTGCAGTGATTTTAGAGCCCAGGAAAATAAAGTCTCCCACTGTTTCCATTGTTTCCCCATCTATTTGCAATGAAGTGATGGGACCAGATGCCATGACCTTAGATTTTAAAGTGTTGAGTTTTAAGCCAACTTTTTCACTCTCCTCTTTCACTTTTAGCAACAGCCTTTCTAGTTCTTCAAATTTTCTGTGATTAGGGTGGTGTCATTTGTGTATCTGAGGTTACTGATATTTCTCCTGGCAATCTTGATTCCAGCTTGTGCCTAGCATTTTGCATGATGTATTCTTTATAGAAATTAAATAAGCAGAGTGACAATATACAACCTTGACATTCTCCTTTCCCAGTTGGAAACAGTCTGTTGTCCTATGTCTGGTTCTAACTGTTGCTTCCTGATCTGCATACAGTTTTCTCAAGAGGTAGGTAAGGTGGTCTGGTATTCCCATCACTTTAAGAATTTTCCACAGTTTATTGTGATCCACACAGTCAAAGGCTTTGGTGTAGTCAATAAAGCAAAAGTAGATGCTTTTCTGGAACTCTCTTGCTTGTTCTATGATCCATCAGATGTTGGCAATTTGATCTCTGCTTTCTCTGTCTTTTCTAAATCCAGATTGAACATCTGGAAGTTCATGATTCATGTACTGTTGAAGCCTGACTTTTTGAATTTTGAATATTACTTTGCTAGCATGTAAGATGCAATTGTGTGGTAGTTTGAACATTCTTTGGCATTGCATTTCTTTGGGATTGGAATGAAAACTGACCATTTCCACTCCTGTGGTCACTGCTGAGTTTTCCAAATTTGCTGGCATATTGAGTGCAGCACTTTCAAGGCATCATCTTCTAGGATTTGATAGCTCGACTGGAATTCCATCACCTCCACTAGGTTTGTTCATAGTAATGCTTCCTAAGGCCCACTTGACTTCGGACACAAGGATGTCTGGCTCTAGGTGAGTAATCACACCATTGTCGTTATCTGTGTCATTATGATCATTTTTGTATAGCTCTTCTGTGTATTCTGGCCACCTCTTCTTATCTTCTGCTTCTGTTGGTCCATACCATTTCTGTCCTTTATTGTGCCCAGCTTTGCATGAAATGTTCCCTTGGTAGCTCTAATTTTCTTGAAGAGATCTCTAGTCTTTCCCGTTCTATTGTTTTCCGCTTTCTTTGTGTTGATCACCGAGGAAGGCTTTTTTTATCTCTCCTTACTATTTTTTTTTTGAACTCTGCATTCAACTCGGTATATCTTTCCATTTCTCCTTTGCCTTTAGCTTCTCTTCTTTCCTCAGGTATTTGTAAGACTTCCTCAGACAATCATTTTGCCTTTTTCATTTGTTTTTCTTTGGGACAGTCTTGATCACTATCTCCTGTATGATGGTAGGAACCTCTGTCCATAGTTCTTCAGGCACTCTATTAGATCTAATCCCTAGAATCTATTTCTCACTTCCACTGTATAATCGTAAGGGATTTGATTTAGGTCATACCTGAATTGCCTAGTGGTTTTCTCTTCTTTCTTCAGTTTAAGTCTGAATTTTGCAGTAAGGATTTCATGATCTGAACCACAGTCAGCTCCTTGTCTTGTTTTGGCTGACTGTATGGAGCTTCTCCATCATCGGCTGCAAAGAATATAATCAATCTGGTTTTGATATTGACCATCTGGTGATGTCCATGTGTAGAATCTTTTCTTGTGTTGTTGGAAGAGGATGTTTGCTATAACCAGTGTGTTTTCTTGGCAAAATTTTGTTAGCCTTTGCCCTCCTTCATTTTGTATTCCAAGGCCCAATTTGCCTGTTACTCCAGGTATCTCTTGACTTCCTACTTTTCATTCCAGTCTCCTATAATGTAAAGGACATATTTTTGGTTTTAGTTCTAGAAGGTCTTGTAGGTGTTCATAGAACTGTTCAACTTCAGATTCTTCAGCATTATTGGTTGGGTCATAAACTTGGATTACTCTGATATTGAATGGTTTGCCCTGGGAACAAACAGAGATCATTCTGTCATTTTGAGATTGCACCCAAGTACTGCATTTTGGACTCTTTTGTTTACTATGAGGGCTACTCAATTTCTTCTAAGGGATTCTTGCCCACAGTAGTAGATATGGTGGTCATCTGAATTAAGTTAGCCCAGTCCAGTCCATTTTAGATTACTATTTCCTAAATCATTGATGTTCTGTCTTGACATCTTCTGTTTGACCACTTCAAATTTACCTTGGTTCATGGACCTAACATTCCAATTTCCTATGCCACATTGTTGTTTACAGCATTGGACTTTACTTCCATCACCAGTCACATCCACCACTGCACATTGATTTTGCTTTGGCTTCATCTCTTCATTCTTTCTGGAGTTATTTCTTCTCTCTTCTCCAGTAGAATATTGGGCACCTACTGACCTGGAGAGTTCATCTTTCAGTGTCATATGCTTTTGCCTTTTCATACTGTTCATGGGGCTCTCCAGGCAAGAATACTGAAGTGGTTTTCCATTGCTTCTCTAATGGACCACGTTCTGTCAGAACTCTCCACCATGACCCGTCCACCTTGGGTGGCCCTACATGGCATGGCTCATAGTTTCATTGTGTTAGACAAGGCTCTGGTTCATGTGATCAGTTTGATTAGTTTTCTGTGATTGTGGTTTTTCATTCTGTCTACCCTCTGATGGATAAGTGCATACTCACCCCTCAAACTGAGTGAGGAACCCTTGCAGGCAAGCAGGCAGGAGGTGGCAGGCATGCGTGCGCCCAGCCAGACACTACGTGGGTACCCCCTCATTATATAGAAGAGACAACAAAGTTCTATGGTAAGTAAAGGTTCAAATTGTTTTCTAGTTTTCTGTCTGAATGCTTACATCTAAGTCTGATAAACACATTCGAACTGATATCAAAAATAATGTTATATGTATTGCTACTTTCCTTCATTGAATCCAATCTATAACATATTAAAATAGTGAGAACTGGAAAGGGCATGGTACCTAAATCAAAAAGACCCAGGTGTATCTTAAGTTTCCCATAATCAGGTTAATAGAATCATTTAAGTTCTGTGAGCATCAGATCTGATTCCCTGCCCTACCGACCCTCCTAGCTTATTGTAAGGAACAAATGAGATTAAATATGTAAAAGTACTTTGTTAACTGTAAAAGACTGTAGAAAATCTGTTACTCTTTGGGCAAGATTTAGAGCAAAATATTTAAAATAATTTGGGTATTTTATCTAGCAACTTTAGAGAAGGTTGTCTTCCTTATACAACTTTTATTTAAAAAGCAGTAGAAGAGACTTCCCTGGTGGTCTATTGGTTAAGACTCTGCATTTCCAGTTCAGGAGGTGCAAGTTCCATCTCTGGTTTGGGAACTAAGATCTCCTATGCCATGCGATATGCCTAAGAAATAAAACTATGAAAAAAGTAGTAAATCACACAGTAATTAATATATAGTGGGCTGAAATACATAGAATAACAACATCAAAATATTTACAAAAAGCAGCTTTAGCTGCCATGGCATATTCTAGAATCAGACTGCCTTTGTCAGCCTTCCATTCTCTCTCTCCCCTGTTTTAACCGCTCCACTTCCATCTCTTTATTTCTCCACTGTTTTCTCTCCTAATTTCCAAGGTTGGTACTTTCCTCCTTGTCTCTTGATCTCAAGTTTTATACTCTGTGGACCCTCTTTGTCAGTATTACGTCATGTAGACATCCTGGTAGGTTTTGTAGAAAGCCTTTGAGCACCTTTCCTTTGGTGTTCTGTTGATGACAGAGGACAAGATGGTTGGATGGCATCATTGACTCAATGGACACGAGTTTGAGCAAACTCTGGGAGATCAGAAGGACAGGGAAGCCTGGCGTGCTGCCACCCATGGGGTCACAAAGAGTCGGACACGACTGAGCAACTGAACAACAGCAACCACAAGTAATACAAGTTGGAGTTCTCAGCTCTGAACCATAGAAAAGAGAGAAGTCTTTGGTTCCTATGAGTAACAAAACCAGTCAGCCTTGCATCAACTGAGACAGTTCTGTGCTTTGAAACTCTTTAGTTGTATCTGTCACTACCATTTACAACTGAAGAAAAATTTACTGAATCACACCAGGTTTAGAATGAACACTCAGAGAAGCACAGAACCAGAAAGGTAATGCATAAAAAATAAAGTAAGCCGAATATGGGGAAAATTACAGAGAAACCTGAATTGTATAAACAGGATAGCAGTCAAAGGTGAATTTTTCAGTTGATGAGTTCTGAAGACTCTTGGATTAGAGAAAGACAGAGAGCTTATCAATTATACCAGGGTTGCTGTGGTTTGTCAGGGCTGATTTCAGGAAAGCTGACTGGAGATCTGAAAGCTGGGGACAGTGCACACCAAGAACACTGAAAGGGAGAAAAAAGCTGTATTGCTCTTCATCCTGTTCATGATGATCTTGCTGTTCACACTGTCCTCTTGGCTGAACCCAGGGTAGGCAAGGCACAAGCTAAGAGGCCTGAAGAAGCGCAACGAGCCATAGGAACTGCAGGAAGATCTATTTTCTTCTGGCTGGCACGGCAGCTGTAGCAGCAGACATAATACAACATAAATGCACATAACCTCTCTCCTGGCTGACACACCAGCCATAGCAGTATTCATGCTGTATTCTCTCCTCACATGACTAATCCCACGGACACAGCCATGATGTAGGAGCTCATATATATGTGTACCTCACACAACCCATGACCAAGTGAGTACCTCACGATGCACATGTGCACTGCTATAAAGATCTCAGCTGTTACATAGTCATTATTTACAAAATGTGGGGCAAGAGAGCCTGAACACGCCATCTTGGCCAATTTGCTCTCTCCTCACACTCCACCCCTTCAGGGTCTCTCACCTCACATTTTATGCTCAGTCCATCTTCTGAGATATTCCCTTGGCAAGTAACACTGACCCTTGGATTTACATCTTGCAACAGCAGTAGCTACAACAACAAACTGTTCCAAACAGTTCCATTCCCAATACACAGCAAAACTCAGCGCCAGGTATCATGTGGAACTCATCTTGCAGTCCTTGCCCTCACAGAGCTAGAAGAGCCACCCACAGCATGTGGAGTGCCTTTGTCTTCCATGGCCAAGTCCAGTCCATCATCTGTCCTTGTGAGATTGCAGGAAAGCCTCCACAGGGGCAACTCCACTCCTGCAGAATTTTATTAAGGACCCTCAAAACCCCTCACAATCTCTGGGCCCACCCCTTCAGGAAGGAGACTTTGTGGCATTCACAGTTCATCGACATGTTTACACTTTTCTAAATCTGAGGACACAGCCTTTACAGTACACTGTCTCCATCATAGGGCAGGCTTTACAGTACACTGTTCTACTAGATCTACATCATAGGACACCTCACAAGTCACCCCACATTTGCGTCTGTGTCACCTGGATGGGGCCTTTACCAGCTTGGGCCCCCTTTTGGATCTTCACACTTCCAAAATAGCATCTCACATGCTGTCCCTCTACTTCTCTCCGTAAAGACTTGCAAAACCTCCACAGGCACCGGGTCCACCCCTGTGTCCCAAAGTCACAAAAGCCAAGCTGCCAACGGTTCTCCATTTGTTTGCCCAAACTGCTTACAAAGTTGACCAACTCTGCCTGAGTATGTGGTCAATACGTTTTGATCTCACACTGGGGGCCCCTTGAGGATGTCCCCCCACCCCCCGGCCACAAACTGTTGATGCTTCACTTTCTGCTGCACAATGGACCTCACTGCCAAGCAGGAACCCACAGTCTCATAACGTTCATCATTTCCATCACTCACTGCCTTGCTGTCAGAGATGCTGGGTTCATCAGGGTCATAGGGCTTTTGTTCTAATGCCAATATACATTGTTCTAGTTCTTCCAAGTGTCTCTGCCCATTGAACACTGTGCTGCATCACAGAGAGCACTATCCATATTCACCTTCAAGACAGTCAGGGCCCCATGGTGCCAGGGGCAGTCCATGCCTCCTCATTTGGCAAATGGTAACTCATGGCCTGTAATGCCCTTTCGTGCTATCCAGTGACCTCTCCACTACCTCCCAGTTTCCCATCAGAGCCCACACTAAGATGATCGTGGCCACGTTGTACCACATGCTATATGTTGGCCACTGGCTTCCTCCATCCAGTAGAGCCTCAGGCTCCTCCACCCGCTGGGTATCCTGCTGACTACACCAGTTGTATCACTCTTAATCCTGTTCACAGCACCAGTTGTCTGGCTGTTCACACTGTCTGCACTGTTCACTGAATCCAGGGTAGGCAAGGCACAAGCTAAGAGCCTGGAGACAGAGGAGAGGAGCCATAGGAACTGCAGACACATTTATTCTCTTCTGGCTGGCACAGCAGCTGTAACAGCAGACATAAGCATAACACAACGTAACTCCACACCACCTCTGTCCTGGGTGAGCAGCAGCCATAACAGTATTCTCTCCTGGCTGACACTGCAGCCAAAGCAGTATTCATGCTATATTCCCTCTCATGGCTGACTCAATGGGTATAGCCATGACACAGCAATAATGCCACCGCTTCTTAGGTGGAACTCTTAAATACGTGTACCTCACATAGTCCTTGACCAAGTGAGCACCTTGTGACATGCTTGCTATAAACAATCTCAGCTGTTACATTATTTACAATTACAAAACATGGGGCGAGAGAGCCTGAACACAACATTTTAGCCAGTTTGTTCTCTCCCCACAAAAGCCAAAAATGAATGGGTAGCAGGAGGTAAGGAACTCATTTATCTTGGCATTTATAGTTTAAACATTATAAATTTAAGAAGAGTATCTGTTTTAAAACTATTTAAACTTATTACCATCAAATATTCTTGTGATTCTTTGTTATTGGCTGTTTCTGAAGCCTGCAACTGAAAGGATAGTTTAAAAAGCTCAATATTTGCATGAACATTGTTTACCATTCTGTAATTACCTTGAAGCAGAAAATCGGATTGCTTTTTCTCCCTTGTTCTCTTTTCTTCATTTCCTATAGTCATCCTTTTCTTTCCCTGTCTTGATCTTCCTCTTTCTTCCATTGTTTCTGCTTCAGTTCTCCCAGCCCAAGATTTTAGAATAATTTCTTTTTTACAAGATTTACATATCTGTCTTATTTTTGGCTGTGCTGGGTCTTTGTTGCTGCACACAGGCTTTCTTTAGTTGTGGCGAGTGGGGTCTGCTCTCGAGTTGCATGGGCTTCGCATTATGATGCTCCTCTTGTTGTGAAGTACAGGCTCTAGGGTGTGCAGGCTTCTGTATTTGTAGGATGAGGGCTCAGTAGTTGTAGCCTGAGGGCTCTAGAGTGCTGGCTCAGTAGTCATGGTGCATAGACCAGTTGCTCCATGGCATATGGGTTCTTCCTGGACTGGGGGGTTGAACTCATGTCTCTTGCATTGCATTGCATTGCAAGGGGAATTCTTAACCACCAGACTACCAGGGAAGCCCCTAGAACGATTTCTTTAGATTTGTAAGTCATCATTGGACAATGGGCCATCTCACAAGTATTTTTCTCAAACCTAATCAACCATGGTGGTGGTGGCTTAGTTGCTAAGTCGTGTCCAACTCTTGCAACCCCGTGGACTGTAGCTCACCAGGCTTCTCTGCCCATGGAATTTCCCAGGCAAGAATACTGGAGTGCATTGCCATTTCTTTTTCAGAGGATCTTCCTGACCCAGGGATGAAACCTGCATCTCCTACATTGCAGGTAGATTCTTTACTGCTAAAGTCATCAGGGGCACTATAAACTCAAAGGAGATTACTGTGTCACAGTGAATTTTTCAATGTTTCCTGTTGCATAAAGAAATTAATGTTGACAAAGACAAAACAGTTTAGGAAGCAGAGCATTACTTCACTAATCTGGGCTATTTGTTAGTATTGTCTTATGATTTTCAGAATTTACATCTATGTAAAAACTGGAAATTGTGGAATGTTATCTTTAGACAGAGGCTGCTCTTCTCTAAGGGTAGCCAGCACAGGATTTGAGGACTGACCTCTGGTTAACTGAAATTCAATTGACATTCCTTCTTTTGCCTGATTTTCTTCATTTGAAAAATTCTCTAGCTACTGTAGTGTACCTCTGTCTCTCAGGTAGGAATATCATCAGCTAACTTGTCTTTGAATAAATTACGAAGAAGGGTATCTTCTGAGCAGAATAATTACACAAAGAGACCTTTGCTTTCAAGTGTGACTACCCATGGTGCCATGACAGAGTCAGGAACTGGAAGCCAGACCCCAAGAACCCCCAGCCAGATCGCTGAACTGACTGACTCTGTTATTGCACTAACTTTGCAATATTGGAACCTTATGGCTTATACCATTGAGCAGCTACAGTTTTGAACTCTTATTAAATCGTATAAGGCTTTATTGCATTAGATGAATGGAGAATACTAGGTTCATGCTATTTTTTTTTAAATCAATTCCAGATTCTTTATCAAAATAAAAAGTCATAGCTCTGACCATTGACTATTCATGTTTGACATTACAGTTTTGAAATGTAAATTTGATGTTATATTACTCTTTTAGAATGGTGGCTCAGATGATAAAGAATCTGCCTGCAATCCAGGAGACCTGGGTTCTATCTCTGGGTTGGCAAGATCCCTTGGAAGAGGGAATGGGTACCCACTCCTGTATTTTTGCATGGAGAACCCCATGGACAGAGGAGCTTGGGGGTCTACAGTCCATAGAGTCACAAAGAATCAGACATGACTAAGCAACTAAGCACACACACCTTTAAAAGTTAAAAAAATAAAAAAACAAGTATTCAAAAATCTCAATTGTAAACTTTTGCTACTATGAAGGAAGCCATGGTTTTTTGGTAAGTAGATATTAAAATCAAATGAAGGATATTTGCTTACTCTTTCACAAATTTTTACACTCCTTTTATTCCTCAGACTGTGTTTTATAGAAATAGTGAATATGTGTTTCTTAACCGAGCAAGGACCTTTAAGCAAGTTTAAAGTAAAACTAAAATTAAAATGATGAAGATTATCTCTAGCATGTGTTAGCTGTGTTTAATTCCCTTTAAAACTGGACACTAGCTAGCTTTTTTTTTTCCTTTGCTGTAGCTATTGCATTGGTAGTCTTAGACTAAGTGACAACATCATCGTTTTTAATAAAACGAACTAATAAAATGTAAGAGGATTAAGCATTTTAGATTCTGGCTTCTATGTTTAATATAAAAGTATTGGTTTGAAGCCAATACATGCTAATTTATTGGCACTTTGCTTAAAGTAATGTAGAAGATTACCTCCTCTGAGATTGTTCAACTGGGGCAATCATTCTCAGTCAAAGAGCAATTTTGTTCCCAGGGGAATTTGACAATATCTGGAAATATTTTTGGTTGTCACAGTTTGAGAGGTGGGTTGCTATAGGCATCTAAGGAATAGAAGGCAGAGTTGCTGCTAACTATTGTACCATGCATAGGACAGCCCCCAACAAAGGAATAACAAGTCCAAAGTTTCAACAGTGTCAAGGTTGAGAAACATGAATCTAGGAGTGTTTATACTTTGTCTCTCTCCTTATTGCTTTCCTTTTTCCTTTTCCTTATTTCTTTTTCCATTCCTTTTACTTAAATAGGTATTTGTAGCTTGGTGGAGAATGGTAAGTGTCTGTCTGTGTTGTACTAAATGTAATCTTCTAATAATTATTTCCTAAGTTGCAGCTTGTACAGAGTGAAAAGGGGGTCAGGAGATCTGTACTTGGTTGTGTGAACTTGGACATGTCACCTACATTCTTTCATTTCTTTAACAGTTAGAACTGAATGAGATCTAAGGTTTCTTCTAGCCCAACAAAGTCCAAATAGTTTGACTAAATCATTTATTCAACCTCACATAAGCACCACCTTGTGTCAAATGGAGCCCTAAGTGCTGTGAATGAACCGATACAGAAGAGCAGAAGATATAGTTTCTGGAGAAGGGAAGCAGACACGTTTTAAAAATTTTGGGTGTGTTGTTTCTGGTTCTTCTGCATCACAATTCACAACTTTAACAATGAAACAGAAGATGAGGCACAAATTAAGGCAAGTATAGTGGGAGAGAGGAGACCCTTCTCCCTCCATCAAGTTACTTTGTTGTTTTTTTTTTTTCTTCTGAATTGCATTTTATTTTTTTAAATTTTATTTTATTATTAAACTTTACAATATTGTATTAGTTTTGCCAAATATCGAAATGAATCCGCCACAGGTATACCTGTGTTCCCCATCCTGAACCCTCCTCCCTCCTCCCTCCCCATACCCTCCCTCTGCGTCGTCCCATTGCACCAGCCCCAAGCATCCAGTATCGTGCATCGAACCTGGACTGGCGACTCATTTCATACATGATATTATACATGTTTCAATGCCATTCTCCCAAATCTCCCCACCCTCTCCCTCTCCCACAGAGTCCGTAAGACTGATCTATACATCAGTGTCTCTTTTGCTGTCTTGTACACAGGGTTATTGTTACCATCTTTCTAAATTCCATATATATGCGTTAGTATACTGTATTGGTGTTTTTCTTTCTGGCTTACTTCACTCTGTATAATAGGTTCCAGTTTCATCCATCTCACTAGAACTGACTCAAATGTTTTCTTTTTAATGGCTGAGTAATACTCCATTGTGTATATGTACCACAGCTTTCTTATCCATTCCTCTGCTGATGGGCATCTAGGTTGCTTCCATGTCCTGGCTATTATAAACAGTGCTGCGATGAACATTGGGGTACACGTGTCTCTTTCCCTTCTGGTTTCCTCAGTGTGTATGCCCAGAAGTGGGATTGCTGGATCATAAGACAGTTCTAGTTCCAGTTGGAAGAATCAATATAGTGAAAATGAGTATACTACCCAAAGCAATTTATAGATTCAATGCAATCCCTATCAAGTTACCAACGGTATTCTTCACAGAGCTAGAACAAATAATTTCACAATTTGTATGGAAATACAAAAAGCCTCGAATAGCCAAAGCTATCTTGAGAAAAAAGAATGGAACTGGAGGAATCAACCTACCTGACTTCAGGCTCTATTACAAAGCCACACTTATCAAGACAGTATGGTACTGGCACAAAGACAGAAATATTGATCAATGGAACAAAATAGAAAGCCCAGAGATAAATCCACGCACATATGGACACCTTATCTTTGACAAAGGAGGCAAGAATATACAATGGATTAAAGACAATCTCTTTAACAAGTGGTGCTGGGAAAACTCATCAAGTTACTTTGGAAATAATTTAGAATTTTAATAACTCCTTTGGAGCAATGGACTTGGGTAATGAAAACAGCTGATTTAATTCATAAGTGCAGGCAAGCCAAATGCCCTGTCAGCCCATTCAACTCTCCTAAAACAGAGAATATGATGACAGAAATAGTGCCAAGGTTTCTGCCACACATGGACCATAATCAGCACTAGTTTTTGGTGTGATAACAAAACACTGATCAGCAGTGCTGAGCTAGTGGTTCTCAGCTTGGTCTAAGCCACCACACATTCAATTTTCTTTTGCAGCTGTGAAAATCAGTGTCTTCCCTTATAGTATGTCATAAAAGAAAATGAGAGTATTCTGAGAGAAATTGATCTTTTATTGGCTATAAGAAAGTAGACAATTTTTGCATGAGTTTTCACTCAGCAAATATGACTTTTCTTGGGAGAAAGGAGCTTGAGTTGAATAACTCATTTTGCTACTTTACTTTGTAAATATTCAGATATAAAAAGAAGTTATGTAATAGATATAGCAGTGACTGGAGAGTTCAGAGAAACTGTCTTCTCTTTCCAGTCAAGTAGCTGACATTCTGTTACACTTAACTTCTTGATATCTAAACTTCTCCTAGAAATAAATGTTATAATACATGATGTTCATAGCTCAGGAGTATTTTAGAAGAAACGTCTATAGAGTATTTGATAAGAACAAGATTCTACTTTACAAATAAGTATTTTTTCACACTTGATATCAGTTAGTTACCAATTTGATTAAATTTTAAGTAGTATGATATTTGGCAACCTCTTTTTTTGTTCCTTATGAGAATGTAAATTCATGATTAGCTGCTCATTATGAATGTTACAACTTCACTTAAACTAATAAATATCCCAGAAAAGAGTTGACTTGGATAAAGTTGAATCAGCAAGGATCTCATTCAAATATGAAGGAGAAATCAAAAGCTTTACAGACAAGCAGAAGCTGAGAGAATTCAGCACCACCAAACCAGCTCTCCAACAAATACTAAAGGATATTCTCTAGACATAAAAAGGGTATACAAATTCGAACCCAAAACAATAAAGTAAATGGCAACAGGATCATACTTATCAATAATTACCTTAAACGTAAATGGGTTGAATGCCCCAACCAAAAGACAAAGACTGGCTGAATGGATACAAAAACAAGACCCCTACATATGTTGTCTACAAGAGACCCACCTCAAAACAGGGGACACATACAGACTGAAAGTGAAGGGCTGTAAAAAGATTTTCCATGCAAATAGAGACAAAAAGAAAGCAGGAGTAGCAATACTCATATCAGATAAAATAGACTTTAAAACAAAGTCTGTTAAAAGAGACAAAGAAGGTCACTATATAAGGATCAAAGGATCAATCCAAGAAGAAGATATAACAACTATAAATATATATGCACCCAACATGGGAGCACCACAATATGTAAGACAAATGCTAACAAGAATGAAAGGAGAAATCAACAATGACACAATAATAGTGGGAGACTTTAATACCCCACTCACACCTATGGATAGATCAACTAAACAGAAAATTAACAAGGAAACACAAACTTTAAATGATACAATAGACCAGTTAGACCAAATTGATATCTATAGGACATTTCATCCCAAAACAATGAATTTCACCTTTTTATCAAGCGCACATGGAACCTTCTCCAGGATAGATCACATCCTGGGCCATAAATCTAGCTTTGGTAAATTCAAAAAAATTGAAATCATTTCAAACAACTTTTCTGACCACAATGCAGTAAGATTAGATCTCAAATACAGAAGAAAAACTATTAAAAATTCCAACATATGGAAGCTGAACAACACGCTGCTGAATAACCAACAAATCACAGAAGAAATCAAAAAAGAAATCAAAATTTGCATAGAAATGAATGAAAATGAAAACACAACAACCCAAAACCTATGGGACACTGTAAAAGCAGTGCTAAGGGGAAAGTTCATAGCAATACAGGCATACCTCAAGAAAAAGAAAAAAGTCAAATAAGTAACCTAACTTTACACCTAAAGCAACTAGAAAAGGAAGAAATGAATCAGTAACTTCACTAACTGGGCCACTAAATTAGATCAATACTTCTAAATCTGTATTGATCTAAGTGAGAAGGTGCAAAAGGCAAGGCCTGGGTACATTCTACCAGAATCAATGCAGTTCAGCTGTAAATCAGGTTGATTAAAGAAGGAGGAGGTATGCAGAAGAGGGTCAACATGTCCTCCATTGATATGTACAGACCAGGACCAGTAGTGGTAATAGCAGAGGGATTATACTGAAGAAGTAGGCAAACCATCCTGTGTGTCTTCTGAGATTTCAAACATTTTGAGTTCCTAAAGATTATTATGATGCCATATATGCATCTTTTATATGGATTTTATTAGATTTTTAAAATAATAAATTATAAATACTTAATAATAGATAATATAAACTTCTGAAACAAACACCACAAAAGATGTCCATTTCATCACATAGGACTGGAATGCAAAAGTAGAAATTCAAGAGATACATGGAATAACAGGGAAGTTTGGCCTTGGAGTACAAAATGAAGACACTCAAACTCACGTCCATCAAGTCGGTGATGCCATCCAGCCATCTCATCCTCTGTCGTCCCCTTCTCCTCCTGCCTCGAATCCCTCCCAGCATCAGGGTCTTTTACAATGAGTCAACACTTCGCATAAAGTGGCCAAAGTACTGGAGTTTCAGCTTTAGCATCATTCCTTCCAAAGAACACCCAGGACTGATCTCCTTTATTTTATTTTATTTATTCATTTCTTTCTTTATTTATTTTTTACTTTACAATATTGTATTGGTTTTGCCATACATCAACATGCATCCACCACGAGTATACATGTGTTCCCCATCCTGAACCCCCCTCCCACCTCCCTCCCCATATCATCCCTCTGGGTCATCCCAGTGCACCAGCCCCAAACTTCCTGTATCCTCCATCGAACCTGGACTGGCGATTCATTTCTTATATGATATTATACATGTGTTTTTTAGAATGGACTGGTTGGATCTCCCTGCAGTCCAAGGGACTCTCAAGAGTCTTCTCCATAGTTCAAAAGCATCAATTATTTGGCGCTCAGCTTTCTTCACAGTCCAACTCTCACATCCATACATGACCACTGGAAAAACCATAGCCTTGACTAGATGGACCTTTGTTGGCAAAGTAATGTCTGTGCTTTTGAATATGCTATATAAGTTAGCCATAATTTCCTTCCAAGGAGTAAGTGTCCTTTAATTTCATGGCTGCAATCACCATCTGCAGTGATTTTGGAGCCCCCCAAAATGAAGTCTGACACTGTTTCCACTGTTTCCCCATCTATTCCCTGTGAAGTGATGGGACCAGATGCCATAATCTTAGTTTTCTGGATGTTGAGCTTTAAGTCAACTTTTTAACTCTCCTCTTTCAGTTTCCTCAAGAGGCTTTTTAGTTCCTCTTCACTTTCTGCCATAAGAGTGATAACATCTGCATATCTGAGGTTATTGATATTTCTCCCGGAAATCTTGATTCCAGCTTGTGCTTCTTCCAGCCCAGCATTTCTCATGATGTACTCTGCATATAAGTTAAATAAGCAGGTTGACAATATACAGCCTTGATGTCCTCCTTTTCCTACATGGAACCAGTCTGCTGTTCCATGTCCAATTCTAACTGTTGCTTCCTGACCTGCATATAGATTTCTCAAGAGGCAGATCAGGTGGTCTGGTATTCCCATATTTTTCAGAATTTTCCACAGTTTATTGTGATCCACACAGTCAGAGGCTTTGGCATAGTCAATAAAGCAGAAATAGATGTTTTTCTGGAACTCTCTTGCTTTTTTGATGATCCAGCAGATGTTGGCAATTTGATCTCTGGTTCCTCTGCCTTTTCTAAAACCAGCTTGAATATCTGCAAGTTCACGGTTCACATATTGCTGAAGCCTGGCTTGGAGAATTTTGAGCATTACTTTACTAGCGTGTGAGATGAGTGCAATTGTGTGGTAGTTTGAACATTCTTTGGCATTGCCTTTCTTTGGGATTACAATGAAAACTGACCTTTTCCAGTCCTGTGGCCACTTCTGAGTTTTCCAAATTTGCTGGCATATTGAGTGCAGCACTTTCTCAGCATCATCTTTCAGGATTTGAAATAGCTCAACTGGAATTCCATCACCTCCACTAGCTTTGTTCATAGTGATGCTGTCTAAGGCCCACTTGACTTCACATTCCAGGATGTCTGGCTCTAGGTGAGTGGTTACATCATCGTGATTATCTTTGTCATGAAGATCTTTTTTTACAGTTCTTCTGTGTATTCTTGCCACCTCTTCTTAATATCTCCTGCTTCTGTTAGGCCCATACCATTTCTGTCCTTTATTCAGCCCATTTTTGCATGAAATATTCCCTTGATATTTATAATTTTCTTGAAGAGATCTCTAGTCTTTGCCATTCTGTTGTTTTCCTCTATTTCTTTGCATTGAAATCTGAGAAAGGTTCTCTTGCTCAGTTGTGTCCAATTCTTTGTGACCACAAGGACTGCAGCACAACAGGCTTTCCTGCCCATCACCAAGTCACGAACCTCTGGCCATAGTTCCTCATGTACTCTGTCTATCAGATCTAATCCCTTGAATCTATTTGTCACTTCCACTGTATAATCATAAGGGATTTGATTCAGGTCAAACCTGAGTGGTCTAGTGGTTTTCCCTACTTTCTTCAATTTAAGTCTGTTTGGCAATAAGGAGTTCATGATCTGAGCCACAGTCAGCTCCTGCTCTTGTTTTTGCTGACTGTATAGAGCTTCTCCATCTTTGGCTGCAAAGAATATCATCAATCTGATTTTGGTGTTGACCATCTGGTGATGTCTATATGTAGAGTTGTCTCTTGTGTAGTTGGAAGAGGGTGTTTGCTATGACCAGTGCATTCTCTTGGCAAAACTCTGTTAGCCTTTGTCCTGCTTCATTTTGTACGCCAATGCCAAACTTTCCTGTACTCCAGGTATCTCTTGACTTCCTACTTTTGCCTTCCAGTCCCCTATGATGAAAAGGACATCTACGCATGGACATCATCAAATGGCCAATACCAAAATCAGATTGATCACATTCCTTGCAGCCAAAGATGGAGAAACTCTATACGGTCAGCAAAAACAAGACCAGGAGCTTGCTGTGGCTCAGATCATGAACTGCTTACTGCAAAATTCAGACTTAAACTGAAGAAAGTAGGGGAAACCACTAGACCATTCAAGTATGACCTAAATAAAATTCCTTACAAATATACAGTGGGAGTGACAAAAAGATTAAAGGAATTAGATCATCTGAGAGTGCCTGAAGAACTATATACAGAGGTTTGTGACATTGTAACAGGAGCCATTGATAAAGACCATCCTCAAAAAAAAAAAAAAAAAAAAAAATGCAGAAAGGCAAAATGGTTGTCTGAGGAAGCCTTACAAATACCTGAGGAAAAAAGACAAGCAAAAGGCAAAGGAGAAAAGGAAAGATATATCCATCTGAATGCAAAGTTCCAAAGAATAGCAAGGAGAGATAAGAAAGTCTTCCTCAGTGATCAATGCAAAGAAACAGAGGTAAACAATAGAATGGGAAAGTCTAGAGATCTCTTCAAGAAAATTGGATATACTGAGGGAACATTTCAGACAAAGATGGGCACAATAAAGGACAGAAATGGTATGGACCTAACAGAAGCAGAAGATAATAAAAAGAGGTGGCAGGAATGCAGAGAAGAACTATACAAAAAGGATTTTAATGATCCAGATAACCATGATGGTGTGATCGCTCACCTAGAGTCAGACATCCTGGAATGTGAAGTCAAGTGGGCCTTAGGAAACATCACTACAAACAAAACTAGTGGAGGTAATGGAAATCCAATTGAACTATTTCAAATCCTAGACGATGATGCTGTTAAAGTGCTGCACTGAATATGCCAGCAAATTTGAAAAAACTCAGCAGTGGCCACAGGACTGGAAAAGGTCAGTTTTCATTGTAATCCCAAAGAAAGGCAATGCCAAAGAATGTTCAAACTACCACACATTGCTCTCATCTTACACGCTAGTGAACTAATGCTCAAAATTCTCTAAGCCAGGCTTCATTCAAGCTGAATTTAGAAAAGGCAGAGGAACCAGAGATCACATTGCCAACATCTGTTGGATCGTCGAAAAAGCAAGAGAGTTCCAGAAAAAAACATTTACTTCTGCTTTATTGACTACGCGATAGACTTTGACTGTGTGGCTCACAACAAACTGTGGAAAATTCTTCAAGAGGTGGGAATGCCAGACCACCTTACCTGCCTCCTGAGAAATCTGTATGCAGGTCAAGGAACAACAGTTAGAATTGGACATGGAAGAACAGACTGTTTCCAACTTGGGAAAGGACTACATCTAGGCTGTATACTGTTACCCTGCTTATTTAACTTATATGCAGAGTACATCATGCAAAATTGAAGGATGCAGGAAGCACAGGCTGGAGTCAAGATTGCTGGGAGACATATCAATAACCTCAGATATGCAGATGACACCATCCTAATGGCAGAAAGCTAAAAGGAACTGAAAAGCCTCTTGATGAAAGTGAAAGAGGAGAGTGAAAATGCTGGCTTAAAACTCAACATTCAAAAAACCAAATCATGGCATCCAGTCTCATCAATTCATGGCAAATACAAGAAGAAATAATGGAAACAGTGCCAGACTTTATTTTCTTTGGCTCCAAAAATCATTGCAGATGGTGACTGCAGCCTTGAAATCCAAAGACATTTGCTCCTTGGAAGAAAAGCTATGACAAAGTTAGACAAACTTAGCATATTTAAAAGCAGAGACATTACTTTGCTGATGAAGTTCTGTCTAGTCAAAGCTATGGTTTTCCCAGTAGTCATGTATAGATTTGACAAGTGGACCGTAAAGAAAGCTGAGTGCCAAAGAATTGATGCTTTTGAGCTGTGGTGTTGGAGAACTTTTGAGAGTCCTTTGGACTGCAAGGAGATCAAACCAGTCAATCCTAAAAGAAATCAGTCCTGAATATTCTTTGGAAGAACTGATGCTGAAGCTGAAGCTCCAATACTTTGGCCAACTAATTCATTTGAAAAGACCCTGATGCTGAGCAAGATTGAAGGCTTGAGTAGAAGAGGATCAACACAGGATGAGGTGGTTGGATAACATCACTGACTCACTGGACATTAGTTTGAGCAAGCTCCAAGAGTTGGTGATGGACAGGGAAGCCTGGCATGCTGCAGACATGGGGTCTCAAAGAGTTGGACATAACTGAGTGACTGAACTGAACTGAACTGAACTAAATCATCTGCTGCGTGCTTAAGAGATAGTCACACACATTCATTTATATGTAAGCTATTACAGTGAAGATCAAGTATTGGGTTGGCCATAAATTTGGTTCCAGTTTTTCAATAATATCTTATAGAAAAAAACCACTAGAACTGTTTGGCCAACCCAATCTTTGCAACAGAGAATTTAGGGCCCATAAAGACTAAAGTAAAATATTTATGATCTATCTCTTTATAGAAAATGTATGCTGACCCTTGTTTTCAAGAAATTTTTTTGTAAACAAAAACTATAGATAAATTCTCCTAGGGTCCTATTCACCTAAAAAAATGAAGTGCTTTTCTTTTGAATAAGTGGCAACCCCAAAACATTTTTTCATGTCATTTGCCTAGAATACTTGAAAAATTTGTTTTAAAATGCAAATATTGAAATGATATATAATGGAAATTTGTTTCTTATGGTCTATAAGCATCCCAATGTTGACTTAAAAAATGCACAAAGAAGAGTTGTGAATCAACTTTAATTTGAGGCAATATGGACTGTAGCCTGAGAGATGGCATTTCAGATATTTCTGAGAAACTGCTCTGAAGAGGCAAGGTGTAAGGTCAGTATACATGTGGTTTTGTTGAAGCGGGAGTACATACAGTCCAACACATATTTTTGCAGAAGGTTTCTGTTAGTTTGGTGAAGTTTTTGCTGTCACAAAGAGCAATAATCACCATGAAGGATTTTCACTTCAGTTCAGTTCTGTCACTCCTCTGAATCTTTATGATGCCGTGGACTACAGCACTCCAGGCTTCCCTGTCCATCACCAACTACCAGAGTATGATCAAACTTTTCCATCGAGTCAGTGATACCATCCAACCATCTCATCCTCTGTCGTCCTCTTCTTGCCTTCAATCTTTCCCAACATCAGGGTCTTTTCCAATGAGTCAGTTCTTCTGTGGTGGCCAAAGTATTGGAGTTTCAGCTTCAGCATCAGTCCTTCCAATGAATAGTCAGGATGGACTTCCTTTCGGGTTGCCTGGAACTCTCAAGAGTGTTCTCCAACACCACAAGTAACGATAACCCTGTATACGAGACAGCAAAAGAGACACTGATGTATAGAACAGTCTTATGGACTCTGTGGGAGAGGAAGAGGGTGGGAAGATTTGGGAGAATGGCATTGAAACATGTATACTATCATGTATGAAATGAGTCACCAGTCCAGGTTTGATGCACGATACTGGATGCTTGGGGCTGGTGCACTGGGATGACCCAGAGGGATGGTATGGGGAGGGAGGAGGGTTCAGGATGGGGAACACATGAATACCTGTGGCGGATTCATTTCGATATTTGGCAAAACCAATACAATATTGTAAAGTTTAAAAATAAAACAAAACAAAACAAAATAAAACCAACTTTCTTCGATACTCAGCTCATGACCACTGGAAAAACCATAGAGTTCACTCGACGAACCTTTGTTTGCAAAGTAATGTCTCTGCTTTTTAATATGCTGTCTAGGTTTGTCATAGCTTTTCTTCCGTGGAGCAAGTGTCTTTTAATTTCATGGCTGCAGTCACCATCTACAGTGATTTTGGAGCCCAAGAAAATAAAGTCTGTCACTGTTTCCATTGTTTCCCCATCTATTTGCCATGAAATGATGGGACTGGATGCCATGATCTTGGTTTTTTGAATGTTGAATTTTAAGCCAACATTTTCACTCTCCTCTTCCACTTTCATCAAGAGGTTCTTTTGTTCCTCTGTGCTTTCTCCCACATGGGTGGTATCATCTGTGAATCAGAGGTTTTTGATATTTCTCCTGGCAATCTGGATTTACAGCTTGTGCTTCATCCAACCCAGCAGTTTGCATGACTTACTCTGCATCTAAATTAAATAATTAGTGTGATAATATACAGCCTTTACTTACACCTTTGCTAATTTGGAACCAGTCCATTTGTCCATGTTCAGTTCTAACGGTTGCTTCTTGACCAGCATACAGATTTTTCAGGAGGCAGGTAAGGTGGTCTGGTATTCCCATCTCTTGAAGAATTTTCCACAGTTTGTTGTGAGCGACACAGTCAAAGTCTATTGAGTAGTCAATAAAGCAGAAGTAAATGTTTTTTCTGGAACTCTCTTGCTTTTTCGATGATCCAACAGATGTTAGCAATATGATCTCTGGTTCCTCTGCCTTTTCTAAATCCAGCTTGAACATCTGAAAGTTCTTAGTTCACATACTGTTGAAGCCTGGCTTAGAGAATTTTGAGCATTACTTCACTAGCTTGTAAGATGAGAGCAATTGTGTGGTAGTTTGAACATTCTTTGGCATTGTCTTTCTTTGGGATTGGAATGTAAACTGACCTTTTCCAGCCCTGTGACCACTGCTGAGTTTTCCAAATTTGCTGGCATATTGAGTGCAGCACTTTCACAGCATCATCTTCTAGGATTTGAAATAGCTCAACTGGAATTCCATCACCTCCACTAGCTTTCTTCATAGTGACGCTTCCTAAGGCCCACATGACTTTGGACTCCAGGATGTCTGGCTCTAGGTGAGTGATCACACTATCATGATTATCTGGGTCATTAAAATCATTTTTGTACAGTTCTTCTCTGTATTCTTGCCACCTCTTCTTAATATTTTCTGCCTCTGTTAGGTCCATACCGTGTCTATCTTTCATTGTGCCCATCTTTGCATGAAATGTTCCTTTGGTATCTTGAGTTTTCTTGAAGAGATCTCTAGAATTTCCCAGTCTATTGTTTTCCCGTTTCTTTGCATTGATCACTGAGGAAGGCTTTCTTTTTTTTGTGGGGGTGGGGTGGGGTGGGGTGGGGTATGTATGTAGTTCTACCTGTTTTTATTTCATTTTCTTTTATATTTTATTTTATTTTATTTGCTATTCTTTGGAACTCTGCATTCAGATGGATATCTTTCCTTTTTCCTTTGTCTTTTGCTTGTATTTTTGTCTCACTTATTTGTAAAGCTTCCTCAAACAACCATTTTGCTTTATTGCCATTCTTCTTATTGGGCATGATCTTGATCACATCCTCCCATACAATATTATGAATATTGTCCATAGTTCTTCAGGCACTCTTTCTGTCAGATCTAATCACTTGAATATGTTTGTCACTCCACAGTATAATCAGAAGGAATTTTATTTAGGTCATACTTGAATGATCTAGTGGTTTCCTGCATTCTTCAATTTAAGTCTGAATTTGGCAATAAGAAATGCATGATCAGAGCCAAAGTCAGCTCCAGTACTTGTTTTCGCTGACTATGTAGAGCTTCTCCATCTTTGGCTGCAAAGAATATAATCAATCTGATTTTCGTGTTGACCATCTGGTGATGTCCATGTATGGAGTCATCTCGTGTTGTTGGAAGAGGGTGTTTGCTATAACCAGTGTGTTTTCTTGTCAACACTCTGTTAGCCTTTGCCCTTCCTCATTTTGTTCTCCAAGGCCAAAGTTGCCTGTTACTCCAGGTATCTCTTGACTTTCTACTTTTACATTCCAGTTCCCTATGATGAAAAGGACATCTTTTTTTGGTGTTAGTTCTAGAAGGTTTTGTTAGTTTTCACAGAACCGTTCAACTTAAGCTTCTTCTACATTAGAGGTTGGGGCATCGACTTAATTACTGTGGTGTTGAATGGTTTGACTTGGAAACGAACAGAGATCATTCTGTCATTTTTGAGCTTGGACCCAAGTACTGCATTTCAGACTCTTTTGTTGACTATGAGCACTACATTTCTTCTATGGGAATCTTGCCCCAGTAGTAGATGTGATGGTCATCTGAGTTAAATTTGCCCATTCTGATCCTTTTTAGTTCTCTGATTCCTAAAATGTCAATGTTCACTTTTGCCATCTCCTGTTTGACTAATTCCAACTTACTTTGGTTAATCTTCCTAATATTTCAGGTTCCTATGCAATATTGTTCTTGCAGCATCTGACTTTGCCTCCATCACCAGTCACATCCACAACTGGGTATTGATTTTGCTTTGTCTCAGCCTCTTTTTTTTTTTTTTTCCCCTGAGCTATTTCTTTGCTCTTCTCCAGTAGCATATTTTGCATCTACCCACCTGGGGAGTTCATCTTTCAGTGTCATATCTTTTTGCCTTTTCATACTGTTAACAGGGTTCTCAAGTAAGTATACAAAAGTGGTTTGCCATTCCCTCCCCAGGTAACTACATACTGTCAGAATTCTCCCATGTGACCCATCCATCTTGTGTGGCTCTCACTTTCATTGAGTTAGACATTTTGATCAGTTTGATTAGTCTTAACCAATGGATCACCAGGGAAGTCCCATGTGAAAGGTTTTTAGTGTTTTCTGGATATGAAGAGATATGTGAGATTTGAGATTATAATATTTTATTGATAGACCACTTAATGTGTTGTTACTGGACTATGTGTCATCAACAGTAATGAAAGGGCCAAGGACCCCCTGTATTACTTCATCTGTTATGTCCAAGAGAAATTCCTTCTTGTTGTATCTTCCCGTATCTATAGTTATACCATTACAATCATTGATCTCATATAAAACTATATAATTTTATGGCGGCACTGTAACATTTGGTAATGCAAGAAACAGCAATCTTATAAAAGAGGCAAAGTACAAATAACATGGCTAGCAGTATTATTAAAGTCATAAGTAAGAATTAAGCTAAGAACTTACATTAGGTGCAGTCCAATATATCCTCAGGTCATCTGGCTTAGTGTATCCTGTACCAATTTTTATCTTTCAGAAAAATTAAATATTGGTACATAAGGCTTGATACAAAATTACATATTGGTACAAAATTACATATTGGCACATAAAGCTCACAGTCCAATTTCCTAGTGTTACTAGGCTGGTTATTCTTAGTCCAATTTAATTATTCCCAAGATAAAGGACGAGGGGTGGGGGCTTTAATGACAACAACCTGGTATTAACCACATAAATTATTCCATAATTATGGGAGGTTTTATTCTGAGGCTGAATTTTTCCTTGTTTCTCTGACTGAGCTTGAGTAACTTTGAAAGAAAATTCTTAATTATGGCCAAGGACAGAGCAGGTATTGTTAATTGGCCAGGTGAGAGGATCCCAGCTAGTAATATCAGGAGTAGCCTGAACAGGACTCAACTTTCTTTATTCTAAAATAAATCTCCTAAGAGCCATCCAATTAAAGCCTTGGAGTATAAAACTCCACCAAGCTAATCTAGAAGTACTGCTGCTACTGCTACTGCTAAGTCACTTCAGTCGTGTCTGACTCTGTGCGACCCCATAGACAGCAGCCCACGAGGCTCCCCCGTCCCTGGGATTCTCCAGGCAAGAACACTGGAGTGGGTTGCCATTTCCTTCTCCAATGCATGAAAGTGAAAAGTGAAAGTGAAGTCGCTCACTCGTGCCCGACTCTTAGCGACCCCATGGACTGCAGCCCACCAGGCTCCTCCATCCATGGGATTTTCCAGGCAAGAGTACTGGAGTAGGGTGCCATTGCCTAGATATAGGTAATTGGCCACAAGCTCAACAACTGGATTGATTTTTAAAGCTAGCATTGGATCTTGTAGGTGATAGAATACATTTGACTCATATGCAGAGGTCCAAGAAGTTAAGAAAACATCATGACTGATCGTAAGAATCAGATCCAACATCTTGGGTAAGCTGTCTACTTCCGAGATCATCTTCTTTTTCTCTTGGCGTAAGTATAGTTTCCTCTGTTTGGGTGTCATTTTAAAGTGAATTTGTGGTCAGCAGTCCTCTCTACAGACTAGTCTGGTGCAGGGCCCCTTTTTAAGTGGGAAATATGAACTGACTCTTGAATTCAAGAGTCAATTCCCTTTAGTTTTGCTGCACGTGAACTAGTTAAGAATACCTAGTGAGAGCCTTTCTATCAGGGTTGTGTGCTGTGTGTGTTGAGTTGCTTCAGTCATGTGTGACTCTTTGGAACCCTATGGATTATAGCCCACCAGGCTCCTCTGTCCATGGGATTCTCCTAGCAAGAATACTGGAGTGGGTTGCCATTCCCTTCTCCAGGAGAGCTTCCCTATACAGGGATCAAACCTGAATCCCTTAGGTCTCTCGCATTGGCAGGTGGGCTCTTTACCACTAGTGCAACCTGGGAAGCCCCACCACCTTTCCAGTATGCATAATCCCCTGGTTGTAGGTCATGGGGCATCTGATTTTCATCCAAAGATATATTTTGAGATAAGCTTCAGAAACAAATGAGTGTCTTTCTAATAATTCAATTAAACCTTACATTAATTCAGACCCAGGAAATGGGTCTTTGTAAATACAAACCTCCTTTAGCAAAACTGCCATTGATTCATGTCAATGTATGGCAAAATCCACAATATTGTAAAATAACTAGCCTCAAATTAAAGTAAATGAATAAAAGAAAAAAAAATACAGTGGCCAGAATAAAGTCATATCCTGATGGCTTAAAAAAATTAAAAAGTATTCATTAAAGACAATCTTTCTCTCTCTAAAATTACCCTCATTTTTACACAATATAATCAAATTAAGGTTAATTTGCTGCAAAATAAGTTCTGGTCTCAATAAACTTGGCCTGTTGATTTTATATAACTGTAAATGATCCTATAGACTTTTTTCTCTGCTTTGTTGAAATTTTTATAATGAGTCTCAGACTGAACTTTTAAAAGACCTCTGAGGGCTAGGAAAGTCATGCCAAGAGCTTATTACAGATTTTGCCTAACAGATCTAAGTGAATCCCTCCCTTTTTAATGTCCCCCAAATTCCTTGGGCTTTCTGTATCTGTTAGTGAGGTAGCCATCCATGTTCACCACCAGCTCACTCAGTCTTATGTAACCAATCCATTTTGCTAACATTTTTATGAAGCCATCAGGTTTCCCACTAGAATTCTTTAATTTTTTGCCCAGTTTACTGTTATGGTCTGATCTGAAAGTCAGAAACTTGTATTTATTGAAAAGCCCTTTCTATAAATCTTCCTGAAGTAGAAGCATCTTAACAAAAGCATCAGAATAAAACCATAACTGTTTATGACAAAAGACTTAAGACACATTTAAAATATGATTACAATGCAATTGACAAATAAACTTGGTTAATTTTGTGACATACAACTCTTTAAGATAACAACTAGAATTATGAAAAATATTTTGACCAGGACATATCAGAGTTTTGGGGCTTCCCAGGTGGTACTAGTGATAAAGAGTCTGCCTGTCAATGCAGGAGAGGTAAGAACTGTGGGTTTGATCCCTGGGTCAGGAGGAGGAAATGGCAACCCACTCCAGTATTCTTGCCTGGAAAATCCCATGGACAGAGGAGCCTGGAGGGCTATAGTCCATTAGCACATACACACACCAGATTTTTAGGAAGTTTATATAATTTCTAGAATATCTATATCAATAGCATTTCAACAACAACCTACAGTATAATCTAAGATTTATTAATCATTTGGCAATACTTTCTATGTAATTTAATATATGAAATAAACGTTATTGTTTAATATCTCTCTGTGAGATGTTTCAGGGGCCCTGTGAAGCAACCTAAAGTTATCTAGAAGTCAAAGGATTCAACTAAGTTTTGATTCAGGAAATTTTGTCAATAATATTAAAAGAGTCAGAGTGAAGTAAGCCAGAAAGAAAAACACTAATACAGTATACTAACACATATATATGGAATTGAGAAAGATGGTAACAATAACCCTGTATGCAAGACAGCAAAAGAGACACTAATGTATAGAACAGTCTTTTGGACTCTGTGGGAGAGGGAGAGGGTGGGATGATTTGGGAGAATGGCATTGAAACATGTATAATATTATATAAGAAATGAATCGCCAGTCCAGGTTAGATGCAGGATACAGGATGCTTGGGGCTGGTGCACTGGGATGACCCAGAGGGATGGTATGGGGAGGGAGGTAGGAGTGGTGTTCAGGATGGGGAACACATGTACAGCCATGGTGGATTCATGTTGATGTATGGCAAAACCAATACAATACTGTAAAGTAATTAGCCTCCAATTAAAAGAAATAAATTTATATTTAAAAAATAAATAAAATAAAATCTAATTCAAAAAAAAAGAGTCTAGACAGTCAGATAGGATCATAGGTCACTGTGAAACATCAGTAATTCACTTAGCCAAAGAAATATTAAAAGATTTCAAAGGCAAATGCAGAACAGATCACTTAAAAAAGGTAAAGAACTTAAAATCTGTTATCAAAAGCAGTTCAACATCTTAATAAAAATTGTTCTCTTAACAGAGAAAAGCCAAATTCAGTTTTTACCAGCTTATGTTTAAAATTCATTTACTCAATTAAATTTATTTTAAACTTTCTCAGTCCTGACCATGCACAAAACTTTCTTCTTTGGGTCCATTTTCCACAAACCTTTTGCCACTTTCTGTACCATCACTTTATTTTTTTCCATTTAGAAACTGCCAACTGTAAGACAGACCCATTTCCTCTCTCTTAGGAAAATGTAACTCCATTCCTCATGTCTTCTGAACTGAAATCACATCCTACTTTCCTGAAATAACCATGAACTGTCCTTTATATCAGCACTCTATGGATTGGTAAACATGAATCCAAATATTTATTTTTTGAAAAATGTACTTTTGTATAGAAAATATTTCAGTGTGGCACCAAATCTATTTACTAATAGTTCTAAACCTTTTGTTTCCTCTGTAAAAGAAAGTCATTGTTCAGTAATTAATGTTTTGGTATCTTATTTTATTTGGAAATCACCTATTCATTAAACTTCCATCTCTTAATTGAGCACAACTCTAGAAATTCAAGTTACCAGAATCTGAAAAAACTATTTTAGACAGACATTCCTAAAGCATAATTATTCTTAATAGAGTTTATCTAAAAGCTCTTGTCTCATTTATATTTTCTTTTCTTAAAAACTTCTTCACATTGTTACTTTCCTTGTGGACAAATTTACAATGTATATAACAAGATTTTATTTAACTTATATTAAACCTAGATGCAATAAAAGTATTATACTTAATGTTGATGACTACAAAAACATGTCCATATTAATTAGATCAACAAACTTAAACATTAATACCAGGTATTAATTTAATATCAAATATTTCTCAGTTCACATGAACATGAAATTCATCTAGCTTAATTTTTATCACATTTAAATTGTTTGACTTGTAAGGGCTTACTTTTCTTTAGGCCAGTTAGATTAGAGCTTCAGTTCAGTTCAGTCGTTCAATTGTGTCCGACTCTCTGCGACCCCATGAATAGCAGCACGCCAGGCCTCCCTGTCCATCACCAACTCCTGGAGTCCACCCAAACCCATGTCCATCGAGTCGGTGATGCCATCCAACCATCTAATCCTCTGTTGTCCCCTTCTCCTCCTGCCCTCAATCTTTCCCAGCATCAGGGTCTTTTCTAATGAGTCAGCTCTTCCCATCAGGTGACCAAAGTATTGGAGTTTCAGCTTCAACATCAGTCTTTCCAATGGACTGGTTGGATCTCCTTGCAGTCCAAGAGACTCTCAAGAGTCTTCTCCAACACCACAGTTCAAAACGTCAATTCTTCTGTGGTCAGCTTTCTTCGCAGTCGAACTCTCACATCCATACATGACCACTGGAAAAACCATAGCCTTGACTGGATGGACCTTTGTTGGCAAAGTAATGTCTCTGCTTTTGAATATGCTGTCTAGGTTGGTCATAACTTTCCTTCCAAGGAGTAAGCGTCTTTTAGTTTCATGGCTGCAATCACGATCTACAGTGATTTTGGAGCCCAAAAAAATAAAGTCAGCCACGGTTTCCACTGTTTCCCCATCTATTTGCCATGAGGTGATGGGACCAGATGCCATAATCTTCATTTTCTGAATGTTGAGCTTTAAGCCAACATTTTCCCTCTCCTCTTTCATTTTCATCAAGAGGCTCTTTAGTTCTTCTTCACTTTCTGCCATAAAGGTGGTGTCATCTGCATATCTGAGGTTATTGATATTTCTCCTGGCAATCTTGATTCCAGTTTGTGCTTCATCCAGCCCAGCATTAATCATGATGTACTATGCATATAAGTTAAATAAGCAGGGTGACAATATACAGCCATGACATACTCCTTTTCCTATTTGGAACCAGTCTGTTGTTCCATGTCCAGTTCTAATTGTTGCTTCTTGACCTGCATACAGGTTTCTCAAGAGGCAGGTCAGGTGGTCTGGTATTCCCATCTCTTTCAGAATTTTCCACAGTTTATAGTGATCCACACAGTCAAAGGTTTTGGCATAGTCAATAAAGCAGAAATAGATGTTTTTCTGGAACTCTCTTGATTTTAGTTTCAAGCAATTAATTGTTGGTTTCCTCCAAAGAAGATTCTATATCATTTCCTCTGGATATCAATCAAAGGAAGCATTCCGTTCAGTCTGTTTGATCTTATGGCTGAAATTTTCTAATGGTGGGCACAAAAATATCAATTTTGGAATATCAGAAGAACCCCATTTTGGCCATTTTAGGTTGAGATCTCCTTTAGTATAATTTTCCTAGTAAGTAGGTACTTGCAAGTATGAGTTTTGTGCTTGCACATAGCCCTGGCTGGAGTGTTAATTACTGGCTGACTTTCTGATGACCTTTGACTGTGTGTTTGAGAGGCTCTGTTTTCCATTTTAAAGTTGACTTTGTCAGGGATAAAGTTCACTAATGAAATTGTGTGGTGGACCAGTGTGCTACTTGTGAGCTTAAATCCTCTAGGCATCACTCCACAGTCATTTCAGCCTCTTACATGTCTGAGTTTCTGTCTTTGGTAGTCTAAGACCACCACAGGTGCTGAGACTGCTGAATGACCAATTCTTATTCATGACTCTGGGACAAGAGTTTCAATTAAGGAGTGGGATTTCTTAATGAGAACCCTGCACAATTTGAAAACTGTTTTCACCACTCCCATAAATTTCCCAGTTGTCTGAGAAAGCCATAATCGGCCAGGAGGACTCTTGTCCCTTTCTTTGGAACAAAGTTCATATGTAATGTCTTCACTTTTTATCCCAACAGATTTTATTAAGACAGCTGAACTGAGGAAAAACATCAAATCAGCCTCTTGCCTAACCACTCATCACAGGCCTCTCAGTCTCCTACAACTGAAAAAGACCTAGTATCTTTCAACCAGATCTCCCCTAGTATCTTTCAGTTGGACGGTTTCCCCAGTATCTTGCAACTGAGTCACTCACCCAAGTATCTTTCAATGGAGTGGGTATTCCCTGGTATCTTTCAACTGAGTTCCACACAGTATCTTTCAACTAGGAGGGGACAGGTGCATGCTTATGCATACATGCTAAGCTGCTTTAGTTGTGTCCAACTCTTTGCAACCCCATAGACTGTAGCCTGCAAGGCTCCTCTCCCCATAGGACTCTCCAGGAAAGAATCCTGGTGTGGGTTGCCATGCCTTCCTCTCAGGTACCTGTTGCTGCTGCTGCTTAGTCGCTGCAGTTGTGTTTGACTCTGCAACACGGCTCCCCTGTCTATGGGATTCTCTAGATAAGAATACTAAAGTGGGTTGCCATGCCCTCCTCCAGGAGAGCTTCCCAACTCAGGGATTGAACCTGGGTCTTCTGCATTGCAGGAAGATTCTTTACCACTGGGCCACCAGGAAAGACCCTCAAGTACCTGGTATATGCTGCCAAATAAAACTCAGCATTATCAAATATGGGAGATCCCAAAACCAAGAGAGACCAAATTTGTCTGGACTTTCCTGGGATGTGGATAGGTAGAAGGATCCTCTGCTGGTACCAAGGATCCTGTTCCTTGTAGAGCTCAGGCAAAGGAGAGAAGTCTGCTCTGGGTCCCTTCTTTGTGGTCACCATAAAATTTTTTACTTAAAAAGTGTGCAATGTGAGAGTTTTGAGTCAGATTTTATTTGGGGCAAAATGAAGACTATAGCTGGGGAGACATTATTTCAGACAGCCCTGAGAAACTGCTCCAAAGAGGCAGGGAAGAAGGTCAGATTTATGTGATTTTGGTGAAGGGGCAATGCATACCATCAAGCACTTATTTTTTGCAGTTTACTGCTAGTCATGAGGAGCAGATGTTACCATTAAGGATGATAATGCTTTTCTAGATATGAGGAGATACAAAAATTGGAGCTCATAAAATTAGCTCCTGAAAATATTTAACTGTCTGAAGGCCTGTTCTGCCAGTTCTCCTACTGCCCTAAGCACAGATTGCCTCATTTCTGCTCTCTGTCCTAAAATCCTTTCCGGGGTGTTGAAAATCAGGAGCTGCAGCAGCATATGATTTAACCTTTGTAGAGGTAGATGGCAAGTGCCAATTTGTAGTTGGCACCAGAAAAAAACATATGTGATCTCTAGTAACCTGTTACCTCAAGTAGAGTTATATTAAGAAATTGAATAAATAGTAATAACAAATATTTATAATGTGTTTATTCTGTGTTAGATACTGTTATAAGTAATTTTAAATTTCTTTCTTCAGTAACCCTTTGAAATAGGATAATTATTACCCTTATTGTATAGATGACATTGTTTAGTCATGAATACAATTGAATAACTTATAAGAAAGACAACAAATAAAATATCATTTATAATATATTTCATGAGTTTATTGTTACAAAGAATAGTTAAATTTCTGTGAGACTCTAAAGCCAAGGCACTGACAGTATTCCATGACAAAAATATTAAGAATGTTGGAGAATAGTTTTAATAACATGGGCAAATTGAATAGTAATTTGGTAGTTTGGTTCTGAGCTTAATTTTTTTTAAACTTCTAAATTTACTGTTTTATACAGTTAAGTTTCTGTTGGGTTTATTTTTCTATTCCTTCCAAGTTAACACATTCAAATGAGTGCATGTTGGAGTCTGCTTCATATGACTGGCTTCATACTCTGGAGGGGAGAGTTCTCCACGCATCAGTTCATTCTGAGATACTACATTACTCAAAGAGGAAGTGACTTGAGGCAAAGACAGGTTCTTAGCTTGTGGCTCAATAAATGATAAGCAAAGGGTATGATTTCCTGTGTATCTTTTAGTAGTAAATCAGAAGCTGTCCTAAATTGATCATTAAGCATGTCAGAGGAGTGACTGTTAAGAATTTGAACACAAGTGGAAACACCAAAAGGTACTTAACTTGCACGAAAGTCAGACAAGGATTATATACTGTGGAATAGGTAGTGAGATGTTTTCACTCCAGTATTTCATCCCACTTATCTCTATGAACCCCGGAACTTGTCTGGAGAAGCACAAAAAAATATAGTGAAAAGACAAAGACAATTGAGATGAGAAAATCCCCTATTTGAGAACATGTGCCATATCTCTTTTTCTTGAATCCTTTGCACAATTGTTGCAGCTGTTTAGCATGTTGCCATATGCTTTTAACTCTGAAAATGTTATTTAAGTTGTTCCTTCTGCCACCATCTCTTCTAGATTGTTTATTTATACTGGGAGATTCTCATTTGAAATATTTTTGTGGGTAGAAAATTAATGTTCCTAACAAAGTTATTTTTTATCCCTTATTCCTATCTTTATAAAGTTCTATCTTGATAGCTGTTTACCTCTAGATAAATGGCAGATTCATGTTAGAGATAATTTACAAACCTTTCAAATTAGGGACACTCTTCCATGTATGCAATATCCACATATTAACTCAGGAGATGGAGATCAGCCACTGAGTTCAACATGAAGACCATGTAGCTGGATATTCTGACATTCATGATTCAGATTCCTTCCTGTTCTTTAGAGTTTATTTATAATATGTTGTTACTGCACAGATTTAGAATTATTTGTCAATGAAAACATTAATTTTATTTTAAAACATTAATAATACTTCTATAATTAAATTTATTTATGTACTTTATATGTCAACTATAATTATATATTTTTTATATAATCATTAAATTATTAATATATTCACCATATATTTTAAGACATTAATATCAGGAGTGTATTCCTTATTCTTTTGACTCTGTTAATGAAGCTATTTTCTTTACATTGATTTGAAAATTTAAATTTCCTCTGAGATGATGTTGACTACACTGTGGAATGAATTATGACTTGAGCTGTTTTGTGTATGAAAAAGATCTGTGAACCTACAGTGTAAATGTTAGTCAGATACACTATTGCTCTTATCAGCTGTACAGCATAATACATAATCTGGGTATGGGTACCACTTCTGATTAGAATGTTAAAGCAGGTTAATTACACAAACTTCTTCAAAAAAATTCTTGTATAAAATGTCATAAGTTTTTACTGTACTATATATGCCCCTCAAATCCCCAAGACAAACCAAAAAAAAAAAAAAGGTAAAACCAGAGCATTTTTCTTTTTTCTGTCCTATTTTTCAAGCTTTGTTCCATGCAAATGGAAAACAAGCACACACACTTGTGCTTACAAATCAGAAACAAAAAATCTTGCATCCAGCTTTAGAGAAATGACCCAGAGAGGTGAAGGCAGTGAGACACTCACTTGAAAAGAAAAAGCAACAGACACAGGAATAAATTCCCCAGCTCTGGCACCATGTGCCTCTTTAGTCTTCGGTAGAGCTCATTCCAACTATTCCAGGTCACCTCTAGCCAGTCTCCTTGTGGTCTCATTCTTATTAGGGGCCTCCAGGCATCTGTTACATTTTAACGTGTTTGTCACCATGGCCACAAGATCTCATGATAAAAAGATGTAATAATAAAAATAGTTTAATAAAAAGCTATAAAATTTCTTATTGGTTCAAAGTATGTGGAAGCTAGAGTTATTAATATTAATTAAATTATAACCAAAATTCTGTGTTTTGTTATGGAACAGTCAGTATCTGGGACCTTGTTATTTTGTTAAAGTAAATATTGGAATTATAAAAGGAATTTCTATAATCAAAAGATAGTATTTCTTTAGTATCTTTAAAAGCTTCAATATCAGTAGTTATTCACATTGTGCAAATAAGGAAACTGAAAATCAGAAAGGATAAGTCACAAAACTAAAAAGTAATGGGATTTGGATTGAAATTTAGGTCTGTCTGAAGTTGGAATCCATGTCTTGTCAAGTCATTAGGGTTCAGTACATAGATCATGTTAGCAATACTTCTGTGAAAAAAAAAAAATCTTATAACAACCAGTGTTTAGTGCTTAGTTATCAGCAGAACACTCTGAGCAAGTTATGCTGAAAGTCAGTATTACCTGTCTGACATCAGTCTCTTTTGCTGTAACTGTACATAAAGTTAATCTACAATGATACTAACAATGCACATGCTCTATTAATAAAGTTTAATCATTTTAGAACTTAGATTATAAATAAAACTCAGATGTAGTAAACCAGAGAAAATAAACATATAGGTTAGTGAATTGTAAGCTGAATAACTTTGTAAGCACTATCCACATCAAAAAACAAGACATTTCCACTGGCCTCAGAAGCTATCCGTGCCTAACACCTGTCATAGGCCTGTCTCATTCCTCATATTTAATCACCACCTTGATTTTTATAAAAATGACTTTTCCTTATCATTATATCAGCTAAGAGTGCATTCCTTGACTTTAGTTTAGTCAGGCCCATTTAAATATGTGATATATCTTTTAAGTCTCTTTTAGTCTACAGGTTCCCACTCAGTTTCTTTCTTTTCCTTATCATCTACTTGAGGAAGAATTTACACCCTTTAACTGGTACAGCTCATAATAAGACTGTGATTTTGTTGGTTTGGAGGTGCATGGTGCATTCAACCTGGTCCTCTGTCTTTGATATTTCTCTATTGGCAGTTGAATCTAGATGTGTAATCAGACTGAAGTTAGATGGTATGTTCTTTCATCAGGGTGCACATCGTGTCTGGTTTTAACTTTTTCAAAATATTAGCAGCTGTCGATACTTAATGCTTATAATGATTATCAATTCCTTGAGAATTACAAAATGATATTCTTTTTTTATTTATATAATTTTATAAAAAATCCTTCCACTATTCTATTTTTTGTTTACCCAGAGGGAGGAATTAGTTCGTACAGGAAAGGCAAGATAAATGTTTGATTCCTTCCCTTTATTTACATAATTTTAAAGGCAACAATTTCATTCCCTGTCATCCATTGTCTAAATACAAACAAGTAGTGCTTATAAAGACCATTATGAACTAATTCAAACATAGTTGATATGTTTTAGTCCACTGTGATTATATAAAATTAGAAATCTGTCTTACTTTATTTATAGTGGTTTTGACTGTGATTTTTGGTGCAGTTTTTTTAATGGTTGCTCTGGGTACTATTGTTAAGTTGTGTCTAACGCATTTACAACCCCATGGACTGTAGCCCACCTACCACCTTGTCCATAGGATTTCGCAGGCAAGAATACTGGATTGGGTTCCCATTTCCTTCTCCAAGGGATCTTCCTGAGCCAGGGATTGAACCAGTATCTCTTGCATTGCAGGCAGATTCTTTACCTCTGAGCCACCAGGAAAGCCCACGTGGCTCGCTCTGGGTATTACAATATACATATGTGACATCATCAAGTGGTATCAGCATTTTACTTCTTAAAAAGAAACGTGAAGACCTCTCCATTTAGGTCTCTTTCCCTCCCATAAATTTAAGTATTTAAATTTGAATATCATTGTCTTAAATAATGCATGATATCACTTATATTTGGGATCTAAAAAGCTGAGTCAGACACAGCTTGGCAAATCAACAACAACAACAAAGCTGAACTCATAAAAATACACAGGAGAATGCTGATCACCTGGCCTGATGGGTGGGGGTTACAGGGAACATCGGTCCACTAGTACAAACTTCCAGCTTTAAGATGAATAAGTTCTCAGGATTTAATGTACAACGTGCTGATTAAAGTCAATCAAACACTTGAAAGATACTGAGAAAGTAACTCTTAAATGTTCTCACCACAAAAAAGAAATAGTAATTACATGACATGATAGAGGTGTTGGCTAAAGCTATGGTGGCCATCATTTTGCAGTATATGAGGGTTCCAAATCAACATGTTGTATACCTTAAATTTACACAATATCAAATGTTAATTTTATCTCAATAAATCTGGGAAAATAAATATCACTGTTTTGAGTAACAGATAATATTGTAATTTTCATTTAATCATCAAATATGATTTATAAAACTCATGAGAAAGAGATTTTACTGTGTATACCCTCAAGTTCTGCTCCTTCTCGTTCTTCCTACCTTCCTCATGCTCCAAGACCCTTGCATCTATCGTTTATCATTTTTTCTTGGTCTATTCACTGGAAAAACTAGGAAATATCATATGGTTTTAAAGATTAAATACTTGATGATTTCATTAAGATATTGCCAATTGAAATGTTGAATCTTGGGATTTTCACTTCTCCCCTTATTTCATTTTGTTTCTTAAGGACACAGAGGCTGTTAAGAGTATTCCATGATTAACTATCCCTCATGTCACATACAACATTTTCAGAATAACAATAATAAGACTACTGTTGTCAATTTTGATTACTGAAAATAATCAGTCAAAATGTCTATGCCTATGATACACCTATGAACCTCAATTTTTTTTTGTCAGAGCTTATAGCCATAACATGTATTTTCTTCCTTCTAAGCTTCATCAGTTTTCTTTGTTCTACAATGAAAATGCTCCATACAAGTTCTTCTGTTGATAGTTCTCTAGTCATTTTGATTGTCTGAAATTTGTTCTCTGATAGAATCCCGAGAAGGTCTCACAGAAACCACCTTTTGTGAGTTCTTTCCTATTGATAACAGTTTACGCTAAAAGTCAGTTTTGTTAGGAAGAATCTGTGGCTCACATTCTCATTTTCTTTGAACATCTTAATCATATTCTTCATTTATTTCTGGAATAAAGCACTACTCTCAAATATAATTTTTCTTTCCTTGCATGTCATATACTCCTTTTATCTCAGTGTCAACAGGATTATTTTCTTTCAAGTCCAGGATTTTACTAGACTATCCGTTGATATTGTAGTTATGGGTTGATGCTCTAAGGTACATTATGTGCTTTCTTAATGTATAATTAAAAACATTTTTATCTAAGGATTTTTTATTATAATTTTAGTTATTTGTTTCGTTCCATTCAGGGACTAAATATAAAATAATAGAGTGGTTATAATTTCCTTTAATTATGTCGATAGTACTGCTTCACTACTTTTTAGCATCTAATAGTATGTACAAATTCAGAAGCCATTATGATTCTTGTTTTACTGTGTGTTTCTCCTTTTTCTGACTCTTTCCTGACTCTTTTCATCCCCAGTATTCTGAAATTTCTCAAGCACTTGCCTTAGTGTTAGTTTTTATTCTTTCACTAAGCGAGGCACTAGGTTAAACAATTTTTTCTTTTTGTTATGTTGAACGTCTAGTTCTTCAGATTTTCCACATAAAAGCATCAGTTCAGGAAATTTTTCTTCTTTAATTTCAATTTTTTAGTTGAACTTTAGTAGTTTCAGGTGTACTACTTAGTGAATTGACTTTATTTTTCAGTTAAGCAATAAACATTTATTGATTAATAATTTAATGGTGAATAAGACAATGTTGCTGCCCTCATACAACAAAGAATTCTGAATGACATGGATACAGCAATCAGCACCATTGCAAAGTTTGAGACCCAAGTGCTTCTTTACTCTTCAGTTCAGTTCAGTTCAGTGGCTCAGTCATGTCCGACTCTTTGCGACCCTATGAACCACAGCACGCCAGGCCTCCCTGTCCATCACCATCTCCCAGAGTTCACTCAAACTCATGTCCATTGAGTTGGTGATGCCATCCAGCCATCTCATCCTCTGTCGTCCCCTTCTCCTCCTTCCCCCAATCCCTCCCAGCATCAGTGTCTTTTCCAATGAGTCAATTCTTCGCATGAGGTAGCCAAAGTATTGTAGTTTCAGCTTTAGCATCATTCCTTCCAAAGAAATCCCAGGGCTGATCTCCTTTAGAATGGACTGAAAGTCTCCTTGCAGTCCAAGGGACTCTCAAGAGTCTTCTCCAACACCACAGTTCAAGAGCATCGATTCTTCGGTGCTCAGCTTTCTTCACAGTCCAACTTTCACATCCATACATGACCACAGGAAAAACGATAGCCTTGACTAGACGGACCTTTGTTGGCAAAGTAATATCTCTGCTTTTTAATATGCTATCTGCTGCTACTGCTAAGTCGCTTCAGTCGTGTGCGACCCCATACAAGGCAGCCCACCAGGCTCCCCCATCCCTGGGATTCTCCAGGCAAGAACACTGGAGTGTTGCCATTTCCTTCTCCAATGCATGAAAGTAAAAAGTGAAAGTGAAGTCGCTCAGTCGTATCCAACTCTTAGCGACCCCATGGACTGCAGCCTACTAGGCTCCTCCGTCCATGGATTTTCCAGGCAAGAGTCCTGGAGTAGGGTGCCATTGCCTTCTCCGAATATGCTATCTAGGTTGATCATAATTTTCCTTCCAAGGAGTAAGCGTCTTTTAATTTCATGGATGCAATCACCATTTGCAGTGATTTGGGAGCCCAAAAAAACAAAGTCTGACATTGTTTCCACTGTTTCCCCATCTAATTCCCATGAAGTGATGGGACCAAATGCCATGATCTTAGTTTTCTGAATGTTGAGCTTTAAGCCAACATTTTCCCTCTCCTCTTTCACTTTCATCAAGAGGCTTTTTAGTTCCTCTTCACTTTCTGCCATAAGGGTAGTGTCATCTGCATATCTGAGGTTATTGATATTTCTCCTGGCAATCTTGATTCCAGCTTGTGCTTCTTCCAGCCCAGCGTTTCTCATGATATACTCTGAATAGAACTTAAATAAGCAGGGTGACAACAGCCATGACGTACTCCTTTTCCTACATGGGACCAGTGTGTTGTTCCATGTCCAGTTCTAACTGTTGCTTCCTAACCTGCATTTAGGTTTCTCAAGAGGGAGGTCAGGTGGTCTGGTATTTCCATCTCTTTCAGAATTTTCCGCAGTTTATTGTGATCCACACAGTCAAAGGTTTTGGCATAGTCAATCAAGTAGAAATAGATGTTTTTCTGGAACTCTCTTGCTTTTTCCATGATCCAGCGATTGTTGGCAATTTGATCTCTGGTTCCTCTGCCTTTTCTAAAACCAGCTTTACTCAGTCTACTATCTTCTCCATTACCGTATTCTTATTTCTGCTCTTATTGAAAAATCTGAACTTCTTACTGAGACTTTTTTTTAACTGTATTTAGTTGTTATAACGTTGTTATAGTTGTTGTTCATTCACTCAGTCATGTCCAACTCTTTGAGATCCCACGCCTGTATCATCCCGGCCTCCCTGTCCGTCACCATCTCCCAGAATTCTCCCAAGTTCATCTCCACTGAATCAGTGATACCATCCAACCATCTCATCCTCTACTGCCCTCTTCTCCTCTTCCCCTTCAATCTTTCCCAGCATCAAGGTCTTTTACAATGAGTAGGAAGGCAATGGCACCCCACTCCAGGACCCTTGACTGGAAAATCTCATGGGTGGAGGAGCCTGGTAGGCTGCAGTCCATGGGGTCACTAAGAGTTGGACATGACTGAGCGACTTCACTTTCATTTTTTCTCTTTCATGCATTGGAGAAGGAAATGGCAACCCACTCCGGTGTTCTTGCCTGGAGAATCCCAGGAGCAAGAAAGTCTGGTGGGCTGATGTCTATGGGGTCACACAGAGTCGGACACGACTGAAGTGACTTAGCAGCAGCAGTAGCAGGCTCTTCACATCCGGTGGCCAAAGGTTTGGAGCTTCAACATCAGTCCTTCCAATGAATATTCAAGATTGATTTCCTTTAGGATTGCCTGGTTTGATTTCCTTGCTGTCCGAGGGACTCTGAAGAGTGTTCTCCAGCACCACAGTACAAAAGCTTGAATTCTTCCATGTTCAGCCTTCTTTATGGTCCAACTATCGCACCCATACTAGGCAGACCTTTATTGGCAAAGTGATGTCTTTGCTTTTCAATACACTGTCTAGGTTTGCCATAGCCTTCCTTCCCAGAACAAGAGTCTACAATTTCATGGCTATAGTCACCATCTCAAGTGATTTTGGAAACCAAGAAGAAAAAACCTGTCATTGCTTCTACTTTTTCTCTTCAATTTGACATGAAGTAATGAGGTCAGATGCCATGATCTTAGTTTTTTGAATGTTTTGAAGCTGGTTTTAAGCCAGCTTTTTCACTCTCCTCCATTACCCTCATCAAGAGGCTCTTTAGTTCCTCTTCACTTTCTGCCATTACAGAGATACCATCTTCTTATCTGAGGTTGTTGCTCTTTCTCCCAGCAATCTTGATTCCAGCTTGTGAGTCATCAAGCCAGGCATTATGCATGATATATTCTGCATATAAGTTAAATAAACAGGGTGACAATATACAGCATTGTTTGAAACAGTCAGTCGTTCCATGGAAGGTTGTAACTGTTATTTCTTGACATGTGTACAGGTTTCTCAGGTGACAAGTAAGAAGGTCTGGTATCCCCATCTGTTTAAGAATTTTCCACTGTTTGTTGTGATCAATACAGTCAACACCTTTCAATGAAACAGAAGTAGATGTTTTTCTGGAATTCCCTTGCTCTCTCTATGTTCCATCAAGTGTTGACAATTTGATTTCTGGTTCTTCTGCTTTTCTCAACCCAGCTTGTACACCTGGAAGTTCTCAATTCATATACTGCTCAAGCCTTGCTTGAAGGATTTTGAGTAAAACGTTACTAGGATGGGAAGTGAGGGCAATTGTCAGGTAGTTTCAACATTCTTTAGCACTACCCTTCTTGGAACTGATATGAAAATTGACCTTTTCCAGTCCTGTGGCTACTACTGGACTTTCCAAATCTGCTGACATATGGAGTGTAGCACTTTAATGTCATTATCTTTCAGTATTTTAAATTTTTCACCTGGAACTCCACCACTTCCACTAGATTTTTGGTAGTAATGCTTCCTAAGACCCACTTGACTTCACACTCCAGGATGTCTGGCTCTGGGTGAGTGACCACACCATCATAGTTATCCAGGTCATCAAGACTTTTTTTGTGCAGTTCTTCCATGTATTCTTTCCACCTCTTCTTAATCTCTTTTGTCTCTGTTAAGTCTTTACCATTTTTGTCCATTTATCATGCCCATCCCTGCATGAAATGTTTCTTTGATATCTCTGATTTTCTTGAAGAGATCTCTATTCTTTCCTGTTCTATTGTTTCTCCATTCATTGGCATTGTTTGTTGAAGAATGCCTTCTTTTCTCTCCTTGCTATTCTCTGGAACTCTGCTTTCAGTTGGGTATATCTTTCCCTTTCTCCTTTCTTTTCACTTCTCTTCTTTCCTCAGCTATTTGTAAGGCGTCCTCAGACCACTACTTTTCCTTCTTGCATTTCTTCTTCTTTGGGATGGTTTTGGTAACTGACTCCTGTACAATATTATGAACCTCAATCCATAGTTCCTCAGGTACTCTGTCTACCTGGCAAGATTTAATTTCCTTTTATATGGCTGAGTAATATTCCATTGTAGATTTTTACCACAGCTTCTTTATCCACTCATTTATCAATGGACACTTAGGTTACTTCTATATCTCATCTATTGTGAATAAACAACACTGTGGTGAACATAGGTATACATATATCTTCTAAAATTAGTGTTTTCATTTTCTTCAGGTAACAATCCAGAAGTGAAATTGCTGGATCATATTGCAGTTCTATTTTTAATTGTTTGAGAAACTTCCATAATTTATACACAGTGGCTGCACCAATTTACAATCCTGCCGACAGTGCATGAGGGTTCCCTTTTCTCCACATTCTCACTAACACTTGTTATTTCTTGTGTATTTGATGATAGCCACTTTGACAGGTGTGATATCTCGTTGTGGTTTTGATTTGCATTTCCCTGATGATTAGTGTCTTCTATTATTTCTTTAATTTTTCTCTCCTCCCTTTCTTAATTATTTTATTTTATAATTATTAGTTGAGTGCTTGGCTTCCTGCATTTCTAATTATTTTCCTTTTGTTTTTCAAGTTTTCGCCTGCTATATTCTGACTCTGTGTTCTCACAAAATTCATATTAATATATTGAAATCCTAATCCCCAATGTGATGATATTTAGAGGTAGGGCATGTGAGAGGTGATTATGTCATGAAGGTACAGCCCTCACGAAGGAGATTAGTGCCCTTATAAAATAGGACCCAGAGAACTCCCTTGCCTCTTCTGCTGTGTGATGACACAGCAAAAAGATTACTGCCTGCAAACCACAAAACAGGCTCTCATCAGCCAGCACCTTGATTTTGGACTTCCCAGCCTCTAAAACCATGAAAAATAAATGTCTGTCAATTATAAACCACTTATAAATGACTGTCACTTATACACAACAGTCATTTATAAACCACTCAGAGTGTAGTAATCTGTTTTAGCAGCCCAAAAGAAGTAAGGCAACATCTCTTGCCTTTTTAATAATATAATTTACATACAATAAAAGTCACCCTTTTCAAGTTTAAGTTTCATGTGTAGACAAATGCATGCAGTCATTCAGTTGCCACCATGATATCCCAACTTCCCCTGTGCTCCTTTGTCATTGATTCCCTTTCCCTGTTCTAATCTCCTGGCAACCACTTCTCTGTTTTCTATTCTTGGAGTTTCCCCTTAAAATCTCTGTCTTTTTGTTCTATTTTCTTGTAAATTTCCTGAACTTATAGTTTTTCTAACTTCCCTTCTAATAAGAATTTTAAGTTAAGGTATACTTTAAAGTTTTCTTATCATCTTGTTCTTATTTTATGGCTGCAATGTCATTTTCTCTCTCTGTGGATATTAAGGTTTCTTGAAAGACTTTTCTTCATTTCCTCAGAGTTTCCTTTTCCTATTGATTTTGTTCTTCTTTTTTTTTTTCCCCAAGTTGGATATATTCCTCAGATGTCCGATGGTTCTTAACTATCCAATCATATTAAGTGTGAAGTACTGAAAAGCTGATGGGATTTCCCTGGTGGCCCAGTCGTTAAGACTCTATCCTTCCAATGTAGGGGCTAGCAGTTCAATTCCTGGCTGGGGAACTAAGATCCCCTATATCAGGAAGATCTCCTGGAGGAGGGCATGGCAACCCACTCCAATATCTTGCCTAGAATCCCCTAGACAGAGGAGCCTGGCAGGTTACAGTCCATAGGGTCATGCAGAATCAGACATGATTGAAGTAACTTAGCACATATGCACTTAAAAGCTGATAGAAAGCTCTGTGTGTTTGGGTGGGTCTTGCAGGGTTGGAGGGGGCTTTACTGCAGAGTGAGTGTATTCACTCTTAACTCCAAAATTATTTGTAAATGTTTTATTTGGTGTGTTTTTCTATCTCCAAAGAATGAACCTGTCATGTCCTTTCTTACTGTACTGATCTTATAAATTAGGGGCAGGAAAAGACATGAAAATATCATTTAATCATTTTGCTTTGAATGCCATATCTCATCTGGGGTTTATTCTTTGTTTGGTGTTCCAAAATCTGGCATACAGTTGGCTTAGTTTTTCCAGAATCTATAAAATATTTTTTTCTGGGTAGCCTGACAGATCTGGATGGGGTAGGATTTGGGTATCCAACTGTGCTTTTACCAGATTTTCTTTTTTTTTTTTTTTAATTTCAGATATACACATGCTCCCCATCCTGAACCCTCCTCCCTCCCAACCTCCCCATACCATCCCCCTGGGCCTTCCCAGCGCACCAGCCCCAAATGACTCACCTGTGTTCAGCCCCTGTGTCATCTTGGACTCCTTGGACCTCTCCATACTTGCACCTTTCTAGGGTTCTAGAGGGTGAATTGGCTTGCTTCCTTGTCATTATTTTTTTGTGTGTTTTTTTTTTCTTCCATTTTGCTAAGTCACTTATACATCCTCTATCTACTTACCATTTAGGTTTAAGATAATTCTTAATTTCATTTAAGATCATGTTTCAACTTTGCTTTCTTGTTCTATTTATTATTTATGAGATGTTTTTCAGAATAGAGAAGTATGGAGATGTCTTTAAAAATCCATCTTGAAATAAGAAGTCTACAGTATATCCTTAAATATAGCTATGGACTTCTCACAAACTGCAGTGTTTTATAGCATTTGATACAACTAATATATTACTCATTTTATATTGAAGTATGGTTGATTTACAACTGTTGTATTAGTTTCAGGTGTACAACACACTGATTCAGTATTTTTTAGATTATACTCCATTATAGGTTATGTGAATTTCATGGTTTTCATTACTTGATTCTCTTGTATCTTCCTTGCTTTGTATATTCTTATGATGCCACTCATCCATAACATTTATAATTATCACTCTTTTGTCTTTACATCAGTGATCACTTGGGTGATCATATCCAGATTTAACCAGACTGCAATTCTGTATATCCTCCTTCTTACTGAGTATTTTTATTTCTCCGTTATATCCATCTTAGTGAAAGTCAAGTAATAAAATTAAAGATATCTTTCTAACTAAACGAGCTTCTCTTCTGTTTCCTACTCCAGTACACAATAGTTTTGCTATGTAATCAGGCTTGACATTTTAGAAGTACCTTTAAATATAGCCTGCATTTATAATTGCAAATTAAATCAATTCATTTGATTTGCTTTAGTTTTATGTAATTGCATTCAACATTTTATTTCCATTGCTGCTGCTTGAATCCAATTTGAGCTATTTTTTCTTTTATTCTGAGATATACATTATCCATTTGCATAACTAAAGAAATTTGCTCAGTGTAAATTTCATCAAACTGATGTAAGGAAGTTGAAATTCCTAAAAACTGCACAAAATAGCTCTCTTTTTATATACACACACATACACAAAGCATAAAAATATCCAAAGAAATTGGTAATTTTATCATGAACAAATTTGTTGTATGGAGAGGAGAAATTTACTTCTTGCTTTGTTTAAAAAAAGTAAGATTTTTCAATTATATGCACATGTGCAGAGTAGATATTGTTCCAAGCAAAATACTATGAGATTTTTTTTTTGCTGTCTTGAACATTCCTGTTATTTTAAGAAAGACATGAAAGAGGATATGACTTTTATTATATATCATCTGTTTTATTAAAGAGCAGAATGCACATGGAAACCTTTGTTATAGAATTTCCCAACTGAGTAGAGTGTTGGACTGCACCAGAGTTGCTTGCATTGTGTAAGCATTCACCATGTATTGGGTTATTTCTTCTTGGTGATCTATATCCTGCTGCTTAGCTGGAAATGTAATACATTTGCTCAACTCTATCTCTTAGAATTGCTTACTGCATTATATATATATAGAATAACTCAAAATTTAGCATGATTTTGTTGTATCAGAGATTTCATGATCACTTTATATCATTTAGATCTGAAAATAAGATATATTTTCTATATCTTCAGAGCTTTGTAATTGAGTCCAGGTTATATAAAAATTTAAAATGAATGCCTTCTCAGTACATAAGTTTGAAAGATGTGATTTGATTTTCTGTAACTTTTGTTCTACTGTCTTTACTTCTGAACATAGACTTTACTGAATTACTTTACTAGTTTATAGAAGAGAGGGCTTGAGGAGAGACGATTCCTCTTAAGGCCTGCAGAACAAATTAAGCCTGTTCTAATGATGAGGTAATAATTAAATCTTAGGAGAAAAGTACAGATAAATTGAAGAAAAGAAATTGTTTAAAAATATAAAAAGAATGTATACTGTGTGTGTATGAATGAAACAAAGTGCAAACCATTTTAGCATAGCTGATAATTTATGAGGTGGGAAATAGAGGATACAATGTTTAATGAATGATGAGGCTAAGACATATTTTAATAATTCATTGCTGATGAAATACATCAGTTAATATAACTTAGCATTATACCTTAATGAAGATTGAGAATTTTATGGCCCAATTCAGTTCAGTTCAGTTCAGTCACTCAGTCGGGTCCGACTCTTTCTGACCCCATGAATTGCAGCACACCAGGCCTCCCTGTCCATTACCAACTCCCGGAGTCCACCCAAACCCATGTCCATTGTGTCGGTGATGCCATCCCATCCTCTGTTGTCCCCTTTTCCTCCTCCCCTCAATCTTTCCCAGCATCAGGGTCTTTTCAAATGAGTCAGCTCTCCGCATCAGGTGGCCAAAGTATTGGAGTTTCAGCTTCAACTCAGTCCCTCCAATGGCCCAATACCAACATGAAAATGTATTTAAGTTTGAAGTACATTCATTTGAAAAAAGGACCTAAAATTTAGTTGAAAATAGAAAATAATTGTCCAAAGTACTCCCACATATAAGGAGTAAATGCTGTTACCAATAGCTAATTTTCATTAGCTTTTTTTCTTTCTTTCCTTTCTTCCTATCATTATTTCTTCCTTTCTTTCTCTCTCTCTCATTTTTATATTTTTGAAAATTTTTTCTATATCATAAAACACAGTTCTTATTCAGGCTCTCGTTCCTATTGTTTTTCTCTTTCCTTGTCACCTTGACTTTCTTTAAGTAAATTCTGGGATTTTAAATATTTGAGAGCTCGTAATTTAAAAATGAGGAAAAACAGCATGTTTAAATTGTGTTGACTTCAGTTAGGATTAGAATCAATAGCTTTAGCGTTCCTCCAATTTGAATTTAGGTGTTAGCTAGGATACTTACTGGGCTTCCCAGGTGGTTCTAGTCATAAAGAACCCACCTGCCAATGCAGGAGTAGTGAGATACATGGGTTTGATCCCTGGGTGTGGGGAAGAGACCCTGGAGGAGGCGTAGCAACCCACTCCAGTATTCTTGCCTGGAGGATCCCATGGACAGAGGAGCCTGGTGGGCTCTAGTACATAGGATCTCACAAAGTCAGACATGACTCAAGGGACTAAGCGCACACACACACAAGATACTTACTAGCTATATGATCTAGACCCAGCTAATTTTCTTCTGTTAGCTAATAATAGCAAAAATTTGAATATGTACTGTGTTCTGGTCATTCTTTTACAGTTTGGTTATTAACCCATTTAGTTCTCACAAAAATTGAAGGTATCATTAACTCATTTTACAGATGAGGAGATGGGAGCATGGAGAACAACTAAGTAGCTTTTCCAAGAAAATATAATTCATAGTTTCTTTATCAGGGACTTCTGCTGATTTTTTTTTACCAGTTACATTTTTGGCCATTTCTCTACCCAAGCCTGCACTTCCAACACCATTGGCATTTGCAATTGCCATTGCACATATGTTTGACTTTGTAATGCACTTATCTCCAAGATTCTTCCCACCTCTCTGCCCATTTCTCTTTCTGAATAACTTTTCATCCTCCTCCAAGACTCAGTTTCAGCATTCACTTCACTTCCAGAAGAAAATCTTCCTTCTCTGACTACCTATGTGTTAGTCACTCTGTTTTGTCTGACTCTTTGTGATGTCAAGCTCCTGTGTCTGTGGAATTCTCCAGGCAAGAATACTAGAGTGGGAAGCTATTTACTTCTCTAGGGCATCTTCCCAACCCAGGGATTGAACCTGGGTGGTGTTGGAGAAGACTCTTGACAGTCCCTTGGCCTGCAAGGAGATCAAACCAGTCAATCCTAAAGGAAATCAGTCCTGAATATTCATTGGAAGCTCAAACTCCAATACTTTGGCCACCTGATGCGAAGAACTGACTCATTGGAAAAAGACACTGAGGCTGGGAAAGCTCAAAGGCAGGAGGAGAAGGGGACCACAGAGGATGAGATGGTTAGATGGCTTCACCAACACAATGGACATGAGTTTAAGCAAGCTCTGGGAGTTGGTGATGGACAGGGAAGCCTGGCATGCAGCAGTCAATTGGGTCACAAAGAGTCAGACACGACTGAGCAACTGAACTGACTGACTCCTGCATTGCAGGCAAATTCTTAACCCTCTGAGCTACCAGGGAAGCCCTCTGTTTACCTATGGCTGTGTGTAAAAAGTGATACTGGGCTCCCAAGGAACTCTTTGTTTTATCTTTTCACTTTGCTTTACACTTACTGCTATATTTGTCTACCACCATAATCAGGCTGAGGCAAAAATTACATCCTATTACTATTAATATTACTGAGTCTGAGTATTTTTCAGTATCAAAGAGCAATTGAGAGAAGAATATAATCTTTTAAATTATAAGTTGATATAATTGAATAAGTTACTTCTTTAGGCTTTTGCTTCTTCAGTGGTACAAATGGCTTCAGTACTATTTCCACCCTCATAGGATAATTATGAGAATTGAGATAGCATATGATAAATGCATCAGTTAAGTTCAGTTCAGTCACTCAGTCATGTCCAGCTCTTTGCAACCCTATGAATTGTAGGACGCCAGGCCTCCCTGTCCATCACCAACTCCCGGAGTTCACCCAAACTCATGTCCATCGAGTCGGTGATGCCATCCAGCCATCTCATCCTCTGTCATCCCCTTCTCTTCCTGTTCCCAATCCCTCCCAGCGTCAGAGTCTTTTCCAATGAGTCAACTCTTCGCATGAGGTGGCCAAATTGTTGGAGTTTCAGCTTTAGCATCAGTCCTTCCAATGAACACCCAGGACTGATCTCCGTTAGAATGGACTGGTTGGATCTCCTTGCAGTCCAAGGGACTCTCAAGAGTCTTCTCCAACACCACAGTTCAAAAGCATCAATTCTTCGGTGCTCAGCTTTCTTCATGGTCCAACTCTCATATCCATACATGACCACTGGAAAAACCATAGCCTTGACTAGATGGACCTTTGTTGGCAAAGTAATGTCTCTGCTTTTGAATATCCTATCTAGGTTGGTCATAACTTTCCTTCCAAGAAGTAAGTGTCTTTTAATTTCATGCATGCCATGAAAAGCTTATTGCCAGTAAAATGTGTTTTGGATAAAAGACAAAGGATGTGGTTCTACAAAAGATCAAATTTTCAGGTACATAGAAGAGTCTTTGAAAAAATTAAGGGTCTAATTAAGAGATCCCCTCATTTAAACCAGGGGCTTCTATGAATCTTAAGGATGTCATTCCTCAGTAGTCTCAGCAGAAACCAAAGCTAGAGGAGGCATTATCTAGAAGAGATCTATAAAGGGAAGTCTTGTCAGTAGAGTAAAACCCTGTAAAATTCACAGAAAGCCCACATGGGTTTTGAAAATTTTATATGGTAAAAACCCTGCCAGTTTGGACAAAGAAGGACAGAGAGTATGAAAATATGTAAGGCTCACTACTTGATCCCCCAAATTCTAATGGTAGATAAATGGTAGATAAAATGGTATCTAATGGTAGATAAAAAAAATTCTAATGGTAGATAAAACTACTCAATTTCAACTTGGTGTTACCTTTCAAAGAAAACAGAGGTGTACCAAGTCCAAAGGTTGGGGTTGAGATCTTAAGAGGCAGAATCAAGATCCAAACAGAATTTTCCCAACTCTTGAAATCTAATGTACTTTTCCTATCTACATATCAAAACTGCTTTGAAACTGTGGTTAGCTTTGACCTCCCATCTTCCTCCTCTTGGAGCTTCCACATTCGTAACTGACACCATGTGTCTGTCTCACTTGTGTATACTGGTGGTAAATAGCGTTTGTCTTTAATTTCACAGGTTCACAGACAGAGATTATTCCCATGAGTTCTATTTAATGGATTACTCACCCACACTTGTTTAAATGAGAGATTTTTGGACTTTTGAGCAGATGAGATTTATATGAGATTTTTAAGCTTTGAGTTGATGTTATAATGGAACGAAACCGTTGGTAACTTTGGGGAAAGTTTGAGTGTCTTTTGCCTTTGGGAAAGACTTGAAACTTTTAGGGCCTGAAAGCAAACTGTGGCAGATATAAGATGTTTTCCCATGATTCTACTCTCATGGTTATTCAATCAAGTTAATCTAACTACTGCTATGAAGGGGTATTGCAGTTGTAATTAAGCTGTAACCAGCTGATCTTAAGATTGAGAGTTATCCTGCTTTATTATCCATTTTCCTATTTTATCATACTGTTTTATCTAGATTGGCTCAGTATAATCACATGAGCCCTTAAAAGCACAAGAGAAAGGTAAAAAAGTGAGAGATTCCACAAAAATAGAAGCCAGAGAGATTTAAAGTGAGAAGTTCTGACTTTGAAGGGCAACGTGATGAGGGACGCAAGTAACATTAAGGAGCTGAGAGACTCCCAGTCAAAAACAATAGTCAGCCAAGAAATTGGAACCTCATCTCTATTGCTGCAAGGAAGTGAATTCTTCCAACCCCTGAAAGAGGTTGGAAGCTCATTCTTTCCCAAAGCGTTATTCAGTTTCAACCCGGTGAAGCTCTAAGCAGAGGAACCATTTGAACCACAATGTACCTGGACTGGTGGCCTATGGAAACTCTGGTATAATTAATGAGAGTTATTTTAAACCTCTCTATTTATTCTAATTTGCTACAGCAGTAGTAGAAAAGCAATACGACAAAGCATAAGAAATGAATAGAAAAGTAACACTAAAATGGCAGACATAAATCCAACCAAATCAATTATTTTAAAACTAAACAGTCTAACCATAGCATTAAAAGACAGAGATTATGAGATTAGATGTAAAAACAAGGCCCAACTATATGCTATCTACCAGGATACTCACTTGAAACATGATGAAATTATTGGGTTAAAAATAAAAGGATATAAAAAGATATATCATACAAACACAAATAAAAACAAAAGCTAGAGTGGCTAGAGAATATCAGTCAATGAGGTCTTCAGAACAAGGAAATGTATCAGGAACAAAGAGGAATATTATGTAATGATAAAGGGTCAACCCACTAAGGCATAAAAATTTATGTAGATCTTTTACCATAAAGCTTCAGAACATGTGAAGAAAAAACTAAAGGAATGGAAAGAGAGGTATCTACAATTATATTTAGAGACTTCAACATTGCTTTCTCACTAGTTGATGTAATAAAAAGAAAGTGAGCAAATATTAATATATACAGAAAACTTGAACAGCATAATAAATCAACCTGACCTGACATTTGTGGAAAATTCTATTAATATGTAACAGCAGAGGAATATACATTATTTTACAGTGTAGACGGAATATTTACAAAGGTAGACCATATTGTGGGTCACAAATAAGCCTTATTAAATTGAAATTATTAAAGCTGTTTTTTACTATAATGAAATTAAAGTAGAAACAGATAACAGACTAATAGGTGGAAATTTTCTAAATATTTGGAAATACTAAACAATGTAAGTAACAGACCAATAACTAGCCTTCAGGTATCAAAGCTGGTGCTGCTAAGTCACGTCAGTCATATCCAACTCGGTGCAACCCCATAGACGGCAGCCCACCAGGCTCTGCTGTCCCTGGGATTCTCCAGGCAAGAACACTGGAGTGGGTTGCCATTTCCTTCTCCAATGCATGAAAGTGAGAAGTGAAACTGAAGTCGCTCAGTCGTATCCGACTCTTCGAGACCCCATGGACTGTAGCCCACCAGGCTCCTCCGTCCATGGGATTTTCCAGGCAAGACTACTAGAGTGGGGTGCCATTGCCTTCTCCCAGGTATCAAAGGAACAATATCAAAACAAATTAGAAATGTATGAACTGAAATAATGTGTTTACATTGTATCAAAATATCTATGATGCTGCTAAAGCAGTTTTTAGGGGGAAATTTATAGCACTAAATGCTTTCATTAAGGAAAATATCTTCTCAGAACAATAACTTGAACTTCTATTTTCCAGAATTTAGAAAAGGAGGAGAAAAAACGTAAAGCAAGCAAAAGGAAAGAAATCATAAATACCAGGGCACAAGTCTGTTAAATTGGAAAGAGACAGACATTAGAGAAACAGCAAAGAAACAAAGGCTGATTCTTTGGAAAAAAATAATATTGATAAACTACTGTATAAGTCAGGGAACTCTGTGGTGACCTAAATGGGAAGGAGATCCAAAAAAGAGGGAATATCTGTGTATGTATAGCTGATTCACTTTGCTGTACAGTGGAAACTAACAACATTGTAAAGCATCTAGATTCTAAGAAAAATTAATGTAAAAAATTTTAAAACATAAACTTATAGCCAGTTTGACAAATTAAAAAGAGAACACACAAGTTACAAGCATTAGGAATGAAAGAGGGCATATAACTACTCATTCTAGAATTATTGAAATTGACAGCCACAAAAAATGTATGCACATAAATTTGACAGCTTAGATGAAACGGACTGATTCATTGAAAGACGCAGACAATTAAATATCATCCAAGAAGAAGTGGTAACCCAAGAAGCCTATGTCTATTATAGAAATCAAATTCCAGTTATGATCCTTCCAGGAGAGAAAATTTCAGCTACAGGAGGGCTAGAATTTAGGACAAGATAGTGGGGCCAACAGAACAATGTGCAAATCAAGCTATGGTACAGTAACCAAACAGATTTACTGCACCAAGGGGAAATCCCAGACCTAGCCTGATAGCAGGAATGAGCCACTAACATAAGGACTGCCTTGGACACAACTGGCTCATAGCTTCAGTAGCTACCTACATTCAAAAGGGTCTAGGTGGTCTTTGAAGGAGAGAAATCTCAGAAGGAACGTGTCACATTAAAAAATGAAGGACGAATTATGTTCACTACCCTAGTGATACTGTGGATATGCAAAGAATTTTGACTTAATTCTGTTCTGATGGTACTGGTAGCAAAGATAGTTTTTCTTTTAGCATTGGGTACTTCTGTAAGCTCCCTATTCAGCCATTGAGTTGTGCACTGAAGTAAAGTTTCCTTAGTTGACAAATACAAACATTTTGCAATACTCCAGAAAGTGTTTTAATTACATTGTTAGTCATTGGTTCATTTCCATCAAGTCGGTTTAGTTTCAGGGGCTCACGAATTTTCATTCTTTTTAGGCAGTGTGGTTGATCTTAAAGAGTGCAATGTTAGAACACTGCTAATCTATTTTGTAATATTTTGTGTAGCAGTTTGCTTATTTTATACTTTTTTTTAAATAAATCTAAACATCTACTCCATTGTATTTTATGAACTGGTGGAAATAAAAGGTTGACTTTTTACAGGTACAAATAGTACCTATTATAAAATATTTCTCACATTGTTCAAAATGGAGAATTTCTTGCTCATTAAATTATTCCAAAAAACTCTACAATTTTGGCCAAGTCAAGGAAAATTGAAATGATGCTCTTCTAATTATGAAACATAACAAAAGATTATACTAAATTTCTATAATGTTTCCTTGTTAGTTTGTTCATATGGTTGTTATTGTTGTTGTTGTTTAGTCACTCAGTTGTGCCCAACTCTTTGTGACCCCATGGACTGCAGCATGCCAGACTTCCCTGTCCATCACTATCTCCCAGAGTTTGCTCAAACTCATGTCTGTTGCGTCGGTGATACCACCAGTCATTTCATCCTCTGTCTCCCGCTTCTCCTCCTGCCCTCAGTCTTTCTCAACTGTTCACATCAGGTGGCCAAAGTATTGGAGCTTCAGCTTCAATATCAGTCCTTCCAATGAATATTCAGGGTTGATTTCCTTTAGGATTGACTGGTTTGATCTCCTTGATATCCAAGGGACTCTCAAGAGTCTTCTCCAGCACCACAGTTTGAAAGCATCAGTGTTTCAGTACTCAGCCCTCTCTATGGTCCTACTCTCACATCTGTACATGACTGCTCTAAAAACCATAGCTTTGACTAGACAGATCTTTGTCAACAGATAGTGTCTCTGCTTTTTAATATGCTGTCTAAGTTTGTCATAGCTTTTCTTCCAAGGAGCAAGCATCTTAATTTCTTGGTTACAATCATCATCCACAGTGCTTTTGAGGTCCAAGAAAGTAGTCTGTCACTGTTTCCATTTTTTTCCACATCTATTTGCCATGAAGCAATGGGCCCAGATGCCATCATCTTAGTTTTATGAAAGCTGAGTTTTAAGCCAGCTTTTTCACTCTCCTCTTTCATTTTCATCAAGAGGCTCCTTGGTTCCTCTTTGATTTTTGCTACAAGGGTGGTATCATCTGCATATCTGAGGTTATTGATATTTCTCCCAGCAATCTTGATTCAAGCTTGTGCTTTATCGAGCCTGACATATCCCATGATGTACTCTGCATATAACTTAAATATGCAGGGTGACAACATACAGCCTTGATGTACTCCTTTCCCAATTTTGAACCAGTCATCATTCCATGTCTAGTTCTAACTGGTGCTTCTTCATCTTCATACAGATTTCTCAGGAGGCAAGTAAGGTGGTCTGGCATTCCCTTCTCTTTAAGGATTTCTATAGTTTGTCGTGATCCACACAGTCAAAGGCTTTACCATAGTCAATGAAGGAGAAGTAGATGTTTTTCTGGAATTCCCTTGTTTATTCTATGACCAAACAGCATTTGGCAATTTGATCTCTGGTTCCTCTGCTTTTCCTAAATCCAGGTTTTACATCTGGAAGTTCTCAGTTCATGTACTGTTGAAGCCTAGCTTGAAGCATTTTGAGCATTACCTTTTTAGCATATGAAATGAGTACAATTGTGCAGTAGTTTGAACATTCTTTGCCACTGCCTTTCTTTGGGATTGGAATGAAAACTGACTTTTTCCAGTCCTGTACCTTAAGAGGATTCATACTGTACCTTATTAAAATTATGAAATCTTGTGAATCAGATATAACATAATATTTTTGTACAATCTTGAGAAAACATTTGAGACCTTTGAATGATTCTTTATTCTGGTTTTGAAGAAAACTTGTTTCAGGGTGAATTATGAATTGTGCATTTCCTTGAATATTTTAAACAGATATTTGAATAATGATAAAGTGAAGTGGGGAGATCACTTGGGCAAGGAATTAAAAGCATGAGTTAGATTTTGCTCCTTATTTTGTGACCTGGGACCCTTTACTTAATTGTTGCTTTTTCATCTTGTAGATTTCTTATAAAGATTGATGAGAATAGTGGATTTACTTGTACTTGAAAACATGGTAAATAAAGGATTATAGAATAATCTTAGGATAATAATAATAGGATTATAGTATATTATATATATAATATATATATTATATATATATATAATAGGATTATAGAATGTACAGGATGTTGAGTTCCTTCTAAGAACATACAGAATTACTGTTTTCATGGTTCTAATATATTAATAATCAGTGAAAGGCACAATAGAGTCAGCTGTCTGCCAAAATACCTATGTTAATTTCCCAATTCATATGAGTGGGGACAAAAAAGATCAATATTTTCAAAGACAAATAGGTCCAATGGTTTAAAGGAAATGGGTCTTTTTTGTCTTCAAAATTATACTGGAAAAATCCTAGGCTAAAGAGCAAGAATGAGCTCAAAATGAGAAAGGAAATATGAAAGGTTATGTAGATTTTATTGCTTAATTTCCAGCTTATGTATAAAATTGTAATCCTGGTACATTCTCTTTTTCTGCCAATCTTCCAAACAGACTTTGACATGTCTAAAGATTTCAAGTCAAAATGAAGGTCAAAAGTAGACGTTAAAACAGTTGCTGGCTTGTCAAGGCATAGTTGTACAAGTATTCAGTTTGACATCGTGACTACCAGTGTCATGCTGAAACAATGAGTACTTTACATTTTGACAATAACCATGGCTTTGAGTAATAAAGACAAACCCAAGTGAGTGTGTTTGGTACTTGTCCTTTGTTTTTTTTTTTTTTTTTTTTTGTCATTGCTTAAGTTCTCACTCAACCTGCAGTTTTCATGAACCGTGAGGAGCTGCCAGATGGGCAACCGGTGCTTCTCTAGTACCTGCCTCCCCCAAGCTTCCCTTCTCCATCTGGAGTCTGATTAACTGTGCCAGTGCTGCAGCCCCAGGAGCTAACTTCTACCTGCCTTTCCACTGCTGTGTTCTCTCTATGCAGCGTCTATTTATATATCACCTCATGCTACAGCACCCAGCTGGTTTTGTTGTTGCTGCTTTCCATTTGCAGAGACTTTAACTGCAATGGTGTTTATTTGTCATTAAAAACACTTTTGAGATAGATTATCCATTCCTTCTTTGTCATATTTTTTGTACAAATGAAGAGAGTGAATTTCACCCAGTTTATTCAAGGGCACAATGCCTTTAGCTTTATTTAACCATAGAGTATATTTTCCTTTAAATCTCTTTTTAATAACTTAATTAGAGAGAAGGTGTTTTTGAATTGGAATGAAAATCTTTATGAGGTTCTAGGTCTAAGAAAGGCTATTGTGGCAGAATCACTTATAATAATTATAATATTTCCTTGAATTTTCACTTTCCTTGAGCTGATTTTTGTAATTAAACACATATGCTCACCTACTTTATCTATTTTAAACTGATGGTTAGAATTCTTAATTCTAATTCTTAATTCTATCTTGAAGTTTTTACTTTTAAACTCAAAATTTATTTTTATTGTATCTCACTTTGGATCATTATTACTTTAACCCTTCAGATGATTGCTAGCTTCTTTCCAATATTCATTAATTACATTTGCATAATTGCAAAGGGCCATACAATATTACCCCAAAACAGTGGGAGGTGCCAAGTGTATGAGGAGAGAAGGATTTTAAGGATGTCTGAGTAAGATTGATTATCTATTGACTTGTCTGAAATACTCAGAATACCTAAATACTTGAGACAAGTGAAAGAGATAAATCATTTAGAGGGAGCATGTGGATTCTTCAAAAGGAAGGTATTTTAAAATTTGGAAAATATTAGTGGACTTATAAAAAATAAATGGAAAAATATTTGACCACAAAGTTAATAATAGTACTGAGGGGAAAAAATAGATACTTAGCCAAGCAGAGTATTGCAATATGATAACAAAAGAAAGACAGAATTCTGAGACCATACGTTTTTAGGATTTAGTATTGCAAAGATGTTTAAATAAGCACATATTTGGGTTAATTTCTTTTCATGATGGTCTTATCACTATTTTGTATTTGTCATATATCATATTTTCTTTCTTTGGATAAATCTCCTTGAAGCTCAGGGAGGGAGGGCTGCATTTTGATTCTGTAGTTGTAAGGTTTTTATAGTGAGGATTGAAGAATATTAAGCAAAAGATAATTCAGAAGAAGAGAAAAATACGTAATATTACTAGAAGACTGGAAGGATTGCAATTGTCTACAATTTTTCATAAACAGTGTGGAGCAAGGATGAAAACTCAATAGATAAGAGTCTCTATCTTCATCTGGTAGAAGAGGATGAGTCTCCATGGTGATAACTCTGAGGTTTGTGAGTTCACAGCTGCTGTGAAATCAGCATGAAAATGGATTTAGTGAAAAAGTAAGGTTGGGAGAAATGGGAGGAGATACCAGTGCAGTAGAACCTATCCTTGATTAATCAAATAACATGTGTTATGTGATATCTTTGCTATAATTGTGTTATCATTGACACTTAATGAGAAACTTCTATATGCCAGAATTTCAAGGTTTTAAGCTAAATATGGTGGAGTCCCATTAAGATTTTATAACCTACTGGGGAGACATATCTTGGCATATATATTTAAATGAATTAGGTGCTATAAAAGAAAGATAGCAGAAACATAACTGTAGTTGAATCTTTGGGCTTTGGAATCAGGCTGTCTGGGTTTGAACCTTTATGATGATTTGCTGGCTGGATTTCTCTAAGGCTTAGTTTCTTCACCAGTTGTTTTAAGATCTGAGGAAAATTGGACTACTTGATAAGTGTGTGCTTAGTCACTCGGTCTTGTTTGACTCTTTGAGACCCCATGGACTGTAGCCCATCAGGTTCCTCTGTCAGGGATTCTCCAGGCAAGAATATTGAAGTGGGTTGCCATGCCCTCCTCCAAGGGATAGTCCCAAACCGGGGATCAAACCCACGTCCCTCGCATTGTAGGTGAATTCTTTACTGTCTGAGACACCAGAGAAGCCCACCTGATAAGTTATAGTATATCAAAATTGCAATATGCTATCTTTAGTGCTTGTTATACAAAGTCAGTTAGTTAAAGAATAATTATGAATAAAATGCTATGGAGCATCAAAAAACTCTGTATGTCTGAGAATGTCTGTGAGTTTGTGTTGTTTGGCAAGTTGCTCCTGGGAGCTCTGGCTGTAAAGTTGTCACACAGATATAAACTCTGGTTCTCACCTTTATGCTGCTATGCTGATGATTCATTACACCTTTCTTATCTTTAGTCTCTCATATGTTGCAATTCCTGCCTCAAAGGCTTGTGGTGTGGGTATTTAAGAGGTGCTCTGAAAGTTTAATCAAAAATAAATAAATCCGTCCATCTCAATTACTATTGCATAATTTGTGGCATTTTTAATTTGTGAAACTGTCTTAATTGATATTACTTAGTTGTTATGTTCAGATCAAAAGGTGTCTAAAATTATATTTTACTCTTTCCTTTACTTTATTACTGTGTTAAATTAAAATAATGAAAATCATAGTACAAATGTATCATGTTGGTATACAGCCTCACAAAAGGCTTAAAATGTTTCTTTGTAGAAATGTTTGGATAATTTTCATCAGATTATATTTACTTTAAGACATTTTTCATATTAAAGCCAATTACAAAAGATTTTATCAACACCTATTTATTCTAAAGTCAGATTTAGATCTTTTTTCAATCCTAGAGAGCAGACCTTTGAATCTAGTAGTAGATGAGGACTCCAACATGTAAGACAACTCTGACACAAAACTCTTTGTTAGTTGAACACTTTATTTTATGAAATTTTTACCAGAGCCTTCTTAATTTAATAGGCTTACTTATCAGCTTACTGAACCACATTATATTGAATCTGAGAACTCAAAGAGTACAGAGCAAAGCTTTTGGAAATAAGAATACCAATAGCTGGGGAGGACTCAACGACCTTAATGTCAGCATGAAGTTATATTTTTACAGTTCCCAATAACCCATAAGCACAATGCCTACCATGAGTCACTGAAAAGATTGTCAGCTCTTCATAAAAGATAGGTAAATATGTATTATATTTTATTATATGGCCATTTAAGAATTTGATGTGGAATGTCCACTTGCTGAGAATATTAAGATGCATTACAACATTTAGAGGGGCAGAATGAAAGCCATGGATTCAAAATTAGGAAGTACAAGGCTGAGAGGAGAAGGAGTGATAGAAAACAGTGTGAATGAAGACAAAGAGGCAGAACAAAGTCTGAAGTCATGAATCAATGGGGAGGCTGAACAGCCTGGAGCAAAGGATGGAACCAGACTCTGAGGAGTGGGGGCGCTCAACTTGAGTGCTTATAAGACCTAAATGTGCTAGTTTAGTGCACATTTAGGGTCCTATCTTCAGATAATATATTCCAGTTTTTTGTTTGTTTGGTTTTTAATTTTGACTCCTCACTAATTCTAATGTGCACAATCCGAAGCTCACACTGAGAAATGGTACCAGGAAAGATGGAGCCATCCATTGAAGGTTTTGCACAAGAAAGCAATGTTGAAAATGTTCTAGAAAGATTAATCTGGTAAAGTGGCATGCCAGAAGCCAATATGAAGGTGTCTAATTAGTTCAGCCTGAAGATGATGAGACTAACCAGATGGCATGCTGGTTAGTCTAACCAGCATTTCTAACCTGAAACATTAGAAAAGACAGAAAAGTCACTAGGGGGTTTATAGAGGGTGATGTCAACAGGATGTGGTGATCCATATTCAATACAGGGTAGACAAGACAGAGAGGCAATTAACAAAGCAATGCTCTACCACTAGGAAGGAAAACTATTTTAAAAGCAATTGTTGGGTTTATCCTCTATACAACTATAATTAACCCGGCTTCAATTTGTTTGTAAGTTAATATAACATAGCAATAATATGCCTGAGTTTGAATTCTACTCTGTAGTCATTTGTTTACTTCACTTAATTGAATTTCAGTTGTCTTATCTGTAAAAGAGTACTAACTTCACAGAGTTGTTATTAGAAGTATTTAGGTGCCTGCATAGGGAGATGGCAACCCACTCCAGTATTTCTGGCTGAAAAACCCCATGGACAGAGGAGCCTGGCGGGGTATAGTCCATTGGGTCGCAAAGAGTCAGACATGACTGAGCACATAGCATTTTTGCATCCCTTCTCTAATTTGTGAACATCAGGGAAGAGCTATCTATGAGTACTTTACTTGTTTTTGGTCTCACTCAAAACTCTGCAGAGCAAGAATTTTATTTGTACACATCATGTTTTCTTTCACAACACAGGACTTGTAAACAAGAAATGTGTATCTAAATTTCTGAGTTTTGGGGGCTGTTTTTGAAGAAATATTACATTAATAGCCATCATATAGTATGCCTAAAAGACTCATATGATTCTAATAGTAAACAAACTACTTCTAGGCCAAAGGATTTCAAAGCAGACTTTTTTTTTGCGCCCATTTTCAATTCTGAATTCTTACTGCCAGTTGCTCTGTCAGTTCTTTGCCTGGGAAGATAGAGAAGTAAGTAAATTGTGAAACATTGCCCTGTCACTGCTGTTTAGGGAAGAGATTATCAGTCTCAGGCTCAGCTCTTACTCTTTTGGGATATATGTTAGAAGACCATTATTTCTCAAAATAGTTGTATTAAATACATGATTATTAAAATAAACATGGAGATGTTGGCCTTCTCTCAGAGAAAATAGAAACCAGTTTAGACACATTAATAGCCTTAAAAAGAAAAATGAGTTTTTGTAGATATTTCTAGCCTCCAATTAAAATAAATAAATTTACATTAAAAAAAGAAAAAGATTCAATCTGTAATATTTTCTACCAAAATATTATTTTTTTCAACCCTTGAGATCAGAATTGTTTTAGTAGTTCATCTTTTAAATTAAAAGTCAGAACTTTTCCTTCCATATGAGTGTAGCAATAGTTAGAATTAGCCACATCAGGAGCTGTGACAAAGAAATATCAGCTGTTGTTTTAGAAAGCTACTTTCCAGAAGAAAGAATATAAATGTGTATATGTTGATCTTTGAAGCACCTGGAAATGTTTTGAACTTGGCAAAATTAAATTTCACATTAAGATGTTTTATGTTTAGCAAAACAAAACATTTTTGAGAATTGCTTTCTTTTTAAGAGTTTATAACTGGACATTTTAGGCATTATTTTAGTTTCTAATTTATTTCTAATATTTTATGAGAAATTTCTGTTAACCGTGGGGCCTTCTTATTTGAACCTGGACATTTTATCTTGTTAATGTCAAATTATATTCTAGACTGAGTTCAATTTAAAATTTTAATCTGTGCCTTGATGGTTGGCCAGATGGCTTCAGTCATTCCCAGTATGTTTGTATCTAATTATATTGAAATGCTTAGTTAGTCTAGCCTATCACTGTATATGTAGTTTTACCTTTATTAATATGTTCAGCAGACATTCATTTCGAAAGGGTTCAGGACCCTAAGCCATTAAGCACCAAGATTATCTATAACTTTATTTACTAGAGTTGGGGTATATAACATGCAAATAGTCTTATGTACACACATTTTTTTTTTAAATGTGTATATATGCTGTGTGGTTTCAAATGGGCTGCAAATTCTAGCTCTAAACAAAATTCTGAGAAAAATATATAGAAAATATCCTCAAGTGAACACAACTTATGATAGCAGAGAGTACTCTAAATTGATAGTTTTTTATCATTATTTTAGAGATGACCTAACAGAATTTACTCAGGGTCTGCTTTTCTCTTCCTTTCATGAACATGTGGCATTCTTGCTGTTGTGAAAATAAATGATAGACACAGATTCAGAATTATTAATCACTGTACTTACAAGGACTTTTTCATATTAAAAGGTTGAAAGCACTAACATCCTTTAAAGGATTTTGTTTGCTTGTGAAAAGTTTTTATTCCTAGAGTTTTACTCTATGTAATGTTGTGTACAATTTTGGGTTTCATAGAAGACAGTTTTTCCATGGACCAGGGTGGGGGTGTGTATTTTGGGATAATTCAAACACATTTATTGTGAACTTTATTTCTATTAGTATTGCATTGTGATGTTTAGTGAAAGAGTTATACAATTCACCATAATTCATAATCAGTGGGAGCCCTGAGCTTGTTTTCCTGCAACTAGACAGTCCCATCTGGGGGTGATGAAAAGCAGTGACACCTGAAGTGTACTGCTTATGTCCAGTCCACTCCATTATTTCATTTTGGTTGCTGTCACTGCAGAAAGCTGTGTTTCTCAAAGACAGGATGTCAGAAATGGAAGGAGGCTTTTTTGTACTTTTGTGACAATCTCAGGATATTTCTCATTGATTTTAACCAAAAGTATGGAGATTTGAAGTTGTCTCATACTTTTAAAGCTACCATCATTTGCAATCTCAAGCATTTGATTCTCTTCTAGCATAGACAAAGTTGATTCACCTGGCTCATTCACAAATGAGTTGCAGATCCATTCCTTCCCAGTTTGGGGGTCTTTTGTGGTTGGGAAGTAATGCTCAAACTCTTTAGAAAAAATGAGAAAGCTGATCATACACCAGCTGGGAGCAAGAAGGCCCTGGCTCAGTCTCTTTCAAAATCTCTGCTAATGTTTCAAACATGTCAAAAATCCCAGGGTTCACTCATCATCCCCATAATTCCAGTTTGGCTTTGAAGGCAACCACTTTATCTGTTGACTGGAACACAGTTGTCATTTCCCATGAAGTGATAGACTGGGTTTGGTGAGAAGGTTGAATATTTTTGTGACCCATTCTGTGTCACTGAAATGTGCTGCCAGTGGTGACTTTTTCTAAAAGAAATCTCTGGAGAGTCTCTTGTAATTCAAAAACTATGGCCAGGTGTCTAGCTTTAGAAAGACATCTCACTTCTCTGTAAAAGAGAAGACATGTATGCTCTGCGTCCATTTCCTCACAGAGGAGCAATAACAAATATGAGTTAAGGGCATGTACTTTAATGTGGTTGATAGTTTTAATCACATCCTGCAAAATAGTCATAAGTTCAGGCGACATTTTTCAGCTAGCCAGCATTTCTCCATGGATGACACAGTACATAGACTCACATTCAGAAGTGACCTCTTCGACCCAAGTAGTAAAACCAGAAAACCACTGAGTCATGACAGCCACTCTGTCCATCCATATACTGACATAAAATGATCAATTCACTTTTCCTGATATGTAATCATTCAAAGACTTGAATAGTTCTGCAGCTGTTGTGTTGGTTGGCAACAAAACTGCACATAATACATCCTCATGCACATCCTCTCAAAAATGTATTGCACACAAACAAGTATTGTTGCCTTGTTGTCAACCTCAGTAGACCTGTCAGCCTGGATTTTCATACCATGGTGACTCATTAATCTTAACAATTGTGCCTCAATATCCTCTGCTATTTCATCAATTTATCTAGTTATAGTGCTACCTGAAAGAGGAACATGTGCCACCTTTTGAACTGCAGCCTCTCCTAAAAGTTCATGACAAAGGTCCTTAGCAGCAGGCAGGATCAACTCCTCACCAATAGCAAAGGGCTTCTTAGCTTTAGCAATGTGGTTAGCCACTAAGCATGGTGCTGTCAGTGCAGACACATTTGATGAAGGGATGACCTTCAATAATTTCTTCTGTTTTTTGCATTCATGTTTTTTCTTTTAAAAACTCCAAAGGCTTATCTTTTAATGCAGGGTGTGTGGTCTTCATGTGGTGGAGCAGTTTTGAAGGTTTCATGGCTTTGTTGGATATCTAGTCACCACGTATTATAACAAAGCAGGCTGGGAGAATGTGAATCATATGTTGTAATGAACCTGTAATTTAACTAGGACTCTTGATATTTTCTTTTGTTGGTAGTCTTACAGGCTTCTGTTCTCTCGTCATTGAGTCTTTTCTCTTTTTCAAAGAAGCTCTCCAGCAACATTTTCTTTTTACTCATTTTGGTTTGTGTTAGCTTGTGAGCTTACCAAACTGTGACTGAAACAAGTGAGCAATGCAGGAAAGAGGCATAGATGGAAATGGTAAATAACATAATGAGTGGGCTGCATGCAGACTAAAAGCACTGGATTCTGTCTTAAAGCCTGCCACCAGATGCAGCTTGATTGTCACTTGCCACTCACTGACAGGGTTTTGATATGAATCTGCAGTTGATTTATTATTGTTTCTGCTGTCAAACCTCTCTGCTAATGCTAATGTGCATTTGTAGTTGCTCCCCAGTGCTAGCGTCACCATCTCAGCATCTCCTCAGATCACTAGGCATTAGATTCTCATAAGGAATTCACAACTTATATCCCTCTCATTTGCTGTTCACAGTAGGGTTCATGCTCCTGTGAGAATCTAATGCTGCCACTGATCTGACAGGAGGTGAAACTCAGGCAGTAATGGGAGTGATGGGGAGTGGCTGTAAATACAGAGAATATCTCACTAGCTGTCCTGCAACTCACCTTCTGCTGTGTGGCCCAGTTCCCAACAGCCCACAAACCAACACTAGTGTGTGGTCCAGGGTTGGAAACCCCTGATATAGGATATAACTTTGTTGCTACACTCCATGGGGTTGCAAAGAGTTGGATACAACTGAGCAGGCATGCATGCAACATTCCATTGTGTGTGTGTGTGTGTGTGTGACATCTTCTTAAGCCAGAGATCTGTTGTTGGACTCTTAGGTAGCTTCCATGTCTTAGCTATTGTAAACAATGCTGCTATGGACATGGGAGTGCAAGTATCTTTTTGAATTAGTGTTTTTATATTTTTAGATATATACCTAGGAGTAGGATTACTGGACCATATGGTGGCTCTCTGTTTTTAGTTTCTTGAAGAATCTCCATACTGTCTTCCATAATGGCTGCACTAGTTTACATTCCCATCAACAGAGTCCAGCATTTGTTATTTGTAGACGTTTTGATGATAGCCATTCTGATAAGTTGTCTGAGGAGGCTTTACAAATAGCTGAGAAAATAAGAAAAGTGAAAGACAAAGGACAAATGGAAAGATATACCCAACTAAATGCCAAGGTCCAGAGAATAACAAGGAGAGATAAGAAAGCCTTAAGTGAACAAAGAAAAGAAATAGAGGAAAACAATACAATGGGAAAGATTAGAGATCTATTAAAGAAAAGTAGATATACCAAGCAAAAACTTTATGCAAAGATAAGCACAATAAAGAAGAGAAAAGGCAAGGACCTAAAAGAAGCAGAAGAGCTTAAGAACAGGTGGCAAGAACACACAGAAGAACTGTACAAAAAGTCTTAATGACTTGGATAACCACAATGGTATGGTCACTCACCTAGAGCCAGACCTCTTGGAGTCTGTGGACCTAAGGAAGCATTACTATGGAGCTAGTGGAGATGATATAATCCCAGCTGAGCTATTTCAAATCCTAAAAATGATCCTGTTGGAGTGCTGCACTCAATATGCCAGCAAATATGGAAAGCTCAGCAATGGCCACAGGACTGGAAAAAGCCAGTTTTCATTCCAATCCCAAAGGAGGATAATACCAAAGAATGTTCAAACCACTGTACAGCTGTGCTCCTTTCACTTACTAGCAAAGTAATGCTCAAAACCTTTCAAGCTAAGCTTCAACAGTACATAACCTGAGAATTTCCAGATGTACAAGCTGGATTTAGAAAAGGCAAAGGAACCAGAGATCAAATCGCCAACATCCCGGCTAGCTCAAATGGTAAAGAATCAGTCTGAAATGTGGGAGACCTGGGCTCATCCCTGGGTTGGGAAGAAGCCCTGGAGAAGGGGATGGGAACCCGCTCCAGTATTCTTGCCTAGGGAGTTCCACGGATTATAGCCCGCCAGGCTCCTCTGTCCATGGGGCCACAAAGAATCTGACATGACTGCGTGACTAACACTTTCACTTTCTTTCATTGGATCATAGAAAAAGCAAAGGAATTCCAGAAAAACATCTGTTTCATTGACTATGCTAAAACCTTTGACTGTGTGGATCACAACAAACTGTGGAAAATTCTGAAAGAGATGGGAATACCAGACCACCTTATCTGCCTCCTGAAAAACCTCTATGCAGGTCAAGAAGCAATGGTTTGAACTGGCCGTGGAACAACAAATGAGTTCATATAGGGAAAGGAGTATGTCAAGGCTATATATTGTCACTCTCCTTGTTTAATTTCTATGCAGCATATATCATGGGAAATGCCAGGCTGGATGAATCATAAGCTAGAATCAAGATTGCCAGAAGAATGTTTGGCAGAAATCAACACAATACTGTAAAGCAATTGTCATTCAATTAAAAATAAAAATATTTAATTATAAAAAACAAAAGATATCCAGGGGAAATATGAACAGCCTCAGATATCCAGATGACACCACCCTAATCACAGTAAGCAAAGAGGAACTAAAGCACCTCTTGATGAAGGTGAAAAAGGAGAGAGAAAAAGCTGGCTTAAAACTCAACATTCAAAAAACTTAGAACATGGCATTCAGTCCCATCACTGCATGGATGATATGTAGAAATAATGGAAATAATGGTAGATTTTATTTTCTTGGGCTCCAAATCACTGTGGACAGTGACTTCAGCCACAAAATTAAAAGACCCTTGCTCCTTGGAAGAAAGTTCAGTTCAGTTCAGTTGCTCAGTCATGTCTGACTCTTTGCTACCCCATGAACCACAGCAGGCCAGGCCTCCCTGTCCATCACAAACTCCCGGAGTTTACCCAAACTCATGTCCATTAAGTCGGTGATGCCATCCAACCATCTCATCCTCTGTCATCCCTTTATCTTCCTGCCCTCAATCTTTCCCAGAATCAGGGTCTTTTAAAATGAGTCAACTCTTCTCATCATGGAGCCAAAGTATTGGTGTTTCAGCTTCAACATCAGTCCTTCCAATAAACACCCAGGATTGATCACCTGATGGACTGGTTGGATCTCCTTGCAGTCCAAGGGACTCTCAAGAGTCTTCTCCAACACCACAGTTCAAAAGCATCAATTCTTCAGCACTCAGCTTTCTTTATAGTCCGACTCTCACATCCATACATGACCACTGGAAAAATCATAGCCTTGACTAGACTTACCTTTGTTGACAGGGTAATGTCTCTGCTTTTTAATATGCTATCTAGATTGGTCATAACTTTCCTTCCAAGGAGTAAGTGTCTTTTAATTTCATGGCTGCAGTCACCATCTGCAGTGATTTCGGAGCCCCCCAAAAATAAAGTCAGCCACTATTTTCACTGTTTCCCCATCTATTTGCCATGAAGTAACAGGACTGGATGGATCTTAGTTTTCTGAATGTTGAGCTTTAAGCCAACTTTTTCCCTCTCCTCTTTCACTTTCATCAAGAGGCTCTTTAGTTCTTCTTTATTTTCTGCCATAAGGGTGGTGTCATCTGCATATCTGAGGTTATTGATATTTCTCCCGGCAATCTTGATTCCAGCTTGTACTTCTTCCAGCCCAGCATTTCTCATGATGTACTCTGAATATAAGTTAAATAAGCAAGGTGACAATACACAGATTTGACGTACTCCTTTTCCTATTTGGAATGAGTCTGTTGTTCCATGTCCAGTTCTAATTGTTGCTTCCTGACCTGCATACAGGTTTCTCAAGAGGCAGGTCAGGTGGTCTGTTATTCCCATCTCTTTCACAGTTTTCCACAGTTTATTGGGATCCACACAGTCAAAGGCTTTGGCATAATCAATAAAGCAGAAATAGATGTTTTTCTGGAACTCTCTTTCTTTTTCGATGATCCAGTGGATGTTGGCAATTTTGATCTCTGGTTCCTTTGCCTTTTCTAAAACCAGCTTGAACTTCTGGAAGTTCATGGTTCAAGTATTGCTGAAGCCTGGCTTGGAGAATTTTGAGCATTACTTTACTAGCATGTGAGATGAGTGCAATTGTGTGGTAGTTTGAGCATTCTTTGGCATTGCCTTTCTTTGGGATTGGAATGAAAACTGACCTTTTCCAGTCCTGTGGCCACTGCTGAGTTTTCCAAATTTGCTGGCATATTGAGTGCAGCACTTTCACAGCATCATCTTTTAGGATTTGAAATAGTTCAACTGGAATTCCGTCACCTAGACTAGCTTTGTTCATAGTGATGCTTCCTAAGGCCCACTTGACTTCACATTCCAGGATGTCTGTCTGTAGGTGAGTGATCAAACCATCATGATTATCCTTGTCTTGAAGATCTTTTTTGTACAGTTCTGTGTATTCTTGCCACCTCTTCTTAATATTTTCTGCCTCTGTTAGGTCCATACCATTTCTGTCCCTTATCGAGCCCATCTCTGCATGAAATGTTCCTTGGCATCTCTAATTTTCTTGAAGAGATCTTTAGTCTTTCCCTTTCTCTTGTTTTCCTCTATTTCTTTGCACTGATCACTGAGGAAGCCTTTCTTATCTCTCCTTGCTATTCTTTGGAACTCTGCATTCAAATAGTTATATCTTTCCTTTTCTCCTTTGCTTTTCACTTCCCTTCTTTCACAGCTATTTGTAAGGCCTCCTCAGACAGCCAATTTGCTTTTTTGCATTTATATTTCTTGGGAATGATCTTGATCCCTGTCTCCTGTACAACATCACAAACCTCAGTCCATAGTTCATCAGGCACTCTGTCTATCAGATCTAGACCCTTAAATCTATTTCTCACTTCCACTGTATAATCATAAGGGATTTGATTTAGGTCATACCTGAATGGTCTAGTGGTTTTCCCCACTTTCTTCAATTTAAGTCTAAATTTGGCAATAAGGAGTTCATGATCTGAGCCACAGTCAACTCCTGGTCTTGTTTTTGCTGACTGTATAGAGCTTCTCCATCTTTGGCTTTCAGTGTCCTACCTTTTTGCCTTTTCATACTGCTCATGGGGTTCTCAAGGCAAGAACACTGAAGTGGTTTGCCATTCCCTTCTCCAGTGGACCACATTCTGTCAGATCTCTCCACCGTGACCCATCTGTCTTGGGTGGCCCCGCATGTTCTGGCTTAGTTTCATTAAGTTAGATGAGGCTGTGGTCCTCGTGATCCAATTGGCTAGTTGTCTGTGCCTTGAAAGAAAAGCTATGACAAACTTAGACAGCATATTATAAAGCAGAGTTGCCAACAAAGGCCCATAGAGACAAAGCTACGGTTTTTCCAGTAATCATGTATAGGTACGACTACAACCTTGCCAAGAATTATGATAATTGCTTCCATCTGGCTTATAGAAATTGTTATATTAATTTAGTTTTATCCTATGACTATTTTGGGGGATTCTATTATATCCATTATTATCAGAAACCCCAGCCTGTCAATACCATCTTCTGCCTTCTGTCTTGGATTTCAGCGCATTATCATTTCTTACTGATGTTGGCGCTTTCACCACTATGTTCCTTATAGCTTTGGTAAATAATGTATCTTCAGGGTCCTTCTATATAGTACAGTCATCTGATGGATTTTATGGCTGAACATAGTATGCCCATTCATGCATACTTACTTCTCTGAGCCTTTTAATCCCTCTGGCACTACAATTCTGCCATTTCTGTTTTACTTAATGTAGGTCAGTGCTAATAGCATTTTTGAAAGATAAAATTCACCCTTCAAGATCTGCCCTCACCTGGCTACTAAACTAATAATAACTGGTTAAATCACAAAATAACACATAATAATATCATAATATCACAAAATAATATCATCTTCTGGTATCCTTTCAAAAGTGTTAAAACCTATATCCCCAGAGAGTACTTCCAAATGCATAAACTCCCTTATATGATTTCATGTTCCATCCTTAGATACGAGTATTTCTGTACTCTTAGCTCCTCCAGTTACAAGTCAGCTATGTTCTGGAGATCCTTTTGGATATAGTCTCTTGCCTTTCATTTTAGGCCCAACTCATCCTGGTTATTTTGTGATTTAACCACAGTTATTATTAGTTTAGTAGCCAGAGAGGGAGGTGAGGGCAGATCTTGAGGGGTGTATTTTATCTTTCAAAGTAGAGACACTGTATCATCTTTAAATATGGGGAGAACACGAATACTTCTTAGAATCAATAGCTTACTTCTTCAGACTCAAATGTTTCAGAGAGGCTCAAGATTTTTGGGTGCATCAACTTCTAATTCTTCATTTTGTGCCAGGGTACCATTTTTTTGCCCAAGAAGAACCTGACTTTGTTATAGCTGACTTGTTGAGAATAGGAGGATAGCCCTTCCTTACAGCTTTATAACTCTTGGTACTTGGTCCTGGACCTCATCTTTAATTTTCTGTGCCCTCAGCCTATGAGACAAGAGCATATTTATATGCTACTAAGAAAACTTTCTGGCTATCACCATCACTTGCAATTACTAATTAATTGTTCTCAGTCTTCTGTTAAATGTTAACAAACATCAGGGGTGTTTAGCATTAAAAACCTAATTTGTTGTCCTTAGAATTACTATTTCCCCTATACTGCATAAAACATGATACACTGCACTAGCATTCCCTCATCACTGCAGGAGAAAGGTCTAACAATTAACTATTATTTTATGCTAGGCTACTTGTGTTCTACCTACAATCCATTTCGAAGCTCTCATTGTCAGCCAAAACTTTCCACGGCCAGACCTCATCATAGAGTCTCCTTATGTGTACCAGTATTGGCGCTAGTGTCACAGGTTGAGTTGCTCAGGAAGCAGACTTGGTGATGGACACTAACATGCAGGGGTTTATCAGGGATAATTCCAGTGGGGTGTATCCCCTGTGGAAAGAAAGGGAAGAAAGATAGATGGGTAAAGGAAGGTATTGGACTATAATGTAGTCCAGTGGAAGTCCCAGACACATCTAGGAAGACTCATCAGAGATGTCCCAAGTTGGGCCAGAGTGGGGCTACACCATTATGTACTCTGCTCTATCAGTTATCTGATGCTGGCTACCGACACAAAGTGAGTTTGGCTATGGATGGGGCAAGTCTTCAGTCAACAGGACAGGTAGCTGAAGTATTTAAGTCAAAAACCTTTCCAGGGTTGGGAAATGAACTCTTCAAACAGGAGGTCGGATCCCAGCAGCCCAACAAAGCATCCTCTAAGCAACACCATAGGCATAGCAGCATTATTTACAATAGCCAAGATATGGGGAAAAAAACCTAAGTGTTTATCAACAGATGATTGGATAAAGAAGATATTACATATGTGTGTATGTCTGTGTGTGTGTGACACACACACAGGAAAATAAAAAAGAATAAAATTCTGCCATTTGCAACAATATGGATGGATCTGGAGACCATTATGCTTAATGAATGTCAGACAGAAAAAGATGAATACTGTATATTTTCAATTATGTGTGGAATCTAAAATGCGAACTAATGAACAAAATGGAAACAGGCTGACAGATACAGAACAAACTACTGGAGAGAGATGGGAGGAGGAACTAAACAGATGAAATGATCAAGAAGTACAGTCTACTACTTACAAAATACATAAGTCACTGGGATGTGATATAAGCACAGAATACAGTTAATATTTTATAGTAATTTTGGGTGTAATTTATGAAAATTTCAAATTACTATGTTGTATACCTGAAAGTAACATGTCAATATATTATTTAAAAAACATGGAAAAGACTCTAGAAGTGGTACCCAACTCCCATCCCACTCCATATTTATAGGGGCTGTGGAGCCAGGCAACATCTAGGCTACTGTTGAGATATATATATATATATCTTAAATGTATTATTTATGCTCAGTCACAGGTAGAAATCATTTCTGCCAACTATTTAAGGAATAAATAATCCCACTTTTATACAAGTTGTCTGAGTAACTTGAAAAGAAATGGTGTCTGCCAACTCACTTTATGAGGTTACTACTACTTTGATTTTTAAAGCTAAACAACAAAAATAAGAGAAAAATATTACAGGCCAAATTCTTTTATAAATCAAAATGCTAAATTTCAAAATAGGAACATAAGAGGATGCTTTGACATAATAAAATATCTACCATAATCCTTTAGCTAAAAGTGTGTGTATATGTGTTAAACGGGAGAAGGCAATGGCACTCCACTCCAGTACTCTTGCCTGGAAAATCCCATGGACGGAGGAGCCTGGTAGGCTGCAGTCCATGGAGTCGCTAAAAGTTGAACACGACTGAACGACTTCACTTTCACTTTTCACTTTCCTGCATTGGAGAAGGAAATGACAACCTACTCCATTGTTCTTGCCTGGAGAATCCCAGGGACAGGGGAGCCTGGTGGGCTACCGTCTATGGGGTCGCACAGAGTCAGACACAACTGACGTGACTTAGCAGCAGTGTGTTAAACAGCTTCAGTTGTGTCTGCCTCTTTGCGGCTCTATGGACCACAGCCCGCCAGGCTCCTCTGTCCATGGGATTCTTCATGCATGAATAACCAGAATGCGTTGCCATGTTCTCCTCCAGGGGATCTTCTCAACCCAGGGATCCAACCGCACCTCTTATATCTCCTGCATTGACAGGGAGGTTCTCTACCACTAGCACCGCCTAGGAGTGAGTGAGTGATAGTCGTTCAGTGGTGTCTGACTCTTGGCAACACCATGGACTGTAGTGCACCAGGCTCCTCTGTCCATGGAATTCTCCAGGCAAGAGCACTGGAGTGGGTTGCCGTTTCCAAGGCTTCTCTTTAGAAATTCTTAAGATGGCGGAGGAGTAGGAGGAAGTAGAGTTCATCTCTCCTCACAAACACATCCACAATATATCTACAAATGGGACAATTCTCACAGAGCATCTGCTGAATACTAGCAGGGAACCTCAGACATCTAAAAGGACAAGAAAGATCCTTTTTAGGGGTTTTAATTGGGTAGGATAAAAGAAAGAAGGAAAAAGGAAGAGGATAGGAAGCAAGATGGGGCCTATAACATTGGTGGGGAGCTGAAGGAGATGAGAGGTTCCTACTTTGGGGCTGCAAAGAGTTGGATATGACTTAGCTATTGAGCAACAACAAATAAGTGATATTTCATAAGCATATCTGGGGAAATCCCCTCACTATTAGGGTGATCAGCTGGGACAGAAGAGGAGGTTCGGGGGCTTGGAGGAGAGTGGAGCAACCAGTCTGTAGTAGATGCGACAAAGTGAGATCTACAGAGATGATCCATGCCACAGTCATGCATGCCCCAGCCTGAGAAGGGTGTCCGCTGATTTGCACAGGGGCTGGATGCTAGAAAATGGGGTGTGGAGAGCAGACCCCCAGAGGGGACTGCTGTTGGCTGTGAGGGGACAGGAGTGAGGGCCTCTGCAATGGGAAATGCTCATGGAGGAAACCCAGACCATCATAGAAGCAAAGTGCCATTGTTGCATGTCATCTCTCCTCACATACCAGACCCTGCTTCCACAGGCCCTAGAGAGGAACCCTCACTTGGAGCAGTCCTTGCATGTCCATGCAGTCTCACTTGCATGTCCTTATAGTCGCCTCCTCTGCCAGCCACCTCCCATCTGGGTGACTTGATCTCTTTGATCTCAGCCTCGGCTCCTCCCTACCTGACAGGCGTGCTCATTCTAATCACTATACGGTAGTGTGTGTGTCAGTCCCCATCTCCCAAGTTCTTCCTCTCCCCTTTTCCCTCTGGTAATCATAAGTTTGAGTTCTACATATGTAACTCTATTTCTGTCAAATTTATTTGTATACTAATTTTTAAGGTCATGGCATTTGGTCCCATCACTTTATGAAAAATAGATGGGGAAACAATGGAAACAGTGAGAGATTTTAATTTTGGGGCTCCAAAATGACTGCAGATGGTGGCTACAGCCATGAAATTAAAAGACGCTTGCTCATTGGAAGAAAAGCTGTTACAAACCTAGACAGCATATTCAAACATAGAGACATCACTTTTCTGACAAGTCTGTATTGTCACTGTATATGATTTTTCCAGTAGTCATGTACAGATGTGAGAGTTGGACCATAAAGGTTGAGCATCAAAGAATTGATGCTTTCAAATTGTGATGCTGCAGAAGACTCTTCGCAAGGAGACCAAACCAATCAATCCTAAAGGAAATCAACCATGAACAGCTGTTGGAAGGACTGATGCTGAAGCTGAAGCTCCAATACTTTGGCCACCTGATGCAAATAACTGACTCATTGGAAAAGACCCTGATACTGGGAAAGATTGAGTGCAGGAGGAGAAGAGGGTGGCAGAGGATGAGATGGTTAGATAATATCACCAATTCAGTGGACATAAATTTGAGCAAATTCCAGGAGATAGTGGAGGACAGAGGAGCCTAGTGTGAGCCTAGTGTGCTATAGTCCATGGAGTTACAAAGAGTTTCTGGAGAGTTTGTACCATAAATGGGTGTTAAATGATGCCTAAAGCTTTTTCTGCATCTATTGCAATGATTATATGGTTCTATTCTTCAATTGGTTAATGTGGTGTATCACATGAATTAATTTGTCTATATTGAAGAATATAGTATATATTGCCTATATTAAAATCCCATTTTGATACAGTGTTGCATTTGGTTTGTTAGTATTTTATTCAAGATTTTTGTATCTACATTCATGAGTGATATTGGTCTTTAATTTTCTTTTTTTGTAATTTCTTAGTCTGGTTTTGATAACAAGATGATGATGGTATCATAGAATGAGTTTGGGGAATGTTCCTTCCTGTGAAATTTTTGGAAGAGTTTCAGAAGTATAGGTTTTAACTGTTCTCTAAATGTTTGATAGAAATTGCTATGAAGCCATTTGGTCCTGGCCTTTTGTTAGTTGAAAGTTTTTAAATCACATTTCAATTTCAGTACTTGTGATTGGTCTGTTTATACTTTCTGTTTCTTCCTGGTTCAGTCTTGGAAGGTTTTATCTTTCTAAGAATTTGTCCATATCTTCCAAGTTGTCCATTTTATTGGCATACAGTTGCTTGTAATAGACTTATATTATCCTTAGTTTTTCTTTGGTGTCCATTGTAACTTCTACTTTTTTATTTCTAATTTTATTGATTTGAGTCCTCTCCTTTTTTTTCTTAATGAGTATGGCTAAACCTATATGCAGGTCAGGAAGCAACAGTTAGAACTGGACATGGAACAACAGACTGGTTCCAAATAGGAAAAGGAATACGTCAAGGCTGTATATTGTCACCCTGCTTATTTAACTTATATGAAGAGTACATCATGAAAAATGCTGGGCTGGAAGAAGCACAAGCTGGAATCAAGATTGCCGGGAGAAATATCAGTAACCTCAGATATGCAGATGACACCACCCTTATGACAGAAAGTGAAAAGGAACTAAAACGTCTCTTGATAAAAGTGAAAGAGGAGAGTGAAAAAGTTGGCTTACAGCTCAACATTCAGAAAACGATCATGGCATCTGGTCCCATCACTTCATGGGAAATAGATGGGGAAACAGTGGAAACAGTGTCAGACTTTATTTTTCTGGGCTCCAAAATCACTGCAGATGGTGACTGCAGCCATGAAATTAAAAGATGCTTACTCCTTGGAAGAAAAGTTATGACCAACCTAGATAGCATATTAAAAAGCAGAGACATTACTTTGCCAACAAAGGTCAGTGTAGTCATGGCTATGGTTTTTCCAGTGGTCATGTATGGATGCAAGAGTTGGACTGTGAAGAAAGCTGAGCGCCGAAGAATTGATGCTTTTGAACTGTGGTATTGGGTTGCCATTTCCTTCTCCAGGGGATCTTCCTGACTCACCAGTCAAACCTGCATCTTGTGCACTGGCAGTCAGATTCTTTAGCATGGAGCCACCTAAGATGCCCATTAGTATGTATGTATGAGCTAAATCACTCAATCATGTCTGAGTCTTTGCAACTCCATGGACTGTAACCTGCCAGACTCCTCTGTCCACAGGATTCTCCATGCTAGACTACTAGAGTGGGTTGCCATGCCCCTCCCCAGGGGATCCTTCAACCCAAGGATCAAACCCAAGTCTCTTATGTTTCCTGCTTTGACAGGTGGGTTCTTTAACACCAGTGCCACCTGGAAGCCCATGTATATGTATATATGTATGTGGATGTATATGTATATGAGGCTGTTTTAAATTGCTGGTCTCTTAATTTCGAATGCAACTTCTGTTTCCCGCATTTGTATCCTCCTCACTGTTGCTGGTGTTGATATCATTTGTGTATGGATGATTTCCGGCATTTACTGTATCTTTGCCTTTATCAATGGGCTTTTCCATTTGTGATTTTCTTGTTTCTAGTTGTAGGATGTGATCTCTTTTTTTCTCCCTACCTTGAAAAGTTCCTTTAGTATTTGTTGTAAAGCTGGTTTGATGATAGTGAATTCTGTTAGCTTTTGCTTGTATACAAAACTTTTGTTGTCCTTATCAAATCTGAATGAAAGCCTTGCTGGTTAGAGTATTCTTGCTGGTTAGAGTATTCTTTTCTTCCATCACTTTAAGTATGTCATGTCAGAGTTTCTGCTGAAAAATCAGCTCATAACCTCATGGGGATTCCCTTGTATGTTATTTGTTGCTTTTCTCGTTGCTTTTACTTTTCCTATTGCTTCATTGTATTTAATTTTTACTCTTGATGAAGGTGAAAGAGAAGAGTGAAAAAATTGGCCTAAAACTCAACATTCAAAAAACTAAGACCATGGCATCTGGTCCCATCATGGCAAATAGACGGGGAAACAATGGAAACAGTGAAAGATTTTACTTTCTTTGGCTCCAAAATCACTGCAGATGGTGACTGCAGCCATGAAATTAATAGATGGAAGAAAAGCTATGACAAACCTAGCATATTAAAAAGCAGAGACATCACTTTGCCAACAAAGGTCCGTCCAGTCAAAGTTATGGTTTTTCCAATAGTCATGAATGGATGTGATATACATAAAGAAGGCTGAGCACTGAAGAATTGATGCTTTAAAACTGTAGTGTTGGAGAAGACTCTTTAGAGTCCCTTGGGCTGCAAGGAAATCAAACCAGTTAATCCTAAAGGAAATCAATCCCAAATATTCATTGGAAGAACTGATGCTGAAACTGAAGCTCCTATACTTTGCCCACCTGATGAAAAGAGCCAACTCATTGGAAATGACCCTGTTACTGGGAAAGACTGAGGGCAAGAGCAGAGGGAGATGACAGAGGACTAGATGGCTGGATGACACATGCCACTGACTCAATGGACATGAGTTTGAGCAAGCTCCAGGAGGTTGTGAAGGACAGGGAAGCCTGGTGTGCTATAGTCCATGGGGTCACAAAGAGTCAGACATGACTGAGTGACTGAACAACAAGAATATTTTTTCTGCAGGTTGCAGGATAGTTGTTCCTCTTTATTCTGTTGTTTGCCTCCAGGGAGTGAGGTTGGTCCAGCGGCTTTTGCCATTGTCCCCTTGGTAGTGGGTTTACTGCTGTTGTGGTGACCAGAAACTGCTTTGAATATTGACCAGGGTCTCCCCCTTTGCTCTGTGCTTGTCACTTCCCCACGAGCAACAGGATCTGCTTCCTACTTGTTTGAGTATTATTATTGTTGTTCAGTCACTAAGTCATGTCCAACTCTTTGGGACCCTAAGGACTGCAGCATGCCAGGCTGCTCTGTCCTTCACCATTTCCTGGAATTTGCTCAAATTCATGCTCATTGAGTTGGTGATGCCATCCAACCATCTCATCCTTTGTCATCCCCTTCTCCTCTTGCCCTCAATCTTTCCCAGTATCAGAGTGTTTTCCAATGAGTCACCTCTTCATGGATCTTCATATCAGAGTCTTTTCCAGTGAGTCACCTCTTCATGGATCTTCACACAAGGTGCCCAAAGTATTAGAGCTTCAGCTTCAGGTTAGGTCCTTTCAATGAACATTCAGAGTTCATTTCCTTAAGATTGACTGGTTTGATCTCCTTGTAGTCCAAGGGACTCTCAACAGCCTTCTCCAGCACCACAGTTCCAAAGCATCAGTTCATCGAAGCTCAGTCTTCTTTATGGTCCTACTCTCACATCCATACATGACTACTGGAAAAACCATAGCTTTGACTAGACGGACCTTTGTCAGCAAAATGGTGTTGCTGCTTTTTAATATGCTGTCTAGGTTTGTCATTGCTTTTCTTCCAAGGAACAAGTGTCTTTTAATATCACGGCTGCAGTCACCATCTGTGAGTATAGGTCCCTCCATTTTTTTCTTAACTGTATTTCTGATGTGTAGTGTGAGCTAGGCAGGATTGGAACACTCCCACTGGGAGAGAACTCACTGAGTATTCCTCAACTGGAGTTCTTCACCTGTAAACATGCTCTGTTGTGTCCCCTTTAGCCTATGGTGTGGGCTCACAAAGTACACAGTCCTTCACTACTGGCACTGGTCTCGGCCCCAGTGTAACTGTGGGTATACTGTCTGTTGGCCCGGTGACTCTCAGGTGTTGTTTTCACCGGGCCACTAGCTCATACGCATTGACTTCAGGTCTCAGGACTGCAGTAGTCATGCACCTAGTCCTGCTGTGGGAGCTATAGCCAGCTCAGAGTCAGGCCTGGCTCAGCCTCTGTGAATATGTACCCACAGGCCCACAGCTGCTAAAGCAGACCCATCTCAGCTGTAGGAGCATTTGCTGTTCTTTTGCTATTTTGCAGGTGATGAATTTAGGAAGCCATCTGCAGAGTTGTAACTCTGCAGCTCACACACCTTCTAGGAGAGATTTCAGCTCTTCTTCCCTAGTTACATAACCCCTAGGGCATAGCTATGGTTTCAGCCCCACCTCTGCATGTGTTCCTCCCAGTGGAGTCTGCTCTAGAGTTGCCGAGCACCCTGTCCCATCAGGCAGGAGGGAGACAAGGTGAAGAACAGGGCAAGCAAGCCACCCAGGTGAGAGGGTCCTGGAGTAGCAATCGGAACATTTGAACTTCTTAGGCAGTGCTGAGGGAGTGCTGAGGTACCCAAGTAGGGAGGGGAAGGAGGCAAGAGCAAGGGCTCATGACCTGGCTCCAGTGGGAGCCCTCCTCAGTGCCTGCGGAGACAAGGGCCAGAGCACTAAGAGAGGCTGTGACAGCAGCCCCACCCTTTGCATGTCACGTTGCCTCTGGACTTTGCCTCTGCAGTGGTCCATGCTTCCCTCCTAGAATCCCCTGCTACAGAGCTCCTCAGTCCTGTCACCTCATGCTGTCTTTTCGCTGCCACTATCAGTCTGCTTCCTGGGTTGGCTCTCCAAGCTGCAGATCCCAGCACCCAGACCCTGTGTGCACCCGCAGACGCCCATCTCAGGCTGGGGCGCACGGGGCGGTAGCACGGACCATCTGTGCATATCTCACTCTGTCAGCCCCAGGCCCAGGTGCTGTGCTCTTTCCCAAGCCCCTGAAACACCCCTTCTGTCTCAGATGATCTCCTTACTGGTGAAGGGACTTCTCCAGATGTAAAAATCCTCTCTTACTTCAGCTTCCTTCCACAAGTCGAGACTTCATCCTGCCTCCTCTCCTCTTCCTTTTCCCTTCTGTCTTTCATCCTGCCTGGTTATATGGCAATCATTTTCCTTTATGTGTTTGAAGTCCTCTGCTAGTATTCAGCAGGTACTCTGTGAGAATTTTTCTGTTTTTGAGGTATTCTTGATGTATCTGTGGGGAGAAATGAACTCCATGTTCTCCTGCCCCTCTCCTATTTTGGAAAGTCTGTATTGATTTTTTCTCTATTTTATTTAGTCTCTATTTTATTTATATCTCCTGTGATCTTTTATTTCCTTCTTTTTACTCACTGTAGGTTTTGTTTGTTCTTTTTCTAATGATTTTAAGTGGCAGATTAGATTATTTATCTGAGATTTTTCTTGTTTTTTGAAGAAGGCCTGTATTGCTATGAACTTCTCTGAAATAACTGCCTTTGTTTATTCCATGGATTTTGTATGGTTTTCTGTTCTTTGTTATTTGTCTCAAGGTATTTTTAAATTTCCTCTTTGATTTTGTCATTGACCCATTATTGTTTTTAGAGCAACATGTTATTTAGTCTCCATGTAATCATGTATGTGCTTATTTTATGTTGATGAAATAAATTATGAACATTACAAAAAAGAAAAATCTCATTGAAATAAATATATGGCAAATATAGTATATTATCTACTTTTAAAGCTAAAAGGAAGATTAAAGGCAAAGTTAGTGAAATCACTTATATCCACAATAAGCAGTTTAGGGATACACAAACAGAATGATGTAAAATATGATGTCAAAGAAATATATCATGTGGGGATAGTAAAAATGCAGATTTATTTATGAACTTCCTTTGCGTTTTTCAGACAGTTGTTTGTTTTATAAGATTGTAATGACTTTATGAAAGTTAATTAATGTTTTTCAACTGAATTCTTTTTCTCAAAATTAAATATATAATTTTTGCTCATGTTACACAATTGTAGTTTATTTAAATTCTAAGTTATTCTCTTAATAAAAAGAGAAATTGAAGGATTTAATGGCCAGTTTCCCAGTTTATATCTATTAGCTAAGACTTATGCCATTTCCAAATATTTAAATTGAAATAATTTAGCTATTTATTTAAGTTATTTAACATTTAGATTTAAATAATTATTTCTTTTGGCCTTGATAAAGATTTTATTTATCTAATATGCATGTATTTTGTTTTACATTTCATCATCTATTTCCTTCTAATTTTTTATCCAAAATAAGACTTGAAACATTACAGACAGATTATTCAGTAATAACAAAGTTACCATTAGATATTAAGCAGAGTTGGGGTGGTTTTTTCCTTCCAACATGCAAGCAATAATTAACTCCTTTTTTCCCCCAGTAGTTTTATACTACTTCTTGTGTAGATCACTTCCATTTGTGAATAAAGCATACCATCTCCTATGACAATTCAGCCCATCCTTGTTTCTCTATATCTGAAAAGAAAAACCTTGCCCATTTCTTTGTTTGCTATAAGAGACTGTGATGTGGTTCACATGCAGGTGAACGACATCAGCATCACCTCAAATTGAAATTTTTAGACAGACACTGCTTCTCACTTAGAACCTTTTATTTCTAAAATATTACCTAAAGTTAATGCCAATAACTCCCAAATGAGGTAAAGAGAGATAGTATAAAATGATGGACAATAAGAAATGGTAAGCTTTTTTAAAAAATGTAACTTTTATTGGCAGGCTAGTAATATGAATCTATATCCTAGAATATTCTAAGGCTCAACTGGAATAGTGTTTATGAGGGTGCTTTATTAACATTAAGCACCGTACATTTAATATAAATATAAGTTGATGATACATTATGGAAACTTTATAATGTTAGAAATAATATTGACTAGAGAAATAGAGGAAAACAACAGAATGGGAAAGACTAGAGATCTCTTAAAAAAACTTAGAGATACCAAAGGAACATTTCATGCAAAGATGGGCTCGATAAAGGACAGAAATGGTATGGACCTAACAGAAGCAGAAGAAATTAACACGAGGTGGCAAGAATACACAGAAGAACTGTACAAAAAAGATCTTCATGACCAAGAAAATCACAATAGTATGATCACTCACCTAGAGCCAGACATCCTGGAATGTGAAGTCAAGTGGGCCTTAGAAAGCGTCACTATGAACAAAGCTAGTGAGGTGATGGAATTCCAGTTGAGCTATTTCAAATCCTGAAAGATGATGCTGTGAAAGTGCTCCACTCAATATGCCAGCAAATTTGGAAAACTCAGCAGTGGCCACAGGACTGGAAAAGGTCAGTTTTCATTCCAATCCCAAAGAAAGGCAATGCCAAAGAATGCTCAATCTACCCAGAATTGACTCATCTCACACGCTAGTAAAGTAATGCTCAAAATTCTCCAAGCCAGGCTTCAGCAATATGTGAACTATGAACTTCCAGATGTTCAAGCTGGTTTTAGAAAAAGCAGAGGAACCAGAGATCAAATTGCCAACATCTGCTGGATCATCAAAAAAGCAAGAGAGTTCCAGAAAAGCATCTATTTCTGTTTTATTGACTATGCCAAAGCCTTTGACTGTGTGGATCACAATAAACTGTGGAAAATTCTGAAAGAGATGGGAATACCAGACCACCTGATCTGCCTCTTGAGAAACGTGTATGCAGGTCAGGAAGCAACAGTTAGAACTGGACATGGAACAACAGACTGGTTCCAAATAGGAAAAGGAATACATCAAGGCTGTATATTGTCACCCTGCTTATTTAACTTATATGCAGGGTACATCATGAGAAACGCTGAGCTGGAAGAAGCACAAGCTGGAATCAAGATTGCCGGGAGAAATATCAATAACCTCAGATATGCAGATGACACCACCCTTATGGCAGAAAGTGAAGAGGAACTAAAATGTCTCTTGATGAAAGTGAAAGAGGAGAGTGAAAAAGTTGGCTTAAAGGTCAACATTCAGAAAACGAAGATCATGGCATCTGGTCCCATCACTTCACAGGAAATAGGTAGGGAAACAGTGTAAACAGTGTCAGACTTTATTTTTGGGGGCTCCAAAATCACTGCAGATGGTGACTGCAGCCATGAAATTAAAAGACGCTTACTCCTTGGAAGGAAAGTTATGACCAACCTAGATAGCATATTAAAAAGCAGAGACATTACTTTGCCAACAAAGGTCCATCTAGTCAAGGCTATGGTTTTTCCAGTGGTCATGTGTGGATGTGAGAGTTGGACTGTGAAGAAAGCTGAGCACTGAAGAATTGATGCTTTTGAACTGTGGTGTTGAGAAGACTCTTGAGAGTCCCTTGGACTGCAAGGAGATCCAAGCAGTCCATTCTAAAGGAGATCAGTCCTGGGTGTTTTTTGGAAGGAATGATGCAAAAGCTGAAACTCCAGTACTTTGGCCACAGCATGTGAAGAGTTGACTCATTGAAAAAGACTCTGATTATGGGAGGGATTGGGGGCAGAAGGAAAAGAGGACGACAGAGGATGAGATGGCTGGATGGCATCACCGACTCGATGGACGTGAGTTTGAGTGAACTCCAGGAGATGCTGATGGACAGGGAGGTCTGCCGTGCTGTGATTCATGGGGTCGCTAAGAGTCGGACACGACTGAGTGACTGAACTGAACTGAACTGAACTGAACTGAGGGATATTTCACAGAGAGTTCAAGCTTTTGCTTGTTTCGGTGTGAATAAAGTTCTCCTTAATTATTCTTTCAATTGTTGAAGGTCTCTGAGATTATGAAGAGAAGAAATAGAAATCAGTATGTGGAGTCAAGTGTTTAGGATGTCAATGAGCTTTTAAATTTTGTAAAGGTTTTTCACTGAGCCCATGTTGACTTGAGAGCTGTGCGATGACATAAATTAAGCAAAGAAAAAAGACTCCAACCTTTAACTTGTGCCCTGGAGGATATATTTTACAAAGATGAATAATAACTGGAAAGGTTGTAATGCAACATTTTTCTCTCTTAACCTATTATAATGGTGAAAGTGAAAATTGAAAGTGAAAGTTGTGTCAGACTCTTTGAGAATTCTCCAGGCCAGAATACTGGAGTGGGTAGTCTTTCCCTTCTCCAGGGAATCTTCCCAACCCAGGGATTGAACCCAGGTCTCGTGCATTGCAGGCCAATTCTTTACCAGCTGAGCCACAAGGGAAGTCTACCACTAACAAAATTGGGAAAAGTGAGAAAAAAAAAAACATTCTATTTTTGTGAAAAAGTGACCAGCCAGTGAATAAAACATAGTTAGAACATAGAAAATAGCATTTTCATGAATGGTCTTACTAGCAGGAAGGCATCAAAATTTATTCAAAGAACTAAGGTCAACATTTGGAAAATAAACAAAATTAACTTAAAAATTTAAATGAACTTAAAAAGAAGCATCAGAGTGACTCCTAGACTACCACAAATGTAGACAATTATAAGCCTAAGGTAAGAAAACACAGATTTTAGCCCTATTGTTATAAGATGGAGGACTTGGAAAATAGAAATCAACCAAATCTTGGTAATGGTTGATTATAAATATAATCATTATATGTACAGTATGATAATGATGGTTTTTAAAAAAAATATGAGCTATAATAATCCATTTTTAAAGCTCATGACAGAAAACATTAGGCCATACAATAGTTTCAACATTTTTTTTTACATTTCTTGATCAAAGTACTCTTCTGTCAGTGTTTTTTCTTTTGAGTCAAAAACTTCAGAATGAGTATTTGTGGTGTGGGTGACATTTAAAAAATTTCCTGAGAAACCCTATCCCTGGGCATTGTGGGCTATAAACAAAGATCGACATAGTATTTTGATGGATCTTTTGCTGTGGGAAAAATTTTGCTTTCTGACTTAAAAAAGAAGATATATTTATTTTCAAATTTAGCACTAATCATATCCATATTGTAAAATTGCATTTAAACAATTTTTAAAATAGTTTTAAAAAGAAAAATATATTAAAAAGATTAGTTGCTGTTTCTTTTCTGTATTCAGATTATATTGATTAATCTAGATTCATTCTGAAAATCATTAATATCTTGAAAAGTGACATTATTAACAAATTTCTCCATATTCTGGAGGAATATTCTTTGCATGGTATGTGTGTGTGTGTGTGTTTATATATATATGTATATACATATATATATGTGTATATATACACTTATTTGTTTTACATTTCAGATTTTGTGCTTAGATTTTATTTGATTTTGTGCTTAGATTGTAGTTTGTTTCCTGATTCAAGAAACAATCAAACTTTGTGTTTAACTGTAGCAGCAGTTTTGTGTTCTTTAAAGTAATATCTAAATTAGGAGTATGTTTGGACAACTTTTTTTTGTTTAAATAATGACCCAAACAGTTAGATTTTTATATTGTACCACACCCTCTCCCTCCAAAAACTCTGTTTTTGGTCCATTGAGGTATCTTGTTTTAAGGTGGCAAATTAGAGTTATGTTATACGAAAGCACCTTTAAATCCAGTTTATCAGAGAAGGACGAGTAACCCATTTTATATGACTCAGCATTTGTACTTCATTACATCACCCTTTTTGTAGATTGGATGACTTTTTTCAGCTTATGTGATAGTATATGATATAATTTAAAATGCAGATTTGGGAAATAACCCTTTTATTTTAAATAAAGTAATGTATATGATTTTTTTTAAATAAATAGTCACTAAAGTAATTGGACTATAAATACTTTCTTATTATTAGAAATTTAAGAAAGAAATGTACTATGTGAAAATTTTTCTTTTTCTTATTTTTTGAAGATAATTTCTAAGTCTACATAAAAATATATCTTTATATTTGTATTGTATCAAGAGCTTTTTAAAATATTAAATAATTGCTTCCCAAATTGGAACTTAAATTTCATGTTTGTCATTTTGGGGAACATTTTTATTCTGTGTATATGAAATGCCACCAGAAAGTTATTTTCTTTTTTGAGTAATGTAACATTGTCTCCAAAATGTATACGTTGGAACTTTTGCCAAGTCTTACTTTTCCTTGGGAATATGCTTAATGGTTGTCAATCATGTAAAAATAGTTGACTTTAAGCCTTCACTGTTGCCCTTGTCTGAGGAAATTTTCACTAGGCTTTTATTTTAGCCTAGAGCAGCCAGAGCAGTTTTGTCAAGCAGTTTTGTTTTGCCAGTTTTCACATGATATCATTCTTCCTCCCTAAATCCAATATCAATAACAACATAAAGTTTAAACTGATAAAACATAATAAGCAATCCTCTTGGCTATTGTTGAATCTTTAAACAATCTCTCCAAATCCTATATGTCTCAAGATAACTGATCTGTTAGTTCAGTCATGTATTTCCTGAACATGCAAGTGTGGTGTTTTGAAAAAAAAAGGATACATTTCCCATAACTACATTTAATAATATATACTACTGGAATAAAAAAGAAAGACAGCTGCCTTTTTTTTTCTTTCTTTCTTTAAAGTATAAAATAGTAATTCACTCTGGATTGAAAGGATTTGAAATATTCTTTGGAATGATTGAAATCTAGTATTTTGGGTCATAAGGCAAATTTGTGAGTTCTACCACATTCCTAGCCTCATTTTTGTTATATAAAACTATACCGCAATTCACTTACTTATTCACATCTTTTGTGCCTCAAAACATATACTGAGAACCTACTTTATGTCAGGTTGGCAATGAGTATTAAGCAACAATGCTTCCTGTGGTATTTTCAAAATTAAATGGAAGAATCTGACAATTGAAAGCATGTTATGAAATCTTGTGTGTTGGCAAGATAAGCAGGACATGGAAGCAGATGAAACACCTAATGGGGTTAGGTAAGGAGAGGGGATTTCTAGAACTTTCTGTAAATAATGTCTGAGGATACTCTATCATCTTGTCTACTACAGTGCACTCCCAAGTAGTAATCAGCTGTCAAGAAAATATATTAATTTTCCTTAGGCTGTTCAGTGCACTTGGGAGTATTTTCTCCCAAGTGCATGGAAAGGCTTTGCTTTTGTCTAAAGTACTGGCTCTTAAACAACAGCAACAAGTGGTTCTTTACCTTGTGTGATCCCTTTTGACAATCTGCTGTGGACCTCTTCTCTGAAAAACATGTGGTGACTGTGTTTATAAACTCTTACATCTTTTTTTTTTTTTTTTTTGCATACAGCTTTTAGGAAATCACAGACTTAAAGTCTCCTTAAAGCTGGTCCCTGGACCTCAGCTTCAGAATTGAAGGACTGTAGCTCGCTGCAGAATCAGAAAGTTGGTGAAAGAGACAACACTTTAAATTAGAGTATAGGGAATCGCAACATTGGATTGTTTATTCTCACTATATATTCCTTTATAAAATGTATTTACTCTGTGTACTGCAGTAAAAGCTCTCTCTCTTTTTTTTTTTTTTTGGTCTCTGATTTAAAAAATGTTTGTAGTACAATGAATGCAAATAGCCTTCAGGGGAAAAACAAAATCTGTGGTTTTCCATGTAATGTCAAAATTGTACTTTTTGACATTTTATTTTGGCCTATTCGTTAGCTACAACCCAATTTTTTGTAAGAATCTGAGCAGAATTCCAGATAATAAATATTCTAATTGTACTATTTCCCTAATACCATAATCTATAATAAGTTTTTTTGTATTAATTTCTGTATCTGATATCACTGAACACAAATCACTGTATTAAATGGGCTAATGATTGATGATTTATAATTTAAAAATATTTCTCTTCAATTTTTGTGTTTTTTTATGTAAAATAAATAGAAAATATCATAGAAAGAAAAACAAAAGTCTCCAACATATACCTGATAATTACAAATATCTTGGAATCTATATAAAAATATATGTTTGATTACAATGCAAATTGTAATGTTATTGTCATTAATATAAATTTTCATCATTTATTTCACTATGCCAATGCATAAGTAAATGTTTAACATGAAATAAGACACGGGCTTCCCAGGTGGTGCTAGTGGTAACTGAACCCACCTGTGAGAGCAGGAAACATAAAAGATGTGTGGGTTTGATCCTTGAGTTTGGAAGATTCTCCTGGAAGAGGGCATGGCAACCCATTCTAGTATTCTTGCCTTCAGAATCCCATGGACAGAGGAGCCTGGCAGGTTACAGTCCATAGGGTTGCAAAGAGTCAGATCTGACTGAATTGACTTAGCACTCACGCTTGCACAAGACATAGACTGAAGTGGAAGGTGAATTAAGGAAATGTTCAAATGGGTGCCAAAAAAGGAAGAAATTGTGCATTTTAAACTATGTGATACGTTGAAAATTCTAAGATGTCCATTTTTTGTTGCTGTTGATAACATCAAGATATGAAGATATATACAGTTATAAGGTCTATAGTATATCAAGGCTACACAGAAGTGAATAATAGGCTTAGTCACTCACTATTGATTGTTCTCAAAGAAATATTTGTTTGCTGCTGAATCAGTTCACTGCATATTCATAACTGCAAAGCTACGGAAGATATTAGTTCAGGAAAAAAAGCAATCAATAAAAGATGGGCTTATGTATTCCAGAGCAGTTTCGTCTCTTTGTGAAAATCATCTGGTCTTACGCCACTTCCTCCACCGTGGCCGGGGTTCAGTCGTTCAGTCCTGTCTGACCCTTTGTGACCCTGTGGACTGTAACCCATCAGTCTCCTTTGTCCGTTGCATTCTCCTGGGAAGAATACTGAAGTGGGTAGCCGTTTCCTTCTCCAGGGGACCTTCCCGACCCAGGAATCAAACCTGGGTCTCCTGCATTGCAGGCAGATTCTTTACTGACTGAGTTTTTTCTTCTCTGAGGTGTTATATCAACTTGGACTGCTGATCTTTGTTTTATATAATCCATCAAGACATGAATCCTATTGCATGTGAAAAGTCATTACAAGAAAATAAAAATCTAAAACATTTGAGTTTTATTATTACTCATATAATATAAATGTGCTACAGACAAAATGCATTTTACTTGGTTGAATGTTTACCAGTTTATTCAGAGGAACAAAATTTATACTTGCAGGAAAAAGTAAATGTAATAGATGAAAAGAAGGTGATAATTATTTGTGATAATGGGAGCTTGTTAAAAATATAGATATAAGAAGAAATGGAGTAGCCCTCATAGTCAACAAAAGAGTCTGAAATGCAGTACTTGGATGCAATCTCAAAAATGACAGAATGACAGAATCTGTGTTCATTTCCAAGGTAAACCATTCAATGTTTACACATCACAGTAATCCAAGCCTATGCCCCAGTCTATGCTGAAGAAGCTGAAGTTGAATGGTTCTATAAGACCTTCTAGAACTAACACCCAAAAAAGATGTCCTTCTCATTATAGGGGGCTGGAATATAAAAGTAGGAAATCAAGAGATACCTGGAGTAACAGGCAAATATGGCCTTGAAGTACAAAATGAAGCAGGGCAAAGGCCAACAGAGTTTTGCTGAAAGAATGCACTGGTCATAGCAAACACCCTCTTCCAACAACACGAGAGAAGATGCTACACATGGACATCACCAGATCGTCAATACCAAATCAGATTGATTATATTCTTTGCAGCCAAAATGGAGAAGCTCTATACAGTCAGCAAAAACAAGACCAGGAGCAGACTGTGGCTCAGATCATGCACTTCTTATTGCCAAATTCAGACTTAAATTGAAGAAGTTGGGAAAATCACTAGACCATTCAGGTATGACCTAGATCAAATCCCTTATGATTACACAGTGGAACTGGCAAATAGATTCAAGGGATTAGATATGATAGACAGATTGCCTGAATAACTATGGACATTGTACATTGTTCGTAACATTGTACAGGAGGCAGTGATCAAGATCATCCCCAAGAAAAACAAATGCAAAAAGGCAAAATGATTGTTTGAGGAAGCCTTACAAATAGCTGAGAAAAGAAGAGAAGTGAAAGGCAAAGGAGAAAAGGAAAGATATACCCATTTGAATGTAGAGTTCAAAAGAATAGCAACGAGAGATAAGAAAGCCTTCTTCAATGATCAATGCAAAGAAATAGAGGAAAACACTAGAATGGGAAAGATTAGAGATCTCTTCAAGAAAATCAGAGACACAAAGGGAACATTTCATGCAAAGATAAGCACAATAAATGACAGAAATGGTATGGACCTAACAGAAGCAGAAAATATTAAGAAGACGTAGCAAGTATATACAGAAGAACTGTACAAAAATGGTCTTCATGACCCAGATAACCACGATGGTGTGATCACTCACCTAGACACCCTGAAATGTGAAGTCAAGTGGGCCTTAGGAAGCATCACTATGAATAAAACTTGTGGAGGTGATGGAATTCCAGTTCATCTATTTCAAATCCTGAAAGATGATGCTGTGAAAGTGCCACACTCAATATGCCAGCAAATTTGAAAAACTCAGCAGTGGCCACAGGACAGGAAAAGGTCAGTTTTCATTCCAATCCCAAAGAAAAACAATGCCAAAGAATGTTCAAACTACTGCACAATTGCACTCATCTCACATGCTAGCAAAGTAATGCTCAAAATTTTCCAAGCCAGAGCTTCAAAAGTATGTCAATCTGGAACTTTCAAGTGTTCAAGCTGGATTTAGAAAAGGCAGAGGAACCAGAGATCAAGTTGCCAACATCTGTTGGATCATAGAAAAAGCAAGAGAGTTCCAGAAAAACATCTACTTCAGCTTTATTGATTACACCAAAGCCTTTGACTGTGTATATCACAACAAACTGTGGAAAATTCTTCAAGAGATGGGAATATCAGACCACTTTACCTGCCTCCTGAGAAATCTGTATGCAGGTTAAGAAGTAACAGATAGAACTGGATGTGGAATAACAGACTGGTTCCAAATATGGAAAAGAATATGTCAAGGCCATTGTCACCCTGCTTATTTAACTTCTGTCCAGAGTACATCATGCGAAATGCCAGACTGGATGAAGCACAAGCTGGAATCAAAATTGCTGGGAAAAATATCAATACCCTCAGATACACAGATGACACCTCCCTTATGACAGAAAGTGAAGAGGAACTAAAGAGCCTCTTGATATAAATTGAGAAAATTTATTGAGAAATTTTTGGCTTAAAACTCAGCATTCAAAAAACTAAGATGCCCCAAGCTTCCTGGATCCTGCATCAAACCTCTAATTAAAATAAATAAATTTAAATTAAAAAAAAAATTTTAATAAATTTTAAAAACAAAACAAAACAAAAAACAAAACACTAAGATGATGACATCCGGTCCTGTCACTTCATGGCAAATAGATGGGGAAACAATGACAGACTTTATTTTCTTCTGCTCTAAAATCACTACAGATGGTGACTGCAGCCATGAAATTAAAAGACACTTGGTCCTTAGAATAAAAGCTATGACCAACCTAGACAGCATCTTAAAAAGCAGAGACATTACTTTGCAGACAAATGTCCATCTAGTCAAAGCTATAGTTTTCCCAGTAGTCACATATGGATGTGAGAGTTGGACTGAAAAGAAAGCTGAGTGCTAAGGAATTGATGCTTTTGAACTGTGGTGTTGGAGAAGACTCTAGAGAGTCCCTTGGACTGCAAGGAGATCAAGCCAGGCAATCCTAAAGGAAATCAGTCCTGAATATTCTTTGGAAGGACATGCTGAAGCTGAATCTCCAATAGTTTGGCCACCTGATGTGAAGAACTGACTCATTGGAAAAGACCCTGATGCTGGGAATGATTGAAGGCAGGAGGAGAAGGGGACAACAGAGGATGAGAAGGCTGGATGGCATCACTGACTTATGTACATGAGTTTGAGCAAGCTCCAGGAGTTTTGATGGACAGGGAAGCCTGGCGTGCTCTAGTCCTTCGGGTCACAGAGAGTCGGACACAACTGAGCAACTGAACTGAACTGAACTGAAGATCACTCCACAGAGGTACTAAATCAGACCCTGCATTTTAACCAGATTTTCTGTGATTCCTGGGCAAAACAAAATGTTAGAGAAGCACTTTTTTAGTGTCTCTAGTTGTCTGCTAGCACTTGGAAAGAAATAGGCAGACTGAGAGCGCCATTCAGTGTCCCCAACTATGTGCCTAGTAAATACACATGATGAAGATTTAAATAACTAGCAAGCTTTTATTTACTTAGAATAGCAAAAAATCTCGAAACTAAAAGTGCAAATTTTATTTTTTTAAAAGAACAAGTCTTTTATATAACTCCAAAATATTTTATTTAGGTAAGCCATCTCTTTGTTAGGATGTCTGGCTTTAGGGATGATGATGAAGACTCAGACATTCATGCTTCATGAATCTGTATTCAATTTCAGGCATCAAGACCAACTTCTTAGCGCTATTAAGTCTTCTACAGACTCCTTTGTCTCTTTGATGTTAAAAGACAGTAAGCATCCCTTTGGGCTTCCCATTTGGCACTAGTAGTAAAGAACCCACTTTCTAATGCCTGGGAAGTAAGAGATAGTGGTTCGATCCCTGCGTGGGGGAAGAGGCCCTGGATGAGGGCATGACAACCGATGCCAGTATTCTTACCTGGAGAATCCCATGGACAGAGGAACCTGGCAGGCTACAATCCATAGGGTCATAAAGACTCGGACATGACTGAAGCAAATTAGCACGCACACAGGCAAGCATCCCTTTCCTTCTGCAAACCCATTTCATTGACAGTAGGGCCATGATGAAAGAAGACAGAGTTTGATGAGAGAATTATTTTTTAAATTAATTAATTAATTTTAATTGAAGAACTATTACTTTACAATATTGTGATGGTTTCTGCCATACATTAACATGAATCACACGTATACCGGTAGCTGATTCATGTTCATGACAGAATTCTAATTCTAATAAAGGTTTTTTTCATATATGGAACTGATTACCCACCTTGAACTAATTTCTATTTTCTTTCTTTCTAGATTTGCAAATAAAGAAACCCCTTATCTCATGTCAGATTTGTATAAGTGAACTAAACTAAGTACAGAATTTTATATCATAAACCTTTGATCAAAGGCGGAAGCAATATATAGCTTTCAGGACTGAAGTTTAATTTTATGAATTAACTAATTTTATTAAATAGCTTTTATAGCTAAAATTCATATATATTTAGGTTTGAATTTAATAAAAGTGATTTGAAATGGATTTTGTCATTTTCTGAATTATTAATTTTTAAAATTAAAATATGGTTGATTTGCAATATTGTGTTAAATTCAGGTGTAAATCATGGTGAATCAGATATATATATATTTTCATATTCATTTCCCTTATAGGTTATTACAAAATATTGATTAGGACTCCTTCTATAATTTTTAATGTAATTTCCTTCTTTCCTTTTTGGTGTTGTAGAAGAAAAATCTGAAGAAAAAATTTAAAATATCCCAGAATTTCCAAGGCATTTGTCAATTCTTTACTATTTCATGATTAATTTATGCTCTCATAAATTTGCTACATTTCCTAAAGTTATTATATTTTGATATCTGATAGTACAAAGGAATTGATTACTTTGGGGCTCAAATAAGCAAGGAGGCTGCTTTTCGTTATGCAAATGTATATTTCTGACCTTAAAAAATAATAATTTGCTTACTAGTTGTAAATTCATTCACAATGGTTTATAGAGCTTTCCTTTATTAAGTAGCCTAAACTTCTGAGTATAAAAGGGTATTTCTGGGATTAGGGTAAAGTTTTTGAAGCTCCTGAAAATACAAACAAATGTCTTATTTTTTATTAATGATGAAAGGCCAGCACCTAGCCATTACCTAATAAATGTTGAGTTAATCTATATATTTTATAAATACATAAGCAATACCATCTTCAGAGAAGGTACTTTACCACTTTATCAAAATGTATTGAATGAGTTGCTATTTAGCAGTATATTCTTTGTGCTGTGAAAGTGCTGCACTCAATATGCCAGCAAATTTGGAAAACTCAGCAGTGGCCACAGGACTGGAAAAGGTCAGTTTTCATTCCAATCCCAAAGAAAGGCAATGCCAAAGAATGCTCAAACTACTGCACAATTGCACTCTTCTCACATGCTAGTAAAGTAATGCTCAAAATTCTCCAAGCCAGGCTTCAGCAATATGTGAATCGTGAACTTCCTGATGTTCAAGCCGGGTTTAGAAAAGGCAGAGGAACCAGAGATCAAATTGCCAACATCCGCTGGATCATCGAAAAAGCAAGAGAGTTCCAGAAAAACATCTATTTCTGCTTTATTGACTAGGCCAAAGCCTTTGACTGTGTGGATCACAATAAACTGTGGAAAATTCTGAAAAAGATGGGAATACCAGACCACCTGATCTGCCTCTTGAGAAACGTGTATGCAGGTCAGGAAGCAACAGTTAGAACTGGACATGGAACAACAGACTGGTTCCAAATAGGAAAAGGAGTACATCAAAGCTGTATATTGTCACCCTGTTTATTTAACTTATATGCAGAGTACATCATGAGAAATGCTGGACTGGAAGAAGCACAAGCTGGAATCAAGATTGCCGGGAGAAATATCAATAACCTCAGATATGCAGATGACACCACCCTTATGGCAGAAAGTGAAGAGGAACTAAAAAGCCTCTTGATGAAAGTGAAAGAGGAGAGGGAAAAAGTTGGCTTAAAGCTCAACATTCAGAAAACAAAGATCATGGCATCCGGTCCCATCACTTCATGGGAAATAAATGGGGAAACAGTGGAAACAGTGTCAGACTTTATTTTTCTGGGCTCCAAAATCACTGCAGATGGTGACTGCAGCCATGAAATTAAAAGACGCTTACTCCTTGGAAGGAAAGTTATGAACAACCTAGACAGCATATTCAAAAGCAGAGGCATTACTTTGCCAACAAAGGTTCATCTAGTTAAGGCTATGGTTTTTCCTGTGGTCATGTATGGATGTGAGAGTTGGACTGTGAAGAAAGCTGAGCGTCGAAGAATTGATGCTTTTGAACTGTGGTGTTGAGAAGACTCTTGAGAGTCCCTTGGACTGCAAGGAGATCCAACCAGTCCATTCTGAAAGAGATCAGCCCTGGGATTTCTTTGGAAGGAATGATGCAAAAGCTGAAACTCCAGTACTTTGGCCACCTCATGTGAAGAGTTGACTCATTGGAAAAGACTCTGATGCTGGGAGGGATTGGGGGCAAGAGAAGAAGGGGATGACAGGATGAGATGGCTGCATGGCATCATTGACTTGATGGACGTGAATCTCAGTAAACTCTGGGAGTTGGTGATGGACAGGGAGGCTTGGCGTGCTGCAATTCATGGGGTCGCAAAGAGTCGGACACGACTGAGCAACTGATCTGATCTGATCTGATTCTTTTGACTCAATTGCACCTCACTTTATAAAATTATAAAGTAGCACATGGTTTAATTGCTACTACGTCTTCTTCCACCTGTCAGTGAAGAATTGCTTATCTCAGGCATCTGCTGTAAATGCCAGCATTCTTTTTCACTTGTTTGCAAATTAGCCATGGTCGCTGAATTCTCTTCCCTTAAGGTCAATTCAGTTCATTCACTTAGTTATGTCTGACTCTTTGTGACCCTATGAACTACAGCACTCCATGCTTCCCTGTCCATCACCAACACCCTTAAGAATCAGCCCCCACCCCAGCCCCAATAAACCTTAGATCATTTCACTCGAAAAATGACTTTCTCCCTTTCGTCTAAAACATCAAAGTGAGAAAAGCGGATCCATCCTTTCACATGTGGCTCACATTACACCCAAACAGGCCCAGTACGTTCAGGTACACTTATTTTCTGAAATATCTCTATAGTTATAAGGACCAAATTTCCATATTTTTAGCAGTATTTTTTTCTTATTAGCTTTGTTCACATTGCTTTTTGCTCTTAAATAATTTGTATTTTAATTGAAATTTTCTTTTTTAGCTGTGTTTTGGGGTGACATTGCCTTAGATGATGAAGATTTAAATATCTTTCAAATTGATAGGACAATTGACCTTACACAGAACCCCTTTGGAAAATTTGGACACATCACAGGTACGTTTGATTATTTGATTTGGTTTGCATTTATTTAGAAGAAAATATACTCTTGAAATGCTAAAATACAATTTGGATCATTTTTAATGTTCTGGTGATCAAATTTGATTTCCTTGATACAGATTAGTCTATTTATAAATTTAAGTTTTATTCATAAATTCATAATTTTAACTTTATTATGTAATGTATTTAAGAAAGATGTTGTAGTATTCACCATCTACAAGGCCTGGCTTAAGCACTTTGCAGGTGTTAACTCTTTGAATACTCATAATGACCACATAATGAGTAGCTGCTGATGTTATTGTGATTTACGAGGAGGAGATTTATAAGGTTATGTACTTTTCTTGGGGCTTCCCCTGTGGTTCAGTGGTAAAGACTCTGCCTGCAGTGCAGGAGATGGAGGTTCAATCCCTGGGTCAAGAAGATCCCCTGGAGGAAGGCATAGCAACCCATTCCAGTATTCTTGACTGGAGAATCCCAAGGACAGAGGAGCCTGGTGGCCTACAGCCCATAGGGTCGCAAAGGGTCAGACGTGATGGAAGTGACTGAGCATGCATACACAGTTTCTTATTGTCACACAGCAGGAAATGACTGAGTCAGGACCAAAATTCACTTCTGAGAAAGGTTAAATTTCATACTCTCAAACATTATACTCAATTGCCTCCCATTTGAATACTGAGATGCAGAAGGTAAAGTATTCTTGACTGATTATACACAAATATATTTAGAAAAAATTGTATATCTATTTTTATAACTTTTATGAAAACCTGGAAGACAGTTTCAATTTTAGCTGTTTGCACATGTTTGAATTATGCCTATATGTGACTTGTAATATTTCAAAGATATTTGGGTTTTCATATTAAAATACTTTAATTAAAATTTGAAAATTATTTTATATTATTTTGATACAATTTTTATTCTGTATTTTACTTTGGAGAAAAATTGAAAGGTTAAAAATGTAAAATTTCTTTTTGTAGTTATAGCTAAAGCATTTATTCAGTTATGCTTTTTGATTTCATTGATCTCTCCTCCTGCTAATGCTATTTTTATTTCCTTCTTGTATTCCATGGAAAATATATAGTCCCTTTGTGGTATCTAGAAGACAAATATATTTTAGTCTTAAGACTCTTTACTGTGAATTAACAAATCTTTTTTCCCAATTTTCTTTCCCACAACTTTTTATTATGACAGTTCAGTTCAGTTCATTTGTTCAGTCATGTCCGACTCTTTGCAGCCCCATGAATTGCATCACGCCAGGCCTCCCTGTCCATCACCAACTCCCGGAGATTATTTTGACAAGCTTCAAAAATATAGTAAAGTTGATGGGATGATGCAGGCAACACCCATCACCTCAAAGATTCAACAGTTATTCAGTTTACCATATTCTGTGTATGTGTGTATGCATGCATATGTATAAAATATTTTGAAGTTAATTGCAGACAACATAGGGTTTCTCAGGTAGCACCAGTGGTAAAGAATCCATTTGCCAATGCAGGAGCCCCAGGTGATGCAGGTTCGATCCCTGAATCAGGAAGATCTCCTGGAGTAGGAAATGGCAAGTGTTCTTGCCTGGAAAATTCCATAGATGGAGGAACCTGGCGGAGTACAGTCCATAGGACTGCACAGAGTAGGACACGACTGAGTAACTGACCACATGTGCACACATGCACACAAAATAGCTTTTCAATGTTAAGTAGGTTAGCATGCCCTTTTAAGAATAAAAACATTATTGTACATAATCAAAATGCAAATATTACATATGAGAAATTTATGTAAGGTAATAAAACTTAAGGAATTTATTTAAATGAATATGGTACTTAAAAATAATAACCTTTAGTCTTTGTTATATATAGTGAGTCTTTTCTAAAACATACACCAAATATATGAGGAAACTGCTTTGCAGTGTAGTCACAGATAGTACATTCCTATAGGATATGTTTATTGACACACTGCAGACACTATCTCACACTTAACACTGTCGCTGTCCCCTGCAACAGTGGATTTCAAAAAAGACAGCAATGAGACAACTCAGCAGAACCTTAAACTTATCACATTACATTCTCAGGTTTGATTAAACATTTTGTTAGATTTATGCTTTATTAAAGTGATTTCTTTAGCCCATTGTCCTCTCTTTGCACTAGAGGTGTTAATTTTCTGTGATTTAGAAAATTAATACTATTGGGTTGGCCAGAAAGTTTGTTCATGTTTTGCAGGGGTTCAGGTTTTTCAATTTTATATATTGGTCAACCCAGCATATAATTTTGTCATTTCATTTATAGTTAAGCTCTGAAATGCTAATATTTGAAAGTAAATTATTATTTACAGAAAAGCATAAAACAGAATCATACTGTCATAAAGACATATTCTAAATATATATGTGAAAAGTACATGCTTCAAAGTAATTTGCACTATTCAGCTGAATTTCTGACATCATAAAAGAATTCTATAGTTTTTTCTTACTGTCTTTTCCCTTTCTTGTTAGTTTGTGCTGCATTGACTATATTTCTTATTTGCTTATTTGAAAATATATTGTCTTTTTCATAAATATTTGTTTTATATAATTCCACTTTAGAATTTTTAAAATATGAGAAATAAATACATATTATGAATTTTCTTATTTCAATGAACTATCTATGCATAATTTTATTTATATTGCTATAAAAATTTTCAAACTTGCTAAAATATTAAAATATTATTGACTTTGATAGTCTTGAAATGTTTTTTCTAGTCTATAATATTCTCATGCTTATAATTTACCTTAATATTAACTAAGACATTTATTTTTTCCTCATAATTAGCCTCCTTCTATATCTATAGCTATGTGTTTCAGGCCTATCTAATATACCATATAATTGTTATGCAATGGTCATTTCAAATACATTTTTATCATCCTTTAAAAATATTTGCTATAACTGCTTAGGAATGAATACATTTAAGTATTACTTCATCTTTCTAAAATAGTCAATGAAAAATATTTCAAAAATTTTTCTCAAGGAGCATAGCAAGAATGTGACCATGTAATTCAAAATAATTAAGCAGACTGTTACTCAATAAACAAGCATTTTAACTTATCTGCCTTATACGGACTTAATTGATATTTCCTAAAAGATGCTTATATGTTAACAATATTTATTACTTTTTATTAGCTTCAATCTAGGTAATTACATTTTAGAATTAATTTCAAAGGGAAAGGAGATACTGAAAGGAAATAGTTCAAAATGCAAGAACATATTGTTGTTTGCATGAATTTCTGGTACTCTTTCGTTGGCTTTGTCCACAGGCTCATGAACCTCTTGTTCTGATATCTTTAGTGATCATATTAGTTGTTTGCTCAGTGATAACTCTTTGTATTTGTCTATCAGAATTCAAGGAGAAGGCAAACTAGGTGATAAAATTAAGAAAGCATTTTGTTAAAGACCTGGAATGAGGATCAGAAGACTTGGATTTTCATCAAATGTTCTGCTTTATGATTATGACTTTGTTCTTAAAGCTGCAAGGAAATATATTTTTTTATCCCCAAACCCCTCCTCTACATTGTGAGCTATAAAATTCTTTATATCTTTTTTTATAAAGATTGTAAATTGCACCAACATAATAGAATGTATTTTGCAGCTGGGCATCCTCACAGATTCTCACCTTGTGACTTTTTTAAAAGCTATGTTATTGGGTTTTATAAATTATAGAAACTAATTTTCAAAATTTATTTGAATGCATTATATTCATTACATATGCTATTAGAAATGTCTCAAACTTGATCCAAGCTTTGGAGCAAAATTTACACTATATACTTGCTTTTTTCTTTTTCCAGTTTCATTGAGAAAAAATTGACATACCTCATCCTCTTTTAGTGTTTTTATTTCATTTGCTGATTTGCCATCTGAAAGTATTTAGTTTGCATTGGGAAAATAGCTGGAATGCAATCAACATGGCAGAACAATTTGGTTCTCTTCCTATATAATACTATGGGTTGTAAAGTTCACAGTGGAAAAAAATGTTTTAAATTGTCAATAGATGACTCAATTGCTACGATGTCCAAATAAAGTCATTTAGATTGCTCTCTGATTTTCTCCTACCTCTTTAGTTTTAGTTGCAAATTTTTTAATTGACGGATATTTGCTTTACAGTATTTCATTGGTTCCTACCGAACATATTGCAGAATTTTTACCCTCTTCCAAGATTAATGGATATTATTACTTTAATGCAATTACATAAGACCACATAAAAAGAGATGTCCAAGGAGAAATCAATGTAACATGTTACCATTGCTTATTTACAAGAACTTTAATTTACAGTGAATTTAACTTAACTATTTTCCTTTACTCTTTAAGGTGGATTTGGAGACCATGGTATGTCAAAGAAACGAGGGGCCCTCTACCAACTTATAGACAGAATAAGAAGAATTGGCTCTGGTATATCAATGTTTAAAGTTGCAGACTCTTGAGTTGCTGTACAGTGAATATTATACTCATAGCAGTTCAGTTAGCCATTAAGATTCAAAGTATGGAAAGATATATGCTAAGGGAGAGTCCTTTATTCATTTTTATTTAGTTGATATGTGATGGAAGATTTTGGAACTTAGTTGAGGACATTTATTTTAACTTATTTTCAGCTCCTCCTTAATAAGAAATGCATTAGGTGTTTATTTTACTGTTGATATTTATTTCCAAAAAATTGGTATCACAGTAAGGTGATTTTATCAAGCATGGAGCTACATCAGTTTTCATCAAAAGAAAAAATATGAATGCTTATTTTGAAACAAAATCCACTTAAAATAAATTGGCAAACTGATAAATTAGATTAAAGAACAATTAAAAATACTTTTAACTCTTCCAAAACTATGTATAGGAAAAGATTTAGGGAACCTGCTTTCTGGATTAATGATTAGTTAATATTTAAAATATTAAATATTTTAATATTGAATTTATTAATCACTATTTGTGGATTTTAGAGTTTCTTGTTAAAGTCTCCTGTTCAAAGTTCATATCCTAACTTTCCTTCAGTTGATTGATACTAATTAATTATGCCAAGAATTAATTTTTCCAAGTGAAGATGCTTTGCTCTAGGATATTAAAAAATTAGATATGTTAGGGACACAAATATCAGGGGCATACATTCAATGTTCATTGTGTTTGAAGTGTATGGAAGCTGTAAGCCATTTGTATCAACAATGATATATCAATAAGAAAAGTAAATACGAAAGTGTAGGAAAAATAACACCATAACAAAAAATTGTGAAAGGCTACCGAGAAAAGTTCGTGACTGCAGACCTGAAAGCTGCTCCACAGCAGACTGCGTTTTATGTGGGCCTGCTCACCTTGTGTGCTGGTCTCTAAATCATACTGTTGTCTGGATATGAATCCCTAGGAAATTGAAATAGATGTAGCCCATTGTCCCAGAATCTGAGACCATATCTGTATTATCCTTATTTCATTTACTATCTCTATTGTGTAATATTCAGTTTTTATCTGTACTATAGAATATCAATTCTGATTTAAAGGATTCGAGGTTTCGCAGGACTAAGAAAGGTTTTGAACAAAGTAAGACTTTTTAAAAATGTCTTTTTAATTCTATTGGTGACTTTCTTAGTTTTCTAGTAAAGTAGAATACATAAAAGAATTTTTCTGCACCTTACAGAGTCTACTTGGCTTCTATCCACTGTAAGCTGTTGTATGGAAAGTCATCAAAATTTGCTTATAGAGAGAGCATTAGGAAATAGTATTTTTTAAACTACTTAAATATTTTAACACTTTACTCAAGTATATAATATAAATGAAGTTTTTCTTTAATACATTTTGATTTCAGGCATATTTATATAAATATGTAAATAAGACATTTTAACTTGTCCTTTAAGAGGTAAATGATTCTCTGACCAAGGACTTCTGTTTCACAGAATGTTTTAAATGTCACTGCAGGCTTGGAGCAAAACAACACAGTTAAGGAAAAATTACCACTAAAATTCTCAGGGCAAAGTGAGAAAAATAGAGTTCCCAGGGCTGCTACATCAAGGACTGAAAGAGTGTGGCCTGGAGGTGTTATTCCTTACGTCATAGGAGGCAACTTCACTGGTAAGATATTCCCAGAGGGTCTATTTTGATAATGAAATAACGATTATTACATAGATTAAGTATATATTTTTATAGAATACTAATACATAAAATGTAGTATTAACTCAAATATGAGAAAGATTCCATTCACCTCAGTTGTCAGCATATCTTGAAATTTAAAAACATAGATATAGTCTTTAATTCTAAGAATCTAAAGAACTATTCTGGTTTTTAAAAGGAGTTTCAAATGTGCCCATTAAATCTAGAAGCTCTTTTCAGTTGACAAGAACAATACATATCTTTGTTCATGGAGCCTTGTACACACATACTTGTCGAGACAGTAAGCTCATGCCTACTGATTCTGAAGACAGTGTCCACTCTCAACAATGGCTCACTGTGGTGCTTGGAGCTAGTATTCTTTGGTTTGATTATAGTGGTGGCATCTAATCTGTGCAGCCAGACTCGGGACAGAAGAGCCACATGCAGACTTCTCTTTGGAACAGGCACTGTTTTATTAATGTCATGCCATTTTTCCAGGCAGCCAGCGAGCCATGTTCAAGCAGGCCATGAGGCACTGGGAAAAACACACATGTGTGACTTTCATTGAAAGAGGGGATGAAGAGAGTTACATTGTATTCACGTATAGGCCTTGTGGGTAAGTAGAACCAGGGAATGAGTTAAGTAAACATAGGAGGGAAAAAAATCCATAGGTAAGATTCACTTTTTAAATATTTGCTTGGTCTTTTGCCCATAAAAACGTATGAATAAATGAATACTATGTTTTAAAGAAATGTATTCTTTGATCACAGACCTCTGTGCATCCTCCACCATGGCAGCTGCCCTTCCTTCTGTTCCAAATACATGATAGCATTGCCCACTAACCTGAGTTAGAAACCTCAGTTTTGTTTTCAGTGATTTTCAGTTTTCAACACATTGTTTCTGTTGATATCCACTGTATCTTTTTGTTTCCACTTTTATTCCATGTCAGTCCTCTTGTCCATTCATGCCTTTGTCTTCTCACACCTGGTCTATTTCAACTGCTCTCCTGTCTTATCAATTCACTGCCATTAGAATTAACTTCAAAAAATACCAGTTAGAGCAAATTGCTCCACTTTTTGAGATTCCTCAGTGTTTTTAACAACCTACAGTGGTGTTTCATAGATTTGCTTCTTATAGGGTGATAACAATACTCTTCACAACTGTCCTGTAAGTTGTGAAAATGCTGTGTTAAATTTCAGTGAGTATTCCTATAAGTAGGGTGCTATACCTTGCTAATATTCAGCCAATTTAAAGGAATATAGAATACAGTGTCCCTTAAACTTATTTTAAAATGGGAACAGCCATCTCATCCTTCTAATAGTGAAGAATGTGATCAGTATCCCAGAACACATTTTGGGAAATGCCAGCCTGAGAATAAAATCTAGATTCTTGGATATAACATTTACCACAAATTGCATTTACTGTTTCTTCTGCCACCACATCTCTTCACAAATCCCATAATCTAGCCAAGTTACAGTAATAGCAGTCCTCCAAGCAATTCTGTATAGTGTAAGAAAGACTTTTCATTGTGAAAAGTGAAAGTGATGTCACTCAGTCTAGTCCGACTCTCTGCGACCCCATGGACTATAGCCCACCAGGCTCCTCCATCCATGGGATTTCCCAGGCAAGAATACTGGAGTGAGTTGCCATTTCCTTCTTCAGGGGATCTTCCTGACCCAGAGATTTAACCTGGGTTTCCTGCATTGCAGCCAGATGCTTTTACTGTCTGAGCCACCAGGGAAACCCTTTCCCCCTGTATTTCCAGTTAATTGGAACTTATATTTAAATATTTGAGTATTTAAATTGTTTCCATTTTTGTTTGTTTGCTGAAATTAGTTGATAGGGCACACTGTCTACTTTATACCACATCACATCAAGAGGCACATGTTCCTGCACCTACCACTTTAGTGATGCGAAGATTTATCAGTGGATGCAACTGGTGACAGCCACATCCCTCAATTTTAAGTCCCCATCACTGGAAAATAGTCATTTTTTCATGTTGTTGTTTTCTTTTATTCTTTCTACATTTAGCTGAAATTCTTCTATAAAGAGGAATTATCTGTAATCAGCTATAGCTATTTGATACCTTCTATTATTGTTCATATGGGGAATTTAAATAAAATGCTTAAATCCTTTGGAGGAAATAATTCTTGCCCTAATGACATATATTCTTGAGTTGGGAAAAATATATATTTCATTAGGTACTGGGGGCACTACATCATCTGGCTTTGTCCCATCATATTTTCTTAGAACATTTAAATTAACTTAAAAAGTAATGAGTTTTAATTTTGGTCCTATTAATTGACATTAAGGAAAAAGATACATTTTTATTTTTCTATTTATTTTGGATTATGCCTTAATGTTTTACCTACGAATTATTTACAGTGTTTTCTTCTAACTTACTTTATTTATTCTTGATAAGTTTTGATTATGTTTGAAGTCTCTTCTAATTCTTTATATATAATGGTTTAGTCGCTAAGTCGTGTCGGATTCTTGCAACCCCATGGATTGTAGTCTGCCAGGCTCCTCTGTCCATGGGGTTTCTCCAGGCAAGAATACTGGAGTGGGTGGCCATTTTCTTCTCCAGTGGATCTTCCCAACCCGGGGATTGATCCCTGGTCTCCTGCATTGCAGACAGATTCTTTACTGACTGAGCTACAAGGGAATAAAGGTCTAAATCTAGACTATCCTTCCTTCCTTCTGGTTATCTAATAGGAGTGGATATAGCTCAGGTTGCTGCTGCTGCTGCTAAGTCCCTTCAGTCGTGTCCGACTCTGTGCGACCCCATAGATGGCAGCCCACCAGGCTCCCCCGTCCCTGGGATTCTCCAGGCAAGAACACTGGAGTGGGTTACCATTTCCTTCTCCAATGCATGAAAGTGAAAAGTGAAAGTGAAGTCGCTCAGTCGTGTCCGACTCTTAGCGACCCCATGGACTGCAGCCCACCAGGCTCCTCCATCCATGGAATTTTCCAGGCAAGAGTACTGGAGTGGGGTGCCATTGCCTTCTCCGATAGCTCAGGTTACATATTTCTAAATATACAACATATTCAGATCAGTACATCTTTTCTTTACCCACCCTTTAATTTTGTAAAATAAATACATTCAAAGTGCCACTTAATTATTTTATTGATCAATTTCTGTTTGTAACAAATTCATATATATATATATATATATATATATATATATATATACTCATTTCGTTTTATTAATTTGGCTCTTTTCAAAGTTTTCCATTTCACTTGTTTTACCCTGCTAAGCTATTTTATTTCATATATTTCATTCTCACCCATTTTTGAGCTATCCACAGTGATACTTTGCTGTACAACAGCTATCATAACTCCAGTTCCACTGTTGGCTCAAATGTCTGCCTTCATCAATGATGAGGGCAGGGAGCTTATCTGTGTTCCTCATGACACCCAGCACACTGCTTTAGAGGTGGCTATCAGGCGAGTGTCAGCAATTTACGTGTCAGCTGAAGTTCATTGTGTATAATCCTAAAATAAAACAATGTAAGAATTTAAAGGGGTTTTGAAAAACATGTATTCAATAATTTAGGGATTTGAAAACTGAGGTTGACTTTCCCCAGGATACTTAAATCTGTAGTTACATTCCTGAAATTAGACCCTTGAGTTTACTTGTTACTGTTATAATAGTAACGTTGCACTTTGGTGGTTAGTTTTGGTGCTAATTTTCCAGATCAAAGTTTGCCCCGTATTATTTTTTTCAATGATAGGATGGATGATACTTTTTATTGAAGTTGATCAGGGCCTACTAATCATTCTAATCATTTTGTGATTTCTAAATTTTATTTCAAATTGCCATTATTGGCCAACATTTCATGAAATAGTGATATTTTGCCATGATGCTGCTGCATTTATAGCTCATAAAAGTTAATTTAAATTATCAGAGTTTGACAGTTAATATTGCACAATATAGTGAAAAACATCTAAAATAAGATATATTTTGAGTCAAACACTTAATGCTCTACTGGACTCAGTAATGGGTTTTTTTTCCTTATAAGAGATGTGACATATAATATATCACATTTAACAATACCTAGTATTGTTGAATATGAAGAACCTGTAAGGTGGTGCCATTGATATGAAAGGTAACATTTGTCTGCTCTGTTTCTAGCTTTAATTTGGAAGGTAAATGCATCTTATTACTTCTTATTATCATCACTTTGACTGAGTTTACCTATTAAGTCAGACAACTTGTAACTCTTGCAAATTTTAAAAATAAAACCTGAAATAATCTCCATACTGGAGTGGGTTGCCATTTCCTCCTCTAGGGGATCTTCCCAACCAGGGAAGTTAGGAGTTGAGGAGTTATTAAATTATCTGTCTGTGCTTGCACTCATTCATGTCTGACTCTGCAACACTTTGGACTGTAGCCCACTAGGCTCCTCTGTCCATGGGATTTTCAAGGCAAGAATACTGGAATGGGTTGCCATTTCCTCCTCCAGGGTATCATCCTGACCCAGGGCTTGAACCCACATCTCCTGTGTCTTCTGCATTGCACGCATATTCTTTACCCACTGAGCCATCAAGGAAGCCCATTATTAAATATGGAATTGACTATATAATTTAGAGCATAAAGTTCCCTTAGTATTCTGCTACAGTCAATTTTTATTCAATAAATATTTATTGGGTGTCTAATTCCATATCAAGCTATTGATAAGTGTGGAAATAAAATTTTTAAAAGAAAAATAGAGAAATCATAACTTTTTGCTATTTAACTCTAGTGCATTTCCTATTTTTAAGTTGAATTATAACTATACATTATGTTCTGCATATCTGTGTATACATATATATATTCATATGCATGTTTCTAGATATATGATATCTTTGCTTCATCTACAGTGGTCATAGGCTTTAATCTCTATATTGGCAAAAGGTTTAACCTGAGCAATAAATATTTTTCAGTGAATATCTATTACCTTCTTTGGTGTTTATCTATTTTACAATATTACTAATTATTATCAGAAAAAAGTGAGACCATTTTAAAACAGAAGTTATTTGATTTTATTCTTTGTAAGTCAGAGATTTATGTAACTGAATTTTTATCTTTAATTATTATATGCTAATTTTTAATGATTTCCGAATGACCCAGAGGGATGGTATGGGGAGGGAGGTGGGAGGGGGGCTCAGGATGGGGAACACGTGTACACCCATGGCGGATGCATGTTGATGTATGGCAAAACCAATACAATATTGTAAAGTAAAAAAATAAATAAATAAAATCATCATCATAATAATTTTTTAAAAAACAAAAAACAATCAGACTTAGAATTAACTTATTTTCTTATTTTCTAGATTTTATGTGTTTTAATTGCATTTCTCTTTGGTAATTTTGTTTATTCAGATTATGACAGTAGTCACTTACCCATCCTTTTCTATTGAATTCTCATTTCATGTCACTTATCCTAACTTTGGGGCCTATAATATTGAGTGTAAGGTGTTTTCTTGGGTTTCCCAGGTGGCTTAGAGGTAAAGAATCTGTCTACCAATGAAGGAGCCGCAGAAAACAAGGGTTTGATCCCTGGTTGGGAAGATCCCTTAAAGGAGGAAAATGCAACCCACACCAATATTCTTTCCAGGATAATTCCATAGACAGAGGAGCTAGTCAGGCTACAGTCTGGGGCCTCAGAGAGTTGGACACGACTGGAGCAACTTACCAGACACTTAAGGGGTTCTCTATGCTAGGAAGTTATAGTTAGGCAGAGGAAGTGTGCTAGCCATGATTCTTGTTCTCAAACAATGAAGACTGGCTAACTTAAACAGAAAACAATAGGAGCAAATTTATTATTATTTATATAAGGAAATTATTTTTTAAAAGTTTTGCAAGGAATTTATAGAATTAGACTAATAGAAAAAGTGAAGAGACAAACTGAAGGAGGAATCTCAGCAAGAGCATGTTGAATTATTCACCTTGAGCATTTCCATGACTTCTAAGGATGCTTGCTCCTAACTACTAGAGTCTAAGCTCTGTCGTGCACTCTGGGGCTCTGTTCTTTCAATAAATATTTATTTATTATTTTTTTGACTTTTTATTTTTTCCAGTTGTATTGAGATATGTTAATCATTGACATATAACATATTGTTTTAAGTGTATAACATGCGTTTAGATTTGTGTATATTGTGAAATGATCATCACAGTATTTAATTAACATCCACCACTATATATAGCTTACACATTTTGTTGTTGTTATTGTTGTGATGAGAACTTTTAAGATCCACTCTCTTAGCAACTTTTAAATATATAATATGGTATTTTTTTTCAATTTTCTTTTTCTTTTTTTTAAATTTTATTTTATTTTAAAACTTTACATAATTGTATTATTTTTGCCAAATATCAAAATGAATCCGCCACAGGTATACATGTGTTCCCCATCCTGAACCCTCCTCCCTCCTCCCTCCCCATACCATCCCTCTGGGTCGTCTCAGTGCACTAGCCCCAAGCATCCAGTATCGTGCATCGAACCTGGACTGGCAACTCGTTTCTTACATGATATTTTACATGTTTCAATGTCATTCTCCCAAATCTCCCCACCCTCTCCCTCTCCCACAGAGTCCATAAGACTGTTCTATACATCAGTGTCTCTTTTGCTGTCGTCACCTTTAGTCACCACGCTGCGTATTACCTCCTCAGGAATAACTGAAGTATGTACCTCTGACCACATTTTACCCATTTCACCCACCCTCAGCTCTTGCCTCTGGCAACCAACAACTGTTCTCTGTATCTATTGAGCTCTATTATGTGCCAGGCTGTATTCTAGGAGCTGGCATTTTGGCAGTGACCAAAACAGTGAACAAAATAGGTTTTCTGCCCACAAAAAGCTTACATTTTTTGTACACAGGCAGAAAAACCTATGAACATAAATGGAATATGAAATATATTAATAGACAATAAATTCTAGGACCAAAAGAAAAGTAGTGAAAGTGGGATGGAAAGGTATTTGTATAGAATTTGAAAAGTGAAACAAGCCATGTGGATATCTGAGAAACAGAGTTCCTGACAAAAGAAAAAGACTGTAAAAAGATTATGAAGTAAGAGTAAATCTGCATGCTCAGGACACAGCAAGGAAACTTCATGGCTCAAGTGGAGTGACAGGGATGCTAATATGAGATGAGATATAGAGAATAAGAAAACTCTTGAGAGTCCCTTGGACAGCAAGGAGATCAAACCAGTCAATCCTAAAGGAAATCAACCCAGAATATTCATTGGAGGGACTGATAAGGCGGCTGAAGCTCCAATATTTTGTCCACCTGATGGGAAGAACTGACTCATTGGAAAAGACCCTGATGCTGGGAAAGATTGAAGACAGGAGGAGAAGGAGATGACTGAGGATGAGATTGTTGGATGGCATCACCAACTCAACTGACATGAGTTTGAGCAAGCTCCGGGAGATGGTGAAGGACAGGGAAGCCTGCTATGCTTCATTCCATGGGGTTGCAAAGAGTAGGATACTTCTGAGTAACTAAACAACAACATATATAGTAAGATATTTATGTGTGAAGATTTTGTATTATCTTATAGGCTTTATATATATATATACATATATATATATGTATATATATAAGTACTTTAGATTTCCCTCTGAGCAAAATAGAGAGCCTATATCAGTCAGCTTAGGCAATTTATGATGTGATAAAACTGAAAACTGAAAGTGTTAGAGGCTCAGTTGTATCCAACTCTTTGTGACACCATGGACTGCAGCTCACCAGGCTCCTCTGTCCCTGGAATTCTCCAGGCAAAAATACTGGAGTGTGTTGCCATTCCCTTCTCCAGGGGATCTTCCTGAGTCAAGGATTGAGCCTGAGTCTCCTGCATTGACAGGCGGATTCTGTACTTTCTGAGCCACCAGGTAAGCCCTTATGATGAGTTAACAGCTCCCAAATCTCGGTGACTAGAGCAAAAAACACTTACTCCTTACTCTTATTGTATGTCTGCCATTGTTTGCCTGTAGCTCACTTAAGAGGGTTTAATACAGTATCCAGTCTGATGGAGAAGCCTCTTTTTGGAACATTGCAATCATAGCAGAAAGAATAGAAGCAATTTAATCAACCATATTTGCTCTTAAAAATTATCTCTAGAGATAGACACAAAAACACAGTTTGTGCTCACATGACATTGTCCAGAGTAAGTCACATGACTAAGCCCAGTCAGCAGGGTAGAGATGTATAATTATCTCCTAGAGAGGGGTAATAATCAATAATTTTTAAATGTTGACACAATTTATAATACACTCATTGGATAATATTCAGCACAGAAGTAATCTGACTGGACATTTAAAAATTGTATCTATGCCAAGAAGAGACTGCTGTGAGGAAGGCACAAAGCTTATAGAGAACTTCCTTTGTACTTACTGACTTTGCTCCACTAGTCTGAGGTCAAAGTAGAGAATAGTGGGTTTTGAGTTACCTTCTTACTGTCTATGGCTTAGTGGGTTTTTCTAAAGGTGGTGAAAGTTTTCTGAAAGGGTAAGTAGATCTTATAATGGCTAAGCTTTAAAAGGAAGACTGAAATTTGAAATAAAAAAATCAAAAGCTATGTACAAGAAAACAGCATCAAATCTGGATGACATTAGAAAGAAACTAAGACAAAGTTAAAGCCATGTTTTTATAAACCTGTAGTGTCGTACATAAATGTATATGCATATATGCATATATTTAGCTATTTAGTCATTTGAGCATCTAGATTTCTTCTGTTCCTAAACCAATGCATTTCCCATTCTTCATAGGACCATTGTAAAAGCCAGTGTGAAATGTATTTTTGCTTTCTATTATTAAACCTCATTTTATTTATTAGAAATTTTATGGGTAAAGTTATGCTAATAAAAGATGTTTCAGATTAAAAGAATTGACCATTTTAGATTTAAAAAATCAACTTCATTGCTTGTCTATCTGTCTCCTGGATTTTGAATTGCAAAGTATTTCCTTCTCTGACTTTAACCAGCAAGAGTGACTCAATGTAGGTAATTTAGTTGCTGTATGATCCTCAGATAGTTCAGTTTCATTATCATTGTTTTATGGTACCAAATGTTTCAGTTTAAATCTTCCTAAAATTTGCAAATTTTGAAACATCTAATATTTTACTATATCAGTACATAATAATAACTATGTATATATGCTTAGTCACTCAGTCATGTCCGACTCTTTGCAACCCCATTGACTGTCGCCTACCAAGTAACTCTCTATTCATGAGATTCTCCAGGCAGGAATACTAAGATGGATTGCCATTCCCTTCTCCAGCTGATGTTCCTGACCCAGGGATCAAACCCTGGTCTCCTGCATTGCAGGCAGATTCCTTACCATCTGAGCTGCCTATGTAGGTATAAATTAAAATGTGCTACTAAAAAATCTAACTGGGAGCAAAAATACAATTCCTTGATTTTTTACCCTACACTTACCTCACTTTTCTTTCTATTATCGATTTAGTATATATAATTAGCTGTTATAATAGATCCATAAATAATAAGTTGAAATACTACTTCTAACTGGCAAGGAAAAAAGGAAAAAACATACCCAACTAAATGCAGAGTGCCAGAGAATAGCAAGGAGAGATAGGAAGGTCTTCTTAAATGAACAATGCAAAGAAATAGAGACAAATAATAGAATGGGACAGACTAGAGATCTCTTCAAGAAAATTGGAGATGTTAAAAGAATACACAGAAGAACTATACAAAAAAGATCTTCACGACCAAGATAATCACGATGGTGTGATCACTCACCTAGAGCCAGACATCTTGGAATGTGAAGTCAAGTGGGCCTTAGGAACCATCACTATGAACAAAGCTAGTGGAGGTGATGGAATTTCAATTGAGCTATTTCAAATCCTGAAAGATGATGCTGTGAAAGTGCTGCACTCAATATGCCAGCAGATTTGGAAAACTCAGCAGTGGCCACAGGACAGGAAAAAGTCAGTTTTCATTCCAAGCCCAAAGAAAGGCAAAGCCAAAGAATGCTCAAACTACTGCACAATTGCACTCATCTCACGTGCTAGTAAAGTAATGCTCAAAATTCTCCAAGCCAGGCTTCAGTAATACATGAACCGTGAACTTCCAGATGTTCAAGCTGGTTTTAGAAAAGGCAGAGGAACCAGAGATCAAATTGCCAACATCTGCTTGATCATCAAAAAAGCAAGAGTTCCAGAAAAACATCTATTTCTGCTTTATTGACTATGCCATAGTCTTTGACTGTGTGGGCCATAATAAACTGTGGAAAATTCTGAAAGAGATGGGAATACCAGACCACCTGACCTGCCTCCTGAGAAATCTGTATGCAGGTCAGGAAGCAACAGTTAGAACTGGACATGGAACAACAGACTGGTTCCAAATAGGAAAAGGAGTCCATCAAGGCTGTATATTGTCTCCCTGTTTATTTAACTTATATGCAGAGTACAGATTGCAGGGAGAAATATCAATAACCTCAGATATGCAGATAACACCACCCTTATGGAAGAAAGTGAAGAAGAGCTAAAGAGCCTCTTGATGAAAGTGAAAGTGGAGAGTGAAAAAGTTGGCTTAAAGCTCAACATTCAGAAAATTAAGATCGTGGCATCCGGTCCCATCACTTCATGGCAAATAGATGGGGAAACAGTGGTTGACTTTATTTTTTTGGGCTCCAAAATCACTGCAGATGGTGATTTGCACCCATGAAATTAAAAGACACTTACTCCTTGAAAGGAAAGTTATGACCAACCTAGACAGCATATTGAAAAGCAGAGACATTACTTTGCCATCAAAAGTCCGTCTCTTCAAGGATATGGTTTTTCCAGTGGTCATGTATGGATGTGAGAGTTGGACTATAAAGAAAGCTGAGCGCCGAAGAATTGATGTTTTTAAACTGTGGTGTTGGAGAAGACTTGAGAGTCCCTTGGACTGCAACAGTCCATCCTAAAGGAAATCAGTCCTGGGTGTTCATTGAAAGGACTGATGTTGAAGCTGAAACTCCAATACTTTGGCCCCCTGATGCAGAGAGCTGACTCATTGGAAAAGACCTTGATGCCGGGAAAGATTGAGGGCAGGAGCAGAAGGGGACGACAGAAGATAAGATGGTTGGATGGCATCACCGACTTGATGGACATGGGTTTGGCTTGACTCTGGGAGTTGGTGTTGGACAGGGAGGCCTGGCGTGCTGCAGTTCATGGGGTCATAAAAAGTCAGACATGACTGAGCCAACTGAACTGAAGTGAAAAAAATATTCCATGCAGGGATGGGCACAATGAAATACAGAAATGTTAAGGACCTAAGAGAAGCAGAAGAGATTAAGAAGAGATGACAAGAATACATAGAACTATACAAGAAATTTCTTAATGACCTGGATAACCACGATGATATGGTTATTCCCATAGAGTTAGATTTGTGGAATGTGAATTCAAGTAGGCCTTAGGAAGCATTACAGGTAGTGCAAGTGACAGAATTCTAGCTGAACTCTTTAAAGTCCTAAAAATGATGCTGTTAAGATGATTCTGTTAGAGTGCTGCACTCAGTATGTCAGCAAATATGGAAAGCTCCACAGTGGTCACTGGACCTGAAAAGGACAATTTTCGTTCCAATGTCAAAGAAGGAAAGTGCCAAAGAATGTTCCAACTACCATACAATTAGACTCATTTTACATGCTAGCAAGGTTACCCTCAAAATCCTTCAAGCTAGGCTTCAGCAGTATGTGAACCAATAACTTCCAGATCTACAAGCCGGGTTTTCAAAGGGACAGAGGAAACAGAGATCAAATTGCCAACATTCATTGGATCCTGAAGAAAGCAAGGGAGTTCCAGAAAAACATCTATTTCTGCTTCATTGGCTATGTTAAAGCCTTTGATCATGGGGATCACAACAAACTACAGAAAATTTTTAAAGAGATGAGGTAAGACCAGACCATCTTACCTGTCTCCTGAGAAACCTGTATGCAGGTAAGATGCAACACTTAGAACTGGACTGAACAACTGACCCACTCAAAATTGGTAAAGAAGTACAGCAAGTCTGTATATTGTCTCCCTGCTTATTTAACTTATTTTCAGAATACATCATGTGAAATGCCAGGGTGTATGAATCACAAGCTGGAATCAAGATTGCTGGGAGAAATATCAACAAACCTCAGATATGCAGATGATATCACTCTAATGGCAGAAAGTTTTGAGGAACTGAAGAGCCTCTTGATGAGGGTGAAAAAGGAAAGTGGAAAAGCTGGCTTGAAACTCAACTTGAAAAAACTAAGATCATGGCAAATAGAAGGGGAAAAACTGGATGCAGTGACAGATTTTATTTTCTGTGGCTCCCAAATCACTATGGATGGTGACCGCAGCCATGAAATCAGAAGACATTTGCTCCTTGGAAGGAAAGCTATGGCAAACCTAGATAGTATAATAAAAAGTAGAGACTTCACTTTGCCAACAAAGGTCTGTAGAGTCAAAACTAAGGTTTTTCTAGGAACAAATGTGATAGTTGGGCCAAAAAGAATGCTGAGCGCCAAAAACTGAATTGTGGTGCTGGAGAAAACTCTTGAGAGTCCATTGGACTGCAAGGAGATCAAACAAGTCAATCCTAAAGAAAACCAACCCTGAATATTCATTGGAAAGACTGATGCTGAAGTTGAAGCTCTAATACTTTGGCCAGTGATGCGAAAAACTGAAGCATTGAAAAAGACCTAACGCTGGAAAAGAATGAAGGCAAAAGAAGAAGGTGCTTCAGAGGATAAGATGTTTAGATAACATCAATGAGCATGAATTTGAGCAAACTCCAGGAGATAGTGGAGGACAGAGGAGATTGGTGTGCTATAGTCCATGGGATCACAAAGAACTGGACATGACTTAGTGACTGAACAGCAACTAAGGAATAAGGTAAGACATTTAATCATTTAAAGCCTACAGAAATAATAGGAATGACAAATATTTGTAACACTCAAAAAGACTACCAAAAGTTCTTTCTCTGAAAACTGAACTTAATGACGTGCATTTTATAATATTTTGGCAAATTAATTTTGAACAATTTCCTCTTTTAACTTAAAAAATTAGAAAAAGGTTTTGGTGTCTGGCACATCATAATCCCCATCTATTCAAAACCAATTATTTATGTCCTGTATGGCTCTCCAGAAGGGTGGCTCTTAGATAAGCTATTTTAATGTAAACCCTAATTGTTGAAGTTTTAAGTGTAATTTTATTGATAGCTCTAGTTGTAGTTACTGTATTATTGTACATTTAAAACTTATTTTGGAGTCAATGTCCTTATGTGTCCAAGCTTGCATGTGTGTACACACTCTTTCATGCACACTGACACATTTCATGTATGCACACACACAAAATGGAATTTCTACGTTTTGGGTAGAAAAGTATCATTTAATATGTAAAAACATCAGTAAATTGAGGAAAGTTTTCAGGAGGATACTCTGGATAGTTCACATTCTGACAGTCCAAGATATTCTTTCAGAAGGTGAAATGGACTAATCACACCTGACTGTTTGGCAGTTATTGATTTTTCTTCACCAGTCAACCATTAACCCTAGATAATTTGCCTCTTGAAATTAATTTTCCTGTATTGACTTCTTTTAAAAGTTTTCCTTTTTAAAAAATTCTCCCATAAGGAGGAGAAATAATTCGTTTTTTAATTAACCAACATCTGTCACAAATTTAATTGTTTTTCTCAAAGTAGAAAAATAAAGTTTGTTTTTATGCTTAATAGTGAAATAATGTATTATTGCTAGATAACCAACCTAAGTGATTTACATGGGTTGTGGGGACCAAAAATTATATTAGAAATAAATGTGAATTGAAGTCTTGAGTTTAACTATATGCACAATAGCCATTAATCACCATAAGTATTTTATTATCTTATTATCTTCTAAATACTCCTAAAAATGATTTAAGGCACATATCCAACATCTTCTAATATATAAATTAGTACAAATGCACTGCAATTGATTATTTAGAGACTGTCATATAAATTTACCAGGATTACTAGAAATTGACTATGTTCATTAATGAAAAACTGTTCTACCTCTGACTGTGCTGTACTTTATATTTCACCAGAAATTTTAACAAATTTTCACCCTATTATAATTAACTTGTCATCAGCCTGTTTACCACCATTCACATTTTCTACTTTATTCCAGATGCTGCTCCTATGTAGGTCGGCGTGGAAATGGGCCTCAGGCAATCTCTATTGGCAAGAACTGTGATAAATTTGGAATCGTCGTTCATGAACTGGGCCATGTGATAGGCTTTTGGCATGAGCACACGCGGCCAGACAGAGATAACCATGTGACTATCATACGGGAAAACATCCAGCCAGGTGAGGGACTATACAGGGCGTCAGATTTGAGGTTGACTAAACATCTTTTAATGGACTGTGCTGTTTACATTTTAATTTCTTACAAAATATGAATGGTTTTGTTGATATTGTGGCTCAACATTTTCCTTGATTAAAAAATACCTATTATGGTGTTGATTTGTTCCTGGAAATCAAATGATCTTATGCAATTTTTAGATTTGCTTTTTTTTAAAAGATTTATCTGTTTTATATCTCTGGTTCTTTCAAAAAAAATGGTGAACCATAAATTAATATTGTTAAATTTTCAAAAAGCATTTTCTATCCTTAGTTCTATAATTTATGTTGTTGGGATTTAAAAAGGGTCCAGGGTTTGTCACAAAATGTGCTGCTACCATAAAAATCTATATTATATCACAGATAGTTTCATGAGAAAATTCCAGTAAAGTGAGACATTGCCGGGATAGCCCAAATATTTTCTTGAGATTTTTCTCTTAATCTTGACTACCCTAAAGACAAATTCTTAAGAATGTTTCAAGTGTCAGTAGTTCAGTAGTTAATATGAATTTAAATTTAATTTCCTCTGACAGTTAATGTGCAATAATAACCTCATTAATAGTTTTGCATTTGTTTTACCTTTCATAAATTCATAAAGATAAGCACATTTCAATTGCCAAAAGAAAACCCCTATTGTTTAGAATTGTTTTATAAGATTGTGTGTATTTCAAGCATTGTTGTTTAGTCGCTAAGTCGTTTCTGACTGTTTTTGCAACCCCATGAACTATAGCTCGCCAGGCTCCTCTGTCCTTGGGATTTCTCAGGCAAGAATATTGGAGTGACTTGTCATTTCCTCTCCAGGGGATCTTCCTAACCCAGTGATCAAACCTCCATCTCCTGCATTGCAGGCCATGTGTTATTTCCTTATTCATAGCCAGTTTTAAGTTATTAATACAAACATTGAATTCCTAAGAATTTCCTGTGATTAACAGCATTGACCTATTTAGTCGCTCACAACATATTTGTACCAATTATTTATTGAGGCACTATTAGATATTGGAGATACTTCATGAAAATTACAGAGCTTAGTGTAGCTATGCCTATATATATATAAACATTGTAAACAAGTGAGAAAATGAGAATAGTCGTATGTTGAGAATACTGTCAGTCCAAGCAAGGTGTGACAAAATGTGCTTTAGCAAGTCGGAAGATGTCACAAAAGAACTGAAATTTAGAAGTAAAGGGTTTCTAAGTGCAGAAAAGACTGATGGAATATCTAACTGGGAAAAAAAAAAAAAAGGATCATGATCAAAGCTACAATTACAGATAATTAGATTATTTTCATCTGCTCATAAGGCTGCATGGTAAGTTACAAGTGGGAGATTAGTTGGTAATTACCAAAGGGGATTAGATCATAAGGATTTTCTATAAGAAGCCAGGAAATTTATCCTGGCTTTTATCCTAGAGATTTTATCCTCTAGCTACTGGAGAATAATCAAAGGATTGAAAGCAGAACAAGTTCAGATGTAAAAGAGAAAAAGATTTCTTTCAGCTTGTAGGTATTATTAACTGAGAATGGGGTTATGGGAGTAGGGAGAATGAACCTATTAGAAGCTTAAATAAGTAGTCTATAAGAGGTGACTGAGTCCTCAGTTAGGGTGGTATAGACCAAGAAGATGAGGAAATAACATTTCAAAAATATTTTAAGAGAAGCACTATATGAAGGATGTGAAGGAAGATCTTCAAAGTTTTATTTTAGGCAACAGGGTGAGTGGTGGCACCATTAAATGAAGTAAGCTAAGAAATATGGATAAAACAAAAAGCAAAATACTTTTAAGAGGGAAAAGACAAATAATAATTTCATTTAGCATATGTTTGAATTTGAGAAGCCTTCAGATGAATGAAGTAGAGATATTTAGCAGACACAGGAAAGGTGAATCTAGACTTTAGGACATATCTAGAAAGGAATTTGATACAGGATTTGACTGTTTAGGAAAATGTTGGAGAAAGAAGGAAATAAGATTTCAGGTAGAATATGGTGAATAGCAGCATTTAAGTTATGGTTGGAGAAAATCTCTCAAAATATTAAGTTTGGTCTAAGGGGTAGGAGAAAATTTAATGAGTGTAATGTTACAGGGAAGAGATCATTTCAAGAATAAAGAAGTATTCTGTAGTGTTAAAAGAGAAGTAAATAAAATCTGTACTCTCAGTATGGAAGACTAACTCCTGAGCAGCTATCAAGGTTCATCTAATACTTTTTTATCACTGGGAGACAAAGAGGAAATAGTATTTCTGATGATTACTCCAACTACCAATTAAATGAGAAAAAGTTTTCTGTTAACTACAGTTATTAAGTTTCCTCTATTATGTTGACAAAATAACTTATAAAGGAAGTAACTTCCAAGAATGTTTCTTGCTCTTAAAATTAGGACTCTGGTTCAACATAAATTTACACACCTACAACAAGCAAGAAATGTATAAAATAAAATGTATAAAAAAAATGTATAAAATTGAGTCACTATTCAGGTTGACAGAAAAGAGTAATTTATTTAGTGAGATGTTCTGAGTATTTGGAACTCTGTGCACATTTTGTCACCCGTTTTTGGATTCAGCAATATTCTCAACATGTGACTATTCTCACTTTTCTCATTCACTTGCAATAATTTGTATGTATGAACTGTTGGCCCTCTATATTTGTAGGGTTTTGCATCCATAGATTCAACCAACCTTTGAATCGAAATTTATTCATTGTACTAAACCATTTTATATAAAGGACTTAAGCATCCACAAATTTTGGTATCCAAGAGGTTCCTAGAACCAATCTTATGCAGATACTGAAGGCTGATTGTAATTCTAATATGAAAGAATTCATGTTGGAGAATAACTTTCAACAGATCTGTGACTTACTCAGAAACTTAAGATCAAGTGTTATTCTAGGGCAATGTCTGGTAAGTGTCAACTTTAGCTTTGCATTCATATGCAAAATTAGTGAGTACGTACGATAGGAGCCAGTTTTGTACAAGGATTGGATTACTTTTAGATTAGTTTTAAGCCATTTTAGAAGAGGCCTTCAAGAATGAGGCTTTTCATTTTTTTAAAAAAAATTGTTTAGGATGAGTTCTCTGGTGCTTTGTATCTCTGATTTTCTTTTCCCTTCTTTCCTAAAATAAGTCTAATTTTCTTTACGGAGTCCATATATGGCTGTGTTCTTTTTGACCACTATGTCACATACGTGGTAAATGCTCAATTATATGCTTCAGAAGGTATTACTAAAGTTGCTTCATGTTCCACTTTCAGAAATTTTTATGAAACATTTTGCTTTACTTAAGGAGTATATTCACATATTGTGCTTAGAAGTTGAAATATCCAGTAGATTATAGGTTAATATTAATAAAATCAGCTCCATAGCTTTATAAACATCACACTTAGAATTGGATATACTAAAATATACTTACTATTTTTTAATGAAGGGTAGAGTTATAACACTTGCTTCTATCAGAGGTTAAAGACAATGTGAAGTATTTCCTGAGAAGAGTAATAATGGCCACAGAGATTTGTAGAACATGTATCTTATTATTTGGTCTGTTAGTTCACTGAAAACTATTTAATGTGTGAATTCATTGTAAAGGTGAACTAAAACATTTTTAGAGAAGGAAATGGCAACCAACTCCAGTATTCTTGCCTGGAGAATCCCGTGCACAGAAGAGCCTGGCAGACCATGGTCCACAGGGTCAGAGAGAATTGGACATGACTGAAGTGACTAAGCACAAAACACTTTACTCTGGGCTACAGGTTCTACAACTTAAGGCTGATTGTTTCATCTTTAATGCTTAAGTGATTTGGGGGGGGCTCCAAAATCACTGCAGATGGTGACTGCAGCCATGAAATTAAAAGACACTTACTCCTTGGAAGAAAAGCTGTGACCAACCTAGACAGCACATTAAAAAGCAGAGACATTACTTTGCCGACAAAGGTCCGTCTGGTCAAAGCCATGTTTTTTCCAGTAGTCATGAATGGATGTGAGAGTTGGACTATAAAGAAAGCTGAGCACAGAATAACTGATGCTTTTGAACTGTGGTGTTGGAGAAAACTCTTGAGAGTCCTTTGGACTGCAAGGAGATCGAACTAATCTATCCTAAAGGAAATCAGTCCTGAATATTCACTGGAAAGACTGATGCTAAAGCTGAAACTCCAATACTTTGGCCACCTGATGCAAAAAACTGACTCATTGAAAAGACCCTGATGCTGGGAAAGATTGAAGGTGGGAGGAGAAGGGGATGACAGAGGATGGGATGGTTGGATGGCATCACCGACTCGATGGACATGAGTTTGAGTAAGCTCCAGGAGTTGGTGATGGACAGGGAAGCCTGGAGTGCTGCAGTCCATGGGGTCGCAAAGAGTTGGACAGGACTGAGCGACTGAACTGAGTATGTCAGTCTTCTTATCACTCGTACGAAAGGTATTATGCTCTGTACATCACTCACTCTCTTTATTAGCTTTTGGGAAACTTTTTAATGTGATATTTTCAGATTGAGTAATAATATAACAATTGGAATAAAATTTAAATAGTTGCATAAACATTGTAATAGTTCTGTTCTGAACTCCAACCTTGAGTTTGGAATCTTAATACCTCAACTTTAAATTTAGATGTTTCAGAATGAGCCATAAAAACAGCCTTCTTTGGCTGCTGAAATTGTGAAAAATGGATCAATGAAACCTAAACTCTATCTGAGGAAACATTTCTTGAACCACTAATGTAGATCTACACATTTAACACTATGTTCTTTTCAGATTTCAAGAAATAATATTACAATACAGATACAAAGAGGCAATTGAGAAATCTGTTAATGTGAAGATGTCCATAAGTTAAAATGGCAGTCATGAAAAGTAAAAAAAGAAAAATTAAATCCGGAAGCATATTCTTCTAAAAAGCCTTCTGATTAGAGCTTCCTTTTCATCAAAGAGAATCTTGTTTCAGTTTTGAGTGAAACATTCTGTTGTTATTTCATCTTTAGTGACAAATTCACATAGCAAACATTTGAAATGTGTATATATACAACATATAATATTTCCCATTGTTTCATAGAAATCATTTAATACAAATAGGAAGATTTATTTATCTAAGCCAATAGAGTCATAAGAGAGAGTGGGAAACTCATTTGGTAAAAAGCATAGCTTTTATAATCACAATATTGAAAAAAAAATAGTCATTTTTTTAAAAAACAATATTAAGAGAAAGTGAAAGACTATACAAAGAAAAATCCAAAGTATGCTTTTGGTAATCTACCTTTTTGCCAAAATTAACTTATTCAGTTCAGTTCAGTTGCTCAGTCATGTCCAACTCTTTGCGATCCCATGGACTGCAGCATGCCAGGCTTCCAAGTCCATCACCAACTCCTGGAGCTTGCTCAAACTCATGTCCATTGAGTCGGTGATGCCATCCAACCATACCATCTTCTGTCATCCCCTTCTCCTCCTGCCTTCAATCTTTCCCAGCATCAGGGTCTTTTCCAATGAGTCAGTTCTTCACATCAGGTGGCCAAAGTATTGAAGTTTCAGTTTCACCATTAGTCTTTCCAATGAATAACCAGGACTGATTTCCTTTAGGATTGCCTGGCTTGACCTCCTTGCAGTCCAAGGGACTCTCAAGAGTCTTCTCCAACACCACAGTTCAAAAGCATCAATTCTTTGGCACTCAGCTTTCTTTATAGTCCAACTCTCACATCCATACATGACTACTGAAAAAAACCATAGCTTTGACTAGATGAACCTTTGTTGGCCAAGTAATGTCTCTGCGTTTTAATGTGCTGTCTAGGTTGGTCATAGCTTTTCTTCCAAGGAGTAAGTGTCTTTTAATTTCATCACTGCAATCACTATATGCAGTGATTTTGGAGCCCAGAAAAAATAGTCTCTCACTGTTTCCCCATCTATTTGCCATAAAGTGATGTCACCAGTTGCCATGATCTTAGTTTTTGGAATGTTGAGTTTTAAGCCAACTTTTTCACTCTTCTCTTCACTTTCTTTAAGAAGCTCTTTAGTTCTTCTTCGCTTTCTGCCATAAGGGTGGTGTCATCTGCATATCTGAGGTTATTGATATTTTTTCCTGGCAGTCTTGATTCCAGCTTGTGCTTATCTAGCCTGGCATTTCCCATGATGTACTCTGCATATAAGTTATATAAGCAGGGTGGCAATTTACACCTTGAGTTACTCCTTTCCCAATTTGGAACCAGTCTGTTGTTCCACGTCTGGTTCTAACTGGTGCTTCTTGACCTGCATACAGATTTCTCAGGAAGCAAGTAAGGTGGTCTGGTATTCCCATCTCTGGAAGAATTTTCCACAGTCTGTTGTGATCCACATAATCAAAGGCTTTGGCATAGTCAAAACGTGGTCCTCTAGAGAAAGGAATGGCAACCCACTTCAGTATTCTTGCCTCGAGAACTGCATGAACAGTGTGAAAATTAACTTCTTAATGAAATTCACTAATATTCTTTTAGGCTGATATTCAAGTGTACATAGTGGCGCTGCTGCTGCTGCTGCTAAGTCACTTAAGTCATGTCCGACTCTGTGCGACCCCATAGACGGCAGCCCACCAGGCTCCCCCGTCCCTGGCAAGAACACTGGAGTGGGTTGCCATTTCCTTCTCCAATGCATGAAAGTGAAAAGTGAAAGTGAAGTTGCTCAGTCTTGTCCAACTTTTAGCGACCCCATGGACTGCAGCCTACCAGGCTCCTCTGTCCATGGGATTTTCCAGACAAGAGTACTGGAGTAGGGATGTCCTCTTTTGCATGTACTTATGTGTTTGTTTGTAAATGCAGCGTCATGAAAATCAGTGATCAGCTTTCGGTAGAGAAGAGTTAGAGGACTGGGAGGGTTCTTCTATTCTCTTTTCTGTCTGTTAAGAGGTTTCTGAAACATTTCCTGTGCCTGATTCCTAGGTCAAGAGTACAATTTTCTGAAGATGGAGCCTGCGGAAGTGAACTCACTCGGAGAAAGCTATGATTTTGACAGCATCATGCATTATGCTAGGAACACCTTCTCAAGGTTGGAGTCTCAGGTTATACCTCTTGACTTTTAATTCCTTTCCTCTGTGTGGCTCCTTACAAAGTAGGCTTAGCATAGAACTAGAACAACTTTTAAATATTGCTGCTGTAGAGTACAAAAAATACTTGCTTGGTATTTATAGCCAATACCAGGCATTTGAGATTTTAAAAACACATTTCTTATCAAAATATATTCAAAGTAAAAATTTTAATGGTATAAATTATTTAATATTACTAATCATACAAAAGTTCAATTGAAATGATTACCAAACTAATCAGCATGTTAAATTGGCAAGCACTGTTAATAGAAATTAGGCATTGCAAATACAGAGCTCAGTTGTTGAACTGGAATGTTATATTCTTTTTGTGATTTGTGTTTTTATTGTATATTTTCTGTTGCTCAAGTACTAATTATACTTGAAAATAGCTATAGTAAAATAATTCTCAGAAAACATTTTAGAAAGATATTTTGCTTCATATAATTTAGAATTCTGCCATTTCCTAATCTTAGAATTATTTTGTTAGTGACTGAATGCTAATTTTAAGAGTGTAATAAATTTGAGTTTTGGTCTATTTCACTCTAAAGAAGTTATCATCAAGGCAATAGTTTCCAGGTAAGTAATATGAAGCTGTTTAAGTCATCTCTTTTTTTCCCATTTTATACCCATTTTACACTCATATGTCCATTCCACTCATTCTTTTTTTTATCATGATGTGCATTTCACAACTCATTAATGTTTATGTTTAAAGGCAATGTTTCAATCTGAAACACACATTTTCCCTTATTCTGTACTCCTTTTGTGTCTTTAAATGGTTGCTTTTCCATAAACCACAAGGTTCATGCAGTTTATCACCCCCTACACCTACCTTGGTGTTGCATGACAACTAGCCTTGACATATCAGTTTTCTTATTGTTTCAAAATTTGGGTAGTCACTTTTCCTAAATAAACTTATATTCCTATAGTGAAAGAAACTGTATGTATCTGTGAGAAGAACTGATCCAATTCACATTTTTTTTCCTGATTTTAAAGATGATTATTAACTCATACATACAGTGAAATAAAAATTACAGGAGAGGAAATATTTGGCACAGTTCTCAGGCACCACCTTCAAAGTATTTGAAAGTTTTTTTTATTATAATAAAGAAATCTCAATATCAATGGCAACCCACTCCAATATTCTTGCCTGGAGAATCCCATGGAAAAAGGAGCCTGGTGGGCTACAGTCCATGGGGTCACAAAGAGTCGGATACAACTGAGTGACTAACACACACACACACAATATCAAATGTACCATATTATCTATTTTTAAATGTACAATTTGATAGTATTAAGTTCATTCACATTGTTATGAAACAGATCTCCAGAAACTTTTCATCTTGCAAAGCTGAAACCCTATATCCATTCATTAAACTCTCCACTCTCCGCACCCCTACCCCAACCTCTGATAACCACTTGTCTACTTTCTGTTTCTATGAATTTGGCTAGTTTAGGTACCAAGTAAAATTGCACAATATTTATCATTCTGTGACTGTTGTTTTTTCCCCACCTAGCATAAAATCCTTAAGGTTCACCTATGTTGTAGCATGCAGCAAAATTTCCTTCCATTTTAAGGCTGAATAATATTCCATTGGATATATATTGACACTTTGTTTATTCATTCATTTGTTCATGGATATCCGAGTTGCTTTCACCTCTTGGCTACTGTGAATAGTGCTACCATGAACATGTGTATGTGAATGTCTCTTCAAGAGCCTGTTTTCCTTTCTTTTGGATATATACAGAGAAGTGAGATTGCTGGAATGTATGGTAGTTCTATGATTGTTTTTTGAAGAACCTCAATCAATTTTTTCATAGATGCTGCACTATTTTGCAATCTATCAACAGTGTATAAGGATTCCAATTTCTCCATATCCTCACCAACATGTTTTCTTTTCTATTTTTTCAAGTTTTGATAGTAGCCACCCTAATGGATATGGGATAATATCTCATTATGGTTTTGATTTGCATGATTAGTCATGTTGAGAATATTTTTCTATGCTTGACAATTTGTATATCATCTTTGAAAAAATATATATTCAAGTCTTCTGCCTATTTTTTTCATCAGATTACTTCATTTTTCTGTTGTTGAGTTGTAGGATTTCTTTGTGTATTCTGGTCTCTTATCAGATATATATATATATATATATATATATATATATATAGTTGGATGGCATCACTGACTCAATGGACATGAGTTTGAGTAAACTCCAGGAATTGGTGATGGACAGGGAAGCCTGGCGTGCTGCAGTCCATGTGATTGCAAAGAGTCAGACACAACTGAGCAATTGAACTGAACTGATGTATATATATGTTGGAAATATTTTATCTCCTTTTCACTCTTTTTATTGTTTGCTTTGCTATGCACAAGCCTCTTAATTAAAAATGCAATCCCACTTACCTATTTTTGCTTTTGTTTCCTATGCTTTGGGTATCATATCCAAGAAATCATTGCTATATTCACATTGCAACAAAAAGGATAAAATATCTAGGAATAAACCTACCTAAAGAGACAAAAGACCTATATGCAGAAAACAATAAGACACTAATGAAAGAAATCAAAGGTGACACAAGCAGGTGGAGAGATATACCATGTTTTTGGATTGGAAGAATCAATATTGTGAAAATGACTATACTACCCAAAGCAATCTACAGATTCAATGCAAGCCTTATCAAACTACTTTAGTATATTACACAGAACTAGACCAAAAAATTTCACAATTTGTATGGAAACACAAAAGACCCCACATAGCCAGATCATTCTTGAGAAAGAAAAATGGAATCAACCTTCCCAACTTCAGAATATACTACAAAGCTGTAGTCACCAAGATAATATGGTACTGGCACAAAAACAGAAATATAGAACAATGGAAAAGGTAGAAAGCCCAGAGACAAACCCACACAGCCATAGGCACTTTATCTTTGACAAAGGAGGCAAGAATATATGATGTATAAAAGATAGTCTCTTCAATATGTGATGCTGGGAAAACTGGACAGATACATGTAAAAGAATGAAATTAGAACATTTCCTAACAAAAATAAACTCCAAATGGATTAAATATCTAAATATAAAACCAAAATCTATAAAACTCTTAGAGGAAAACATAGGCTGAACACACTTTAACATAAATCACAGCAAGATCCTCTCTGACCCACCTCCTAGAGTAATGGAAGTAAAAACAAAAATAAACAAATGAGACCTAATTAAGCTAAATGTTTTTCCACAGTGAAGGTAACTGTAAATAAGGTGAAATGAAAATCCTCAATTGGAGAAAATAATAGCAAATGAAACAACTGACAAATGATTAGTCTCTAAAATATGCAACCTATTCATGCAGCTCAAAACCAGAAAAACAAACAAACCAATAAAAAAGTGAACATCTCTCCAAAGAAGACATGCAGATGGCTAATGAACACATGAAAAGATAATGCTCAATATCCCTCATTATTAGAGAAATGCAAATCAGAACTAAATGAAGTACCATCTCACACTGGTCAGAATAACCATCATTAAAAAAATCTACAAACAATAAATGTTAGAGAGGGTGTGGAGAAAAGGGAACTCTCTTGCACTGTTGATGGGAATGTAAATTGATGCAGCCACTACGGAGAACCGCTCGGAGACTCCTTAAAAAAAACTAGGAATAAGTCTACCATATGACCTAACAATCTCACTACTGGGCATATACTGAGGAAAAAATATTTGAAAAAGACACATGAATCCCAGTGGTCATCTCATCACTATTTACAATAGGTAGGATATGGCTGCAACCTAGATGTCCATCTACAGATGAATGGATAAAGAAGTTGTGGTACAGTGGAATATTACTCACCTATAAAACTAGTGCATTTGAGTCAGATCTAATGAGATGGAGCCTCATTATAGAGCATATTATAATAATAGAGCTTATTATACAAAGTGAAGTAATGAAGTAAGTTAGAAAGACAAATATATATTAAAGCATATATATGTAATCTAGAAAGGATGATACTGATGAACCTATTTGCAGCACAGCAAGGGAGATGCAGACATAAAGAACAGATTGTAGAAACTGAGGGAGGAGAGGGTGGCAAAATTGAGAAAATAGCTTTGAAATATATATATTACCATATGTAAAATAATGGGAATTTGCTTTATGACACACACAACTCAAATCTAATTCTCTGTGACCTAATTCTCTGTGACAACCTAGAGGTGTAGGATGGGGTGGGAAGTGGGAGGGAGATTCAAAAATAGGTATGGCTAGTTCATGTTGGTATATGGCAGAAACCAACACAGTATCATAAAGTAAGTATTCTCCAATTAAAAATAAATTTAAAAAATGAATTTTAGATTTTGAAAAAAATATATACTTTTTCTAGGGAAAATTTGAATGCCACCACTAACTTTATACTCACCATATACATTTTTAAAATTATTTTATTTTAATGGGAAGCTAATTACTTTACAATATTGTGGTGGTTTTTGCCATGCATTGACATGAATCAGCCATGGGTGTACATGTGTCCCCCATCCTGAACCTCCCTCCCACCTCCCTCCCCATCCCATCCCTCAGGGTCATCCCAGTGTAGCAGCTTATACAGAGTGAAGTAAGACAGAAAGAAAAACACCAATACGGTATGTTAATGCATATATATGGAATTTAGAAAGGTGGTAATGACAACCCTACATGCAAGACATCAAAAAAGACAGAGGTGTAAAGAACAGACTTTGGGGCTCTATGGGAGAAGGTAGGGAGGGATAATTTGAAAGAATAGCACTGAAACATGTATATTACCATATGTGAAATAGATTGCCAATCCAAGTTCATCATACACATTTAGCACACGATTTTTTTCTACTTTGATTAAAGTATTTTAAAAGACAGACACACAGTTTAAATCTAAACACTGATATATTTCTCCTTTGATTGGTTTGAGTTTGAAAAATATATATTTTTGTAAGGCATATGTGTCTTAATTTGATGACTTATGTGTGACTTGTTTCTGATTTTTTTTTTCAGGGGGATGTTTCTGGATACCATTCTCCCCTCACGTGATGATAATGGCATTCGTCCAGCAATTGGTCAGCGAACCCGCTTAAGCAAAGGAGATATTGCACAGGCAAGAAAGCTGTATAGATGTCCAGGTACTGCACCACCCAAACTCAGAAGCATAATTGAGTCTGATAGTGCTTTTCCAGATGAATGAGCCACAATTAACTCAGCTCTTTACTTGTCTCTTTTCATGCTCACGAGTAACTGAGATGCTCAATTCAAAGTTACTAATCATAAAATGAAATAGAAGAGAACTCTGGAATACCCATTGGTATAATTAAAAACAAATTGCTAGAAATCAAATTTCAAAAGCAGGGATAGTAAGCTTTATTTCCTTTAATTTAATGAATAAAAAATATAATTGTTATTAAATAGTTGCATGATTTCATAGTCAAATTATGAGTTTCCTTGCCAACATAACAAGAATATCCTTTATTTCAACTTCAGAATTCGATCCTGAATGATCTTTTATAGCAAGTACTAGTACTTTGGCCACCTCATGAGAAGAGCTGACTCATTGGAAAAGACTCAGATGCTGGGAGGGATTGGGGGCAGGAGGAGAAGGGGACGCCAGAGGATGAGATGGCTGGATGGCATCACTGACTCGATGGACATGAGTCTGAGTGAACTCCGGGAGTTTGTGATGGACAGGGAAGCCTGGCGTGCTGCGATTCATGGGGTCGCAAAGAGTCGGACACGACTGAGCAACTGAACTGATCATTAACAGTATATAAATTTAAATTTCATTAGGTGGAATTTATAACTTCGCTGCAAAAAACAAAGTTCTAATCATGTTACTAGTGAACTACTAGTTTGTTTTTATGTTTGTTTGCTAGTTTGTTAATATGTTTCCTATTAGATAAGTTTGTGAAAAAAGATTAAAGACAGGTCTTAATAACAATGTTCCAAGGGATCACTAATGCCTTACTGGTCTAAGGAAAGATAAAGCAATTATACCCCAATGGGAAAAAAAAAAAAAAAGATTCTGCTTTCAAATTGGAATTTCTTCATATCCTAGTACCTCCTGTATATGCAACATGCTTTGAAATAGCCTATATCAAAGAACATGCTTAATTTTGCTTAACACAGCATTTTCACTTTTTTGTTGTTGTTGTTATTTATGGGAAACTAATACCTGTGAGATTCAGTTTTTGTTCCAGATACTAATATCATAAATAGTAAAATAGTTCTAAAAGTTTTAGTTGTCTGCTTTTCCAATTTATACAGACATTCAGGATAAGATGGGTAAATTAATCATTGAAGTTTACATAGATTCTCATGTTTAAATTTTATTTATATATATTTAATTATTCAGAAGTTATATTAATTAAGTTTACTGTGATTATTGGTACCAGTCTAGGAAACTTTCTGATTGGGTAGCTGATTCATTCACAAAATGTAATATTTGCTCATTGACATATAGAAATGTCCACGTGGGGCAGAGAATGGTCTCATCTTCCCTTTATCCCAGTAGTCAGCAGTCTGCTGGTGAAAGAGATACTCACTGGGATGTGTGAGTGGTGGTGTGTCTTTATAAATAAGTCATTTGTTCTCTTGGTCTCTCTTTTTTGGGGGGCCTTTTTTGCCTTGTGACTCCCATTTTCTAAATATATTCTCCAATTATTTGATCTAATTTTAAGATTACTCCCCCTTTTTTTTATTTCTAAACTCCTGATACTGAGCTCTTCTAATATAGTTTCTGATCTTTATTTGCATTTTCTCTTAATATAGTTTTTCTATAGTCCCATAACCTTTTGCCTTATATTTCATACCTATACAACTGTCAATCCTAATATTCTCTTAGTAAATCTTCATCAATTAAATGTAAAGTAACATAATGAAATTAAGAAAAAATAAATATCTAAAAATAAAGAGGCTTTTGAAGATTAGAATCATGTTATGTAAAAGTGTATGTGTAGTCACTCATAGATGTAGTCACAATAGAGGTTTACAAATTTTAAAGTGGTGTTAAACATACAGTATATATACAGAATATCTACATCTATTGGATGTACATCTGTGTAGAGGTTGTAGGGATGGAAGACCAGTTTAATTGTGCAGGGAATTTAAATACTGGCAATTTTTTAAGCACTTGAACATTAAATTTATTTTTTAAATTAATATGAGGTTCTTTTTAGTTACAGAAAATCTGTAATTCCTGATATAATTCTCTGAAATTTCAAAGAGAATATCACTTATATGTGTTTATATATAATTATTGGCTCAAATATGTTGCCAACATGCAAAAAAAAAATAGTCACTTTCTCATTTATTCATACAGACCCATTTGTTCATAAAACATTTCTTAGTTCAGTTGACAGTACTACACACAGATTGTTCCAAGCCAAAACTGTGGAGGGCATTCTCTCTTCACCCCTTTTTCTGCCACACTTCCTACAACCAATCAGTCCTGCTGCCTTCTTGGTATCTATCTCACATTCTTGAAGTGAATCCCCTATCCTAGGGATCCTCACCTTTTGTCTGGATTACTACAGTGCTTCCTAATTAACCTCTTCCCTCTATTCTTACATCTCTTTAGTTCTCTGGCCATACTGCTGCTCAAGTGGCACTTCAATATGCAGATCTTACTCTGGTTATTTCAGCATAAAGACTGGTTTCCTTTCCCCTCTCTTTACCAGCCTCTTTGCTAGGTGTTTCACTTACAGCCTAGTTTCTCCCTTCTACTTCATCCAGCACCTGACACTACAGTGTGCTTACCTCCTGCTTCTTCCTCAATCCAGAAAACTCCTACTGACTCCTGGCCAAGTCCTAATTAATATTCAGGGTTTAGCTTCTATGTAACCTCCTACTTAAAAACTAACTGATCTCCCAGGATTCCCATGGTAGTAAATGCCCTATTTGCTCTGGCCTTCATGTCTAATTCCTAAAACCATCAATTCACTTGTCATTTCCCAATTAGAGTGTAATCTTTAGGACTGGAAGTAGACTTTTCCCTCAGGGTATTTTGTAGTTGTTTAGTCACTATGTGTCCAAATCTTTGCAACCCAATGGACTGCAGTAACCAGGCTTCCCCATCTTTCACTATCTCCTGGAGTTTGCTCAAACTCATGTCCATTGAGTCAGTGATGCTATCCAACCATCTCATTCCCTGTTGCCCCCTTCTCCTCCCGTCCTCAATCTTTCCAGCATGAGTCTTTTCCAATGAGATAGCTGTTCACATTAGGTGACCAAAATAATGGAGCTTCAGCTTCTGCGTCGGTCCTTCTAATGAATATTCAGGATTGATTTCCTTTAGGATGGACTGGTTTGATCTCTTTGCAGTCCAAGGGACTCTCAAGAGTCTTCTTTAGCACCATCATTCAAAAACATCAATTCTTCAACTCTCGGCCTTCTTTCTGGCCGAACTCTCACATTTGTACAATACTACTGAAAAAACCATATCTTTGACTGTACGGACCTTTGTCAGCAAAATGATATCTCTGGTTTTTAATATGCTGTCTAGGTTTGTCATAGCTTTCCTTCCAAGGAGCAAGAATCTTTTAATTTCATGGCAGCAATCACTGTTAGCAGTGATTTTCGAACCCAATAAAATAAAATATGTCACTGCTTTCCCATTTTCCCCTTCTATTTGCCATGAAGTGATAGGACCAGATGCCATGAAAGTGAAAGTGAAAGTCACTCAGTCATGTCTGACTCTTTGTGACCCCAAGTACAGTCCATGGAACTCTCCAGGCCAGAATACTGGAGTGGATACCCTTTTCCTTCTCCAGGGTTTTTTCCCAACTCAGGGATCGAACCCAGGTCTCCTGCATTGCTGGAGGATTCTTTACCAGCTGAGCCACAAGGGAAGCCCAAGAATTCTGGGGTGGGTAGCCTATCCCTTCTCCAGTGGATCTTCCTGACCCAGGAATTGAGTCGGGTCAGTATACTGCATTGCAGGCGGACTCTTTACCAGCTGAGCTATCAGGAGAGCCCCAGGGGCATCCCGAAGTTGCCATGATCTTGGTTTTTTTAATGTTAAGTTTCAAGCCAGCTTTTTCACTCTCTTCTTTCACCCTAATCAAGAGGCTTTTTAGTTCCTCTTCACTTTTTGCCAAAATCCCATGGACAGAGGAGCCTGGTGGGCCACAGTCCATGGGGTCGCAAAGAGCTGGGCACGACTGAGCAACTTCCCTTTCACTTTTCACTTTCATGCATTGGAGAAGGAAATGGCAACCCACTCCAGTGTTCTTGCCTGGAGAATCCCAGGGACGGGGGAGCCTGGTGGGCTGCCGTCTATGGGGTCGCACAGAGTCGGACACGACTGAAGCGACTTAGCAGCAGTAGCAGCAGCAGGATCTACATATCAATTAAATATTAATTAAGTGCTCAGTAAGTAGTTGCTGTATGAATGAAATAGTTGCTTTAATATGTGAAAGGTACTACACCAGATATTATGGCTAGGTAGAAGGAAGCACAGATTATGCACACAAATAGCCAATCATCTGTACAATTCTCCAGACAATGTTACTTGTCAAGGAAGTAAATCTCATCAGTAAAAGGATGCTAAAGCAGTTCTGAGAGGGGTACCTGAACTGACCTGCACCATGGAATGAGGAAGACTTCCTGGAACTGGTATCGGACTTGGCTAGGGAGTTACTGTTGAAATATATTTTAAAATATTTCAGTAATTAATTTCACCATTATGGCTCAGATGACAGTATTTCATTTTAACATTTCTTACCTTAAAATCATTTTAAATCTATATTTTATTTATTACATTTAGAAGTTTGAGAGAGCAATGGATGTATGAAGTTAATTAGGTAGTGCTAAGTTGTTTAGATATAGTTTTATTTCTTCCCCTACTCTATAGTTTATCAAGATTTTGAGGGAAGAGATTTATCTACTACAAGTTATTGTACTTTTTTTGAGTTAGTAACATTATAAAGATATTCTTTTAGAATATGGAAAAGTTATTCTCAATCCTGATATCTGGTGGATATTATAGACATTTACTACCAAAAATATCTGTAGATGGGAATACAAACAACTATAAATTTAATCATGTTATTATAACATATGAATTTGTAATAATTTCTCAGCCACACACAATCCAAGAAGCATTTATATAATTCAAAAACAGTTTTCTATCTTGGAAGGTAAAGCACACATGAGAACCATCTGTTGCACAAGTGAGATGGATCATATAATATTTAGGTTTACTTTTTATTATTAATAATTTTAAATTTTGGTGAAACACATATAACATATGTCCTATTAACAAAATTTTATTGTACAGTACAGTGCTGTCAATTATGTACACATTGTTAAACAGCAGATCTCTTTAGAAATCTCATATTTGTCTTTTTGTGTATGCCTAGCCTATCTCACTAGAATTAGGTCCTCAAGGTTCATCCCTGTTGTAGCACATGACAGATTTCTTTCTGTTTTAAGGTCGAATAATATTCCATTGTATGCATACACCATGTTTTATTTATTCATTCATCTAATGATAAGACAGTTTGTTTCTATGGCTACTCTCAGTAATATTTTAAATGAATATGTGAGTATACATATTTCTTCAACACTTTATTTTCAATTCTTTTGCATCAATTACCAGAAGTAAAGTTGCTGTATAATCTGGTAGTTCTATTTATTATTTCTGAGGAAACTCCACATTGTTTTCCACAGTGGCCGCACCATTTTACATTCCTAACAGTAGTGTAAAGTGGTTTCTCTACATCCTCACCAACACTTGCTATTTCTGTTTTTTTAATAATGGCCAACCAGCCATTGTGAGGTGATAGCTCATTGTGGTTTTGATTTTCACTTCTCTGATTATTAGTGACACTGAGCACTTTTTTCATGTATCTATTGGCCATTTGTGTGTGTTCTGTGGAGAAATGTCTATTCAAGTCCTTTGCCCATTTTAAAATTTGGTTACTTGGGGTTTGTTTTGTTGTTTGTTTGGTAAGTTCCTTCTGTGTTTTGGATACTAACCCCTTATCAGATGCATGATTTGCAAATGTTCCATTCCAAAGATTTCTTTTCATGTTATCAATTCTTTCCTTTGCTACATAGTTGTTTAGCTTGCTGTTGTCCCCTTGTCTATTTTCACTCTTATTATCTGTGCTTTTGGTTTCATATCTAAGCAATCATTGCCAAGACCTCTGTTATGATGTTTTTCACCTATGTTTTTCTTCTGGGAATTTTACAATTTGGGGTCTTACTTTTAGATCTTTCATCCACTTTGAGTTGATTGTTTTTTTAATTTAATTTTATTTTTAAACTTTACAATATTGTATTTTTTTTGTCAAATATCGAAATGAATTTGCCACAGGTATACATGTGTTCCCCATCCTGAACCCTCCTCCCTCCTCCCTCCCCATAACATCCCTCTGGGTCATCCCAGTGCACAAGCCCCAAGCATCCAGTATTGTGCATCGAACCTGGACTGGCAAATCGTTTCATACATGATATTATACATGTTTCAATGCCATTCTCCCAAATCTTCCCACCCTCTCCCTCTCCAACAGAGTCCATAAGACTGAAGTAAGCCAGAAAGAAAAACACCAATACAGTATACTAATGCACATATATGGAATTTAGAAAGATGATAACAATAACCCTGTGTATGAGACAGCAAAAGAGACACTGATGTATAGATCAGTCTTATGAGTTGATTTTTGTGGATAGTGGAAAAATGGGTTCAATTTTATTCTCTTGTATGTATGTATCTAGTTTCCCTAACACCATTTATAGAAGAGACTATCTTTGCACCATTGAAAGATCTTGGCACCTTTATCGAAGATCCCATTTTACTGTTTAGGTATGGGTTTATTTTTGGCTCTTTATTCTGTCCCATTGGTCTATATCCCTCTCTTATGCCAGTATCATACTTTTTTTAAATTTTTTTTTCTTTACAATATTGTGTTGGTTCAATTCGTAGTATGTTTTGAGGTTAAGAACAATGAAGCTTCGATTCGCAGTATGTTTTGAGGTTAAGAACAATGAAGCTTCCAGCTCTGTTTTTTTGTTTTCCCTCAACATTGTTTTGGCTATTTAGGATTTGTGATTCTACATGAATTTTAAGACTTTTCCTCCCATTTCTACAAAAATATGCCACTGGGAATTTGATAGGGATTGCATTGAATTTTAGAAATTTATCCATGCTTTGACTAGGATGGATAATATTTTAACAATATTAAGTTTTCCAATCCATGAACACATCTTTGTGTCCTCTTAAAGTTCTTTTGTCAATGTTTAGTAGTCTTCAATCTTCATGTCTTTTGCCTCAAGTTTATTTTGCCTCTTTCATTCCTAAATATTTTATTACTGAGGGGGGTTTCTTATAAAAAGAGTTATTTTCTTAATTTCATTTTCATATTGTTTATTGATAGTTAATGGATATGCAACTGAATTTTGTGTATTGATTTTATATTCTACAATTTTGTATAATTGTTTTCATTACTTCTAACAGTTTGGTTTTTTTTTTTTTTTGTCTGTGGAATGTTTATGGTTTTGTACATATAAGATCATGTCATCTGCCTACAGAGATGAAAATTCAATTTGTAAATTGTTTTTAGAATGATTTTTATTGGGAGACTGATGATAATTTTTCTTTGTATATGTATGTTTTTTTTCTCTTACATAAGACTGGGTTTTTTTTTTTTTAGCTCAAAGATACATTATAAAAATTAAGCCCACAGTTCACAGTTTCCCTACCTGTGTCAGAGGTATCTAACTGTTAAATAGAGGACTTTGGGCATCACAATACTTAACCCCTACAAAACAACTTTATGAAGTACATATTAATAAGATAGCCACTTTAAAGAACAGAAAACTGAGGTTGAAGGTTTTGAGACTTGCTTGTATGACATAACAAGGGATTATGCCATGAGTCAAACTTCTCAGTTCTCATCCATATACTAAATAGATTACTGTGTAAATGAAGAGACTATGTATTTAACTTAGTAGTGCCATCTTTGCCTTGCTAATTTTCCTTTAGTTGCTTTAGTTATAAAATTATTTTTTATACCTGAACATGAATGAACAAATGCCCAGGAAAATTTATGAGAATCTTCTGAAATAGGGATCAGGTAGCCTGGGATAGCCACATGTACTGAGGGAAATGCACAGATGATCACAACTTGGCAATTGTTGTCCACACTTCTTGCATTATAAGTAAGTGTTATATAATACATTTGTTAGATTTTTGAACTATATTCATTTTTTTTGCCTTTCAGAGAACTTTCTGTTTTATCATTTTATCAGTATAATAATGTTTGTTTACAATTGTGAGTTAATTGTTTTAATTCCACTTGAGGAAATCCAGTACCAACATTCTATGAGGCTTAGAATTACAGAATTTATTTTTAAATTGCTGTAGATTGTAGCTTTTTTCATTGAAACACACTAAATCTCCCAATGGCTATTTAGCACCTAAACTGATCATAATTAGAAGCACATTGGTTGCATTAATAAATCTTAACAAATTTTCATTTTTCTAAGGGTTTTTGTAATGTCACATTTATCAAGTATCCTTAGATGATTCATGAAAAGTGCTGATTATATATTTTTACCTTGAGCATTTTTCTTTTATTCTCAAGTTCCTTCTATCTACCTGTTAATCAGAATAAATATTGCTTGCTCTTATTTTAAATTTATTTTGTTGTACAAACACTATTTGTTGTTGTTCAGCCTCTCAGTCATGTCCGACTCTTTGTGACCATATGAACTGCAGCATACCAGGCTTCCCTTGTCCTAAACCATCTCCCGGAGTTTGCTCAAACTTATATCCATTGAGTCTGTGAGGCCATCCAACCATCTCATCCTCTGTTATCCTTTTCCTTCTGCCTTCAATCTTTCCCAGCATCAGGCTCTTTTCCAAGGAGTCAGTTCTTTGTATCAGGTGGCCAAACTATTGGCGCTTCAGCTTCAGCATCAGTCCTTCCAATGAGTATTCAGGGTGATTTCCTTTAGGATTGACTAGTTAGATCACCTTTCTATCCAAGGGACTCTTATGTGTCTTCTCCCTCATGACAGTTCAAAGGCATCAGTTCTTAAGTGCTCAGCCTTTTTTATTGTTCCAGCTCTCACATCCATACATGACTATGGGAAACACCAGAGCTTTGATTATGTGGACCTTTGTAGTTAATGTCTCTGTTTTTTAATAAACTGTCTAGGTTTGTCACTGCTTTTCTTCCAAGGAGCAAGTGTCTTTTAATTTCATAGCTGCATAAATATTTATATCATATCAAAGTCTTTTTACATCTCTATTTTATGTCTTCCAAGCCATTATTTTTGTTTCTTCATTTAAATCAAGATATGCAGAGCCATTTATAATGTATTGTTTTGATGAGACAAGAGTTCACCTGCTAGAGTTCACCTGCTGGCTCTATAATATGGTAATATATCAGGTTCTATTTCAGTCTTCTTCAGAAGGAAGGAGTTATTCTTTCAAACTGTTGAATGAAAGTTATAAACAGCTTTATATAAATATTTATATAAACTAACTGGTGTATGGGAATTGTTCATGAATTAAGGATACTTAAATCAGCTTAGATTCATTTGACTCAGATCATGTCTTGCAAAAGCAACAAGACAGTCCGTTGTAGAATGCTTCTGACTACAAACCTTGGCTGAACCAGTGAGCTAATTATCCTCTGACCTTGCCTTTGTTGAATTGGCCTATAGATATTAGTCATACTGATCTTGAGGCCGTACAGCTGACTGTTTGCTACATCAGATGACTGATAATTACTACCAAGAAGTTAGATAAGGGTTGTTGGTTGTTTGGTTGTTTAGTCGCTAAGTCGTGTCCAACTCTTGTGACCCCATGGACTGTAGCCTGCCAGGCTCCTCTCCATGGGATTCTCCAGTAGATAAGGGTAGTAAAAGAAAAATAAAATTGCTTTCCCAGTCATTTCTACTTATAATAGGGAGAAAACAGAGAATAGATAAATATCTATATCTCATTGGAAAATTTGTCTTCCATAATGTTTTATGTTTCAATTTATTCCAGTTTATTTTGAAAAAAATATTTCATTGTGTGTCATTTTGGCACCACTTTTACGGCATATTTATTCATTATTATTTACATTTTATTTTTCCCAACTTTGATACAATATTCATTATTAAAATTAACTTCACTGTACACCAAATATAATAATAAAATGTTTTATGAGGTCCCAGAATCACATCAAATAGGTACCCACTGGCTTGAATCTGAGTATGGGTGATGTATAAGTTGGCTATTTGCTCCTTGGGAATGAATGAGAAATGTCTCCATAAGGAAGAATTTTGTGTTTCATCAGGTTATTTATCTCATAATCTTGTTATATGGTTAGCTATAGCAATCCCTTTAAGTATACTGAAATTCTAGTAAGAAAGACATTTTAAAAATTACTTATAAAGGAAAAGTGTTATACAAATATATATCCTTCTCTAACACCAAAAGGCTCAAGATTCATTAGGGGTGCAAATGTCTCTTATAAAAAATAATGAATAATTTTATCTTTTTCATTAAAAAAAATCAAACATATGTTGTTTTTTTCTTTCTTTCAGCATGTGGAGAAACCCTACAAGAATCCAATGGCAATCTTTCCTCCCCAGGATTTCCAAATGGCTATCCATCTTATACACACTGCATCTGGAGAGTCTCTGTGACCCCAGGAGAGAAGGTAGTTTATCCCATCAACTGTTCTCTTTTAGTCTCAGATGCAAAGGTTCATCTTCTTTCAAATATATTTTACTTTGTTTTCTATTCTTATTTGATTAATTGAATAGCTCAGAAAATTTATGATGGGTATTATTCAAGCTCCAGGAATTTTTTGAAAGATATAATTTTGAAAAAAATAGTAAATGATCTAAAAGGGTTGACATAATACAAATTATATTCTCAGACACAATGGAATTAAGTTAAAAATCAGTATCAGAAAGATAACTAGAAAAATCCCACACATATTAAAATTGAAAAATATATATCAACTATCCCATTCATTCAAGAAGAAATTACGATAAAAATTAGAAATTATTTTCAATTATAACAAAAGTACTGAGAATTGCAAGTCTGTAAGATACATCCAATGGAGAAGGCCCTGGCACCCCACTCTGGTACTCTTGCCTGGAAACTCCCATGGATGGAGGAGCCTGGAAGGCTGCAGTTTGGGGTCACTGAGAGTTGGACACGACTGAGTGACTTCACTTTCACTTTTCACTTTCATGCATTGGAGAAGGAAATAGCAACCCACTCCAGTGTTCTTGCCTGGAGAATCCCAGGGATGGCGAGGCCTAGTGGTCTGCTGTCTATGGGGTCGCACAGAGTCGGACACGACTGAAGTGACTTAGCAGCAAGATATATCTAAAGTGTATTTAGAAGGAATATAACAAACTTATATACTCATATTAGGAAATAAAAAATACTCCAAACTAAAGAGATAGACATCCATATAAAGACACTAGAAAAAGGAGCAATAAAATAAATGGAATAGTACATAAAGGAAGAAATAAAAAATAAATTTAAAAGCATGAAACTATATGTACAAAGTATGGACAACGTTGGTACTTTGAAACAATTTAGAAAATAGATTTAGAAAACAATTAGATTTAGAAAACAATTTAGAGAAATGGATGAAAAAGATCAAGAAAAAAAGATTAACAGAGAAAGCACAATTATCCAGTAATTAACATAAAATGATTGTTATAACCATAGATGCTTTAGACACCAAAAGAACATTTTGAACATTATGCCAATAACTTTGAAAATGTAAATGAAATGGGAAAATCACTACAAAATATTACTTAGTAAGCTCTTATTCAAGAAGACATTAAAATTTTGAATGTTTCTATAACCACTAGAGAAATCAAATTACTGTTTATTTGAATTATTAGTCAAAAAGTTCTTGACAATGAAAACCCAGGCTACATGGCTTCATGAATAAGTTCTACCCAACATCCCAGTAAGAAATAAATATAGTCTTGCATAAAGTCTTCCAGAGAATCAAATAAAAAATACACTCTACTCTTTATATGCTTAGGGCTTCTTAGGTGGCTCAGTGGTAAAGAATCCACCTGTAATGAAGAAGATGTGGGTTTGATTCCTGGGTAAGGAAGATCCCTTGGAGAAGGAAATAGCAACCCACTCCAATATTCTTGCCTGAAAAATCCCATGGGCAGAGGAGCCTGGAGGGCTACAATTCATGGGTTTATGAAAGTCGGGCATGACTTAGTCACTAAACACTGAAAGGTTGTTGCTGAACGATGCAAAGACGCCGGGATTCTTGGCTTCCAGAGGAGAAGAATTCAATCTGGGGCCAGAGAGGATGCTTGATCTCTCAGAGCTTTTGTGTAATAAAGTTTTATTAAAGTATAAAGGAGATAGAGAAAGCTTCTGACATAGGCATCAGAAGGGGGCAGAAAGAGTACCCCCTTGCTAGTGTTAGCCATGGAGTTATATACTCTCTAATTAGTTATTACAGTGAATCAAAAGAATGTCTGGAGGTTGTAAAGACCTCGCTAGACCTACTCCCATAATTTACATTTTAAGATAATAGGATTAGCCAGAAGGCTTTTTCCAGAGACTGTCCTCAAGCAGGATACATTATTGTTATATAATCCTAAGGAATGTAGAGGAAAAAAAGTTTGTCCTTTCTTCCTCCTTGAGAATTCCAGACCCCTCTCTCCTTGGGGACCCCTAGACTTCTTATCAACCTCCCTAGGAAATGACTTTCTCATTCCCCTCTTTTCCTTTAGGAGAATTATGTTGCTAAGGGAAAGGGGCGTCATTTTCATTCCATAACTACTTCCTGCTATTTAGGGGTGTGGTCCCTAAATTGTTGAGGCAATATATTCCCCTAACCCTCATATTAAGGGTCTCTGATCCAGGGGCCCTAAGTAATATTTGGAAGAGGCTGTGGCGCTCTTAGGAGGTTGGACAACCATTTGTAACTTAAAAGCCTTCATGCGACTAGAAACAAATCCAATTACACAGTTACAGATGCAAGGCAAAATAGTCCTTAAAACAAGTTAAAATCAAATTAAAAGTCATATTATGTCCAGAGTTACATCAGTCCATCTTAGGATTGTTAGATGTCATCAGTTTAAGAAGAGGCATCACATGCAATTGTTGTTAAAAGTATTTGCAGACTTGGAGAAAGTCTTTCCTTGAAGTGGAGATGTCCACCACGGGAAGCCTTCCACTGATGAAGAGGGGAGTGCTCCACACACCCAGCAGTTAGACTGATTGTGAAATGCTGCGTAGGACTGAGTCCAGGACAGGAAGGCATTGTCTTGAGGCTCAAACGGCAGACTCAGGATTTTTGGAGTCAGCATACATAGGCTCACATAGATTATCAGGCCCATTTAAAAAGTGCAAAGTCAAAGCATAGAAAGTAAAGACATAAAATGAAGTCACGTAGCTCTGGTCAGGGTGCCACCTCTTAACTCGAGTGTGATGTACCCACGAATCAATTCCTCACACTTTGACAGCTGTAGGAGAAGAAAGAATAACCTGGTAAGGGCCTTCCCAGAGGGGCTCAAGGGATGGGCCCCCAAACCCCAATGTTTTTATGAGGACCTCAATTCCTGGCTCAAATAGAGGCTTGCTTGATTCAAGAGGCTGGATCAGGAGCCATCTACCAGAGTTCTGTTAATGCCTGTTGAAAAGCTGAGAGCTGAGTTACATAATTAGTTAATTCCAAGGCTTTGGGGTCTATAACAATGTCTGTGCATAAGAAAGGCCTTCCATAAATACATTCAAAGGGGGACAGTCCCTCCTTTTGGGGGGCAGTTCGAGCCCTCATTAAAGCTATGGGTAGGACTTTAATCCAATTGTCCTGCGTTTCTTGAGTTAATTTGCACATATGTCTTTTGATAATGTCATTAGCTTTTTCAACCTTTCCTGAGGATTGGGGTCTCCAGGAACAGTGTAAGTGATATTCTATTCCTAGAGCCTTAGACACCCCCTGATTTATAGCAGCTTTAAAGGTGAAGCCATTGTCACTCTGAAGCCTCTGTGGCAGCCCAAACCTGGGGATAATTTCATGGATTAAAACCTTTATAACCTCCTTAGCCTGCTCACTACTACAGGGAAAAGCCTCAATCCATCCAGTAAAAGTATCCACCCAAGCTTGTAAGCAAGAATATCCATTAGCTTTTGGCATATGAGTAAAATCAATTTCCCAGTCCTCTCCAGGATACTTTCCATTTCATTGTAACCCAGATTTTGCTAGCTTTTCAGTCCTTAGGTTATTTTTCTGACAAACCTCACACCTTTTGATAATGTTCTTTAAAGTTTTCATTACATTTTTACCTTCAAACAAACGAGAAGCCATCTGGTAAGTACTCTCTCCACCCTAATGAAAACTCTGGTGTAAACCCTTAAGAATTTTCTATTGAGCACTTTCAGGAATTATTAATTGTCCATCCTCAGATGTAACCATCATTTATCAGTAATCTTTGCTCCTCTTTTCTCATATCTTCCTAATTCTCCCTCAATATATTGTGGTTTTTCCTGTTCCACAGGACCTGTTCAGATCAAAGGCGTCTGTAGTGAAGGGCTTTCCTAAAGTGCTGCTTTTCTGGCTTGACAGTCAGCCAACTGATTACCATTGGCTACTTTACTCCCATCCCTGCTGTGCCCTTTGCAATGCATAACAGCTACTTCTTTAGGACAACATATAGCAGTTAAAAGTCTCTTGATCTCTCTGAAATGTTTAATAGGTTCTCCTGTCGCTGTTATAAACTGTCTCTCTTTCCATATTGCAGCATGAGCATGTAAAGTCAAATAAGCATACTTAGAATCAGTGTAGATATTTATCCGCTGCCCTTTGCTTAACTCTAGAGCTCAAGTCAGAGCCACAAGCTGTGCTGAGTACTGGTTCCCTGGGGGAGAGATTTTGCTTCTAAAACCTGTTCAGCAGTAACCATGGCGTAACCTGTTTTACGCTTTCCATCCCGAACAAAAGAACTGCCATCTGTAAATATTTCCATGTCAGGATTGTCTAATGGGGTATCCATTAGATCTTCTTGAACTGCATAGTTTAAAGTTAGAAATTGGGAACAATCGTGATCAGGTGTTTCATTTTCCTTCTCAGAAAGGAAAATGGCAGGATTTAAATTTCCACAAACTTTAAGCTTAGTTACTGGTCTTTCTAACAACAATGACTGATATTTAAGAAGCCTACTGTCTGTCATCCAAATATTAAACTTAGAATTTAAGATTCCACTCACACCATGAGAAGTCAGTACAGTAAGGTTTCGTCCATTAATTATTTTTAAAGCTTCAGGTGCTAATAAAGCTGCTGCCCCAATTACTCTTAGGCACTGGAGCCACCCACATGAAGTTACATCTAATTCTCTGCTTAGATAAGCAATAGGTTGCTGGTGAGGCCCTCAGGGTTGTGTCAAAATTCCCAAGGCCATACCTTTTCTTTCAGTGACAAACAAATTAAATTCTGACCCTGTGGGCAAGCTCAGAGCAGGAGCTTGCAGGAGAGCAGTCTGAAGAACCTTAAAAGCTTTTTGAGTATCTAGAGACCAAACCAGTTTGTCTGTTTGGGCCTGCTGAGTTTCAGCTATAAGTTTATATAAAGGCTGGGCAAGTTCCCCATAACCTGGAATCACAGTAGCCTGTGAGTCTCAAAAATCCTCTCAATTGTCTTAAAGTCATAGATAGGGAATGATTTCAGTTCAGTTCAGTTCAGTTCAGTTAAGTCGCTCAGTCATGTCCGACTCTGTGCGACCCCATGAATGGCAGCACGCCAGGCCTCCCTGTCCATCACCAACACCCGGAGTTCACTCAGACTCATGTCCATTGAGTCAGTGATGCCATCCAGCCATCTCATCCTCTGTCGTCCCCTTCTCCTTCTGCCCGCAATCCCTCCCAGCATCAGAGTCTTTTCCAATGAGTCAACTCTTCGCATGAGGTGGCCAAAGTATTGGAGTTTCAGCTTCAGCATCATTCCTTCCAAAGAAATCCCAGGGCTGATCTCCTTCAGAATGGACTGGTTGGATCTCCTTGCAGTCCAAGGGACTCTCAAGAGTCTTCTCCAACACCACACTTTAAAAGCATCAATTCTTTGGTGCTCAGCCTTCTTCACAGTCCAACTCTCACATCCATACATGACCACAGGAAAAACCATAGCCTTGACTAGATGGACCTTTGTTGGCAAAGTAATGTCTCTGCTTTTGAATATGCTATCTAGGTTGGACATAACTTTCCTTCCAAGGAGTAAGCGTCTTTTAATTCCGTGGCTGCAGTCACCATCTGCAGTGATTTTGGAGCCCAAAAAAATAAAGTCTGACACTGTTTCCACTGTTTCCCCATCTATTTTCCATGAAGTGATGGGACCGGATGCCATGATCTTAGTTTTCTGAATGTTGAGCTTTAAGCCAACTTTTTCCCTCTCCTCTTTCACTTTCATCAAGAGGCTTTTGAGTTCCTCTTCACTTTCTGCCATAAGGGTGGTGTCATCTGCATATCTGAGGTTATTGATATTTCTCCCAGCAATCTTGATTCCAGCTTGTGCTTCTTCCAGCCCAGCATTTCTCATGATGTACTCTGCATATAAGTTAAATAAGCAGGGTGACAATATACAGCCTTGACAAACTCCTTTTCCTATTTGGAACCAGTCTGTTTTTCCATGGCCCTAGTCCCTTCTGATATGATTAGGCCAGATATGTAGCAGATTGTTGACAAAGCTGAGCCTTTTTTCTTGATGCCTTGTAACCGCAGCCTGCCAGAAAGTTTAAGAAGTCTTCTGAGGCTCATGAACAAGCTTCCTCTGTCTCAGCACTGAGCAAAATATCATATTGTAACACGACTGCTTCGGAGCTATTAAAGTTTTGTAGATCCCATGACAAACTTTATCCAAATAAGTGAGGACTGTCACGAAATTCCTGGGGCAAAACTGTCCAGGTTACCTGAGAACCTAGCTGCGTAGGGTCCTCAAAGGCAAATAGAAATTGACTTTCCTCCCCGAAGGCACTGAATAGAAGGTATCTTTTAAATCAATTACTGAGAAATATTTGGCCCATTCAGGAATTTCAGACAATAGAGTGTAAGGATTAGGCACCATGGGGTGTAAAAGAACTACAGCTTCATTTATTATTCATAAATCTTGAGCTAGTCTCCATTTACCATTTGATTTCTTTATACCCAAAATAGGAATGTTGCAGGGACTGTTACACGGAATTAATAGTCCCTGCTCCTTTAAATTCTCAATGATGGGTTTTAACCCTTCCTTCACTTCAGGTTTCAGTGGATACTGCTTCTTATGTGGAAATAAGTGTGGGTCTTTGAGCTTGACAACTACAGGAATAACATTTTGTGCTCAACCCACAGATTTTCCATCAGCCCATACTCTAGGATTTACATTTTGTTCAATTAAAGGGAGAGAAAGGGAAGGCTCCTTATTCATGAAAACAGAGGAATGGACCTTGCTCAGTATGCTAAGTGGCTTCAGTCGTGTCCGACTCTGTGCGACCCCATGGACTGCAGCCTACCAGGATCCTCCATCCATGGGATTTTCCAGGCAAGAGTACTGGAGTGGGTTGCCATTGCCTTCTCCTTTGCTCAGTATATCCCTTTCCAAAAGGGGTGAGGGAGACTCTGGCATGATCAGAAACTTGTGTGAAAATAGCAGAGTCTCAGTTACAGCTTAAAGAACAACTGAAGTAATACCCTTTGGCTCATCCAGACAGTCCCATTATGGAAGTGGATCGGGAAGAAAGTGGGTCAGGGGCTTCAGTAAGCACGGAGTAAGTTGCCCCAGTATCTAAAAGGAAATTGACTGATTGCCCCCCCCCCCACAGTTATTAATACCTGGGGTTCCTCAGGTGTAATTAGGACGGGAGCTTGTTTGGGGACCCCAGGGCATCTTCAGTCCTGATTGTCTTGAGAGTCCGACCGCTGAAACCTACGCCTGTGAGGGCAGTCTCTCTTCCAGTGTGGTCCTTGCAGACCAGACATGGAGCCGGGGGCGGCTTAGATGCCTGAGGGCAATCCCGGTTGAGGTGCCCATCTTTTCCCCAGTAATAGCAAGCCCACCCCTTTTCCCCTGGGTCCCTCTGGGCATTTTTCTCAGGCTGTTTAAGAATAGTTCCCATATCCATTGTGAGGGCTTCTGCCTGTTCCTTTGTCTTTTTCTGCCTTTCTTTTCCTCATATTCCCTACCATAATAGACTGCCTGAGCCAGTTGTAACAGACTATCCAAAGACTGATTTGGTCCTATTTTAATAGCTTATGGCGGATATCTGGAGCCGACTAAGTGAGAAATCTATCTTTTAAGATCACTTCCCTCTTCACTTTCAGGATCAATCTCAGTGAATCTGCGAAGGGCTTCTCTCAGTCTATCTAGGAATTTACCAGGAGCTTCCTTCTCCTCCTATTCTATGTCTGCCAATTTGCCATAGTTTAAAGGCTTAGCATGCGCCTGCCTCAGTCCTTCAAGAATACATCTGACAAAATGACTCTGATCCCATCTTCCTTTAGCTGTGTTGTAGTCCCAATCTGGTTCTGTAGTTGGGACCACCTGACTCCCCATGGGGAGGGTGGCTATCTCGTCCTCCCTCTTCCCTACTGATTCATTACCAAACTGTTCATCTCCATAAGCAAGCACTTTCCCCAAAACTCAAGTCTTTGAGTCGGGAGTCAGTGTTTGTCCCAAGATATACATCACATCCTTCCAAGTAAGGTCATAAAGCAGAGTAACACCTTTAAAAGCTCTAATGTATTTTTCTGGGTCTTCTAAATAGTCTCCCAGATCCCCCTTGATTCTTTGTATTTCTTGATAAGAAAAAGGCTTATTGACTCTCATAGACTGATTATTTTTCCTGGTGAGTGCTTCATGAAGAAGTAAAAGCTTGTGTGGCTATTCCTCAGTCTCTCTGGCTGCTCTGTGCATATTATCCTAGGAGAAACCTGCTTTTCTTTAACTTTTTGTCTTCTGTCCTCCATCTCATCTAGCAAAGTTGGAGGACAGGAGGGAGCTGAAGGAGTCATACCCAAATCTATACCCTTAGGACATAAGTCTGGCATATTTTGTAGAGAGAAAAAGGGCAACACATAGGCTACTTCTACCCATTTCCCCTGTTTTCTACAGAACCGATCTAATTGTAAAACAGTATTATACTTAAGAGACCCTCCAACTGGCCACCATTTGCCATCCTCCAGTGGGTACCGTGGCCATGCAGTATCACATAGGGAGACCAGGTGTGTCTTCTTTAAGCCCTGTGGATCAAATCTATCCCAGTTTTTCAGGATACGGTTCAAAAGAGTGAGGCTGGAATTGTTAGCTCCCATCTGTAAGAGAGAAAAAAAGCGACCAGCACCCTCTTTCTACTGGAGGCGTCCCTCCTTGCTCTAGGTGGGGTTGTAGACAGACTTTACACCAAAGTTTTTCTTTCCCGGTTAGACTTAGTCTGTCCCTCACCTATGCAGGTGACATACTCGTCCCTCCCAGTTCTACCACCAAGACGGGGTCGGGATGCACCAGGGGTAGACCTGATGGCATCTCTGATGTCCAGCTCCTCACCATTAAAACCTTGCTTGCCTCTGATGCCACCCGGGGTGCAATCAGAGTATCCTTCCAGAATGCCTCCCAGGCTAAACCGCTGGGGGAAACTTTCGTCACCTGATTGCCTGTGCACGACCCTGAGTATATTCCTGACCACAATAAGACCGGTTGGAACATAAAATTGAGATGTTCCTTCCAAGTGTCACCACACCAGTATGAGAGCCTCCTAAGCATCACCACACCAGTATAAGAGTCTCCTCTGGTCCACTAAGAGCCAGCGTTACCAAAGGGGAAAAAAAAAAAAAAAAAAAAACTCCACTGTAGTTCCAATCTGAGTAAACTTTAGCCTCAGAGATTCTCTTGGAGATAGAGCTCCATCTAGCTTCCAAACTTTCCATGCCTAACAAGGCTAGGCGCTTCCTGACTACCAATCCAAGTTTGTGACCTAAGTAGCAGTACACAGTAACAGCATAGATCACAAGTCTATGATCTGACAGGTTAGGTTCGTACTTCTAAATTCCAAGGAGTTATGAAATCGTCAAAGAGACTGAAAAGTTTGACCGAGAAAGAATTCAATCCACACACTTTGCCCATTTCTGGGCGGTCCCTGAAAGAGACGTTGGGTGCCTCTTGGCATTGGCAGGTCAGTATGAACCCCCGACAGGCTTTTGCCATAAGCCGTGTGAGGTCACCACAGAACCGCAGAGCAGGGCTCCTCACTTGCTTCGTGCAGGGCATTTCATTCATTCATGCAAGAACACCGCAGACTTAGTAAAGTACAGCAGAAAACGTGTTCACTAGGAGAACAAAGAATTTGAGCTCCAAACATCCTTACCTTGTCCTGAAGAATTACAGATGAGCCCCCAAGATGAAAGGTTGTTGCTGAACGACGCAAAGGCGCCAGGATTCTTGGCCTCCGGAGGAGAAGAATTCAATCCGCAGCCAGAGAAGAGGCTTGAGTGCTCAGAGCTTTTGTGTAATAAAGTTTTATTAAAGTATAAAGGAGATAGAGAAAGCTTCTGACATAAGCATCAGGAGGCGGCAGAAAGAGTACCCACTTGCTAGTGTTAGCCATGGAGTTATATACTCTCTAATTAGTTATTACAGTGAATCAAAAGAATGTCTGGAGGTTGTAAAGACCTCGCTAGACCTACCCCCATAATTTACATTTTAAGATAATAGGATTAGCCAGAAGGCTTTTTCCAGAGACTGTCCTCAAGCAGGATACATTATTGTTATATAATCCTAAGGAATGTAGAGGAAAAAAAGTTTGTCCTTTCTTCCTCCTTGAGAATTCCAGACCCCTCTCTCCTTGGGGACCCTTAGACTTCTTATCAACCTCCCTAGGAAATGACTCTCTCAACACCAACAACAATTTATATAGTTAGCAAAACCTGATAGCCATTCTGATGACAAAAACAGTGTAAGAAAGGAAAATTTTAACCCAGACTCACATTTGAATATGTATGTAAAATCCTCCCCACATTACCAAAACAAGTGCAAATATCTATGCATGTATATGTATATATGTATCTATCTATAAATATATAAGTACCATATAAAATATATTACTATTATTATATATTTCAAAAGCAAATATATGCATGGATATGTATATATATGTATTATATATCATATATATATGTTTGTGTTTATATGTATATGTACATACATACAAGCACAGTTAAATGAATATCTCAGTTAAATCAAGAAAAAGATCTATTAATGATTTAACAGCAACGACAAACCCTCAGGAAATTAGAAAAATAAAAATATTTCATTAATTTTATGAAGAAAATCAACAAAACCTAATCCAAGTACCATTATCATTGGGCTTTCCTGGTGGTTCAGATGGTAAAGAATCTGCCTGCAATGCAGGAGACCTGGGTTTGATCCCTGGATTGGGAAGATCCCATGGAGAAGGGAAGGGCTACTCACCCCAGTATTCTTGCCTAGAGAATTCCATGGACAGAGGAGTCTGGCAGACTACAGTCCTTGGATAACAAAAAGTTGGACAGGGCTGATTGACTTTCACTTTCACTTTCACCATTATTATTGGTGACATTCTGAAAATATTTCTTTGAAATAGGTAAAAAATCAAGTGTGTCCACCAGTTTCCCCACCCTTTAAAAAAAAGTTTTGGTAGAAGTAGTAGCACATTAAGGCAAGAAAATGAAATTACACATATAATGATTAAAAAGGAAGATGTAAACTTCCCTTTATCAGATTGTTTGTTACAGAATTTTAAATTATTGAGAAGTGAAATAAATAAATGTTAATTTCTAGATTCTTTCTTAAACATCTTTCCAGACCAAGATTGTAATGATTCCTTTCTATAAGTTGTTAAATTATTTTTGTCCTTTGTTTTTCACTAGTTCATCTGGAATGACTCAAATGCATTTTAGTTTTGGTGAAAATGAAAATGCAGTTAAAGAAAAATTCGTATCCCTGATAATTGAGTGGTGTTATGAGTATGATGGTTATGGAGTTGTGCAGGATATTACTCTCATTCTCTGTGTTATACAATATGCCTATTTGTTTATTAAACTTTATACATAGTAGTTTTTATATTTTAATCCCATACCATAATTTATTCATTCTTCCTTCTCTCTCCCCTTTGATAACAACAAGTTTGTTCTTACAATGAAAATTAAATGAAACTTTTGTGTAGCATAAATAGATTTTACACATAAAAAGTTACAAAAGACATGTAATACATGAATGCATATGTTATTCTTTATATAGTTATTTTTAATTTAAGAATTATGAGTCTATGTTGTAACATAAGTTATAGATGTTGATCAATTTCTACTTATAGTCTTTGAATAAGCCCTGGAAAATATATTGTGAAAATCATTCAGTTCAGTTTAGTTCAGTTCACAACTAATGTTGTGTTAGTTTTAGGTATATAGCGAAGTGAATCTGTTATATATATATATACACTCTGTATATACACTCTGTATATATATATATACTGTGTGTATATATATATATACACACTGTATATACACTGTATATATATATACTGTATATACACTCTGTGTGTGTGTGTGTGTGTATATATATATATATATATATCTCCACAGAGTTATTATATAACTCCACAGAGTTATCTCCACCACTCTATTTTAGGTTTTTTCCCTAATAGGCCATTACAGAGTATTGAGTTTCCTGTGCAATACAGTAGGTCCATACTAATTATTTATTTATACATAGAAGTATGTGTGCTGCTGCTGCTAAATCACTTCAGTATGTCAATCCTAATATTCCAATTTATCCCTCCTCCCTTGCCTCTCAGACTCACTTCAGTCACTCACTCATGCCCAGCTCTTTGTGACCCAATGGACTGCAGCACGCCAGGCTTTCCTATCCATCACAAACTCCCAGAGCCTGCTCAAACTCATGTCCATTGAGTCAGTGATGCCATCCAACCATCTCATCCTCTGTCATCCCCTCTCCTCCTGCCTTAAATCTTTCCCAGCATCAGGGTCTTTTCCAATGAGTTAATTCTTCGCATCAGGTGGCCAAAGTATTGGAGCTTCAGCATCAGTCCTTTTGATTTCAGTGTCTTTTGATTTCATGGCTGCTGTCATCACTGCCCGCAGTGATTTTGGAGCTCAGACAAATAAATCTATCACTGTTTTCCCCTTCTATTTGCCTGGAAGTGATGGCACTGGATGCCATGATCCAACGTTTTTGAATGTTGAATTTTAAGCCAACCTTTTCACTTTCCTCTTTCATTCTCATCAAGAGGATCTTTAATTCCTCTTCCTTTCTGCCATTATAGTGGTATTATTTGTATATCTGAAGTTGTTGATATTTCTCCCAGCAATCTTGATTGCAGCTTGTGATTCATCCAGTGTGGTATTATACATGATGTACTCTGCATATTTTATTGGGCTTCAAAATCACTGGGCATGGTGACTGCAACCATGAAATTAAAAGACACTTGCTGCTTGGACGAAAGGCTATGATAAACCTAGATAGCATATTAAAAAACAAAGGTCCTTTGCTGACAAAGGTCCATATAGTGAAAGCTATGGTTTTTCCAGTAGGCATGAATGGATGTGAGAATTGGACCAAAGAAACAAATGAAAGAAGGCTGAAGGCTGAAGAATTGATACTTTCAAATTGTGGTGCTGGAGAAGACTCTTGAGAGTTCCTTGGATTTCATGTAGATCAAACTGGTCAATCCTAAAAGAAATCAACCCTAAATGTTCATTGAAAGGACTGTTGTTGAAGCTGAAGTTCTAATACTTTGGCTACCTGATGGGAAAAACTCTCTCATTGGAAAAGACCCTTATGCTAGGAAAGATTGAAAGTAAAAGGAGAGGAGGGTGGCATACGGTGAAATGGTTAGATAGCATCACTGACTCAATGAATATGAACTTGGCCTACACACAAGTTTCTCAGCAGACCAGTAAGGTGGTCTGGTATTCCCCATCCCTTTAAAATTTCCCACAGTTTGTTGTGATCCACTCAATCATAGGCTTTAGAGTAGTCAATGAAGTAGAAGTAGATGTTTTTCTGGAATTCCCTTGCTTTCTCTATGATCCAGAGAGTGTTGACAATTTGATCTGTTTCCTCTGCCTTTTCTAAACCCAAATTATACATCTGGAAGTTCTCAGTTCAGGTACTGCTGAAGCCTAGTTTGAAAGATTTTGACCTTAACCTTGCTAGCATGTGCAATGAGCACAGTTGTACAGTAGTGAACATTCTTTGGCATTTCCCTTCTTTGAGACTGAAATTAAAAGTGACCTTTTCCAGTCCTGTGGCCACTGAGTTTTCCAAATTTGCTGACATATTGAGTGCAACACTTTAACTGAATTAACCATCTTTTAGGATTTGAAATATCTCAGCTGGGATTCCATCACCTCTGTTAGCTTTGTTTGTAGTCAGTCAGTCAGTCAGTCAGTCAGTTCAGTCACTCAGTCGTGTCTGACTCTTTGCGACCCCATGAATCGCAGCACGCCAGGCCTCCCTGTCCATCACCAACTCCCGGAGTTCACTCATACTCACGTCCATCGAGTCAGTGATGCCATCCAGCCATCTCATCCTCTGTCGTCCCCTTCTCCTCCTGCCCCCAATCCCTCCCTGCATCAGAGTGTTTTCCAGTGAGTCAACTCTTCGCATCAGGTGCCCAAAGTACTGGAGTTTCAGCTTTAACACCCTTCCTAAATCCCACTTGAATTCATACACCAGGATAGTTGGCTCTGGGTGAATGACTGCAGCATCATGGTTATTGGGTCAGTAAGACTCTTTTGGTATAGTTCTTCTGTATATTCTTGCCACTTCTTCTTAATCTCTTCTACTTCAGTTCAGTCCCTACTGCTTCTGTCCATCCTTGCATGAAATATTCCCTTGATATCTCCAATTTTCTTGAAGAGATTTCTAGTCATTCCCATTCTATTGTTTTCCTCTATTTCTTTTCATTGTTCATTTAAGAAGGCTTTCTAATCTCTCCTTGCTATTCTCTTAAACTCTGCATTCAACTGGGTGTATCTTTCCCTTTCTCCCTTGCCTTTCACTTTTCTTTCCTCAGTTATGTGTAAAGCCTCCTCATATCACTTTTCCTTCTTGCATTTCTTCTTCTTTGGGATGGTTTTGATCACCAACTCCTTTACAATGTTATGAACCTCCACCTATAGTTCTTCAGGCACTCTGTCTACCAGATCTAATCCTTTAAATCTATTCATCACCTCCGCTTTATAATCATAAGGGGTTTGATTTAGGTCATACCTGAATGGCCTAACAGTTTTCCCTACTTTTTTCAATTTAAGCCTGAATTTTGTAATAAGGACCTCATGATCTGAGACATAGTCAGCTCCAAGTCTTGTTTTTGCTGACTCTATAGAGCTTCTCCATCTTTGGTTGCAAACAATATAATCAATCTGATTTCAGTATTGACCATCTGATGATGTCCATGTGTAGAGTTGTCTCTTGTCTTGTTGGAAAAGTGTGTCTGCTGTGACCAGTGTGTTCTCTTGACAAAACTCTGTTAGCCTCTGTGTTGCTTTATTTTGTACTTCAAGGCCAAACTTCCAGGTATCTCTTGACTTCCTACTTTTGCATTCTAGTCCCCTATGATGAAAAGGACATCTTTTGTTGGTGTTTGCTCTAGAAGGTCTTGTAGGTCTTCATAGAACTGGTCAATGTTGGTTTCTTTGACGTTAATGATTGAGTCCTAGTCTTGGATTACTGTCATGTTGAATGGTTTGCCTTGGAAATGAGCCAAGATCATTCTGTCATTTTTGAGATTGCACCAAGTACTGAACCAAGTATTGCACCAAAACTTTTGTTGACTATGAGGGCTTCTCCATTTCTTCTAGGGGATTCTTGTCCACAGTAGTAGAAATAATGATCATCTGATTTAAATTTAAATAAATTATATTCAGATTAGATTCCACATATAAGCCACATTATATGATATTTGTCTGTCTCTGTCTGACTTACTTCACTCAGTATGACAATCTCTAGATCCATCCATGTTTCTGCAATATACGTGTTTTTTTAAAACAAAGCATTATAGAATATGGAAAGCTTTGGAATGAGATCAATCAAATTAAATCAGTTAGTACGAGCAAGATAATATCTGGAAAAAGTTTCTCGTATCTAATTGCAGTACCCATAACATCAGCATTCAAAGTTTATTTACTTTTCTTATATGCAGGATTACTAATAAAATGGTATTTTCCAAAATGTTGAAAAGTAGGAAAAAATAAACTATCAGTTTTCTACTATATTTTTTAATATTGTTTACAATGATAAGCAAATTTATTGTTACAAATGGTGAATGAAACATACTCATCTTTCTTTCTTATATTTTTATTTTCTTTCATTTAACATTTATGCTCATTCTGGTTTTCTTTACATCTTTGCTTTTTTTTTATGTATTGAGTTATTGTTAACTTACAATTTTATATTAGTTTCAGGTGTACAGCGTACAGTATTTTTGCAGATCACACTGCCTTAAAATCATTAAACTATAACGGCTACCATTCTCTGTCCTGTACAGTGTACCATTTCTGCTTCCTTTTATACATGATAGATTTTACCTTTATATCCCACACCCCTAATTTGTCTTTCCTTCTTTCCCTCTCTCCTTTGGTAAGCACAAGTTTATGTTCCTCATCTGTGAGTATGCTTCTGTTTTTGTGTACACATTAATTTGTATTATTTTTTAGATTCCATGAAGAAGTGATTTCATACAATATTTGTCTTTCTCTCTGACTTTGCTTCACTAAGCATAGCATTCTCTATGTCCAACCATGTTGCTACGAGTGGAAGAATTTCATTCTTTTTATGGCTGAGTAATATTCATATATATGGCACATCTTCTATATCCATCCATCTGTTGATTAGCACTTGGCTTGCTGCTGTATCTTGGCTATTATAATTAGTGCTGTTACGAACATTGAGGTGCATGTGTCCTTTCAAATTAGTGTTTTCATTTTTTCCAGATATATACCCAGGGATGGAATTGTTGGACCATATGATAGTTCTATTTTTAGTTTTTTGAGGAAACTCCCTAGTGTTTAATAGAATGGCTGTACCAATTTACATTCCCACCCACAGTGTAGGTTGCTTTCCTGCTGGCTCAATCCCCTTGCGGTGCAGGAGATGCAGTTTCTATCCCTGGGTGGGGGAAAATCCCCTGGAGGAGGGCATGGCAACCCACTCTAGTCTTCTCTCCTGTAGAATCCCATGAACAGAGGAGCCTGGAGGGCTATGGTCCCTTGTCACAGAGAGTCTGTCATGACTGTAGCGACTGAGCATGCATGCACGCACATAACAGTGTAAGAAGATTCTCTATTCTCACATCCTCTCCAACATTTGCTATTTATAGACTTTTTGACTATAGCCGTTTTCACTGGTGTGAGGTGATATCTCAGTTTTGATTTTCATTTCTCAGTTAGTGATATTGAGCATCCTTTCATGTGCCTGTGTGCCATCTATGTTTCTTTTTTGCAAAAATATGTCAAAAGATTCTGTCCATTTTTGGATTGTATTGCCTTTTTGTATTGATCTGTTTATATATTTTGAATATTAACCCCTTGCTGGCAGTACGACTTGCAAACATTTATTCAGTACGTTGACTGCTTTCTTAATTATTTCCTTTCCTGTGGCAAAGCTTTTAAGTTTAATTAGGTCTCATCTGTTTACTTTTGTTTTATTTCCTTTGCCTTAGGAAACAGACAAAAAAATAATGCTATTATATATGTCAAAGAGTGCTTGGCCCATGTTTTCCTCTAGGATTTTTATGATTTCAGGCCTCTCATTTAGATCTTTAATACATTTTGAACTTCTTTTTGTATATGGTGTGAGGAAGTGTTCTAAATTCATTCTTTTAAATGTAGCTGTCTTGTTTTCTTAGCACCATTTATTGAAAAGGCTGTTTTTTCTCCATTGCATATTCACGCTTCCTTTGTTTTTGACAAGTTGACCTTTATGAGACGAATTGACCTTTATGTGGGTTTATTTCTGGGCTCTCCATTCTGTTGCATTGTTCTATATATCTGTTGTGCCAATGCAACAGATACTAGTTTTGATTACTGTAGCTTTGTGTCTAGTCTGGGATTGTGAAATATTTAACTTTGTTGTTTTTCTCAAGATTGCTTTGGCAATTCAGGGTCTTTTGTGGTTCGATATAATTATGGGATTATTTGTTCTACTTCTCTGGGAACATGTCATGGATGTTTGATAGAGATTGCATTAAATCTAGAGATTAATGGATCACTTTTACTTCTTTGGTTGTAAGCTTAATGTTTTAATTTCAAGCACCTTTTCTTTTATGATACAAATATTTAAGGATATAAATTTTTCTTTTATGAGCTACTTTGTCTGAATTTCATCAGCTTGACATATAGTATTTTTAGTTTTCAATTTTAATAATCTGCTTCATCTTTTATCATTTCTTCTAAACTCACATATTTTTAGTAACATATTTTTTATTCACAAACATAAGTTGTTTCCCAGTCTTCCTTTTCTTATCAATTTCTCTTTAGTCACTTTTTGAAGAAAGACTGTAGTCTGTATGAAGTCAGTGTTTGAAATATATTGAGGCTGACAGTATGAAATTGGAATTGACCAATAATAATTAAAACACAAAAAATCTTTGCTTGAAAATGTGTTTTGTACAATGGTTTGGTACGATCTTTTCTACATTCACATTAATCTTTTTATTCTATTTTTATATTCTCTATAGTATTGCTTTTGACTGCTTCAACTATCAAATAGTAGAAAGATACAATTTAACATATTAAAATATTATTTGCCACTTTTACTAGATTTATTAATTGGTCTTTACGGATTTAATGGGCAGCTTGGGTGGCACAGTGGTAAACTATCCACCTGTAATGCAGGATGTCTGCAATGCAGACATGGACTCAATCCCCGGGTCAGGAAGATACCCTGGAGAAGGAAAGAGAAGCCCATTCCTGTATTCTTGATGGAAAATCCCATGAACAGAGGAGATGGGTTACAGTCATTGGGACCACAAATGTGTCAAATACAACTTAGAATTTTCCTCTCCACGGATTACAGTCTTGTCATGGTGAAGGGACTTATGTAACTCAGTGAAGCTATTGGCCATTCCGTGTGGGGCCACCTGAAATGGATGGATAATAATGAAGGCTCTGACAAAACATTGTCCACTAGAGAAGGAAATGGCAGCCCACTTTAGTAGTATTGCCTGGAGAACCTCATGGACAGTATGAAATGGCAAAAAGATATGACTCCACAAGATGAGCCCCCCAGGTCAGAAGGTATCCAATATGCTACTGGGGAAGAGCAGAAGGCCATTAAAAATAGCTCCAATAAGAATGAAGCAGCTGGACCAAACGCAAATAGCATTCAGGTGTGGATGTGTCTGGTGGTGAAAGTGAAGTCAAGTGCTGTAAAAAACAATATTGCATAGGAACCTGGAATGTTAGGTCTTTGAATCAAGATAAATTAGACATGGTCAAGCAGGAGAGGCACTATCCTCTTAGGAATCAGTGAGCTTAAATTGATGGGAATTTGGTGAATTTAATTCAGATGACCGTTATATCTACTACTTTGGGCAAGAATCCATTAGAAGAAATGGAAGAACCCTCATGGTCAACAAAAGAGTCCAAAATGCAGTTCTTGGATGCAACCTTAAAAACAACAGTGTAATCTCCATTTGTTTAGACATTACCAGATGGTAAACATTGAAATCAGATTGATTATGCTCTTTGTAGCCAAAGATGGAGAAACTCTATACAGAGAGTGAAAATAAGACCTGGAGCTGACCACTGTTCAGATGATAAGCTCCTTATTGCAAAGGATCAGTCATTCAGTTGTGTCCAACTCTTTGTGGCCCATGGACCATAGCCCACCAGGCTCCTCTGTCCCTGGGATTTTCCATGCAAGAATACTGGAGTGGGTTTGCCATTCTCTTCTCCAGGGGATCTTCCTGACCCAGGGATTGAACCTGAGTCACCTCCATTGCAGGTGGATTCTTTACCATCTGAGAAAGTAAGGAAAGCCACTAGACCATTTAGGTATCCTAATCAAATCCCTTATATTATACAGCACAAGTGATGAATAGTTTCAAGAGATTAGATCTGGAAGAGAGTGTCTGAAGATCTAAGGACAGAGGTTGGTAACATTGTACAGGAGGCAGTGACCTAAATCACCAAGAAAAATGAATGAGGGCAGAATGGTCTGAGAAGGCTTTGCATTTGTAAGTAGCTGAGAAAGGAAGAGAAGCAAGAGGCAAGGGAGAAAAGGAAAGATACCCTAAACTGAATGCAGAGTTCCAGAGAATAGCAAGGAAAGATAAGAAGGCCTTCTTAAAAGAACAATGCAGAGAAATAGAGGAAAACAATGGAATGGAAAACACTAAGATCTCTTCAGGACAATTGGAGATATCAAGGGACTATCTCATGCAAAGATGGGCATGATAACAGAAATAGTGAGGACGTGACAGAGACAGAAGAGCTCTATAAGAAATGTCTTAATGACTTGGTAACCACATAATGTGGTCACTCACCTTAGGGAGCATTAGTACAGACAGAGCTAGTTGGAATGACAGAGTTCTAGCTGAGCTCTTTTTAGTCCTAAAAGACGATGCTGTTTAAGTTCTGAGTTCAATATGTCAGCAAATTTGGAAAACTCAGCAGTATCCACAGACTGGAAAAGGTCAGTTTTCATTCCAATCCCAAAGAAGCCCAGTGCCAAAGAATGTTCAGACTACCATGCTATTGCCTGTATTTCACATGCTAGCCAGATTATGCTCAAAATCCTTCAAGCTAGGTTTCAATAGTATGTGACCTGATAACTTCCAGATGTACAAGCTGGATATAGAAAAGGCAGAGGAACCAGAGATCAACTTGCCAACATACATTGGTTCATAGGAAAAGTAAAGGAATTGCAGAAAAACATCTATTTCTGCTTCATTGACTACTCTAAAGCCTTTGACTATGAGGATCACAACAAACTGTGGAAAATTAATAAAGAGATGGAAATACCAGACCGCCTTACCTACCTCCTGAGAAACCTATATCCAGGACAAGAAGCAATATTAAAGCCATACACAGAACAACAGACTGGTTCCAAATTGGGAAAGGAATACAACAAGGGTGTATATATTGTCACCCTGCTTATTTAACTTCTATGCAGAACTGTTGTTCAGTTGTTCAGTCGTGTCAGACTCTGTGACCCCATGGACTGCAGCACATCAGGCTTCCCTGTCCTTCACCATCTCCTGGAGCTTGCTCAAACTCATGTCCATTGAGTTGGTGATGCCTTTCAACCATTTTGTCATCTGTTGTCCTCTTCTCCTGCTTTCAGTCTTTCTTAGAATCATGGTCCTTTCTAATGAGTCAACTCTTCACATCAGGTACATCGTATGAAATGCTGGGCTTGATGAATCAAGATTGCTGGCAGAAATATCAGCAACCTCAGGTACACAGATGATACTACTCTAGTGGCAGAAAGTGAAGAGGAACTAAAGATCCTCTTGATGAGAGTGAAAGAGGAGAGTAAAAGCTGACTTGAAAGTCAGCATTCAAAAAAACTCAGATGATGGCATCTGTTCCCATTACTTCCTAGCTAATGGAAAGGGTGGAAACAGAGATCAATTTTATTTTCTGTGGCTCCAAAATCACTGCGGATGGTGATCGCAGCCACGAAATTAAAAGATGCTTGTTCTTTGGAAGGAAAGCTATGACAAAACTAGACAACATATTAAAAAGCTGAGACTTCACTTTGCCAACAAAGTCCGTGTAGTCAAAGCTCTGGTTTTTCCAGTAGTCATGTACACATGTGACATTTGGACCATAAAGCAGACTGAGCACCAAAGAAGATGCTCTCGAACTGTGGTGCTGGAGAAGACTCTTGAGAGACCCTTGGACTGAAGGAGATCAAACCAGTCAATCCTAAGGGAAATCAACCCTGAATATTGCTTGGAAGGGCTTATGCTGAATTGAAGCTCCAATACTTTAGCCATCTGACAGGAAGAGACAACTCATTGGAAAAAATCTTGATGCTGGGAAAGATTGAAGGCAAAAGGAGAAGAGGGTGGCAGAGGATGAGATAGTTAGACAGCATCACTGACTCAATGGCCATGGATTTGAGCAAACTCTGGGAGATAGTGAAGGACAGAGAAGCTTGTGGTGCTGTAATTCATGGAGTTACAAAGAGTCAGACATGACTTAGTGATTGAACAACAGGAAGTCTTCAGCAGAATGTGAACTAAGAACTTCCAGATGTACAAGCTGGATTTTGAAGAGGCAGAGGAACCAATTATCAAATTACCAATACTTTTTGGATGATGGAGAAGACAAGAGAGTTCAAACAAAACATCAACTTCTGCTTCATTGATGATGCTAAAGCCTTTAACTAAATGGGTTGCAAGAAACTTTGAAAAATTCTTAAAGAGATAGGAGTATCAGACCCCCTTACTTGTCTCCTGAGAAACCTGTATGAGGGTCAAGAAACTGCAACAGTTAGACCTGGATGTGGAACGATGGACTGTTTCAAAAGTGGGAAAGGAGTACAATATACAAGGCTGTATATTGTTGCTCTCCTTGTTTAACTTCTGTGCAGAATACATCATGCAAAGTGCTGGACTAGATTACTCACAGACTGGGATCAAGATTACTGACAGAGATATCAACAACCTCAGATAGTCAGATGTTACACTAATGGCAGAAAGTGAAGAGGAACCGAAGATCATGGTAAAAGAGGAGAGTCAGAAAGTTGTATTGAAAATCAACATTTAAAAAACTAAGATCTTGGCATCTAGTCCCATTCCTTCATGACAAATAGAAGGGGAAAAAGTGGAAATGGTGACAGATTTTACTTTCTTCTTCTCCATAATCACTGTGAATGGTGCCTGCAGCCATGAAATTAAAACACACTTGCTCCTTGGAAGGAATGCTATCAGAAACCTAGACAGCATATCAAAAATCAGAGACATTACTTTGCTACAGACATCGGTAGAGTCAAAACTATGGTTTTTCCAGTAGTCATGTATGGATGTGATAGTTGGTCCTTAAAGAAGGCTCAGCACCAAAGAATTGATGCTTTTGAATTGTGGTATCAGAGAAGACTCTTGAGAGTCCTTTGAACTGAAGTAGATCAAACCAATCACTCTTAAAGGAAATCAACCTTGAATATTCATTGAAGGACTGATGCTGAAGTTGAAGCCCCAATGCTTTGGCCACCTGATGCAAAGAGGTGACTCATTGGAAAAGACCTGATGCTGGGAAAGATTGAAGGCAAAAGGAGAAGGGAGCAGCAGAGTATAACCAACTCAATGGACATGAAGTTTAGCGAATCTGAGATAGAGTAGGACAGAGGAGACTGGCATTCAAAAAGTTGGACATGACTTAGTGACTGAGGAACAACAGTTTTAAAATATTTTACACTATATTATATACTGTATACTTAAAGTTTAGAATATTGGTTTTCTGATAAAATGTATCATTATATAAGGAATCTATCATTATTCATGTTTTAGTTAAAGCTCTGGTTTTTATGATATTAATAAATCTTCTTTCTTTTGATTAATGTTTCACCTGGTATATCTTTATCTTACTTTACACATTTAGTCTTTCAAGATATATTTCTCAGGTATATCACTTTTAGACAGAAAATAGTTTGATTTTATTTTTTTATTTGAATCTAAGAGAGCAAGTTTTGTTTTTAAATAGAGTGCTTATTGTAGTTACATCTATTATGGTTATTGATGTATTATGGCTTCCTTTTTTCATTCTCTGTGTCCCAGCTGTTTTGTTTTTTGTTTGTTTGTTTTTATGTTTTGCCTTCTTATGTATTGAATTATGGTTTAAATTCCCTCATTATATTTTTCTTTTCTGTACTGGTTTGGAAATTTTACATGTGTATTCTGTTATTTTGTATCTTTTCCTACTAGCCTACTCTTTTAATGGAGTCATATATAATTAGTATCTTTATCCTTCTCCCAAGCCATTAAATGATTCTAAAAATAAGATTATGATTCACATTGTTACATCCTATTGTTTTGTTTTGTTTTCAAGCTTCTTTTCTTCTTGAAATAAATGAAATGCTATTGTTTTTTTTTTTTTCTGTGATTAACATTTAACTATATGCAGATATTTGCCTAACATTTTTTGTGATAAAAAAACATACAATGTGAATTGCTGCCTTAATCATTTTTAAACATACAATTACGCCATGGTAAGTACATACACCCTTTGTGAAACATATCTCCAGAACTTTTTCATCTTGCAAAACTGAAACATCTTTAACAATTTTCTTTCCCTCAGATAGGATAAGCACGATTTACTTTCTATTTCTTATGAATCTGACTACTTTATATACCTCATATAAGTAAGTCACACCGTGTTTATTCTTTTGTAGAGGGCTTATTTTACTTTGCATAATGGCCTCAAATCTTATTCATGTTGTAGTGATACTTAACACAGTTCCTGGCTTTCCTCCATAAGTAGAAATCTACTAGAGGCCAGATAAGTAATTCAGGCAAGGCTTTATGGGCCCCTGTTACAGCAGAGGTAAGCAAGAACAAACAACAGCTTCCTTTGCTTGCTCATTCCCCAAGGGGATGTGAGCTTGTTACTTATATGGAGTGAAAGTAGGAGTGTGTCCAGGGGTCAGACCTGAGGGGTGGCTTAAGTGGTTTGCCCCCCCCTTCTGGTGGTGTTGAGTGCAGGGGGCATATGCAGTACCCTGCTTTTGCTCTAGGCTCTTCAGAAGTGGCAGTTGGGCTTTTTGGTCTCTTTTTATGCTTTGCCCAAAAATTGCCCTAATTGAACTTTTATGCAGTTATTTTGAGCCCTATATTGGTTCTTTGTATTTTGTTGCTCAGGGAGAAATGTGTCCAGGTACAAACATTTCAGTACTACAGCAAGGTGTCCAGGTTCCAGCCTCTCTCGGTAGCATGCATATTAAGTTCTCAGGGATTGATGGATCATTTGACAGTTCTATTTTTAATTTTTTGAGGAACTTTCATATTGTTTTTCATAGTGGCTGCGCTATTTTAGAATCTCTCCAACAGTGCACTTGGGGTCCAGTTTCTCCAAATCTTTACCAACAGGTATTATTTTCGTATCTTTTGACAGTCACCACCCTAATGGATGTGAGTCACCATCCTTATGGTTTTGATTTTCATTTCTCTGATGATTGGAAGCTTTATCTTTGTTTATTCAACACTTGTACATCATCTTTGGAGAAATGCCTCTTCAAGTCTTTTGCCTATTTTTTAAACTGGATTATTTAAATTTTCTTGTTGTGCTGTATGAGTACTTCATATATTCTTTATATGTATTTACCCCATATATATGACCTGCAAATATTATGTCATTTTCTGTAGTTGCCTTTTGACAATGTTGATTTTTTTCCTTTGCTTCACAAAAGCTTTTTAGTTAATGTAGTACTGATTATCTATTTTTTGCTTGTTTCCTATTCTTTTGGAGTCATAACCAAAAAAATCATTGTCAAATCCAATTTAATGAAGATTTTCCCCTGTGTTTCCTTCTAGGAGGTTTAGTATTATGACTTTTATGTATAGGTCTTTAATCCATTGTCGAGCTAACTTTTGTGTATGGCTTAAGATGGTAGCCTTAGTTCATTCTCTTACACGTATGTGTGTGTGTGTGTTAAGTCGCTTCAGTTGTGTCCAACTCTTCGTGATCCTATGTAGCCTGCCAGGCTTCTCTGTCCCTAGGATTTTCCAGGCAAGAATACTAGAGTGGGTTGTCATTTCCTTCTCCACTCTTACATATAAAGATCTATTTTTCCCAACAACATTTATTGAAGATTTACCAAATATTTTTATCCAGTATTCCTTCTTGCATCTCAGACTTCCATCAAATCTCATTTTGTCTAACCTATAGTTTATATTTTAGATTCAATTTTTCAGTTTAGCTTGTTTTAGTGATATTTTTCCTGTTGGAAATGTGAATTTTAAAGAATTATAGTTGATTTACAGTATTATATGTTTCAGAAGTACAACAGTGATTCAATATTTTTATATAATATAGTGTTAGTCCCTCAGTTGAACCTGACTCTTTGCGACCCCATGGACTGTGGCCTGCCAGGCTCTTCTAGAGGTCCACAGGAATCTCCAGGCAAGAATACTGGAGTGGACTGTCATTCACTTCTACAATTTTTATATATATATTATATTCCATTTTAAAAATTCTACTTGAATTCATGATAATATAATTTCATTAGATATAATTAGCTATATATTCAACTTAGAAATCAAAATTTGCAGGAATACTTTTTATTTTTTGATTGGAATACAATTGCTTTACAATGTTGTGTTAGTTTCTGCTGTATAACATGAATCAGCCATATGTATGTGTATATATATATATATATATACACCCCCTCAATCTTGAGTCTCCCTCCCACCTCCACCCTCTGTTCTAGGTGGCCACAGAGAACCGAGCTGAGTCCCCTGCGCTGTACAGTAGCTTCCTGCTGGCTATCTATTTTACACACAGCAGTGTGTATATGTCAGTGCTGCTCACAGTCCCTCATGCCTTCGCCTTCCCCCACTGCATCCACAAGTCCGTTCTCTATGTCCGCACTTCTATTCCTGCCCTGCAAATAGTATTTCTTAGGGTAGAATCCTGGAAATTCAAGTTATCAAAACTGATTTAATGAGTGCAAGAAATTTAATAGGTTAATAACAATATAAAAATAAGCTAACAACTTATTTAGAGTGATGCTAATCACTGATGAAATTTTTTCAAATTGTAATATTTCAGATACTTCTAATATAATAAAATTTATTTATAGAAACAGTGTGTAACCTTTTCATTGGTTTGACAAAGCTAGTCAAATTTTTTTTATATAAATTTATTTTATTTTAGTTGAAGGTTAATTACTTTACAATATTGTATTGGTTTTGCCATACATTAGCATGAATCCGCCACAGGTATACACGTGTTCCCCACCCTGAACCCCCCTCCCTCCTCCGTCCCCATACCATCCCTCTGGGTCGTCCCAGTGCACCAGCCTCAAGCAACCAGTATCATGCATCAAATTTGGACTTGTGATTCATTTCATATATGATATTATACATGTTTTTGATAGGTGCAGTCATATATCACATATGAAAAAATTATGAAATGCTTCACATACAAATATAAACACGTTATTGCTATATGTAATATATATAGCATATATATGCTATATATATTATATATGATTATATATATTTATTATATATATATCATCGGGTCAATCTCTATAGTTTATAAAATTGCAAATGTTTTTATTTAGTAATTTCAGAGTAATTCATTTTTATAAAAGCAGTTAGTTCATCAAATAGTAATATTAAAGGGCTTTCCAGGTGGCACTAATGGGAAAGAACCTGCCTGCCAGCGCAGGAGAAACAAGACATGGCTTCAATCCCTGGGTTGGGAAGATCCCCTGAAGGATGGCACAGCAACCCACTCCAGTATTCTTACCTAGAGAATCCATGGACAGAGGAACCTGGCTACAGTCCAAAGAGTCGCAAAGAGTTGGGCGTGATTGAAGCGACTTAGCACACAATAATTTCAAAATGGAAAAGAAAAGTTTTTCCATAATGCTGGTAACACTAGAATTTAATATATATTTAACAATGAAAAGATGGTTTAGGACTAGAATGTTTTGTTTTTAATACAATAAATAGACTTAATCTTTATTAAGTGCTTTTAGGTGCTATGCCAAATCTCTAAACTATTCATACCTCAGTGAGCTTAGTATGACAGTAATCTCCATTTTCAGAGAAGACAATGTCAACCCACTCCAGTACTCTTGCCTGGAAAATCCCATGGACGGAGGAGCCTGGTAGGCTGCAGTCCATGGGGTCGCTAAGAGTCGGGCATGACTGAGCAACTTTACTTTCACTTTTCACTTTCATACATTGGAGAAGCAAATGGCAACCCATTCCAGTATTTTTGCCTGGAGAATCCCAGGGACAGAGGAGCCTAGAGGGCTGTGGTCTATGGAGTCGCACAGAGTCAGACACGACTGAAGTGACTTAGCAGCAGCAATCTCCATTTTACATATAAAGAAAATTAAGCCTAAGAAAAGATTGAATAATCTGCCTAATATTATATAGACTACATTTGGCAGAGCTAATCATTACATATTTTTACTTATAAAGAATACCAGTTTTCCTATTTCAAAAATTAAGGAGAATGAACTAGAAAACAGGTATAGAGGTGAACAAATAAAAACAGATATATTAAAATGTAATAGATTTTAGAAAGCAGAAAACTTTACTGTGGGACTAACACACAACTATATACTGTATAGTAGGATGTATTACAATTGTCAGTTTTTCCAAAACTAATGTAGAATTTTAAGGTAATTCCAAATAACTCTCCAATAGAATTTTGTTTCATACCCAGACCAAATTTTTCTAGAGTTTATTTACAAAATAAAAGGTATGGAATAACCAAGGCAAGTTGGAAAATAATTAATGAAAGGAAGTAAATTACACTATAAGATCGTAGAAAATTGTTTCATATTTCAAATTCTGTGTTGATGTCAAAATAAGCTTCTGGAATTAACCTAAAAAGCTCAGAACTATGCCTCTGGGAATAGATTTGTAATTTACACATTTAAAGAGATGATTTCTGAAAGAAATTGGGGAAATAATTTTTCAATAAATTTTGCTGTTGTTATTTAGTTGCTCAGTAATGTCCAGCTCTTTGAGACCCCATGGACTGCAGCATAGCAGGCTTCTCTGATCTTCACTAACTCCTAGAGTTTGCTCAGACTCAAGTCTATTTAGTTGATGATGCCATCCAACCATTTCATCCTCTGTGGCATCCTTCTCCCTCTGCCTTCATCCTTTCCCAGCATAGGGTCTTTGCCAATGAGTCAGTTCTTCACATCAGGTGGCCAGAGTATTGGAGCTTCAGCTTCAGCTACAGTCCTTCCAATGAATATTCAGGACTGATCTCCTTTAGGTTTTATCTCCTTGTTGTCCAAGGGCCTCTCAAGAGTCTTCTCCAGCACCACAGATTGAAAGCATCTTCTTCAGCTGTCAGCCTTCTTTATGGTCCAACTTTCAGTCCATATATGACTACTGGACTATACATGCGTTTGTCAGCAAAACGATATCTCTAATTTTTAATATGCTGTCTAGGTTTCTCATAGCTTTACTTCCAAGGAGCAAATGTCTTTTAATTTCATGGCTGCAAACACCATCTGCAGTGATTTTGGAGCCCGAGAAAATAAAGTCTGTCACTGTTTCTACTGTTTCCCCATCTATTTGCCATGAAGTGATGGGACTGGATAACATGATCTTATTTTTTCTAATGCTTTTTAAAGTCTGATTTTTCACTCTCCTCTTTTGCCTTCTTCAAGAAGCTCTTTAGTTCCTCTTTATTTTCTTCCATAAGGGTGGTGGCATCTGCATATCTGAGGTTATTGATATTTCTCCTGGCAATCTTGATTCCAGCTTGAGGTTCATCCAGCCTGGCATTTTGCATGATGTACTCTGCATAAATGTTAAAAGGTAGGATAACAATATACAGCTTTGATGTACTCCTTTCCCAATTTGGAACCAGTCCATTGTTCCATGTCTGGTTCTGTTGCTTCTTGACCTGCATGCTGGTTTCTCAGGAGGCAGTTAAGGTGGCCCATCTCTTTAAGGATTTTCCACAGTTTGTTGTGATCTCCACAATCAAAGGCTTTAGTGTAGTCAATGAAGCAGAAGTAGATGTTTTTCTGGAATTCCCTTGCTTTTTTCATCATCCAACAGATATTGGCAATTTGATCTCTCGTTCCTCTGCCTTTTCTAAATCCAGCTTGCACATCTATCTGGACGTTCTCACTTCACATACTTTTAAGCCTATCTTCAAGGATTTTGAGCATAACCTTCCTAGCATGTGAAATAAGTGCAGTTGTGTGGTAATTTGAACATTCTTTGGCATTGTCCTTCTTTGGGATTGAAATTTCCATAAATGATTTTAATATGGAATAAAATAATTTTAATATTTTTGAAAAAACAAACATTTTATACTGTATATTTTTTTTTCTCAAGAAAGCATAAGTGATTTGTTTTTTATTTTGAAAAAGATGTCTTGAGTACATAATTGAAAATAAGAAAATGTAAAATATTTTGAGCTACTTACATCAACTAAATTTTTTACAAAACTGAAAACATACATATTAAAATCAAAATGAAGAATATTATAAAACAAATGGATGAAAGAACATTAATCCTACACATATGTAAAGAGCTATTATAAATTAAGATTTATACTATATTAGACAATGACTAAGAATGTAGAATATTTATTGTATCAGGGTAAATAGATATTTAATCAATGTATTAAACTGTTTACTGTCATTCTTTATCAAAGCAATGCTAATTGAGCCAAAAATGATATGCTGTATTTCATTTATCAAATTTTCAAAGAAGAGATAAAATTACAATATCAAATGATGGTAAGAGTACCCAACTCCTAGAACTAAACATTTAAATAACCTTTCTGTAGAACTTTAGTAACCTGTATCACATTTTGCAAAACATGCCTACACTTTATCCTAGAAATTTATCCTATAGCAATTATCTGGTTATGTGCAGGTATAGCTACTTACAACAATGAAAGATTGAAAACAAAATAAAATTTGAAAGCAAAAGAGAGCAGTGATTGAGTTTCTAAGGACTAAATGTTCTATTTTACAAAAAAATACATATTGGCCAATGTAAAAGTGAAACGTTTATTTGATAATTTCTTTTTTTTTTTTTTGAAGTAAAGTTTTTTTATTGTTTACTTTTTATTTGAAAAAAAAAAGTAGTACAATAAATTATAAAGACAGCATGGAGTTCTGATGCACACTTCACTTGGCTTAGTGATAACAGCTAACATAAATAACCACATTATCAAAAAGTTGAAACAACACTATTAACTAAACTATTATTTGGTTTCTACCAGTTTTTACTTGCATTCTTTTGATGTATGTGTGTTAGTCGCTCAGTCATGTCCGACTCTTTGTGATTCCATGGATTATAGCCCACCAGTCTCTTCTGTTGCCGTTTCCTTCTGCAGGGGTTTTGATGTATAAATTTATGAAAAATTTCTTTTTGGAGTGTAGTTGCTTTACAGTGTAAGTTTCTGCAGGATGGCAAAGTGAATCAGCTATACATATACATACATCCCCCTCTTTTGTGGATTTCCTTCCCATTTAGGTCACCACACTGTGTTGAGTAGAGTTCCCTGTGCTACTTCAGCTCTCACTGAAGTAACTTTTTATTTTTTTTAATTTTTTTAATTTTTTAATTTTTTTTTTTTTTAAATTTCAGGTATACACGTGCTCCCCATCCCGAACCCTCCTCCCTCCCCCCTCCCCACACCATCCCCCCGGGCCGTCCCAGCGCACCAGCCCCAAGCATCCAGCACCGTGCACCGAACCCGGACTGGCACCCTGCCTCACACATGACACTTCACATGCCTCAATGCCACTCCCCCAAATCCTCCCACCCTCTCCCTCCCCCACAGAGTCCACAAGACCGTTCCATACATCAGTGTCTCCTTCGCTGTCTCGTATACAGGGTTATCATTACCATCTTTCTAAATTCCATATATATGCGTTAGTATACTGTATTTATGTTTTCCTTCTGGCTTACTTCACTCTGTATAATAGGCTCCAGTTTCATCCACCTCATTAGAACTGATTCAAATGTATTCTTTTTAATGGCTGAGTAATACTCCATTGTGTATATGTATCACAGCTTTCTTATCCATTCATCTGCTGATGGACATCTAGGTTGCTTCCATGTCCTGGATATTATAAACAGTGTTGCGATGAACATTGGGGTACACGTGTCTCTTTCCTTCTGGTTTCCTCAGTGTATGCCCAGCAGTGGGATTGCTGGATCATAAGGCAGTTCTATTTCCAGTTTTTTAAGGAATCTCCACACTGTTCTCCATAGTGGCTGTACTAGTTTGCATTCCCACCAACAGTGTAAGAGGGTTCCCTTTTCTCCACACCCTCTCCAGCATTTATGATTTGTAGACTTTTGGATCGCAGCCATTCTGACTGGTGTGAAATGGTACCTCATAGTGGTTTTGATTTGCATTTCTCTGATAATGAGTGATGTTGAGCATCTTTTCATGTGTTTGTTAGCCATCTGTGTGTCTTCTTTGGAGAAATGTCTATTTAGATCTTTGGCCCATTTTTTGATTGGGTCATTTATTTTTCTGAGTTGAGCTGTAGGAGTTGCTTGTACATTTTTGAGATCAGTTGTTTGTCGGTTGCTTCATTTGCTATTATTTTCTCCCATTCTGAAGGCTGTCTTTTCACCTTGCTAATAGTTTCCTTTGATGTGCAGAAGCTTTTAAGTTTAATTAGGTCCCATTTGTTTATTTTTGCTTTTATTTCAATATTCTGGGAGGTGGGTCATAGAGGATCCTGCTGTGGTGTATGTCAGAGAGTGTTTTGCCTATATTCTCCTCTAGGAGTTTTATAGTTTCTGGTCTTACGTTGAGATCTTTAATCCATTTTGAGTTTATTTTTGTATATGGTGTTAGAAAGTGTTCTAGTTTCATTCTTGTACAAGTGGTTGACCATATTTCCCAGCACCACTTGTTAAAGAGATTGTCTTTAATCCACTGTATATTCTTGCCTCCTTTGTCAAAGATAAGGTGTCCATATGTGCGTGGATTTATCTCTGGGCTTTCTATTTTGTTCCATTGATCTATATTTCTGTCTTTGTGCCAGTACCATACTGTCTTGATAACTGTGGCTTTGTAGTAGAGCCTGAAGTCAGGTAGGTTGATTCCTCCAGTTCCATTTTCTTTCTCAAGATCGCTTTGGCTATTCGAGGTTTTTGTATTTCCATACAAACTGTGAAATTATTTGTTCTAGCTCTGTGAAGAATACTGTTGGTAGCTTGATAGGGATTGCATTGAATCTATAAATTGCTTTGGGTAGTATACTCATTTTCACTATATTGATTCTTCCAATCCATGAACATGGTATATTTCTCCATCTATTAGTGTCCTCTTTGATTTCTTTCACCAGTGTTTTATAGTTTTCTATATATAGGTCTTTAGTTTCTTTAGGTAGATATATTCCTAAGTATTTTATTCTTTTCGTTGCAATGGTGAATGGAATTGTTTCCTTAATTTCTCTTTCTGTTTTCTCATTATTAGTGTATAGGAATGCAAGGGATTTCTGTGTGTTGATTTTATATCCTGCAACTTTACTATAATCATTGATTAGTTCTAGTAATTTTCTGGTGGAGTCTTTAGGGTTTTCTGTGTAGAGGATCATGTCATCTGCAAATAGTGAGTTTTACTTCTTCTTTTCCAATTTGGATTCCTTTTATTTCTTTTTCTGCTCTGATTGCTGTAGCCAAAACTTCCAAAACGATGTTGAATAGTAATGGTGAAAGTGGGCACCCTTGTCTTGTTCCTGACTTTAGAGGAAATGCTTTAAATTTTTCACCATTGAGGATAATGTTTGCTGTGGGTTTGTCATATATAGCTTTTATTATGTTGAGATATGTTCCTTCTATTCCTGCTTTCTGAGAGTTTTTATCATAAATGGGTGTTGAATTTTGTCAAAGGCTTTTCTGCATCTATTGAGATAATCATATGGTTTTTGTTTTTCAATTTGTTTATGTGGTGTATTACATTGATTGATTTGTGGATATTGAAGAATCCTTGCATCCCTGGGATAAAGCCCACTTGGTCATGGTGTATGATCTTTTTAATGTGTTGTTGGATTCTGATTGCTAGAATTTTGTTTAGGATTTTTGCATCTATGTTCATCAGTGATATTGGCCTGTAGTTTTCTTTTTTTGTGGCATCTTTGTCAGGTTTTGGTATTAGGGTGATGGTGGCCTCATAGAATGAGTTTGAGTTACCTTCCTCTGCAATTTTCTGGAAGAGTTTGAGCAGGATAGGTGTTAGCTCTTCTCTAAATTTTGGTAGAATTCAGCTGTGAAGCCGTCTGGACCTGGGCTTTTGTTTGCTGGAAGATTTTTGATTACAGTTTCAATTTCCATGCTTGTGATGGGTCTGTTAAGGTTTTCTATTTCTTCCTGGTCAAGTTTTGGAAAGTTGTACTTTTCTAAGAATTTGTCCATTTCTTCAAGTTATTTTATGAGGAAGGAATAATACATGGTATAAATTAGAAGGCTGTCACTAAATTTATCTCTCTGAATATGAACAAGAGTTATTATTTTAAAATATTGTGACACCCTTATTACAAACATTATTTTTTTTAATTGACTTCATTTCCTTGTATTAAAGGGTTATGTTTTCAAATTATTGGTAAATTTAATAACAGGTTAAAAATTATGGGCATGAAAAGATCTAATTAAAAATTTTTTTAATTTATTTATTTTTTAAATGAAGAATCATCACTTTACAGAATTTTGTTGGTTTCTGCCAACATCAACATGAATCAATCATAGATATGCATATGTCCCTTCCCTCTTGAATCCCCCTCCCATCACCTTTCCCGTCCCACCCGTCTAGGTTGTTACAGAGCCTCAGTTTGAGTTCCCTGAGTCATACAGCAAATTCCTTTTGGCTATTCCTTTTGGTATTTTGCATATGGTAATGTAAATTTCCATGTTACTGTCCCCACGCATCCCAGCCTCTCCTTTCCCCCCCTACCATGTCCATAAATCTATTCTCTATGTCTGTGTCTCCTTTGCTGCCCTGCAAATAACTTCATAGTGCCATCTATCTAGATTCTGTATATATGCATTAGTATATGATACTTGTTTTTCTTTCTTACTTACTTCACTCTGTATAATAGCCTCTAGGTTCATCCACCTCATTAGAACTGACCTAAATGCATTCCTTTTTTTGGCTGAGTAATATTCCATCGCATATATGTACCACAGCTTCTTTATCCATTCATCTGTCAGTGGACATCTAGATTGTTTCCATGCCCTAGCTATTGTGAATAGTACTGCAATGAACATTGGGATACATGCATCTTTTTCAATTTTGGTTTCCTTGGGGTATATGCCTATTAGTGGGATTTCTGGATCATATAGTGGTTTTAGTCCTAGGTTTTTAAGAAATCACCATACTGTCTTCCATACTAGCTGTATCAATTTACATTTCCACCAACAGTGCAGGAGGATTTCCTTTTCTGCATACCCTCTCCAGCATTTAATGTTTGTAGATTTTTTGATGATGGCCATTCTGACAGGTGTGAGGCAATATCTGATTTTAGTTTTGATTTGATTAATAATGAGCAATGTTGAGCATCTTTTCATGTGTTTGTTAGCCATCTGTATATCTTCTTTGAAGAAATGTCTGTTTAGGTCTTTTTCACACTTTTTGATTGTGTTATTTGTTTCTCAGGTAGTGACTTGTATGGGCTACTTGTGTATTTTTGAAATTAATCTTTTGTCAGTTGTTTCATTTGCTATTATTTTCTCCCAATCTGAGGGTTGTTTTTTCTTTTCTTTTTTTTTTAATTTATTTTTTTAATAATTTTATTTTATTTTTAAACTTTACATAATTGTATTAGTTTTGCCAAATATCAAATGAATCCATCACAGGTATACATGTGCTCCCCATCCTGAACCCTCCTCCCTCCTCCTCCCCATACCATCCCTCTGGGTGTCTCCGTGCACTAGCCCCAAGCATCCAGTATCGTGCATTGAACCTGGACTGGTTTCTCGTTTCATACATGATATTTTACATGTTTCAATGCCATTCTCCCAAATCTTCCCACCCTCTCCTCTCCCACAGAGTCCATAAGATTGTTCCATACATCAGTGTCTCTTTTGCTGTCTCGTACACAGGGTTATTGTTATCATCTTTCTAAATTCCATGTATATGCGTTAGTATACTGTATTGGTGTTTTCCTTCTGGCTTACTTCACTCTGTATAATAGGCTCCAGTTTCATCCACCTCATTAGAACTGATTCAAATGAATCTTTTTAATGGCTGAGTAATACTCCATTGTGTATATGTACCACAGCTTTCTTATCCATTCATCTGCTAATGGAAATCTAGGTTGCTTCCATGTCCTGGCTATTATAAACAGTGCTGCGATGAACATTGGGGTACACGTGTCTCTTTCCCTTCTGGTTTCCTCAGTGTTTTTCTACTTTTTTTTTTTTTTAAGTTTCCTTTGCTGTGCAAAAGCTTTTAAGTTTGCTTAGGTTTCATTTGTTTATTTTTGTTCTTATTTCAGTTACTCTAGGAGGTGAGTCAGAGAGGATCTTGCTGTGATTTATGTCATAGAGTCTTCTGCCTATATTTTCCTCTGAGTTTTATACTTTCTGATCTTTTAAATCTTTAGCCCATTTTGAGTTTATCTTTGTGAATGGTGTTAGAAAATGCTCTAATATCATTCTTTTACAGGTTGCTATCCAGTTTTTCCAGCACCACTATTGCAGAGGCTATCTTTGCCCCATTGTATATTTTTGCTACCTTTTTCAAAAATAAGGTACCTACGCTGCTGCTGCTGCTAAGTCGCTTCAGTCGTATCTGACTCTGTGCGACCCCAAAGACGGCAGCCCACCAGGCTCCCCTGTCCCTGGGATTCTCCAGGCAAGAACACTGGAGTGGGTTGCCATTTCCTTCTCCAATGCATGAAAGTGAAAAGTGAAAGTGAAGTTGCTCAGGCGTGTCCGACTCTTCATGACCCCAGGGACTGCAGTCTACCATGCTCCTCCTGTAGGTGTGTGGGTTTATCTCTGGGCTTTCTATCTTGTTCATTGGTCTATATTTCTGGAATTTTTTTTGCCAGTACCATACTGTCTTGAAACCATAATCACAGAAAACTAGTCAATCTAATCACACTAGGATCACAGCCTTGTCTAACTCAATGAAACTAAGCCATGCCCTGTGGGGCCACCCAAAATGGGCAGGCATGGTGGAGAGGTCTGACGGAATGTGGTCCACTGGAGAAAGGAATGGCAAACCACTACAGTATTCTTGCCTTGAGAACACCATGAACAGTATTAAAAGGCCAAATGATAGGATACTGAAAGAGGAACTCCCCAGGTCGGTAGGTGCCCAATATGCTACTGGAGATCAGTGGAGAAATAACTCCCGAAAGAATGAAGGGAAGGAGCCAAAGCAAAAACAGTACCCATTTGTGGATGTGACTGGTGATAGAAGCAAGATCCGATGCTGTAAAGACCAATATTGCATACGAACCTTGAATGTTAGGTCCATGAATCAAAGCAAATTGGAAGTGGTCAAACAGGAGATGGCAAGAGTGAAGGTCGACATTCTAGGAATCAGTGAGCTAAATGGACTGGAATGGATGAATTTAACTCAGATAACCATTTTATCTACTACTGTGGGCAGGAATCCCATAGAAGAAATGGAGTAGCCAACATGGTCAACAAAAAAGTCCGAAAGCAGTTCTTGGATGCAATCTCAAAAACGACAGAATGATCTCTATTCATTTCCAAGGCAAACCATTCAATATCACCGTAGTCCAAGTCTATGCCCCAACCAGTAACGCTGAAGAAGCTGAATGGTTCTATGAAGATCTACAAGACCTTTTAGAACTAACACCCAAAAAAGATGTCCTTTTAATTATAGGGTACTGGAATGAAAAAGTTGGAAGTCAAGAAACACCTGGAGTACCAGGCAAATTTGGCCTTTGAGTATGGAATGAAACAGGGCAAAGGCTAATAGAATTTTGCCAAGAGAACGCACTGCTCATAGCAAACACCCTCTTCCAACAAGACAAAAGAAGACTCTACATATGGACACCACCAGATGATCAACACCGAAATCAGATTGATTATATTCTTTGTAGCCAAAGATGGATAAGCTCTATACAGTCAGCAAAAACAAGACTGGGAGCTGACTGTGGCTCAAATCATGAACTCCTTATTGCCAAATTCAGACTGAAATTGAAGTAGGGAAAACCACTAGACCATTCAGGTGTGACCTAAATCAAATCCCTTATGATTATACAGTGGAAGTGAGAAATATATTTAAGGGACTAGATCTGATAGAGAGTGCCTGATGAAGTATGGACAGAGGTTTGTGACATTGTACAGGGGACCAGGATCAAGACCATCCCCATGGAAAAGAAATTCAAAAAAGCAAAATGGCTGTCTGGGGAGGCCTTACAAATAGCTGTGAAAAGAAGAGAAGTGAAAAGCAAAAGAGAAAAGGAAAGGTATAAGCATGTGAGTGCAGAGTTCCAAAGAATAGCAAGAGGAGATAAGAAAGCCTTCCTGAGCGATCAATACAAAGAAATAGAGGAAAACAACAGAATGGGAAAGACTAGAGATCTCTTCAAGAAAATTAGAGATACCAAGGGGACGTTTCATGCAAAGATGGGCTCGATAAAGGACAGAAGCAGATGTTAAGAAGAGATGGCAGGAATACACAGAAGAACTGTACAAAAAAGATCTTCACGACCAAGATAATCACAACGGTGTGTTCATGCACGTAGAACCAGACATCCTGGAATGCGAAGTCAAGTGAGCCTTAGAAAGCATCACTATGAACAAAGCTAGTGATGGAATTCCAGATGAGCTTTCAAATCCTGAAAGATGATGCTGTGAAAGTGCTGCACTCAATATGCCAGCAAATTTGGAAAACTCAGCAGTGGCCACAGGACCCGACAAGGTCAGTTTTCATTACAATCCCAAAGAAAGGCAATGCCAAAGAATGCTCAAACTACCACACAATTGCACTCATCTCACACGCTAGTAAAGTAATGCTCAAAATTCTCCAAGTCAGGCTTCAGCAATATGTGAACTGTGAAATTCCAGATATTCAAGCTGGTTTTAGAAAAGGCAGAGGAACCAGAGATCAAATTGCCAACATCCGCTGGATCATCAAAAAAGGAAGAGTTCCAAAAAAACATCTATTTCTGCTTTATTGACTATGCCAAAGACTTTAACTATGTGGATCACAGTAAACTGTGGAAAAGTCTTCAAGAGATGGGAATACCAGACCACCTGACCTGCCTCTTGAGAAACCTATATGCAGGTCAGGAAGCAACAGTTAGAAGTGAACATGGAACAACAGACTGGCTCCAAATAGGAAAAGGAGTACATCAAGGCTGTATATTGTCACCCTGCTTATTTACATTATATGCAGAGTACATCATGAGAAATGCTGGGCTGGAAGAAGCACAAGCTGGAATCAAGATTGCCGGGAGAAATATCAATCACCTCAGATATGCAGATGACACCACTCTTTTGGCAGAAAGTGAAGCGGAACTAAAAAGTCTCTTGATGAAAGTGAAAGTGGAGAGTGAAAAAGTTGGCTTAAAGCTCAACATTCAGAAAACGAAGATCATGGCACCTGGTCCCCATCTATTTCATGGGAAATAGATGGGGAAACAGTGGAAACAGTGTCAGACTTTATTTTTCTGGGCTCCAAAATCCCTGCAGATGGTGACTGCAGCCATGAAATTAAAAGATGCTTACTCTTTGGAAGGAAAGTTATGACCAACCTAATAGCATATTGAAAAGCGAACATTACTTTGCCAACAAAGGTCCGTCTAGTCAAGGCTATGGTTTTTCCAGTAGTCATGTATGGATGTGAGAGTTGGACTGTGAAGAAAGCTAAGCTCCGAAAATTGATGCTTTTCAACTCTGGTGTTGGAGAAGACTCTTGAGAGTCCCTTGGACTGCAAGGAGATCCAACCAGTCCATTCTGAAGGAGATCAGCCCTGGGTGTTCTTTGGAAGGAATGATGCTGAAACTCCAATACTTTGGCCACCTCATGTGAAGAGTTGACTCATTGGAAAAGACTCTGATGCTGGGAGGGATTGTGGGCAGGAGGAGAAGGGGATGACAGAGGATGAGATGGCTGGACGGCATCACCGACTTGATGGACGTGAGTTTGAGTGAACTCCAGGAGTTGGTGATGGACAGGGAGGCCTGTCGTGCTGCAATTCATGGGGTTGCAAAGAGCTGGACACGACTGAACGACTAAACTGAACTGAACTGTTACTGTCTTGATGACTGTAGCTTTGTTGTATTGTCTGAAGTCAAGAAAGTTGATTCCTCCAGCTAAATTCTTCTTTCTCAAGATTGCTTTGACTATTCAGGGTCTTTTGCATTTCTATATGAATTGTGAAATTATTTGTTCTAGTTCTGTGAAAAATGCCATTGATAATTTGATAGGGATTGCTTTGAATCTGTAGGTTGCATTTGGTAGCATTTTCACAGTACTGATACTTCCAACCCATGAATATGGAATATCTCTCCATCTGTTTGTGTCATCTTTAATTTAGTTCATCAGTGTCTTATAGTTTTCAGTATACAGTTTAAAAATATGTTATTTTTAATTATATATATTAGAGACAAAATTATAGATGAGTATATACTGACACAATGCTTATTTCTCCCTGTTGGTTTTATAGATAGGTTTTTATTTCTTCTTCCTTTCATTTCTGCAATAAATATATATTATTATATGCAGGGGAAATATTTTTATATAAGAATTTTGTTACACAAAAATGTGAATAATGTACTTAATGCCACAGAACTGTATACTTAAATGAGTTAAAATGTTAAGTTTTATGTTTATTTTCCATAGTAAAAACTAATAAGATTGTTGATGTACATATATGTCTTGCTAGGACTGAGCCTCCTGAGATAAGATGTGCATGTGTGTATACTCAGTCATGTCTGACTCTTTTGTGACCCCATGGACTATAGCCTACCAGGCTCCTCTGTCCATGGAATTTCCCAGGCAAGAATACTGGAGTGGGTTGCCATTTCCTACTCCAGGGAATCTTTCTGACCCAGGGACCTAACCACATCTCCTGTATTGGCAGGCAGATTCTTTACTACTAATGCCACCTGGATAGCCCCTGAGAAGTTCCTATCCAATCCCAGGCTGTCCTTGATGCTGTACAGGAAATACTAGAGGTAGCCCAGAATATGCCTCTGGGAACATAGTTATATTGAGCTGACAGAAACACACAGCATCAATTCTTTCATCCCTTAGAACCAATTGACATTTCAACAAGGGCATATTGCTTTTGTCTTAACTAGAGTTAATTTTTTTTTTCTTTCCCTGTATAGCCTATTTAAAAACTATCATTTGACTTCTCATTTTGCAGAACTCTCTCTTTACAGAATCTAATGATTTACACATATATGGTCAATTTACAATATAAAATTTATATTGCCAAAGGCTAATGCTTAAATTTAGCAATTATTAGTTATAGAAAAAATCTTTGATCTTATTAAAATAAATGCATCTTCTGGCTTGTGAAAGAAATCTTTGCCATCAAGAATCTTATAAACATAGAGCAAGAAAAAGGCCTAGTAACTTAATAGGCAAACTAAAATCTAACCAAGGAAAGCAAGACTCAACTTGTCATGGATTTGCAGGGATAAAACTTGTTGGAAGATCCAGACACAACTGAAGAGAGGATATTATTTAATTCAGAGTTTGAGAGATTTGAAGAGTTTCCAGAAATAGGAAAGTGGGAAGCAGAATCCCAAGTAGAATTAAGTATACCTTGAATAAAGGAATACTCAAATCAGGGTACTTTGGCAGGACCCAATAGCAAGAGTCAGGGGTGAGTGGAATGAAGATTCTGAGGTAGTGAAAGTGAGGTAGCAAAAGTAGATTATGACCTAGAACTTTGAGCCCAGGCTTAAAAATTTGTAAGGCTGGATGTAAATGCCAACACCAGTACCATGATGGGAACTCAACTTTACCTGGATTAAAATGGTAATAGAGTACAGGATAAATTGCAAAAGAGCACAGCTGAAAAACAAAACATATCTTATGAAGCTATTGATTAACTCACAGAAGCATGGAGAGCACTGACAGTGATAAAGAAGTAGGAGAATATTTTCAAATGCATTGCAGAGTATCTATAGAAATTGGCAACTGATTAGGTACAGGGGTGGAGTGGGGATTAAGGAAAGGCAAGTATAATAAATGTTCTGATGAACAGCTGGTGATGACAAATCATAATGTCAAAATGTATATATATTATCATATACATTTAAGCAAAAAATTATTTTCATAGCCTAATCCAGTTCCTGGTTTTCACCTGTCATATAATGAATCCCTGATGGAATTAGCATCTGCCTGAGTTATACAACTAGTTTGTTGTAAAACAGGGGTTTAAACCAAGGCCTCAAATTCTCCTATCTATTCTTTAGATTTTAGATTAAGAATCCCTTACTTTAAGATGTAGAGTTTCCTGGAAAACTTTAAAATTAATGTTTTTATGTCTTCCAGCATAATTGAATTAGGTAAATTAGATTAATGTTTTTATTTATTTCCTAACTGTTTCCTAATACTTTTATTTATTTAGTAAGTGTTCGGTTAAACTCCAGGAGTTGGTGATAGACAGGGAGGCCTGGCGTGCTACAGTCCATGGGGACTACAGAGAGTTGGACACGACTGAGCGATTGAACCAACTGAACTGAACTGTTTAGGAGTTATATTGTGAGAGATGTTCAAATATGTGCCATGAAAATAATAATCTGTGAGAATCTTAACAATGTATTTAGATTACCTTAGTGTTTTTCTACACATTATTTAATTAAATTTTTCTGATTTAATTCTGCTGAGATCAGTCTTATATGATGATCTCCATTTTATAACAAGAATTCATTCAAACTCAGAAAGCTTAAGTAAACTAGCAAAATGAGAACCTAGAATTTGAACCTCAGCTTTATGAATCCCAGTTGCAAACAACTTCTAGTATAAAAATAAATGTAAATTTTCCCTTTAGTATGATATAGTTCAGCTCTGAACAAAACCTTAATTATTAATTATTTCAGAATTTGGTTAATCTTTTAGAGAGTACATACAGTAAAAAAATGATATTTTTGCTTTGTCAGCTGTACAGTTTGTTGAAATACTTAATTCTACTATTATATAAAAGCAGTCATAAACAATGTGTACAACAAAATTTTTTTTACAAAAACTGGCTGCAAGCTGGATTTGGCCCATGGGTATAGTTTACTGCTTTTGCCCCTAGTCTCATATCTGAGTAGAAAACAGTTATCTCCCTAGAGAGTTTATTAGACTTGTCCAAGCTGTTTTTGGATGGAGCCCAGAAATCAATTTTATTTTACTGCTTTGATTCTAATGTTTCTTTATAAAGAACTATTTAATAATAGTCTAATTGACAAGATTTCTATAGTGCTGAAAATGGGGAGCATCCTCAGCACTATAAAGTATAAATCTTTTTTTGATTGGTCTTTTTATGCTGCTTATGGAATTTGTTTAGGTAGTCAACAATATCTTAATTGTGCTGACAACAGTTCACTGATTATATCTTTCTCTAGAGACTTCCAGACATCTGGTCCCTTGACTGTTGATCTGCCTTTCTTCAAGACAGTTCACTCTCTAGGATTGTAAAACAAAGTCTTAATAAGCAAACTCCACAGCAGTTGAATCCATTTAACTTTGTAGAATACCAACTAAGACTCCAAATAGATCACAGGAAATCTTAGAATTGTCCCCTGTATTTCCCTCAATCCCACGTTCCAAGGGAACTATGATTGATTATAAATTATAAATGGTAACTAGATACATATAAAACATATATGTAATTGTGCTAGGTAGTTTTTATTTCATCATTGTTTGAAAAAAGATGCAACATATTTATATAAAATAGCACAATATAAAACACTCAAATATTTTTCAAGTGTTTTTGATTTGTAATTCAAGTATAGCTTCTGCTAGTAACCATAGTCAAAGGCCAGTGTTTTACTTCTGCATCAGAACCCTAAGATTTGACTTTAGAAAACTTGTCATTATTACATTTTCTGCTTCTAAAGGACTCTGTTTTACATTTAAGTAGGCCAGTTTTGTTCCTTCACAGTACTTGGAGTGTAAAATAGAAGACTAAAAACAAGATAGGAAACTGTTCTGTTTAGAGTTAGCCCCCTTCCAACTGTGTGTGTGTGTGTGTTGCAGGCTTCAAAAATTAACTATCGTAAGAAATCCAACCACATTGTTTCAATTTTGAGTAAATTCTGATCATACACATCTCTCCAATTTAGCTGAATTTTTCCTCACCAAGGAGGAAGTTGAAACTCTTTGCATGCCATTATAAAACTCTCCTTTATATCCCAGAGGGAAACCACAAAAGAACCTTGAGATCTACCATTTGTATCTGTATTCTAGTTTTCCATCTCTACTGTAATGAATAAGTTCTCATCAATTATAGTTGAAACCTGCTCATTGTTATAGGGAGAATACAAATGGAGAATGAAACTTCGTATCAGAAAGTGGTATTATTCCACATTTGTAACAAACTTAAATACAAAGTTAAGGGGGAAAACCATGAATTATTTTCCAGTTAAATCCTAAGAATAACCTAATGTTGAATTAGTATTCAGAGTTGGGAGAGCAAACATATTACAAACATATTTCAGGAAAATATGCATTTTAGTAATCAAGTATTGAGAATTATTGAAAAAGAGAGTGAAAAAAAGTCTTTTGTCCTTTGATATTTAGGAAATTCTTGTAAATATTCTTTTAGAATATTTAGAATAATAACATCAGAGAAAAAAACAAAGGAAAAGGAAAAACTATAACTAAAATAGAAATAAATAAATGAAAAGTTTTATTAAAACACACCAAATTATGCCATGCCTACTCTATTATATTTAAACAACATCATGTCTCTATTTTCACGCCCTTGATAGATTTCACTACTTGGAATCAAGAAAGTACATGTTCAAAAAAACTGATAAATGTTGAATTTAATGGTAAAATGTTAATACCACTGTAAGGTGCAATCGATTTTCATTATAGTTAGACAAATTCTTACTTTCTACCACTGTGAAATGATTATTTATTTGGCAATTAAAACCAACTGTGACATACAATTTCATCAATAATCATTGGGGTGCTAAGATATAAAATCTCTCTCTCTTTAGTTGCTAATTCATCTCCGACTCTTGCAACTCCATGGACTGTAGCCTGCTAGGCTCCTCTGTCCATGAGATTTTCCAGGCAACAATACTGTAGTGGGTTATGTTTCCTTCTCCAAAGATATAAAATACCATAAAAATATTTATGTTCATGTTGTTTCTTCATTCTCAGTTCAGTTCAGTTGCGCAGTCATGTCCGACTCTTTGTGACCCCATGGACTGCAGCACAAAAGGCTTTCCTGTCCATCACCAACTCCAAGAGCTTGCTCAAAATCATGTCCATCGAGTCGGTGATGCCATCCAACCTTCTAATCCTCTGTTGTCCCCTTCACCTCCTGCCTTCAATCTTTCCAAGCATCAGTTCAGTCAGTTCAGTTCAGTCAGCAGCACCCAGGCCTCCCTGTCTATCACCAACTCCCGGAGCTTGCTCAAACTCATGTCCATCAAGTTGGTGATGCCATCCAATCTTATCCTCTATTGTCACCTCCCCCTACTGCCTTCAGTCTTTCCCAGCATTAAAGTCTTTTCCAAAGAGACAGTTCTTCGCATCAGGTGGCCAAACTGGGAATTTCAGCTTCAGCATCAGTCTTTCAAATGAATATTCAGGATTGGTTTCCTTTAGGATTGACTGGTATGATCTCCTTGCAGTCCAAGGGACTTTCAAGAGTCTTATCTAACACCACAGTTCAAAAGCATCAATTATTTGGCACTCAGCTTTATTTATAGTCCAACTATCACCATAGCTTTGACTAGACAGACCTTTGTCAGCAAAATGTCTCAGCTTTTTAATATGCTGTCTAGGTTAGTCATAGATCCAAGGGCTTTTCACTTCATGGCTGCAGTCACCATCTGCAGTGATTTTGGAGCCCCAGAAAATAACGTATGTCACTGTTTCCATTGTTTCCTCTTCTATTTGCCATGAAGTGATAGGACTAGATGCCATGATTTTAGTTTTCTGAATGTTGAGTTTTCAACCTACTTTCTCTCTCTCATCTTTCACTTTCATCAAGAGGCTCTTTAGTGCTTCTTCGTTTTCTGCCATAAGGGTGGTGTCATCTGCATATCTGAGGTTATTGATATTTCTCCTGGCAATCTTGATTCTAGGTTGTGATTCATCCAGCCCAGCATTTCACATGATGTACTCTGCATAGAAGTTAAATAAACAGGGTGACAATTTACAGCCTTGACATACCCCTTCCCAATTTGGAACCAGTCTGTTGTTTCATGTCCAGTTCTAATTGTTGCTTCTTAACCTGAATACACATTTCTCAGGAGGTAGGTAAGGTGGTCTGGCATTCCCACCACTTTAAGAATTCTCCACAATTTGTTGTGATCCACACAGTCAAAGGCTTTGGTGTAGTCGATAAAGCAGAAGTAGATGTTTTTCTGGAACTCTCTTGCTTTTTCAATGATCCAGCAGATGTTAGCAATTTGATTTCTGGTTCCTCTGCCTTTTCTAAATCCATCTTGAACATCTGGAAGTTCATGGTTCACATACTGTTGAAGCCTGGCTTGGAAAATATTGAGCATTACTTGGCTAGCATGTGATATGTGTGAAATTGTGTGGTAGTTTGAACATTTTTGGCATTGCCTTTCTTTGGGATTGAAATGAAAACTGACCTTTTCCAGTCCTGTGACCACTGCTGGGTTTTCCAAATTTACTGGCATATTGAGTGCAGCACTTTCACAGCATCATCTTTTAGGATTTGAAAGCTCAACTGGAATTCCATCACCTCCACTAGCTTTGTTAGTAGTGATGTTTCATGAGGCCCACTTGACTTTGCATTTTAGGATGTCTGGCTCTAGGTGAGTGATCACACCATCATGATTATCTGGGTCATGAAGATCTTTTTTGTACAGTTCTTCTGGGTATTCTTGCCACCTTTTCTTAATATCTTCTGCTTTAGGTCCATACCTTTTCTGTCCTTTGTTGTGCCCATCTTGTAAAGAAACATTTCTTTGGTATCTCTAATTATCTTGAAGAGATCTCTAGTCTTTCCCATTCTATTGTTTTCCTCCATTTCTTTCAATTGATCAGTGAGGAAGGCTTTCTTATGTCTCCTTGCTCTTCTTTGGAATTCTGCATTCAAATGGGTATATCTTTCCTTTTCTCCTTTGCCTTTAGCTTCTTTTTTCTCAGCTATTTATAAGGCCTCCTCATGTAAGTAGTAAGGTTTTCCCTGCTTTCTTCAATTTAATTACAAGACCAGGAGATGACTCTGGCTCAGATTATGAACTCCTTATTGCAAAATTCAGACTTAAATTGAAGAAAGTATGGGAAACCACTACACCATTCAAGTATGACCTTAATCAAATCCCAGGATCAGGGTCTTTTTTAATGAGTGAGTCCTTCCAATGAATATTCAGGACTGACTGGTTTGATCTCCTTGCAGTCCAAGGGACTCCCAAGAGTCTTCTCCAACACCACAGTTCAAAAGCATCATTTCTTTGGCTCTCAGCTTTCTTTATGGTCCAACTCTCACATTCATACATGACTACTAGAAAAACCATAGATTTGACTAGACGGACCTTTGACAGCTAGTTAATGTCTGTTTTTTAATATGCTGTCAGGGTTTGTCATACCTTTTCTTCCAAGGAGCAAATGTCTTTCAGTTTCATGGCTGCAATCACCATCTGCAGTGATTTTGGATGCCAAGAAAATAAAGTCTCTCACTGTTTCCATCTTCATTATAGGAAGAAGTAAATTAGTTGAGGATTGCTTGAAACAGTTTGTACTTACCTTTCTGTTAAATAGTGTGCCAAGAAAGAAGTATATGCTTTCTGACACAAAAATTGTAGTACTTTTGCAAATAGGAATTCAAGACTCATTATTTTTTTCATATGCTTAAGAGTCTTCCTATATTCAGATTTTGTATTGTCACAAAAACATTCTGGTTATGCAGTTACAAACTATATTTTTATATTAGAAGTATTTCAAACATTCATAATTTTTTACTTTTAGCCAAAGTCCATTTTGATTTCTAGCGTAAAAAATGCATTCACTATACACCCTAAGCATCTTAGATATTATTAGCAGAATAGAGTTAGAATGAGTTTTTCAGTGTAAAAAGTATTGTTCAAGTGAATTTTACCTCATCAGGTATATACATTTCTTATGTCATTTTTCCTCTACTTTTTGGTGTAATCAACTGAAAAAATGTTAATTATCTGAAAAGTAAAGTCTTTTTATAAAGCAGTAAGAAAACTGTCTTTCCTTAAGTTATCCTTGAATTATCTTGAAAAGTAGCATGTCAAAGCAAAGTACAAAATAAAAGGTCATGTACAAGATCTTCTAACTTAAAAGGTCTTTGAATATATGTTCTTGAATTTAGAGAAGCATAGTGACATCTGTCTTTGATTATAGTTATATGGAGAAATTTTAATTCTAAAGCTGTATTTAAAACATTTCAAGTACACAATGATATTATATTCCTGGAATATGGCTCATGGTGGTTATTTTAACATAATTATAGATGTCTGAAATAAATTATTAAAACACAGTCATAACAAAATCATAGTTGTCATGTTTATCTAAGAAAATTCAGAATAAAATGTTTAAATAAAGATTTCTCATCTCACAATTGTTCAGTTAACTTTATAGAAGTTTGGTTTAATTGCTGAAATGTATAGTTTATTTATTGGCATTGGGCTTCTAAATTGTTAGACATTAAGTTGGGAAAATGGATTTTTTTTTAGGTTTTATTAAATAAAAAATATTGGATACTAATATAGGAAGAAAAAAAAGAATTTGCTATTAGTCTGTTTGCACAGTAGATCTGGGTTCCTAGCCATATGAAATTATAATCCTTTTTAATTTGTGTATTCTTTTTTCCATTTTGCAGATTGTTTTAAATTTTACTACAATGGACCTATACAAAAGTAGTTTGTGCTGGTATGATTATATTGAAGTAAGAGATGGGTACTGGAGGAAGTCACCTCTCCTTGGTAAGAGATTTTTTTTTCTTATTTTGCTTTTTATGTGTCTATATATATAGTCTGTCTTATCCAGAGACAGTTCTTTCAAGAGTCATCTTAGGGTTTAAGGTACATGAGACCAATATTTTAATTTTTATTATACTTTTTTCAATCATAGCAAAAATACTTACAGATAGACAACAGATTAATTTAAACCAGCTTCAACTATGAGATGGTGCTTGGATCTGAACATGATGATTTAGAATAGCTTATAGTGGATACTCATCACATATTCTATATTTTTAATTTTAAAATCAGAGTTTTAATGGGTAAACCAGATAAATTGTGTGTTTGTGTGTATATGTGTATATGTTTTGTTTTTCTTTCTTTGCTAAGGCAGTAGAGCATGAGGTGTTAGGTACACATTCAACTGCTGGCTTTCTGCACCAAAAATGTTGGTTCTTACTGTAGACATCACAGTTTTGCCTCTCAGGTTTTTGTGGCTTAGAAGGTGTGTATGTAGTTTGTGTCATAAATTGTAGCTCAAATTTGGTGCACATCAAAGTATCCTACCAACCTTTAACCACAGACCACACATTAACTTACATGAGGCACTTTCTGTTGCCCTCTGTTTCAGCTAAAGGTGAGAGCTGCTGTGAGCATGTGAGTATCTACTCTATTGATTTTTTTTTTTTTTTTGAAATTGTAACTTTCTCTTCTATTTTTAGAAGTAGCTTTGCTCAGTTGTTTTTGAGTGCCTACAGATCTTTTCTTCTTAACATCTAAAACCTGCTGAATTAACATATTTGTATTAAAAGTGATAGCAGCCTTAGTAAAGCCAATACATCTGTAGAAATGCTTAAAAATAAGCAAACATAAAGATTTGAACTAATTCGATGACAGGTTGAGGAAAACCTTGTCTTGAACATTTAGCTTCTTAGCCTTGTAGTAGTTGTTGTTCTTTAGTTAAAAAGTCCTCTCTGACTCTGTAATCCCACTGCCAGGCTCCTCTGTCCATGGGATTTCCAGGGCAAGAATACTGGAGCGGGTTGCCATTTCCTTCTGCAAGAGACCGTCCCCATCCAGGGATCGAACTCGTGTCACCTGCACGGGCAACAGTGGATTCTTTACCACACGGCCACCTGGGAAACCCCAGTTTCTTAGCCTAGATGAAGCTGTTTATAATATATTGATATGTACGTGTGATCCTAATAAAACATTTCATTAAATTCATATTTAAAAATCAAATCTAAAGCTGAAATACCGAGAACACTTTTTTACAGCAACATCAGCATTACATACTGCAGGGTATAATAGCCTAATACACTGGTTCAGTCTGACCACAGTGTTCATATGGAAAGCTTTCCCCACTATTTCCTCTGACACCTCACTCCTCAGAGTGTAGCCACCACACTGGCAGACCAGAGTACTTGGGTGTTAGAAATGTAGAAATGCAGGTTCCACTCCACACCTTCTGAAACAGACTGCATTTTAACAGCTGCTGCTGCTAAGTCACTTCAGTTGTGTCCGACTCTGTGTGACCCCATAGACGGCAGCCCACCAGGCTCCCCCGTCCCTGGGATTCTCCAGGCAAGAACACTGGAGTGGGTTGCCATTTCCTTCTCCAATGCATGAAAGTGAAAAGTGAAAGTCAAGTCACTCAGTCGTGTCTGACCCTCAACGACCCCATGGACTGCAGCCTACCAGGCTCCTCTGTCCATGGGATTTTCCAGGCAGAAGTACTGGAGTGGGGTGCCATTGCCTTCTCTGGCATTTTAACAGACACCCTGGCAATTCATATGAATTACAGTTTTTTCTTTTAGTCAGGTTTCTGTCTTCCAGTTTCCTTTTATTCAGAATTGAAATAAAATTGAAGTACAGTTGATTTGCAGTATTGTATTAGTTTCAGGTGTATAGCGAAGTGATTCATATGTATACATATATACACACACTAAGTTGCTTGACTGACTCTTTGTGACCCCATGGACTGCAGCCCACCAGGCTCCTCTGTCCATCGGTTTCTCCAATGGCAAGAATACTGGAGTGAGTTGCCATTTCCTCCTCCAGCGGATCTTCCCAACCCAGGGATCAAACGGGCATCTCCTGCAGTTCCTGTATTGGAGGCAGACTCTTTACCACTGAGCCACCAGGGAAGCCCATATACATATATGTATGCTCACTCATTCAGTTGTGTTCAACTCTTTGAGCCCCCATGGACTGTAGCTTGTCAGGCTCCTCCGTCACTGGCATTTTCTGGAACAGGTTGCCATTTCCTATTCCAGGGTATCTTCCCAACCAAGGATTCGAACCTGCATCTCTTACATCTCCTGCATTGGTAGGCAGATTCTTTACCACTAACACCACCTGCAAAGCCCGTATCTGGCTATCTATCTATCTACACACACATATATTATTTTTACAGATTATGTTCCATTATGGGTTGTTGCAAAATATTGAATATAGTTCCCTGTACTATACATTAAATCTTTGTTGTTTATCTATTTTATGTTATAATAGTGTGTATCTGTTAGCCTCGTGGGCTTCCCCAGTGGCTCAGTGGAAAATAATCTGCCTTCAATGCAGGAGACACGGGTTCGATCCCTGGATGGGAAAGATACTCTGGAGGAGGGCATGGCAACCCACTCCAGTATTCTCGCCTGGAGAATTTCCATGGTCAGAGGAGCCTGGCAGGCTACAGTCCATAAGGTCACAAGGAGTCGGACACAACTGAAGCAATTTAGCATGCATCCACATCTGTTAATCTCATACTCCTAATTTATCCTTGTCCCCCTCCCTTTCCTACACATTGCAGTATAAGAGACATTACTCTCTTTTACACGGCCCTAAGTTTTTAATACATGCCCCTAATACCATTTAGGAAGACATTTTTTTTTTCTTTTTTGCCTGCTAGCTGTTAGTATAAATGTGTTTGACTTTTTTCATATACTAAAACTATATATGAAATCATTAACAAGGATACACAAAAATGAATGACAATATATTATTATTTGTAGAATTATTTCATGTGTATTATCATATTTAACTTTTTACCATTAATATGAAACCTTTGAGCACAATAGCAAACATACAGTAAGCGATGAATATTTGTAGAGGGTTGAGGGAGGGAAGAAGGAATGACAGATATTATTATATTCATTCAGTATTATACTTGCCTTTGGGTACACAATCAGAAAAATATCAGAACTCATACTCAAATCTTCTAATACTGTTTGCCATTCTGCCTACTACACTACGTGTTATAGCTTTATAGATGGGATGGAATGTATGTAGTAATTAAGATCCTTAGGCAGCCTGGAGGTTTCCATAACAAATGGCCACTGAACTTGGCTAAACAAAGAACTACACTTGAGCTGTCACTTCCCAATTAATGACCAGACTGACATTTAAAGTATTTTTTCAGGGTCACTTGAGGTCTTTTCTCTTCTCGTGGAATAATATTCCCTACCCTCATGTATCATGTACAAATAGATGTTTTGAGCTACCTGTTTCCTAATTCCACAGTTAGTGGTAGTGGTATCAATCATTTAATCTAAGGGCGATACGTTCCGATATTCTATAAATAAATAAGAAGAAATAGTTTTACTTATACACCTTTATTAAGTAAATATTAAGGATTCATAGCTATGGCTCTAGTTACTAGGCATGGTGATAGGAACCAAATCTGGTTTTATGTATGTAATTTGTAGGTAGTATGAAAACCAGTTAGAAAATAAAGTCATACTTAGAAGTCTGTCTTTATTCTTTTATTTCTTTTAGGTAGATTCTGTGGAGACAAATTGCCTGAAGTTCTTACCTCTACCGAAAGCAGAATGTGGATTGAGTTTCGCAGCAGCAGCAATTGGGTGGGAAAGGGCTTTGCAGCAATCTATGAAGGCAAGTAACTTTGTGCTTAGAGATGGCTTTTCCTTAGACCTCTTAACAGAAATGTACTTTCAATTTCATTTGAATAGTATTGTAATTTTATTTTAATTATGAAACTTTCTAAACTGCATCATGATGTCCATGGGATGATTTTAATAAAACTACTCATTAAGTTTAAATGCAAAAATAACCTGTTTTATGGTACCAGTAATGTGGTAATATATAAATGTTCTCATCAGGGATGTGTGGGGAAAAAATAACTCATTAGAGATGTGTGGAAAACAACAATAACATCAAATGGCACAGGATTCTTAAACTTTGATTGTTTTTTCATAATAATATTAAATATTATGAAGAAATTTCCACTTCTCTTTGTACTGAGTTTGTGTGTATTTTATGCCTATACTGCAGAAATGTCCTGTTAAAGGAAACTGCATAGAAAATAATTGTGCACAGTTCTGGAGATTGCTTTGTCTAAACGAGAGAGTCAGAACTCAAGAAGAATTTACCAGATGCTTTGTTCTATAAGGTCTCTAAAAGAGTAAACTGGCATTGTGCTTCTTCTTGTCAGACCATGGGTGGAGATGACCCTTTTTGCTCCTGCCTCTGACAGCACAGAAATTTAGGCAGTTTACAAGAAAGACAGTCTGTGCTTCTTTTAGACTTTTAAGAGAACAGGAGCATTTGTTTCAGAGATTAGCTGTGTGGTCATGAAGGGTTTGGCTTGGGTGGAGCCACAGATGTTGCACAAGAGGCCTGCTCACAGCAGGGGGCCCAGGGAGTGCTGTGGGGCTTCTCTCCTGATGAGCTCTTCCACTGACTGAGGTCAAAAAACCGAAAGAAGCCATTCAGGGAATCACAGAGCAAACTCACATAGAATAAATTTTGAAATCTCAAAAAGTTTTTAAAGTCTAACAGAGAGGCTTGTTTTTGTAAAGGTATGAATTAACAGTGGTTTAAAAATCTTATTTTCCTTTGCTGACTGTTATCTAATATTTATAGCTAAGTGGCTAGTTTTGTTTTGTTTTGTTTTTAATCAATGAAATACTTGGTTGATAAAAGTATTGGTGACCAGCCAACCTTGATTTTTATAACCTGGTCTTTATATGTTCAGCTATAGGCACTGAACTAAAATGCTATCTTAGAAGAAAATGGAAATGAAATGGCATGTCTAGGTTTATTTATTTATTTTTTTGCTTTTCTCAGCTATCTGTGGAGGTGAGATACATAAAAATGAAGGACAGATTCAGTCTCCTAATTATCCTGATGACTACAGGCCAATGAAGGAATGTGTGTGGAAAATAGCAGTGTCAGAAGACTGCTACGTCGGCCTGATCTTTCAGGCCTTTGAGGTAAAGTCCTTCAGGCAGCCTTTGTGGGGCACATCCTCCGTAAATGACAGTGCGTTTAAGGAAGCAAGAACTATGGAATCGGTGAAGAAGCGAAAGATTGCCTATAAAATGCAACATCAAGAGCAAGAGAGCTTTTTTTTTTCCTTTGTTCCTCTCATTGCAGACATTTTCAAGAAGATTAAAGTGAGCTTACATTATCTGTGCTTTTGAATTAAAATGTTTGAAGTACTGACAATACTTTCTTTTGAAAAATGGCCAGGCTTGTTTCACAAGAATGCTTGAAGAGTCCATTAAAAAAAAAAAAAAAAACCTCTTATTTCTCCTCTAAACTAGGAGGCTAAAGGTAGCTCATCTTTTTTTGTTGTCTTTAGGGGGAAAATCCATTTTACACCTTTTTTATTATTATGCAGAACATTGTTTATATCAAAAACAGGGATTTAAATATTCTTAGGAGATTTTTACTGCATCAAAAATATTTATTGGGGAAGAAACCAGCACCAAAATTGCATTATTAGATGAGGACAGAATAAACCAAAGGCCAATCAGAATCCTGGAGCAAAATCTGCATCCAAACTACTATGCTAGCTAATGAGTCATTTTTGTGTGATGGGGAGAACTGAGTAAGAGGTGAGAAGCCAAGAGACATGAGAATTTGTTCGGAACTCCTGAGTATGCTTAAATTATAGAATCAGGCTAGAAATTGAAAGCCCAAAGCAGAGTAGGTAGGAGTGATGAGGTGTTGGCAGTAGGTCCAGGAAGAGATCAAGATGCCATTATCGGAGATTATTTCTTACTGATTAGAGGTACTACTGGAGAAGGCAATGGCACCCCACTCCAGTATTCTTGCCTGGAAAATCCCATGGATGGAGGAGCCTGGTAGGCTGCAGTCCACGGGGTCACTGAAAGTCAGATAGGACTGAGCAACTTCACTTTCACTTTTCACTTTCATGCATTGGAGAAGGAAATGGCAACGCACTCCAGTGTTCTTGCCTGGAGAATCCCAGGGATGGGGGAGCCTGGTGGGCTGCCGTCTATGGGGTCACACAGAGTCGGACACAACTGAAGCGACTTAGCTGCAGCAAAGGTACTACTTACTGTCCGAGTGATCAGAAGTCTCCCGAGAACCCCACTTACTGTCAAGATGTACTTGCCACTGAATTGGTGATGTGAGGTGTCTCAGTCCCCAAAGCAGGAACCCCAGGGGAATACAGGAGTCACTTGAAAGCCCAGAAATGTTGTTCCCTCACCTGTAATCTCTGTAATATATTTTTTGGTTCTTCTCTACCCCTTTGCTTGTACCTTTAATTTTCATTTCTTTTTAATCATGAAAAAAATTCTCTTTTCTCCTATGATCAAGATGTTTATGCCCCTGACCACTTTGCATTTTTGGAAGCCTTGGTTCTGAGATTATTTGATTCACATTTAAATTTTAAATTTTTATTGGATTGAAGACATTATTGAAAGAGCCATTTTATTGTAAAGAGTACTAAAATTGTTTATGATTCACCCACGTTTTAGACCAAAACAACTGGTTCGCTGAAAAATTATCTAATGACCACATTACATGTATTTTGAGCTATTGAAAACATTGAGAAGAACTGTCTTCCAACAATACTCCAGTGTTTTATAAAATTCTATTACAGAAGTGATGTTAGCAAATGCATTCATTTGAGGCATCTAAAACTGAGATGCAGAAATTGCTGGCTTAGCTGGTTTGCAGTTTTTTGGTTTTGTTTCTTTTTTTGTTTCGATATACCAATATAGTAAGAGTGGCATTCTTCAAGAATAGGATAATGTAAGGACAAATAGGAAATATTTATACCTCAGGCACTTAGAACCATGCTTGACACAGGGTAGTCATTTAATATACACTTCTTGATTAAGTGGATGAATAAGTTGTTACTACGCTTTGAAACTGAAGTAAGGTCATGTCATATAATAGTTCGATTGATAGTATATTTTATTTATTATCTCCAGTTCCCTGTCCTTTCTTCATTTTGCTTTATTTCCTTATGTTTTTCCTCCTTTATTTATACACTGGACATATTTGATTGTCTAGTAGGTCTCTTATCTTTGACTAACACTAACACCGTCTTTGATTGTTTAGTCTTACTCACACTAACCCAATCATCTTCCTATTTCAGTATTTAATGTTTCTGCATGTCACTCTTTTGCTATTGTCATTTAGTCACCAAGTCATGTTTGACTCTTTTGCAACCCCATGGACTCCTCTGTCCCTGGGACTTCCTAGACAAGAAACGGAGTGGATTGCCGTTTCCTTCTCCAGGGGATCTTTCTCACCCAGGGATTGACCCCACATTTCCTTGATTGCAGGTAGATACTTTACCACTGAGCCACTGAGGACTCCCCATGTCACTATTTCCTCAAGGAATATTTCTAATTCCACTCTTTCTCTTAAACCCCAAGGCCAGTTCATCAACATATTCCATCTGCTTTGTATTCAAGATATCCTATACATATGATCACTTTACATTTACTTTCTTGCCACCACTTCTCTGATCACTGCCGCTTGCTTCATAACTTGGTGAGTTCTTCACATCTCTACTTTTGCCTTACATATCCTGACACCCACACAACAGCCAGGATGATGCTCTCACACCATGAGTTATATCAAGCACTACTCTGCTTAAAGTTTCATCAAACACTACTGTCCCTATGCCTCATGGAGAAAATCTTTGTGTTAGATTTTAAGGCATGTGTTATAGCACTGCTGGTCCTGAGTTCAGGGTTAATGAATTGGAATATCTGCGAAGGTAACTTTAAACAGAAACACACATAAAGCAAGGCTAAATGTTGATTTGTTTACAAAAATTTTGTGACCAGAACCTCTCAAGAACATAACCCTGTGTTTCCCCAGGAGCTACGATTCAATATTCGCTAACTCAGTGTTTTTAGTGAATTAGTTGAACTCAACTATGGTGAATACTGAGAATTGGCTGTATATGTTTTTAATTTGGTCTAATGGTCATTAGATGGTTTGTTTCAGTTAGTCAGTTATCTGTTTAAATCAATTTTTGTTTACATATTATATTTTCAATATACCATTTATACATTTTATATTGAAAATGTATAATTTAAAAATGGTCTTTACTGTTTCTCAGTGTTTCATGTCTTTTTCTGACAAAACCATTTTTATTTACTGATATCAGTCTTTGATGTTTTTCAAACACTTTCTATTTTTATAACTTTTTTATTCCCTGTGTTACTCTCTCCCCTTTCAGATAAAAGGGCCCTTAAGATAAGCTAGTTCTACTGAAATCTACTATAAAGAACTTTCTCGCTGTTTATTATTTATGCCTTTCTGTGAATTTATGTCATGAATATTCACCTTTACTAATGCTACTTAGATTTTAATTGTAATACAAAAGAAATCTGAACAAGTGCTTTTGTTAATGAATTTCAGGTATTTTTGAGCAGGAAAGGACTCTATATGGGTGGTAATAAGAGTCCTAATATATGTATAATCATACCTTTTGGGACAATTTTCTTCTCTAGTAGTTACTAATACATTGATCCTAAGACCAGTACTGAAATGAATTTGTACATGAATATAAATAGTGTCTAAAATCATTTTGAAGAACATGTCTTCTTTTCAACAGTAGTGTTGGTAAAGCAGGCTCGGTACTACTGTTTCACTTGAGCACTTTCAATATGCAGAAATACATAAGAGAAAAAGTTGGGGAGGCTATAAATACAACTTCAAAGAAATGTCACTAAAGCAGAAAGTGAATGAAACAAATCCAGAGCTTACTTATGTTTAATTAAAATCCCTACATACATTTATTTATGTGGGATGACACTTGAGGCACTTGTCAGTTTTTCTATACATTCTGATTTGGTTATACCTTGCTTCTGAAAACCATAGTGTGGAATAGTTTTCCTCATCTTTACTAGCAACTTTCTAAACCACATACAAAAGTTTTTTGTTTTTTGTTTTTTTTTTTTCAATTGTGGCACAGTTGACCTTGAACAACACAGGTCTGAACTACAGTTATCGACTTATATGCAATTTGTGTTTGATTAGAGATCACAATATATAAAGTCAAAAAACTAGGGTATAAATGGCTAATATCTCCAAACTGCTTCAGCCTCTTTCCCTTCAATGTGTCATTTATTAGTTCCTTTATTTTTGAGGCAGAGATTGCCGTTCCAGTTTTTCAACTGCACTAGGCTGACACCCCTAACTCCTACACTGTGCAAGGGTCAACTGTATTTTATAAATTACTCAGTTAAAAGTAATCCTTTAATTCTTTAAATATTTTATATTAGTTTAAATTAAGTAGGTTCATCTTTGTGAGTGAACTAGGAAGCCAAGACAAGGAGATCTTAATTAGTTAACATTTTTATGCTTGCCCTGCACTATTTCTTTGGATATTTGGCTAATAATACATTAATGTATTGGTGAAAGTGAAAGTCTTTTAGTCATGTCTGACTCTTTGCAACCCTATGGCCTAGACAGTCCCTGGCATTCTCCAGGCCAGAATACTGGAGTAGATAATAGCCTTCCCTAACCATTGTTTTGGTTAATAACCATAAAAGAGAATTAAGTACCTCTCCATAATTTTATTGAATACTTTAGGCTATCAGTCTATTCTGAAAGATTAGATTAAATAAACCTGCCCAAGGTCACACAAATCTCAATTAGTAGCACTGAGATTAACAGTGCAATTCCATAGCCTGCCACTCACGCACCCATTTTGTCTTGCTAGCAAAATGAAGCATATATATTCTCTCATAACATTAAATTCTTTCCCTTCATAGCTATTGTCATTTGTACATTTGTATTATTTAATCAGTAAATGCCAATCAGTCAGGGACATGTCTGTTTGTTTATCACTGTTTATATACTATCAAGTGTATATTTATTATCTGGCCATTATAGATTTTCAATGGCTCTTTACTAAATTTATGAGTGAGTTAAAAAATATTGTGTCATGAAGAAAAAAACTCAAATGGCAGCATTGAAAAACCTGAATCATATGAAATTAAACCTAACCACACCTTATGGTTTTGATTTCCACATATTTAATCATGTTTGTTTTTTCTCCACTCTAGTGTCAAAATTGTCTACTTAAAATATGCACAGTGTGAGAGTTGTGAGTTAGTTTTATTGGGGGCAAAATTAGGACTGCAGACTCTGAGAGAGACTGCTCCAAAGAGGCAAGGGGGAAAGGTCAGCATAGATGTTATTTTGGTGAAGGGAGAATGCATGCAATCAAGCACACAATTTTCCAAAAGGTTTCTACTAGTCTCATGAAGCTTTTGCTAGTCAGGAGCAATAGTCATCACCATGAAGGATTTTAGTGCTTTTCTAGATATGGGGAGATACCAGAATTGGGCTTGTAAAATCAGTTCCTGAAAACATCTATTTGAAGACCTGTCTTTGCTAGTTCTCTACCATCCTACCCCCACCTCAAGTACAGAGTAACTTGTTTCTACTCTCCACCCTGAACTCCTTTCAGGGAGTATTGAAAATAAGAAGCTGCAGAAGCATATGATTTAATCCTTGTAGAGGTAGATGGCAAGTGCCAATAGCAAGTGACAATTTTTAGTTGGCAATATTCATTAAGTACTAATAGTAATAATAAGGGATTCTCTGATGGTTCAGGTGGTAAAGAATCTGCCTGCAATGCAGGGGACCCAGGTTCAATCCTTCAGTGTTGGTCAGGAAGATACCCTGGAGATGTACTAATAAAAATAATATTAATTAATAAAATATTAAACATGACAGTACATTTTAAAATAACCATCCTATTAAACATTTTTCCTTTTTATTTAAAATTCCTTTAGTTATAGCTTTATCACGACTTTATTTTTCACATTATTAAAATTAATTTATTTTTAATAACACATGCTAATCTTGATTGTTTTTGTTAGTCATACTTTTCTTTAACATCTTCCCCTAAAGCAACATTAATGACTTAAAATTGTTCCAAGTGTTTAGAATTTTGAGTTATACTAACTATAAAAGTTTAATCATTTATGTAGTTATAGTATTAATTATATTTTGAAATTATGTCCTACCACTCACTGAAGACTTATCACGGTAAAATAGATATAACATATGTACGCACAGTAGTGTTAAGTACATTCACATTGTGTAATCAACCTCTAGAACTCTGTTCATGCTGCAAAACTGCAGCTGTTTACCCAGCAAGCAACAATTCCCCATCCATGCTCCCCCCAGACCAGGGCAATCACTGTTGCTTTATGTCTCTGTGAATTTGACTACTCTAGGTACCTCGTGTAAGTGAAATCATACAGTATTTGAATTTCGTGTGACTTTTAAAATGTCACTAACTGTAATATCCTCAAGGTTCATCTATGCCATAGCACATGAAAGGATTTCCTTTCTTTTTAAGGCTAATATCCCATTGTATGTATAGTCCACAGTTTGCTTTTCCATTCATCCTCTGATGGATATTTGGATTGTGTTCACCCCTTGGCTATTATGGATAATGCTGCTATTAACATGGATGCACAAATATCTCTCCAAGACCCTGCTTTCAGTTTTCCAAATGGATACCTGAAAGCGGAATTGATGAATCATATGGTAATTTTATTTTAAATTTTTCAAGCAGTATGGGAAAGCTTTCACTAAAACTATTCCCTAGGAAATTTGGACATGTCAGAGGTTTTTACAAATAACTAGATATTGCAGTAGATGTTTTTGGAATGTCAAATTTATTTGGAAATTTGATTATAAAATGAAAGCACAGTGTGTGAATGGCCCTGAAGCCCGGGCCTGATATCTTGCTCCAGGGTTAGCATTCCTTCAGTCTTAGTGCTCCCTGCATCACTGACCACAGAGCTCTGTACTGGCTGGCAGTGTTAGAATGAGAGGCTGGCTACTTTAAATTATATTTAATTGATTTCAGACCTTGCTAAATAAAAGGACTTAGCTTTTCAATGCTTCTTCTCTAACATACCAGTCAAGATATGGACCCTGCACTTAATAATGAAATGTAATATCCATCTCTTCTGCCTAAGCTTTGTACTTGTTTTTCCTTCTTTGTTTATTGGATCTACTTCCAGTACCATTTATATGTCAGTTTCCTAAAAAAAATATTCAGAGCTTAATATCACTTTTATTGTTTTATATATATATACACATATTAGGTCTGTTTACTTTAAGATAAACTTGCCACACTCCTATACGGTTTGTGCTCTGATTACCTTAAAGTCTGTAATAGGTCCATATCATCATCACATTTGCTACATGTGTAATTGTACGTAACATTGCATTCAGATTCCAGATCTGTGAACTATGTCCATGCTTCAAAGCAAGAAGAAACTTTTTCTTTTTTTGTCTTTATGAATTATTGACTTTTCTGTTCTTTTCCCCATTATCCCTAATGTAACGTAACATCAAGGAATTTATCCACTTTTTAGCTTTGAACATATCTATCTATTCTCTATACTGGAGAAGGAAATGGCAACCCACTCCAGTATTCTTGCCTGGAGAACCCCATGGACAAAGGAGCCTGGAGGGCTGCAGTACACAGGGTCACAAGAGTCAGGACACAATTTAGTGACTAAACTACCACCATCATTCTCTAAAACTGTCACACAAATAACAGAAATGAAATAACTCAAACTCTCATTTGTGCTCACCATCATTACTGCTATGCAGATATAGCTAAAGAGATATTAATTCTAATTAACACCAATAGAGCAGATTTATTGTGCTGATATTGCATTAGGATTTATGTAATTAACCTAGAAAAATATGTAAACAGGAATCATGGAGGTCACAGGTGAGCTATCTGGATCAACAACTGTGGCATTGGCTATGTGAGACTATAGTTTATATTTCTATTGTTTAACCCAAGATACCAAGTGCATGATACTTGATATGTAAGTAACGTGTAATTCATAAATAAGTACTGGTAGAATCAATCTTAAAAGTTGATCATTTTTATACATTTTACCCATGAGATATTTACACTTTGTGTATCATATAAAAATGGACTTTTCTGGTGGCTCAGATGGTAAAGAGTCTGCCTGCAATGTAGGAGACCAGGGTTGGGAAGATTCCCCTGGAGAAGTGGCAACCCACTCCAGTACTCTTGCCTGGAAAATTCCATGGATGGAGGAGCCTGGTAGGCTAAAATCCATGGGATCGCAAAGAGACAGGACTGAGCAACTTCACTTCACATCATATAAAATATTTAAAATTTTTGCTAAGTATAACTAGTGAATATGCTGTAAATTTAAAAAGAACTTTTGTGTAACTGTTAAAGGAACAAAGTGAGTGTTATATACAAGGAAATATGCATTATCCTGTTTCTTTGTAATCATTGATGAAGTGTAATTTGTTTTCAATATTGTCTATCTCATTTTCTTCATACTGTATTTAAAAGCCCAAAGCCTTTTAATTAGCCTTCTTTTTTTTTTTTTTTACTTCTGGTATGACTTCTAATATGAAACAATGTGATTTTTTTTCTATTAATTGACCTTCTCTGGCAGGCAGCTTCTTTCCTCACTGTGTGTTCTCACTCCCTTTCCTCTTCTGATACAACCTTTTCCTCCACTTCCAACATGATTCATGAGTTGCAAGCAGTTCATTCTGTGTTGCTCAAGCAGGTAAAGATAGGCTGGCTTGCTGAGACTTTGGTTATTTTCCCTACAGTTTTGTTACTGCTCAGTTTCACTTATTCTTCTATCAAGCTGTATACCTTGAAAGTTTCAGATATTATTTTATATGTCCCCTTAGCCAAAGAATAGCCTTTGGCCATCTGGAAATGTCCTCATATTTATAGAGAATTCTGATTTTGAAGAGAGTGTGTTAAAGACTGAGAGAAGATATGTTCTACCTGGTCAGATAGCCTTGTCACCCCTGGTGACGAATTCACTCCTGGTGCAACTCCTAGCTCTCCCTCACCTTCCTATTTAATAGCTACTGTCGCAGAAGTATGCTTTAAAAGTGAGACATTTTTAACGTTAAATACTTTCCAATTCTTTCCCATAATTCCACATACAAAGAGAGTACATTTTTATGGAAAAATCCGGAATTATGAATCCTAGTGAGCTCCTACTGATAGTATAATTTAAAATCTCAACTTTCACTCACCCCACCCCCAATTTTCATGCTTCCTGTCTTCTTTCACTTTGTGTTTTTCTATAGAATATATTACTTTCTAATATTTTATGATTATGATTTACCTTGTTTATTGTTCCTTTGCTCTCTACATGCCAGGATAATTTCCAGGACTGCAAGTCTCTATTACTTTGACAAATGATGCATGCTGAGCAGTGAGAAGTATACTAAGCACACTATGCATACTGAGTGAGAAGAGTGCCCAGCGTAGAACCAGGCAGTGAACATTCAATGAAGAAATGAATGACCCTGATTTGTGATTGGGAAAAGGACAGCAGCAAATGCAGTACTTAGTTCTAACCAAATCTGCTTCAAAATATATTCTGTTTGTCTTCATGCTGCCTAATGTGAAGACTATCATTGCTAATGTACTGACAAATCAGGAAATGACTTCTTCAACCAACTCTGCCACCAGTTTCATGCATACAGATTGTAGTTCATGGAATGAACATGTTCCCTGACATTTGTTTTGTGATAGGAGAATTCCATAAATTAGTGAAATGTATGTTGAATGATGGTTGAAAAGATGTGATACTTTTCATGGTTTATTAACTGTAGATGACTATGCTTTCCAGCTTCAAATATTTAATAAGTAGTTGACTCTACTAAGATTTTAGGGTTAGTCATTTTTTGGGGGGGGATTTATATATATTTATATATTTTTTAATGTATTTATTTTAATTAGAGGCTAATTACTTTACAATATTGTATTGCTTTTGCCATACATCAACATGAATCCACCATGGGTGTACACGTGTTCCCAATCCTGAACCCCCCTCCCACCTCCCTCCCCATACCATCCCTCTAGGTCATCCCAGTGCACCAGCCCCAAGCATCCTGTATCCTGCTTCAAACCTGTACTGGCAATCATTTATTAAATGATATTATACATGTTTCAATGCCATTCTCCCAAATCATCCCCCCTCCCTCTCCCACAGAGTCCAAAAGACTGTTCTATACATCTGTGTCTTTTTTGCTGTCTCATATACAAGGTTATCGTTACCATCTTTCTAAATTCCATATATATATGCGTTAGTATTGGTGTTTTTCTTTCTGGCTTACTTCACTCTGTATAAAATATAGAAGCAAGAATTTATTTAAAAATTGTCTTATAATTTATAAAACAATTTGCAGATTTGTTTAGTATTTTAGGGCTAAAACAAATGTCACTCCTTTATAAAGGCCAATGCTGCTGCTGCTGGAGGTGCTGCTGTTTAGTCACTAAGTTGTGTCTGACTCTTTGTGACCCCATGGTCTGTAGTCCACCAGGCTCCTCTGTCCATGGTTGTCCCGGGCGAGAATACTGGAGTGGGTTGCCATTTCCTTCTCCTGGGGATCCTCCCTACCTATTAACTGAACCTGCATCTCCTGCTTTGGCAGACGGATTCTTTAATACTGAGCCACCTGGGGAGCCCCTTTTAGGCCAATAGTCTGAGCCAATATTTGCATTTAGTTGTTTAGGAAAGAGATTAAGCTCAACCAGGATGCACAGGTTGCAAGGAAAGATTCGGGGTAAAAGGGCTCATTTAGCAAGCCCTGTGACTCTGAGAGGGCAGCTAGTGCTAGTTGCATAGTGGAGTCATCTCACTCACAGCTATGCTAACTGTGGATAAAGGATTCATAGACTAAGAAGAATTGTAATCTCATATTATCAGATTTTCCTTCAGAAAGATATGTATAACCTGAAACTATGCAACATATTGATAAAATAATGCTTTTGTTGATCAGCTATGAGCAATTATTATAATTATTGGCTATGTTTCAGAACAAATTATGCATTGCTTATACGATATCTAGCCCAGATTTCTAATGATAATTTTAAAACTGGAATTTTAAAAATTCTGTTTTCCAAAGAATTACTACTTGTGTTTTTATTCCATTTTAAAAGGCAGTAGCTTCTATGATCCTAATGCATGTGGATGAACTTTTTCATAGATATTTTCTCTGTCTTTACCAGATTAATACACCCTTTATTCATGGACAGTATGATATTACCATGCACAATTCATCAGAAATGCTCTCTTTTGTGTAAATAATTTGTTATATGGCCATGTTAGTACCATGGCACTGAGAATACATAATGCTCTTCTTATAGAAATTGTTTTGTCTGTTAATGAGATAGATCACATATTTTTATTATTACAGATTGAAAGACATGACAATTGTGCCTATGACTACCTAGAAGTTCGAGATGGAACCAATGAAAGTAGTCCTTTGATAGGACGTTTTTGCGGTTATGATAAACCTGAAGATATCAGATCTACCTCCAATACCTTGTGGATGAAGTTTGTTTCTGATGGAACCGTGAACAAGGCAGGGTTTGCTGCCAATTTTTTTAAAGGTAACTTAGAATCATTTAAAATGTAAGCTTCACTTTGTCAACAATAAATATAGTATTATGTAGTAAATGTATTTAGCTTTGAGGCAGGGAAGAAATAGAGTAATGTAATACTGAAGGGTGAAGTATGCAGTCTTCATAAATATATCAATATTTTTATGGTTTTTGATGGAAAAGTTTACTGGTTAAAAAAATAAAGAAAACTAGAATCTGGAGATTTGTAGCACAGGACAGGAAATCCATTAGGATTTTCTATCGTCTGTTTTTTAGGAAACAGTCAAAATAGCAAAATCCAGAAAGGGATATTCAGATAAGAGGAAATATTTGCAATATAATCAACAAAAAGTTTATAACCAGAAGGGGATTACTAACATATATTTCATCAATTTATTTCCAGGTGACAGCACTTTTATGCCATCCCTTAGCGAGTAGCGTTCTACCACATTACAAATAATGTATGGCCTCCTTAGTAGGATATTCTGATCCCTTAAAATGTCTTTTTGACAAAGAATTATTACTAATTATCTTTAATTTTGAATTGTATAATCACATTTTATTTTATTTTCATGTCCTTTGCATGATGTATATCTGTAGGATAAAAAGAAAGCTGTTTCAGTGTAAATAATAGTATCAGATTTGCTTCTTGAAAATTCAAAGACATTTAGGTTAACTGTGTTATTGTAGAATAAAATTCTTTTAATAGAGAAAATAAATTTCCTCTGTGATACCTTTTAAAGAATAAGTGATGAATTCAGTTGTGTATGTCAAAGTGTGAAGAATATCTAGACATTTTTCTTATTTGAAGAGCAAATTGATTTCCCATTTGATTTCCCAAATTGATTCCCAAAATGGTTTCACCATTTGAATTGAAAGGCAGAGAACCTTGGCACTTAGGGTATATGTATCCAAAGTATTAATTAAAATATTCATTTACATACTTTAAATCTTCCCCACATGTTATATTTTATAGTAGAAGAAACATACTATAAGAGTCTCTCATGTGATGTTTGTATTTGGTTATCAAAATGCTTAGCGTTGGATGATACACAGTTTCTCCAGAGAATATTTTTTACTGTTTTCTTAATTCAGAGTAGGTTATTCCTAAAGAGTGAGATTATGAAGTACCTTGTCACATGTGTTTTTTTAGAATAATATATATGTTTCACATGTCTATTTTGTATATTTTTTATGTTACCACATACAATTTAAATAATTAATGTTTATAAAATATGGAATTATGTATTTTCTGAATCAACATTGCTATATAAAAAATACTGAATGTTTTAATTTAAAGAGGTCTAGAAATTTTCTTAGTTTTTTTTCCTTTTTAATTGTTTGCCACCATAATTTATTTATTAACAATGCTATTTCCTAAAAGCATTTTTCAGGCTACCTAGCAAACTATACTATGAAATGAACAGATGAATTCATGTTCTTTCAGTAAGTTTTCTATTTAATTCTGAAAAATCTCTACGTCGTAGTAATCTCCTTTAACTTTAAATTCAGAAAAAAACACATGCTGTGTCTGAGATAAGGTGATCATCAGTTGGCTCAGTCCTTCCGATTCTCACACAATTTTTAGGTTGCAGTGACATGGATTCTTATATGTCATCCATCAAAGGCTTGCAAGTGTTTCCTGTTATTTTGTTGAAGAAATCAATTGTTTCAGTTTCATTCAAAACTATTAAAGTTTAAAAATAAAATAAAATTAAAAAAATAAAAATAAAAAAAATAAAAAAATTACTTCATCTCCCTAGGAAAAATAAATAAATAAATAAACCACAATGAGAGATTTTCTTATAAAAAAAAAAAACTATTAAATGTCACATTTTCAAAAAATTTTGCACATTAGTATATAAAAACAAAATAGCTGGTCTCTAATTGTTGCCACTTTTATAGAGGAAGATGAGTGTGCCAAGCCTGACCGTGGCGGCTGTGAGCAGCACTGTCTGAACACGCTGGGCAGCTACCAGTGCGCCTGTGAGCCTGGCTATGAACTGGGACCCGACAGAAGGACCTGCGAAGGTGGGGCTGGATTTGCACATGGTGTTCCCTGCCTGAAACCCTACCCATGCCTTTCTCTCATGCAATCTCATTCTCTTTCTCTCTTTCTGCCTCCCTCTTAAGCAAGAATAAAATAGACACAGTTACAAAGAAAATATAGTATCTTTAAAACAGAGGATATTGCATACAAGATAAAAAGAAAGTTATGTGGCTATTTCTTTGTGACTCCTAACATAAATATTTTTACACTTTAGAAATATGCCAAATATGGTAAACCTGAAAGTACAGGTAGCTTTAAAAATATATGTATAAATATGATAATCTTTATACTAGTTGACATGCATACACAGATACACATATATATGCATACATACACAAAGGCAAGTAAAGAGACCAATTACTTTAGCTAACTCTTAACTCCTTAGGAATTAATTAGGAACTGTGTATAATACATTCCTTTCACTGATGGTGGTGGTTTAGTCGCTGTGTCGTGTCTGACTCTTGCAATCCCATGGACTGTAGCCGCCAGGCTCCTCTGTCCACGGGATTCTCCAAGCGAGAACACTGGAGTGGGTTGCCATTTCCTTCTCCAGAGGATCTCCCCCACCCAGGAATCGAAACTGGGTCTCCTGCATTGCAGGCAGATTCTTTACCGATGGACCTATGAAGGAAGTCCTTCCTTTCACTTAACTTGTTTTTAAATACTTTAATTTTCCTAATGTCACTATCAGTAAGAATTAGAGGTAACATAAATAGCTGTTGTTGTTCAGTTGCTCAGTCATGTAGGACTCCTTGCAACCCCATGGACTGCAACACACCAGGCTTCCCTGTCCTTCACTATCTCCTGGAGTTTGCTCAAACTCATGTCCATTGAATCAGTGATGTCACCCAACCACCTCATCTTCTGTCATCCTCTTCTCCTCTTGCCCTCAGTTTTTCACATCATCAGGGGCTTTTCCAATGAGTCAGCTCTTTGCATCAGATGACCAAAATTTGGAACTTCAGCTTCAGCATCAGTCCTTCCAATAAATATTCAGGGTTGATTTCCTTTATAATTGACTGGTTTGATCTCCTTGTAGTACCTCTTTTAAATAGATCACCCAAAAGGGAAAGAAAACCAGTTTAAATGGAGTTTTGGGAGTAACAAATATGCTCTATTTACTATAGTTTACCTTGCCTTCTAGCTCAACTAATTCTTCCTAAGAGTTTCTTGTCTTGGAAAAAAAAAAGAAAGAATTTGGAGAAATAAGCAATTGATTTTGGTCTTACTACAATAGGCTGTATTGATCTTTATATATATTTTTATGAATTCTTACAGGAATCATATGGTATAGATATTATATCTGAGATGACCCAGAGGGATGGTACGGGGAGGGAGGAGGGTGGGGGTTCAGGATGGGGAACACGTGTATGCCTGTGGTGGATTCATGTTGATGTATGGCAAAACCAATACAATATTGTAAAGTAATTAACCTCCAATTAAAATAAATAAACTTACATTTAAAAAAAAATAAAAGATAAGAAAACTGACACCCAGTTTTCTTTATATTGCTCAGACAACTTTAAAAGGACCTAAAATGTTGTAGTTCAGCCATCACTTTCTTGTAGTTCAGCAATCACTTTCTTGGCTCCAAACCTGCAAAATAACACTTACAAATGGAATTAGATGATTCAAATTGTTGTACTAAAGACTACAATTTTCTATATTTTGAAAAATTCAGAAGATGGTTGAAATTTAATGCTGAGATATTTAATTATTAGTGGAAAGGTGCTAAGAAGCAGAGAGATTTATTAGGAGAAACTTTCCTTTTTCTTTCGTTCCAGCGGCTTGTGGCGGACTTCTTACGAAGCTGAATGGCACCATAACCACTCCAGGATGGCCCAAGGAGTATCCTCCCAACAAACACTGTATATGGCAAGTGGTTGCACCAACACAGTACAGAATTTCTGTGAAGTTTGAGTTTTTTGAATTGGAAGGCAATGAAGTAAGTGAATAATAAATATGTTTTTATAAACCGTTTTAGGAATCCCCAATGGTGATCTGGAAAGCTAAAAAAGAAAGGAAAAAGGAAAGAAAGAAGGAATGGAAGGAGGGAGGGAGGGAAGCAGGGAGGCAGGAAAGAGGGAGAGAAGAAGACAAAAAACAAGTATGATAGTATAGATACTCTAGTCTTCCTTTGCTCTGTTTCTCATTTCTGCAACTGCTTATAATTCCTGTTGGCACTGGATGATTTAGACTGTCTCTAGGAGATTGAAAATGACTCCCCAGCATTTTCCTGATTTTCTGAAGTACTATTAAAACATTAGGGTCATGTCACATAGACTTTTCTAGAAAAACAAACCAAAATTCACTTGTTGAATCATAGCAAAAATTCCTTTTTGGAAGAACCTGGTATATTTCACTAGTGAAAATCGGTATATTTTCATTATATAACTAGTTTTGCATTATGAATATGCTTATGATTCACAAAGATTAATTTTTAACCTCAATAAAAGATGAATCTGGTTGACACTATCTTTCCTTTCTTTACCTTTATAGTTTACCATAATAAAAGTCCAGTTTTCTGTTAGGTGATCACTTTTAAACAAGTGAAATCATTTATTTGAAAATTCCTATGTGCTAGTACACAAGCACCAAATTCAAACAGAATGTCAACCCTAGAAATGACAACTTTTAGAACTGTGTCTTGTATGATTGGTCAATATTGTTTTAAGTCCGGAGAAAATATAACAAAAGTTTTTTTTTGTTTGTCTGAGCTTTTGTACTTTGTTTCCTTTTCTCTTTCTAACTTTCACATCTTTTCTCCAAGAAACTTTTTTTCTTTGTTTATTTTAAAATGAAAAAGTAAAAGTGAAAGTTGCTCAGTTGTGCCCACTCTTTGCCACTGCATGAACTATACAGTCCATGGAATTCTCCAGGTCGGAATACTGGAGTGGATAGCTGTTTCCCTTCTCCAGGGGATCTTTGTAATCCGGGGATCAAACCCAGGTCTCCCACATCACAGGCAGATTCTTTACCAGTTGAGCCACCAGGGAAGCCCAAGAATACTGGAGTGGATAGCCTATCCCTTCTCCAGGGGATCTTCCCAACCCAGGAATTGAACCAGGATCTCCTGAATTGCAGCTGAGCTACCAGGGAAGCCCAATTTATAATGAATTAAGATTCAAAAGTACGATAAATTCACTCATAAAATGTATTTTTGTCTTTGATGTATATTTGTTGAATGATTGCAAATAAGTGGAGAACAGAAATATAATGTACCTGTGGTGGTTTAGTCGTTCAGGTGTGTCCGACTCTTTGTGACTCCATGGACTATAGGCCATAAGGCTCCTCTGTCCTTGGGATTTCCCAGGCAAGAATACTGAAATGCATTGTCATTTCCTTCTCCAGGGGATCCTCCCTACCCAGGGATTGAACCTGGGTCTCCCACATTGCAGGCAGACTCCTTACCAACTGAGCCACCAGGGAAGCCCAATGTATCTGTACTCCTGGGTAATATTATTGGTAATAATTGTGGGTTTTATGCTATAATTTTGTATTATATATGTATCTTTGCTTCTTCTTTACCCCTCCCACTTTTCCTACTTTTTTAATCATTTAAAAAAATTTTATTTATAGTAGTGAAGGCATTTGTGTGCATTTTTAGTCTGTTATTAATGGCTTTGAGGTGGGACTTCCCAAGAGGCTCAGCGGTAAAGACTCCACCCGACAATGAAGGAGAAACCTGTCTGATCCCTGAGTTAGAAGATTCCCTGAAGAAGGAAATGGCAACCCACTCCAGTACTCTTGCCTGAGAAATCTCATGGACAGAGGGGCTTGGAGTGGCTATAGTCCATGGTGTCGCAAAAAGAGTTGGACATGACTTCACAACTAAACAAACAATAGCTGGCTTTGAGGTGAAAAGAAGTGCAGACGTTTGCGTTTCCCTTAAGGAAATTAAAGTCTGAAATGCAATGAACTGATGTTTCAGAGAATTGTACAATTTTAGACCTCTAGGGACCTTTTGAGGTCTTCTTCACAACACGTATAAGTTTTATGATGGAAAAACTACTGCAATTTATTTTTCTCACATACTTTATCCACATGAAACATCATTTTTCTTTAATAATTATCTGAAATTTAGAGAAATATTAAAATTAAAAAAAGTATTTTTACAGTAATCTTAGAAAAGCTTTCACATGAGCAGCACTGTTTTGAAAATGGGACTCTTCCTACCAGTTCTGCGATGTCATGTGAGCTTAGTATTGAATGGCTTCTACTTTGAGTTTCCCTAAAGCTGTTAGTTATGGCAGAAATGGCATTTTCATTCACTAGTTGGTAAAAGTTCCAAAGGATAGAAGTTTATGTTTAGAAGGAAGATAGGTAGATGGTTTTAAAATAAATGGTGCATTGTGGTTGAAGACATTTTTCTCATGGTAGCAGTCTTTATTCATGGAAGGAGGCTTTACAGACTCTAACATATCCTGGAAATCTTAAATTTATGATGAGGTTACTGTGTGGAATGTTGTTAAAAAATTCTGTGCATTTTCATAGTTTAAATTATTGGCTATTTAAAATAAAGGCATGAGCAAAATCTTGACTTATAGAATACTGGGTTATGTTATCACTTCATTGTTTCATTCATTATATTCATATCCAAAAGGAAAACCAATAGGAAACAGCTTTAACCTCAGTAACATTATTCTATTTTTGTGTCAGAGCCCTCTCTAAATAAAAGTTGCAGTGGTAGCAAAATAGATAGAAAATTTATTTCACTTTTCCTAGCAACATTTTGCTTATTCATTACCTAATTAATATAACAAAAAACAGTAATTTAGGTTTACATATTACAAGGCACACATAATGTGGAGAGTTCAAATCATACACATTGTTAAACAAATACTCATCACCCATCTCAGCTTTCTTGAAGTCTGTATATTTGGACCTATTAATCCAGTTTGACCCACAGGAGTGAAAAGGGAAAAACATAATAAATTTTTAAAAAACAGCTGTCAATTATCTGATGCTTTCAGATTTGGTGATTACAGTAACCTGTTTATTTCTAGGTATGCAAGTATGATTATGTGGAGATTTGGAGTGGTCTCTCTTCTGAGTCTAAATTGCATGGCAAATATTGTGGTGCTGAAGTGCCTGAAGTGATCACATCCCATTTCAACAATATGAGAATAGAATTCAAATCTGACAATACTGTATCCAAGAAGGGCTTCAAAGCACATTTCTTCTCAGGTATCAGTATTCTCATGTTGCATGTGTATTACAGACTTTCAAGGTGGATTGGCTTAAATTGTATGCTATCCATTCTTCATAGTTTTCTACAAATGAGCTTGGAGGTACACTGAACCCATGAACATGTATCCTACTTTAATAATTTTTTACTTAAAGTTAGGATATTAATAATAATGGCCCTATGAAATGCAATTGTCAAATACTTAGATCTTCAGTTCATTCCAGTTGCTCAGTCATGTCCCACTCTTTGCGACCCCATGAACCATAGCACGTCATGCCTCCCCATCTATCACCAACTCCCAGAGTCCACCCAAGCCCATGTACATTGAGTCGGTGATGCCATCCAACCATCTCATCCTCTGTCATCCCCTTCTCCTCCTGCCCTCAATCTTTCCCAGCATCAGGGTCTTTTCCAATGAGTCAGCTCTTTGCATCAGGTGGCCTAAGTATTGGAGTTTCAGCTTCAACATCAGTCCTTCCAATGAACACCCAGGACTGATTGCCTTTAGGATGGACTGGTTGGATCTCCTTCCAGGCCAAGGGACTCTCAAGAGTCTTATCCAACACCACAGTTCAAAAGCATTAATTTTTCAGTGCTCAGCTTTCTTTATAATCCAACTTTCACATCCATACATGACCACTGGAAAAACTATAGCCTTGACTAGATGGACCTTTGTTGACAAAGTAATGTCTCTGCATGCTGTCTAGGTTGGTCATAACTTTCCTTCCAAGGAGTAAGCGTCTTTTAATTTCATGGCTTCAGTCACCATCTGCAGTGATTTTGGAGCCCCCCAAAAATAAAGTCAACCACTGTTTCCCCATCTATTTGCCATAAAATGATGGGACCGGATGCCGTGATCTTAGTTTTCTGAATGTTGAGCTTTAAGCCAACTTTTTCACTCTCTTCTTTCACTTTCATGAAGAGGCTCTTCAGTTCTTCTTCACTTTCTGCCATAAGGGTGGTGTCATCTGCATATCTGAGGTTATTGATATTTCTCTCGGCAATCTTGATTCCAGCTTGTGCTTCCTCCAGCCCAGGATTTCTCATGATGTACTCTGCATATAAGTTAAATAAGCAGGGTGACAATAAGCCTTGACATACTCCTTTTCCTATTTGGAACCAGTCTGTTGTTCCATGTCCAGTTCTAACTGTTGCTTCCTGACCTGCATACAGGTTTCTCAAGAGGCAGGTCAGGTGGTCTGGTATTCCCATCTCTTTCAGAATTTTCCACTGTTTATTGTGAGCCACATAGTCAAAGGCTATGGCATAGTCAATAAAGCAGAAATAGATGTTTTTCTGGAATTCTCTTCCTTTTTCCATGATCCAGTGAATGTTGGCAATTTGATCTCTGGTTCCTCTTCCTTTTCTAAAACCAGCTTGAACATCAGGAAGTTCACGGTTAACGCATTGCTGAAGCCTGGCTTGAAGAATTTTGAGCATTACTTTAACTTTACTAGCGTGTGAGATGAGTGCAGTTGTGCGGTAGTTTGAACATTCTTTGGGATTGGAATGAAAACTGACCTTTTCCAGTCCTGTGGCCACTGCTGAGTTTTCCAAATTTGCTGACTTAGATTTTGTATACATTCTAATCAGATACATCAAAGCCTAGTAAAAACAACACAAAATTATTATGGCAATATTTTCATACAATGACTTTGGAAGTGGATAAGGTTAATGATCTGGAGGAGGAAATGGCAACCCACTCCAGTATTCTTGCCTGGAAAATCCCAGGGACAGAGGAGCCTGGTGGGTTACAGTACATGGGGTCTCAAAGAGTTGGACATGACTGACTTACACTGAACCAATTCACATTAAAAATTCCCTCTTAAAGAGGTGAAATTTGATTAAAAGCCCCTACATTTTAAGAAAATAAGTAAACATCAGTGAAATTCCCTAAATTTCCCAATTTCAAAATTATTCCTCTTAAAAACATTATTCTGAAACTTGTGAAACTTTAAATCCATCTATTGATTAGTTCATAAGTATTAATACAAATTAATACTATTAGTATGTGTTTTTTATTGAGTTAAATTTTCTAATTTTTATTTTTATAGTTAGTTTGTAACATTTTATAGACAATTGAATAAATATTTGCTGCATTGTGTATGTTAATCCAGAAATTTTTTATGGAGACAGAATCTTAAGTAGTTCTGTTTATAACCAGTTCTCTAAAAAGTTCAGAAGTGGTTATGATTTATGAAAACATAATGAGAAGTGTTTAGCTATTTTTCCACATAACTTTCCCCAGAAATTTATCAAGAAATTCAATTTAAAAAGAAACAGTATTTATTATAAGTGAATTCATATTATATAGAAAGGAAAACTATTTAAAAATATGTTCTAGCTTTATTGCAACTAAGTGATGCATCAAGAGAGAAAAAACACAAGGATATATACTTAGATTTTTAATGAATAAAATTAAATTAAACTATAGCATTATTTTTAAAATACAATTATTAATATCTAATGAAATAATCATATTGAGATTTTACTAATGTTTACACATAACTTTGATTTTCAATAAGCACTTTAAGAAATGGAATTAGAAGAATGACTCTAAGAGTTTATTAGCAAAATAATACAGATTTCTGTCACTTTCATGTTCAGCAAAGTAAGAAATCATTGCATAAATTCTTAATGTCTTAAAATAGTCATGCTATAGTTTGAAAATCTAGAAGTTATTGTTTTATACAGCAAAATATCCATAAGCTCCTCTACAAAAATTAGTGTTATTTACTTCTGATATTAAGGGTATGTTATAAAGCTATATAATGAAATAGTACAAGTAAATAAGGAAATTATGACTATAAAACTAAGGTTATTTGAAAATGATATTGAATTACATATCTATTAAATTTTTATGTATTTTGGAATATAATAGACAAAATGTCTAATAATATAGACATTTTCTAGAAGATAGCTGGTTCAACAATATATTATCATTGTTTCAACAATATATTACCGTTATTTTCCATGAATGAATGAGGTTTGTTTCCAAATAACAGTAATTACTTTATATGAAGTAAAGCCTAACTTAATTTTATATGATATTGTATTTGAATACAATTATGCAAATCTGCATAGGTGTACTTGATATAGTTTACTTACTTTAAGGGATTAAGCAAAATTAACTGTATTCTAAGAACAAAATTATTTTTCCTTAAATAGGTTAAACTTAAAGGAAATATTAGTAGGATTTTATGCATGTAAAAATTACATTTGGGAAGCTTGAGTTTTACTTTAATCACAGTGTTCGTTATTTGGAAATAATATAACAAATAACTTCAGGCAATGAAAGCTGCACATAGATCTTCCACCTTCTTTAGGCAACCCTGTAGTGGTTAAAAGATGCAATGATGACTTAAAGGATAAGCTCATTAAAGTCCGGATTTCTTGACTCTGAGTTCCTTTATGTCTGTTACAAATATAGGAGTCAGATAAAATGATTTGTGTGATTTTTCTTCCTCTATATTCAAGTGATTTCAACTGCCCTGATTCTCATCTTTTCCACTTTTCAGTGTTTATAGATATTTCTTTACACTGTTTCTCGTACACAACTTTTTTTTTGTTTTCTCATGGGAAGGTCATAGATATTTTTAGAATAAATTCAACCTGATATTATCCTAACAAAACTTTAAATATTAGTGTGATTAATTTCAAGTAGTAACACAATTAAAGCTCTTCTATGATTCTGAATCTAGTTCCAAGTTTCATGATTAATGATATTTAAATACTTGCATATTTTAGAAAGAGAAAATTGTCTGAATTGTTGCTCTCAACAGAGCTTATCAGAGCTCATTTGAAGGTGATTATTTTTTCAACAGTTTTGTGTTGAAAACTGTGTGTCTTGTATGCATGCACACATGCATGAGAGGTATTGTGTATGTGTGTACGCATGAGTGCGTACAATATTTGTTTTATATCTGAGCATTTATTGTAAGTGTATCTGCTCATATATTGTTCTGGTCTGGTGTGTGGACACTTAACTTCTTTTTCCTACAGACATGGAAGCGTTCCGCAAAGAGAAAATTTTTATTTTTGAATCTTGCAAGAACTTGATATAGGTTGCCACTTCAGTTCCATCCAGTATGTATTGTTCATAGACTGATGGTCTCTGATAATCTCAGAGATACTCTGCAGGCCTCTGATGGGAAAATGCCACCTCCTTTTTCCCTAATAATGGACGTTTCCTTTATCTAACATGAAGGAATGGAAATCAGATATGTCCATTCCAAAGAAGGAGGCTAATTTCCACCTAAAAAATTAAATGTTTCGATTTCTACTCAATAAAACATTTATTTCTCTTTAATAAAAACAGTTCTTAAAATCCCATGCTGACAGTATGAAAATGCTAGAAAATTTCAAATGAATCATTGACAGAATTATCAATTATTGAATTCATTCCGCAGACAGTCTGAGAAATTTTTAAAACTCCGTATCCTCCTTCCTTCTCTCTTCCTTGGGATTTTCATTGTTCAAAATATTTATAGTTTGTGTCCTAAGAAGATTAAAAGGAAAGAAAATGAAAACAGAATTATATTTGCTAATGTTTTTCCCTCAAATTTGATGATTTTTATAAAAAATTCAGAATATATTTGTGTAACTCATCTTTAATGACATTAAGTTAAATAAATAGCTTTCTTTGTGTGATGTAGGAAGTCTGGATAACTTCAAGTATTCCAATGTTTACTGAAATTTTCTCTTTTCATATTGACTATTTGGCGTGTGTGGGCAGTTTTATACACTGCTTTGTTGGGCATGATGACTTTTATATGCTGCTTTTTTGCCCAGGTTTGAATTTTAGCTTAGTTCAGATTAGCTTACACATATATTCTAGCAATATATTTGGTAACTCTTAATTTCATGTGACATTGATTATATTAAGCAATGTTTGATGTAGAGAAGAAGGAAACATTAATTAATTGGGACACTGAAAAATAATAAGATACTTAGACAGTATGATATATAAAATCTTCTTCTCCCTCTTGTTCCTCATTTTCTTATTCCTCCTCTAAAAATTATTTTAAAATTATTATTATTTTTCCAGCACAACATAAATATGAAAATCTGGCTACAAAAACTATTATTCAAATATGAATTGTTTCACTTTCAACTTTATTTCTCTGTACTTACCATTACTACAAATCAGATTATGTTCTATCAAATCTAAAGAAAATAACTCTCCTTAGAAATATCATGTAGCAACATGATATTTATACTGCGAGGAACTTTAAATGTTAGAAATATTCTATGTTTTGGAATTATTTTCATTGTAAAATGACTATGGGTTGAAAAATTTAGCATATTAACCTGTGTTCTTTTTTAACATTTTTTGTCTCTCATGCATGGTGTCTAACAGATCCAAATGAAGGGATGACTCAGGTGGTCCCTGCTCTGATAGGTTTGTCACTGAGTAACCTGTTTACCAGCCAATTGCAAATGTAAACTAATTTCTTAAATGTAAAATACTTACAATTGTTAGATATCCAACTAACTCTCAAAAATCTGGTTGACCTAGAATACAGCCATAGTTCACTATATCAGATTTTAAGATTACCAAACAATCATTAGATAAATATTTTATAAGAAATATGTATCTATTTAAGAGTAATTCTAGCACCAGAAAATTTTTAATTGGCTCTTTCCATTTACAGTGATGCAGTGTATTTGACATCAACTCATAAAGAAGTATTTTTCCAAACCATCTTAGGTAAACAGCCCCTGGACAGGCATATTAAAATAAGAAACATAAATCATCTCCTGATTGTCTGAACTAGGAAATACGGGTAGTGACAGCATGCGAGCAGGGAGTCTAGTTCTCCACTCATCCTTTCCACATGGGCCATTTATAAACATCATCTGTAGTTTTCACAGTTAAGGTAAAAGTACTTCCAAATTATGGACTTCTTGAAAATTAATCTTGCAAGGCTACTTTCTATTAATTTCTGATTTCTTATACACTTTATTTAATATTTGATGCTCTTTTAGAGATAAATTTTATTTTATTTATTTTTTCTTATTTGCTTAGCTTCAATATTAAGTATTAAAAGTGTTATGGAAGTCTTAAGGACAAGTAAAGAACACTTAAACTGCAGCTATATTGATCCTGATATGTTATTAAAAATTTCAAGACTGTCTATATGTATATTCTATATTGCCAATGCATGAATATATCCCAGAAGCATGCATGTGGTATATCATGTTATCAGTCACCAAAATGGGAAAAAATAAATGTATTCACAAATATTAGTATCAGATTCTTGGATAAAATGGCTTTCCTACACCCATATCCATAGGGGGAATACTGATTTGATTAAGACAAGCAAAAAAAAAATAAAATAAAATAAAACAAGCAAAAATAGTATTTGCTATTTGTGTGCCACCATGAGCTCACAAACTCTCCCTAGAAAAAATCAATTGATGGTGTAACTTTTGAATTCAGCCTAATCTCTGATGTGACTGTCATGTGGCTTTTTGTTCGCTGTACTATGGGAGTGGGGAAGGTCTGAGTGAAGAATTATCATATCTATGTGTCAGGAGCAGAGGCCAGTTTTGACTTTAATGGACAAGCCATTCATGGAATGACTGCTAAGCAATGTAATGTGGTGGCTGATGCCTCTCACTGAATTGACTGCCTGCTAATAGAGTTTGGAATTTTTTCCCTGTAGTGAATTTGTTGGTTATTTCATAGAGCTCATATTTCGTATCCTAACCTTTACTTCACGGAGAAGGCAACGGCACCCCACTCCAGTGCTCTTGCCTGGAGAATCCCATGGACGGAGGAGCCTAGTAGGCTGCAGTCCACGGGGTCACTAAGAGTCGGGCACGACTGAGGACTTCACTTTCACTTTTCACTTTCATGCATTGGAGAAGGAAATGGCAACCCACTCCAGTGTTCTTGCCTGGAGAATCCCAGGGACCGGGGAGCCTAGTGGGCTGCTGTCTCTGGGGTCGCACAGAGTTGGACACAACTGAAGCGACTTAGCAGCAACCTTTACTTCTAGCACACTAAAAGCTCTTTTATGGAATTACTTATTAATTAACTGGTTTGCTTGAGTAGATTAATTTAAAACATATTAATTGTTTTTCCTTCAGGATAATCTAATGATGCCTTTTTCTGTCTTGGAATCTTATAAAATATCCAGATTTATTAATGCTAAGCATAACTGCAAAGTTAATGGAAAAAATCAGCTACAGTAGTTATAACAAGTGATTTTTAAAAATGAATGCACACAAATCTTGGAACCTTGTTTAGCCTCTGTCTACATGCCATAGTGAAGGATTTCACTCCATTTATATGCCCTTATTTGCATTTAATCAAATTATTCACAATTTTTAATTGATTTTAAAAGTTGACAATAAATTTTTAGGATTATTTGGAAAAAGATTCGTTTATTTCCTCTGCCCTACTCAAAACTTCTCCAATAGAGGAATGAAAGAGGACTACATGTTGTCATCCTTGTGTAAGTGATCTCGAAAATTCAATTCATGGCACAAGGCTCCAAGCTAAACAAGGACTAGGTAGAATTAAGTCACTATAATTTTTTTGTTTGGCTTTATTTTGGGAACAGGGAAAGCTGTGACTTAGCTTACCCTTTGCCAATATTAACTACAACTAAATGACTCTCCTTTGATATCCTTCATTTTTAAAGTTACTTATTAATCTATGCGGTTATCTCTTTGCTAGACAAAGATGAGTGTTCTAAGGATAATGGCGGGTGTCAACATGAGTGTGTCAACACAATGGGAAGCTACCTGTGTCAGTGCCGAAATGGATTTGTGCTGCACGAAAATAAGCATGATTGCAAGGAAGGTATGAAAGAAAGGTCATTTTTTCTGATGATATCTAGAACTTCATGCAGTTTGGGTAAAGCACTGCTTCCAGGTAGAGTTAATCAGATCAGTGAGTAGAAATTGTTAACTGTTCAAATGTCAAAAATAAAAATACACCCAGTGTTCAAAGATCCAAATCACACTATTGGAAACTTTGTATTACCTCAAGGTTCTGCACATTGTGCATAGGTGGCATTAGAACAACTGTGTAACAGATGCACGAGCTGCCATGATGCCGTCTGGCAGCCAGGAAAGCACTGCATTATCCGCCAGTCTTCATAGAACAGGCCTCATACCCGTCTCCATATTTAAACCGCTGCTAAATGCTTTGCATTTGGTTTAATTTCCCTCCCCAACATATCTTATATATGTGATGCATGAATGCTGTCATTTTAAATACCAGGCATCTCAAACTCAAATGCCTACCATAAAAAAGACATTTGAAAATACTGTGCCATTTAGAGTTTTAAGTCATGGTTTCCCACCCCACTCCCCAACACACACACACACAAACGCACACACACACACACACACACACACACAGCATCTTAGTAGCGCAGTATTAGCCTATCAGCTTTTGGTCCTACGTTCTTACTATATTCCAAGGTTTTATAAAGACATTTATCTTCATCTCCTCAGCCAGTGTGAGCTACATGGGGAAAAGATATAGTTACTCAGATCTTATTTCTTTCTTCCTTTATTTCTTCCTTGTTTCTATTTTGTTTAAAAAGAAAATAAAGCTTTCTATTTAACTTGGATTTGTTACTAAGACAAGTGTATAACTAGTCATTAGTACAGGTAGAGTGATAGGTGCCTGACTAGAACCACAATTACATAGTAATTCTTTGTATGCACATTTGAATCCTACAGAATACCCTGAATTGACCCTCATTCCATTAGTTTCATTCAAATATGGTCACATCATATTTTTCCCCTCTATTTCACTAAATTAATGACGTTGCACAGAATTATATGCAAGATTTTTTTTCTCTTTTTACTTTCATGTATAAACCAATGAGATTCTGATGTGTGAAACTTGGTATTCTAGTAAATCAATAGGCTGGGGAATAGGCCCAGTTATTTTGAGACATGGAAGATGATTTAGAAAAAAAAAGAAGTGTTTACAGAGTGCGCATGTAGTGACTCACAGGTAGCAAATAAATTTAGATATCCAAAGTTTCTCTTTATAATAAATATTTTCAAGAAAGGACTTTCTAGAAAACTTCTTTTATGTAGAAGTATATCCAGGCACCTCTAATGACACTCCTCTTTTCTGTCAGTAAAGCGGCTGGATTTTGTTTCACTGCTGCTATGATACTCTGTACCTTATACACTTCAGCAGCAAGCCTCTTGGCTTTGTCTTATAGGCTATTTGCCGGATCTGGAAGATTCCACATTTCATATGAGCAAGGCAAGGACAGGGATAATGGAACTTAGAAAACCCTTATCAAGACAGCACTCAGACTTTTAAGTTTTGCTGTATGAACCTATGCTGTTTAAAACGAGCTAAACTTCAATCTTTTTTTTTTTTTTTTTGCATTTCTTGGTTACAAATCCAATTCCCTGTGGAAAGCTGGCACAGTTAAAGCAAGGGTTTAGAAAGAAGGCAGGCACCAACAGCACAGTAGTGCCAGTCATTTTACCCTTATTGTGCAGCACTACTATTTAACAAGTGTTTTGTTCATATAGTAAAGTGTTTCCCCTGAGATTTCTTAGAAATTTTCAGAGAATTAATTATATTTTAGAATGGGTGACATAATATACAACAAATAATTTCCAGTCTACACAGGATACACAGCATAATGCTTCATAAATTATGTAGTTAGAACACAGTTTGAGGACACAGTATTACATGTTTTGAAGTTTGATATTAGAAATATTGTGTCTTCCCCAGTGGCTCAGCAGTAAAGAATCCACCTGCAATGCCAGAGCTGCAGGAGATGCAGTTTCAATCTCTGAGTCAGGAAGCTGCCCTGAAAAAGGAAATGGCAACCTACTCTAGCATTCTTGCCTGAAGAGTCCCATGGACAGAGGAGCCTTGGCAGGCTATAATCCATAGGGCCACAAGAGTCATACAAAGCTGAAGCAACAGTGCACGCACGCATTAGCAATATTGGATGCCCTCCCCCAAGATGAAGTTATTTAAACTGTGTAATATCTAAAAGAAATTTCATATTAATTGAATGACATGTTTTCTAAATTAGTTCTGAAGCTAGTAGCTGTTTTCCCCTCAGGGCTTCATTTTACTTTGATGAAATTACAAAGAATTTACTTTAGCAGCTAAAATTATGATTTAGATATTCAAGCATATACTTTAACAAAGGGAGAGAAAAAATATAAAGATATGATTCATAAAGTGGCTTAGTGATCCTAGTTAACTATAAATGATGTTTATGTTAATAGGAAAAATAATTGAAAATGACATAGTCCATTGATTTTTGTTGTGACATTACATTAAATGTTTTGTACATACCAAGAGTTGATACCTTTGATTATCAATAACATTACTCTGTTAAATTTTGAGCTTATAAATCCAGCAGTTAAAAATAATTCATTTTCTCATTGCATTTATCTAATTCATTATAAATACTTAATTTCATGTGAACTCAAAAACAGTCACTGTCTAATTACGATTATGTGCGGCAAAATGTTTGCCAAAGCAGATGAATATGATAAGTGGTAGAGTGATGATTAGTTATTCAGGAAAATTTTTCAGCAAGATAGTGGGCAAGTAAGCTGCCTCCTGGATGGCCCAATCCTGGGCTAGAATTACACACTAATTGATACTATCGTTATTGGCACAGCTGAGTGTGAACAGAAGATTCACAGTCCAAGTGGCTTCATCACTAGTCCCAACTGGCCAGACAAGTACCCAAGCAGAAAAGAATGCACATGGGAAATCAGTGCCACTCCTGGTCATCGAGTCAAATTAGTAAGTGAGCACATTTTTCTCTTTTTCTGTTAAGCTGCTTGCTAATGTCTTGCACATGCACAGCTAGTATGTGGAAATAAAATAATAAAATGAATGTTTATTTAATTGAATTGAATTAGTAGACAGATGGAAAAGACTTTCTTATGTTTTCCTACTAACGTTGATTAAATTCCTGATTCCTTAATCAAAGTGATAGTAATGGTAGCTGTGTAGTTCTCATACAGTCTTCTTATCCTGGATGGGAAGTTTTAAAAGGCATTGCCAAAGTTACTGCAAAACAATAAGTTTTACTTCCTAATATGTTATTGAAAATAATGTTTTGAAATGGAGATGTAAACAAAAAAAAATTCAAGAAGAAAACTATAAGTATTCACTTCAACTTACCATAGTAAATTCTATAGTGTCAATTCTATGTCTACATGCAAAGCATATGTGCTTTTTAATAGAAAACTAATTTTGTCTTGTGATTTCTGGAGTGTTATTTTTGCATAATGTAGCTGTCCTGTTTAGATGAGTACTGATATCATTAGACTTCTTCCAAATTCAAAAATGAATATAATGTTCATCCTCTCTCTTATATTCTTTGAGTCTTGCTTTCTGTCCTGGTCATCTGATAGTACATCTTATATTTCGTAATAGACTACAGAATACTTGAAGAGTACATTTAAAGAAACAGAATCATAGAATATAGAAATTTTGACAGTTTTCTGCACTATGCTATTGTCAAAAGCAGGAAAGAATGCCAAGTAGCAAGGCTTAGGACAGTCTAACAAGAACCATAACAAAGACAAAGAAGTTGTGTTAGGAATGAGGCTACAAGTCCATAGTAGCTTATTGGGCCAATCCAGCCATAAAGTTAATTTTAAAGTTCTGTTTGAATCCTTTTCTTCAGTGAGGATTGTTTTATTTTGTTTTTGTTTTTGTTTTTCCAGTAAAGGTATCTTATTCACATGCAGCCTAAGAATAATAATATTAGAGACTGTCATTGAGACATTCATATTCCTACTATGGAGTTCTTTCCAATCACCATACTTGTAAAACCTCAATAAATGACTTCCTAGACAGAGACATGAATTAATTTCAACCATTCTTTGGAATGATCCTAGGTGCTAAAATAACAGCACTGTAGGAACTTGATTGCTTTCCAGTCCTGTTCAAAGCCCTGGTTGAGAGGAACACTCTCTGATGCCTATGGACTGAGATACAGAAGCTGCATTCATCAGTGCAATAGCTAAGGGAGTTGGGAAAATGGATTTTCCTGATGATTTTTGTGTGTGTATATGTAGATCCAAGTTTTGATTCATATCATATTTATTTTCCCTGAAGAATTTCTTTTATATTTTATATAGAGTATGTCTATACATTTTCATTTTTTGAAGATATTTTCTTTGGGTATAAAGTTCTAAGATGGCATGTTAAATATGTATGCTCAGTCACTCAGTCATACCCGACTCCCTGTGACCCCATGGACCACAGCCCGCCAGGCTCCTCTGTCCATGGGGCTTCTCAGGCAGGAACACTGCAGTGGGTGGGCATCTCTTCCTCCCATGGATCTTCCTGGCCATGCTTCACCACTAGCGCCACCTGCATGTTAGATTCCTGACTCTTTTATTTACCATTCGTGATGGGTTTTAATGTCTGTGGTAAATCTTTATTTTATTTCTATGGTTTTTTCCTCTAATTTTTTCACAATTTTTTTTTATCAGCACTTTGAATATAATGTATCTAGGAGTGTTGTCTGTCTGTGTAGTAATTTGCCCTTCTGAGAAGTCTAAATTTCTTGCATCGGCATTGTGATATCTGTCATGAATTTTTGAAAACTCTTGCCCATTATTTCACAATTCTCCTGCATTATTATCTCTTCTTCTGCAACTCATTTACACATATGTGATATTGTTTCATATTATCCCATAACTCTTGAATTCTGTTATTTTTTGCCACCCTTTTCGAGTTTGGGTAATTTCTAGAGACCAATCTTAAATTTCAGTGATTGTTATTCAACTGTCTTCAGTCTATTGATGAGTTTGTCAAAGGTGAACTTTATCTATCTTTTTTTATTTCTAGCATTTCCATTTGATTCATTAGTAGAATTGCAATGTGTGTTGGTCTGCTTAGGTTGCATAACAAAATATCACAAACTGAATGTCTAAAACAACAAAAAGTATTTTCTCACAGATCTGGAGGCTAGGCCTTCGATATCAAAGTGCTGTGAGGATTGGTGTCTGCTGGGGCCTCTGTTCTTCACTTGTAGATGGTTGCTTCATCACCCTCACATAGCATTTCCTCTGTGTGTGTGTGTGTGTGTGTGGAGAGAGAAAAAGAGAGACAGAGAAAGAAAGTGGGCACTTGTGTCTGTTCATCTTCTTATAAGAACATTAGCTCTGTGGGATTAGGCCTCACCCTTATGACCTCATTGGGATTAGGGCTTCAGTGTACAAACTTGGCAAGGAGGCACAATTCAATTTATAATACTCTCTCTCCTGAAATTTCTCATTTGATAGATTAAACATAGCAGTCATCTTTGAGTCTGTTCTGATGATTATATTCTCTCTTAACACTGTGTTTTTTTCCTTGGCTTTTTGTGTGCCATGTAATTTTTGATTAATCATCAGATAATATGTGTTTAGGGGGCTTCCCTGATGGTTCAGCAGGTAAGAATCAACCTGCAAAGCAGGAGACACAGGAGACGTGGTTTCCCTTCCTGGGTTGGAAAGATCCCATGAGGAGGGAAATGGCAACCCACTCCAGTATTCTTGTCTGGAAATCCCATGGACAGAGAAGCCTGGCAGGCTACTGTCCACGGGGTCACAAAGAGTCAGACATGACTGAGTGACCAAGTATGTATTATATATTTAACAGTAGAGACTTTACATCTGGAAATGGACACAGCTCAGGCTGTGTTAGGCTGTTAGTGAATATGTGTACATGGGAAGGGATATTGCTGAGTGAATATAGTCAGTAATCAGCTGAGTTTGGATTGTCTTTATCCTATGATTGCCTTCAGTGGACCATTGGCTTTTAATTCCTTTGTTTTAGCTTGGAGCCTGAAATTTCAGATGCATTTTCTCAATATTTCATCTTTATCTTTAGCTTTAGCTTCCTCATTCATGTCTACCACAACTATATACCTCTTCAGACTTTTTTCAGTCAACCAGTGAAAGACTGCAGTTTCATGCTTCTTGGTACTTGGTACTCTGGTGGTGAGAGAAAGGGGTTCTCCACCTCAGACAGGATCTGTTTTTAGGTGTTAGAAATATCCTTTCCCAGTGATCTTGCCTCTTCTCTTCCTGACAGCCAAACGGCATCTCATATCTCTGGCTGATCTTCCATGGGAGAGTCTTTTTCTTTGTTTTTTACCTCTCCCATGTGTTAGAAGGTCTCTGGTATTATTGGAGTAGGCTCCTGGGTCCAAGACTTCCCCAGTTTTATTTGTTCATTTGTTTTTCACCTTGCTACAGGGAGTCTACATGTTTGCCCTGGCAGTGACAGGTTTCTACTCCTCCCCCAGAAGCTTATTTCATTTTCCACAGAAGGGTTGCAATAGAACTTCATGCTTTTCTCCCAGAAGTGACCACTTTCCCATCCAAGCCTACAATAGGAAGGAAGGTACTTGTCTATCTCCTGCTCTTCCCACATCTTTCTCATGAGCAGGAGATTGAGGTCCATGGGGAAGAGCCTGCACGTGTGTAAAAACTCCTGTGTCTATAGATCTTAGGATGCTGTATCCGACTCCACACCTGACCTTGACAGTACATCACAATTGTAGCTAAATGCATCTAACTTAATTATATGGCAGCCTAACTGTCTTCTGTCACTGGTGAGCAGATGTATGTGTCTCATCTTTGCTTGACAGGGCCTGTGAGTGAGTGCATTGCTAGTGACTTTGGCTCTTTGATATGTTCAGCAAAGTTGTGATTTTGTTTACATAGGGTTTTTTGCAAGGTTGTTGTTCAGTTGTTCAGTCATGACTGTTTGCAACCCGATGGACTGCAGCACTCCAGGCTACCCTGTCCTTCACTGTCTCTAAGAGCTTGTTCAAACCCATGTCCATTGAGTTAGTGATGCCATCCAACCATCTCATCCTCTGTCATCCCCTTCTCCTCTTCAGTCTTTCCCCAAATCAGGGTCTTTTCTAATGAGTTGGCTCTTTGCACAGGTAGGGTAGAATAACACTAGTCCCAGCATTCTATGATATATCCAAGAAGAAATGGAACTTCTAATATACATCAACTTGAAAATATGTCAATAACTTTATTTGTACATAATTATATACCTGTCAGCTTATTGAGCATCCCTTTCAACTCTAGGACAGTCTGCTTCTTCACAAATAACAGGCAAATATTCCACATGAAGATCAGGAAACAGTCTGGTCAACAATGATTACACCTGCTAGTATCCTAAGAAGATAATTTTTAGAAGGAAAATAAGAGCTTTAATGCAACTACTTATCTCTTTTTAAGTATTTGACTTTGTGATTTTGTAGAAGTAGTTGCAGTCTAAGCCAGATTTTGTCAACATTAACATGCATCAGAGTTACCTGAAAGATTTGCTAAAACACATTTTTGCCATTCTGAGATTTCTGAATCAGAGCATAATATTGATTCTACTCTCTTACATCATTAATCATGTTCATATAAAATCTGACGCACAGTATCACTTCAACAATCAGTATCAGCAGAAAGTATGTAACAGATTTGCTACCAACAAGTGTTATTTTAATGCTATACCTTCTGCTACTGCTGCTAAGTCGCTTCAGTCATGTCCGACTCTGTGTGACCCCATAGATGGTAGCCCATCAGGCCCCCTGTCCCTGGAATTCTCCAGGCAAGAACACTGGAGTGGGTTGCCATTTCTTTCTCCAATGCATGAAAGGGAAAAGTGAGAGTGAAGTCGCTCAGTCATGTCCGACGCTTAGCAACCCCATAGACTGCAGCCTACCAGGCGCCTCTGTCCATGGGATTTTCCAGGCAAGAATACTGGAGAGGGTTGCATTGCCTTCTCCAATGCATTAAAGGAAAAGTGAAAGGGATGTCGCTCAGTCGTGTCCCCATGGACTGCAGCCTCCCAGGCTCCTCTCTCCATGGGATTTTTCCAGGTGAGAGAACTGGAGTGGGTTGCCATTGCCTTCTCCAGCTGTACCTTCTAACTCTTGCCATTTTGGCATTATTGTTCCTTATGTTTGCTATTATTGTCTCCTTGTTTATAATATAATTTTTAATGAATCTTATCTACTTTATAACTGATCACTATCTCTTGCAGATATCAGCCAATGTACATTTGGCTAACCCTGGTTATAAGATTCAAACCACCAACCACCTATCTATATGCTTTGACATTTATTATATAGGAGATTTGATCAAGAAAATACAAGTTTAAATAAATACATTTTGCTTAATTTCTTTAAGATCCTTAATTTTAATGCAGGAACTTGAACCCAAACTAAATCTGGAAAATAGATTCCAAGGAAACTTGGAAAATTCTAAAATATCTTAATCCTATTATTTCAAGAGCTGCCGATAGATATTCAGTTCCAAATTAGTCTCTTTATGCTGCTGCTGCTGTTAAGTCACTGTGACCCCATAGATGGCAGCCCACCAGGCTCCCCCATCCCTGGGGTTCTCCAGGCAAGAACACTGGAGTGGGTTGCCATTTCCTTCTCCAATGCAGGAAAGTGAAAAGTGAAAGTGAAGTCATTCAGTCGTGCCCGACTCTTAGCGACCCCATGGACTGCAGTCCACCAGGCTCCTCCGTCCACGGGATTTTCCAGGCAAGAGTACTGGAGTGGGGTGCCATTGCCTTCTCCAGTGTCTTTATAGACCAGGCAAAAAACAACAACAACAAAGAGAGCTGTGGTAGCCCCATGTGTGCCATGGAGCTTTCTTTACAACTCACAGTTATTCCTCTTATGTTAGGCTGCATGGAAAAATAAGAAATCATTTATACGTATTTTATTATATAAAAGCAAAGAAAAGGAAGTTTTCCCTGAAAACAATTCCATCAGATCAGATCAGATCAGATCAGTCGCTCAGTCGTGTCTGACTCTTTGTGACCCCATGAATCCCAGCATGCCAGGCCTCCCTGTCCATCACCAACTCCCAAAGTTCACTCAGACTCATGTCCATCGAGTCAGTGATGCCATCCAGCCATCTCATCCTCTGTCTTCCCCTTCTCCTCTTGCCCCCAATCCCTCGAAGCATCAGAGTCTTTTCCAATGAGTCAACTCTTCGCATGAGGTGGCCAAAGTACTGGAGTTTCAGCTTTAGCATCATTCCTTCCAAAGAAATCCCAGGGCTGATCTCCTTCAGAATGTATAGAACAGTCTTTTGGACTCTGTGGGAGAGGGAGAGGGTGGGATGATTTGGGAGAATGGCATTGAAATACGTATAATATATATGGAACGAGTTGCCAGTCCAGGTTCGATGCACGATACTGGATGCTTGGGGCTGGTGCACTGGGACGACCCAGAGGGATGGTATGGGGAGGGAGGAGGGAGGAGGGTTCAGGATGGGGAACACATGTATACCTGTGGTGGATTCATTTTGATATTTGGCAAAACCAATACAATATTGTAAAGTTTAAAAATAAAATAAAATTTAAAAAAAAAAGAAAGGAAAAAAAATTTAAAAATAAATGGACTGGTTGGATCTCCTTGCAGTCCAAGGGACTCTGAAGAGTCTTCTCCAACACCACAGTTCAAAAGCATTAATTCTTTGGCGCTCAGCCTTCTTCACAGTCCAACTCTCACATCCATACATGACCACAGGAAAAACCATAGCCTTGACAAGACGAACCTTTGTTGGCAAAGTAATGTCTCTGCTTTTGAATATGCTATCTAGGTTGATCATAACTTTCCTTCCAAGGAGTAAGTGTCTTTTAATTTCATGGCTGAAACAATTTTGAGAGGTTTAGTCTTCTTTCTTGGAGAAGGAAATGGCAACCCACTCCAGTGTTCTTGCCTGGGAAATCCCATGGACATGTTCATTAAATTTTGTCTTTATGGGGAGGGAAGAGGGAGGGGGGGTTCAGGATGGGGAACATTTGTACACCTGTGGTGGATTCATGTTGATGTGTGGCAAAACCAATACAATACTGTAAAGAATTTATCTCCAATTAAAATAAAAAATTTATATTAAAAAATAATAATAATGATTTTTCTGTTATAAAGCAGAATATGAAAATTAAGTAGAACTGTGTGTATGAGTGATTATATCAGTTCTTGAGGATTTCTTATATTCTTGCACATACTTTCTCTTATAAGACCCTGGAATATTATCTTCATTTAAATGCAGTAAACTAGATAACTGGGATCCAAAGAGCCTAGGAGTGTCATTTAAAAAAATTCTAAAATAGTCCCTCTCTCATATGAAATTCTACAAATAAAAATATGACTATTCTTAGGTTTTCCATTCCTTGAAAGTGCTCTCCAAATAGTAAAATGTAGCTTGACCAGGCACATTTGTACCTCCTAAATATGTATCTGGTCTAAGACTGTGTGTATAGTTCCCAATAGTTTTGTAGTGGTATCTTGTATTTTACCTGAAGTTGATGTCATAAATGACACATCAATAAGGAAGCAGTCCCAGGCATTTTAGATAACTTGGAAAGTTTATAAAGATGGTTCAGTTCAATTCAGTCACTCAGTTATGTCCGACTCCTTGTGACGCCATGAACCGCAGCACGCCAGGCCTCCCTGTCCATCACCAACTCCCGAAATCCACCCAAACCCATGTCCATTGAGTCCATCTAACCATCTCATCCTCTGTTGTCCCCTTCACCTCCTGCCCTCAATCTTTCCCAGCATCAGGATCTTTTCCAGTGAGTCAGCTCTACACATCAGGTGGCCAAAGTATTGGAGTTTCAGCTTCAACATCAGTCCTTCCAATGAACACCCAGGACTGATCGCCTTTGGGATGGACTGGTTGGATCTCCTTGCATACCAAGGGACTCTCAAGAGTCTTCTGCAAAACCACAGTTCAAAAGCATCAATTCTTCAGCACTCAGCTTTCTTTATAGTCCAACTCTCACTTACATACATGACCACTGGAAAAACCGTAGCCTTGACTAGACAAACTTTTGTTGGCAAAGTAATGTCTCTGCTTTTGAATATGCTATCTAGGTTGGTCATAACTTTCCTTCCAAGGAGAAAGCGTCTTTTAATTTCATGGCTGCAGTCACCATCTGCAGTGACTTTGGAGCCCAGAAAAATAAAGTCTGACACTGTTTCCACTGTTTCCCCATCTATTTCCCATGAAGTGGTGGGACTGGATGCCATGATCTTTGTTTTCTGAATGTTGAGCTTTAAGCCAACTTTTTCACTCTCCACTTTCACTTTCATCAAAAGGCTTTTTAGTTCCTCTTCACTTTCTGCCATAAGGGTGGTGTCATCTGCATATCTGAGGTTATTGATATTTCTCCTGACAATCTTGATTCCAGCTTGTGCTTCTTCCAGTCCAGCGTTTCTCATGATGTACTCTGCATATAAGTTAAAAAAGCAGGGTGATAATATACAGCCTTGACATACTCCTTTTCCTATTTGGAACCAGTGTGTTGTTCCATGTGCAGTTTTAACTGTTGCTTCCTGACCTGCATACAGATTTATCAAGAGGCAGGTCAGGTGGTCTGCTATTCCCATCTCTTTCAGAATTTTCCACAGTTTATTGTGATCCACACAGTCAAAGGCTTAGGCATAGTCAATAAAGCAGAAATAGATGTTTTTCTGGAACTTTCTTGCCTTTTCCATGATCCAGCGGATGTTAGCAATTTGATCTCTGCTTCCTCTGCCTTTTCTAAAACCAGCTTGAACATGTGGAAGTTCACAGTTCACATATTGCTGAAGCCTGGGTTGGAGAATTTTAAGCATTACTTTACTAGCGTGTGAGATGAGTGCAATTGTGCGGTAGTTTGAGCATTCTTTGGCATTGCCTTTCTTTGGGATTGGAATGAAAACTGACCTTTTCCAGTCCTGTGGCCACTGCTGAGTTTTCCAAATTTGCTGTCATATTGACTGCAGCACTTTCACAGCATCATCTTTCAGCATTTGAAATGGTTCAACTGGAATTCCATCACCTCCACAAGCTTTGTTTGTAGTGCTGCTTTGTAAGGTCCACTTGGCTTCACATTCCAGGATGTCTGGCTCTAGATGAGTGATCACACCATCGTGATTATCTGGGTTGTGAAGATCTTTTTTGTACAGTTCTTCTGTGTATTCTCTTCTTAATATCTTTTGCTTCTATTAGGTCCATACCATTTCTGTCCTTTATCGAGCTCATCTTTGCATTAAACATCCCCTTGGTATCTCTAATTTTCTTGAAGAGATCTCTAGTCTTTCCCATTCTGTTGTTTTCCTCTATTTCTTTGCATTGATCACTGAAGAAGGCTTTCTTATCTCTTCTTGCTATTCTTTGAAACTCTGCATTCGGATGCCTATATCTTTCCTTCTCTCCCTTGCTTTTTGCTTCTCTTTTTTTCACAACTATTTGTAAGGCCTCCCTAGACAGCCATTTTGCATTTTTGCATTTCTTTTCCATGGGGACGGTCTTGATCCCTGTCTCCTGTACAATGTCACGAACCTCATTCCATAGTTCATCAGGCACTCTATCTATCAGATCTAGGCCCTTAAATCTATTTCTCACTTTCACTGTATAATCATAAGGGATTTGATTTAGGTCATACCTTTGCTTTTAGCTTCCCTCATTTTCACAGCTATTTGTAAGGCCTCCTCAGACAGCCTAATTACCTTCAAGCACAGCCATTCTGTCTCTACAAAAAAATCTTATTCTTCCTTATAACATCTTACATCAGAGAAGAAAGAGATCCATAATTGCTATGTACACTTTTGTAATAATTTAAATATAAAATAATGTTTCTTATTATGATTAGGAACATTTAGTAGAATAAAATCCTAACAAATTTACAGTGATTAAATAAATTATTAAGCAAATGTATACATCAGGGAAATATGGAGGGATTAGAAACATATAGTTTGGTTGCCAAAGACTTGTGTCTAGATCCTAGCACTTCTACTTATGAGTTGTGTTATCTTGGAAGATATTTACCATTTTAAAACCTTAATTTCTTCATCTGAAAATTGAAGCTGCTGCTTACTCAGATTTTGTGTATATAGACATGAACTTGTACACAAAGTTTTGGCACAGTACTTTATTAAGTGCCAATAAACACTGATGTATGATACAATAATATGACAATAATTTAATTTTTAAATTTTTATTAAAAATTCAACCATATTCAAGTGTGTATGTACCCTTATCAGTTTGAAATTCAGTACTTAGAGATCCACTAATTGTTTAGTCACATATTGTTTAGTCTCCATGTGTTTGTGTTTTTTTGTAGTTTTTTTCTTTGTAGTTGATTTCTAGTCTCAAAGTATTGCGGTCTGAAAAGATGCTTGATGTGATTTCAATTTTCTTAAATTTACTAAGACCTGTTTTGTAGCCAGCATGTGACCTATCCTGGGGAATATTCCATGTGCACTTAAAAATGCTTTCAGATGGATCTGGTCTAATGGGCCATTTAAAGGCAATGTTTCCAGACTGATTTTTCATCTGGATCATCTGTCCATTGATATAAGGTGTTACTATTATTGTGTTACTGACAAATTTTTTCATTTTGTAATTTTATTGTTTCTAGTTATGGCCTTGTCTTTTTTTTTATTTTATTTTTTAACTTTACAATATTGTTTTGGTTTTGCCATATATCAACATGAATCCGCCAATGGCATTGGCCTTGTCTTTTTCACCTAGACTATCTCCTTTAACACTTTTTGTAAAACTGGTTTGGTGGTGCTGAATTCTTTTAATTTTGCTTTTCTGTAAAGCTTTCAATTTATCTATTAAGTTGGAAAAAAACTTTTCTGGGTAGAGTATTCTTGGCTATAGATTTTTCTTCTCTTTCATCACTTTAAATAAATCATGCCACTCCCTTCTGGCCTGTAGAGTTTCTGCTGAAAAATCAGCTGATAGTCTTATGAGAGTTCTCTTCTATGCTTGTTGTCATTCAGTTGATAAGTCATGTTCAATTCTTTGCAACTCCATGGACTGTAGCAAGCCAGGCTCTTCTGTCCTCCACTATCTCCCAGAGTTTGCTCAAATTCATGTCTGTTGAGTTGGTGATGCTATCTAACCATCTCATCCTCTGCTGTCCTCTTATCCTTTTGCCTTCAGTCTTTCCCAGCATCAAGGTCTTTTCCATCAAGTCAGCTCTTTGCATCAGGTGGCCAAAGTATGGAGCTTCAACTTCAGCATCAGTCCTTCCAATGAATATTCAGGACTGATTTCCTTTAGGATGGACTCATTGGATCTCCTTGCAGTCCAAGGAACTCTCAAGAGTCTTCTCCAGCACCACAATTCAAAAGCATCAATTTTTCAGCATTCAGCCTTCTTTATGGTCCAACTCTCACATCTATACATGACTACTGGAAAAACCATAGTTTGACTATACAGACCTTTGTCAGCAAAGTAATGTCTCTGTTTTTTTTAATATGCTGTTTAGGTTTGTCATAGCTTTCCTTCCAAGGAGCAAGTATCTTTTAATTTCATGGCCTGTGTATGTTATTTGTTGCCTTTCCATGCTGCTTTTCATATTTTCTGTTTTTCTTTTTGTCATTTTAATTACAGTGTGTTTTGGTACATTCCTCTTTGGGTTAATCCTATATGTGACTTTCCATACTTCCTGGACTCTCTGGACTATTTCCTTTTCCATGTTAGGAAAGTTTTCAGCTATTATATCTTCAAATATATTATCAGCCCCTTTCTCTTTGTCTTCTCCTTCTGAGATGGTAGTGCTAATATTAGTGCATTTGATGTTGTCCCAGAGGTTTCTTCAACTGTACTCATTGCTTTTCATTCTTTTTTTTTTCCTCTGTTCATTACCAGTGATTTCTACTACTCTTTCTTCCAGCTTTCTGTTCTGCTTCTCTGTTGTTTAGTCTACACTTGATTCTTTCTAGTGGGTTTTCATTTCAGCTATATTTTTCATCTCTGTCTGACTGTCATTTATTATTTTCTAACTTATTAAAAACTTCTAACTTTTTTGTGCATTGTTCTCCTCCCAAATTCTTTGATCATCTTTACAATCTGTACCTTGAACCTTTTCTCAGGTAGATTGCCTAGCTCCACTTCATTTAGTTCTTCTGGGATTTTTATCTTGTTCCTTCATCTGGAATATGTTCATCTGTTGCTTCATTTTGTCTAAGTTGCTGTCTTTATTTTTATGTATCTAATAGTTTGGTTATGTTTCCTGATCTTGGAGAAGTGACCATTTGCAGGAGGTGTCCTATGTGTCCCAGCAGTGCACTCCCTTCTCATCACCCAAACTGTATGCTCTGGGGTATCTCCCTATTAGGACTGTGTAAGTCTTCTAGTTGTGGCAGGCTGAATATGCGGGTGGCCTGTTAGGCTTGGTTGACCCCGGGTCTGGTTGATTGCTTGGGCCTGCCTTGTATGGAGGCTGCTGGCTGTTCCACACAGGGGCCTGGTCATGAGGTGGCCAGCTGCAGAATCCAGGGTGTCCCAAGGCTAGTGCTGGCTCACTGATGGAAAGAGTTAGAGTCCATAAGACTTTGGGGCTGAGGCCCACCCACTGGTGGGTGAAACCTGGTCCTGGTGTTAGTGCAGGATTACTGGCAGGCAGAGTCAGACCCTGGACTCTGGTTCCAGGATCCAGGAATCCCAGAGTTGATATCAGGTCACTGGTAGGAGGATAAGGGGCAGTTCCTGAAACAGGTGGATACAGGCTCTTGGGATGTCCCGGAGTTTGCACTGGCCTGCTAGTGGGCTGGGGTCCAGCTGATCCCAGGGCAGGGTTTGACCTACTGTGACAGATTAGGACCACAGGTTATAGGATTGTGAGTTTCTGGCATCTATGCTCTCTGATAGGTAGAGCTGGGCCCTGGCCCTCTGCTGGGCAGGGCTGTGTGCAGAGGTGGCTGTGGGTTCAGGAAGTCTTTAAGTACCCTGTGTGCTGACGGGTGGAGCCAGTCAACATGTTAATGGACATAGTTGTGTCCCAGTAAAAGTTTAATTATAAAAAATCAGGCTTCAAGTCAGAGTTCTTCTGTGGGACTTAGTTTGCTGACCTGAGTTAAGAAATTCACATATAAAAAAGTTTGAAATGAAATTATAAGTTTTTGTCCTCATTTCCCCTGAAAATCACAGAGGGTGAAAGAATTTGGCTTTACTTTTTATGGTAGGCAGAATGATGCTCCCCATCCTCCAAAGATCACCATCTCCTAATTCTCAGAACCTTTGCATACATTATCTTATATGCCAAAAGTCACTGTGGTTAAATCAAGGGTCTTCAAATGAAAAGATTATCCTAGAATATCTAGAAGGGCTTGAAGTAATCTTAAGGGTCCTTACAAGAGGGAGTCAAGTGTTATACTGTTGGATCTGAACATGGAGGAAGCAAACATGAGCCAAGAAATGAGGGAAGCCTTTAGATGCTGAGGAAAATCAAAGGAAACAGATTCACACCAAGGACCCCTAGAAGCAGCACAGTGCTTCCTCACCCACTTTAGACTACTGACTTCCACAGTTCTAGAACAATAAAAGTGTATTGCATTGAGCCCCTAAGTGTGCCATAATTTCTTGGAGCAAATTTGCTGGAGGAAACGAATATATTTGCCTTGTTTTTGGAGTTTGTATTTGTGTGTGTGTGTTAATCATTAAATGCTAACTGCATCATAATAGTTTTAAAGTTAAAATAAATACATTTATATTAAAAAAATGTAAAAGAAACCTTGGCTGAAAGATACTTGGAAAAAGTCTCCCTATTAAAAAAGGGATAAAGTTCTGAATGAATAAAGGGATAGTGTTCTATCATTCCTGGCTTTACCATGTCTTTGTTCTGAAAGTCTCTCTCTACTGATCATTAAATTTTTGGTACTTTTCATATTCCAAATTACTCTACATTTAAAAAAATTTTTAAACAGCTGAAAAAAGATCTAGGCATAGGATCACATAGCAATAGGCTAATATACCATTTTAATTTTATGTATTGTATCCTAGCTTTGCTAAGTTATATAGTTGTAGTTTACAGCTTCATATGTGGGATATTTGGAAAACAAAACACTCGCAGTGATATATAATTCTCCAGCATAAATCTGTTATAAGTGTATTTGATCACTGTTGTCAGAAGACCGGAGTTTTAATTCAGTTGTGCCATTGTTTTCCAGTGGCCTCTAATCCTTCCAATATCTTGAGGAAAACCAAATGATAGGTCTCATCAAAGGCAGGAAAATGCAAAGGATGGATAGAACCAGGGAGGTCTGAATCTCATCTCACAGCTGCTCACATTGTATCAGTCTCTTTAATTCTCTAAGTTTGTAGTCACCCTGGCTAAATTTTATTTCCACATTAAGCACTATTATTTTATTATCCTGTCCTCTCTGAGTGTATGTAGAGACTTTGAATGGCCTTATCTCTTAGCTAGTGCTTTTATTTTCAGTAAAAGTACCTCTGGTGGTAGTTTAGTCTCTAGGTTGTGTCCAACTCTTGCTACCCCATGGACTGAAGCCCGCCAGGCTCCTCTGTCCAAGAGATTTTTCAGACAAGAATACTTTTTCAGGCAAAAGTACCTGTTTGTTGTTGTTGTTGTTCAACCACTCATTTATTCCAACTCTTTGTGACCCCATGGACTGCAGCACGCCAGGCCTCCCTGTCCATCACTAACTCCTAGAGTTTACCCAAACTCATGTCCATTGAGTTGGTGATGGCATCCAACCATCTCATCCTCAGTCATCCCCTTTTCCTCCTGCCTTCAATCTTTCCCAGCATCAGGGTCTTTTCTAATGAGTTAGCTTTGTATCAGGTGGCTAAAGTATGGGAGCTTCAGCATCAGTCCTTCTAATGAATATTCAGGATTGATTTCCTTTAGGATTGCCTGGTTTGTTCTCCTTGTAGTCCAAGGGACTCTCAAGAGTCTTCTCCAACACCACAATTCAAAAGCACCAGTTCTCCCATGCTTAGCCTTCTTTATGGTCCAACTCTCACATTTATACAGGACTATTGGAAAAAACCATAGTTTTGATTACACGGACATTTGTTGGCAAAATAATGTGCATGTGAAAGGGCTGTATATGAAGCTTGGCTGGAAGCTAGGAAGGTAGATTAGGCTTGCTTGAATGTTCCAAAAAAAGCACAGTTATTCTTTCCAGAGCTTAAAATGAAAGGTTAATTTTGTTTCTTTTGAATGATTCTCTTTAAATGATTTAGAATTTCTTACTAGAATGTACTGTCATTCACTCATTTTGATCTCTCTAAAACATGGATCATTAACCTTAAAACCATAGAAGTATAATAATGGAGTGAATAAGGTTTAAATGTTTGAATACCAAACTGTCTTGTAAAGTCTGAGTGCAGATGCTTAAGAAAGGTATTTAAAATTCCCCCAAAATGAGGGCAGTGTTTCAGCAGCAATCAGAGTTCCTTATAGCTCCACACATCAAATTTTCTATCCTGTCTTCATTGTAAATTTGAAGACTTTGGGGGAATTTTTTTTTTTTTTTGAGAATCTTCGGGAGATTTTTTGAGAGACTTCGGGAGGCACACTTCCATGGGATTGATTCCTGGTGACTGGAAATGTTCACATTCTGCATCATTTAGACATAGAGATCCATGCCTCAGAATGTGTGATAGAATAAAACAATAAATTCTGTATCTTACTTTACCTTTGGGAACTCTAAAGTCAGTTTTTAAAGATTTTCCATTTTTCCATGGACTCTTATAATACCATTCTATGGCCTAGAAATATTTCATATTAAGGTAAAGTCACTATATATGGCATGTACAGGTGGCTCAGAGGTTAAAGCATCTGCCTGCAATGCGGGAGACCTGGGTTCAATCCCTGGGTCAGGAAGATACCCTGGAGAAGAAAATGGCAACCCACTCCAGTATTCTTGCCTGGAGAATCCCATGGACAGAGAAGCCTGGTGGGCTACAGTCCACAGGGTTGCAAAGAGTCAGACACGACTGAGCGACTTACTTTCACTTTCACTTTTTCACTATATATGGAGATGTCTCTACATGTATGTCTCTAACATATGACAGGGCAGATTTATGAGATCTCAGCATGTGAATTAGTCACATTTTGCTTGTGTGTGGTAGAGCATTTGGGTTAAGCTGGCTTCTACAAAAGGACCACCCAATCTTTGCAACTGACCTTACAAGCTTCTATTAATTCCAAGGGGAAAATTAATCAATACTTTAATGAATGAGAGTTATTTGCATTACTGAAAATGTATCAGCTACACAAACTGCTTGATGTGACTCTTACAAAATCAGTCTGATTCTGTTAGTAATTTGATAAAAACCTGGAGTCAGTTGGTTCCAGATCAAGTGTCAGCGTAGTCCCTAGCCCACTAGCTCAATGCCACCTTCTGTGGTATTGTTCTGTTCTGTAAAACAGATGTTATGATTTACTCCAGACATCCTGCATTTCATTAGAGATTGAAGTAGCCCATTAGTTATCTCATTCACTTCATGTTCAATGGACCAATCAATGGATTAAACTCATGTGATCTGTAGATTCTGATCCTATTGTTAACTTTTACTTACAGGATAAGCTTTAGAATGTCATTACTTCCATCATTCTTAAAGTTTTCTCTTCTACACAGTGGGTTTCTCTACTCTTTATATTTATAGATGAATGCTTCTAAAGTCCATTCCAAAGAGACAATTATTCAACATGCAACAGTTTTCAGATGTTATTTCTCTTTATACAATATTTTTCTTAGTATTTAGAAGTTTGGTTTCATATTTAGCTAAAAAAATAAATAAACAACCCTCTGGATGAAGTTAAGCTGATTTTCTCTTATTGTTTTATTAAGAGTTACAAACTGATATTGAGACTATTTATATATACACAAAGATAATAGAAACTGACTGACTACCCTCTTATGAGAGGCAGAAAACCAAAAGTTTTGGTTTGCCATATCCTTGGTGTTTCCACTCATTGGATTGACCATAAACATGGTTTAGGTAGTTAGATAGATGATTGAACAGATTTATCCAGACATCCAGCCAACAGTCCATTCAGGGTTTTCTATTTTCCAAGCACTGTGTTTCTACTCTGTTTCATTCTCTGCAACTAGATTACAGAGATTAATATGTGACAAATCCTTCAGTGGTGCACACTTTGAATGTTGTGCTTCAAATTAAATAAACGGCTAAAGTCTTCTTGTTCACTATATTTTTCTGCATTGTTTGTTTCCAGTGAGATTCTCTATGCTGTATTTAATCCTTTGTGTACTATCTGGTGTTATTGGATGAATGAAATGATTATTCCTTTTACTCATAATAACAAATAGAGATTCACTAACACTTATTGGTTATAACTTTTTAATTTATATTTTTAAGTAGGGCACAGTGGGATGAGACATAAAAGATCAGCTATCTTCCTTTTCTTTTGTCTCTTCACTCTTTTCTCCTACTCCCTAATTATATAAATTGCTTCCTTCATTTCTTACCTTACTCTTCTAAAGATAGAAGTGAGATCAAGTGGTAGTGTGGAACAGAATAGATAAATGTGGTCATCACTGAGGGAGACCCAAGTTTAAGTCACTTTTTTCTTTGAAAAATATAAAATTGTGTTTTCAATTTAGAATTATGATCCCTTCACAATATTGCATTTAAAAATATTCATATAAAACATTTATGTGCAAAATTTTATGCTGTAGGGATTGTAGCAAAATTAATACATTTTCAAGCTTATTTCATATTTTCTCCAAATTATTTTTTAGGTTTGCTCTTTGCACTTAGGTAGGACTAATGGTTTATTTCTTGAACGCATGAAGAGGAAATGAAAAAGCTTTAATTGGCAGTCACAAATAACCTAGAATTCCTAGAATTATTAATAGTTTGGACAATTATTATTTTCAGCCCATCTCAATTAAACTCTTTGTTGTTGAATTTAATATTAAATATTTAATAAACTTTTAAGAATTTGTAACACTTACACATAAAAAAGCATACTAAAATTTGTAACACTCCAAATATTAAAATAAGTGTAATAAGTCTCTGAAAAGTTAATTAAAAATAATCTATCTTGAAGACATATTTTTATTTTCTAATAATATGGGTTGTAAGATCTAAATAAATATATGATGAAAAACCCCTTTATGTATTCTAATAAGGTTTACTGTATTTAATTTTTGTGAAAATACTTACTTTTAAAATTATGAGATTTTCTTTTTATTTTATATGTAAACCATCCTGGATTTTTGTTCTTGTTTTGTTTTGTTTTTTATTTTTAAACTTTACATAATTGTATTAGTTTTGCCAAATATCAAAATGAATCCGCCACAGGTATACATTCTTTTTATTTTAAATGCTCAATGGTATGATGATGTTCAACAGTTTATGATCATCAACACCAGAAGGAATCACATTTTAAATATAACTTTTAAGAATTTTCTAATACATTAAGAATAAATTCAGAATAAAATATCATTTTGCTATTATAATCTGTCTAATTTCTGGAGTAGACTTAATTGCAGTAGTAGAATTAGTTGCAATAGTCAAATAGAATTTCATGTGATATTATTGCATTGTTTTCCTCATTATGTCTTCCTAGACTTTATATTCTACTGATTTCACACCCCTTTTCAGTAATGTGCTAGATGGATTAAATCATTTGCAAACCCTGAACATATTTTTTCAATTAATTAATTAATTTTAATTGGAAGATAATTACTTTTCAATACTTTGTTAGTTTTTGCCATACATCAACACGAATTGGTCACAGGTATATATGTGTCCCCCCCATCCTGAGGCCCCTTCCCACCTCCCTCCCTACCCTATCCCTCTAGGTTGTCCCAGAGCACCAGCTTTGTGTGCCCTGCTTCAGGCATGAAAGTTACACTGGTCATCTATTTTACATATGGTAATATGCATGTTTCAATGCTATTCTCTCAAATCATCCCACCCTCGCCATTTCCCACTTAGTTCAAAAGTCTGTTCTTTACATCTGTGTCTCCTTTGCTGTCCTGCATGTAGGATTATCAGTACTGTCTTTTTAAATTCCTTGTATATGCATTAATATACAATATTTGTCTTTCTCTTTCTGCTGCGAAGAAAAGAACCCATTTTGAGTGATATGTGGCTTTATAAATTTTCTTTTTTTTCTTTCTTAATAGGCCTTTACTGAATTTGAGATTGAGCAGCATCAAGAATGTGCTTATGATCACTTGGAAGTATTTGATGGAGAAACAGAAAAATCACCAGTTCTTGGACGACTGTGTGGGAACAAGATACCAGAGCCCCTTGTGGCTACTGGAAATAACATGTTTGTTCGGTTTGTCTCTGATGCATCTGTTCAAAGAAAAGGTTTTCAAGCCGCACATTCTACAGGTGAGTAAATTAGGTGATGCTTCTCTTTTCTGAGTAAGTACCAAGTTTCTCTTCTAGTGAAGGCAGGGTATTTCTAACAGGATCAAAAGAAATCCCACTGAAACATTGTATGAGATATTTGAGAACCATGTAGCAACCTACCTAAACATCTTTGTAGTTGTTGTTTAGTCACTAAGTTGTGCCCTACTCTTTGTGACCCCATGATCTCCTCTGTCCATGGGATTTTCCAGGCAAGAATACTGGAGTGGGTTGCCATTTTCTTCTCCAGGGGATATTCTCACCCCAGGGATGGAACCCGCATCTCCTGCCTTGGAAGGCAGCTTCTTTACTGCTGAGCCAAAAGGGAAGTCCTATCTTTGTAGCTCAATATTCAGAAAACTAAGATCATGGCATCTGGTCCCATTACTTCATGGCAAATAGATGGGGAAACAATGGAAACAGTGACAGACTTTATCTTCTTGGGCTCCAAAATCACTGCAGATGGTGACTGCAGCCATGAAATGAAAAGATGCTTGCACCTTGGAAGAAGAGCTATGACCAACCTAAATAGCATATTAAAAAGCAGAGACATTATTTTGCCAACAAAGGTCCATCTAGTCAAAGCTATGGTTTTTCTAGTAGTCATGTATGGTTGTGAGAGTTGGATTGTAAAGAAAGCTGAGCACTGAAGAATTGATGCTTTTGAACTGTGGTGCTGGAGAAGACTCTTGAGAGTCCCCTGGACTCCAAGGAGATCAAACCAGTCAATCCTAAAGGAAATCAGTTCTGAATATTTATTGGAAGGACTGATGCTGAAGCAGACGCTCCAATACTGTGGCCACCTTACGGGAAGAACTGATTCAATGGAAAAGACCCTGATGCTAGGAAAGATTGAAGGCAGGAGGAGAAGGGGACGACAGAGGATGAGAAGGTTGGACTGAATCACTGACTCAATGGACATGAGTTTGAGCAAGCTCCAGGAGTTGGTGAAGGACAGGGAAGCCTGGAGTGCTGCAGTCCGTGATATTGCAAAGAGTCGTACACAACTGAGCTACTGAACTGAAACTGAAACTGGATCTTTGTAGCTGTTGCACTAATTAAAAGAAACACAGTAATTTGATCTGATTCATAATCAAAAACTGAGCTGTCAGGGAAGCCCCAAAGATCAAGAAAACTATCTCTTAATATTTATAAGGTGTATTCCATGTTAATTTTGGCAATTTGATTTATGTATTTAATAGATAGAATCTGTAGCTTGAAATTGAAAATTTTTGTTTTTGCTAAAATCCTACATGATTAGCTAACTTTCATATTAATATTTTTATCAATGTGGTATGATCAAGAAGAACTACCTTAAATATTTATACGGTATATTCTATGCTAACTTTAGAAATTCAGTTTATATGTTATATTTAACAGATAGAAATCTATAGCTAGAAATTCAAAAATTTTGTTATTGCTAAAATCCTGAGTGACTAAAAGTTTTTGCTTTACCTATTAGCTAACTTTCACATTAATATATTTTTGTGATTCAAATTTTGAATTCAACTCTCTGTTTACAGAGCCTACCTTTTCCCCTTTTATTTGGTATGCAATACATCTTTTTCCTAACCCTAATCTCTAATTTGACCCTTACAGGTTACAACTATAATGGAAGTTTTTAAGAAATAAAATATAATTTAGACAAATATGAAAAATTTTAGGCAAAAATGTAAAATAACTTTTAATTTGGAGCAAATTTAACAATATATTACATAAAGTGCAGTGAGTGTCCTTTAAAATCCTTCAGTTGAAATATACACTCACTGAAGTCGCTCAGCTTATAGCGACACCTGGTGCCAGGCTCAGTGCGTTCACTGCTGAGACCCCAGGAGAGATCTGCCGCTTCTGTCGTGTCCAGCGCTTTGCCACAGCACTCCACTCCAGTACTCTTGCCTGGAAAATCCCATGGATGGAGGAGCCTGGTGGGCTACAGTCCATGGGGTCGCTAAGAGTCAGACATGACTGAGCGACTTCACTTTCACTTTTCACTTTCATGCATTGGAGAAGGAAATGGCAACCCACTCTAGTGTTCTTGCCTGGAGGATCCCAGGGACGGTGGAACCTGGTGGGCTGCCGTCTATGGGGTCGCACAGAGTCGGACACGACTGAAGCGACTTAGCAGCAGCAGCACCGTAGCCAGGGTATTCTCCAGGCAAGAATACTGAAGTGGGTTTCCGTGCCCTCCTCCACGGGATCTTCTCGACCCAGGGATTGAACCCCAGTCTCTGACATCTACTGCTTTGGCAGGCAGGTTCTTTACCAGGAGCGCTACCTCTTGGTGTAAAAAAAACAGTCTACAAATTAATCCATAAAAAAATTTTAGTGCAGTAATGTTTGTCATGCTCTCTTGATTATTGTTTTCTTTCACTTTTATTCTATTTTAGAAATAATAACTTTATTCTATTGTTCAATTTTATTTTCCACTCTAGTATATTCTGCTATGAGCAGATTTATATTGAAGTCTATTTGTGAGAAAGTGGATTTTATCTGATTTGTGCTAGTAATGACTGGACTCAAAAATAATACAATGTCATTATTTCTCATCATTAGTATAAATATTCTGGTTTGAGAAAAATCTTTCATGGATTAAAAATATTCCATATTAATGAACTTTTTATGCCTTTGACATTTACTCTTTAAATACTTTCCTGATAACTTATCACATGTTGAAGGAATAGAAAAATTGAAATCTCATTACTTGATCAATATTTTTCTGACATCATAGTGTTAATGGCATAATTTTTAAAATAATCCTGGCTGTCACAGTTTCTAAGAATGGAATGTAAAAATATGCTTCAAAGCTCTTGAAACAGCTGATATAGTACCTTCAGTTTACTCACCTATAAATTCCTCTTCAGTTCAGTTTAGTCGCTCAGTCGTGTCCAAATCTTTGCGACCCCATGAATTGCATCACGCCAGGCCTCCCTGTCCATCACCAACTCCCGGGATTCACCAAAACTCTTGTCCATCGAGTCAGTGATGCCATCCAGCCATCTCATCCTCTGTCGTCCCCTTCTCCTCCTGCCCCCAATCCCTCCCAGCATCAGAGTCTTTTCCAATGAGTCAACTCTTCGCATGGGGTGGCCAAAGTATTGGAGTTTCAGCTTTAGCATCAGTCACTTACTTTTATAGTTTCTCTTTTTATCTTTGCCTTTACCTTAAACTTCAAGTTTTCTTGCAACTATAAAACTCCATGACTCCTTAATTTACATGGCTTCTGCTATAGACGCTATTTCTGTGTATGTATTACCATTAAGAATTCATTGGTAAGCTCTAATTACATCATCACAGAGATCATATATTGAAATCCAACGGTGTATGTAGCATGCACTTGATATTTCAGGCACATACATACACTTAACAACTACATACACTGAGCTCTCCAAAGAGCTATATGATGTAGGAATTATCTTTATCTTCAGATAAAGAAATTTAAAATCTGAGACATTAATGTGCAACAATTTCTAAAATTCAAACCTGGGATTTCATCCTAATTCTGATTGTGTCCAAAGCTCATGTACTTTCTACTATGGTATATTTTCTCTAAACATAACCATTTTGGACTAGGAAGAAAACCAATACAAAACTGGATAACTGTTAATTGAAACAATATACAGAGATTGAATGCTTCCTTATACAAGTCCTCTGTCCAAAGTAACCAACAGACTAGTTTCATTTTACTTTACTGTTCATTCCATATCCATTCAAATACCCATGTAAGCAGCCTCACTATTATTTTGTAGGCAAAACATGCCTTGGATATTGTTTGATTCAGTCCTGTCATCTCAGAAATGAGGCTTCTGAGGCTAAAACTTAATGACTACCAAAGTAGCACAAAAAAATAACAGCTGGAACTAGAATCCTCTCCCAACTTCTACTTACTTGTGCTCTTGTCAAAATTTTTGGCATTATCTGTTTCTTTCTCTTCTTCATGTGTAAATTGTTACTCTCACTTAACTAGTTATCTTTGAATTTTTGGGGTAGATTTATTTTTTACTGGTACTCTCAAGTAGCTATACATACTGAAATATTATGTACTGCTTATTATTTATTTCTTTGAAAGCTTTCTCTTTAACAAGTTTATTTATTCCACAGTCTTTCATCAGATATTTATTTGGTACTTTAAATAGACACTGTAGAGTATTAATAATTCATAGCAAAACAAATGGGAATTTTATGAGAACTTATGAGAAAATAATAAGAGACCCCGGTTCGATTCCTGGGTTGGGAAGATCCACCAGAGAAGGAATAGGCTTTCCACTCCAGTATTTTGGGGCTTCTCTTGTGGCTTAGCTGGTAAAGAATCTGCCTGCAATGTAGGAGACCTGGGTTTGATCCCTGGGTTGGGAAGATCTCCTGGAGAAGGGAAAGACTACCCACTCCAGTATTCTGGCCTGGAGAATTCCATGGACCATGTAGTCCAGGGTTGAAAGAGTCAGACACGACTGAGCGACTTTCACTTCACTTCATGAGAAAATAGGGGCTTCCCTGGTGGATCAGCATAAAGAATCTGCCTGCCAATGCAGGAGATGCAAGTTTGATCCCTGGGTCAGAAATATACCCTGGAGAAGGAAATGGCAACCCACTCCAGTATTCCTGCCTGGAGAATCCCATGGACAGAGGAACCTGGTGTACTATAGTCCATGGGGTGGCAAAGAGTTGGACACAATTTAGCAACTAAACAACATGAATAATGACAATGAGAAAATAGAAGCAATATCTACCTTTTGACAGCTATAGACTGAGAAGTTAAATTTAAGATTTGCGTTGGGTTTTTGTTAAGACAGTGAAGTCTAATACTGCTGCTGCTGCTAAGTCGCTTCAGTCGTGTCCGACTCTGTGCGACCCCAGAGACGGCAGCCCACCAGGCTCCCCGTCCCTGGGATTCTCCACGCAAGAACACTGGAGTGGGTAGTCATTTCCTTCTTCAATGCATGAAAGTGAAAAGTGAAAGTGAAGTGCTCAGTCATGTCCGACTCCTAGCGACCCCACGGACTGCAGCCCACCAGGCTCCTCCATCCATGGGATTTTCCAGGCAAGAAGAGTACTGGAGTGGGGTGAAGTCCAATACTACATTTGTCAAATTTGCTAAATGTATAAGGCATTTATTCATTATTTACTGCTTTCTAGAATGCATGTAATTGTTATTAATGGGCCCTGAAGTATACATTTTAATTTGCTTGAACAAATTTATATTTCTATATACAATTTTAATGATATCCACAAGGAAAGTTTCTAACACTATGAATTTTGAAATTAGGTGAATATAAATATTAATGTTGCTTTATGGTTTTCCTTTTTTTTTCTTTTTACAAGTAATACATTCCAAATCCGTGGGAAATGGACTTTATTGAAAAAGGTGCCATTTTCCTCTGAAGGTGGGTTCAAATTCTAAGTCCAAATTTATTTTAATCAGGTAAAAGAAATGGTATTATTAAATAAACTATTGAAGAAAAAAATTTTTTAATTAAAAAAAGTATCCTGTGTATTCTCTCAGAAGATAAGGCTATAGTACAGGAAAAGAGGAAAAGTGTGGAAGAAAATATTTTAAAACACTGCATGTCTGGCAGGACATTTTTCTGCAGCATAAAGCATCATCATAATTGTCAATGACATTTAAAAATCAAATAATATACTATTCAGCACCTTTGAAATTATGTTGATAAAACTAAATTAAATTATAGTTCTATGCCTACTAAAAGCATTTATTGATCACATTACAGGCCCTCATAGGAACTTTACCAGGAAATAAACAAATGTCTTTCCAAATTAAAATGATGGTCACCTTTTCTGAAACAATTTAAGTCAGTCTTAATTGTAGTTTAAGTCATTTGAGTATTGTCATTTTCTAGACGTTTTCAGTAAAATCAAATAATGAAGCCTCACATTTCAGATTCACAAGGGCTTTGTTAAGTCTCTTTTCCCCATTTTGTTCAAATACTTCATTTCCTTCTTGACTTCTGTTCTGAACTAGGTCCCTCAGAGAATTGTTTCCTCTGGATCCTGGTTTGTTTTGCCACCTTGTTTCTCCAAAGTAGGCATACAGAAGCCAGCACCTCTCCCACAGTTCACCTCTTCCTGCACTGTGGAATAAAAGTAATGCAAGTACTGACAATTGTAAACAAAGCAAATCACTCAATTATATCAAACTTTGAGAATAAAGCAAATTTATTAAGTATTTGTAAATGGAATTACATTGATTTATACATTTATATAATGAGTTCAGAAATATTGTCACAAAATATTTTACTGGCCTTCAAAAAGATAATTCTTCCTTTCTGAAAACAGATTAATGGTGCTTTAAATTGTTTTTCAATTTTTCTGGTTTTTCTTTTCATACCTGAGTGGATCCCTAGAAGTACAGATGATGCCATTTAGATGTTCTCGCTGGAAAATAATAAAAATGATGGTAGTGTATTCTTAGGTGGCTTTTCCTGCGTGCCAGGTATCTTTCAATAATTTCATATATATTTCAATAATTTCACATGTATTAGCCTACAGCTCCAGAGAAGGCAATGGCACCCTACTCCAGTACTCTTGCCTGGAAAATTCCATGGATGGAGGAGCCTGGAAGGCCGCAGTCCATGGGGTCGCTAGAGTCAGACACGACTGAGCGACTTCACTTTCACTTTTCACTTTCATGCATTGGAGAAGGAAATGGCAACCCACTCCAGTGTTCTTGCCTGGAGAATCCCAGGGATGGGGAAGCCTGGTGGGCTGCAGTCTATGGGGTCGCACAGAGTCGGACACGACTGAAGTGACTTAGCAGTAGCGGCTGCCTATAGCTCTTCATCTAGATCCTATCACTTGAGTACTGTGTATGATCCCTACTTTAGAAATGAACTGGGGAACAAAATCCCACAGCTGATGACTAGTGGAATTCAGATTTGTATCCAGGCCATTTGGCTGTAGAGTTCTGTCACAGGGAGAGGACAATAATTCTTGGAGTTAGGGATAAGAGACCCACCATTGTGGAAAAGGAAGGATGCTTAGTTTCCAGTCTGTGGGACTTAAGAGATAGTTTCCAAGACTGATAAGATTTTCAGCTTTCCAGAGAGAGTGATTATAAGCACACATGGGACCTATATCAATAGATTGTGCAAGACACTCGTCCTACAAACTGGAAGACAAAGGGACATTTATTTATTTATTTTTATTTAAATTTAATTATTTTTAATTGGAGTATAATTACTTTACAATGTTGTGTTGGTTTCTGCCATATATCAATATGAATCAGCCATAGGTATGTATACTAAGTCCCCTCCCTCTCGAACTTCCCCCCATCTCCCACCCCATCCTACCCTCTAGGTTGTCACAGTGTACCAGTTTAGGACTCTCTGCATCATACAGCAAAGTTCTACTGGCTATCTAATTTTATATATAGTAATGTATATATTTCAATGTTTCTCTCAATTCGTCCCAAACTCCCCTTCCTCCACTGTGTCCACCAGTCAGTTTTCTATGTCTGCATCTCCATTGCTGCCCTGCAGACAGTTTCATCAGTACTATCTTTCTAGATTCTATATATATGTGTTAGAATACAATATTTGTTTTTCTCTTTATGACTTCACTCTCTATAGTAAGCCCTAGGTTCATCCGCATTATTAGAACTGAGTCAAATGTGTTCCTTATTATGGCTAAGTAATATTTCATTGTGTATTAATAGTACCACAGCTTCTTTATCCATTCATCTGCCAGTGGACATCTAGGTTGTTCCATGTCCTAGCTATTGTAAATAGTGCTGCAATGAACAGTAAGGTACATGTGTCTTTTTCAATTATGGTTTCCTCTGAGTATATATGCCCAGTAGTGGGATTGTTGGATCATGTGGTAGTTTGATTCCTAGTTTGTTAAAGAAATTTCTACAATATTCTCCATAGTGGTTATAGATCAGTTTGCATTCCCACCAACAGTGCAAGAAGGTTCCCTTTTCTGCACACCTTCTCCAGCATTTATTGTTTATAGATATTTTCATGATTGTCGTTCTGACCAGTGTGAGATGATACCTCATGGCAATTTTGATTTGTATTTCTCTAATAATGAGCCATGTTGAGCATCTTTTCATGTGTTTTTAGCCATCTGTATGTCTTCTTCGGAGAAATATCTGTTTAGGTCTTCTGCCCACTTTTGACTGGGTTGTTTGTTTTTCTGGTATTGAGCTGAATGAGCTGCTTGTAAACTTTGGAGATTAATTCTCTGTCAGTTGTTTTGTTTGCTGTTTTTTCTCCCATTCTGAGGGTGGTCTTTTCGCCTTGTTTATAGATTCCTTCACTGTGCAAAAGCTTTTAAGGTTAATTGAATTTCATTTATTTATTTTTGTTTTTGCTTCCATTACTGTAGGATATGGTCATAGAGGATCTTGCTGTGATTTATGTCAAAGAGTATTCTGCCTATATTTTCCTCTAAGAGTTTTATAATTTCTGATCTTACATTTAGGTCTTTAACCCATTTTGAATTTATTTTTGTGTATGGTGTTAGGAAGTGTTATAATTTCATTCTTTTATACATAGTTGTTATCATTTAACATGATGTGGAAGGCATTCTCATGACTGAAACACTAGTTGGAATTTTTTTGCATCTATAGTCACACCAAGGTCTCTGAATGTGCAGTTGTATGTAGCAATGCCCAGAGTTTTGGCTGAGCCTACTTGTATTCAGACACATCTGAATAGGGTTCCATCTTGGGGATTCAGAAATATTTTGTTAGTTAAAATCACCAAGCCACAATGTGGGTAAACCATATACCAATCTGAAAAAATCTAAGTAAGAGTTTTAGCTATCCTAATTCACCCTCACATGGTGCTGCCAAGGACTGTCTGGTCACAGAAGACCACACCAGGGTTAAAATTGTGTTTCAATAACCATTGGTTTATCTGTCCAAATCTTTCCACATTGTATTTTTGTTCCTGTTCTCTCCCGACTCATCCCACTTTTCTGGGGACTTCCCTGGTTTCATAATGAAATTTCTGCTTCCCAGTAACCTCTCAGTCATTGCAAATAAGGGCAGAATGAAACTCTAATTTCTCATGGCACTTTTCATATCATTTCCTTTTTCTCCCTAGGCCCAGTCATGCTTATATGTTGGTTGGAGGAGACTGTAGGCATCCTCTACTTTTATCTACTCTCTGTTGTTGTTCAGTCACTAAGTCATGTCTGACTCTGTGAACCCATGGGCTGCAGCATGCTAGGCTCTTCTGTTCTCCACCATCTCCTGGAGTTTGCTCAAACTGATGTTCACTGAGTCAGTGATGTTATCTAACTATCTCATCCTCTGCCACCCTCGTCTTTTTTTGCCTACATTCTTTTCCAGCATCATGGTCTTTTCCAATGAGTCAGCTTTTCACACCATGTGGCCTAAGTACTGTAGCTTCAGCTTCAGCATCATCACTTCCAATGAATATATGGGCTGATTTCAATTAGATAGATTGGTTTGATCTCCTTGCTGTCCAAGGGACACTCAAGAGTCTTCTCCAACACCACAGTTTGAAAACATCAATCCTTTGGCCTTCTTTATGGTTCAATTCTTACATCTGTACATGACTACTGGAAAAACCATAGGTTTGACTATAAGGACCTTTGTTGGCAAAGTAATGTCTCTGCTTTTTAATATGCTGTCTAGCTTGGCCATAGCTTTTCTTCCAAGGAGCAAGTGTCTTTTCATTTCATGGCTGCAGTCACCATCTGCAGTTATTTTGGAGTCCAAGAAAATAAAATCTGTCACTGTTTCCATTTTTTCCCCCATCTATTTGCCATGAAGTGATGGGACCACATGCCATGATCTTAGTTTTTTGAATGTTGATTTTCAAGCCAGCTTTTTCACTTTCCTCTTTCACTCTCATTAAGAGATTCTTTAGTACCCTTTCAGTTCAGTTCAGTCATTCAGTTGTGTACAACTCTTTGCGACCTCATGGACTGCAGCAGGCCAAGGTTCCTTAGCCATCACAAACTCCCGGAGTTTACTCAAACCCATTTCCATTGAGTCAGTGATGCCATCCAACCATCTCATCCTCCATCGTCCCCTTTTCCTCCCACCTTCAAACTTTCCCAGCATCAAGGTTTTTTCCAATGAGTCAGTTCTTCACATCAGGTGGCCAAATATTGGAGTTTCAGCTTCAGCATCAGTCCTTCCAATGAATAATCAGGACTGATTTTCTTTAGGATAGACTGGCTGGATCTCCTTGCTGTACAAGGGACTCTCAAGAGTCTTCTCCAACACCACAGTTCAAAAGCATCAATTCTTTAGTGCTCAATTTTCTTTATATTCCAACTCTCCCATCCATACAGGACTACTGGAAAAACCATAGCTTTGACTAGATGGACCTTTGTCAGCAAAGTAATGTCTCTGCTTTTTAATACGCTATCTACTTTGGTCATAGCTTTTCTTCCAAGGTGCAAGCATCTTTTCATTTCATGGCTGCAGTCACCATCTGCAGTGATTTGGGAGCTCGAAAAAATAAAGTCTCTGTTTCCATTGTTTCCCCATCTATTTGCCATGAATTAATGGGACCCGATGCCATGATCTTAGTTTTCTGAATGTTGAGTTTTAAGCCAACTTTTTCACTCTCCTCTTTCACATTCATCAAGAGGTTCTTTAGTTCTCCTTTGCTTTCTGCCGTAAGAGTTGTTTCATCTGCATAGCTGAAATTGTTGCTGTTTCTGCCAGAAGTCTTGATACCAGCTTGTGATTCATCCAGCCCAGGATTTCACATGATGTACTCTGCCTATAAATTAAATAAGCAGGGTGATAATATACAGCCTTGACATATTCCTTTCCTAATTTTGAACCAGTCTATTGTTCCATGTCTGATTCCAACTGTTGCTTCTTGATCTGCATACAGGTTTCTCAGGAGACAGGTAAGGTGGTCTGTTACTCCCATTTCTTTAAGAATTTACCACAGTTTGTTGTGATCCACACATCCAAAGGCTTTAGTGTAGTCAATTAAGCAGAAGTAGATGTTTTTCTGGAACTCCCTTGCTTTCTCCATGATCCAAAGAAGGTTGACAATTTGATCTCTGGTTCCTCTATGTGTTTTCTAAACCCAACTTGTACATCTGAAAAGTCTCAGTTCATGTACTCCTGAAACCTAACTTGAAGAATTTTGAGCATAACCTTGCTAGCATATGACATGAGCACAAGTTTACAGTAGTTTGAACATTCATTTCCTCTCTAGTCATTGTAAAATTTGGGGGCCCAGGCTACAAAGAGTAATTTTTGAAAACTTTTATTCTCTAAAATACATTAACTGTAAATTTTATGCAGGTATATATTATATTTGTTATATTTACCTCTAATGACAGAAGTAGTAACTGGTAAATCATATGTTTATTAATGTCTCTCTGAAAAAGCTATGAAAGAGCATTTTTTGTTTGTTGGTTAAACACAAAAAATATGATTCATAATGTTCTAGAACTACAAGATAAACTACAATTTATGAGGGGTGTATGTTATTCCAAATCAAGTTAGATAAGTAATTCAACCTAAGTAAAGTAATACTGGTCTGTATATTCTATGTAAAGAATTCTATACGGCACATATACACATACAGGATTTTTATATTGTTCATTTTTTCGGTTATTTCTTATTACTTTGGCTTCTGGGTTCTTAAAATATTAAGATTTAACTTGAACACTGACCTTCTTGTCCTTGAAAACAGTTATTTAAGAGTGAAAACAGTATAATGTATAACAATAACAAATATTCATTGAGAGCTACTATAAGTTGTTTTTCAGTCACTCAATCGTGTCTGACTCTGTGACCCCATGGACTGCAGCACACCAGGCTTCCTTGTCTTTCACTATCTCCCAGAGTTTGCCCTAACTCACATCCATTGAAAGATACACCCATGTATGTGAATGCAGAGTTCCAAAGAATAACAAGGACAGATAAGAAAGCCTTCTTAAGTGAACAATGCAAAGAAATAGAGGAAAATAATAGAATGGGAATGACTAGAGACTACTTGAAGAAAATTAGGGATCCCAAGGGAACATTTCATGCAAAGATAGGCTCAATAAAGAACAGAAACAATATGATCCCAGCAGAAGCAGAAGATATTAAGAAGAGGTGGCAAGAATACACAGAAGAACTATAGAAAAAAGGTCTTCATGACCTGGACAGCCATTATGGCATGATCACTCACCTAGAGCCAGAAATCCTAGAGTGTAAAGTTAAGTGGCCTTTAGGAAGCATTACTACAAACAAAACTAGTGGAGGTGGTGGAATTCCATCTAGGCTATTTCAAATCCTAAAAGATGACGCTGTAAAAGTGCTGCACTCAGTATGTCAGCAAATTTGGGAAACTCAGCAATGGGCTCAGGACAGGAAAAGGTCAGTTTTCATTTCAATCCCAAAGAAGGACCATGCCAAAGAAATGTTCAAACTACCTCACAATTGCACTCACTTTACATGCTAGCAAAGTAATGCTCAAAATCCTCCAAGCTAGGCTTTAACAGTACGTGAACCAAGAAATTCCAGATGTACAAGCTGGATTTAGAAAAGGCAGAGGAACAGAGGTCAAATTGCTGACATCCATTGGACCATAGAAAAGGAAAGGGAATTCCAGAAAAACATCTGCTTCATTGATTATGATAAAGTCTTTGCATGGATCACAACAAACTGTGGAAAGTTCTTAAAGAGATGGGAATATCAGACCACCTTACCTTCCTCCTGAAAAACCTGTATGCAGGTTGAGAAGCAGCAGTTGGAACCAGACATGGAACAACAGTTTGGTTCAAATTTGGAAATCAGTCAAAACTGTATATTGTCACCCTGCTTATTTAACTTATATGCAGAGTACATCATGCAAAATGCCAGACTGGATGAAGCACAAGCTGGAATCAAGATTTCCAGGAGAAATATCAATAACCTCAGATATGCAGATGACACCACCCTAATGGCAGAAAGCAAAGGGGAACTAAAAAGCTTCTTGATGAAGGTAAAAGAGGAGAGTGAAAAAGCTGGCTTGAAAATCCAGCATTCATAAAACTAAGATCATGGCATCCAATTCCATCATTTCATGCAAATAGATGGAGAAAAAATGGAAAGTGACAGGTTTTATTTTCTTGGACTCTAAGATAACTGCAGATGGTGACAGCAGGGATGAAATTAAAAGATGCTTGCTCCTTGGAAGAAAAGCTATGACCAACCTAGACAGTGTATTAATAAACAGACATCACTTTGCTAACAAAGTTTTGTATAGTCAAAGTTATGGTTTTTCCAGTAGTCATGTACAGATGTCAGAGTTGGACCATAAAGAAGTCTGAGCAGTGAGAAATTAATGTTTTTGAATTGTGGTGCTAGAGAAGACTCTTGAGAGTCCCTTGGCAGCAAGGAGATCAAACCAGTAAATCCTGAAGGAAGTCAACCCTGAATATTCATTGGAACTACTGATGCTAAAACTGAAGCTCCAATACTTTGGCCATCTGATGGGAAGACCCGACTCATTGGAAAAGACCCTGATGCTGGGAAAGACTGAAGGTAGGAGGAGAGAGGGGTGACAGTGGATGAGATGATTGGATGGCATCATTGATTCGATGGATGTGAGTTTAAGCAAACTCCAGAAGGTAGTGAAGGACAGGGAAGACTGGCATATTGCAATCCATGGGTTTGCAAAGTCAGACATGACGAGAGAATGAACAACAAGAAATGTCCATTGAGTTGGTGATGCCATCCAACCATCTCATCCTCTGCTGCCCACTTTTTCTCCTGCCTTCAGTCTTGTCCAACATCAGAGTCTTTTCCAATGAGACGGCTCTTCACATTACGTGGCCAAAGCACTGGAGTTTCAACTTCAGCATTCAGGGTTGATTTCCTTTAGGACTGACTGGTTACTATATGGCAGGTACTGTTTTAAGTGATTTTCATGTGTTAATTAAATCCTTAAAGCCTGCTAAGATTGGTACTATTGTTGTCATCTGCACTTAACCTTATGTATCAGAGAAGCGATGTCACTTATCCAAAGTCACTGAACTAGTAAGTGTGAAGCTGAAATACCAAACCCAGCCTACCAAACCTAGGGCCTATCAGTATCCACTACCTCATTGGAATCTTCAAATATGGGAAGCATAACTGACCATGGAAATGAATACAGAAGTTAGAGAGTGGTTATACTACACTAAAAGAGAAATTGGAGTTGTTAAAGCTCATTGAGCTCACTTATCTCATTTTTATTCCTTGGGCAGAGTGTGGTGGCAGACTGAAAGTGGAATCAAAACCCAGAGATCTGTACTCACATGCTCAGTTTGGTGATAACAACTACCCAGGACAAGTTGATTGTGAATGGCTCTTAGTGTCAGAACGGGGCTCTCGACTCGAATTATCCTTCCAGATTTTTGAAGTGGAAGAAGAAGCTGACTGTGGCTATGACTACGTTGAGCTCTTTGATGGTCTTGATTCAACAGCAGTGGGGCTTGGTCGATTCTGTGGATCAGGGGTAAATACAGTACCAACAGGGTACCATAGACATGATAAAAATACCTATAAATTGGTGAATCAATATATGTAAGATGTGTAAGTCAGCAATGCTTTTACAAAAAAATGTGACATTATATTATTAATGGCTTGATAAGTTACAACATGTCTCTTCCCTTCTCTATTGCTAGTGAATTGCTCAATAACATCGAACAAGACAGATGAATTCAGTAACTATAATTCTTGTTACTGTCCACATTCTAACTTTTTTAATTCATGCTTTTAATTTTGCACAAAATATTTAATTATCTAAAAGCAATATACCTTAACACACACCATGACAGTTTTGCAAACTTTTTAATTAAAGCATAGAAGAAAAAGAATATGCACAATTCAAATTGAGATCCCCCTCTCAACATATATCTGATAAGTGGCAGGATCTGCCACCAGTGTGGAGGTTTAGCCTATTGAATGTTGCTCCACTGCAGTGTGCACAGGACACAGTACCAAAAATAGGTTAGAGGGCATCAACATGATAAATAAGAAAAAGGAAAGCTTAAGGTTTTCTCAATGCTTTCCCCCAGGATTCAGCACATTAATATCAAATGTTCTTCTGAATACATATTTTGTTCTAAAGCTTTAGTTCCATTTTTCAAATGTCTACCAATAACTGTTACTTAAATAATACTGAATTTGAATAATATTGAACTCCTGTCCAAATTACTACTGAAATGAAATGAAAGTGCTTCTCAGTACTTAGATTACTAAAACAAGAAGGAATGGACAATTTGGATTCGGGAAGTGGCTCTGCCTCAGAGCAGCTTCTGAAATAATTTTAATGTCTCTTTTTTCTCTCTGAGCTTCACTTTAATTATTTTTAAATCAAAGGGACTTGGTTTAAAATTTTGGGGGAAAACACCAAGTTCCAGAACTTGGAAGCAGACTTAATTATGTTCAAAGCTCAGCTATATCACTGATCAACTTTGTGATCTTGAGCACATCATCTGTTCTCTGAAACTCAAGCTTTCTCACCTGTAAAATAAAGTCACTCATTTACTTTTCAAGGTTGTTAGGAGGATTCAATTTTATACCAAATTTCCAAATATGAATGACATTGAAGAAAAAATAATTCATTTTATTGTTTTTTGTTTGTGTGTCTTTGTTTGTCTTTGTCTTCAGCCACCAGAAGAAATCTATTCAATTGGTGATACAGTTTTAATTCATTTTCACACTGATGACACAATCAGCAAGAAAGGATTTCATATAAGATACAGAAGCATCAGATATCCAGATTCTACACATACCAAAAAATAACCAAAACCTCCATCAGAACATAAAGGAATGTGTATAATGCAGAGAAGATGTACTTCTTTTTTAAATGAAGATTTTAGCACAAACGTTTCATATGAGTTTGAGCAAAAGAAAACTGCAAGACCAGAATTATCTCTGCACTACAAGAGAAGTTTCCAGCTAATCCTGATGAGCATTACCAGGATATTTGAACTCCATTCTTGACAGTATAAATAGAAATAAAGTTGGTGAAAGAGCATCATGATTCAAAGAAGACTTCACAATTTGTTCACAGCACAACACAGATGCTTCACAATTCAAATAGTTCCTTTCAGGGTCTGTGACCCTGCAGAATGTTCTTTTTGACAATTTCTCAATATATGGGAGAAATAAAATGATCTTACAGGTTATAAACTGGAAAACTCTCCCCTTGAATCTTAGGATAATTGCTTTGACTGTGCATCTTGAAGACAATGTAAACCAGATCCATATAAGTTTTTGTGAAGTGGAAGTCTTTTAAGGGTGGTTTATACTTTAAATATGGGTATGATCAGTGTTTGGAAACTGGAATATTTCAGCTTCATTATTTTCACTTGCAGGCTAAATTTACCTCTTTGAAACATAAACGATCTTGAAACCATTTCATTTTCCTGACCTTTGACAAGTTTGAAATGTCAGTATTGTCTATCATTTAGTTAATTCTAGACATAATTTTATTTAAGTGCTGGAAAATGCCCAGTTTATAGGTAAACTTAATTCTTTCAGTGAGAAATGCTGCCTTTTCACACCAAATTTAAAAGACCTCATGATGTCTTATGAACTTGGTGAGATAATTCCCAACAGGTGTGAACCGGATCATTTTAAAGTGACTGCCTAGATGGCTCATGCTCAAGTTCTACTGCTGCTATTCTCCCTTTTGTTGTTGATCTGTTGTAGCTGTTAATGTTGATGTTGTCAAGGTTAATTTTTTTTTTTAATGAAATGAAGTGGGTAAGCCTTGTTAGAACTGAAAATTGTCTTTTTCTTCCTAGAATTCAGGTTTTTAAAATGTATGTTGAAAAAAAAAAAAAGATATGTTTCTGAAAGACTTTCTATGGTGCTATTCCATAAACATTTTTTTTAAACAAAGTTTTTGACCTTTGAGCCAACCACCTGTAGACTACAAATGTCTCTGTCTGGCTGGTAGCACTTGAAGACTAAAGACTTGCTAAATGTATCAAAAGTATGTCATTGCAAGGGTAGCACTTGTCCTGTGGAACAACTGCTTATAATGCCTTAGAATTATTGTGAATGATTGAGCAGATCCTCCTAAGAGACACACCTTTTTTGAAAAGTTGAGTATAGTAGTATATGTTAGTTAGCATCTCTATGAGGAAAATTAATTTCTGTGACTGAGATCTTTACCTATAAATATGGTGACCTACTTTTATTGTAGAAAATTAATTTTCTGCTTTGAAGCCAGGATTTTTTTTAATATTAATGTATGTATATGTGAGATTGTCTGAATGAGTGAAGCTACAAGAAGGTGAAAAGTAGTGGGTGGCTGATAAGTTTAAATTTACGTGCCAAGTTCTGCTAGAATCCTGTTTGAAGTAGCAACTTTAATAAGCTGTTTCATGGACAAATAATGGGAATTTCTCATTATTATCAATCCCATTTTAAAAAAGGCTCCTTCCTTCAGAGAAACTCTATTTTGATATTTTTTTATGTTGATATAGATTGCTGTATGAAGTAGCTTTGGTTCTGTTGTCTGTCCATGAACATTCAATATTTAATAAAATTAAAAATCTTTCTTCATTTTACAAAATTAAACTATACACATAGATTTAGCTTGTTTTTTTTCCATTGTTGCCTTGAAAATCTTCTTGTGTATGAACTGTATTATGTAAATACATTTTTAAAAACAATCTTTTGATCTCATGGAACATTACTTTGGAAATGTATAAATATTGCCTGCAATATAAGGAGCTTTTTAGTGGAGCTGATTTATTCCAGTAACTTCTTCTATATTTTTTTCACCAATCTCCAGTGAGCCAAAGTATTAGGAATAGGAAAGAGAGGAGAAAAGAAGAAACATTTAAACCTGGTATACTATGCTGTGCCCAGCCCAGTAGTAAGCACATACACGAGCTCTTTTAACTTCATGCCACCCTTTGAGAACCATGGTGATGGTCTCATTTTATGGTTTAGGAACTGAGGCTCAAAGAAAGAATATAATGTTCCCAGGGTTACAGTGTAAAGTTAGATGTTAAAACTCAAATTGTCTGATAAAGAAAGAATATAATGTTCCCAGGGTTACAGTGTAAAGTTAGATGTTAAAACTCAAATTGTCTGATATAAAACTCTGTGCTTATTCTAAAAATGTAGTAGAATCAATCTTGACATATATATATATATATATATATATATATATATAGTAGATATATTTTTATGCTGAAACTTTCCACATAAAGTCAGTTTTAGAGGTGAATTACAGTAGAACTTTCAGAATAAACTTGGTTACTTTCAGTAATAGCATGACAATTAAAATATCAACTGTAGATATCTTTAAGAACCACAGTTAATGCTAGAAATTTAAGAAACAAAAAAAGCTACTATATAGTTTGGAGTTAGTAACTATGGGCGTTTTGTTAAAATAAGTACATTAAATTATTTTACCTGATGTGATAGGGAAAATGTAGTGTTTTTAAGAAATACTGTGAATATTCTTCTGGTTGATATCTTATAAGGCCTCAATGAGCTTCCCTCACACAACTGGGAAGTAAAGTATTTAGAAGGCACATTCAAAGAGGTTGCCATAACTTAGGTCTTCAATGGGAACATTAATTTTTTTAATTGTACCTTATGTATGATATGTGCTCACTGCATATTATTTTTATATTAATTCAACTTTGGCTTAGGTGTATTATTAAATTCAAACACAAACAGCTTCATTGTTATTGTGGTAATGATGGTTAGTTACTGTTCTAGGCATTTTATTAGCTTTTGTAAATTTATTTTCAACCTTTGCATCAACTTCTACATTAGTCTTTGTTGTATTAATACTGTCTATTTGCTGAAGTTCTAACTCCTATACAATCCTCACTGACTCTACATATAAAAAAACTGCTCCCACTTAATATGATTTTATTAAATTATTTTTAAAAGTCAATTTTGAATATTACTCTAGTTATTTAGAAGATCATGACTTAACATAACTGCACAAACAATATTTTTAAAGAAATATATGAGAAACAGCAGCTCTATTTCCAAAATCCCTAGATGTCCTCTGCTTGTACTGACTGAATTTTTGCTACCTTGGATTAGTTTCAGTATACCACAATATCAGATTCAAATTCTGTTCAATTATGTTTTAAATATGTTAGTCTTTCATTTGATTATTATTTTTTCTATTTTTGATAATAAGCCTCAAATAATGAAATTTTATTCTCATATGTAGAAAATATCTGAAAGCATTTATTATTCTTCACAAGGGTAAATTTTTTAAAAAGAAGCATTGAATTATCAGTTTGTTTAAAATGGTAAACTATAGCCATGTGCAAATTAGAAAGAACTTTCAATTAAAACAATTATCAAAATGTTTGGAAATTTTATTTAACTATACTTTTATTTAGCAAGAATATTTTGGATACAGGAAAACATATAATGCCATTTATTAAATCTACCATGGGAGGAAGAAAACAGGAAAAATAAATTACCATGTAAAGATCTGTAACTTGAACTGCAGTGATGCTTTTTGTTTGATAAGAAAAAATAGGTAGCATGAGCTTATCATAAAGAAAGAAAAGGTGTTTTATGAATGCATTTTTACATCGGTGCATAGTGAATGGTTATAAATATTTTCTTCTTAGTCTTTTATTTTTATTGTTATAAAATTGACAAATTTTGTCATTAGCTTAGGAAATGAAAAGCCTGGCTGCTATACATGGTAAAATATTATTAGTCTCCAAACTTTGTTTTGACATGTACTTTTTAAATTGTCCAGCTTTGAACCTACGTTCTTTTCACTCCCTGCCAGTGTACTCAAACTGAATTCAGGCTTACCATATATTCTAGTCAATACCATGACATCTACCTGTTTAAGACCCTGACCCTGTCTCATATATATAATCCCCCTCTTATCCAATATTTTGAATAAAAAGTCAATGCAGTAAATCTCAACTTCTAACTTTGGAAGACGTGTGGGTAGAAATATACTTTGGTTAAAGGCTATGAAAACAGAAGCAAGCACTAAATATGCATCATGAGATATGTAGCTAGAAGGAAATGGCAGCTGGGTCTTCTCTTGCTTTTACTGGAGTGGCAGGAGGGATCTACTTAAAGGAGTGCCATTAAAATTATTTAAACATGAGAACACCTGAAAAGGACAAATAGAGTGAAAGGATTATAGATAATGAGGCTTCAATAAGTCAATCTATCCTAAAACAATATTTAGTGGACATTACTTAGAGGGGTATAATTAAAAATTAAATTACAGAAAGATTTCTCAAAGGAATATAACAAATTTGTTAAAATCACATTTATACCACTCCATGCCTATTAGTTGTGCTTGAATTTCATGGGAATAAAGAGTCTCCTAATATTTTTTTGTGATTTGTATACCAAAAGACATAGATATTTATTTCAGTTCAATACAGTCGTTCGGTAATGTCTGACACTTTATGATCCCATGGACTGCAACAGGCCAGGCTTCCCTGGCCATTACCAACTCCAGAGCTTACTCAAAACTCATGTATATCCAGTCAGTAATGCCATCCAATCAACTCATCCTCTGTCGTCCCCCTCTCCTCCTGCCTTCACTTCTTCCCAGCATCAGGGTCTTTACCAATCAGTCAGTTCTTCGCATCAGGTGGCCAAAGTATTGGAGTTTCAGCTTCAGCATCAGTCCTTCCAATGAATATTCAGGACTGATTAACTTTAGGATGGACTGGTTGGATCTCCTTGCAGTCCAAGGACTTTCAAGAATCCTCTCCAACACCACAGTTCAAAAGCATCAATTATTCAGTGCTCAGATTTCATTGTAGTCCAACTCTCACATCCATACATGACTACTGAAAAAACCATAGCTTTGACTAGATGGACCTTTGCTGGAAAAATAATGTCTCTGCTTTTTATTTTATTTTTAACTTTACAATATTGTATTGGTTTTGCCATATATCAACATGAATCCACCACAGGTATGCACGTGTTCCCCATCCTGAACCCTCCTCCCTCCTCCCTCCCCGTACCATCCCTCTGGGCTGTCCCAGTGCACCAGCCCCAAGCATCCAGTATCATGCATCGAACCTGAACTGGCGACTTGTTTCATATATATTATACATGTTTCAATGCCATTCTCCCAAATCATAGCCGAAAATGTCTCTGCTTTTTAATGTGCAAAGTTGGTCATAACTTTTCTTCCAAGAAGCAAGCATCTCTTAATTTCATGGCTGGAATCAACATCTGCATTGATTTTGGAGCCCAAGAAAATAAAGTCTGTCACTGTTTCCATTGTTTCCCCATCTGTTTGCCATGAAATGATGGGAACAGATGCCATCATCTTAGTTTTCTGAGTGTTGAGTTTTATGGCAACTTTTTCACTCTCCACTTTCACTTTCATCAAGAGGTTCTTCCTCTTACACTATTAGTGGGAATGCAAACGAGTACAGCCACTATGGAGAACAGTGTGGAGATTCCTTAAAAAACTGGAAATAGAACTGCCTTATGATCTAGCAATCCCACTGCTGGGCATACACACTGAGGAAACCAGAACTGAAAGAGACACATGTACCCCAATGTTCATCACAGCACTGTTTATAATAGCCAGGACATGGAAGCAACCTAGATGTCCATCAGCAGATGAATGGATAAGAAAGCTGTGGTACATATACACAATGGCGTATTACTCAGCCATTAAAAAGAATACATTTGAATCAGTTCTATGAGGTGGGTGAAACTGGAGCCTATTATACAGAGTGAAGTAAGTCAGAAGGAAAAACACCAATACAGTATACTAATGCATATATATGGAATTTAGAAAGATGGTAACAATAGCCCTGTATACGAGACAGCAAAAGAGACACTGATGTATCAAACAGTCTTTTGGAGTCTGTGGGAGAGGGAGAGGGAGAGGGTGGGATGATTTGGGAGAATGGCATTGAAACATGTATAATATCATAAAAAAAAAAAAGAGGTTCTTTAGCACTTCTTCAGTTTCTGCCATAAGAGTGGTGTCATCTGCATATCTGAGGTCATTGATATTTCACCCAGCAATCTTGATTCTGGCTTGTGCTTCATCCAGTCCAACATTTCTCATGATGTATTCTGCATATAAGTTAAATAAGCAGAGTGACAATATACAGTCTTGACATACTCCTTTCCCGATTTGGGACCAGTCTATTATATCCTGCCCAGTTCTAATTGTTGCTTCTTAACCTGAATACAGATTTATCAGGAGGCAGGTAAGGTGGTCTGGTATTCCCATCTCTTGAAGAATTTTCTGCAGTTTGTTGTGATCCACATAGTCAAAGGCTTTGCCATAATCAGTAAAGAAGAAGTAGGTGTTTTTCTGGAACTCTCTTGCTTTATTTATGATCCAGTAGATGTTGGCAGTTTGATCTCTGGTTCCTCTGCCTTGTCTAAATTCAGCTTGAACATCTGGAAGTTCACATATTATTGAAACCTGTCTTGAAGAATTTTGAGCATTGCTTGCTAGCATGTGAGATGAGTGAAATTGTGCAGTGGTAAAACATTCTTTGGCATTGCCTTTCTTTGGGATTGGAATGAAACTTGACCCATTCCAGTCCTGTGGCCACTGCTGAGTTTTCCAAACTTGCTGGCATATTGAGTGCAGAACTTTAACAGCATTATCTTTTAGGATTTGAAATAGCTTAACTGGAATTCCATCACTTTCACTAGCTTTGTTTGTAGTGATGCTTGATAAGACTCTTAACTTTGGATTCCAGGATGTCTGGCTCTAGGTAAGTGATCACACCATCATGGTTATCTGGGTCATGAAGATGTTTTTTGTATAGTTCTTCTGTGTATTCTTGCCACCTCTTCTTAATATCTTCTGCTTCTCTTAGTTCCATACCATGTCTGTCCTTTATAGTGCCCATCTTTGCATGAAATGTTCCCTTGATATCTCTAATTTTCTTGAAGAGATCTCTACTCTTTCCCATTCTATTGTTTTCTTCTGTTTCTTTGCATTGATCATTGAGGAAGGCTTTCTTTTTTTAATATAAATTTATTTATTTTAATTGGAGGTTAATTACTTTACAATACTGTATTGGGAGAATGGCATTGAAACGTGTATATATCATATATGAAACGAGGAAGGCTTTCTTATCTCTCCTGCTATTCTTTGGAACTCTGCATTCAAATGGTTATATCTTTCCTTTTCTCCTTTGCCTTTCGCTTCTCTTTTTTTCTCAGCTATTTGTAAAGCCTCCTCAGACAACCATTTTGCCTTTTTGCATTTCTTTTTCTTTGGGATGATCTTGATCACTGCCTCCTGTACAATGTCATGAACCTCTGTCCATAGCTCTTCAGGCACTCTATCAGATCTAATCCCTTGAATCTATTTGTCACTTCTACTGTATAATTGTAAGGAATTTTATTTAGGTCATACCAGAATGGTCTAGTGGTTTTCCCTACTTTCTTCAATTTCAGTCTGAATTTGTCAATAAGGATTTCATGATCTGAGCCACAGTCAGCTCCTGGTCTTGTTTTTACTGACTGTATAGAGCTTCTCCATCTTCAGCTGCAAAGAATATAATCAATCTGATTTCGGTGTTGAGCATCTGGTGATGTCCACGTGTAGAGTCTTCTCTTGTGTTGTTGGAAGAGGGTATTTGCTATGGATTCTCTTGGCAAAACTCTGTTAGCCTTTGACCTGCTTAGTTTTGTACTCCAAGGCCAAATTTGCCTGTTAGTCCAGGTGTTTCTTGAGTTCCTACTTTTGCATTCCAGTCCCCTATAATGAAAAGGACATCTTTTTTGGGTGTTAGTTCTAGAATGCCTTGTAGGTCTTCATAGACCCATTCAACTTCAGCTTCTTCAGTATTACTTCTTGGGGCATAGATTTGGATTACTGTGATATTGAACGGTTTGCCTTGGATATTAACACAGATCATTCTGTCATTTTTGATATTGCATCAAAGTATTCCAGTTTGGACTCTTTTCTTGATTATGATGGCTACTCCATTTCTTCTAAGGGGTTCTTACACACAGTAGTAGATACATCTAAATTAAATTCACCCATTCCAGTCCATTTTAGTTTGCCAATTTCTAAAATGTCGATGTTCACTCTTGACATCTGCTGTTTGACCACTTCCAATTTGCCTTGATTCATAGACATTTATTCATTAAACAAATATTTGTTTAGCACCTATAATACTAGCACAATGTCAAATATTAAGAGTTTAATGAGATTTTAAAAGGAATAACTCACCATCTTTTTTTTTCTTGCAAGTTAAATTCTAGTTGCAGAGATAAATATTAATATTAATTAAAGGTAAATAACAGAAAGGCATAATTGCAATATAAAATATCCATGTGCAGAATTCCCTGGCAGTCCAGTGATTAGGACTTCACGCTTTCACTGCAGGGGCATGGGTTTGATTCCTTGCTGGAGAGCTTACATCCCACATGCCCCTATGGTACAGCCAAAAAACCAAAAATACATGTGCATTTTACCATTTTGAGAACATTTTTCCAAACAACATGGTTTGGATTTTGAGATAAGTATTAACATAAGTATCCTTTTCTTTTCCTTATTTTTTTCCACTATCTTTTTACTTACATTTAGAGCAAAACTCGAAGACTCACATCAAATCACCCTGCCTGGCGGGTCCTATGCCAGAAACATGGGCCCCCAGATTATCTGTTTATGAAAATCAATGGAGTTTATGTTCAGGAGAGCCAGATGGCTGTAGGAAATAGAGCTCCAATCATAAAGGGCACACACAAAATCTCACATGGTATGAGACCCAGTGCAGAAGCAGAAGTTTGAAAGAAGCCTTGGTTAAACCAATTTCCTGATCTTGGAAAGTTTCCCACAGGATTAGGAGGCAAATGGAACTCTCCTGGGAACCTGAAAACTGAAACAGATGTGTGAGCTCATTCTAATGGTAAAACATTGACACTGAAAGCACAATTTGGGAATCCTCCTTTGCTTTTATTAAGGTCATGAACCCAGCCCCACTCACCAAGCTTCACCCTACCACCAGATCACACAGATTATCACATCAAACTATCATAGTAAGTATCAAACTAATATATTAAAATAATCATATATGTAACCATATATCGGACTACAAAGCTTCCCAGTTGGGCTAGTAGTAAAGAACCCACTGGCCAATGCAGGAGACATAAGAAATGTGGGTTCAACCCCTGGATCCGGAGGATTGCCTGGAGGAGGACATGCAATCACTCCAGTGTTATTACTCATGGATTCCAGAGGAGCCTAGCTACAGTCCATAGGGTCACAAAGAATTGGATTCGGCTGAAGTGACTTAGCACAGCTCACAGCACATATAGGGTTATATATGACCTTATGGTGACCACATCCAAATTATAATGGATAACACATACACATGAATAAAAGAAGAAAGAATCCAAAGGCAATGCTAAGTACAGATAGTCATCAAATCACAAGGGAATAGAGCAGAAAGGAATAAAAACTAAAAAAAGAAAACCAAGCCTGAAAACAATTAGCAAGATGACACTAAGTACATAACTACAAATAATTACTCTAAATGTAAATAGACTAAATGCTCCAATCAAAAAATCACAGAGTGACATAATGAATTTTTTTAAAATATCCACATATATGCTGCCTACAAGAGACTCACTTTGGATTGACTGAAAATGAAGAGATGAAAACAGGTATTCCATGTAAATGGAACTGAAAGTAACTTGGTGGCAATATCTATATTAGACAAAATAGACTTTAAAACAAAGACTAGTATCTCACAGAGCACCAGCTGAGAGCTGGCAAGAGTCCCTGACCACTGGAAAGGAAAATATAAACTCAAGCAAAACTAAGTAGGATGAAGGAAGGAAGAGAAAAAGAGGAGGAAAATGTATGGACTGGACCTGCCTCTGGGGAGTGGAGGAACTGAAGCGGGGGTAAGATTCCCCACATCAGAGCAATAGTTTGGGACAGAGGGGAGGCATTTGAAAGGACTAGGAGGTGAAGCAGCTGATCTGTGATGGTCTGAATAGAGTGAGAACCACATAGACAATCTGTATTGCAGCCCTACGTACTGCAGACAGGGATGCAGGTCCCCCAGTACACACAGTGGCTGGAAGCTGGGGCATAGGGACTGGAGAGAAAACCCAGGACAAGGATGGCTTTTGACTGCAGGAAGATGGCCCAACAGGATGTGAGGGAGGAGATTACTGCAGGGAATGCCCTTGGAGGAAATTGGACAGCCATGGAGGCAAGGAAATACTGCTGAGTCAGGCACAGGGTGGAGCCATCACTGTAGCCTCTCTCTCTCTCCACACATTGGCAATGGCAGCTGATAAATAGAGAAAGACCCCAGAGAGGGTGGCCCTTTGAGTGCCTGCTGTGATGAACAATAGAGAAGGACCCCAGCCAGGATGGTCCCTTTGAGTGCCTGCTGCACCAAGCAACAAAGAAGGACCAGCCAGGGACCTTTTGAACACTGCTGCCAGAAGCTAGAAAAAGGCTCATATAGCATCTTATCTCCTGTGTCTGTGGTCACTGGCTCCCCTGTGTACCTGGCAACACTAGGTTCCCTGTGATCCAAGCAGCTGCACCACCTTCATGCTCAATCCTCACTAGGGCAGAATGGACAGAGGCTAGGGAAAACTCTAATGGAACCATATCCCCTCTGCCTATGGCTGTCAGCTTCCCTGCACACCTGGCTCTGCTGCTGCTGCTGCTAAGTCACTTCAGTCATGTCTGACTCTGTGCGACCCCATAGATGGCAGCCCACTGGACTCCCCTGTCCCTGGGATTCTCCAGGCAAGAACACTGGAGTGGGTTGCCATTTCCTTCTCCAATGCAGGAAAGTGAAAAGTGAAAGTGAAGTCGCTCAGTTGTGTCCGACTCTTCGCGACTCCATGGACTGCAGCCTACCAGGTTCCTCCGTCCATGGGATTTTCCAGACAAGAGTACCGGAGTGGGGTGCCATGGCCTTCTCCACCTGGCTCCGCTAATGACCTGTTAATCCAAGCATCTATGCTGCCTCCACACCTGCTCCTCAATGGGGCAGTCTCAAGTCCTCTGGGGAGACTCAGGAGTAAATTCCTGTGGATGACCCACATGCAGAGGTGTAAATAAAACACAATTGAATTATAGGACAGAGTGGTTAAAGAATAGGATCTAAAACTCTTCCACCATCTGTATAAGCTGCAGATTAAATCCACATGACCAACTAGGTAGACTCTGTGTCCATGAAATGCATAAAAGGACAGAGTGTTCACACAAAAGTAAAATCCCTAGCTCTGGCAACCGTGGATACTGGAGGCAAGTACATACAGGACTAGGGCTAGATGAGAGTCTGAGCTGTCCCCACAGCAGGTCCAGAGAACAGTCCAGTATTAGAGGGCCTCTTAGAGAGGCAGAGATGGAACTATGACTCTATATACATTTTTCTCCTTTTTTTTTTAATCTTTTTTAAAACTGTCTTTTCTTATTTATGTTGTTCTTATGTTCTTCACTATTTCTTTAATTTTATTTTATAACCTACTTTTTCAATTTTTAGAACATCTTCTTTTTAAATTAACTCGTTTTATTATTTTCCCTATTTTTACAGTACTATTTAATTATATAGCATTCTCCCCATGTTTTTGATTTTGTATTTTTGCTGATCTTGTTTTTAGTATTGATTTTACTATGGGTTCATTTATTGTTTTGATCTCTTATTTTTTGACTCCTGTTTTCACTGTTATTTTTGTCTTTTTTCTCTCTTCCTTTCTCTTTGTAAGTGTATGGGATTATTTGGGTGTTCTTGGCTACTGACTGTTGCTTTCATCTTTAGTCTTGGGGTTTTATCTTCTGTGCTGGGAGACCTGTGAAATCCTGGTGCTACAGTACAGGGTCAGGCCTGAACCCTTGAGGTGAGAGACACAAGTACAAGACTTTGGACCACCAGAGAACTCGTGATCATGTGGAACATCAGTTGACAAGAGCTCACTGAAAGGTCTCCATCTCAACAGTAGGACCAAGCCCCACCCAAAGTCCAGAAAGCTCCAGTGCTGGAATCCTCATGCCAAACCTTTAGCAAAACAGAAACACAGCCCTGCCTTTAGCAAAAAGTAATAAAAAGTAATAAAAAGTTTTTATTACTACTCAAAGTAATAAAAAGTCCATAAACACCCTAAAACACACTACTGAACATTGCACTACCCATCAGATCTCAAACACAAATCTTCCCAAACAGAAAAACTTCACAAAGCACTGGTCCAACCCCACCCATGGAGGGGGGCAGACTCCACAATTAAGAGGGACTACAAACCTTCAGCCTGCAGAAAAGAGACCCCAAACACAGTAAATTAAACAAAATGAAAAGACAAAGAAACATGCAACAGATGAATACAGCAGATGAAGAAACATGGTGTAAACCCATAAGAACAAACAAATGAAGAGAAAATAAGCAGTCCACATGAAAAAGAATTCAGAATTAATTATAGTAATAGTGAAGCAAAACTTAGGAAATAAAATGGACCAACATATAAAGAAACTGAAAGCACAGATCTAGAAGACTCAAGACATGTTTGAAAAAACCTAGAAGAATTAAATAATAGACAATCAGCAATGAACAGCACAATAACTGAGATTACAAAGACACTAAAGGGAACCAACAGCAGACTATCTGAGACAGAGGAATGGATAAGTGATCTGGAAGATAGACTGATTGAAATGATTGAAGCAGAGCAGAATAAAGAAAAAAGAATAAAAAGAAATGAGGACAGTCCCAGAGGCTTCTGGGACAATACTGAGCATACCATCTTGAGAAATATAGGGATCCCAGAAGAAGAAGAAAAAAGAAAGAGTTTGAGAAAATATTTGAGATTATAGTCAAAAACTTCTCTAAAGTGGGAAAGGAAATAGTCACCCAAGTCAAGGAAGCCCAGAGAGTCCCATACAAGATAAACCCAAGGAGAAACATGCCAAGACACATATTAATTAAACTAATGAAAATTAAGCACAAAGAACAAATATTAAAAGCAGAAAGGCAAAAGCAACAAATAACATACAAGGGGATCTCCATAAGGCAAACAGCTGTCCTTTCAATAGAAATTCTGCAGGCCAGAAAGGAGGGGTAGGGTATAATTAAAGTGATGAAAGGAAAAAAAAAAAAAAAAACAACACAAATTTCAACCAAGACTATTCTGTCCACCAAGGATTTCATTCAGATTTTAAGACTCAATATGGACTCAGATTTGTCCATAAGTCAAAAGATTTATGAACAAGCAAAAATTAAGAGAATTTAGCATCACCAAACTGTTTCACAACAAATACTAAAGGAATTTCTCTAGACAGGAAACAAAAGAGAAAGAAAAGGCCTACAAAAACAAACCCAAAACAATAAGTAAATGGTAATAGGATCATACATATCAATAATTACCTTCAACATGAATGGAATAAATGCTGCCACCAAAAGACACAGATTGGCTGAATGGATACAAATGCAAAACCTATATATGCTGTCTATAAGACACTCACCTCAGACTTTGGGACACATACAGACTGAAAGTGAGGGGCTTGAAAAAGATATTCTGAGGAATCAGAAATCAAAAGAAAGTGGGAGTAGCAATACTCAGATAAAATAGACTTTAAAATAAATAGCATTACAAGGGACAAGGAAGGACACTACATAATGATCAAGGATCAATCCAAGAAGAAGATATAACAATTATAATACATATGCACACAGCATAGGAGCACCTCAATACATAAGGCAAAAGTGAAAATTGATAGTAACCCAATAATAGTGGGGGACTTTCATTCTTCAATCATGCCAAAAGACAGATAATCCAGACAGAAAATTACTAAGTAAGCACAAACTTTAAATGATACATTGGACCATTTGGACATAATTGATATCTACCGGGCATTCCATGAAAAAGAGCAGATTTCAATTTTTCTCATGTGCACATGGAATACTCTCTGAGACAGATCGCATACTGGCTCACAAATCAAGTCTTGAAACATTTTTTTTTTTTTAATTGAAATCATTTCCAGCATCCTTTCTGACCACAATGCTATAAGATGAGATGCTAACTTGGGCTTCTCTAGTGGTTCAGCTGGTGAAGAATCCGCTTGCAATGCAAGAGACCAGGGTTTGATCCCTGGGTTGGGAAGATCTCCTAGAAGAGGGAAAGGCTACCCACTGTAGTATTCTGGCCTTGGGAATTCCATGGACCATAGTCCATGGGGTAACAAAGAGCCGGACACGACTGAGTGAATTTCATTTTCACAGGGGGAAAAAAAACTACAAAAAACACTAACACATGGAAGCTATAAACAATACATTTCTGAATAAACAATAGATCACTGAAGAAGGAAAAAAAAAGAAATCAAAATATACCTAGAAACAAATGACAATGAAAACACAACAACTAAAAACTTATGGGATCAATAAAAGCAATGCCAGGAAGTAAGTTTATAGCAATACAAGTCTATTGCAAAAAAACAAGAGAAACATCAAATAAAAAACAGAACCTTACACCTTAAACAACTAGAAAAATAGGACAAAAAATACCACAAAGTTAGTAGAAGGAAAGAAATCATAAATACAAGAGCAAAAATACAAGAGCAAAAATAAATCATAAATACAAAAGCAAAAAGGAAAAAAAAAAAATTAAAGAGACAATTGGTTCAGTTCAGTACAGTCGCTCAGTCGTGTCCAACTCTTTGCGACCCCATGAATTGCAGCACGCCAGGCCTTCCTGTCCATCACCAACTCCTGATGTTCACTCAAACTCACATCCATCGAGTCCGTGATGCCATCCAGTCATCTCATCCTCTGTCGTCCCCTTCTCTGCCTGCCCCCAATTCCTCCAAGCATCAGAGTCTTTTCCAGTGAGTCAACTCTTTGCATGAGGTGGCCAAAGTACTGGAGTTTCAGCTTTAGCATCATTCCTTCCAAAGAACACCCAGGACCGATCTTCCTTAGAATGGACTGGTTGGATCTCCTTGCAGTCCAAGGGACTCTCAAGAGTCTTCTCCAACACCACAGTTCAAAAGCATCAATTTTTCGGTGCTCAGCTTTCTTCACAGTCCAACTCTCACATCCATACATGACTACTGGAAAAACCATAGCCTTGACTAGACGAACCTTTGTTGGCAAAGTAGTGTCTCTGCTTTTGAATATGCTATCTAGGTTGGTCATAACTTTCCTTCCAAGGAGTAAGCATCTTTTAATTTCACGGCTGCAATCACCATCTGCAGTGATTTTGGAGACCCCCAAAATAAAGTCTGACACTGTTTCCACTGTTTCCCCATCTATTTGCCATGAAGTGATGGGACCAGATGCCATGATCTTCGTTTTCTGAATGTTGAGCTTTAAGCCAACTTTTTTACGCTCCTCTTTCACTTTCATCAAGAGGCTTTTTAGTTCCTCTTCACTTTCTGACATAAGGGTGGTGTCATCGTCATATCTGAGGTTATTGATATTTCTCCCAGCAATCTTGATTCCAGCTTGTGCTTCTTCTAGCTCAGCGTTTCTCATGATGTACTCTGCATATAAGTTAAATAAGCAGGGTGACAATATACAGCCTTGATGTACTCCTTTTCCTATTTGGAACCAGTCTGTTGCAGTAGCAAATATCAATAAAACTAAGCTGGTGCTTTGAGAAGATAAACCATTGAGAAAGCACTAGCCAGATTCATTTTAAAAAAAAAAGAAAGAAAGAAAAAGAAAATTTGGGGAGAAGATCCTAATCAATAAAATTAGAAATAAAAAAGGAGAAGTTACAACAGATAATACAGAAATACAAATGGTCATAAGAAAGTACTATCAGCAACTATCCTGGAGAAGGAAATGACAACCCACTCCAGTATTCTTGCCTGGAAAATTCCATGGACAGAGGAATCTCATGAGCTACAGTCCATGGGATTGCAAAGAGTCAGCCATGACTGAGCACATCAGCACAGCATCAGCAATTATATGAAAATAAAATGGACAACCTGGAAGAAATTGACAAATTCTTAGAAAAGTATAACTTTCCAAAACAGAACGATGAAGAAATAGAAAATACGAACAGACCAATCATAAGCACAGAAATCAAAATTTTCTAACAACCAAAACCCCCATGGACAGATGGTTACACAGGCAAATTCTAACAAAAGTTTAGAGAAAAATTAACATCTATCCTGCTCAAACTCTTCCAAAAACTGCAAAGGAAGAAAAACTCCCAAACTCCTTCTACCAAACCACCGTCACCCTGATACAAAAACTAGACAAAAATGCCAGAAAAGAAAAGAAATGGCAGATCAATATCACTGATGAACATAGATCCAAAAATCCTCAACAAAATTCTAGCAAACAGAATCCAACATTAAAAGAATCATACATCATGGTCAAGTAGACTGTATCACAGGGATGCAGAGATTCTTCAACATATGCAGATCAATCAATGTGATACACCATATCAAAAATTGAGAGATAAAAACCATATGATCATCCCAGTAGACACAGAGAATTCCATGTCCGATTTTAACTGTTGCCTTCTTGACCTGCATACAGGTTTTGCAGGAGGCAGGTAAGATGGTTTGGTATTCCCATCTCTTTAAGAATTTCCCACAATTAGTTGTGATCCACACAGTCAAAGGCTTTAGTGAAACAAAATAGATATTTCTCTGGAATTCTCTTGCTTTTTCTATGATCCAACGGATGTTGGCATTTTGATCTCTTGTTCCTCTGCCTTTACTAAATTCAGCCTGAACATCTGGACGTTCTCAGTTCACATACTACTGAAGCCTAGTTTAGTGCATTTTGAGCTTTGTTACTTTGTTAGCATGTGAGATGAGTGCACATGTGCAATAGTTTGAACATTCTTTGACACTGCTTTCCTTTGGGATTGGAATGAAAACTGACCTTTTCCAGTCTTGTAGCCATTGCTGAATTTTCCAAATTTGCTGGCATATTGAGTGCAGCACTTTCACAGCATCATCTTTTAGGATTTGAAATAGCTTAGCTGGAGTTCCATCACCTCCACCAGCTTTGTTCATAGTGATTCTTCTTAAGGCCTACTTGACTTCACATTCCAAGATGCCTTCCTCTAGGTGAGTGATCACACTATCATTGTTAACTGGGTCATTAAATTTTTTTTCCATAATTTTTCTGTGTATTCTTGCCACCTTTTCTTAATATATTCTGCTTCGGTTAGGTCCATACAGTTTCTGCCCTTTGTTGTGCCATTCTTTGCATGATATGTTCCCTTGGTATCTTCAATTTTCTTGAACAGATCTCTACTCGTTCCCATTCTATTGTTTTCCTCTATTTCTTTGCATTGATCACTTAGGAAGACTTTCTAATCTCTCCTTGCTATTCACTGGAACTCTGCATTCAGATGTGTATATCTTTTCTTTTTTTCTTTGCCTTTCACTTTTCTTCTTTTCTCTGTTATTTGTAAGGCCTAATACCATACACAAATATAAACTCAAGTGGATTGAAGACCCAAATGTAAGACCATAAATTATAAAACTCTTAGAGGAAAACACAGAATACTTTTTGCCATAAACCACAGCAAGATACTCTATGACCCATTGCCTAGAATAATGGAAATAAAAACAAAAATAAACAAATGGGATGTAATTAAACTTTTTTTGTGTGTGTGTAATAAAGTTTTATTAAAGTATAAAGGAGATAGAGAAAGCTTCTGACATAGGCATCAGAAGGGGGCAGAAAGAATATCCGCTTACTAGTGTTAACAATGAAGTTATATAATCCAAAGAATATCTGGAGGTTGTAAAGACCTCATCAGACCTACTCCCATAATTTACATTTTAAGATAACACTGTCCTCAGGCAAGATACATCCTTGTAAAGACCAGGTCTACTCCCATAATTAACATTTTAAGATAACAGAAGGTTGAATCCAAAGACTGTCCTTAGGCAGGATACATTATTGTTATATAATCCTAAGGAATGTGGAGAAAGAAAAAAAGTTTGTCCTTTCTTCCTCCTTGAGAATTCCAGACCCCTCTCTCCTTGGGGACCCCTAAACTCCCTATCAACCTGCCTAGGAACTGACTCTCTCATCCCCCCCCTTTTCTTTTAGGAGAATTATGTTGCCTAGGGAAAAGGGGCATTGTTCTCATTCCATAACTACTTCCGAGCTGACAAGGGACATTGTCCCCTAAATTGGTGAGGCAACATATTCTTCTAATCCTCATATTGAGGATATCTGATCCAGGGCCCCAAATAGTAGCTGGAGGAAGCTACAGCAGTAGCAGGAGTTTGAGTAACCATTTGTAACTTAAAAGCTTTCATGTGGCTAGAAACAAATCCAGTTATACAGTTACAGATGCAGGGAACAAACAGCAAGAACAAAACAATAAGAATTATTGTAATTAAGTTGTTGGCTAACTTTTGGGGACGGCCCTGTTTGTTCCCAGCATATAGAGGCAGTAGATATTAAATGTCCTTTTTCAGGAGTTAGCCATGTAACCTCATCCCATATTTGATAAACGTCAGGTAAAAAACCATTAGATCTAGACCTATTTACCTTATATGTAGCAAAATAGTCATTGAACTGAGACAATGTATAATCAAAATTAAAAGTCACATTATGTCCATAGTTAGAGTACAAAGTGTTGCACCAGTCCATTTTAGGGTTGGTAGATGTCATCAGATGAAGAAGAGGCATCACATGTGATTGTTGTCAAAGGTATTCACAGACTTGGAGAAAGTCTTTTCCTTGAAGTGGGGATGTCCACCACGGGAAGCCTTCCACTGATGAAGAGGGGAGTGCTCCACAGACCCAGCAGTTAGACCAATTGTGGAATGCAGCATAGGAGTGAGCCCAGGACAGGAAGACATTGTCTTGAGGATCCAACGGCAGACTCAGGATATTTGGAGTCAGCAGAAGTAAGCTCACATAGGTTATCAGGCCCATCCGCTGCCCTTTGCTTAACTCTAGAGCTCGGGTCAGAGCCACAAGCTCCGCTAACTGAGCACTGGTTCCTTGGGGGAGAGATTTTGCTTCCAAAACCTGTTCAGCAGTCACCACGGCATAACCTGCTTTATGCTTTCCATCCTGAACAAAAGAACTGCCATCTGTAAATATTTCCATTCAGGATTGTCTAGTGGGGTATCCTTTAGATCCTCCTGAGCTGCATAGTTTAAAGTTAGGAATTGAGAACAATCGTGATCAGGTGTTTCATTTTCCTTCTCAGGAAGGAAAGTGGCAGGATTTAGATTTCCACAAACTTTAAGCTTAGTTACTGGCCCTTCTAATAACAATGACTGATACTTAAGAAGCCTACTGTCTGTCATCCAAATAATAACCTTAGAATTTAAGATTCCACTCACATCATGAGAAGTCAGTACAGTAAGGTTTCGTCCATTAATTATTTTTAAAGGTTCAGGTGCTAATAAAGCTGCTGCCCCAATTACTCTTAGGCAGTGGGGCCACCCACGTGAAACTACATCTAATTCTCTGCTTAGATAAGCAATAGATTGCTGGTGAGGCCCTCGGGGTTGTGTCAAAACTCCCAATGCCACACCTTTTCTTTCAGTGACAAACAAATTAAATTCTGACCCAGTGGGCAAGCTCAGAGCTGGAGCTTGCAGGAGAGCAGTCTGAAGAACCTTAAAAGCCTTTTGAGTTTCTGGAGACCAAACCAGTTTGTCTGTTTGGGCCTGCTGAGTTTCAGCTGTAAGTTTATATAAAGGCCGGGCAAGTTCCCTGTAAAGCGGAATCCAAATGTGACAGTAACCTGTGATTCCCAAAAATCTTCTCAATTGTCTTAAAGTCATAGGTAGGGGATGATTTAGTATAGGTTTAATTCTCTCAGGGCCTATGGCCCTAGTCCCTTCTGATATGATTAGGCCCAGATATGTAACCGATTGTTGACAAAGGTGAGCCTTTTCTCTTGATGCCTTGTAACCACAGTCTGCCAGAAAGTTTAAGAAATCTTCTGAGGCTCATGAACAAGCTTCCTCTGTCTCAGCACAGAGCAAAATATCATCTACATATTGTAACACCACTGCTTCAGAGCTATTAAAGTTTTGTAGATCCCGTGACAAACTTTGTCCGAATAAGTGAGGACCGTCACAAAATCCCTGGGGTAAAACTGTCCAGGTTAACTGAGAAGCTGGCTGCGTAGGGTCTTCAAAGGCAAATAGAAATTGACTTTCTTCTGCCAAAGGCACTGAATAGAAGGCATCCTTTAAATCAATTACTGAGAAATATTTGGCCCATTCAGGAATTTCAGACAATAGAGTATAAGGATTAGGCACCACGGGGTGTAAAGGAACTACAGCCTCATTTATTATTTGTAAATCTTGAACTAGTCTCCATTTACCATTCGATTTCTTTATACCCAAAATAGGAGTGTTGCAAGGACTGTTACAGGGAATTAATAGTCCCTGCTCCTTTAAATTTTCGATGATGGGTTTTAACCCTTCCTTAACTTCAGGTTTCAGTGGATACTGCTTCTTATGTGGAAATACGTGTGGGTCTTTGAGCTTAACAACTACAGGAATAGCATTTTGTGCTCGACCCACAGATTTCCCATCAGCCCATACTCTAGGATTTACATTTTGTTCAACCAAAGGGAGAGAAAGGAAGGGCTCCATATTCATGAAAACAGAGGCATGGACCTTGCTCAGTATATCCCTTCCCAAAAGGGGTGAGGGAGATTCTGGCACGATCAGAAACTTGTGTGAAAACAGCACAGAATCCTAGTTGCAAGATAAAGAATAACTGAAATAATACCTTTTGGCTCATCCAGACAGTCCCATTACTGAAGCGGATCGGGAAGAAAGTGGGCCAGGGGCTTCAGTAAGCACAGAATAAGTTGCCCCAGTATCTAAAAGGAAATCGACGGATTGGCCCCCCTCAATTATTAATACCCAGGGTTCCTCAGGTGTAACTGGACGGGAGCTTGTGTGGGGACCCCCAGGCACCTTCAGTCCTGATTGTCTTGAGAGTCTGACCCCGGAGACCTACTCCTCTGGGGGCAGTCTCTCTTCCAGTGTGGTCCTTTGCAGACTGGACATGGAGCCGGGGGCGGCTTAGATGCCTGAGGGCAATCCCGCTTGAGGTGTCCCTCCTTTCCACAGTAATAGCAAGCCCATCCCTTTTCACCTGGGCCCCTCTGGGCATTTTTCTCAGGCTGTTTAAGAACGTTTTTCATAGCCATGGCGAAGGCTTCCGCCTTTCCTTTTGTCTTTTTTTTCCTTTCTTTCTTTTCCTCATATTCCCTACCATAATAGACTGTCTGAGCCAGTTGTAACAGAGTATCTAAAGACTGATTTGGTCCATATGCCTGTTTCAATAGCTTACAGTGGATATCTGGAGCCGACTGAGTGAGAAATCTATCCTTTAAAATCACTTTTCCCTCTTCACTTTCGGGATCAATCTCAGTGAATCTGCGAAGGGCTTTTCTCAGTGTATCTAGGAATTTACCAGGAGCTTCCTTTTCCTCCTGTTCTATGTCTGCCAATTTGACATAGTTTAAAGGCCTGCCTAAGTCCTTCAAGAATACATCTACAAAATGACTCTGATCCCATCTTCCTTTAGCTGTGTTGTAGTCCCAGTCAGTGGGGAGGGCCGCTATCTCATTCTCCCTCTTCCCTACTGATTCATTACCAAGCCATTCATCTCCATAAGCAACCGCTTTTCCCAAAACTCGAGTCTTTGACTCAGGAGTCAGCGTTTGTCCCAAGATATACATCATATCCTTCCAAGTGGTCTCCCAGATCCTCCTTGATTCTTTGTATTTCTTGATAAGAGAAAGGCTTATTAACTCTCACAGACTGATTATTTCTCCCGATGGGTGTTTCATAAAGAGGCAACAGCTTGTGTGGCTGTTCCTCAGTCTCTCTGGCTGCTCTTGGAGAAACCTGTTTTTCCTCTTCTCTTTGTCTCCTGTCCTCCATCTCATCTCTTACTTTGATGGTCTGAGTTTCTACTGAAACCAGAGTAGTCTGAGGTCGTACTGAGACAGGTGTTGTTTGGATCTCCGTGTGGGCAGTTTGAATCCCAGTTTGGAGTCCCAGGTACAGGGGCAAAGTAAGAGGACAGGAGGGAGCTGAAGATTTCATGCCCAAATCTATACCCTTAGGACATAAGTCTGGCATATTTCACAGAGAGAAAAAGGGCAACACATGCTACTTCTACCCATTTCCCTTGTTCCTTACAGAACCGGTCTAATTGTAGAACAGTATTATACTTAAGAGACCCTCCAACTGGCCACCGTTCGCCGGTATCCTCCAATGGATAACATGGCCATGCAGTATCACATAGGAAGACCAGGTGTGTCTTCTTTAAGCCCTGGGGATCGAGTCTATCCCAGTTTTTCAGGATACAGTTCAAAGGAGTGAGGCTGGAATTGTTAGATCCCATCTTGTCCTGAAGGATCCCGGACGAGCCCCCAAGATGAAAGGTTGTTGTTGAATCACGCGAAGACACCGGGATTCTTGGCCCCCGGAAGAGAAGAATTCAATCCGGGGCCAGAGATGAGGCTTGATCGCTCAGAGCCTTTGTGTAATAAAGTTTTATTAAAGTATAAAGGAGATAGAGAAAGCTTCTGACATAGGCATCAGAAGGGGGCAGAAAGAATACCCCTGTAATTAAACTTAAAATCTTTCGCACTGTGAAGGAAACTATGAACAAGATGAGAAGACAACCCTCAGAATGAGAGAAAATAATAGCAAACAAAACAAAAGACAGAGGATTAATCTCCAAAATTTACAAGTAGCTCATGTAGCTCAGTACCAGAAAAACAAACAACCCAGTAAAAGTGGGCAGAAGTCATAGACATTTCTCCAAAGAAGATAATACAGATGGCTAAAAAACACTTGAAAAGATGCTCAGCATCACTCATTATAGAGAAATGCAAATCAAACTACAAAGAGTCACATACCAGTCACAATGGCCATCATTAAGAAATATGTAAACAATAACTGATAGAGAGGGTGTTGAGCAAATGGAACTCTCTTGCACTGCTGGTGGGAATGCAAATTGATACAGCCACTATGGAAGACAGCATGAAGATTCCTTTAAAAACTAGGACTAAAATTACCACAAGACCAAGCAACCACACTATTGCATATACCCTGAGGAAAACATAACTGAAAAAGACACATGTACCTTAATGTTCATGTCAGCATTATTTACAATAGCATGGCTATGGAAGCAACCTAGATGTCTATCAACAGATGAATGGGTGAAGCAGCTGTGGTATATATACAAAATAGTATATTACTCAGCCATAAATAGGATTGCATTTGAGTCTGTTCTTACAAGGTGGATGAACCTAGAGCCTACTATACAGAGTAAAGTTAGTCATACAAGGAAAAACAAATATTGTATGTTAATGCATATGTATGGAATCCAGAAAGATGGTACTGATAAACCTATCTGCAGGACAGCAGTGGAGATGCAGACATAGAGAACAGACTCGCGGATCAGGGGTGAAGAGCGTGGGACAAATTGAGAGAGTAGCACTGTAATATATATATTACTGTATGAAAATCTGATAGCCAGTGGAAATTTGCTGTGTGATTCAGTGAGCTCAAATCCAGCGCTTTGTGTCAAGCTCAAAGGGTGGGAGCTGGGAGGGAGGTTCAAGAAGAATGGGGCATATGTATACCTAAGGCTAATTTATGTTGGTGTATTGTGACACAATAATGTAAAATAATTACCCTCCAATAAAAAATAAATAATAAGTAAAGACTATAACAAAAGACAAAGAAAGGTATCCCCTAAAAATCAGGGATCAATTTAACCAGAAGACATAGCAACTGTAAATGTACATACACCAAACATCAGATCAGATCAGTCGCTCAGTTGTGTCCGACTCTTTGCGACCCCATTAATCGCAGCATGCCAGGCCTCCCTGTCCATCACCAACTCCTGGAGTTGACTGAGACTCACGTCCATCGAGTCAGTGATGCCATCCAGCCATCTCATCCTCTGTCGTCCCCTTCTCCTCCTGCCCCCAATCCCTCCCAGCATCAGAGTCTTTTCCAATGAGTCAACTCTTCGCATGAGGTGGCCAAAGGACTGGAGTTTCAGCTATAGCATCATTCCTTCCAAAGAAATCCCAGGGCTGATCTCCTTCAGAATGGACTGGTTGGATCTCCTTGCAGTCCAAGGCACTCTCAAGAGTCTTCTCCAACACCACAGTTCAAAAGCATCAATTCTTTGGTGCTCAGCCTTCTTCACAGTCCAACTCTCACATCCATACATGACCACAGGAAAAACCATAGCCTGGACTAGACGGACCTTTGTTGGCAAAGTACCCAACATAGGAACACCTAAATAAGTAATACAAATATTAACAGATATACAGAGCAAAATTGGCAGTAGCAATAATAGGAAATTTTAAAAGTTCACTTACATTAATGAACAGATAATTAGACAGAAAATAAGGAAACATTGATCTTAAAATGACACGTTAGATCAGATGGAATTAATAAATATACAAAGAACAACTTTACTAAAATCAGAATATACATTCTTTTGAAGTTCACATGGAACATTATCTAGAATAAATCATATGCTAGCCCACAAAATACGTCTCAATAATTTGAAGTAGATTGAAATCTTAACAAAATTCTTTCCCAAATACAATACTTGACTAGAAATAAACTACTAGAGAAAAGCTGAAAGAAAAAAGGTGAAACACTGAAGGCTAAACAATATGCTACTAAATAACCAATAGATCAATAGAGAAATCAAAAGGGAAATAAAATTACACAGAAATGGATACAAATGGCAACATTAGAAACCAAAGTCTATATCTCAAATATGCACAATCTAATCTTCCCCAAAAGGAACTAGAAAGAGAGCAAACAAAATGCAAAATTAGTAGAGGAAATAAATCATAAAAATCACAGAAGAAATAAATGAAATGGAGATGAAAAATAGTAAAGATCAATGAAAATAAAAGCTGGTTTTCTGAAAAGTTAAAAAAAAAAAAAAAAAGATAAACCTTTAGCCAGACCCATCAAGGAAGAAAGAGAGAGGGACCAAATAAAATCAGAAAATTTAAAAAAAAATTTAAAGATAGTAAGTTACAACCAACACAAACACACAAATTATCATAAGAGCAATACAATTATATGCCAAAAAACAGACAAGCTAGAAGAAATTGATAAATTACTAGAAACTTATCATCCATCAAGACTGAATCAGGAAGAACTAGAAAATATGATTAGAACAATTATGAGTAATGAAATTGAACCAGTAATTTTAAAATCTCCCAATAAACAGAAGTCCAGGATTATACACCTTTATAGATGAATTTGAACATTATTTATAGGAGAGGTAACATATCCTTTTCAAACTAGTCCAAAATATCTAACAGTAAAGATTTTTACTAAACTAATTCTACAAGACCAACACTGAACTGGTATCAAAACCAGACAAAAACATAAGAAAAGAAAAGTATGAGTCCATATCCTTGAAGTACATAGATGCAAAAATCCTGAACAAATATCAACGTCCAAACTGAATAAGGTATTAATACAGATTGGACACTATAATTAAGTGGGATTTCTACCAGGACTGCAAGAATGGTTCAATATCCACAGACCAGGCAATGTGGTACACCACATTAACAAAATGAAGAATGAAAACTGTATGATCTACTCAAAAGATGTAGAAAAGGCTTTAGAAAAACTCAATATCTATTAATAATAAAAACTCTCCCAAATGTGGGCATAGAGAGAACACGTGTGTGCATGCATGCTAAGTCACTTCAGTCGTGTGCAACTCGTTATGACCCTATAGACTGTAGCCTGCCAGTCTCCTCTGTCCCTGGGATTCTCCAGGCTAGACTACTGGACTGGGTTGCCATGATCTCCAGGGGATCTTCCCAACCCAGGGATCAAGCCTGTGTTTCTTATTACTCCTGCATTGGCAGGTGGGTTCTTTACCACTGGCGCCATCTGGTAAGCCCAGAGAGAACATACCTCAATATAATAAGGGCCATATGTGACAAAACCACAGCTTAATTCCTATTCAATCGTGGGACTCTGAAAGCGTTTTCTCTAATATCAGAAACAAGACAAGGATGCCCGCTCTAAATAGTTTAGTTCAGTATAGTATTGAAAGTCCTAGCCACAGCAATGAGACACAAAAAGAAAGAAAGTAAAGCAATCCAAATGTAAAAGAAAGAAGTTAAACCATCACTTTTTAGAAATGGCATTATATATATATATATATATATATATATATATATATATATATATATAATCTTAAAGTGGCTTCAATAAAAAGTATTAAAACTCATGAATTCAGTGAAGTTGTAGGTTACAAAATTAACATATAGAAATCTATATATACTGACAACAAACTATCAAAAGAGAAATTAAGAAAATAATGTTATTTACATTAGCATGAAAAAGAATAAAATACCTAGGAATGACTAATCAAGAAGATAAATGACTTGTACTTGGAAAACTGTGCCAAACTGAGAAACTGAAGATGACCTAAACAAGTTGAGGTATATATTGTGCTCACTGATTGAAATAATTAATATTGTTAAAATGATCATGCTCCCCATGACAACATATAGATTTGATATAATCCCTAAGACAATGTCAAAGACTGTTTTCACAGAACTCGGACAAAGAATTCTAAAAATGCACTCCCCATTCCTATTCAAACTTAACCTTCAGCAAACCTGAAACTACTTTGTTCTAAACAAATTCAATATAATTCAATACAAATATAATACAATTCAACTCAATACAAATATATATACAAATATATAGACATAGTTATAAAAATCTATGAATTATATTTGTTTATTTGTACTGAATTGCACTGAATGCAATGCAGGGGTGGGGAGCTCAAAATGAAGAGAGAAGACTAAGAATTGAAACAGTATATGGAGGTAGAGAACTATGACTAGAAAAAAAATATCTTCATAATAAAAAGGTGGCAATCAATACAATTTTTGAGACCAAGTCTTATTAAATTAATAAATGAACTCTCTATTAAGGTTTCACAGAGAGGTAGCCATGCATAAGTATATTATAAAATAAAATATAGTTTGGATAAAAGCCACAATTGATACATTACCTGTTTTTTACAAGTCCTGGGAGCGGCAGCAAGCTGGCATATGTCCTTGTGAAGGATGTCACCATTACCACCATTATCCCTACCAATAAGGAACACAGCCCCACCCATCAGCAGAAAATTGGATTAAAGATTTACTGAGCATGGCCCTGCCCACCAGAGCAACTTCCCCGACAGCTAGCCCCTCCATCCCTCTCATCAGGAGGTCTCCACAAGCCTCTTATCCTCATCCATCAGAGGGCAGACAAAATGAAAACCACAATCACAAAAAACTAACCAAACTGATCACACGGATCACAGTCTTGTTTAACTCAATGAAACCATGAGCCATGCCATGTAGGGCCACCCAAGATGGATGGGCCATGGTGGAGAGTTCTGACAAAATATGGTCCAACGGACAAGGGAATGGCAAACCACTTCAGCATTCTTCCTTGAAGTGAAGTCGCTCAGTTGTGTCCAACTCTCTGCAACCCCATGGACTGTAGCCTACCAGGCTCCTCCATCCATGGGATTTTCCAGGCAAGAATACTGGAATAGGTTGCCATTTCCTTCTCCAGGAGATCTTCCTGACCCAGGGATTGAAGCCAGGTTTCCCACATTGTAGGCAGACGCTTTACCATCTGAGACACCAGGGAAGTCTTTCCTTGAGAACCCCATGAATAATGTGAAAAGGCAAAAGGATGTGACACTGTAAGATGAACTCCCCAGGTCAGTAGGTGCCCGATGTGCTACTGGAGAAGAGTGAAGCAATAGCTCTGGAAGGAATGAAGAGGCTGACCCAAAGTGGAAACAATGCCCAGTAGTGGATGTGTCTGGTGGTGAAAGTCCAGTGCTGTAAAGAACAATATTGCATAAGAACCTAGAATGTTAGGTCCATGAATCAAGGCAAACTGGAAGTGGTCAAACAGGAGATGGCAAGAGTGAACATTGACATTTTAGGAATCAGTGAACTAAAATGAACTGGAATGAGCGAATTTAATTTAAATGACCATTATCTCTACTACTGTGGGCTAGAATTCCTTAGAAGAAAAGGAATAGCCATCATAGTCAACAAAAGTGCACAAAATGCAATACTTGGGTGCAATTTCAAAAATGACAGAATGATCTCTGTTCCTTTACAAGGCAAACCATTCAATATCTCAGTAATCCAAGCCTATGCCCCAACCTCTAATGCTGAAGAAGCTGAAGTTGAATGGTTCTATGAGGACTTACAAGACCTTCTAGAACTAACATCAACAAAAGATGTCCTTTACATTATAGGAAACAGGAATGCAAAAGTGGGAAGTCAAGAGATACCTGCAGTAACAGGCAAGTTTGGCCTTGGAGAACAAAATGCAACAGGACAAAGTTAAAAGTATTTTGCCAAGAGAACCCACTGGTCATAGCAAACACTCTCTACCAACAACAAAAGAGAAGATTCTAAACATGGACATCACCTGATAGTTAATACTGAAATCAGATTGATTATATGCTTTGCAGCCAAAGATGGAGAAGCTCTATACAGTCAGCAAAAACAAGACTGGGAGCTGACTGTGGCTCAGATCATGAACTCCTTATTGCCAAATTCAGACTGAAATTGAAGAAAGTCGGGAAAACCACTAGGCCATTCATGTATGACCTATATCAAATCCCTTGTGATTATACAATGGAAGTAACAAATAGATTCAATTTAGATTAGATCTGACAGAGAGAATGTCTTTTTTTTTTTTAATTTAAATTTATTTATTTTAGTTGGAGGCTAATTACTTTACAATATTGTATTGGTTTTGCCATACATCAACATGAATCCGCCACGGATGTACACGTGTTCCCCATCCTGAACCCCCCTCCCACCTCTGTCCCCATACCATCCCTCTGGGTCATCCCAGTGCAATAGCCCAAAGCATCCTGTATCCTGCATCAAACCTGGACTGGCAATTCATTTCTTATATAATATTATACATGTTTCAATGCCATTCTCCCAAATCATCCCACCCACTCCCTCTCCCAGAGTCCAGAAGACTGTTTTATACATCTGTGTCTCTTTTGCTGTCTTGCACACAGGGTTATAGTTACCATCTCTCTAAATTCCATATATATGCATTAGTATACTATATTGGTGTTTTTCTTTCTGGCTTACTTCACTCTGTATAATAGCCTCCAGTTTCATCCACCTCATTAGAACTGATTCAAATGAATTCTTTTTAATGGCTGAGTAACACTCCATTGTGTATATGTACCACAGCTTTCTTATCCATTCATCTGCTGATGGACATCTAGGTTGCTTGCATGTCCTGGCTATTATAAACAGTGCTGCGATGAGCATTGGGATACATGTGTCTCTTTCCCTTCTGGTTTCCTCAGTGTGTATGCCCAGCAGTGGGATTGCTGGGTCATAAGGCAGTTCTATTTCCAGTTTTTTAAGGAATCTCCACACTGTTCTCCATAGTGGTTGTACTAGTTTTCATTCCCACCAACAGTGTAAGAGGGCTCCCTTTTCTCCACACCCTCTCCAGCATTTATTGCTTGTAGACTTTTCGATTGCAGCCATTCTGACTGGTGTGAAATGGTATCTCATTGTGGTTTTGATTTGCATTTGAGAGAGTGTCTTAAGAATGGAAGTATGTAACATTTTATGGGAGGTGGAGATCAAAACCAAGCCCAAGAAAAAGAAATTCAAAGGCAAAATGGTTGTGTGAGGCGGTCTTACATATAGCTGAGAAAGGAGGAGAAGGGAAAGGCAAAGGAGAAAAAGAAAGGTATATTCATCTGAATGTGAAGTTCCAAAGAATAGCAAGGAGAGATGAGAAAGCCTCCCTAAGTGAAAACTGCAAAGAAATAGAGGAAAGCATAGAATGTGAAGGATTAGAGATCTGTACAAGGAAATTAGAGATACCAAGGGAATATTTCATGCAAAGATGGGTACAATAAAGGGCAGAAACAGTATGGACCTAACAAAAGCAGAAGATATTAAGAAGAGGTGGCAAGAATACACTGAAGAACTATACAAAAAAAGATCTTAATGACCCAAGTAAACACAATAGTGGGATCACTCACCTAGAGCCAGACACCTGAAATGTGAAATCAAGTGTGCTTCAGGAATCACTACAAAACAAAGCTAGTGGAGGTGATGGAATTCCAACTGAGCTGTTTCAAATCCTCAAATGTGATGCTGTGAAAGTGCTGCACTCAATATGCCAGCAAATTTGGAAAACTCAGCAGTGGCCACAGGATAGCAAAGTGTCAGTTTTCATTCCAATCCCAAAGCAGGATAATGCCAAAGAATGTTCAAACTAATTCACAATTATACTTACTTCACATGCTAGCAAAGTAAAGCTCAAAATCATCCAAGCTAGGCTTCAACTGTATGTGAACCAAGAATGTCCAGATATACAAGCTGGATTTAGAAAAGGCAGAGGAATTAGGGATCAAATTGCTAATATCCGTTGCTCATAGAAAAAACAAGAGACTTCCAGAAAAATGTCTACCCTGTTTCATGACTACACTAAAGCCTTTGACTCTGTGGATCACCACAAACTGTGGAAAATTCTTAAAGAGATGGGAATACCATATAATGTCACGTACCTCTTGAGAAACCTGTTTGCAGGTCAAGAAGCAACAGTTAGAACCAGACATGGAACAATGGACTGGTTCCAAATTGGGACAGGAGTGTGTTAAGGCTGTATATTGTCAGCCTGCTTATTTAACAGAGTACATCATGCAAAATGCCTGGGTGGATGAAGCACAAGCTGGAATCAAAATTGCCAGGAGAAGTATCAATAACCCCAGGTATGCAGATGATACCACCCTAATGGCAGAAAGTGAAGAAGCCTTTTGAGCCAATGAGCCTCTTGATGAAGGTGATAGAAGAGAGTGAAAAAGCTGGCTTAAAACTCAACATTCAAAAAATGAAATTCATGGCATCTTGTCCCATCACTTCATGGCAAATAGATGGGGAAAAAATGGAAACAGTGACAAACTTTATTTGCTTGGGCTCCAAAATCACCACAAATGGTTGATTGCAGCCACAAAATTAAAAGACATTTGTTCCTTGGAAGGAAAGCTATGACCAACCTAGACAACACATTAAAAAAGAGAGACTTTACTTTGCCAACAAGGAATTTTCTAGTCAAAGCTATGGTTTTTCCAGTAGTCATGTATGGATGTGAGAGTTGGACCATAAAGGAGGCTAAGGATCAAAGAATTCATACATTTCAACTGTGTTGTTGGAAAAGACTCTTGGGGTTTTCTTGGAACATAAGGAAATCAAGCCAGTGAATCCTAGAGGAAATGAACCCTGATTATTTGTTGGAAAGACTGATGCCAAAGCTGAAGATCCAATACTTTGACAACCTGATGTGAAGAGCCGACTCACTGGAAAAGACTCTGATGCTGGGAAAGATTGAAGGCAGAAGGAGAAGGGGATGACAGAGGATAAAATAGTTGGATGGCATCACTAACTCAATGGACATGAGTTTGAGCAAGTTCTGGGAGATGGTGAAGGACAGAGAAGCCTGGCGTGCTGCAGTCCATAGTGTCACAAAGAGTCGGACGTGACTGAGTAACTGTACAACAACAGCAATAAGTATAGAGTCAAGCATGAGTCTGGGTTTAGGGAAAGGAAGGGAAAACTGTGTTGGAGATTTTAAACAGAAAAAGAAGTAATTATGAGAAATGCAAGTATGGGCTCCTATCTGGGCTGCCAGTATTCTCTCTCTGAATATCAAAAAACTGACCTCCCAAGGGAACTGCTGTCTGTTCTGCAAAACAGAGGGTAGGAACCCACCTGTTGAACTTTTGAGTGTAAGAGAACTTGGCCTTTGCTGTTGCAGTATCAATAGCCACTAGTACAACTTGGGACCCTTCCGAAACTGGAGACTAGACTGCAGAGACTCATCAAACAGCCATCACCAAGTTGCTAAGTTCAAAACAGTAGCAGAAAGATAGCTTCCACCTAATTTCTCTTTAAAGTTCACTCAACTGTTTCTAAATAGCAAAGTAATTACCTTCAAAACCCAAGTATGTATGGATCCTTAGTATATATAGCTTTAAACTTTATAGCCCTGATCATTTAGTAATTTATGAAAAATATGGGAATAGATTATGAACATCTACTAACACATCTAGTCTATTTGCAGCTGTTATCTGTATTAGTTTTCTATTGCTGTCTAACAAGGTAACATAAAATGAGATGGCTTAAACAACAAATATTTGTTATTTCATAGTTGATCAGAAATCAGCTGAGGTTATCTGGGTGCCTGTGCCTCAAAGTCTCTCACAAGACTTCAATCAAGGTGTCAACTGGACCTGTGGCTTCATCTGAAAGCTTGATGAGGAAGAAGCCATTTTCATGTGGCTGTTGGCAGGATTCAGTTACTCACTGGGGTTGGCCAGGCTTCTCCCTCTCTCAGCTTTAGCCGCAAGTATCTGGATAACATGTGGGCTGACTTCTTTTAGAGCAAGAAAGAGTGTAAAGAACACAATGAAGACATAAACTATAGACTTTTTATAATCTAATCCCATTAGTGAAATTCCATCACTTTTGCTGTATTTCATTATTAAAAGTTATTCACTAGGTCCAGCTTATGGAGGAAGGGATCACACAGGCCTAAATAATTGGAAGAAAACTTAGATCCTCTTTACCACAACATCTTATGTCCTTGATTCATGGGATTGCATTCTTTACCTATTTTTCATGTCATATTTTATTTTTGTTGTAAAGAGCAAATATTAAATTACCTTCTTATTTTTAATTTGCTGTTTTTATCATGGTAAACATTATTCAAAAACACTAATGGTATAAATAGTATGTTTGCAAAAATGACTCATTTATGACAAGCTTTTCAATTCTGAGTCATTTTGCATTAAGAAATGCAGGGAAGAGGAACAAGATGGCAGAGTAGGAGGATGTGGAGCTCACCTCTCTCTACAAATACATCAAAAATACATCTCTATGTGAAACAACTCTCACAGAAAACCAACTGAAAACTGGCGAAAGATCTTTTACATAACCAAAGCTGCAGGAAAATCTCCACATAACCAAGTACAACAACAAAGGAGGCATCACGATGGACCCAGCACCCCTAGGAGGAATCTGTGAAGGAGAGAATATGCACAGGAGCAGGCCCTGGGCTGGGGGAGCCCCCTCACCTTGTGGGAGGTCTGATGGGGCAGATAGAAGAACTGGATGGGCCTGGGCTCTGCTCACAGGGAGTGTGTGAGCCGGCTTCTTAGAAAATAGGATAGAGAGAGGCCAGCCCTGACAGCTGGCACCTCACCACAATTTACCAGTGCAAAATGCTTGTTGGGTAGGGCTGCTGGTACACACAGCGGCCAGGTGCTGAATCTCAGGAAATAACTCAGGCTAGCTGCATGGAGACACTCAGAAGACTCAGAGTGTTGTATGGGCTGAATCTTAGAGCCATTGTCGGCACGTACATCATGTGTATAGGTTCATTATCAGAGTCAATTGTCAGCATGTGCATGACAGGGCATAAATCTGACATTGGAGTTCATAGTTACACTCACAGGGAAGGTTGATAAAGATCACAGTGGAATTTTTGGGGACACATATTAGGTGGAACCACAGAAATGCAAATCTTGGGTTGACAGCTGCTAAGGAGAAATACACAGTGATTCTCTTCCTAGTGGAAGTGCTCCATTCTGCCCATCCTTCACTGAAGCTTGGAGCTGAATCTGGGCAATCAGGTCCTGGAGAGGCCAGGAACAGAGGAAGCCCTGGTCCCAAGTGGCAGCACAACCACCTCAATTTCTGCAGCTACAAAGCCCCATCCCTGGCACTAGCCTAGAACTAAAACTGGGATGAACGTAACAAAGACAAAGACATAAACTTGGGCTATTTCTGGGCAAAACTGCAAACTCCTGCATGGTAATATATAGGTTTGCTGTGGCTGCACAGGTTTTACATACTTCAGTAAGCCTCAAGGGCAATGAAACTTTATCAACATGACTCAAGGCTCCTACTGAAAAACTGGAGAACAGGCCCCACCTCAAACAAAGCTGTGACAACCAAAGAATAAAGAGGAAGCCCTGCTCACTCAACATCCAGTGCAGGTTCTGGACAGAATACCAATCACATTGTCTATCAAGGGGATAATGGCCAGCACACTCTGAGGAAAAACATGGCTGGCATTCATACTGAAAAGAGCCCTCTCACCAAAAACACTGGACTCATACAGTGAACACAGGGACAATCCCACATCAAAACATCCCTTCAGGACCACAATAGATAGATGTTTCTCTTTCTCCTAAATTCATAGAGAGAGAAAGTAAAGTAAAAGGAAATGGTAGAGGAAATACTCTCAATTAGGAGAACAAGAGAAAAATTCCCTGAAAGAACTAATAATGAAACAGACTTCCAGTTTACTAGGAGATAATAAAAATGCTAAAGGGATTAATAAAAATTCTTAGTACAAGTATGTATAGCTGTAACATGTAACTAAAAACTATAGAGGAATCATTTAGAGTTAATTCAATTGCCATGATAAAAATCAACCAAACAGTAGTGAATAACTGACTAAATAATGCAGGACAAAGAAATGATCTGGAAATTAGAATAATGGAAATCACCAATCAGAACAACAGGAAGAAAGACAGATTTTTTAAAGGTGAAAGCAACATACAAGATCTGTGGGATGGTATAAATGGTATAATAATAAACCTATGCATAATAGGGGTGAAAGAAGAAGAGAGAGAGTTCAGTTCTGTTCAGTTGCTCAGTCGGGTCTGACTCTACAACCCCATGGACTGCAGCATGCCAGGCTGCCCTGTACATCACCAACTCCCAGAACTTGCTCAAACTCATATCCATTGAGTCAGTCTGTGATACCATCCAACCATCTCATCCTCTGTCATCCTCTTCTCCTCCTGCCTTCAATCTTTCCCAGCATCAGGGCCTTTTCCAATGAGTCAGTTCTTTGCATCAGGTGGTCAAAGTAATGGAGGTTAGCTTCAGCATCAGTCCTTCCAATGAATTTTCAGGACTGATTTCCTATAGGATGGACTTGTTTGATCTCCTTGCAGTCCAAGGGACTCTCAAGAGTCTTTTCCAACAACACAGTTCAAAAACATAAATTCTTCAGTGCTCAGCTCTGTTTATATTCCAACTCTCTCAACTGGAAAAACCGTAGCTTTGACTAGATGGATCTATGTTGGCAAAGTAATGTCTCTGCTTTTTAATATGCTGTCTAGGCTGATCATAACTTTTCTTCCAAGGAGCAAGTGTCTTAATTTCATGGCTGCAGTCACCGTCTGCAGTGATTCTGGAGCCCAAGAAAAGAAAGTCTCACACTATTTCCCTTGTTTCCCCATCTATTTGCCACAAAGTGATGGGACCAGATGCCATGATTTTAGTTTTTTGAATGTTGAGCTTTTAAAAAAAAATAAATTAATTTATTTTAACTGACGGCTAATTACTTTACAATATTGTGGTGGTTTTTGCCATACATTCACATTAATCAGCCATGGGTGTACATGTTTCCACATCCTGAACCCCCCCTCCCACCTCCTTCCCCATCCCATCCCTCAGGGTCATCCCAGTGCACCAGCCCTGAGCACCCTGTCTTGTGCATCAGACCTGGACTGGTTATCTATTTCACATATGATAATGTACATGTTTCAATGCTATTATCTCAAATCATCCCACCGTCGCCATTTCCCACTGAATTCAAAAGTCTGTTCTTTACATCTGTGTCTCCTTTGCTGTCCTGCATGTAGGACTGCCAGTACTGTCTTTTTAAATTCCTTGTATATGCATTAATATACGGTATTGGTGTTTTTCTTTCTGACTTACTTCACTCTGTATAATAGGCTCCAGTTTCATCCATCTCATTAGAACTGATTCAAATACATTCTTTTTAATAGCTGAGTAATATCCCATTGTATATATGTACCACAACTTTCTTATCCATTCGTCTGCTGATGGACATCTAGGTTGCTTCCATGTCCTGGCTATTGTAAACAATGCTGCAATGAACATTGGGATACATGTGTCTCTTTCAATTCTGTTTTCCTCACTGTGTATGTCCAGCAGTAAGATTGCTGGGCCATATGGCAGTTCTATTTCCAGTTTTTTAAGGAATCTCCACACTGTTCTCCATAGTGGCTGTACTAGTTTGCAGTCCCACTGACAGTGTAAGAGGGTTCCCTTTTCTCTGCACTCTCTCCAGCATTTATTGTTTGTAGACTTTTTGATAGCAGCCATTCTGCCTGGCATGAGATGGTAGCTCATTGTGGTTTTGATTTGCATTTCTCTATTAACGAGTGATGTTGAGCATTTTTTTCATGTGTTTACTGGACATCTGTATGTCTTTTTTGGAAAAATGTCTGTTTAGTTCTTTGGCCCATTTTTTGATTGGGTTGTTTATTTTTCTGGAATTGAGCTGCAGGAGCTGTTTGCATATTCTTGAGATTAACTCTTTGTCAGTTGCTTCATTTGCTATTATTTTCTCCCATTCTGAAGGTTGTCTTTTCACCTTGCTTGTAGTTTCCTTTGTTGTGCAAAAGCTTTTAAGTTTAATTAGGTCCCATTTGTTTATTTTTGCTTTTATTTCTGTTACTCTGGGAGGTGGGTCATAGAGGATCCTGCTGTGATTTATGTCAAAGAGTGTATTGCCTATGTTTTCCTTTAGGAGTTTTATAGTTTCTGGTCTTACACTTAGATCTTAAATCCATTTTGAGTTTATCTTTGTGTATGGTGTTAGAAAGTGTTCTAGTTTCATTCTTTTATAAGTGGTTGATGAGTTTTCCCAGAACCACTTGTTAAAGAGATTGTCTTTTCTCCACTGTATATTCTTGCCTCCTTTGTCAAAGATAACGTGTCCATAGGTGCACGAATTTATCTCTGGGCTTTCTATTTTGTTCCATTGATCTATATTTCTGTCTTTGTGCCAGTACCATACTGTCTTAATGACTGTAGCTTTGTAGTATAGTCTGAAGTCAGGCAGGTTGATTCCTCCAGTTCCATTGTTCTTTCTCAAGATGGCTTTGGCTATTCGAAGATTTTGTATTTCCATACAAAGTAAAGCCAACTCTTTCACTCTCCTCTTTCACTTTCACCAAGAGGCTCTTTAGATCTTTGCTTACTGCCATAAGGGTGGTGTCATCTGTGTATCTGAGATTATTGATATTGATGTCAATAGATGGGGGGGATTAAAAACACATATGAAGAAATCATGACTGAAAACTCAAACCTAAGAAAGGAAACATATATTCAGTATAGGAAGCACAGAGGCTTCCAAACAAGATGAACCAAACACACCCACACCAGGATATAATTAAAATAGCAAAAGTTAAAGAACAAATTCTAAAGGCTGCAAGAGAAAAAAAAAAGCTACAGTGGAACCCCCATAAGGCTATCAGTTGATTTCTCTGCAGAAAGTGTGAAGTCTAGAAAGAAGCAGAATATATATGAAGTTCTAGAGAAACAAAACCTGCAATCTAGTATGTTCTACTCAGTAAAATTATTATTTACAACAGAGAGAGAGATAAAGAATTTCTCTGACAAGCAAAAAAATTAAATATTGAAAGATATTCTCTAAATTAAAAAAAAAACAAACAAGGAATCTATAGGCAAGAGAAAAACACAATAGGAAAGGCAAGCATATAAAAGGATTGAGTAAATAAGCTAAGCATATAGATGAACTTGAATAAGCCAAGTATATAGATGAATAAACACAAAAATTTGTAAAAAGTGATTATAACTACAATTAACAGTTAAAAAGATATACATGAAGATGTACAATAGGATATCAAAACACAGAATATTAGGGAGGAGGGAAATGTAGATCTTTTAGAACGTATTTGAACTTATGTGGCTATCAACCCAATGCAAATAGATATAGTTATGAGTAAACATACTTGAAACTCAGGGTAATCATAAATCAAAGACATGCAATAGGTACATGAAAACAAAAATAAAGGAATTCAAGCATAATACAAAAGAAAACCATCAAACTACAAAAGTAAAATCAACAAAAAAGATGAAATGAACAAATACTACATAGTCAAATGGAAAACAGGAAACATGTACATATCTATCATTAATTACTTTAAATGTCAATGGAGTAAGTGTGTCAACCAAAAGACACAGACTTGCAGATTGGGTAGAAAAACAAGAACTTACAGTATTTTGTCTGCAAAATAAAAGTTTATGGTGAAAGATGCTCACATATTGAAAGTGAGAGGAGATTAAAGCATATTTAATGTAAATAGAAACAATAAAACAATGGTAGCAATACTTTTATCAGGCAAAAGAGACAATAAAGGCTGTAAAGAAAGATAAAGAAGGACCCTGTGCTGTACTCTACTTACTAGCTCAGTCTTGTCCGACTTTTATGACCCCATGGACTGTAGCCCACCAGGATCCTCTGTCCATGGGGATTCTCTAGGCAAGAATACTGGAGTGGGTTGCCATGCCCCCCTCCAGGGCATCTTCACAACACAGGGATTCAACCCAGGTCTCCTGCATTGCAAGCAGATTCTTTACTGACTGAGCCACCAGGGAAGCCCAAAGAAGGCCCCTATATAGTGATAAAAGAATGAATACAAGAAAACACTACAACTCATTGATGTTCATGCACCCAATATAGGAGCACCTAAGGAGAAAAGGAAATACACAATCATCTGAATGCAGAGTTCCAAAGAATAACAAGGAGAGATAAGAAAGCCTTCCTAAGTGAACACTGCAAAGACATAGAGGAAAACAATAGAATGGGAAAGACTAGAGAAGTCTTCAACAAAATTCGACAAAGCAAGGGAACATTTTATGCAAAGATGGGCACAATAAAGGACAGAAATGGTATGAACTAACAGAAGCAGAAGATATTAATAAGAGGTGGCAAGATTATACAAAAGAACTATCCAAAAAAGATCTTAATGACTCAGATAACCACAATGGTGTGATCTGTCACCTACAGCCAGTCATCTTGGAGTGTGAAATCAAGTGGGCTTTAGGAAGCATCACTACAAACAGAGCTAGTGGAGGTGATAGAATTCCACCTGGGCTATTTCAAATCCTAAATGATGATGCTGATAAAGTGCTGCAATCAATATGCCAGCAAATTTGGAAAACTCAGTAGTGGCCACAGGATAGGAAAAGGTAAGTTTTTCATTCCAGTCCCAAGAAGAACAATGCCAAATAATGTTCAAACTACTTCACAATTGCACTCACTTCGCATAATAGCAAAGTAATGCTCAAAATCCTCCAAGCTAGACTTCAACAGTATGTGAACCATGAACTTCCAGATGTACAAGCTGGATTTAGAAAAGGCAGAGGAACCAGAGATCAAATTGCTGACATCCATTGGATCATAGAAAAAGCAAGAGAATTCCAGAAAAACATCTACTTCTGCTTCATTGACTACACTAAAGCCTTTGACTCTGTGGATCACACCTAACTGTGGAAAATTCTTAAAGAGATGGGAATACCAGACCACCTTACGTTCCTCCTGTGAAACATGGGTGCAGGTCAAAAAGTAACGGTTAAAACCAGACATGGAACAATGATCTGGTTCAAAATTGGGAAAAGGGTATGTCAAGACTGTATATTGTCACCCTGTTTGTTTAACTTATACACAGGCTACACCATGCATCATGCACAATGAAATGACAGGCTGGATGAATCACAAGCAGGAATCAAGACTGCCAAGAGAAATATCAATAACCTCAGTTATGCAGATGACACCACCCTATCAGCAGAAAGCAAAGAGGAACTAAAGAGCTTCTTGATGAAAGTGAAAGAGGAGAGTGAACAAGCTGGCTTAAAACTCAACATTCAAAAAAGAAGATCATGGCATCCAGTCCCATCACTTCATGGCAAAACAGTGGGGAAACAGTGAAAACTGTGACAAATTTTATTTGGTTGGGCTTAAAAATCACTGCAGATGGTGACTACAGCCATGAAATTAAAAGACATTTGTTCCTTGGAAGTAAAGCTATGATAAGCTTACTCCTTGGAAGGAAAGTTATGACCAACCTAGACAGCATGTTAAAAAGCAGAGGCATTACTTTGGCAACAAAGGTCCATCTAGTCAAGGCTATGGTTTTTCCAGTGGTCATGTATGGATGTGAGAGTTGGACTATAAAGAAGGCTGAATGCCAAAGAACTGATGCTTTTGAACTGTGGTGCTGGAGAAGACTCTTGAGAGTCCCTTGGACTGCAAGGAGATCCAAACAGTCCATCCTAAAGGAGATCAGTCCTGGGTGTTCATTGGAAGAACTGATGTTGAGGTTGAAACTCCAGTACTTTAGCCACCTGATGCAAAGGGCTGACTCATTTGAAAAGACCCTGATGCTGGAAAAGATTGAGGGCAGGAAGAGAAGGGGACAACAAAGGATGAGATGGTTGGATGGCATCACCGACTCAATGGACATGGGTTTGGGTGGACTCTGGGAGTTGGTGATGGACAGGGAGGCATGGCGTGTTGCGATTCATGGGGTCGCAAAGAGTCGGACATGACTGAGCGACTGAACTGAACTGAACTGAAACCTAGACAGCATATTAAAAAGCAGAGACATCACTTTGCCAACAAAAGTCCATTTGGTCAACACTATGGTTTTTCCAGGAGTCATACATGGATGTGAGAGTTGGACCATAAAAAATGCTGAGCACCAAAGAATTGATGCTTTCTAATTGTGGTGCTGGAGAATATTTTTGAGAGTCCCTTGGCCTGCAAGGAGATAAAACCAATCAATCCTAAAGGAAATCAGTCCTGAATATTCATTGGAAGAACTGATGCTGAAGCTGAAACTCCAATACTTTGGCCACCTGATGCGAAGAACTGAGTCATTGTAAAAGATCCTGATGCTGGGAGGGATTGGGGGCAGGAGGAGAAGGGAACAACAGAGTACAAGATGGTTGGATGGCATCACCAACTCAATGGACATGAGTTTGAGCAAGTTCCAGGAGATGGTAAAGGAAAGGGAAGCCTGGTGTACTACAATCCATGGAGTTACAAAGAATCAGACACAAATGAGCAACTGAACAACAACAAAATAGATAAGCTCTAACATACATAAAGGGAGAAATTAACAGCAAAATGTTAATAATATGGGATTTTAACACTCCTGTTATGTGAATGGACAGATGTTCCAGACAGAAAATCAATAAAACAATAGAAGTCTTAAATGACCTAAAAGACCTATCAAACTTAAAAGATATCCTCAGAACATTCCATCCAAAAGCAGCAGAATACATATTCAAAGTGCACTTGAAATGTTCAGTAGGATAGATCATATACTAGGGTTATAATCTGAAATATAATAGATCACATACTAGCATTACAGTCTGAAATAATCTAACTGAATCATACTTGAAACTGACAAATATTGTAAGTAAACTACACTTCAGTTAAAAAAATGAGCCACTTAGTTTGAAGTGTACATGAACTAATGGGTGTAATACTGAACTCAGTGAAGTGATTCTTTAAATGCTCAAATGATATTCTTTAGTTAGTCCATTCATTCATTATCACCTATTTCTATCAGCTTTGTTTCCTCATTTTAACAATGAGCTACTATTGAGAAGCTAGGTTAAGCAGTGGCTGGAAAGGATAACCGACCAACAGGTTCAGATATAGAGAACAAGTCAGTGATTTAGGGAGATGGGACAGGGGAGGGGCAAGATAGAGATAGGGAATTATGAAGTATGAATTTTTGTGTATAAAATAAATAAGCTGCAAGGATATATCATACAGCTCAGGGAAAATCACCAATATTTAATAAAAACTATACATGGAGTATAATCCTTAAAAATTGTGAATTACTATGTTTTACACCTGAAGCATATATAATATTGTAAATTAAATATAGCTCAACAAAAACGATTTTTAAAATATGATAGAAAGAAATACATATGCATATCACCATTAAATATTTATATTGAGGAGAAATCATGTTAACATATGATCCAATGTATTTAGTTGAATTTCTCTTAGTGTTCTCTTTCTTTGTGTGTTTATACATGTATGTGTACATGTAAATCAAGAGTACTTTGCAAACATCATAATGCTTTATTCCTATATACTACTTTTATCTCCATTAACAAAAGCATTCTCCTATAATTATAACACAATTATATCATTCAGAATATTTAATATTGATACAGTGTTCTTACTTTATACAGTCAATGTTCAATTTCTCCTCTAGTTGTATAAACCCTTAAACGGAGGTATAATATTTAGAAATCCTTCTACTTTTCATTTCTCGTCCAGTTCAGTATAAAACCTTGTCAGTATTATCTCCTAAATCTCCCTGTTTCTCTACCTTTCTATTCCTACCAACCTAGTGCAAGTGCTTTCCATGTCTTCTCATTTCTTTTGTCATAGCTCAATATATGCCAATCACTTAAGCTCTTTACATATATTAACTTATTTAGCCCTTCTTATTCTATGAAACCAGTACTATGATTATTCTGATTTAATTTAGAGGTAATTTTATTTAACCACACAACCAGAAAGTGGAAGAGCTGGAATTTGAACCAAGTCTGTCAGTTTCCTGAGCATGCCTTTGCATGCAACGCTGTAGAATCTGATCTACAGAAACAAATATTCTATTTTTCTTGAGTCCTAAGAAAAATGGTTTGTGAATGTTTTAATTAAAATTATCATTATCTTTAATTCAACCCTTGAAAAAAAGTAAAAGTAAAATGGAAAGTAATTCTTTTTCATAATGAAATTCTTTCAACTATGAATCTAAGCAAGATGATGAATATAACATTGAAATCTTAGCCCACTAAATCTCTTTCTACAGGGAATTAAGATAATATGGTCAGCATCATTTCCCTAATAAACCCTAGCTTTTCGTTCAACACAGAAAAGGAATTTGGAGAAACTTGAGGAATAAAGATTCAGCATGCTCTCAGACTATGTCTGTCCTATATCAGCTATCTCAAGTAAACCTTCAGCAAGTGTTGCCCTACAGTCTATTCACCGTGGAATCCTTTGACAAGTTCCTGAAATGCAGCTCTCATCCCTCGTTGATTATAGATGAATCCGTGTCATTTAAATTATAAATGCACAGGTGGCAGTGTTGACATCTGTTTTAAAAACTGAGGAAACAGTATTACCTTCCAAAGTCCATCTCACACTGACATGGAGAGACTCCATGACAATTTGCAGGCTTCTGCAATGGAACTCTTTATTTTCAAGTGACTTTATTTTCCTAGACTCTGTTGTTATTAGGGTATATGGATGAATTCAAAATCAAGATCTCTGTAATTGAATTAACACCATATCCAGAGTTAAAAGCTTTGAAATCCATCACATTTCTTGGAGGAAATATTATTTCTCCAGAATAACAGGAATTTAGAAAAAAAAATTCAAACTCTCTCCATGGTATCATGTCTCCATTCATTACTGGGTAATATTGATTCAATTGACCCTGATATCTAACATCTTTGAGAGCTTCTAGTTGGAAGAATATTTTTTCACAACTGTTTCAAATATTAGCTGTTGCTTTTATCTCACTGCCAACAACTACTGAATCATGAAGGAGCTCTCAGAAGCTTTTCTATTGTCAGTTGTGACAACTCCTAGTAGCCAGTTTACATTAGGTTTATCTTTCTGGTAGCTCCTATTCTTTAACAGTGTCTAGGCTACTAAAGCACTGCTTAGTGTACTATCGTTGTATAGTTTACAGGACATGGTAAAAAAAAAAAAAAAGTCTGAGTCAGCTTCCCAGTGAAATTCATATAATATCCTATATAAAACTAAAGGGACATCCTGATTTCATCTCTTTAAGAGTGCCTCTAAGTACACTGACTTTACAATTCAGTCTCATCTTCATTGGACTTACTTATATAGATAAAGTTACGAATCTGAGTTTATCTTTAACTCTTATTTTTTTAGCTTAGGATTTCATGTTTCATGGCTCAGGGTCTCAACCAGGCTGCTGCTGCTGCTGCTGCTGCTAAGTCGCTTCAGTTGTGTCTGACTCTGTGAGACCCCATAGACAGCAAGCCCACCAGGCTCCTCCATCCCTCGGATTCTCCAGGCAAGAATTCTGGAGTGGGTTGCCATTTCCTTCTCCAATGCATGCAAGCATGCTGAGTCGCTTCAGTCCATCTCTGTGTCACCCCATGGACAGCAGCACGCCAGGCTTCCCTATCACCAGCTCCCAGAGCCTGCTCAAACTCATGTCCATCCAGTCAGTGATGCCATTCAACCATCTCATCCTCTGTCATCCCCTTCTCCTCCTGCCTTCAATCTTTCCCAGCATCAGGGTCTTTTCCAATGAGTCATTTCTTTGCATCAGGTGGCCAAAGTATTGGACTTTCAGCTTCAGCATCAGTATTTCCAATAAATATTCAGGACTGATTTCCTTTAGGATTGCCTGGTTTGATCTCCTTGTAGTCCAAGGCATTCTCAATAAGAGTCTTCTCCAACACCACTGTTCAAAAGCATCAATTCTTCAGCACTCAGCTTTCTTTATAGTCCCAATCTCACATCCATACATGACTACTGGAAAAACCATAGCTTTGACTAGACGGACCTTTATTGGGAAAGTAATGTCTCTGCTTTTGATTATGCTGTCTATCTTGGTCATAGCTTTATTTCCGAGGAGCAAGTGTGTTTTAATTTCATGGCTGCAGTCACCATCTGCAGTGATTTTGGAGCCCAAGAAAATAAAATCTATCACTGTTTCCATTGTTTCCCTATCTATTTGCCATGAAGTGGTGGGACCAAATGCCATGATCTTTGTTTTTGGAATGTTGAGTTTTAAACCGATTTTTTCACTCTCCTCTTTCACTTTCATCAAGAGGCTCTTTAGTTCCTCTTCACATTCTGCCATAAGGGTGGTATCATCTGCATATCTGAGGTTATTGATATTTCTTCTGGCAATCTTGATTCCAGCTTGTGCTTCATCCAGCCCAACATTTCTCATTACGTACTCCACATATAAGTTAAATAAGCAGGGTGACAATATACAGCCTTGAAGTATTCCTTCCCCAATTTGGAACCATTCTATTGTTCCATGTCCAGTTCTAACTGTTGCTTCCTGACCTGCATACAGATTTCTCAAAGGCAAGTCAGGTGGTCTGGTATTCCCATCCCTTTAAGAATTTTCCACTGTTTGTTGTGACCCACACAGTCAAAGGCTTTCATGTAGTCAATAAAGCAGAAGTAGATCAACAAAGAAAGCTTTTTTGTTGATCCAACAGATGTTGGCAATTTGATCTCTAGTTCCTCTGCCTTTTCTAAATCATGCTTGAACATTTGGAAGTCCACAGTTCATGTGCTGTTGAAGCCTAGCTTGGAGAATTTTGAGCATTACCTTGCTAGTGTGTGAGATGAGTGCAAGTGTGTGGTAGTTTGAACATTCTTTGAACATTCCCAAAGAATGTTTGGGACTGGAATGAAAACTGACCTTTTCCAGTCCTGTGGCCACTGCTGAGTTTTCCAAATTTGCTGGCATATTGAGTGCAGCACTTTAACAGCATCATCTTTTAGGATTTGAAATAACTAGAATCAAAAAAGATGTCTACCCAAAAGTATGCCTTTTTGATCATATGGGATTGAAATGCAAAAGTAGGACATAGATATCTGGAGTAACAGGAAACTTGGCTTTGGAGTACAAAATGAAGAAGGGCAAAAGTTAACAGAATTTTCAAGAGAAGACTCTGGTCACAGCAAACACCCACTTCCAACAACACAAGAGAAGGCTCTACACATGGATATCACCAGATGGTCAATACCGAAATCAGGTTGATTATATTGTTTGTAGTTGAAGATGGAGAAGCTCTATACAGTCAGCAAGAACAAGACCAGTAGCTGACTGTGGCTCGGATCAAAACTCCTTATTGCAAAATTCAGACTTAAGTTGAAGAAACTAGGGAAATCCATAGACTATTCAGGTATGACCTAAGTCAAATCCCTTATGATTATACAGCAGAAGTGCCAAATAGATTCAAGGGATTAGATTTGATAAACAGAGTGCCTGAAGAACTATGGACAGAGGGTCATGACATTGACAGGAAGCAGTGATCAAGACCATCTCCAAGAAAAACAAATTCAAAAAGGCAAAATGTTTGTCTAAGGAGGCTTTACAGATAGCTGAGAAAAGAAGAGAAGCAAAAAGCAAAGGAGAAAAAGAAAGATATACCCATCTGAATGCAGAATTCCAAAGAATAGCAAGGAGAGATAAGAAAGGATGCTTAGGGCTGGTGCACTGGGATGACTCGGAGGGATGGTATGGGGAGGGAGGTGGGAGGGGGGGTTCAGGATGGGGAACACACATACACCCGTGGCAGATTCATGTTGATGTGTGGCAGAACCAATACAATATTGTAAAGTAAAAAAAATTAAAAAAAAAAAATCCTTCCTCAGTGATCAGTGCAAAGAAATAGAGGAAAACAATAGAATGGGAAAGACTAGAGATCTCTTCAAGAAAATTAGAGATACCAAGGAAACATTTGATGCAAAGATGGGCACAGTAAAGGACAGAAATTGTATGGACCTAATAGAAGAAGATATTAAGAAGAGGTGGCAAGAATACACAGAATAACTATACAAAAAAGATCTTAATGACTCAGATAACCAGGATGGTGTGGTCACTCACCTAGAGGCAGACCTCTTGGAGTGTGAAGTCAAGTGGGCCTTAGGAAGCATCACTATGAACAAAGCTAGTGGAGCTGATTAAATTCTCACCTCCTGGCTCTCAACAACTTTCTCAGGCAGCTGAGAAACTTACAGTCAAAGACCTCTACCATGCAGCTGTCCCTATAGGGAAACCCACTCATTTTACTTAAAAACTTGCTCAACTGGGGATGTAAATGAGAACTGGCTATTCTGCAGTGTGAGCCTTATATGCAACCTGAAAAAACAAAGACATGTAATATGGGACTAAAACAACTTTGGAGCAAAACCTTGATGAATTACAGTCTCAAAAAATACATTGACCCACCACAAAATCATCACTAGCAATTTTTATTTCAACAAACTAAACTCAAATTGGAAAATAAAGCTTTCAGAACAAAAGAAAAAAGGAATGACAGACTATCAGCCTCCAACTAATAACCCAGCCAGTTTTATGTATGTACAAAACTTAAAATACTGATTTAATTGGGAATTAAAAGAAATCTCACCCTAAAAATGAGGGGATTCTTTTATTACACAGGTAGTTAAGTCTCAAAAGCTGGCTTGATAAAAATATCTTTTCAGAATTCTGACATTAAGTAAAGCATTTTGGGGGGGAACTTGCTTTTGTCTTCCTATGCCTTTGAGATGTATGGTCTACATGTTCATTTTAAGGTATTCTGAGAGTGTGTGTGTGTTTTAAAAACTTGATCTCTACCATGCTATTTTTGAGAGTAAACTCCCTGGATCTTATTTAGGTGTCATCCCCTCCCATTCTCTTATGGGGAATCCCCTTGCATCTTATTGATTTGATTCATTATTAATATATTTCATTAATGGCCAAATGATGTATCTTGTAAACTGAAGCACAATCTGGAATCAATATTGCCAGGGGAAATATCAATAACCTCAGATATGCAGATGACACCACCCTTATGGCAGAAAGTGAAGAAGAACACTGTCATCGAGAGGCTGTCTTGATAACAGTGAAAGAAGAGAGTGAAAAAATTGGCTTAAAGCTCAACATTCAGAAAATTAAGATCATGGCATCTGGTCCCATCACTTCATGGCAAATAGATGGAGAAACAGTGGAAACAGTAGCAGACTTTATTTTCAGGGGGCTCCAAAATCATTGCAGATGGTGACTGCAGCCATGAAATTAAAAGATGCTTACTCCTTGGAAGAAAAGTTATGACCTAGACAGGGTATTAAAAAGTAGAGACATTACTTTGCCAACAATGGTCCATCTAGTCAAGGCTATGGTTTTTCCAGTAGTCATGTATAGATGTGAGAGTCGGACTATAAAGAAAGCTGAGCACCAAAGAATTTATGCTTTTGAACTGTGGTGTTGGAGAAGACTCGAGAGTACTTTGGGCTGCAAGGAGATCAAACCAGTCAATCGTAAAGGAGATCAGTCCTGAATATTCATTGGAAGGACTGATGTTGAAGCTGAAACTCTAATACCTTGGCCACCTGATGCAAAGGGCTGACTCATTGGAAAAGACCCTGATGCTGGGAAAGATTGAAGGCAGGAGGAGAAGGGGATGACAGAGGATAAGATGGTTGGATGGCATAACTGACTCAATGGACATGAGTTTGAGTAAACTCCAGGAGTTGGTGATGGACAGAGAGGCCTGGCATGCTGCTGTCCATGGGATCGTGAAGAATCAGACACGACTAAGGGACTGAACTGAAATTGAAGAAATAAATAAATTGGACAATTTCTTGAGTATTATTATTACAAATAGCTGTTTTATTGGTACCTATAAAAAACAAAAATTAAATTAAATGTGGAAAAAAGAAATACACCTAATGGTCAATCTGAGTCAGACGTGACTTAGCAACTGAACAACAACAACAAAAATCTAAGAACTTCCTTAGTTTAAATCAAAGAAAAACATGTTTGGGAAGCCTTATTTGTGGCCTCTGCTTCTCTAAGAAAAACATTAGAATAACTAATATTAATAGGGAAAAAACCTGTGAGAAAAGTCTAGATACTTTTTACAACAAGGTAGAAAATTTAAAAGGACTTATCTCAAATTAATAAAGAAATCTTTAGATGGTTATACAAAATGAAATAAATAAAATAGAAATTTAGGTAATTAAAACACAAGGTTTTGATATTATACTACCTAAGGTTAAATTGGCCACAAGGGACCCCTTAATGGTCTTCATTATTAAAGTCAAAAATAGTCCACTCCATTTATTCCACTTTAAAAAATATATGTATTTAAAGAACTAAAAATACTTATATTGTGATATCTGGTCAAAATTGGGGGGCAACACTTCAGCCAAAAGTTCTGAATCCCTTGGCTTGAATCCCCTCTGGGGATCCCAGAGCCTTTTATGTAAAAATAGGTAAAATGGAAAGGGAATAAAAAGAAAGAAAAGCTTCTAGAACCCCTCCTGTAAGATCAAAGTTTATTGATTCTAATAAAGCTGAGGGTAAATGTTGAAAGAATTGAGATGAAAGTGTAAAAAATGATATTTCAGTTGGGCTTTATAAAAGATATCTCTTTTGATAACAAAGAGTTAACCTTGACTTTTCCACACTAGATCTGTTTCTTTGGTCACTTTTGTTATTATAATCATACATGATGGTTTGCCTCAGAGAATCCTGCCCCTCTCCCTGCTGTTAAGCTGAAATGCCTTTATTCAGAACCCTGTCCACCTGTAGATGGCAAGAAGGAAGAAATAAACACATTCCCTTGCCATTCTAGGAGTTGGTTGCAAGATTAAATGGAGTTTTTACTTTATTTCCTAACCTCCCCCATCTCTGATCCATAAAAGAAACTGGCATCCAGACCACAAGATGGTTATTTTGAGACATTAGTCTGCTGTCTTCTCAGTCAGCAGCTTTCTGAATAAGTCATACTCCTTGCCTTGACACCTTCTCCCTAGGAATTATTGTCCTCCCATGTGGCAAGCAGAGAGAGCTTGGACCCAGTAACAATTTAATTATATTGCCGGGTAGGCCTGTTTCACTAAGGAATGCTTCCCCTCATGGTATTATAAGACAAGGCATATGAATCTGCCCTTCAGGAAATATTAGTTGAACCTAATAAAAGAAACGAATTGGGTTACTAATAGTAAAACATTAGTCATCTGAGCAAGCAACTTTAATGTATTCCAACTGTTCTTCATAAACTAGTAAGTTTATATTGAAATACCTGATTCATAACTAGGTTTTTTAATATTTATTTGACTGTGACAGGTCTTACCTGAGGCATGAGAGATCTTTAGATATGCCATGAAGGATCATTAGTAGCAGCATGAAAACTCTCAGTTGTGGCATGTGACATCTTAGTTGTGGCATGTGGGATCTAGCTCCCTTGACCAGGGATCAAACCTAAGCCCCCTGCATTGGGAGCTCAGAGTCTTAGCCACTGGAAAACCAATGAAGTCACTTATGTTTTTCTTTTTTTTTTTAAGAGAAGCCATGAGATCTCTAGTTTTGCCTGTGTACACATTAAATATGTTTGTGTGTGTGTGTGTGTGTGTGTGAGATATCTCTATGGAAAGTACTAATCTAAATTGAATTTATAAACAATTCAATTTATTTATTTATTATTTTTAATTGGAGGATAATTGCTTTATAATGTTATGGTGTTTTCTGCCATACAAAAATGCAAATCAGACATAAGTATATATATATCCCCTCCTTCTTGAGCCTGCCTCCCACCCACCACCATGCCACCTGTCTAGGTTCTCGCAGAGTACCAAACTGAGCTGTTATATAGCAGCTTCTATTACATATGGTAGTATATATATATATATATATATATATATATATATATGTCATTGCTCTTTCAACTTGTTCCACCCTTTACTTCCTCCATTGTGTCCACAAGTCCATTTCCTACATCTGTAATCTCTATTCCTGTCCTGCAAACAGGATCATCAATACCATTTTTCTAGAGTCCATATATATGTGTTAATATACAATATTTGTTTTTGTCTTTCTGACATATTTTAATTTGTATAACAGGTTCTAGGTTCATCCATCTAAATTTAATCGGCAGATTCATTCTTCTATACAGTTGAGTAATATTCTATTATATATGTATACCACAACTTCTTTATACATTTATCTGTCAGTAGACATCTAGGTTCCTTCTATGTCTTGGCTATTGTAAACAGAACTGCTATGGACACTGGAGTACATGTGTCTTTTGATTATGGTTTTCTCAGGGTATGTGCACAGTAGTGAGATTGCTGATTCATGTTGTAGTTTTATTCCTGGTTTCTTAAGGAGTCTCCTTGCTGTTCTCTACAGTGGCTATATCAGTTTACATTCCCAGCAACAGTGTACCAGGGTTCCCCTTTCTCCACATCCTCTCCAGCATTTATTATTTGTAGGGTTTCTTTGATGATGGTTATTCTGACTGGTTTGAGGTGATACTTCCCTGTAGTTTTAGTATGCATTTCACTAGTAATTAGTGATGTGAAGCATCTTTCATGTGTTTATTGGCCATCTGTATGTCTTCTTTTTAGAAATGTCTGTTTAGGTTTTCTGCCCATTTTTTATTGGGCTATTTGTTTTCCTGATTTTGAGTTGTATGAGTGGCTTATATATTATGGAGATTAATCCTTTGTCAGTTGCTTTGTTTGCAATTATCTCCCATTCTGAGAGTTGTCTTTTAATCTTGTCTACTGTTTATTTTGCTCTACAAAAGCTTTCAAGTTTAATTAGGTATCATTTGTTTCCTTCTATTTTTATTTCCATTACTCTACAAGGTGGGTCAAAAAGAATCTTGCTGCAATTTATGTCAAGGCGTTTTTTCTCTATGTTTTTCTCTAAGATTTTTATAGTTTCTGGTCTTACATTTAACTCTTTAATCCGCTTTGAGCTCATTTTTATGTATGGTGTTGGGAAGTGCCCTAATTTTATTTTTTTACATGTATCTGTCCCGTTTCTGTGTAAAGAGGCTGTCTTTTTCCATTCTTGCCTCTTTTGTCAAAACCCATAGGTGCTTGGGTTTATTTGTGAGGCTTTCTATCTTGTTCCATTGGCCTATATTTTTGCTTTTGTGCCAATAACATACTGTCTCGATGACTGTAGCTTTGTAGTATAGTCTGAAATCAGGAAGCTTGATTCCTCCAATCCATTTTTCCTTCTCAAGATTGCATTGGGCTTTTGGGGTCTTTGCATTTCCATAAAAATTGTGAAATTATTTGTTCTAGTTCTGCTACAAATATATTTGTAATTTGATATGAATTGCATTGAATCTGTTGATTGTTTTGGGTATTATAGTCTTTATCACAATACTGATTCTCTCAATTCAAGAATATGGTATATCTGTTCATCTGTTTGTGTTATGTTTGATTTCTTTCATCAATGTATTATAGTTTTCTGCATACAGATCTTTCATCTCTTTAGGTAGCCTTATTCCTAGGTATTTTATTCTTTTTTCTGCAATGGTGAATTAGATTGCTTCCTTAATTTTTGTTTCTGATTTTTTATGTTAGTGTATAAGAATCCAAGGGATTTCTGTGTATTAATTTTGTATCCTACAAATTTACTAAAGTCATTGATAAGCTTTAGTAATTTTCTAGTGACATCTTTATGATGTATAGTTTATGTCATCTGCAAACAGTGAGTGTTTTAATTCTTTTCAATCTGGATTCCTTTCATTTATTTTTCTTCTCTGATTGCCATGGCTAGTGCTTACAAATTATATTGAATAATAGTGATAAGAGTGGGTGCCTTCATCTTCTTCCTGATCTTAGACAAGAATACTTTCAGTTTTTCACCACTAAGAATTTTCTCTGGAAAGGTTTTTTGTTTGTTTGTTTGTTTTTTAATCCTAAATGGGTGTTGAAGATTTTTGAAAACTGTTTCTATGTCTATCTAGATTATCATATGGGTTTTTTTTATCTTTCAAATTGTTAATGTCATGTATCACATTAATTGATTTGTGTATATTGAAGGATCCTTGCATCCCTGGGATAAATCCCACTTATAATGGTGATCCTTTCAATTTGCTGTTTTATTCTGTTTGCTAGTATTTAGTTGAGGATTTTTGCATTTATGATCATTAGTGATATTGGCCTGGGATTTTCTTCTTTTGTGATATCTTTGTCTGGTTTTGGTGTCAGGGTAATGGTGGCCTCAGAAAAACATTCCCTCAGTGGGAATGTTCTGCCCTCTGTAATTTTTTGAACAGTATGAGCAGACATGTGTGAGCTCTTCTCTAATCATTTGATAGAATTCACTTGTGAAAGAATGTGGCCCTGGGATTTTGTTTCTTGGAAGAATTTTGATGACAGTTTTTATTTCAAGGCTTGTGATTGGCCTGCTCATATTTTGTATTTCTTCCTAGTTCAGACTTAGATAGATACTTTTCTAAGAATTTGTCCATTTATTCCAAGTTGTCCATTTTATTGTCATACTATCTCATATACTCATATTAGTATAATTGTTCATAGTAGTCTATTATGATCCTATGTATTTCTATGTTGTCTATTGTAACTTCTCCCTTTTCATTATTTTATTAATATTATTATATTTTTTCATGATGAATGTGGTTAATGGTTTGTCAGGTTGTTTTTTTTTCCTTATCTTCTCAAGTTCAGTTCAGTCACGCAGTCCTGTCTGACTCTTTGCGACCCCATGGACCACAGCATGCCAGGCCTCCCTGTCCATCACAGACTTCCAGAGTTTACCCAAACTCATGTCCATTGAGTAGGTGATGCCACCCAACCATTTCATCCTCTGTCGTCCCCTTCTCCTCCTGCCTTCAATCGTTCCCAACATCTGGGTCTTTTCAAATGAGTCAGCTCTTCGCATCAGGTGGCCAAAGTATAGAAACTTCAGGTTCAATATCAGTCCTTCTAATGAACACTCAGGACTGATCTCCCTTAGGATGGACTGGTTGGATCTCCTTGCAGGAGACACGGGTTCAATCCCTGGTCTAGGGATATCCCACATGCTGCAGAAAAACTAAGTCCATGCTCCACAACTATTGAGCCTGTACTCTACAGAAAAGAAGCTGCAACTACTGAAGCCTGTACACTCTAAAGTCCATGCTTCACAACAGTAAAAGTCACTGCAATGAGGAGGCTGCACACTGCAATGAAGATTAGCCACCACTCACCACTGCAACTGGAGTAAAGTCTATGAAGCAATGAAGACCCAGCACAGCCAAGAATAAAATAAATAAATAAAATGATTTTTAAAATTAAAGTCCATTTTATCTGAGTATTGCTATTCCAGCTTTCTTTTGATTTCCATTTGCATGGAATATCTCCTTGCATCCCCTCACTTTCAGTCTGAATGTGTCCCTAGGTCTGAGGTGGGTCTCTTGTAGACAGTAAATATATAGGTCTTATTTTTGTATCCATTCAGACAGTATGTGTCTTTTGGTTGGAGCATTTAATTAATTTACATTTAAAGTAATTACTGATATGTATGATTCTATTTTCAGTATTGTGGATGAAGCAAAAGCTGGAATCAAGATTGCCAGGAGAAATATCAATAACCTCAGATATGCAGATGATACCACCCTTATGGCAGAAAGTGAAGAGAAACTAAACAGCTTCTTGATGAATGTGAAAGAGGAGAGTAAAAAATCTGGCTTAAAACTCAACATTCAAAGAACAATATTCATGGCATCCAGTCCCATCACTTCATGGCAGAGACATTACTTTGCTGACAAAGGTCCATATAGTCGAAGTAATGGTTTTTCCAGTAGTCATGTTATGGATGTGAAAGTTGGACCATAAAGAACTCTAAACACCAAAGAAATGATGCTTTTGACCTGTGACATTGAAGAAGACTCTTAAGAGTCCCTTGTATTGTAAGGGGATCAAACCAATCAATCCTAAAGGAGAGGTCAACCCTGAATATTCATTGGATGGACTAATGTTGAAGCTCCAATATTTTGGCCACCTGATGCAAAGAGACAGCTCATTAGAAAAGGCCCTGATATGGGAAAGATTGAAGGCAGGAGGAGAAGGGGATGACAGAGGACAAGATGGTTGGATGGTATGAGTTTGAGCAATCTCTGGGAGATGGTGATGGACAAGGAAGCTTGTCATGCTGCAGTCCATGGACTCGCAAAGAGTCTGACATGACTGGGTGACTAAACAACAACAATTGACATTTATTGTTTTGGGTTTGTTTTTGTAGGTCTTTTCTTTACCTTGTGTTTCCTGCCTAGAGAAGTTCCTTCAGCAGTTTTTTGTAAAGTTGGTTTGGTCGTGCTAAATTCTCTTAACTCTAGCTTATCTGCAAAGCTTTTGACTTCTCCATCGGACGTGAATCAGATCCTTGCTGGATAGTTATCTTGGTTGTAGATTTCTTCATTTCATCACTTTAAGTATATCCTGACACTCCTCATGCATAACTGCAGAGCTTCTGATTAAAGATCAGCTATTAACCTCATAAAGATTCCCTTATAGATTTTTTTTTGTTGCTTTTCCCTTGATGTTGCTAGTATTTTTTCTCTGTGTTCAATTTTTGTTAGTTTGATTAATATGTGTTTTGTTGTGTTTCTCCTGGGTATAATCTGTGTGGTTCTGGACTTGGGTGACTACTTCCTTTCCCATGTTAGTGACGTTTCTTCACTATAATCTCTTCAACTATTTTCTTACGTGTTTTTTTTTTTTTTTCTCTTCTTCTGTAATCTCTATAATTTGAATGTTCATGTGCTTAATGTTATCTAAGACATCTCTGAGGGTTCCCCTGGTAGCTCAGCTGGTAAAGAATAAGCCTAACATGCAGGAGACCCTGGTTTGATTCCTGGGTTAGGAAGATCCCTTGGAGAAGGGATAGGCTACCCACTCCAGTATTCTTGGGGTTCCCTGATGGCTTAGCTGGTAAAGAATCTGCCTGCAGTGCAGGAGACCTGGGTTTGATCCCTGGGTTGGGAATATCCCCTGAAGAAGGGAACAGCATTCTGGAGAATTCCATGGACTGTATAGTTCATGGGGTTGGAAAGAGTCAGACATGACTGAGTGATTTTCATGTCACTTCAGAGGTCTCTTAAACTGTCTTCACATCTTTTTATTCTTTGTTCTTTATTCTGCTCTGCTTCAGTTATTTCCACCATTCTCTTCCAGCTCACTCATCTGTTTCTCTGCCTCAGTTATTCTGCTATTGATTCCTTCTAGTGTATTTTTATTTTAGTTATTGTACTGTTATTCATTGATTGTTTGTTCTTTAGTTCTTCTATGTCTTTGTAGCTTCTTGATCTGTGCCTTCATTCTATTTATCTGTGCCTCCTTTCTATTTCCAAGATTTTGTATCACATTTACTATCATTACTCTGAATTCTTTTTCAGATAGACTATTTACTCTTTATTTGTTTGGTTTTAAGGGTTTTTACCTTTCTCATTCACATGCTGAATATTTCTCTGTCTTCTAATTTTGTTTAACTTACTGTACTTGGTGTCCCCTTTCTGCAGACTGCAGGCTCATTGTTTCTATCTTACTTGTGATGTCTTCACACAGAGTGTGGGGTAGGACCAGTGCCTTGTGTAGGTTTCCTGATTAGAGGTACTGGTGCATAGAGGTTCTTGTGCATAGAGCTAGATCTTCTCCCTCTGATGGGTAGTGCTGTACCTTGTGATGTGTTTTGGGGTTTCTGTGAGCTTAGTATATCTTTAAGTAGCCTATATGCTAATGGGTAGGGTTGTGATCCTGTTTTGTTTGGTTTTTGTTTTGAGGCCTCCAGCACTGGGGCTTGCTGGCCTTTGAGTGAAGCCAGGTCTTAGTGCTGAGATCAAGGCCTTTTGGAGAGGTCTCACTAATAAATATTCCATGTAGTTGGGGGTTCTCCAGTGGTAACTTCTGGTTGGAGAACCAATATTCTGCCAGCCATAAGGCACAGAAGAGAATAGGAAAAAAAGAAAACAGACAAAACCCGAAACAAATGGTAAAAGCAAAACTAAACAGAAAAAAAAACACAAAGAAACTGACTCCATCAGACTCACAAGAAGGAAAGAAGCCAAAAAAAAAAAAAAAAAGAGAGAGAGAGAGAGAGAGAAAACCAAAAAGAGAGCAATCAAATCAATGAAAAATCCCATAAATGGAAACAAACACTAAAAACTAAACTAGAAAAACACAAAATCAAGAGAAATTCAAATACAGAAAGCAAACTAAAAGAGGCAAAGAAAACATAAAGCAAACATAATGATATGATTAAAAGGAAAAATAATAGAGATGAAAACAAAAGGGAAAACTACAAAGTAACAAAGAAGTAAAGTATAAAATAGGAGAATACAGAATACAGTTTAAAATAAAATAAAAACAGGCAAAACAAAGGAAAAGGCAAAAGCATGGAAAAATAAAAAATAACAAAAAAGTTCAGTAAAAATAGAAAAAAAATACATTGGGAATTAAAAGCATTTAAATGTAAATAAAAATAAAAGAATATAAAAAAGGAACAGCAATAGAAATAGAACAGAGTAAAAAAGAAAAGAAAAAATAAATGAGCAAGTAGTAGTAAAAATATTATTTTTCTGTGGCCTCAACTGTCAGTATCCTGACCCCCACAGTCAGGGTATCTCCAGCCAATCTCCTTACCCAGGAAGTCCTTCAATATGTATAGGAAGGTCCCTGAAACTCCAATGGACGCTGTAGGTCTAGCTCAGCAGACTCTGATTTGGCCTTACTTCAGCTTGTACGTGCTTCAAAAATCCATAGTTTCTCCCAAAGTCCACAGCTTCAAATGTGGGAACACTTGTTGTCTATTCATATTTTCCACAGATGCAGGGTTACCGAGCCAACAGTGGCAATTCATTCCACTCTGCACCAGCTGCACAAGAGAATCTTCTTTGGTTATGTAGCCTCTGGAACTCAGCTTTGGTTCTAGCCCCACCTCTGTTTGTATGTGACCCTCCAGTGTCTGTTACCTCCTCAGACAAGAGGGGGCAAAGGCAGAGCTGATTAGGGTTCACTTGCTCACTCATGCCAGAAAGAGGGAGGAATAGGGCAGCTGCAAATGGGCTGTATGGGGAGTGCCTGAAGTGGCAGAGGTTAGCACAAATTTACTACAGACTGAAGCAGGACAAGTGTTCTCCCAGGAAACTGACCCAGGATTGCAAGACCCTCGGCAGCGCCAGGCTGCACAAGTTTCCAGGAAGGTGTGAGCAGTGACCTACTGCCACTCAAAGTTTGGTAGAAGTGGGAGCAGCTGTCCCACCCATGTCTGAGATTAGATACAGCAGCCACTGCTCACATTACCTCTGGAGCTCAGACAGGTGTGCCCTGACCTGTGTGAATGCAGAGTTAGATGCTCCTTGTCTGTCCCAGCCTTTCTTTGCATACCCAAGAGTGGGTATGATCTACTGCCCACATACAATGATCTATTGCCTCTCTGGCAAGCCCAGGCTTTGTCCTGGACTCCCTTAGCTGTGTTGTGCTAGCTTCCTCAGGCTGTCCTCACAGAGCCAACTCCCATCCTCTCTCTGGGTAACCACCAAAGCCTCAGGCTCAGCAACCAGTCCTCATCCTCTGTGGCAGGCATGCAGACAAGCATCTCGAACTTAGGGGTACTAGTTGGCACAGATCTGTGTGTAGATTTCTCTCCATTTTGCTCTTCACACGCCTCTTATTGTGCTCTCCTCTGAGGCTCCAAAGGTCCTCCCGTCTCCACAGTGAGGGGTTTCCTAATGTGTGGAAACTTTCCCTCCTTCACAGCTCCCTCCTGAGATGAAGGTCCCATCCCAATTCCAATTCCTTTCTTTCTCTCTATTTTTTTTTTTTTTTGGTATTATTTCCTTTTCCCTATCCCATTATGCAGAAAGCAGAATGCCTTTTTGGAAATCTTTTTTGGAACACTAACATTTTCTGCCAGCATTCAATAGATGTTCTATAAGAGTCGTTCCTTGTGTGTAGATAGAGTTTTGATAGATTTGTGAGTAAGAAGTTGATCTCCACATCTTACCCCTCTGCTATCTTGAAGGTCTCTCCAAGAGCTCAATTTAAAAGTAAGCTCTTACAAATTAAATATAAAAGACATTGGCCAAAATGACTTTCAGTTTTATGTGAACTGAAAAATATTCAATATTAAGTTGCTTTCTGATATTAACATTTAAGTTTGATCTAATTAACAAAGACATGTCTTTAAAGTCATCAGCATTATGTGTCATACTTCTATCATACCTAGGTTTAATAGAAGTCAAATATGACCTTATTGTATCCGGTACAAATTTGTCAGCAAGGAAATAATTTGACATGATGAAATTTTAAATTAAACGTAAATGAGATAAGAGCTTTTGGGTAAATGCTTTAAAACTGATTATCTTAGAGGTGTCTTCTAATACTTATATCTCCAGATATTTGGTAACTTAAAATTCTAGAGTTGTGATAATTTGAGTGATAGAAATTTATTGAATAGCTGGATCATCCCCATTAAAACAAGATACTGAGACATTACTGAAACATGAATTACTGAACCTTTATTAAATATTAAAGGTATTTAATAAATATGTTTGGTGTCACTCTGAGATGTTCTCTACAAGAAAACAAATGTTTTTTTAGAAATTATCACAGGTATTTATGTTCATTGACCTACAGAATGCTAATTAAAAGGCAGTTCATCATTGCTTACTTCTTTGTTTTCACTAGAAATTAAGGTTTTTAAGAGCTGAGAATTCTAATTTCAACATGTTATTAAAGCCAATAGAAATAGTAAAGAACTATTTATGTATATAGTAGGAAATTAGATTGCATGTTTTCAGTAAAGATATGAGGAATAAATTACATTTTATTGAGAAAAAAGAAAGTATGTCTTAGAGCTGGTTATTTTTGGAATGAAAAATAAGGAATTAAAATTATTATGGATACAGAAAATGACAAAAGGTTGTGGAAAGGAACCTTGAGGAGAAAACAAGTTTTAAGTATGGTTAATATTAAGCAAATTTTGATTTAAGTTAATTAAGTAAGTAAATTTTATTGTTAAAAGTAAGCTAGTACAGACTGGAATTTGATTTCTCTACTAAGAAAATGAAGTTTTTTAGAGTGCTTCTTTTTGATAACAGATTGTGTGAGTTTCTGTGATCTGTATTTTTTAAATGTTTTGTGATTTTGGTTAAATGAAAAAGTATTGTTTCACAGTGACCTGTTTTTAAAAACCTTTTTGATATTTTAAACAAACTTCCCCATTATCAAAATCTAAAGTTCTTTTAGCCTCCAGCTGACTCTGGGGTACTTCAAAGGAATCCTGAGATATCTCAGAGAAGAATATTAATCTAATTATGTTTATCTGGTATGTTAAATTACTTGAGGAAAATTTTCACATGATTGGACATGAACCTCAGGTTATAGTGTATGGATAAATTTCATTAATAGAGATATCCCAAAATTTACATGAAATTCTTAACATCTGATATACCCTGAAATAATGTTATCAGTCATAATTCTAGTTATTATCTAAAATGTTATACGTTATGGAAATATCCAAGTCTCTTGCCAATTGCATTATACTTAAAATTTTAATCATATTATTTATTTTGTCCTTTAAAGACAATCATTATTTTACATTGATGCATTTACAAAATAAAGATCTTCAAGAAAACATACAAAAAGTACTTTGTAAAACAAATATCTAAGTTTCTGAAAGTCTTTAGATAATACCACTGTAGTTGGGAATAAATAACAAAAGTCTAATGGAAAACCTGATGACTTCATTCAGATCAACAGGAATAATACATGGGACTGAATGAACTGATGAAACTTTATGATTTTTTGATAAATATACTAGCTTTAATCTTTTCTTTCCAGAGAAAACCTTTCCTCTTATGTTATGGAATACAACAAGTTGATAAAGTATACCTTTGTAAACAAAGATGAAACATTTTTCTTTTTCGCTATATTTGATCCTGAATTTGGTTTCTCCAACTCTCCTGTGGAATTGATGGTTTATTGCAACTTGATTACAGCTTGTTATACTTATCATTGTTTTTATTTTCCTTTGTTTCCAAATTATTTATGCTTGGGTCTCCCTGCTGCCCTATGACTTTGTCAATGTTACTAATTGTATTACTTATATGCTGCCTATTTATGAGATTATTGTCTGTTATAGTATCCAATGAGCAACAGAGCCTTCAGCAAAATCGATGGCTAAGCATCTCGAGGAAATAGATCACATTTATTATGCTTATAGAACAATCATAATAGTGTGATTCTAGGTATGGGGAGCAATAACAAGGGAAATATTTCTTGGATAATAATAAAATATGTAAACACGTATTACTAGTGATACAAAGGATACAGAGAATCTTTAATTATCAACAGTGCCTAATCCAGAAATTAGCACCTGGAGTGGCAGAGCAACAAGAACATTGGCCAGAACTTGGATGAGTCTCCCAGCACCATGGAACAAAAATTAGTCATGAAATGTCTCCCAAATATTGATCAAATTTTGGTCAAAGAGGACGGATTGAGAAATAAAATATTGTCTTCCATGTCAATAACTAAAGGATGTCACAGTTATCAATAACTGTAACCTTTCCTATTCCCTCCCTCAACTGTGAGCCCTGAGGGAACTCGGTAAGGAAGAATACCAGTCATCTAGCTGCAGCCAGACTGCAGCCATCCCCAAGGGTACACCCTGAGGAAATTCAGAATGAGAAAGCACAGGAGGCTGACCCCAGATACCTGAGATATATACCCAAAGAATAATTTCAGCAAGCCTCAACTCTCACATCTTCCCATACATAGAAAAGCTCTAAATTCCTTAACTTGAGATATCTGTTTTTCTTTAATTAAATATTTATTTAAAGATTTATCTTTTGAATTTCAGATACCTGCTCTTATAGCAAAACTCCTATATACCCTGGCTATGCCCCTTGCCTCCTCAGAGAATTTTTTCAGGGTTATTTGAAATGTTATCTCTGGGACTTGAAGTCTGCCTCCCAGGTTTGAATATCTGCTGAGTAAAACACAACTCTCAACTTTTAGATTGTGCTTTTTTTCCAGTCAACACCTCATTGGGCTACAGCTCCTCCAACTTTACATGTTGAACACAGCAGTTAGCTCCTCCACAGTCAATTTTTCCTGTCTAAAATGTACTGGACTCTGAGAGCACACCAAGAAATGTGGGACTCCCTCTATAGTCATGGAATGCTTGTGTTCTCTCATGAGTGGTAAAATAAATGTTATACTTAAGAGACTAATCTTTTACTCCATTTGAATCTTCATTAAGTCACATTTCTTAGAACAGTTTTGGTAACTATTATAGACTAATCTTAAAAGTGAACTAACTGCATGTATATTACTCTCCATACAAATATTTCATTGTAATTTGAAAATATATGCAGTTTATCAATATAGACTTTTAGTTGGCAATAGCAATACTTTTTCTAGAGTTAAACGCCCAGTAGTCATAAGTGTAAGTCAAAGAAATTTTGTCTGAGTATGGATTATCTTTTTTTTATTTTTTTATTTTTAAACTTTACATAATTGTATTAGTTTTGCCAAATATCAAAATGAATCCGCCACAGGTATACATGTGTTCCCCATCCTGAACCCTCCCTCCTCCCTCCCCATACCATCCCTCTGGGTCGTCCCAGTGCACTAGCCCCAAGCATCCAGTATCATGCATCGAACCTGGATTGGCAACTCGTTTCTTACATGATATTTTACATGTTTCGATGCCATTCTCCCAAATCTTTCCACCCTCTCACTCTCCCACAGAGTCCATAAGACTATTCTATACATCAGTGTCCCATTTGCTGTCTTGTACACCGGGTTATTGTTACCATCTTTCTAAATTCCATGTATATGTGTTAGTATACTGTATTGGTGTTTTTCTTTCTGGCTTACTTCACTCTGTATAATAGGCTCCAGTTTCATCCACCTCATTAGAACTGATTCAAATGTATTCTTTGTAATGGCTGAGTAATACTCCATTGTGTACATGTACCATAGCTTTCTTATCCATTCATCTGCTGATGGACATCTAGGTTGCTTCCATGTCCTGGCTATTATAAACAGTGCTGCGATGAACATTGGGGTACACGTGTCTCTTTCCCTTCTGGTTTCCTCAGTGTGTATGCCCAGCAGTGGGATTGCTGGATCATAAGGCAGTTCTATTTCCAGTTTTTTAAGGAATCTCCACACTGTTCTCCATAGTGGCTGTACTAGTTTGCATTCCCACCAACAGTGTAAGAGGGTTCCCTTTTCTCCACACCCTCTCCAGCATTTATTATTTGTAGACTTTTGGATCGCAGCCATTCTGACTGGTGTGAAATGGTACCTCATAGTGGTTTTGATTTGCATTAAAAAAAGATAGCATCTTTTGATATGCAGGTAAATATGGTTAGAAAAATTTTATCACTTAATATTTATATTTTAATATAAAAATTATGACATTTGAAAAAAATAAGGTTGATAAATTACATAGAGGCTGTTTCTTTTCACTCCAAGAATGCTGCAGTAAGTGTTTTCTGATGAAGAAGAAATCCAATTAGACAACTTAGGGGAACTTCCACATCTCTCATCTCTCACTCACCAGTTAGTGCTCCTGTGGACTTACAAATTTTTCACAACCTAAAAGTTGAGAGTTATGCTTTATTCAGTAAAAGGAATATTAGAATTATTTTCCAAAACTCTTCAGAATAGAACTAGGATCAAGGTACACAAAGTGAAGAAATCTATTTGAATTAATATGAAGAATAAAATTGTGATAATTAAAGCTGCCCAACAAGGAACTATGCACTGCTGCTGCTGCTTCTAAGTCGCTTCAGTCATGTCTGACTCTATGCGACCCCATAGACGGCAGCCCACTGGGCTCCCCCGTCCCTGGGATTCTCCAGGCAAGAACACCGGAGTGGGTTGCCATTTCTTTGTCCAATGCAAGAAAGTGAAAAGTGAAAGTGAAATCGCTCAGCCGTATCTGACTCTTAGAGACCTCATGGACTGCAGCCTACCAGCCTCCTCCATCCATGGGATTTTCCAGGCAAGAGTACTGGAGTGGATTGCCATTGCCTTCTCCAGAATTATGCACTGTGTACTGATATATTTAGTCCATGTATATTGGAAGTATTCAAGCAGGTGTTTTCCCATAAGACTGTCAAATAGATTCATGTAAGGATTCATGTTGTAATTTCTATGGTGTTCTTGGATTCCAACTGTCTTGTCACAAGTGTGGCATAGTGTCAACTATATAGTGGACTTCTAACTGAGATATAAAGTTCCTGAATTGCTTTGTTCAAAGAAATAGTCTAAAACTCACTTAAATATAAACTCAACCTGATTTTTGTAAGGCAGGTGCAAAGTCACCTCTCATTACACTACTGTCTCACTTCATCTAAAACAGTGAATAAGCATTTTTCAAAAATGTGAGCCTAAGCTTTCCAAAAATTTGGATTTTGCAATAAAAGCCCTCTCAAAATAGTCTGTACTATATATAAATTTACAGACAACACTAATTTTCACCCCACAACCAACCCCAGAGAGAACACACCAAAATTTAAAAACATAATAATAAAATTATTATTGTTGTTATTAATTATTATTAATAAAATAAAAACAAAATAATAAAAACAGAAGCAAAACAGATTCACTGGCAGCTAACAGAGGAAATCTGTCTTGTCTAATAGGTACAGTATTGTCTTTTTAAAGGAAATATTTGGGGAGCTTTAATTGAAGTAGGAAAAAAGATATAAGTTTCAGAAAAAGAAGACTGTCAGATTTTTTACAGGCAGATTCGTTATTCTTTCTCCATAATAGGACAAGAAATCAGTGGCTACGGGTTGCATGAACATGCTGTTATAAAACAGAAAGTTGAAATCTGGATCCAGGCCAAGGAATAAAAGCATCATCTTATATATTTACTCAGAGAATGAAAAAAGTTCATCTAAAGGTTAAGAAGCTGGCACAATACGAGGTTTCATCAATGTTTACTCTAAGTTTGGCTATAGTACATGTATATAAAATGCCTAAAATTAAATCCATAATTGGTCAAATGCAGTACGTTTGAAGTTACATAAAATATTTAGCCATGTTTTAGCATTTGTCATTATCTGTTTTAAAAATAAAGAGCTTTGATTTATGCTATTATTAGTTCTTGTGGCAAAATGAGTTTCCTTAAGAGAACTGTACTAAATAGAATCTTCCTAATGCTAGGAATAGTAGTTACAGAATTAAGAAAATTTGAAAAATTTTGTTTTTACCCAGAGTAAAATATTTTCCAGTTATATTTTAATAATTCCTTCTTCCTTTAGCCCTTAATATTCCTTTAAAAGGCTGAAGAAAATATTTTATATTTATGCCTTTATTTGTTATCTGTTTTTTTTTTTAATTCTGTGGCCATACATTCAATTTTATTTAAAGGAGACAAAAAATAGTGTTACATAGAGTAAAATAAGAAGAAAATTTTAACAAAGCAAAGGGCATATTAAAAGGGTGCAATAAGGATGTCTAATGAATAAATTTCAATTAAAAATCTTATATATTTGCATCACAATTTTTATTGCAGCACTATTTACAATAACCGAGACATGGAAGCAACCTAAATGTCCATCAACAGAGGAATGGATAAAGAAGATGTTGTACATATATAAACAATGGAATATTACTCAGCCATTAAAAAAGAATGAACTAATGCCATTTGTAGCAACATGGATGGGCCTAGAGAACGTCATACTGAGTGAAGTAAGTCAGACAGAGAAGGGGAAATATCATATGACATTCTTATATGTGGACTCTAAAAAGAAATGATACAAATGAGCTTCCTTAAAAAACAGAAAGAGACTACGAACAGAGAAAATAATCTTATGATTGCTGAGAGGAAAGAATAGTTAGGGAGTCTGGGATATTTGTTATATTTCTATTATATTGGAAATGAGTAACCAACAAATACCTACTGCATAGCACATGGAACTCTGCTCAAAAATGCTATGTGGCAGCCTGGATGGGAGGAAAGTTTGAGGGAGAAAGGATACTTATATATGCATGGCCAAGTCACTGAAATTATCACATTTTAATCATCTATACCCCAATACAAAATATAATAATCATTACAATTTAAAAAATCTTATAATGTATTACATTGGAATGTATGTTGTAAATCTCCTGAAAAAGATTTTGGGAATAAGTACCAAGACAATTAATGTACATATGGTTTAGTTACTGTTTCAGTTCAGTTCAGTTCCGTCACTCATTCATGTCCCACTCTTTGCAGCCCCATGGACTGAAGCATGCCAGGCTTCCCTGTCCATCACCAATTCCCAGAGCTTGCTCAAACTCACATCCATCCAGTCGGTGATGCTGTCTAACCATCTCATCCTCTATCATCCCCTTCTCCTCCTGCCTTCAATCTTTCCCAGCATCAGGGTCTTTTCCAATGAGTCGGTTCCTCACATCAGGTGGCCAAAGTATTGGAGTTTCAGCTTCAGCATCAGTCCTTCCAATGAGTATTCAGGACTGATTTCCTTTAGGATTGCCTGGTTTGATCTCCTTGCAGTCCAAGGGACTCTCAAGGATCTTCCCCAACATCACAGTTCAAAAGCATCAATTTTTTTGGTGCTCAGCTTTCTTTATACTGCAACTCTCGCCTCCATACATGACTTCTGGAAAACCACAGCTTTGACTAGATGAACACTTAATCGGCAAAGTAATGTCTCCAATTTTTAATATGCTGTCTAGGTTGGAATAGCTTTCCTCCCAAGGAGCAAGCACCTTTTAATTTCATGGCTGCAGTCACCATCTGAAGTGATTTTGGAGCCCCCAAAAATAGTCTGTCACTGTTACCATTGTTTCCCCATCTATTCACCATTAAGTGATGGGACTGGATGCCATGATCTTAGATTTCTGAATGTCGAGTTTTAAGCCAAATTTTTGCTCTCCTTTTTCACTTCCATCTAGAGCCTCTTTAGTTCTTCTTTGTTTTCTGCCATAAAGGTTGTGTCATCTGCGTATCTGTGGTTATTGATATTTCTCCTGGCAATCTTGAGTCCAGTTTGTGCTTCATCCAATCTGGTATTCTGCATGATATACTCTGCATAAGATAAACAAGTAGAGTGTCAATATGTAATCTTGACGTACTCTTTTCCCCATTTGGAACAAGTCCATTGTTCCATGTCCGGTTTTAACTGTTGCTTCTTGACCTGCATACAGATTTCTCAGGAGACAGGTAAGGTTGTCTGGTATTCCCATCTCTTGAAGAATTTCTGCAGTTTGCTGTGACCTACACAGTCAAAGGGTTTGGCATAGTCAATAAACCAGAAATAGATGTTTTTTTTCTGGAACTCTCTTGCTTTTTCTATGATCCAATCGATGTTGGCAATTTGATCTCTGGTTCCTCTGCCTTTCCTAAATCCAGCTTGAACATCTGGAAGTTCATAGTTCACGTACTGTTGAAGCCTGATTTGGAGAATGTTGAGCATTATTTTGCTAGCATATGAGATGAGTGCAACTGTGGGGTAGTCTGAGCATTCTTTCACATTGCTTTTCTTTGGGATTCAAATGTAAACTGACTTTTTCCAGTCCTGTGGCCACTGCTGAGTTTTCCAAATTTGCTGGCATATTGAATGCAGCACTTTCACAGCATCATCTTTTAGGATTTGAAATAGCTCAGCTAGAATTCCATCAACTCCACCAGCTTTGTTAGTAGTGTTGCTTCCTAAGCCCACTTGACATCACATTCCAGAATGTCTGGCTCTAGGTGAGTGATCACACCATCATGATTACCTGGGTCATGAAGATCTTTTTTGTATAGTTATTCTGTGTATTTTTTCCACCTCTTCTTGTAGGTCCATACCATTTCTGTCCTTTATTGTGCCCATCTTTGCACTAAATGTTCCCTTGGTCCCTCTAATTGAAGAGATCTCTAGTCTTTCCCATTCTATTGTTTTCCTCTATTTCTTTGCATTGATCACTGAGGAAGGCTTTCTTATCTCTTCTTGCTCTTCTTTGGAACTCTGCATTCATATGGGTATACCTTTCCTTTTCCTCTTTTCCTTTCACTTCTCTTCTTTTCTCAGCTATTTGTAAGGCCTCCTCAGACAAACATTTTGCCTTTTTGCATTTGTTTTTCTTGGGTGGGTCTTGATCACTGCCTCCTGTACAACATCATGAACTTCCGTCCCTAGTTCTTCAGGCATTCTGTCTATCAGATCTAGTCTCTTGAATCTATTTGTCACTGACACTCTATAATCCATTTCTATAATCATAGAATAATGCACAATTCAGCTTTTTATTAACATGAAATGACAGTCAAATAAAGAGACCAGGTAATAGAAGAACACATACAATATAAACATTTTTATGTACATAGAAAAAATAGTATAGAAAAGAGTACTAACTATTAACAATGATTATGGCTGAGTTTGTAGGAGTAGGGAATGGACTGGCTGATGAACATCTTACATGAAGTCTTTTAAAAATATTTATTAAAAACTGTTTTCTTATCATTTTAATCACATTTCTTTAACTGAAGTGGACTGGAATGGGTGGATTTAACTCAGATGACCATTATATCTACTACTGCAGGCAGAAATCCCTCAGAAGAAATGGAGTGGCCATCATAGTCAACGAAAGAGTCCGAAATGCAGTACTTGGATGCAATCTCAAAAACCACAGAATGATCTCTGTTCATTTCCAAGGCAAACCATCCAATATCACAGTAATCCAAGCCTATGCCCCAACCAGTAACGCTGAAGAAGCTGAAGTTGAATGGTTCTATGAAGACCTACAAGACCTTTTAGAACTAACACCCAAAAAAGATGTCCTTTTCATTATAGGGGACTGGAATGCAAAAGTAGGAAGTCAAGAAACACCTGGAGTAACAGGCAAATTTGGCCTTGGAATACAGAATGAAGCAGGGCAAAGACTGATAGAGTTTTGCCAAGAAAATGCACTGGTCATAACAAACACCCTCTTCCAACAACACAAGAGAAGACTCTATACATGGACATCACCAGATGGTCAACACTAAAATCATATTGATTATATTCTTTGCAGCCAAAGATGGAGAAGCTCTATACAGTCAACAAAAACAAGACCAGGAGCTGACTGGGGCTCAGACCATGAACTCCTTATTGCCAAATTCAGACTAAAATTAAAGAAAGTAGGGAAAACCACTAGACCATTCAGGTATGACCTAAATCAAATCCCTTATGATTATACAGTGGAAGTGAGAAATAGATTTAAGGGACTAGATCTGATAGATAGAGTGCCTGATGAACTATGGAATGAGGTTTGTGACATTGTACAGGAGACAGGGATCAAGACCATTCCCATAGAAAAGAAATGCAAAAAAGCAAAATGGCTGTCAGGGGAGGCCTTACAAATAGCTGTGAAAAGAAGAGAAGTGAAAAGCAAAGGAGAAAAGGAAAGATATAAACATCTGAATGCAGAGTTCCAAAGAATAGAAAGAAGAGATAAGAAAGCCTTCTTCAGCGATCAGTGCAAAGAAATAGAGGAAAACAACAGAATGGGAAAGACTAGAGATCTCTTCAAGAAAATCAGAGATACCAAAGGAACATTTCATGCAAAGATGAGCTCGATAAAGGACAGAAATGGTATGGACCTAACAGAAGCAGAAGATATTAAGAGGAGGTGGCAAGAATACACAGAAGAACTGTACAAAAAATATCTTCACAGCCCAGATAATCACAATGGTGTGATCACTGACCTAGAGCCAGACATCCTGGAATGTGAAGTCAAGTGGGCCCTAGAAAGCATCACTACGAACAAAGCTAGTGGAGGTGATGGAATTACAGTTGAGCTATTTCAAATCCTGAAAGATGATGCTGTGAAAGTGCTGCACTCATTATGCCAGCAAATTTGGAAAACTCAGCAGTGGCCACAGGACTGGAAAAGGTCAGTTTTCATTCCAATCCCAAAGAAAGCCAATGCCAAAGAATGCTCAAACTACCACACAATTGCACTCATCTCACATGCTAGTAAAGTAATACTCAAAATTCTCCAAGCCAGGCTTCAGCAATATGTGAACCGTGAACTTCCATGTTTAAGCTGGTTTTAGAAAAGGCAGAGGAAGCAGAGATTAAATTGCCAACATCCGCTGGATCATAGAAAAAGCAAGAGAGTTCCAGAAAAACATCTATTTCTGCTTTATTGACTATGCCAAAGCCTTTGACTGTGTGGATCACAATAAACTGTGGAAAATTCTGAAAGAGATGGGAATACCAAACCACCTGATCTGCCTCTTGAGAAATTTGTATGCAGGTCAGGAAGCAACAGTTAGAACTGGACATGGAACAACAGACTGGTTCCAAATAGGAAAAGGAGTTCGTCAAGGCTGCATATTGTCACTCTGTTTATTTAACTTCTATGCAGAGTACATCATGAGAAATGCTGGACTGGAGGAAACACAAGCTGGAATCAAGATTGCCAGGAGAAATATCAATAACCTCAGATATGGAGAAGACACCACCCTTATGGCAGAAAGTGAAGAGGAACTAAAAAGCCTCTTGATGAAAGTGAAAGTGGAGAGTGAAAAAGTTGGCTTAAAGCTCAACATTCAGAAAACGAACATCATGGCATCTGGTCCCACCACTTCATGGGAAATAGATGGGGAAACAGGGGAAACAGTGTCAGACTTTATTTTTCTGGGCTCCAAAATCACTACAGATGGTGACTGCAGCCATGAAATTAAAAGACGCTTACTCCTTGGAAGGAAAGTTATGACCAACCTAGATAGCATATTCAAAAGCAGAGACATTACTTTGCCAACAAAGGTTTGTCTAGTCAAGGCTATGGTTTTTCCTGTGGTCATGTATGGATGTGAGAGTTGGACTGTGAAGAAGGCTGAGTGACAAAGAATTGATGCTTTTGAACTGTGGTGTTGGAGAAGACTCTTGAGAGTGCCTGGGATTGCAAGGAGATCCAACCAGTCCATTCTGAAGGAGATCAGCCCTGGGATTTCTTTGGAAGGAATGATGCTAAAGCTAGAATTCCAATACTTTGGCCTCCTCATGAGAAGAGTGGACTCATTGGAAAAATCTCTGATGCTGGAAGGGATTCAGGGCAAGAGGAGAAGGGGACGACAGAGGATGAGATGGCTGGATGGCATCACTGACTCGATGGACGTGAGTCTCAGTCAACTCCAGGAGTTGGTGATGGATAGGGAGGCCTGGCACGCTGCGATTCATGGGGTCGCAAAGAGTCGGACACGACTGAGCGACTGATCTGATCTGATACAGAAAAAGTTGATCATTAAATCTTTATAAATTATTTTAAAATAGTTTGCATGCCTGCTAAATTGCTTTAGTTCTGTCTGAATCTGTGTGACCCCATGGAGCATCGCCCGCCAGGTTCCTCTCTCCATGGGATTCTCCAGGCAAAAGTACTGGTGTGGGTTGCCAATCCCTAGCCAGGGGATCTTCCCAACCCAGGGATTGAACCTGTGTCTCTTATGTCTTCTGCTTTGGCAGGCAGGTTCTTACCACTAGCACCACCTGGGAAGCCCAGTGTAATTTTTAACACTCAAAGCAAACTACAATATCCCCAAAATATTAGTGATTATGTTCCTTCTATATTCTGTTTAAATTCTTTGCTGCCATCTTCTGGAATTTGGTTACTAATGCATCCATAGGATTTCTTTCCCCTTCAGGGAGAAAAAAAAAAAAACTTTCCTAAGAGAAAAAGAAGGAATAATTGCAGTACAATGCTAAACCGAATTAGCTTCTGTGCCTGGTGTTGAAGATTTTGTTTTGTTTTCATCACTTATCACCAGGCTCTGGCCTGTCTTTCCTTGAAAATTCTGAAAGGGATGATCTGTTATAAGGAGACTTCCCACTCTGTGATGCCTTTCCCCAGAAATTCATAAAGTTCTTATGTAAAACCATGTAAATCAGTGATGTTTCTTCTCTATCCTCAAATCAGATTTGTGCTAAAAAGACAAAGCAGGAAGGCACCAAGTAATTTCAAAAAGACAAACAAAAGGGGGAGCTACACATGGAAGAAAGAGCAGAAATACATTATGCCCCACATGCCACTATAGTAGGAAAGAGAGAACATTAGGTCAACTCCTGAGGAATAATATGAGTTTTTATATATGAAGTTTTATTAGTAGTGAAAATTTATGAAAACTGTAATTATATAATGAAGTCTGTGTAGCAAATCAGTCTTGTCTGGGACATTTCACAGACAAAAATAGTTTTCAAACTTACCTGTGTCTCGAGATGTTCTCATACCTTACATACCATATATGCCGTATATACATACATACACACATACCATACCATAAGAAAGAATCCTTGCCCCACTAACTTCTGGAAACAATACCTGTGTCTCTCCATCCCACTTTTTCTCACCTCCCATTAACTGCTAGATGTAATGCAATTATGCTTCGCCTTCTTTCTCACCCATTTGAATGCAGGTAAGTGTTTAATCTGGGGGAGGGGAGAATAAATATCCCGATTTGTAACACTGTGGTACTTGAATACTCCACCATGACTGATTTCAAGCCACTAGCTTGATGCTGCTGGATGCAGGGTTGGGACAGGATGTGCACAACGGATTCCTGCAGGTACCAGCACCTCTAACACATCTCTGACTTTTCTACTGTAACTGTCCTCACCTGGGTACTGTGCAAATCCCAGGGGCCTCCTAAGGGACAAAATCAAACTCTCAATTGCTGCCTCTGTGTGACGATTCAGAAGCATTGGGCACTCCCTTATTTGTGGACCTTCTCCTTTGGTTTTCCCTCAATGTCTCTGGCAGTCACTTCCCTTCTTGGGCTTCCCATAGCCCTTGCTCACACCCAGGCTGAAGTTCCCTACTGCCTTCCATTTCCACTCCTTATTTTCCCAGCCTCTCACCCACTGCCATATATTTCAGGCTCCTCAAACACAGCAAGTCCAAACCTAACATCATATTGTCTCCTTTTACCCTGTTACTTCCCGAGCACACATTTTTCACTAAATTTCTAGTCATATTATTTAAAATACTTTAAAATCTATCTATTCCTTTCTAGCTTCACTGCAATTCCATGGCCATGTCACAGCTCTCCTGAGCTTCGTGGGTGACACTGTAACTGAGCAAAACCCTCTGACAGCCCATGTCCCACCCTACATCCTCTGCATAGGGCCCAGACAGTGCCCGTGACATAAGATGCTCCATTTTGCACCATTTTAAGAAGACTCAAGGAGATGGGAACAAACTGACCCTGGAGCTGAAGATAAACTGTACCTAAAATAATCAAGAAGACACTGATCAGACCACTGCATTACCAATTCCATGAGACTGTCAGAGCTGACTGCTGTTCTGCATGTAGTGCCCTCCTTCCACCTACACACTACTGAGACACCCCTTGAAAAGCTCTTGCTCCCTGGTTGGCAGCTGGGAGTTGGCTTTTGGATATACATCCACCTTCTCCCCAGATTGCTGACTTCCTGCACGATGCAAGCTTTCCTTTCCAACTTGCCAGTATTGGCTTTCAAGGGGCAAGCAGCCAAGCTAAGTTCAATAACAATATCTTTCTTTTAGTTTCTTTCCAGTTTCTTTAACCTTCAAGTCATCTTTCAAATATTTTCTAGTTTTTTTTTCCAGCAAAATATTAATTTCAATTAGTTTAAGGCATCGTACTAACTCCCTAGTCAGTGTCCTAGGGAGCCATGTACCAGACTAACACTAGCTTTTAGCTCCTGGATAGACCATGATTGGCCCTGCTTCCTTGTAATGTGGAGCAGAAAAAGAAATAAGACATATTAACATAGAAATAGATAAATATTGCCCAGTTTTGCCCATTCTGAGTAGCAGGAAGTTGACTGAAAATATCATGAATATGAAAATTTGGCACAATTCTTGTATTAATTTCCTATTGCTCTCATAGCAAATTACTACAAACAGTGACTTACAACACACATTTATTCTTTTATACTTATGAGGCCAGAAATTTAAAATGAGAAAAAGGGTTAAATCCTTTGAAGAATTTAGTGGAGAATCTGTCTCCTAGTCTTTTCCAGCTTCTAAGAGGCTGCCCACATTTTCTGATGGCTGGCCCCAAATCACTCCAATCTCCACTTCCATTGTCATTACATCCTCTCTCTGACTCTTTCTTTGCCTGATTCTCTTTATAAAGACCCTTGTAATTATGTTGAGCCCACCCAGATAATCCAGGATAATCTCTTCACATTAAAATTTTTAACTAAATCATTCTGCAGAGTCCCTTTTGACATGCTCTGGTGATTAGGACATTGATTTTGGAGGGACATTCCTCCCCGCCAACAAGAACATTGTTAAGAGCACTGGCTCTAGGTTATCCTGCCTAAATCCAAATCCTTCTCCTATCAATTATTAGCCATAATATCTTGGGGAAAAATGGTTTTCGTGTCTTCCATTTTCATCTATAAAATGTAGATATAAAAAGCACCAATTTCACCGAGCTTTGTAAGGAATAAATGAAGTGATACAAGTAAAGTATAGGACAGTTAGTAACATACAGGTAGTAAAAATGATATTCACTCAGATCATTTATCTTTGTCTAGAACAATATCTGTAGGGGGTATTTAATTAAGGACATTATCCTAATAACAAAATTAATATGTTCAGAATGACAAGTTCTGAGCTGGAACGATGAGGAATCATATTTCTCTTGCTGCATAATACCTCATGTATTTCTACATAACAGCTCAAAAGAATATATACTGGAATATTTGACTAACAATGGCCAGTTTTCCATGACTCATAAGAAACTGATAAACACTTTATCTAATGTAGCTGGTCATGGTTGTCTTTCCCAAGATTCTAATATTTCCCTTCTATATAAGCCTCTTGTTTCTATAAGCCTTCTATAAGCCACAAGTATTGATTGGCAAATGCACTTGAATCTGGGTGCTTTTTCCTATTCTCTGCCAACATGGGCATTCAGTGTTTAATGTAAGTATAATCTTTATCAATTGACACCCATATGGAATTGCTTTTGTAGTACACCTCTCAAAATGTTAGATGGGTGCTTTGTGTTTTCAACCAGCAATGAGTGCAAGGATCTTTGAGTACAAGATCCTTTGTCTCTAACTCATGCTGCCAGTCACAGAATATAATAATTTGCCTACTCAGGTGAAGCAAGGATCTTTTGTAGAAGAATCACTTCTCAGTTGCTTCTTGATCTGGAAATGGGCCTTCTTACTCCCTTCCTTGCTCAGCAAACAGCACAGTGTGAGCCTCCATATTCATAGACCATTTCCTCTGCTTAAAATAGACTACTGATCCTTCCTTATCTCCTAAACTCATTAATCAACTCAAATTCACTTTCTCTGAATAATTTTTTAGGACCTCCAGGATGAATTTTTCTCTCTTGAGAGTTTCTTACTATGTACTCTGATAGAGAAATTCTCACAATGTATAGTCATTATTTGTTTACCCAGTCTCCTAGCTCTCTCTATTGTATATGATCCCCAAACAGGAACTTAGTCTGCTTTACCTTGGAACTCACCAAATTTGACACAGAATGTTATAGGTATACTTATTTACTTATTGAATGAACAAAGGCAAAGTTCAGAAATGGAAAGAGTACTGAACTCTAAAGAAGTTTGCTGTGATCAAATGCATATTAGAAAAATAAAATATAGAGAAAATGTTAAATAAGCTACTGAAATTTTGCATGTTGGAGTGTTTCATTTTGAGTATCTATAATCTCTTTTAGGAGTGTTTCAAAAATTATTTTTCAACTTAAAATGCTTTTTGTTTATTCTTGATTTCATTCATTCAAAAGTTATTTATTGCAAACTGTACATTAAACAACATCATACTATCAGTTCATTGGCTAAAAAGTTCATTTGGGTTCTTTTTGGCCAACCCAATATTAATTCAGGTTTATATAATGCTGTTATTAACATATTATTATACTGGTTACCTGAAAGTATTAATAAAGTACATAATATTCTGCTGCTTAAGATAATAGTGAAAGCCACTGTGCATTAGGGCTTATGAAGAACTTAGCTAGTTCAGGTTAACTGTCTTGTTTATTGTAGCTATGTATGGCATAGACTTGATATCCTGCATTAATTATTTTGAATTAAGTTGAAAATATAAATCTAGTGGGTTTGTAAAAAAGATACTCTTTCCTTAAAGGCTCTCTAATTTTTTTGAATTTTATTTTTTAAACAAAATCTAAGTACAAACTATATTAGCCAAATAGATGAAAAAAATGAGTGTTTTTGAATGAATATAAATATTTCAACATAAGCAAATTAGTATCTCATATATAAGGAAAATGTGGACATGGTCCTCTCATTGTGGATATAGGTACTATGATGAAATCATATTTGTTGGTTAATAACTTATATGGGTCAGGAAGTTAACAGTAAGTGGTAAACGAAACTCTCTGATGCAGACATTCACTTAAAAATTTTTGAAAACATCAGAAGATTGGTTCAAGGTCATGTACTAGGACATTGCGCATCTCCTCCTGCAAGAGCACCAAAATCACAACTAGTTGTTGAATGACCATCAACAGGAGGATGCTGGAACCCACCAAAAAAAGATACTCCACATCTAAAGACAAAGGAAAAGCCACAGTGAGATAGTAGGAGGGGTGTAATCATGCTAAAATCAAATCCCATACTCGCTGAGTGGGTGACCCACAAGCTGGAGAACAGTAATGCCAAGAAGTTCTTCCACTGGTGTGAAGGTACTGAGCCCCATGTCAGCTTCCCAGCATGGAGGTCCAGCAAAGAGACTAGGAATCTCCAGGGAATCTGACTTTGAAGGTTAGTGGGATTTGATTACAGGATTTCCACAGGACTAGGGGAAACAGAAACTCCATTTTTAGAAGGCACAAACAAAATGTTGTGTGCACCAAGACCCAGGGGAAAGGAGCAGTGACTCCACAGGGGACTGAATCAGACCTACCTGCTTGTGTGGCAGGGTCCCCTATGGTGGTATGGGTCAGCAGTGGCCTGTTACATGGATGGGGGCACAGGTGGTAGCAGTCTAGGGAGGTACCCCTTGGTGTGAGACTTCTTGGAGGTCACCATTATCCCTACCATACAGCCTATAGACTCCAAGCCTGCACAGGCCAAGCAACTCACAGTAGACAACTGGATTAAAATTTTACTGTGTGTGGCCTGCCCACATGAGAAAGAGCCAGTTTTCCCCACCAACAGTCCCTCTTATCAGTAAACTTGCACAAGCCTCAGTCTCATCCACTGGAGGGTGGACAAGAGAAGCCAGAAGTACAACTCCATAGTCTCCAGAACAAAAACCACAATCACAGATGTTAATCAAAATGAAAAAGCAGAGTTATAGCCTAAAGGAACAAAATAAAACCCCAGAAAAAAGCAACTAAATGCAGTAGAGATAGGCAAATCTCCAGATATAAATCAGTATAATGATAGTGAAGATGATCCAAGATCTTGGAAAAAGAATGGAGAAAATGTAAGAAATGTTTACCAAAGACCTAGAAGAACTAAAGAACAAATAAACAGAGATGAACAATACACTAGAAGGGATCAACAGCAAAATAACTGAGGCAAAGGAATGGATAAGTGACCTGGTAGAAAACATGGTGAAAATCACTGCTGCAAAACAATAGAAAAAAGAATGAAAAGAAATGAAGACAGCCTAAGAGACCTCTAGGACACCATTAAATGCACAAACATTCTCATTATAAGGGTCTCAGAAGGAGAAGAGAGAGAGAAAGGATCCAAGAAAATATTTAAAGAGATAATAGCTGAAAATGTCCATCACATAAAGTAAAGAAACAGTTTACCAAATCCAGGAAGCACAGAAAGTCCCAGGTAGGCTAAATTCAAGGAAGAGCACACATAGTAAACAAACTGACAAAAACTAAAAACAAAGATAAAATATTAAAAGCAACAAGGAAAAAATGACAACATACAAGACAACTCCTATAAGGTTATCAGCTGATTTCTCAACAGAAACTCTACAATCCAGAAGGGAAGTGAAGTAAAAGTCACTCAGTCATGTCCAACTCTTTGTGATCCAATGGACTACATGGTCCATGGAATTCTCCAAGCCAGAATACTAGAGTGGGTATCCTTTCCCTTCTCCAGGGGATTTTCCCAACCCAGGGATTGAACCCAGATCAACTGTATTACAGGCAGATTCTTTACCAGCTGAGTCATCAGGGAAGCCCAGTGAAAGTTATTCAGTTGTGTCTGACTTTGTGACCCCATGGACTATAAAGTCCATGGAATTCTCCAGGCCAGAATACTGGAATGGGTAGTTGTTCTCTTCTCTAGGGGATCTTCCCAACCCAAGGATCAAACCCAGGTCTCCTGCATTGCAGATAGACTCTTTACCAGCTGAGCCACCAGGGAAGCCCAAAGAATGGAATGGCACTAAAGTGATGAGAAAGAATAACCTACAATCAAGAATACTCTATTTACCAAGACTATCATTCAGATCTGATGGAGAATTCAAAAGCTTTACAGACAAGCAAAAGTTAAGAGAATTCATCACCACCAAAATGGTTTTACATCCAATGCTAAATAAACTTCTCTAGGCAGGAAATACAAGAGAAGGAAACGACCTACAAAACAAACAAATTAAGAAAACGGTAATAGGATCATGCACATCAATAATTACCTTAAATGTAAACGGATTAAGTGCACAAATCAAAAGACATAGACTGGCTGGGCGGATACAAAAACAAGACCCAAATATACATTGTTTACAAGAGATCCATCTCAGACCTAGGAACACTTACAGACTGAAAGTAAGAATATGGAAGAAGGTATTACACGTCAATGGAAATCAAAAGAAAGCTGGAGTAGAAATACCCATATCAGACAAAATAGACTTAAAAATAAAAACTATTATAAGAGACAAAGTCAGTTCAGTCACTCAAATCTCAAGTAGACAACCTAATCTTACATTAAAAATAGCTAGAAAAGAAGGAAAAACAAGACCTAAAGTTAGTAGAAGGAAAGAATTCAGAAAGAGCAGAAATAAATGAAATAGATACAAAGAAAACAACTGAAAAGATCAAAGAAATTAAAAGTTGGATCTCTGAAAAGATAAACAAAATTGATAAACCTTTAGCCAGACTCATCAATAGAAGAAAGAGAAAGGACTGAAATCAATAAAATTAGAAATGAAAAAGAAGCTACAACTGACTCCACAGAAATACAAAGGATCATGAGACTACTATGAGCAAGTGTATGTCAATAAACAGCATAGAAGAAATGGATAATTCTTAGAAAGGTACAATCTCCAAAGGCTGAACCAGGGAGAAATAGAAAATATGAACAGATGAAACACAAGCACGGAAATTGAAACTGGGTTTAACAACAAGCAAAAGTCCCAGACCTGATGGCTTCACAGGTAAATTTTACCAACTATTTGGAGAAGACCTTTCCTTTTGGAAACGTTCCAAAAAATTTCAAAGGAATGAAAACTTTCAAACTCATTAAATGAAGCCACCATCACTCAGATGCTAAAACCAGATAAAGATACCACAAAAACAAAAAAGAAGAAGAAGAAGAAAATTACTGGCCAATATCACTGAGGAACACAGATGCAAAAATTCTCAACAAAATACTAGCAATCCAAATTCAATACATTAAAAAGGTCATATACCATGATCAAGTGGGACTCATCTCAGGGATTCGAGAATTTTTCAATATCCACAAATCAAATAATGTGATACACCACATCAAGAAATTGAAGAATAAAAACCATATGATCATCTCAATATAAGCAGAAAAAGCTTTTTAACAAAATCCAGCACCCTTTTATGATTAAAACGCTCCAGAAACTGGGCATATAAAGAACATACTTCAATATAATAAAGCCCTATATAACAAAAGTAAAGCTAACATCATACTCAATGGTGAAATGCTGAAAGTATTTGCTCTAAGATCAGGAACAAGCCATAGATGTCCACTCTCACAACTTTTATTCAGCATAATTTTAGAAGTCCTAGCTATAGTAATCAGAGAAGAAAAGAAATAAATGGAATCCAAATTGGAAAAGAATTTAAACTGTCACTATTTGCAGATGACATGATACTGTACACATAAGATCCTAAAGATGCAATGAGAAAACTACTAGAACTCATCAATTTATTTGGTAAAGTTGCAGGTTAAAAAATTAATACACAGAAATCTGCTGCATTTCTATACACTAACAATGAATGATCAGGAAGAAAAATTTAAGAGAATTTAAGTAAATTCCATTTACTGTCACATCAAAAAGAATAAAATACCTAGGAATAATCTTACCTAAGGAGGCAAAAGACCTGTACTCTGAAAAATATAAGATGCTGATGAAAGAAATTGAGGAAGACATAAAAAGATGAAAAGATATATCACTTTGTGGATTGGAAGAATCAATATTGTCAAAATGACTACTACACTACTCAAAGCAATCTACAGATTCAATGCAATCCCTATTAAATTACCAATGGTATTTTTCACAGAAGAAGAACAACAACAAAAATCTTAAAATGTGTATAGAGACACAAAATATCCTGACTAGCCAAAGCAAACTTTAGGGTGGGAAAAAAAAAAAAAAAACTAGCTGGGGGAATTAGGCTTCCTAACCTCAGACTATATTGCAACGCTATAGTCATTTAAATGGTATGATACTGGTACAAAAATAAAGATATAGAACAAGATAGAAACCCCAGAAATAAACCTACGGACCTATGGTCAATTAATCTAAGGTAAAGAAGGCAAGATTATTCAATGTTGGAAAGACAGTCTCTTCAACAAATGGTGTTGGGAAATCTGTACAGCTATTTGGTGGTGGACAGGGAAGCCTGGTGTGCTGCAGTCCATGGGGTTTCAAAGAGTAGGACATGACTGAGCAACTGGATTGAACTGAGCTAAGAGGGTGGCTCAGCAGTAAAAAATCCGCTTGCAAAGCAGGAGATGTGATTTCAATCCCTGGGTTAGGAAAATCCCCTGGAGAAGGAAATAAAAATGGCAACTCATTCCAGTATTCTTGCCTGGGAAATCCCATGGACAGAGGAGCCTGGTGGGCTAGAGTCCATGAGGTCACAAAAGAGTCAGACATGACCTAGTGACTAAACAATAAGAACAGCAAGCTAAGAGAGTGGTCCGGATGTTCTGCCCTTGGCAGTGGGATGGGTGATCAAAGAAGACAATTTCAGTCATTTATGAGTTCTCTGGAGCCCCTGGGAATATAACTGCTGTGAACATGACAAACTGTCTCTGGGTTAGGACTGCCGGGGTACTGGGTGAGCACCCCCATCTCTGTTATGCAGGTCTGCCCCACAAGCCTTGTACACATTTCTCAGGAGCAAACAAATGTAAACAACCTAAATGTCCATCACAGGGAAACCCGCTAAATAAATTATAGCATACCATCAGCAGAGGATACAAAAGACATTTTAAAATGTTTTAGTAATTTAAGAAAATTTAATAAAGGAATATATATTAGTATGAAAAAAATTTTAATTAGATAATAATTTAATACCATATTTTTTAAAAGGCTCAAAAAGGATTAAAGATCTAAATGTGAGACTGCACATTATAAAACTCCTAGAGGAAAACAGAACACTCTCTGACATAAATTGCAGCAATATTTTTTTTGATACATGTTGCAGAATAATGGAAATAAAAACAAAGACAAATGGGACCTACTTAAACATAAAAGCTTTTGCACAGCAAAGGAAACAAACAAAATGAAAAGGCAACACACTGATTGGGAGAAAATATTTGCAGATGATATCACCAACAAGGGATTAGTCTCCAAAATTTACAAACAGCTCATGATACTTAAAGCATCAAAACAAACAACCCAATCAATAAGAGAACAGAAAACATAAATAGATATTTCTCCAAAGAGATATTCAGATGGTCAGGAGGTACATGAAAATGAAAATGTTCAACATTGCTAATTATTAGAGAAATATGAATCAAACTACAATGAAATATCACCTCATAACAGCAAGAATGGCTACCATCAAAAAATACAAACAATAAATGCTGGAGAAAGTGTGGAGAGAAGGGAATCCTTCTACTCTGTTAGTGGGAATGTAAATTGGTATAGCCACTATGGAGAACAGTATGTAGGTTCCTTAAAAAACTAAAAATAGAGTTACCATATGGACATATGCAGGGTCCCACAATCCCACTCCTGGGCATATATCCAGAGAAAAACATGATCTGAAAGGATACAGACATCCCAATGTTTATTGAAGCACTGATACAATAGCAAGACCTGGAAGCAACCTAGATGTCCATTGACAGAAAATGGATAAAGAAGATATGGTTCAGTTCAGTTCAGTCGCGTCCGACTATTTGTGATCCCATGAAAAGCAGCACGCCAGGCCTCCCTGTCCATCACCAACTCCTGGAGTTCACTCAAACTCACGTCAATCGAGTCAGTGATGCCATCCACCCATCTCATCCACTGTTGTCCCCTTCTCCTCCTGTCCCCAATCCCTCCCAGCATCAGAGTCTTTTCCAATGAGTCAACTCTTCGCATCAGGTGTCTAAAGTACTGGAGTTTCAGCTTTAGCATCATTCCTCCCAAAGAACACCCAGGACTGATCTCCTTTAGAATGGACTGGTTGGATCTCCTTGCAGTCCAAGGGACTCTCAAGAGTCTTCTCCAACACCACAGTTCAAAAGCATCAATTCTTCGGCACTCAGCTTTCTTCACAGTCCAACTCTCACATCCATACATGACTACTGGAAAAACCATAGCCTTGACTAGACGGACCTTTGTTGGCAAAGTAATGTCTCTGGTTTTTAATATGCTATCAAGGTTGGTCATAACTTTCCTTCCAAGGAGTAAGTGTCTTTTAATTTCATGGCTGCAGTCAGCATCTGCAGTGATTTTGGAGTCCCCAAAAATAAAGTCTGACACTGTTTCCACTGTTTCCCCATCTATTTCCCATGAAGTGATGGGACCGGATGCCATGATCTTCGTTTTCTGAATGTTGAGCCTTAAGCCAACTTTTTCACTCTCCTCTTTCACTTTCATCAAGAGGCTCTTTAGTTCCTCTTCACTTTCTGCCATAAGGGTGGTGTCATCTGTACATCTGAGATTATTAATATTTCCCCCAACAATCTTGACTCCAGCTTGTTTTTCTTCCAGCCCAGCGTTTCTCATGATGTACTCTGCATATAAGTTAAATAAGCAGGGTGACAATATACAGACTTTACGTAATCCTTTTCCTATTTGGAACCAGTCTGTTGTTCCATGTCCAGTTCTAACTGTTGCTTCCTGACCTGCATATAGGTTTCTCAATATACAATTGAATATTAATCAACCATTAAAAAGAATAAACCAATGCCATTTGCAGCAACATGGGCCTAGAGATTGCCATAGTGAGTGTAAGTAAGTCAGACAGAGAAGGAAAAATAGCATATGACATCCCTTTTATGTGGAATCTGAAAAGAAAAGATACAAATGAATGTACAAAACAGAAAGACACCCATAAATTTAGAAAACAATCTTATGGTTGTAGGAGGGAAAGCATGAGGGAAAGGGATAGTTAGTGAGTTGGGGTGGACGTGTACTCACTGCTATATTTAAAATGGATAACCAACAACAGCCTACTTACTGAATAGCACACAGAACACTGCTCAATGTAATGTAGCAGCTTGGATGGAAGGGGAGTTTGGGGGAGAATATATACATGTATATGAGAAGCCGAGTCCCTTAACTGTTCACCAGAAACTATCACAACATTGATAATCGATTGGCTATAATCCAATACAAAGTAAAAAGTTAAAAAAGAATTTCTTGAAAACATCGAAGTTAAGCAAATGTTGACCAAACTAAATTTTTCAAACAAGTTGAGCATAAACTGAAGTCTGTATTTAAAAAGTTACATTGCACAGATTGTTAAAAGCATGAACTGTCTTTTTTAAAAAACTAAATTTAGTATTTCTTGCTATGCACATTTAGTTTTTCAACATATTGATTTATTAAACTTGTATCCACTGTGATTTCTTTATAAATAAATTGTTGAAGAAGTGAAAAAAAATTCAGAGGTAGGGGGAAAAATACTGAGAACAAGTTTAATTTACTAGTCAATGAATAATAAATTCAGACAATTCAGTTAGGATTAAGCTTCTTCTAAATTAAAAAAAATAGTAGAAATCCTTGTTATTTTAAAGTCTTTAAAGAAGTGTCTTTTTTTGTTTGTTTGTTTATTTTGTTAAGGATTACCTACGCTAGTTAAGTGTTGTTATTTTTGGTTACTTTATCAGCACACAGTCCTCTGCCTTTTTAGTTTATTTTGTTGACTGATTTAATTTTTGCCAGAATATCCACTGAGTACATACCCAAAGAATTTACATTAAAGAAACACTTGGAATGGGTTTTAAGCTGTGTGTCCAAGGAATGACTTCTGTCCAGGCCCTTTGTGGCTGAGTTACATACAGTGTTATCTAACACTGATGGAATGCAATCCCAGGCAATCTTTCAAGTATTCCATCTGCATAATTTCGTTCAATACTCACAGCAACACCAGTTCACCTCTGTTCCGTCACTCAGCCGTGTCCGACTCTTTGCTACCCCATGCACGGCAGCACATCAGGCTTCTCTGTCCATCACCAACATCCAGGAGTTTGCTCAAACTCATGTCCATCGAGTCGTTGATGGCATCCAACCATCTCATCCTCTGTCGTCTACTTCTCCTCCTGTGCTCAATCTTTCCCAGCATCAGGGTCTTTTCCAATGAGTCAGTTCTTCGCGTGGGATGGCCAAAGTATTGGAGCTTCAGCTTCGACATTATTCCTTCCAATGAATATTCAGGACTGATTTCCTTTAGGATGGACTGGCTGGATCTCCTTGCAGTTCAAGGGACTCTCAAGAGTATTCGCCAACACCACAGTTCAAAAGCATCAAATCTCTGGCGCTCGGCTTTCTTTATGGCTATTAAGGTTACTATTAATATTATAGCCTCCTTTTTTTTTCTTTTTTTTTTAATACAGAAGAGGAAACTAGGGTATACAGACCTTAAATTGCAGGACATCACATGGATAGAGAGAGGTGCGCCAGGATTCAAATGTGCCCTTTGACTCCTGAGCCTGCAAAAGACATTATCTTGCCTTTCTGTCCCATCTATCAGTGCATTAGTCCGTCAGTACACTACTCCGATTCACAGAACTTCATGTCTGTGACAACTGTGGCAAAACAACGGATATGCTTTGCGCTGATGAAGCCCCTCACGCCACTGGCAGGCGCCAACTCTCAGTGCGCAGGCGCCAACTCTAAGGCAGCCAGATGGGTCCCGTCTCCTAGGTAACGACTGAAGCATAGGCGACAGGTAAAACATCCTTCTCCCCAGACCCAGAGTGGCTGACGTCATTTCCTTCCTCTGGGCGGTCGCCTCAGTGACACGTAGGGCTGCAGGGCGGTGTTAGGTACCCGAGGCCCGGGGCAGGAGTAGTCACTTCCTCCCAGAGATCTTGTATCCTAGCAACCGCCCCCCCCACCTCCGTTCTTCGTCTCGCCTCCAAGCTTCCTAAGAAGCCAGGTCTCTGAAAGCAGCCAGGGGCAGGCCGGGTAGAGGGGCCAGCCGCTGGGTTCTCGGGTTGCGGGCTGCCCTCCGCAGGAATGCCAGGTGAATACAGAAGGCGGGACTTGCGGGTCGCGGAGAACTGGGGCCGGAGCCGCGCTCGGCTGTGCACTGGCGTGGCTAGTGGTGGCTGCTGGGTCGGCCGCAATGGGCCGAGCGGTCAGGCACAGGGCGCCACCACCTTGTAGGGCCAGAGCGGTCCCCGCGCGCTGCGGAGGGCAGCGGGGCGGCCCGGCAGTCTCCTCCTGGAGCAACTTCATTTTGTTTTATCTAATTGTATTAACATTTTTGTGAGAGGGAAGAGTGAAAGAAAAAAAAAAATTAAATGATGAAGTTCTTAGATGATCCTTTATGCTGACAGTACTCTTCTTTTAAGTAAGTATGCCTTTCAAATAAAGGGCTTCCCTGGTGGCTCAGAGGGTAAAGCGTCTGCCTGCAATGCGGGAGACCCCGGTTCCATTCCTGGGTCGGGAAGATCCCCTGGAGAAGGCAATGGCAATCCATTCCAGCACTCTTGCCTGGAAAATCCCATGGACGTAGGAGCCTGATAGGCTACAGTCCATGGGGTCGCAAAGAGTCGGACACGACTGAGCGACTTCACTTTCTTTTAAATAAAAGTAGACTTCATTTTAAAAATAAAAGTAGCCTTTTAAATAAATATGCCTCTTTTGTAGGCAATATTATACTTTTGAATGGAAGAGAGGTAGAAAAGTTTCTGTTTTAATTGGCAACAAGCCATTGCGCTCATTATTCAAGTGAGTGCAATAATTGTAAAACTTATTTAGGATAATAAAATAATTGTAAAACTAAGATAACTTAAGTTTGAATTTTCTTTTCTCTTTGAAAACCAGTTTGTTGGTAGAATTTGCTATTTATTTTCAAGAACTCTGTTGAAGTGAACATGCAGCTCAATGATGCTTTTCTTGTTTTTATTTGGCTTTTCTGGTGGTCAAATGGCAAGCCTCTCCAGTTCTCTTGCCTGGAAAATCCCATGGACGGAGGAGCCTGGTAGGCTACAGTCCATGGGGTCGCAAAGAGTCGGACACGACTGAGCGACTTCACTTTCTGGTGGCCAAGGAAGCATTAAATGTAATAACACAAATTCTCAAGCATGCAAAAATCTCTGACTTGTTTTTTGTGTGTTTCAGCCATCATCAGAGGTTGAATTATTCCTATCATTGGTTAGCCATTTTATAAAGGTCGAGAATTAAAACACACTATGTCTGATGAAGTTTTTAGCACAACTTTGGCGTATACAAAGAGTCCAAAAGTCACCAAAAGAACTACTTTCCAGGTAAAGTATTTTTATTTTGAATGATTTTACAAGGTAATTCCTGTATTAGGAATATTGGACTTGAAAGTAATCCTAGAGCAGTCCTATAAAGAGCATGAGTAAATCCTATGTTTCTTTTGAGATTTTGCAGGTGATTGTATTTGGGCTCTAGTATTACCAGCTCTTCTGTGTGGCTTTAAGACTACCAAACTAAATACTAGGTTCTTAGTATATTAAAAGTTAAATTCGCTTGTGAAAGTTAAATAGCAACTTCTAATTGCCATTTTCATACAAATATTGTTAATTTTTTTTCTGGTTTAACATAATAACATTTAAGCTTTCTGTGTCCAGTTGCTACAGTTTTGAATTGAAGGTCTCAATTTATGGTATTCATTACATCTGTTAATAGCAATATGCTGAAACAAAAGATCATGAAGAATACCAGTTTCTTCCAAATATCAGTTTATAATGAACCTAGTCCAGATAGAGTCCCTCAATTAATTTTCTTGGTGTTTCTTGTTTAACTGTAAGTTTCATGAAAAAAGGGGTCATCTGTGATGTTCTGTGTTGCCTCTTAGAGTTTGGGTGCATGGCATAAAGTAGGGTTTCGGTAAATATTTGTTAGATGAATGAAATCTGAGTTTTAAAGCAGTTATTAATCAAGCATTATTTGTTTAAAGAATTAATTCTACATATGAGAGTACACATTTGGGTGGAGACTGATTTTAACTATCTCATTTCAGGATGAGCTAATAAAAGCAATTACAGCTCGCTCAGCCAGACAAAGAAGTTCTGAATACTCAGATGACTTTGACAGTGATGAGATTGGTATGTGAGAACGTGAGAAAATAAATGTCTTCTTTTTGCTTTCTTAGTTATAGCCGAAACCTGAAAACAAAACAAACAAACAAAAATCACCATTCTAAAATAATACCAGTGAATTCACTGGTTTTAGGTCTCCAACTTTTTAATGAATAAAAAGTCACTCTTAATTTTCAAAAACTTGTATGATTGTCCTTGTTTTTTTCTGAATGTGTATACAAAACTGAAAATTAACTGATAGCAGATTTGCTTGTCAGTGGTAAATTATATTGGAGATGATAAGTTCATCTTTAAGGCCAACCCTATGAGACCTACAGTGAGGTAATAATTAGGGACCATAGAACTGAACTTTGGGTACATCAGAATCACTTTTATAATGCTTTTTCTAAATCAAGGTTTTTTGGCTGTGAAAGGGAATCCGTTTAAAAAACCCAGTATGTCAATACTGTATGATTAATTTGGTTTCTTTGGTTATGTAAGATATTAACATTTCACATTTCAAGATAAACATACAAAATTCTGAACTTGAAATTCAGTGTTTTATTCTTTGATATTCAGTGAAAAACTCTCGGTGTTCTCTGTAAAAGGTACCAGAACAATAGTTAAATCATTACTGTATAGTTAAGTTAGCATTCTTTATTCTTCTTCTCATAATAAAATCTAATACTCTGGTATGGATGGAATAGCAGTTCCAAAATTTTACTGGAAAAACATTATTAGCTAATTCTTCCATTTACAAATATTCTTGATTTTATATGATGAAGTTTTTGAAAAAAATAAATTAATTTTACAGTCCAAAATCTAAATGTCTATGACTGATTGTTGTTTTGAAGAAACTTTGAATGACTTCTCTCAGAGCAAGCACAGTGCTTGACTTGATACACTATTCATACTCAGTAAGTATGTTTTAAATAAATGAAACTGAAAATTTTAATTTATAGACTGCCTAAGTTAGGAGTTTTTTTAGGGTTCCAAATCTATTCACAGTTGTAAATTCATATCTAGCCTTTAAGGTAATGTTTTTGATTAATGTAACCTTCAAAACTTTAAAATGTACTATTGAAAATATTTTTCTCTTCTATTTTTCTGTTTCCTTAGGTGATTTTTCTGACACCTCAGTAGATGAAAATTCAGTTAATAAAAAAATGAATAATTTTCACATATCAGATGATGAAGAAAACAATTCTCCAAAACTGTCTTTTTTGAAAACAAAGAAATCAAGCAATGATGTGAGGAAACATGAGCCAGTAGTCTCTATCAAAAACGATGACATTGCATTTGATAATGGTGAAGGCATGGTTATAAATCCCTTACCTGAATCTCAAAATAAACAACAGGAAGTTGAAAAAGAGAAAATGAAAATGGAAACTAAACCTAGAATTCTTCCAATCAAAAGTACATCTTCAGGTAATTTGTTGGTTTGGTTTGGTTTAGTCGCTAAGTTGTGTTGGACTCTTTGCGATCCCATGGACTATAGCCCGCCAGGCTCCTCTGTCCATGGGATTTTCCAGGCAAGAATACTAGAGTGGATCAAAAGTACATCTTCAGGTAATTTGTTAGGTTACTGTAATTGCATTTCTTGAAAATTTATTTTAAGATAATTACAAAATATTTTTACATAGGAGCTAATAAATAAGAAAAAAGACAGACTTAACATTTCAATTTTGCAGATATAAATAAAAATACTAGAAGTATAGAAAATGAAAATGAAAATGTTTGTCTCAGTCCTGTCTGACTCTTTGTGACTGCATGGACTATTGCTGTCAGGCTCCTCTGTCCATGGAATTCTCAGGGCAAGAACACTGGAGTGGGTCCCTTCTCCAAGGGATCTTCCTAACCCAGGGATTGAAACCAGGTCTCTTGCATTACAGGCAGATTCTTTATTATGTGAACAACCAAGGAAGCCCATAAATTGGAGATCTGGCTGTGTAGAGGTTGGGTGCGTCTGTGTGTAGTAAGTCACTTCAGTTGTGTCCTACTTTTTGTGACCCTATGGACCGTAGCCCACCAGGCTTCTCTGTCCATGTGACTCTCCAGGCAAGAATACTGAATGGGTTGCCATGCCGTCCTCCAGGAGATCTTCCCAACCCAGGGATCGAACCCACGTCTCTTATGTCTCCTGTATTGGCAGGCAGGTTCTTTACCACTAGTGTGACTTGGGAAACCCAGAACCATAGAGAAAAGCCGTAATTCTCAGGAAAGTCTGGAGGCTTAAATGGTAAGAGCAACAACACCTCTCCCTCCCGTCCTCCAACCCCCATTTCAAATATACAGATGTCAAACAAATATTCTGGCAAATGACTGCATGGATATGATTGTTTTAAGGACTCCCCCAGTGCTGCTCTAACCCTAATGTCTGGAGTATGAGATTGATTAGAAAAGATTCCATTGTAGTTACACTGCTAAAAACAAAATTGGAGCTCATAGGCCTTAGCGAGGCTGGATGTGGATGACTGAAAGCTCTTTGGCCTCCTATCAGGCACCAGCAGAGATGCGAGACTGAATGAATGCAGGAGGTGGAAGAACTTTGAGCATCCACATCCAGCCTCGCGTAGACATATGAGCTCCAGTTTTGCTTTTAGCACTGTAACTACAGTGGAATCCTTTCTAATCCATCTCACGCTCCAAACATTAGGGATAGAGAGCAGCGTTGGGGCTAGTCCTAAAGAATCATTTCCATGCAGCCAGAATATCTATGTGACATTTGTATATTTGAAATGGGGATGGGAGAGAGAGGTGTTGTTACTCTTATCGTTTAAGCCTCCAGATTTCCTTAAGAGAATCTCCATTTGGTTTCTCTGTTCCCCAGGAAAATCCACTAAAACTCAGTTTTCTGTGGGGAAGTTCCTGGTAGGACCATTACAATAGTTTCTCCACAATTCTATTGAGCCCTGGGCACAGAGGAGCAGGGATGGAGTGAATCAGGCACTAACTGCCGTGAGATCCCCTGGGCTACCATGCAGGAACAAGGGCAGAGAAGGTGAAGGATTTGGGGTCTTCCAGTCTTTTTATGTTTTATGGAAAACAGTAGTAGTTGATACTAACCTTCACAAAAACCTCTTTCCTTTATATAATCATTAAATACAATACTGGGAAGTATTTCATACTTTATATATTAGATAGCATGGATAACCTCAGGCAAAGCTTTATTTCAGATATGTATTAGGGACCCACTCCTTTTTCCACCCCTGACAATCCTATCCACTTTCAAATGAGAAGACATGAATCAGCAATGATACTAGGGAAAAAGCCACTGTATGTTAATTATGTTTGACCTTAGCAATAGGGTAAGCCTTACTGTCCTCATGAGGAGGGAGAGGAACCTTGCTCTCCCTTCCTACAGAATTGTTTGAAGAATGTACCCAGGTGGCACAGTGGTAAAGAATCCACCTGCCATTGCAGGAGATGGCAGGAGAGGTGGGCTTGATCCCTGGGTTGGGGAGATCCCCCAGGAGGAGGACTCCAGTATTCTTGCGTGGAAAGTTCCATGGACAGAGGAGCCTGGCAAGCGAGCTATAGTCCCATGGGGTTACAAAGAGTCAGACATGACAGCACACACTCATCACACTAAAGTATGTCTCAAACTATAAACGTCTACAAAAGTGTAAGCACAAGGTCTAATGAAACAGAATTTACTTGCTAAAATGTCCCTTACCAGTGTACTGAGTAAAATAAAAAATGGAGAGAAGGAAAACATAATCAAATAGTGAGTAATCCAATAAATCACCTTTTTCCACAGTATTTTCCACAGTTTGTTCATTGTATTAAGGGGAAAACACAGAGTTATAGAAATTTTAAACCGACTTCTTTATGAGAGAACTACTTGGAACCATTAATAAAAACATATGCACAGTGAATCTTTATGAAAGATAGAGTATGTAGTATTCCCTAGTCATAGTTGAGTTTAAAAATCTATTTTTATAGATTATGTTTGTTCTATTTGTCCTGATTCTGAAAGCTTTTCATTAGGTAATAAGAAACTGTGAGCATACTGCTGCTAAGTCGCTTCAGTCGTGTCCGACTCTGTGCGACCCCAGAGATGGCAGCCCACCAGGCTCCCCGTCCCTGGGATTCTCCAGGCAAGAACACTGGAATGGGTTGCCATTTCCTTCTATAAAAGCTAAAACTTAGTCTGATATATATAAGTATATAATTAAAACTTTATGGTACATAATCAGCAATAATCCATCTATTTAATACCTTTTTTAAAACCTGTGACAAAATGAATAGAGAAATACTGTACTTTGACCACAAGATGGCCCCAGGATTATGAATGTGCAATACTGAATTTTTGAACAATCATTAACCATTTGCAATTCAGTATATGTAGTATAAAAATAATTACTGAAATAGGTAATCATTCACATTTGATAGCGAAACAAGACATTTTGATAATGTATAGACTTTTTTTTTCTTTCTGAAAACTTGATGCTTCTGGAAATGGAATTTTGGTATAAAATATTTGAAATCATTATTCCAAGGTTATTCAAGTTGAAGGACAAAGTTGAGTCTGCTGGTTAGTGCCTGGAATGTAGAATTCTTTAAGTATTTGAATATATAAATGAATAATTTATTCATTAAAGAAGTAATGTGGTTAACAAGTTTAGCTCTATCTAAATTTTTAGACTTTTTTCTTTATCATGTTTAGAACTTAATATTTTTAATATCATGAGATATTGCTGCCTATCATTTAATGCTTTATAAAAATATTAGAACCTGAAAGTTTCCTTTGTTCTTGCTTGTCTGCTGTTCAGTTCAGTCACTCAGTGTGTTCAACTCTTTGCAACCCCATGGACTGTAGCACGCCAGGCTTCCCTGTCAATTACCAGCTCCCGACAAGACCCAGTTTTCCCCTCAGTCAGTCTCTCCCATTAAGAAGCTTCCATAAGCCTCTTATCCTTCTCCATCAGAAGGCAGACAGAATGAAAACCACAATCACAGAAAACTAACTAAACTGATCACGTGAACCTCAGCCTGTCTAGCTCAATGAAACTATGAGCCATGCCGTGTAGGGCCAACCAAGATGGATGGGTCATGGTGGAGACTTCTGACAAAACTTGGTCCACTGGAGAGGAGAATGGCAAATCATTTCAGTATTCTTGCCTTGAGAACCCCATGAAACAGTACGAAAAGGCAAAACGATAGGACACTGAAAGATGAACTCCCCAGGTTGGTAGGTGCCCAGTATGCTACTGGAGATCAGTGGAGAAATAACTCCAGAAAGAATGAAGAGACGGAGTCAAAGAGAAAACAACACCCAGTTGTGGATATAAATGGGTGATGGAAGTAAAGTCTGATGTTGTAAAGAGCAATATTGCATAGGAACCTGGAATGTTAGGTCCATGAATCAAGGCAAATTGGAAGTGGTCAAACAGGAGATGGCAAGAGTAAACATTGACATTTTAGGAATCAGTGAACTAAAATGAACTGGATTGAGCAAATTTAATTTAAATGACCATTATATCTACTACTGTGGGCAAGAATCCCTTAGAAGAAATGGAGTAGCCATCATAGTCAACTAAAGAGTCCAAAGTGTCGTACTTGGATGCAATCTCAAAAATGACAGAATGATCTCTGTTCATTTCCAAGGCAAACCATTCAATATCTCAGTAATCCAAGTCTATGCCCCAAACAGTAATGCTGAAGAAGCTGAAGTTGAATGGTTCTATGAAGACCTATAAGACTTTTTAGAACTAACACCCAAAAAAGATGTCTTCTTCATTATAGGGGACTGGAATGTAAAAGTAGGAAGTCAAGAGCTAACTGGATTAACAGGCAAATTTGACCTTGGAGTACAAAATGAAGCAGGGCAAGTGCTAATAGAGTTTTGCCAAGAGAATGCATTGGTCACAGCAAACACCCTCTTCCAAGAGAAGACGCTATACATGGACATCACCAGATGCTCAATACCCAAACCAAATTGATTATATTCTTTGCAGCCAAAGATGGAGAAGCTCTATACAGTCAGCAAAAACGAGACCGGGAGCTGACTGTGGCTCAGATCATGAACTCCTTATTGCCAAATTCAGACTTAAATTTTCTGCTGTAAAAAGTACAATAATCAAACTCTTTCACTTTATCAGGTAATGGTCACATTGATGGTGATTATAGAAAGTAATTTTTACAAGGTATGCTGTCTTTGTTTTAACTTTAAAGCAGGAGCATCTTGACTCCATTAGCATTGGAGCCAGGGTGCTCCTGCTTTAATTCCACAAACTAGAGTTTATAACCATAGGCACATGAGTTCTTTGTTCCTCATTTTATTTATCTGTGAAAGGGGCTGATAGTTGAACCACCACAAGGGGTTTGAGACAATTAAATGAGGTTATGTATCTGAAGGGTTTAGAGCAATCTGGCATAAATTAAGCATGCTATAAATGCTTTTACTCTTCACTTTATTATTCAGCATTTGTTCATAGGCAGATCATTTTATTTATCCACACATATTTGTTGTTTGTATGATATGTTTCACTGTTACAAGCACTGTGATGGTAACTGTTACTGCAGCATTAGAGATGTGGTACAATCCTCCAATACTGTCTTACTCATTTGGGCTGCTGTAATCAAATACTTCCCAAATATTACTGGGGCTTCCCATATGGCGCTAGTGGTAAAGAACCCACCTGCCAATGCAGGAGATGCAGGTTCAATCCCTGGGTTGGGAGGATCCCCTGGAGGAGGAAATGGCAATCCATTCCAGTATTCTTGCCAGGAAAATCCCAAGGACGGTGGAGACTGGTGGGCCACAGTCCATGGGTTCACAAAGAGTCAAACCTGACTGAAGTAGCTTAGCAGGTCAGCACAACCAGAAACTTCAAACTCAGTGAATTATAACCGATAAAAATCTGTTTCTCACAGTCCTGGAGGATGAAAGTCTGAGATCACAGGGCCCATATGGTTGGTTAGGGTCCTTTTCCATGTTGCAGGCTTCCCATTGTAGCTTTACATGGTGGAAAGGGCAAGGGAACTTTCTAGAACATTGTTTTTAGGGCACTAATTCCATTCATGAAGGTCTGCCTTTATGACATAATCACCTCCCAAAGGTCCTACCTCCTAATATATCACTCTTGGGGTTAAGATGTCATGTAAGAATGGTAGTTATGAGTGGCTAGAGGGAGAGGGAAATGGGAATTGCTAGTCAAAAGGTGTAAAGTTTCAGTTAGCAAGATGAACAAGTTCTAGAGTTTTGCTGTATGGCTTTGTGCCTTTAGGTAATAATACTGTATTCTGCACTTAAAATTTTGTTAAGAGAATGGATCTCCTGTTAAGTGTTGTTATTACAGTAAAAAAGACTCAAAAAACCTTTTATCAAGCTTTATATAATATTCTGCGTAAACTGAGATTCCAAAGACAAGCAAGCATTTGTCAGGAGAAGCCAGAAGTGGACATCCTAGGCAGAGGAAGAACTAGGGTAAAAGTTTGGTGGCAAGAGAGGTGGCCCAACTGCAGAAGGAGAGCAAGCCCAGCATATCAGGACAGATTACCAAGGGAGTGTGCCAGTGACGAGGCAGCATAGCTAGCCAGGGACAAGACTGAAACCTTTTATATTGTTCGGAGGCAATGAACTTGCAGGACTGGATGATGGGGAGCCACTGAAGAATTTTGTGGAGAGGGGTGGTGTGATCTGATTTGTGTTTTATACATGCTGCTGAGGCAGTAATCTAGGCAAGACTGGATAGGGAACTGACAGTGGGGTTGCAGAAAGTGGGATAAATGAGATATATTTAGAGGTAGAGTCAATAGGGTATCATGATGCTTTGGATTTTGAGGGAGGAATCTAGGATAACTCTTGGATTTTAAATTGGACATTTGACCAGAATTTAGGACATACCTAAAATTGGCAGTGAAACATTTATAGTGGTTCCAATTAGGTCTGACTATAGAATCTTCTAGCAGGATTTATAACCCCACTTATGGATAAAAAAGAGAAAGGTATTCAATTTTGCAGCTTTGTCAGAAGAATACATTGGTAGGACATGGAGAAATGTGTATATATATATGTATGTATGTAAAAGGTGAAATTTAGGGAAAAGTTCATATAAAAAACCTGTATATCTTGTTTTGAGGGCTGAAAATATACCAGCATTAGATTGTTGTTTTAAACTTAGAAGTAGTGGAAATAGTAACTGAGAAATTTTAATAACTGCTGGAGAGGTTTTATGGACTCAGAGAACAGCGGCTCACAAGTTGTCGAGTTCTCCATTCCTCTTTCCAGGGACATTGGCTCTTCTACCCCTGTACCGACGTCATCTTCATACTTGTTACAGCACTTACCTTTGTCTTATAATTTTATTTGCTTACAATCATCTCCCTCCCCAACCTCTAAAATCCTAGGACAGGGCCATTGCCAGTGTCTTGATTCTGAGATCTGTTCATATGCGTGATGTGAACGGGACCTGGTGGCAGACACTCAATAAAGGTTTGATGGCTGAACTGCCTCATTTTATAAAGGCTAAAATGAAGACATGGTTTTGTTTGTTTAAAAAAATTGTTAATACTATGAGAGTTGGTAAAGTAGAATAGTTAACTACTCACAAGAGTGAAGTACACTAGTTACTGTCAGAATGGCAGCCATTAAAAAAATTTTTTTTTGATTGTCAGCTATCACCTACTTTTACTTTCTGGAGTTCTTTGTAGAGAAGGGTGTGGGCTTCTTCTCCAGGACAAAGAGGCAAGGTGTTAGGTGCTTGGAAAGAGGAGGGAAGTTTGGTGGCACCTGGGGTGTAGGAGAAGCCATGACCATCTTAAAAATATATATTTTTTTACTGTATTAAATGTATTAAAGCACTGCATTTTTCTGCAGAAAATAACAGCAGCCTCGAAGCAGACAGCCAGTTTAAGCCTTCACCTCGACCAAGGAGCATGTTGAAAAAGCACAGCCATGGGGAGAAGAAAGATAGCCTAGGAAACAATAAAGAAACTGTCCCACACGAAGATTTAGAGGGACATTCCACACCTTCGTTCCTCCCAAGGCCAAATGGCAGACAACCAGAAGCTGAGAGGAATGCATTCTCTGAAAACCTTGACCCTGAGGTTAGCACTGTTGCTGAATTGTATTTTGATTCCGATTTTTGCATCTGATTATAAGAGAAAGAGAATATTTGCGTACATGCATGTGTGTGTTTGTGTGTGTTGTACACGTTTTCTTCAGCAAATGACAAGGAACTTTAATTTTTAAAATATGTTCTATTGGGTCTAAAACTGCATTGTAAGATAGAGCAAAGATGCAGAATTATTTCGTGTACTGCTAAGAAAGAAGAAAACTGCTAATTAATGCATCCAATATCAGAGAAAGTTAAATGTGAAAAAACAGTGCAGTTCTTTTGAATCTTTGCAACACTTTAATTGCAAGTATATATTTACACATATTTTAATTGTATAATTTATGGCTGGTGTCATTTTATTCATTTGGTTTTAATCTCTCAACAAATGCATATTGAATGGTCACAGCAGTGTCCTATCTTTTTTGGGATACCACAATGGGAGTAGATATGATCCTTCAGTTCATCAGGAGTTTACTGTGTATTGTCATTAGGGAAGAACACTTGGCCTCCTGTATTTAAATTGCACTATGGCTAGGAAACTTCCACCTCACATTTCAGAAGGGATAAGTATGGGCAGAACATTCTTGCTGCACAATCTGCTTAAGCAGATCAGAGAAAACTAAACAGTACCTGGCTAAGCTTCTTTCTTCTGACTCCTCTGTGGTTCAGATGTGAGTAAGAGAGGTGGTACAAAGGGAGACAGAGAAAGTCCTTTGTATCACAGCTAAATGAATGGATCTCTCCAATTCAGACCAGAAGTGTGATTACAGTAGGTTTCTTATTCCACTCGTGTCCTGTAGGTTAGCTTTACCAGTAAGGCTGGCAATTTGATATAAGCCTTTCTAACTTTAGTGTGGTATGTCCTAATTTGTTATAAAAATCTGGAGAAGAGATGGGCTTATCAAAGCCAAACAGTTATTGTATATTGAATAAGATCATCTGACCAAGTGGATATTATGGTAGTTCACGGTAGCTGTTACAACAAATTGCCACAAATTAGACTTAAAACAACAGAAGTTTTTTTTTTTTTTCAGTTCTGGAGGTCAGAAGTCCAAAATCGAAGTGTGGGTAGGGTCATATTCTCTCTGAAGGCTCTAGAGAGAAATCCTTCCTTGCTCCTTCCAGCTTCTGGTGGTTGTCAGGAATCTCTGGTGGGCCTTGGCTGTCAGCTGCATCACTCTAATCCCTGTCTCCATCATCACATGGCCTCTTCCCCTTGGTCTCTGTGTCTCTCCTCACTTTCCTCTAAAAAAAGACACCAGTCATTTGACTTAGGGTCCACCCTAGTCTAGTATATCCTCATCTTAATTAATTCCATCTGAGATTCAGGATAGACATAAATTTTGAGGGACATTATTCAGACTGGTAGTGATGCCTAACTAAATCCTCTTTGTGATGCATGTTATGTCCCTTGATTAAAGAAAAAAGTATTCCTAAAGTTTTTAAAGTAACATTATATAATGACAAGAAGTTTAATTGAAAAATATCTACTCATAATCCCACCACTTAATAACAACAATGTTCATTATTCTTATTCCCTTTGGGGCTATTTTTCCTATACTTATTTTATCATATTTGTCATCTTAACATTCATAATGTTTTGTATTATGCTTTTTTTTTTTTTTAAATCTCTTAGCACTGAGCTCATGAAGTGTTTCTGTGTTGCTAGGTGATCTTGAGACTACATTCACCTTAATGATGGTAACATAGCCCATAATGTAGATTTATTATTTTATTGTTGGGCATATGAAATACTTTTGTTTTTAATAATCTAAAACTTTCTTATTCCTGATTAAAAAATTTTCCTGAGCGTGCTGTGAATCTTCTTTAAGCCCGCCTTTTCAGGGATTTCCATTAATTTTTTGTCAACCTTTCTTTCTCCTATATCCATTATCTTTGCTTCTGGAAAGGTCTGTTATCATCCACATTCAACTATGCTTATGTCTCTTAAACTATGTATGGATTCTTATGACACTGCACCTCTCTCTACTGCCTTACTTTCCTTCGAGTGTCACAGCTGGATATGGAAAGGTGACTCTTTCTATTTTGCTGCAGCCTCACTTCCTACGTTTCCTTCATGTGTGTGTTTGTATGATGATACATATCTATACTTTTCTTTTAAATCAACTCAGTATTCCTGGGGTAAAATCTGGTCGATCATAGTAGGTTATTTTAGTGTGAGATTTTATTTCTTAATATTTTGTTAAGACTTCTGCATCTGTATTTATGGAGGCAGACTATAATTTTTTCCTTATAATGTTATTGTCAGGCATGGGTATCACATGAATTGGGGACTGTCTCTTTCTTTTTGTTTTCTAAAATTTGGTATGAAACCAAAAATTTGGTATCATTTTTCCCAGAATTGGGAGACTTCACCAGCAAAATTATCTGGGCCTAGAATTTTCTTTGTGAAGAGGTCTTTGATACTAAATTTGATTTTTTTCCTTTATTGGATAGATACTTTGGTATTCACATTTGCTACTTCATCAGTTTAGTAATTTTTGTCTGTTTAGAAATTTGACCACTTTTTCTGAGATGCTGTATTTATAAAGTTGTTTGTGATATTCCCTTATGCTTTTGATGGCAATAAAATTATCATGACATTCCATCTTCCATCTCTAATGTATAGTTTGTGTTTTCTGTCTTTTTTGTTAAATTTTGAAAGGCATTGCTCAGTTTTGTTAAAACTTTTCTAAGAACCAATGTTGACTTAGTTTTCTCTATTGTTTGCATCCAGTTTCACTGATTTTTATTCTTTATTATTTCTTTCTTTTATTTTCTTTGGGTTTAATTTGCTTATCTTTAAGTTAGAAAATGTGTCCCTTCATTTTAAGCTTTTCATCCTTTCTATCAAAACTTTTAAAAACTATGAATTTTCCTCTAACACTTGATTAACAGCACCCATTTTTGATGACATTTATTTTCATTATCAGACTTCCCTGGTGGCTCAGATGGTAAAAGCATCCGCATACAATGCGGGAGACCTGGGTTCAATCCCTGAGTTGGGAAGATGCCCTGGAGAAGGAAATGGCAACCCACTCCAGTACTGTTGCCTGGAGAATCCCATGGATGGAGTAGCCTGCTACTCCGTCCATGGGGTTGCAAAGAGTCAGACACGACTGAGCAACTTCACTTTCATTTTCATTATCATTCCTTTAAATATGTTTTCTAATTTTCCTTGTGATCTCTGTTTTGACCAAATGGTTATTTTATGGTGAATGATTTTAAACTTTTAGTCTTAGACTTTTAAAGAACTAAAAGGGTAGAATAAACATTTGTAGTTTTCTTAGATTTATATGCCATTTCTAAGGATCCTCATTTCTTCCTTTAGATTCATATTCCTTCTAATGTTATTTCCCTTCAATCTTAAGAACTTATTTTTATTTTTCTTGTAATATAGATTTGCCAGTGACAGGTTTGCTCAGTCTTTACTTATCTAAAAAAATTCACTTCATCTTCATTTTTGAAGGATGACTTAGCTGAATATGTACTTGGCTGACAGTTCTCTTCTGCTACCTCCAGCTCTTTATAGGTTTCCATTTTTCCTGACCTCTATGATTTCTGTTAGAAAATCAGCAGAAATTTATCTTGTTGTACTCATTATATAACATTTTGGGGTTTTTTTCTGACAGCTTTCAGAATTTTTCAAGACTTTATCTTTTTTCTTTGAATTACAATAATTTGACTACAAGGTACATAGGTGTAGTTTTTCTTTATATTTATCCTGCTTGGGTTTTGTTGAGGTTTCAGGATCTGTAAACTGATATCTTCCATGAAAATGAGAAGTTAATTTTTTTTCTGTTTTTCTTTTCTCTTGTTTGTAATCTAGTGTATTGAAATTTTTAATATGTCTCACTGATCTCTCATGATCATGTTCATGTTTCTTCAGTCTTTTTACCCTTTGTTTTCTTCAGTTTCTGTCTTCAGAGACTTTGAGTTCACTGCTTTTTTCTACCATATCTGATCTGCTGTTAAGTCTATCCAGTAATTTTTTTTTTTTCAGTACTGTTCAACTCTGGAATTTCCATTTTTTGTTGTTGTTGTTGTTGTATTTTCTGTATCTAACAAGATACCCATTTGTTCCACCACTGTGTATATATTTTTCCTCCTAAATGCTTGAAGATATTTATGAAACCTACTTTAAAGTTCTTATTTGCCAATTGCAATATCTGGGTCATCGCTGGGTTGGTTACTATAGACTATTTTTGTTGTTTGTATTCATAGTATAAGTCACTATTTTCTGTTACTTAATATTTTGATTGAATACTGAATATTATGGATGATAAGTTGTAGACATTTTAGATTCTATTATGTTTCTCTAAACATGTGTTCTATCATACTGATTTTATGGCCAGACTCAAATTTCCAACTCTGTCTCCCTTGCCATGGACATTGACTAAAACTTCTGCTTAGTTTTTTTACTTTCTAGCTACTACAGTTTTACAGGGCCCTCTGAGGTCTTTTCCATGCCATGCATAGTTGAACCAAAGGTTTGAGGTGGATTTTATATGCAGATTTTGGGGTTCTTGCCCTCTGCAGCTCTTCTCCAAATTTATTGGCTGATCATCTATTCCTAAATTCTATTCTCTGACTCCTCAAGCAAATCTGGTAGGGTTGCAGCCTACTACTACTAGAGCTACACTGTTGGGGAAATTTTCTCAGGAGAAAAGCTACTAACTTGCAAATCTCCTTGGGTGAAGCTTCATCCCTTAGGGTAGACTCCGGTGTTTTAGCACTTCTGCCATCTTCCCAGATGGTTTCTATTGCTTTTGACATTAAATATATTGGAAAAAAATAAAAAACTTTATACAACAAAAATCAAACTTCTTATAGTATCATCACCCTTAGACTAGAGTATTATCCTATAAAACGATGTTTCATATACGAACACAAATATAATTACTTCATTTCATATACTGCTACTGCTAAGTCACTTCAGTCGTGTCCAACTCTGTGTGACCCCATAGACGTCAGCCCACCAGGCTATCCTGCCCCTGGAATTCTCCAGGCAAGAACACTGGAGTGGGTTGCCATTTCCTTCTCCAATGCATAAAAGTGAAAAAGTGAAAGTGAAGTCACTCAGTCGTGTCCGACTCTTAGCGACCCCATGGACTGCAGCCTACCAGGCTCCTCCATCCATGGGATTTTCCAGCCAAGAGTGCTGGAGTGGGGTGCCATTGCCTTCTTCATTTCATATATAATTATTTTATTTCAGATACAGCAATTTTGAGCAAAACTAAAGTGCATGAAATCTATGTACTTTTTAATCTAAAATATTTGGAATAGCTACTTGGTTTTTGGGCTTCCCAGGTGGCACTAGTGGTAAAGAACCCACCTGCCAATGTGGGAGATAAAAGAGACATGAGTTCTATCCCTGGGTCGGGAAGATTCCCTGGAGGAGGAAATGGCAACCCCACTCCAATATTCTTGCCTGGAGAATGCCATGGACAGAGGAGCCTGGTGAGCTACAGTCCATAGAGTCACGAAGAGTCGGACATGACTGAATCAACAACACACACACATATGCACTTGGTTTTATGAATTGCTTTTGTTTGAACAACTATTAATATTTGTTTCAAACCCTGGTGGCTCAGACGGTAAAGTGTCTGCCTGCAATGTGGGAGACCCAGGTTCGATTCCTGAGTCGGGAAGATCCCCTGGAGAAGGAAATGGCAATCCACTCCAGCACTCTTGCCTGGAAAAATCTCATGGATGGAGGAACCTGATAGGCTACAGTCCATGGGGTCGCAAAGAGTCGGACACGACTGAGCGACTTCACTTTCAAGGGTTTTTGACCTACGATCTTTATGCTTTCTTAGGAAGTATATGGAGAAGGAAATGGCAACGCACTCCAGTGTTCTTGACTGGAGAATCCCAGGAAGGGCGGAGCCTGTTGGGCTGCAGTCTGTGGGGTCGCACAGAGTCGGACACGACTGAAGCGACTTAGCAGCAGCAGCAGCAGGAAGTATATACTTAGAGAAAGAGATGTCAAATACTTAAGTATTTCTGGGATTTGATTCTAGAGCAGCAGTAGTTTTGAAAATTGCTAAAAGTGGATTTAGAAGTTTCAGTTAAAGAACTGAACTAGCTCTTAACTTGAAAGTAAAGTGTATTATAACCTCCTTTGACTTAACCCTTATGGTGTTTCAGTAGAAAACTAATAATGCATATTTCAGATTTATGATGTAGTCTTACTACTGCTATTGCCCTCCACAAATCTTGAGAAGTAAACTTACATAGTTTCTTTAAATAGGATCCATGGTTAACAAGTATACCATCATCATCTGTTAAAGAAAATCTTAAAGATTCCTTTTCACTAGGATCTGAAGAAAAAGCCTCCATTACAGGTGATTATATTAAAGTATCCTACCTTATTTTATTTGTGAACTTCTGTATTGCTTAGAATGCCATGTAAGTATGCCAAAGGAGTAATACTTCACATAGTTACAGGAACAATATATGTTTATGTTTGCCTGAGTTTTAATCTCAACGATGCAAATTACTAACCTTGTGGTTATAGATGCAGAACTTAATTTCTCAGTGCCTCAATCCACCAAGTTATAATAATCAAACTCATTAGGCTATTGTGAAAATTAAGTGACACTATGCATTTTAGCCACTAACTCAATTCTTGACACAAGTAGAGTATTCACTCAGGGTAAGCTATTATTATGTATTTGTTGCTCCAGTACTCAGCATAATGGTTAGGTGAACTTTTAAATTGAGACTAAGGTGGACTTAAATCCAGGTACAACTACATGAGAAGGTAACTAACCTTTCTGGCCCTATGTATGGATCTTTAAAATGGGCATAAGAGTAGAGTGGTTGTAAGAATTAAATTAATTAGTACATGTAAAGCACATATAACAGGACCGTAGTTAACACACAGTCAGTGTGAGATATGAATAAGTAAACATTCTTTCTTTCCTTAGTCCTATGACATATAAAGGCATAGTTATTTCTAAGGTTGGGATGTATAACTAACATTTATTAAGTGCTTACTATGTAGTATAATTTTTATCATTTTACAGATGAGAAAAACTGAAGTGCAAAGACATTGGGAAATATACCCAAGGTCAGTGATGGAGCCATAATTTGAATCTTTGGCTCCAAAGTCACATTGATTAGCAGAATACATTATTGATACTTTGAATCATGAGTATTGTCCAAATAGGAACATATAATTGGAATTATAAGGTGATATTTTATCTAGCTTACCTCAAAATGAGTTCCCCAAAAATGGCTGTAATGAAAGCCTCAGCATTAAGACTTTGACAGTGAAGATACAGGTTTGGCCAGGTACTAGTAGAACTGAAAGTTGGTGATCAGCACAGAAAGCACTGATTTTCTGTTGTACATTCTAAAGTGTAATAGAATCAAAATAGTAGAAGCAATTCTGTAAAAGCAAAACTGAATCCTCCATGCCAGAGCCTAAGCCTTTCCCTAGAGCACTGAGATGGTGAGGATTAGGCCTTCCTTTCCTGCCCTTTTGTTATCAGAGGCAACACTGCATCTTAGTGGGAGTAAAACTCTGGCAGATGACTTTATTCTCTGTGTGGTAGACTCTTCTAGAATTGCACTGATTCTTGGTTTTCTCTGTATCTGTACAATTTCACAACTGCCATTGCTAGTAACTGTGGTAGCTTAGAGATCTATGCCTTTTGTTCCAGGTAAGAAACACAAGCTTTTAAATAGAATAGATATTGCTATCTCATTTACTTGATTTATACAAGTATTTGTGGCATGTCTATATTTCAAGATGGTTATTCCATTCTGTTTACTTATATGATATTTTTCTAAGGTGTGCCAAATGCTTAATAGGTTTAGTAGCCATTTTCTCTGTTATAGATCACTTTGGAAAAATGTTTATTCAAGTTTAATATGGTTGTTTTCTCCATTTCTATTTTGCAAGAAAGATCAGAGACAGTTTTCATTTAGCAGAAAGCAAATGAATCAGTTATCCACCTCATTAATTCAAAGGGAGATTTAATTCTGTTACTTTGTCACAAAGTAGATCAGAATGAAGAATGCACTGAAAGCCATAATTCCTTGAAATCGACCGAAAATGAAAAGAACTCCTTTTTGATAGACTTTGTTACTACTGCACTTGAGAAACCCCAGGAAAGTCAAGTGACTGTTGGTGATGTTGAAGAAGAAAAGGAGAAAGCTCACCTGATTATGAAGGATGACTTAACAGCTGAAGATACACCACTACTACAACTTCAGAGTATCTTATGTACTGAGTCTTCAAAGGTATTTATATAAAATTATGCCTTCTATACTATACCTTAAAACTCCACATGGGGCTCTTAAATGTTTTATCTCCCATGTTAGGCACTTCTGAATTGTCTGTGTGAGACTCATCTTCTGATGGTGATATCATACTGTCATGTGGTCCTTGCTCAGTGGAATTTTCACTTCAGAGACGTGTTGGAGTGAATACAGTAAAGCCCAACATTTCATTAAAATTTTCAGAGGCATATGATCATAATATTCTTTTAAATGTTTCAGAAATATATACCCAGAAGTGGGTAGATTTCTGTAGGTCTTCACGTTATAAAAATATAGCTCTCTGGAATAATTTCTGAGGGTTTGGAATTAGTAAGAGGTATTCCTTTGGATATCATCTTTAAATACTTTAAAAATTTTAAAAATAAAAATCTTTTAAGAAATATTTATCAGCATCCATACCTATTTAAGTGGAAGGTCAGGTCATTATCAGGAATATTATTATCATTACCTTGGGAACCAGATTTGTGATATGTAGGATTACTTGTCCCTATGCAATATTGCAGGCGTCCTTGGTGACTTAGAGGTCAAGAATCTGCCAATGCGGGGAACACGGGTTCGTCCCTGGGTTGGGAAGATCCCCTGGAGAAGGGAATGGCAACCCACTTCAGTATTTTTGCCTGCAGAATCCCATGAACAGAGAAGCCTACAGTCCATGGGGTCACAAAGAGTTGACAACAAACAGCAATATACTATATTACACTAGAGCACTATACTGTTAAAATTTATGGTGGAGCACTTTTAGTGTCTATTTCTCCTGAGTTTTCTTTATCCAGTTTCTCCTGCAGTTAACTGGTGGATATGTATATTTACTATTGGGGAAAATAACAGTTATCTGAAAACTTGTGGTCAAACAGGACTTTTATAATACAGGCTATTAGATTTTTATTACATTTTAAGGAGAAGGTTCATTAAGCCATATCGCAGATATATTTCCTTAGGAAAAACACTCATGCCAAGTTAGGGATGTGTTTACATTTGTGCTCTCATGTTCGTGCTAATACCCATCTGTCTGTGGAAAGTAGAAAAGTCATTCCTTAAAAGGAAGAATGGTATTCTGGAATTTAAAGACAAGGTTTTAGAAATGTTTAACAGAGGTAATTCTAAATTAGAACAGGTGATTTATATATAGCAAGTAAGATTATAACATGTTTCTTTTGATTGAATCTTTGTCTTTATTCTTACTCGTTACCAAGTGATTTTAAGTCTGAATAATTCCCCTCTAAGGTCTCTTTGTTGGACTCTCATCATGGAATAAAATGCAGGCTTCTCGCCACTGCCTGGAAGTCTCTCGTGGTTCTTTCTGGACCTCATGCTCTTCAGCTCTCCCTGACGCTCACTGTGTCTCAGCATCTTTCACTGGCTTTTGCTTCTCACAGCTATCAAGGTCTCCACAGAGTGTCACATGGCCCTTTTCTTTCCATCATCTGTCTGAGCTCTGATGTTACATTCTCAGGGGCCCTTCCCCGATCACCTGCATTAAAGTAGCTCCTCAACTCCACTCTGTCACTGCCGTTACACCCTACTTTATCACTTTCGTGAGTCATATTATTTATGTGTTTAGTATCAGTGAGTTTCCCTGAAATGTGATATCCTTATTTGTTCCTGATGACCACTATGCTTAACACATAGTAGATGCTCAAAAAACATTGACTTTCTAGCAGCTGGCCTCTAATTATAATTGTGATATATACAGTGAGTAATCTTTTGCTTTTCTATTTAATAGAAAGCAATTCAAGATAGAAATATGAAGAATAAAAAATCAACAAATAATAGAGCATCCAGTGCATCTGGCAGGTAATAAAGTTTTCATTTTCCTTCAGTAATAGGTTTATATTTCAACAAAGCAGGTTTTAGTTTAATTTCTGAAAGTAAATTTCATTTGGTATTCTTAATTTTCTTCTTATGAGAAGAATGAATTAGTTACTTCATAATCAATCCCCCTAGTTGAATATATTCTTTTATAAAAGGGATTGATTAAGGACCCTCTGTGTTCTACATTGCTCATGAGATGGAGTTTCTTTCTCCTATTTTTCCTGAGACAGTAGATATAAAGTAGTAATAAAGCTGAAGTCTATCATTCACCTTCTCTGTTAAGTGTCTTTGTCCAACAACACATGTAAAATTATACTTTAAACTTTGAGGTTCTATGCACTAAGTTGGTTTATTAAAATGATAAGAACTGATCATCATTCACGCTGAATCCTAACTCATAGGTGCTAATCAAAACCTACTGCATCTTTTAAATTATCATTACTCAAATAGAACAGGGGTCAGCAAACTTTTTCAGTGAATTTGCCACTTAGTACATATGGCTGGCCCTATAGGCCATATGGTCTCTGTTGTAATTACTCACATCTGCTATTGTAGCAGGGAGGCCATTGTTGGCATTATGAAAATAATTGAAATAGCTGTGGTGTAATAATTTTATATACCAGAAGAGATTGTGAGCCAGATTTTCCCACTAACCCCAAGTTAGAGGTTATTAGTCTAACTTTATATTTAAGATGGTTTATGTAGCAAAATGGGACTTCTCTGGTGAAGTGAAGTGAAGTGAAGTCGCTCAGTCATGTCCGACTCTTTGCGACCCCATGGACTATAGCCTACCAGGCTTCTCTGTCCATGGGATTTTCCAGGTAAGAATACTGTAGTGGGTTGCCATTTCCTTCTCCAGGGGAACTTCCCGACCCAGGCTGCATGGTAGGACCTTAATAATAATTTATCCCTAGCAGAGCAGTAAAGAATCTGCCTGCCAATGCAGGAGAAGGGGTTTGATCCTTGGTTCAGGAAGATTCCCTGGAGAAGGAAGTGGCAACCACTCCAGTATTCTTGCCTGGGAAATCCCATGAACAGAGGAGCCTGGCGGGCCACAGTCCGTGGGATTGCAGAGTTGAACATGACTTAGTGACTAAACAACAGTAGCAGCAGCAGCAGCAATGTAGCAAAATAATACAAGAAACTATTAAAACCGACTTATTGTTTTTTCCCATGTAACTTGAGTCCATGTTTTTTAAAAAAATGTTTTAATTATAAATAACCTAAAAAGAAAAATTACTTTGAAACTATATATAAATTAAAATAATAAAATTTAAACTATATTGAAAGGGTCTTTGTGTACTAATAAAATACCACATCATTTTCAAAGTAATTATAAATTATTAAATTATAATGTAGTTTTTAGATATAGTAGTTTCAAAATCTAATGAATCTTTCTTCTACCATTGTAATTGTAATAGTTTGTCTTGATTCATTTGGGTCTTTTCAGATTAATGACCTCTGAGTTCTTAAAGAAGCCTAGTTCTCTAAGGAGGATTCCGTCGACAGCTTCAGCTTCTCACTATTTAGGGACTTTGAGAGTCTTGGACCAAAAGCCCTCACAGAAACAGAACACAGAACCTGACAGAGCAGATAACCTAAGGGCAACTGTTTATCAGGTAAAAAGGAAAATATATATTCTTTTAAAATTAGAATTAATCACATAAGATTTTTTTATCAGGGAGTAGAATGAACCTGTCAGAAATGATGATTTATTAACTCATTTCCTTTATAATACCTGAGCAATCCAAATCTCCTCCCAAGTTTGCTTGTGTGTGTGTGTTAGTTGTTCAGTTGTGTTCGACTTTTTGTGACCCCCATGAACTGTAGCCTGCCAAGTGTCTCTGTCCATGGAATTCTCCAGGCAAGAATACTAGGGTGAGTTGCCATTCTCTTCTCCAGGGGATCTTCCCAACCCAGGAAATGAACCCAGATCTCCCTTATTGCAGGCAGATTCTTTACCATCTGAGCCACCAGGGCTACTTTAAACTTTGCTTAACTGATCATAATTGTAAAGAAAGAGAATTTGCCATAGCAACTGATAAAAATATAACAAAAGCAAAATATAGTTAAGGTATATCTATGTTTTTATACTTTTTCAACTTAAAGTTTATATTGTTACGAACAAAAGTGTTTTAATATTTTTTTCTTCCCTGAGACTTTTTGTATTTGAGTTAAACTTACCTAGAAAAAAGCTTTTCTAATTTTTCAAAAATTCAAACAGATGTCTCTTTTGGTCTTATTTGTTATATAAAATACAAATTGAAATTTTATTTTAATATGTATTTTAAATGCATAGAAATATGAAAATAGAAAATTGTCCATGTGAATTTCAGAGAAAATGGTAATATATTCAGTCATCATAGTCAGTCTTTGAAATCTGTTCCTAGTACTGAGAAAGATAACATAGATATGATTTTCTTAATTCTTGTTCCTTGTTATATATTAGAATATTATCAGAAAAAGAGGAATGATATTAGCACATATAAAGTTTGTAAGGTTTATGTTTTAGTTTTTTTAAGTTTTAATTATATATTTCAGAAATAAACAAGAATTCTAATTTATTTGCAAAACTTTGCATAATATATAGCCTTTTTCTTCTTCTCACAGGAGTGGTTAGAAAAGAAAAATATTTATTTACATGAAATGCACAGAATTAAAAGAATCGAAAGTGAAAACTTAAGGATTCAAAATGAACAGGTATTCTGAAATATAGAAATGAAAAATATTCTGGATTTTTAAGTCAATAAAATAGTCTCGAATGCTTAATATTTTTAAATCACCTGTTTTTTAAATTGTGAAATAAATTATATATAAAAGAAATGATTTCTGATTTTATTCCTCTAGTCCTTTATACATTTTTAGTTGATGTAACTGGTTTACATGAAAACAAAGATACACAAATTTTCTTATATGTGTGCAATAGCTTTGGCACTATTGATTATGAATATTTTTTTTCTTGTGACCATGTACCTATTTCATTCTTAAACATTGACTTCAGTATTACAACTTAGCCAAGAATATAAAGGGTCTTCAGACATTAACCTTCAGTTGTCCTCTGTTCTTGATTTATGGACCTAACATTCTACGTTCCTATGCAATATTGCTCTTTACAGCATCGGACCTTGCTTCTATTACCAGACACATCTACAACTGGGTATTGTTTTTGCTTTGGCTCCATCCCTTCATTCTTCCTGGAGTTATTTCTCCACTGATTTCCAGTAGCATATTGGGTACCTACTGACCTGGGGAGTTCCTCTTTCAGTAGCCTATCATTTGCCTTTTCATACTGTTAATGGGGTTCTCAAGGCAAGAACACTGAAGTGGCTTGCCATTCCCTTCTCCAGTGGACCACATTCTGTCAGACCTCTCCACCATGACCTGCCCTTCTTGGGTGGCCCCACACGCCATGGCTTAGTTTCATTGAGTTAGATAAGGCTGTGGTCCTAGTGTGATTAGATTGACTAGTTTTCTGTGATTATGGTCTCAGTGTGTCTCTCCTCTGATGTCTTTTTGCAATACCTACAGTCTTACTTGGATTTCTCTTACCTTGGACGTGGGGTATCTCTTCACAGCTGCTCCAGCAAAGTGCAGCCACTGCTCCTTACCTTGGACAAGGGGTATCTCCTCACAGCCGCCCCTCCTGACCTTGAACGTGAAGTAGCTCCTCTTGGCCCTCCTGCGCCACCGCAGCCACCTCTCCTTGGATGTGGGGTAGCTCCTCCCGGCCACCGCCCCTGACCTTGGACTTGGGGTAGCTCCTCTCAGCAGTTGCCGCGCCGTCACAGCCTGGCACTCTCAGCCGCCACCCCTGACCTCGGATATGGGGTAGCTCCTCTTGGCCCCCACCCCTGACCTTGAGCAAGGGGTAGCTCCTCTTGGCCAGGCTTTTGCGTGGTCTCTCACAGCTGAAGTGCAGAACATTTCATGCAAAGATGTGCTCGATAAAGGACAGAAATGGTATGGACCTAACAGAAGCAGAAGATATTAAGAAGAGGTGGCAAGAATACACAGAAGAACTGTGCAAAAAAGGTCTTCACGACCCAGATAATCACGATGGTGTGATCAGTCACCTACAGCCAGACATCCTGGAATGTGAAGTCAAGTGGGCCTTAGAAAGCATCACTATGAACAAAGCTAGTGGAGGTGATGGAATTCCAGTTGAGCTATTCCAAATCCTGAAAGATGATGCTGTGAAAGTGCTACACTCAATATGCCAGCAAATTTGGAAAACTCAGCAATGGCCACAGGACTGGAAAAGGTCAGTTTTCATTCCAATCCCAAAGAAAGGCAATGCCAAAGAATGCTCGAAACACCACACAATTGCACTCATCTCACACGCTAGTAAAGTAATGCTCAAAATTCTCCAAGCCAGGCTTAAAGCTCAACATTCAGAAAACAAAGATCATTGCATCTAGTCCTATCACTTCATGGGAAACAGATGGGGAAACAGTGGAAACAGTGTCAAACTTTATTTTTTGGGCTCCAAAATCACTGCAGATGGTGATTGCAGCCATGAAATTAAAAGACGCTTACTCCTTGGAAGAAAAGTTATGACCAACATAGATAGCATATTCAAAAGCAGAGACATTACTTTGCCAACAAAGGTCCATCTAGTCAAGGCTATGGTTTTTCCTGTGGTCATGTATGGATGTGAGAGTTGGACTATAAAAAAAGCTGAGCGCTGAAGAATTGATGCTTTTGAACTGTGGTGTTGGAGAAGACTCCTGAGAGTCCCTTGGGCTGCAAAGAGATCCAACCAGTCCATCCTAAAGGATATCAGTCCTGGGTGTTCATTGGAAGGACTGATGCTGAAGCTGAAACTCCAGTACTTTGGCCACCTCATGCGAAGAGTTGACTCATTGGAAAAGACCCTGATGCTGGGAGGGATTGGGGGCAGGAGGAAAAGGGGACGACAGAGGATGAGATGGCTGGATGGCATTACCGACTCAATGGACATGAGTTTGGGTGAATTCTGGGAGTTGGTGATGGACAGGGAGGCCTGGCATGCTGCTATTCATGGGTTGGACATGACTGAGCGACTGAACTGAACTGAACTGAACTGTCCCCTTTTCTATCTTGAATTTTTTTGTGTCTTTAAGACCAAGCTCTACCTGAGTGATTGCCCCTGTCCTTCCCATTGAATGGATCTGGGCTCTCATTTCAGTCTCACTTGTACTTCACTTCCTGCCTCTAACTCCTGCCCCATAGCCTACAACATGCTCATTTGTTTCTCATCTACTAAAGTAAAACCACTGAAGAAAACAGAACAAAACTAAACAAACCCTTCATTGTGTTTTTCAATACTACCAGGAATAGAAATAACTCTGAGTGGAGCAGCCCTGCAGGGGTGGTGCCTGGACTCTGGGCCATGTTTCAGCTTGATCTGCCACAGTCAGTGCCAGATGCCTCATTTGGTTTTCACAGCTCAGTGAGGGTGGCTATACTTCTCCTTCTAAATTATGTTTTCTCTATAATAAGACTTTATAGCATTTAATCCTAAGCAATATTATAAGGCAAACAGAATATTATGGGATTAGACTGAAGTAAGCAAAGTAATAACATTTTCCAGTCTGGCCCATGTTTTCAACATTTGGGACATGTTTATGCAGTAAGAATTGTATGCTCTGATGTCAGTCAAAACTCAGGGTTAAAGCAAAGACCTGTGGCTTACTGTATGACTTGGCCAATTTATCTTACTTTGACTGTAATTTTAAACTGAAATAGGTTAATAGGTAGTGCAAAGTGCTCATAATGAAATATTACATTAAAAGGAAAATATCAGGGAAGTTACAGGCCAGAGAGGTAAAATTAGTAATTAAAAAATTTTTTTTAAATTACCTCTCTGGCCTGTAACTTCCCTGATATTTTTCTTTTAATGCAATATTTCATTATGAGCACTTTGCAGTACCAATTAACCTATTTCAGTTTACTCTGAAAACATTTGTTCAGTACACTTCCCAAAAAAGGTTCCTTCCCATGCATGGTAGTACATCAATATCTGAGAAGTGCTTAGAAAAGGACATTTTAAAATATAGTGAATAATTCAGATAACATTTTTTAAAAATTAATTTTTCTAAATCATTTAGAATAGATTGCTTTGAAACCTAACTTGATGAACATTAAGGAAAATAAAGACACATACTTATATGTATATCTATCTATATTTGTAAATTTATATTTATTCATACACATATGACTATTATTTTTCCAAAATAGAAAAGAGCTGCTAAGAGAGAAGAAGCCTTAGCATCATTTGAGGCCTGGAAAGCCATGAAAGAAAAGGAAGCAAAGAAAATAGCTGCAAAAAAAAGGCTTGAGGAAAAAAACAAGAAGAAAACTGAAGAAGAAAATGCTATGAGAAAAGGAGAAGCACTGCAAGTATGCAATAGCTTTAATATCTTTCTTAATTTTAAATATTTTAAAATTAGTGATTAACTGTGCTTTTACTATTTTATTATATTCACATTCAATAAGAAGGTAATTCTTAACTTCTTCAGGCTTTTGAAAAATGGAAAGCAAAAAAGATGGAATACCTTAAGGAGAAAAATAAAAAAGAGAAAGAATATGAAAGAGCAAAGAAACAGAAAGAGGAGGAAACTGTTGCTGAGAAAAGAAAAGATAACTTAACTGCTGTTGAAAAATGGTAATCTAAAACAGCAAGTGTTTTGATAGATCTGAAATTAGTAACACTTTAGGTTTTTCTAAAATTCATTTACTTGAATGTTATTAATGTACTCAATCTTATTCCAGAGACACATTAGGGAATCTTTATTATATATTCTCCTTTAACTGGCCAATGTTTTATACTACCCTACATAGGAATGAAAAAAAGGAAGTTTTTTTCAAGGAAAAGGAAAAAGTAAAAATACATGAGAAAAGAAAAGAAGAACAGAAAAGAGCTGAGAAAAAAGAAAAAGATAAACAAGCTCTCGAGGAATATGAAAAATGGCTGGTAGGTGTTCTTTGTTAATGCAGTTGTGTATCTTAAATGTACTTTTTGTGACTTTTCTGTCCCTAATTCCAGTTCTGTTTGTCTCATGACTACTGACTCTTTCTGCCTGGAAGTTGCCTTGTTGAATTCATCCTCTCCTTCTACATATATCATAATTTCTTCAATCTACTCATTTCTATTAATGATTATGTGTGTGCTCAGTGATGTCTGACTCTTTGTGACTCAGTGGACTGTAGCCCACAAGGCTGTTCTGTCCATGGGGTTTTCCAGGCAAGAATCCTGGGGTGGGTTGCCATTCCCTTCTCCATGGGATCTTTCTGGCCCAGGGGTAAAACCCTGGTCTCCCACATCGCAAGCAGATTACCATCTGAGCTCCCTTGGGATCATTAATGATTCTACTATTCCTTAAAGCACTCAGGCTTAAAACTTTAGTGATGATATTGTTGCCCATTTATCCTTTGCAATAATTCTCATATCTAAAATCATAAAAAGCTGACAAGTGTATTACTGAAGCTATACCAGGTTAGTTTATGTAGAACTTGGTCCCAACACACAGTAAAATAGTATTTAATGAGAAAGTTATTTCATTTTTTATTTCCTTTTGATCTTCCTGATGATCTCAAGGAGACGATCTTACTTAAGTGGTTTTTAAATAAAAGAAAGCAAGTGTGAAGATTGGGAGAAATGATAATAAATGACTTTATATTTTTTTGTTTCTTTCAATATACTTATGTTTATACTTGCTTTTCATTGAGGGCAAGCAAAATAACATTTTCTATCTTAAAACATCAGTATAAATATGTATTAATTGATTTTTGAATAAGTTAATACATTTCAGATGAATAAGTATTTTGTATGTTAAGTTGCTTTTGGCATGTCTGACTCTTTGTGACCCCATCAACTGTAGCCTACCAGGCTCCTCTGTCCATGGGATTCTCCAGGCAAGGATGCTGGAGTGGGTTGCCATGCCCTCCTCCACGGGATCTTCATGACTCAGGGATCGAACCCATGTCGCTTTCATCTCCTGCATTGTCGGGCAGGTTCTTTACCACTAGCGCCACCCTGGGAAGCCTGATTGAATACTTTATATTAGTCAAAAAGTGCAAAATTTCTCCACAGGGACTAGGGTCCAATAGGGTTTCTGATTAAAAAATTCATGTATTTTGACATGAATTTTTGAATTCATGTCTATCAGCAAGTTAAAAGTATGTCATTCAGACTTTTTTTTTTTTTTTTTTGCATCATTGCATATTTTTTAATTTTTTGCATTTTTGTATTCTCTGGTTAGGATTGAGGTTGAGCATTTTTCATTTGTATAAGTATTAATTGTATTTATTTTTCCTATAAAGAGTCCATTTTACACTGAACATAAACTGAACATTTTTTCATTGGTCTTCTTCTTATTGATTTCTAGAAGCTTTTATATGTACTAGGGAAATTAGCCTATCATTTCTGATATGAGTTACAAAATTTTTTTCCCATTGCATTATATTGTCAACTTTGCTCATATTATTTACTGAAGAATTTTATTTTATTTTCAGGTATCAAATCTATTAGTCTTTTTCTATGGCTTCTCAATTTTAGGAATAGTTGAAAGGACCTTCTCCAAAATCTGAAGTCAAAGCTCCCATTTTTCTTCTAATAACATTATGATTTTAATATCTTAACATTTTAACATTTGCTCTACTTAGAACTTGTCTTGGTGTATGATGGAAAATATGATTCCATCTTTATTTTTTCCAAATGCATCTTTCATGAAACAACACTGATTTGAGATACTGATTTGAGATACATTAGATCATTCCCATATTTTTGTGTCTGTTTCTTGACTTCCTGTTTCATTGGTCATTCTCACTAGAAATATTCCAGTGCTATACTCTTCCCCTTATCAGGACTTTATATATTTTCATATGTTTGTATTAATCTCCCTTTATAACTTCATTCAAAGTATTTCTGAATATTCTAGGTTTCTTCACATAAAGTTTAGAATCAGTAACTAGAAAAGCACACAGGACCCAAAGCAGGCTATTTAAAGGTAGAATAAAAGATGAAATACCTAGGAATAAACTTAGGAAATGCACAAGACCAGTATGAAGAAAACTTTAGAATACTCCTGAAGTACACAAATGAATATTTGAGAAATTAGAACAAAACTACCGTCGGATAGAAATGGTATTATAATGATATTATAAAAGATGTCAGTTTTTCCCTGAAGTAATTTGCAAATTTAATGTAATCCTAATAAAAATACCAACAGAATTTATTCTCATGTATGTGTTGACTAATACTGCTATAATGCTAAATCTATGCAGAGAAATAGTAATAAAATAAGGCAATCAAAATTGTTTCAGTGGTTTGAATGAGAATAGTAATGTTCTATGATACTTTCTTAGACTGAACTTTTAATGCTGTATTATTTAAGCTTTGTTCTGAGAAAAATTAAAAATTTTCTTATATTAAGGAGATGCATGCTAATTCTACTAGTATCTCTAAGAGTAGTTCATATGTGCTCAATTTGTTCATTCATGCTGGATTCTTCGGACTTGTAGCCTACCAGGCTCCTTTGTCTGCAGGATTCTTCAAGAATACTAAAGTGGGATCTTCCCAACAACCCAGGGATCAAATTCGTTTCTCTTACTTCTACTGCATTATCAGGAAGGTTCTTTACCACTAGCACCACCTGGGAAGCCCTTTAGAGTAGTGACTGAATATAAATGTCTCACTTTTCAGTTTTATTTTCACATTGTCTCAAAAATTTGATAGAATTTGCCAAATGACTAAGTCATACATGACTAATGTAAAATACTAAGTTAGGTACATTAAGTTTTATTATAATGTTTAGTCACTTTCTCATTCTAATCAATCCTGTGGAGAAGAAAAACTCATCAAAGACATAAGACAAAATAACTTGTTTTGATGTACAGTATATCCCTATAATACCCAATGAACAGTATGAAAAGGCAAAATGATAGGATACTGAAAGAGGAACTCCCCACGTCAGTAGGTGCCCAATATGCTACTGGAGATCAATGGAGAAATAACTCCAGAAAGAATGAAGGGATGGAGCCAAAGCAAAAACAATACCCATTTGTGGATGTGACTGGTGATAGAAGCAAGGTCCGATGCTGTAAAAGGCAATATTGCATAGGAACTGGGAATGTCAGGTCCATGAATCAAGGCAAATTGGAAGTGGCCAAACAAGAGATGGCAAGAGTGAAGGTCGACATTCTAGGAATCAGCAAACTAAAATGGACTGGAATGGGTGAATTTAACTCAGATGACCATTATATCTACTACTGTGGGCAGGAATCCCTCAGAAGAAATGGAGCAGCCATCATGGTCAACAAAAGAGTCTGAAATGCAGTACTTGGATGCAATCTCAAAAATGACAGAATGATCTCTGTTCGTTTCCAAGGCAAACCATTCAATATCACAGTAATCCAAGTCTATCCCCAACCAGTAACGCTGAAGAAGCTGAAGTTGAATGGTTCTATGAAGAACTACAAGACCTTTTAGAACTAACACCCAAAAAAGATGTCCTTTTCATTATAGGGGACTGGAATGCAAAAGTAGGAAGTCAAGAAACACCTGGAGTAACAGGCAGATTTGGCCTTGGAATACAGAATGAAGCAGGGCAAAGACTAATAGAGTTTTGCCAAGAAAATGAACTGGTCATAGCAAACACCCTCTTCTAAGAACACAAGTGAAGACTCTACACATGGACATCACCAGATGGTCAACACTGAAATCAGGTTGATTATATTCTTTGAAGCCAAAGATGGAGAAGCTCTATACAGTCAACAAAAACAAGACCAGGAGCTGACTGTGGCTCAGACCATGAACTCCTTATTGCCAAATTCAGAATGAAATTGAGGAAAATAGGGAAAACCACTAGACCATTCAGGTATGATAATACAGTGGAAGTGAGAAATAGATTTAAGGGCCTGGATCTGATAGATAGACTGCCTGATGAACTATGGAATGAGGTTTGTGACATTGTACAGGAGACAGGGATCAAGACCATCCCCATGGAAAAGAAATGCAAAAAAGCAAAATGGCTGTCTGGGGAGACCTTACAAATAGCTGTGAAAAGAAGAGAAGTGAAAAGCAAAGGAGAAAAGGAAAGATATAAGCATCTGAATGCAGAGTTCCAAAGAATAGCAAGAAGAGATAAGAAAGCCTTCCTCAGCGATCAATGCAAAGAAATAGAGGAAAACAACAGAATGGGAAAGACTAGAGATCTCTTCAAGAAAATTAGAGATACCAAGGGAACATTTCATGCAAAGATGGGCTCGATAAAGGACAGAAATGGTATGGACCTAACAGAAGCAGAAGATATTAAGAAGAGGTAGCAAGAATACACAGAAGAACTGTACAAAAAAGGTCTTCACGACCCAGATAATTACGATGGTGTGATCAGTCACCTAGAGCCAGACATCCTGGAATGTGAAGTCAAGTGGACCTTAAAAAGCATCACTATGAACAAAGCTAGTGGAGGTGATGGAATTCCAGTTGAGCTATTTCAAATCCTGAAAGATGATGCTGTGAACGTGCTGCACTCAATATGCCAGCAAATTTGGAAAACTCAGCAGTGGCCACAGGACTGGAAAAGGTCAGTTTTCATTCCAATCCTGAAAAAGGCAATGCCAAAGAATGCTCAAACTACCGCACAATTGCACTCATCTCACACGCTAGTAAAATAATGCTCAAAATTCTCCAACCAGGCTTCAGCAATATGTGAACTGTGAACTTCCTGATGTTCAAGCTGGTTTTAGAAAACGCAGAGGAACCAGACATCAAATTGCCAACATCTGCTGAATCATGGAAAAAGCAAGAGAGTTCCAGAAAAACATCTATTTCTGCTTTATTGACTATGCCAAAGCCTTTGACTGTGTAGATCACAATAAACTGTGGAAAATTCTGAAAGAGATGGGAATACCAGACCGCCTGACCTGCCTCTTGAGAAATCTGTAGGCAGGTCAGGAAGCAACAGAACTGGACATGGAACAACAGACTGGTTCCAAATAGGAAAAGGAATACGTCAAGGCTGTATATTGTCACCCTGCTTATTTAACTTCTATGTAGATTACATCATGAGAAACGCTGGACTGGAAGAAACACACGCTGGAATCAAGATTGTCAGGAGAAATCTCAATAACCTCAGATATGCAGATGACACCACCCTTATGGCAGAAAGTGAAGAGGAACTCAAAAGCCTCTTGATGAAAGTGAAAAGTGGAGAGTGAAAAAGTTGCCTTAAAGCTCAACATTCAGAAAACAAAGATCATGGCATCCGGTCCCATCACTTCATGGGAAATAGATAGGGAAACAGTGTCAGACTTTATTTTTGGGGGCTCTAAAATCACTACAGATGGTCACTGCAGCCATGAAATTAAAGACGCTTACTCGTTGGAAGGAAAGTTATGTCCAACCTAGATAGCATATTCAAAAGCAGAGACATCACTTTGCCAACAAAGGTTCGTCTAGTCAAGGCTATGGTTTTTCCTGTGGTCATGTATGGATGTGAGAGTTGGACTGTGAAGAAGGCTGAGCGCCAAAGAATTGATGCTTTTGAACTGTGGTGTTGCAGAAGAGAGTCCCTTGAGACTCCCTTGGACTGCAAGGAGATCCAACCAGTCCATTCTGAAGATCAGCCCTGGGATTTCTTTGGAAGGAATGATGCTAAAGCTGAAACTCCAGTACTTTGGCCACCTCACGTGAAGAGTTGACTCATTGGAAAAGACTCTGATGCTGGGAGGGATTGGGGGCAGGAGAAGCAGGGGATGACAGAGAATGAAATGGCTGGATGGCGTCACTGACTCGATGGACATGAGTCTGGGTGAACTCCAGGAGTTTGTGATGGACAGGGAGGCCCAGCGTGCTGTGATTCATGGGGTCGCAAAGAGTCGGACATGACTGAGCAACTGAACTCAACTGAACTGAATTGAACATATCAAAATTTTGATGTACAACCTAGCTTGTGGAGTGAGCATTTGATGGCTCACTGTTTTAGGTGAAAATTGTAGTCAAAGATCAAGTAAGATGCTTCATGCTGGTTCCCATATTAATTGATGTGCTTAGTGTGTCCTTAGTTGCTCAGTCATGCCCGACTCTTTGTGACCACATGGACTGCAGCCAGCCAGGCTCCTCTGTCCACAGAGATTCTCCTGGCAAGAATACTGGAGTAGGTTGCCATGCCCTCCTGCAGGGGATCTTCCCAACCCAGGGATAAAACCCAGGTCTCCCACACTGTGGATTATTTACCATCTGAAAAACCAGGGAATTCCATATTAATTCATCAGTTCAGTTCAGTTCAGTCTCTCAGTCGTGTCCAACTCTTTCTGACCCCCTGAATTGCAGCACGCCATCACCAACCCCCGGAGTTAACTCAGACTCACGTCCATTGAGTTGGTGATGCCATCTAGCCATCTCATCCTCTGTCGTCCCCTTCTCCTCCTGCCCGCAGTCCCTCCTAGCATCAGGGTCTTTTCCAGTGAGTCAACTCTTCACATGAGGTGGCCAAAGTATTGGAGTTCATTACCTTTAATAAAACAATAAAGCAAAAGATTCATTCTCCAACAAACAACGACAGAAGAATTTTAACAAGCCTCTTTTAATTATTACTCGAGATAACATCAGTTTATCTTAATTGATATTAAGGTTGATACTTAATTGCCCTTTTCCTGCCCTGACTTTTTAGCATCTGCTGGTAAACTCAAAGTTGCTTCAAGTTCCTCTTCCTCCCCATGTTAAATGGAATGGATAAAGAGGTTGGTTTAGTCAGTTTCTAAGAACACAGCATGGTCACTGTTTTTCCCTCACCTAGCTAAGTGGGCCTCCCACTCTCTAAAGTATTAAGATGATTGACAGTGGTCCAATTACACCTTTTATTTTCTCAATTAGTATTCTGAAAGGAGATTCTTTACTAGGAGTAGGAAGGATGCAAACATTCTCATGAGGAAGAGCAAAATGTTAAAACAAAAATAAGTCTCTTTTTTTCACTTCTTTTGTTGTATGTGAATAATTGCATGCTAATGGACCCTTGTATTAACATATTCTTCTTGTGACATTTTCAATTCCTTTTATGTACTGATAAAAGAAGCATCAGTTCAGTTCAGTTCAGTTCAGTCGCTCAGTTGTGTCTGACTCTTTGTGACCTCATGAATCACAGCACGCCAGGCCTCCCTGTCCATCACCAACTCCCGGAATTCACCCAAACTCATGTCCATCGAGTCAGTGATGCCATCCAGCCATCTCATCCTCTATCGTCCTCTTCTCCTCCTGCCCCCAATCCTTCCCAGAATCAGGGTCTTTTCCAATGAGTCAACTCTTCACGTGAGGTGGTCAGAGTATTGGAGTTTCAGCTTCAGCATCAGTCCTTCAATGAACACCCAAGACTGATCTCCTTCAGAATGGACTGGTTGGATCTCCTTGCAGTCCAAGGGACTTGCAAGAGTCTTCTGCAACACCATGGTTCAAAAGCATCAATTCTTCAGCGCTCAGCTTTCTTCACAGTCCAACTCTCACATCCATACATGACCACTGGAAAAACCACAGCCTTGACTAGACGGACCTTTGGTGGCAAAGTAATGTCTCTGCTTTTTAATATGCTATCTAGCTTGGGTATAACTTTCCTTTCATGGAATAAGCATCTTTTAGTTTCATGGCTGCAAAGAAGCATAGACAACTAATAATTTACCAAACTGCCACTCCTCCCAAGCCATTCAGCAGAGATTGTCAAAGGGTTCCCTGATACCACTGCTCTTTGGAATACAAGGAAACTGCTTTATAGTTTTAGCATAGACTTAAAGAAACAGATAGTCAAGGCTGCAGGATGAAAATACCAAATGCTATTAACATTTCAGCTATTCCTATATCACTGTTTGGATTTTATATTAATTCTCAAATTCACAGTCATTTCTTGGAAGAGAGTATAGCAGGGAAACCAAATGGTTCTAAAATTCACCTGATATAATAAAAATGTGAGACTATGGAAGATAAATTTTCAAAATAATGTGAAACAGGATTATATCAGTCACACAATGAACTTACCATTTCACTCACCTATGAATCCACATTCTTCTACCTTCCTGGATTATTCCCATCAAGTCTCAGTATATATAATCTTAAATAAAAATAAACTTTTTAAATTCTTCATTTCTCTCCAGCTATAATTCCATATTTCATTACTCTTTTTTATAGCTAAACTTCTGGAAAGTTTGTTTATACTTCCTTAGTTCTTCATATTCTTTCCATCCTTAATAAACTCCAATCTTAACCCTTTCCCAGAACTCCATTTTGAGAGTTATGATTTTGCCAGACCATTTAACCTATAGGATGTATTCTTTTCTGCCCCATATCCTAGACCTCTGGGCATTCTGCATACTCAATTTCTCCTTCCATTTATAACTGTCTCCTCCTCTGTTGCCCTGGTCCCCCGTTTACCTCTCAACTCTCTGTCTACCTTCTCCAAATCACCAGTTGACAGCTCTTTTTTTTTTTTTTTTAACTTGTGTTCTAAATGTTACAATGACCTGCCACAGTAGATAGAAGATCTTACACATTCACCGTGTCATTCTCATTGGGGACCCTCTCCCATCCCTGCCAGGCTGTGTTCACACTGGCACTCTATTCACCCATCTTCTCCTTGTGTGAGAGTCTCATGCAGATGCCTCTCCTCAGTGCACGTCACCAGTGTCTCCTCTTACCCATCACATCTCACTGAAAGCGAATGCCTGCATCCACTTTTCTTTGAAAGTAAGAATTTCCTTTTATTTTTTTTATCAGTCACAACAGCTTATTTATAAATTTCATAAAATTTCACACAATTTGGAATTATCTGTTGTTTATGTACTTGTTTATTAACCATCTATTTTGAAAATTCCCTAATGGACAGGGACAGTAATTTATGTGTTTCGATTTTATAATCACTTCATGCATGGCTTCTTGTATACTACTTGACCATGGTAAAGTCTTGGTGCTTAACAGAATGAAAGAGCATACAGTAGCCAAGAAATTAAAAGATGGTTGCTCCTTGAAAGAAAAATTATGACAAACCTAGAGAGCATATTAAAAAGCAGAAACATCATTTTGCCAACAAAGATCCGTATGAGTTGGACCATAAAGAAGACTGAGCGGTGAAGAATTGATGCATTCAAACTGTGGTTTTGGTGGAGACTCTGGAGAGTCCCTTAGTCTGTGAAGAGATGCAACCAGTCAATCCTAAAGGAAATAAATCCTGAAATTTCTTTAGAAGGACTGATGCTGAAGCTGAAGCTCCAGTACTTTGACCAGCTGATGCGAAGAGCTGACTCATTGGAAAAGACCCTGATGCTGGGAAAGATTGAAGGCGGGAGGAGAAAGGGACGACAGAGGATGAAATGGTTGGATGGCATCGACTACTCAATGGACATGAGGTTGAGCAAACTCTGGGAGATGGCGAAGGACAGGGAAGCCTGGCGTGCTGCAGTCCATGGGGTCGCAAAGAATCAGAAATGACTAAGCAACTGAACAACAGCAGCAACAAGGAGAATAATAGACCATGGACTCCTCAGAACCTGTTACCTGTAAGGATGTACTATATAATAAAGTAACACAAATTAATGGATGTGAGGCAGTAACAATTGGCATTATTCATGACATTTGGACATAAAGTCACTTCAAACAATTCTTTATTGTAATACATACTTCAAAAGACTCAAGCATTAAGCTGGCTTCCTTAGTGGCTCAGCGGTAACGAATCTGCCTACAGTTCAGAGAATGCGCGTTCAGTCTCTGGGTTGGCAAGATCCCCTGGAGAAGGAAATAGCAAAACAGTCCTTTATTCTTGCCTGAGAAGTCCCATGGACATGTAGCATGGCAGGCTGCAGTCCATGAGGTTTGCAAGGAGTTGGACACGACTTAATGATTAAAAAACAACAGTAAAATTCCAAACAATATGATACATAATAATACAAAATAAAAAGTAAGTATACATCAGGGGCAGTGGCTGTGCTTTGCTGGAACAGCCGTGAAGAGATACCCCATGTCCAAGGTAAGAGAAACCCAAGTAAGATGGTAGGCGTTGACAGAGGGCATCAGAGGGCAGACAGACTGAAAGCACAATCACAGACAACTAGCCAATCTGATCACACTGACCACAGCTTATCTAACTCAGTGAAACTAAGCCATGCCATGTGGGGCCACCCAAGATGGATGGGTCATGGTTGGAGAGGTCTGACAGAATGTGGTCCACTGGAGAAGGGAATGGCAAACCACTTCAATATTCTTGCCTTGAAAACCCCATGAATAGTATGAGAAGACAAAAAGAAAGGACACTGAAAGATGAACTCCCCAGGTCAGTAGGTGCCCAATATGCTACTGGAGATCAGTGGGGAAATATCTCCCAGAAAGAATGAAGGAATGGAGCCAAAGTAAAAACAATACCCATTTATGGATGTGACTGGTGATAGAAGCAAGGTCCAATGCTGTAAAGAGCAATATTGCATAGGAACCTGGAATGTTAGGTCCATGATTCAAGGCAAATTGGAAGTGGTCAAACAGGAGATGGCAAGAGTGAACGTCAACATTCTAGGAATCAACAAACTAAAATGCACTGGAATGGGTGAATTTAACTCAGATGACCCTGTATCTACTACTGTGGGCAAAAATCCCTGAGAAGAAATGGAGTAGCCATCATAGTCAACAAAAGAGTCTGAAATGCAGTACTTGGATGCAATCTCAAAAACGACAGAATGATCTCTGCTCATTTCCAAGGCAAACCGTTCAGTATCACGGTAATCCAAGTCTATGCCTCGACCAGTAATGCTGAAGAAGCTGAAGTTGAATGGTTCTATGAATACCTACAAGACCTTTTAGAACTAACACCCAAAAAAGATGTCCTTTTCACTATAGGGGACTGGAATCCAAAAGTAGGAAGTCAAGAAACACCTGGAGTAACAGACAAATTTGGCCTTGGAATACAGAATGAAGCATGGCAAAAACTAATAGAGTTTTGCCAAGAGAATGCACTGGTCAGAGCAAACACCCTCTTCCAACAACACAAGAGAAGACTACATATGGAAATCAGCAGATGATCAACACCAAAATCAGATTAATTATATTCTTTGCAGGCAAAGATGGAGAAGCTCTATACAGTCAGCAAAAAAAAAAAAAAAAAAAGCTCTGGCCGGGAGCTGACTATGGCTCAGATCATGAACACCAAATTCAGACTTAAATTGAAGAAAATAGGGAAAACCACTGGACCATTCAGGTATGGCCTAAATCAAATCCCTTATGGTTATACAGTGGAAGTGAGAAATAGATTTAAGGGAATAGATCTGATAGACACACTGCCTGATGAACTATGGACGGAGGTTCGGGACATTGTACAGGAAACAGGGATCAAGATTATCCCCAAGAAAAAGAAATGCAAAAACCAAAATGGCTGTCTGAGGAGGCCTTACAAATAGCTGTGAAAATAAGAGAAGTGAAAAGCAAAGGAGAAAAGGAAAGATATAAGCATCTGAATGCAGAGTTCCAAAGAATAGCAAGGAGAGATAAGAAAGCCTTCCTCAGCGATCAATGCAAAGAAATAGAGGAAAACAACAGAATGGGAAAGACTAGAGATCTCTTCAAGAAAATTAGAGATACCAAGGGAACGTTTCATGCAAAGATGGGCTCAATAAAGGACAGAAATGGTATGGACCTAACAGAAGCAGAAGATATTAAGAGGTGGCAAGAATACACAGAAAAACTGTACAAAAAAGATCTTCATAACCCAGATAATCACGATGGTGTGATCACCTAGAGCCAGTCATCCTGGAATTTGAAGTAAATTGGGCCTTAGGGAGTATCACTATGAACAAAGCTAGTGTAGGTGATGGAATTCCAGTTGAGCTATTTCAGATCTTAAAAGATGATGCTGTGAAAGTGCTGCACTCAGTGTGTCAGCAAATTTGGAAAACTCAGCAGTGACCACAGGACTGGAAAAAGGTCAGTTTTCATTCCAATCCTGAAGAAAGGCAATGCCAAAGAATGCTCAAACTACTGCATAATTGCACTCATCTCACATGCTAGTAAAATAATGCTCAAAATTCTCCAGGGCAGACTTCAGCAATACATGAATCATGAACTTCCAGATGTCCAAGCTGGTTTTAGAAAAGGCAGAGGATCCAGAAATCAAATTGCCAACATTTGCTGGATCATCGAAAAAACAAGAGAGTTCCAAAGAAACATCTATTTCTGTTTTATTGACTATGCCAAAGCCTTTGACTGTGTGGCCACAATAAACTATGGAAAATTTTGAAAGAGATGGGAATACCAGATCACCTGACCTGCCTCTTGAGAAAACTTTATGCAGGTCAAGAAGCAACGGTTAGAACTGGACATGGAACAACAGACTGGTTCTAAATAGGAAAGGGAGTACATCAAAGCTGTATACTGTCACCCTGCTTATTTAACTTCTTTGCAGAGTACATCATGAGAAACGCTTGCCTGGAGGAAGCACAAGCTGGAATCAAGATTGCCAGGAGAAATATCAATAACCTCAGATATGCAGGTGACACCACCCTTATGGCAGAAACTGAAGAGGAACTAAAAAGCCTCTTGATGAAAGTGAATGAGGAGAGTGAAAAAATTGGCTTAAAGCTCAACATTCAGAAAACGAAGATCATGGCATCTGGTCCCATCACTTCATGGGAAATAGATGGGGAAACAGTGGAAACAGTGTCAGACTTTATTTTTTTGGGCTCCAAAATCACTGCAGATGGTGATTGCAGCCATGAAATTAAAAGATGCTTACTCCTTGGAAGGAAAGTTATGGGCAACCTAGACAGCATATAAAAAGCAGAGACATTACTTTGTCCACAAAGGTCCATCTAGTCAAGGCTATGGTTTTTCCAGTAGTCATGTATGGTTGTGAGAGTTGGACTATAAAGAAAGCTGAGTGCCAAAGAATTGATGCTTTTGAACTGTGGTGTTAGAGAAGACTCTTGTGAGTCCCTTGGACTGCAAGGAGATCCAACCAGTCCATCCTAACAGAAATCAGTCCTTGGTGTTCATTGGAAGGACTGATGTTGAAGCTAAAACTCCACTATTTTGGCCACCTTATGCACAGAGCTGACTCTTGAAAAGATCCTGACGTTGGGAAAGATTGAAGGCAGGAGGAGAAGGGGAACCCAGAGGATGAGATGGTTAGATGGCATCACCAACTCAGTGGACATCAGTTTGGGTGGGCTCCTGGTGTTGCTGATGGACAGAGAGGCCTGGCGTGCTGCAGTTCATGGGGTTTCAAAGAGTTGGACACGAATGAGCAACTGAATTGACTGCTGATTGATAGGTTGTTGGACGATAATTTTCTACCACTTTGGAAAATAAATCGTTGTCATCCAGCAAATCTGTACATATTCATACCCTACAAACTGGCATTTTCTTTCCTAGGCATGTATATGGAGATTCTTGACTTACAAGCACAAGGAATCAGACGTTTACAGCAGCATTGTCTTTGTGTGGGAAGAAAACATTAGGACATCATGTCTTCAAGACCAAAATACGTGTGTTGTAAATTGTGATATGTTGATATACTAGGATTCTGTGCCTCACTGAATTAGAACTATGACTCTATATAGATTTATCTTAGAGATAAAATGATAAAGAAGACAGTTGCCAAAGAATATATAGCATGATGCCATTTAGCATTGATTTAAAATTGATGCTTTCAAATTGTGTTGCTGGAGAAGACTCTTGAGACTCCAACAGTAACACCTTTTTGCATAAATTTTAAAAATCTGCCAAAAACTTGTTATTTGGGATGAATGCATGCGTGATAAAGGTATTAAGAGATGTACTGCAACTATAGCACTACATTCAGAGTAATGGTTAGGTCTGGAGGGTAGAGAAAAAACAAGTGCAGTGAGAGAAAGGATACAAGGGCTGCACAAGTATTGATCATGTTTTATTTCAAAAGGCAGGTAGTGAGTGTACAGATTTTAACTGTATTACTCTTTAAAGTTGTCTATGGTTGAAATATTAATTTTTTTTAAAAAATTAAGGACTAAAAATAATGTAGATAAAATGCTACAAGGATAATATGCATTACACGAAAATATGAAAATTGCTAAAAATTGTAAACACTGATACCCATGCAGTTAGATGAGCAAATAATTGCACAAAAAATTCACAAGAAGACTAAACAAGTGAAGAGATGCTCAAGCTCAATAATAAGCAAAGAAATATGAGCCTCAATATTCAAATATCTGTAAACACTGAAGTATCTTCTGCTGCCATCACATACTCAACCTTTGCATCTAGTAATTTATTTCTGAGACTCTGTTTTCCAAAAGTCATCACTAACTTCTGACAATTATTCTCTTTGAATTATGGAATTACAGGTCTTTTTCTTCCTATTTTACATAATTCTTTTAAAATATTATCACTTTTAATATTTAAAAAAATTAAGTGGTGTGCTAATACCTGTTGATAGTATACTTATAAATCAGCAACATTCCCTAGCTGCTATTGCTGTCTAACCAATTAAGGGATTTCCAGAAATACATGATATGCAGATGATACCACCCTTATGGCTAAAAACGAAGAACTAAACAGTGTGCTGATGAAAGTGAAAGAGGAGAATGCAAAAGTTGGCTTAAAGTTCAACATTCAAGAAACTAAGATCATGGCATCTTGTCCCATCACTTCATGGCAAATATATGGGGAAACAATGGAAACAGTGAGAAACTTTATTTTCTTGGTCTCCAAAATCACTGCAGATGGTGACTGCAGCCATGAAATTAAAAGATGCTTGTTCCTTGGAAGAAAAGCTATGACCAATATAGACAGCATATTAAAAAGCAGAGACATTATTTTGCAGATAAAGGTCTGTATAGTCAAAGCTATGGTTTTTCCAGTAGTCATGTATGGATGTGAGTTGGACTATAAAGAAAGCTGAGTGCCAAAAAAATTAATGCTTTTGAACTGTGTTGGAGAAAACTCTTGAGAGTCCCTTGGACTGCAAGGAAATCAAATCAGTCAATCCTAAAGGAAATCAGTCCTGAATAGTCATTGGAAGGACAGATGCTTAAGCTGAAGCTCCAGTACTTTGGCCACCTGATGTGAAGGACTGACTCATTGGAAACGACCTTCACTCTGAGAAAGATGGAAGGCAGGAGGAGAAGGGGATGACAGAGGATGAGATGGTTGGATGGTATCACTGACTGGATGGACATGAATTTGGGCAAGCTCCAGAAGTTGGTGATGGAAAGGGAAGCCTGGCATGGGGTTGCAAAAAGTCAGACATGAATGAGCAACTAAACTGAACTGAGAAAAACATTTATTTCTGTTTCATTGACTCTGCTAAATTCTTTGACTGTGTGGATCACTACAAACTGTGGAAAATTCTTCAAGGGATGGGAATACCAGACCACCTTACCTGTCTCCTGAGAAATCTGTATGTAGATCAAAAAGCAACAGTTAGAACCAGACATGGAACAACGGACTCAAAATTGGGAATGGAGTACATCAAGGCTATATATTGTCACCCACCTATTGTACTTCTATGCAGAGGACATCATGCAAAATGCCAGGCTGATGACTC